>NC_072894.1:11250000-12500000 GCF_027943255.1 Anastrepha obliqua
AAACATATATAGGCTGGAATTTAGAATAATGTCTATTGGGCAATTTTTGGCAAACTATTATGTCTTTATTAATGAAACTTGGTGGAGATGTTAGTGAGGTGTCAAGGAACACTCTTTAAAACTCCAAATTATTCGGGAAATAATAAATTTCGTGATTATTTGCCTTCAAAATGCCCTCGGGAACTTCACTATAATTTGCCACATTGCACTATTTTTTAACATTACACTAAAATTCACCAAATATACACTCACACGCATGTTTTTACTTATTTTTATCCTTATATTCGAATTATTTTTATTAAAATTAAATGCAAATGCACTTGTCCATACAGTCACTTTACAATTTTAAACGCGAATAAGAAGAAGATTGGAATGACAACGGTATGGTGTTGCCGGATGTCTGCAAATGAAAACAAAAATATGAACAAAAATTAAGTAAATGAGTTTAGTGTTGGGGGTTATTGTGCCTCCTTACTACATACACACATACGATGTTTTAATTTTGGGTTCAATGGCTTTAACACGGAAAGGAGTTCTACGCAAAAATACTATGGATTGCGTAGCCGGAGTTGGACTGATGAGGGTGCGAAAAAAAGTTCTATGCATGAGGATCCGTTTGTAAAACTAATCGAAGCAATACAATACTCTTATAAACCGTAATTTTTGGCTTTTAATTACTTTATTATTTTTTATGATACGCTTAATATCAGTGTTTTTAAGTTTCGATGAGTTGTATGTTTTTATTTTCATAAATATTTCTCAATTTTATTTTACACCAAAAAATACTGCAGTTTTACAATGAACCTTCCACTGAACATCTCTGCATACGAACTTCGTTTTTATTTCAGGTGTATGGCAACACCAACTTTTCGCTAAATTAGAGAACTTGAACATTAAATTACTTAAAAACTAGAGGTGTAAAAGTAACGAAAAAAAGCAAACCCGTATATGTTCCTTACTACAACGATGAGTACTCGTTACTATCGTATCGTTACGTTACTCGTTACTTTTGATACCTTATCCATAACGCAACGAATCGAATATGTTGTATCGTATGATACGCGTACAGTATGACGTTGCGACGTCACAAGAAAGTGTAGAACTGCAAATGAAGAATTGGCAGAATCTCCTTAATTATAATGAAAAAGCAACAAATAGGTGTCAAAAATTATTTATTGAGAATAACATTTAAACAACAAAAATCTTTCGTTCCTGAACTGAAATTAAACATTAAATAAAAACATATTTTAGACAAAACAAAAAATATTTTTGATAAACTAAATTATTAATATTATATATGAAAAAAAAAATTATTGCAAGAATCTTTGGTTCATATTTAAAAATAAAATCTTTTCCATTCTCTTTGGCTGAATAGAGCTGCGCTTCTCGCTTAAGGGGTTATATACCTTGTGTTTTTCAAAAAAATCAAAATAAATTTTATTTCTTTATCGTAAAGTACAATCCCTTGAGAACATTTTCCAAAAATTTCATAGAGATCTGAGCAATAGATCGAAAGTTACAGCGTTTTAAATTGTGCGTCGTCACGTCCTGAGCGTACGGCCTCATGCGGCGCTTGAAACTTTAAACGCGATTATCTCAAAAACGTGTTTTTCCAAAAATGGTTTTGCGGTGGACGCGATTGCAAAAAAGGTATTCAACCGATTTTTATAATTTTTTTTTAAATTGTTCGTAATTGATGTCGCCTCTTAGTGAACGATCAACTTTTTATGTATAAATTTTTATTTTGCAGATATGAATTTTTTAATGCCAATTTTAGGACTGTAGAAGTGGAGTTTTTTAAAAACATGTTCCTATTTTCACAAAAATCAAAATATTTAATATATTGATCGTTCACTAAGAAGATATAACCCTATACTAATGAAATCTTTTCGATTTTTTGATTTCAGTTGACTTGGTGGACTTGAATCGCGTCCACCGCAAGCCTCTTCCAAAAAAAGGGTCTTGGGGGAAAACGCCATAACTCCGCCATTTTTAAATATTTTTACACAAACAAAGCCTTTTTTTTTCTTTAAACATTGTAATATCCAATAATAAAAACTTTTATACATACAATAAAATTATTGCTACATATCTTTAAAAAAAACCCAACTTTCGCTAATTTCACCGGACCACAAGGTATATAACCCCTTAATATTTGCCCGATTCGAAAAAGTCCTTTCATATGGTACAGAAGAAGCCATAACTGATAAATATTTATCAGCCAAGCTCGAGAGCTCCGGGTATAGAATTGCCCGTGCTTGCCACCATTTCGAAGGGCACTCATTTCGAGAGATAATTCTTTCCTCTAAAGTTAGTTATAGCTAACGTTGATTCAGTAGGTTCTATAGATTGCTGATAAAAGTTGAACTCGTTTTGCAGCTCAGTTTTCAATGCATCTTTCGCAGACTCATAACTTGATAAATCAAACCTAAATGCCAGCTTCTTAAAACGCGGGTCTAATAGTGCTGCTTTAGATAACATAGGGTGCCTGTAACAATTCTTAAACCTAATTTTATATTCCGTTAGCCTTTTATTTGCCAGTTTCTTCCCTGTATCTGTTATTATATTCGTAGTTAAACTGACCAAAATTCTGGTCATACTTTCCGTCGAAGCCAGGACCATTGAAACAGTCACCTTTTTTTCTGAACACATTTCTTCAGTGAGTTCTTTGAATGGCTTCAGAATTTTTATTATTTCAGGCAGTGTCTGCCATTCGCCTTCTGAAAGATTTTCTACTGGATTGTGTCAGATTCCGAGAGACGCTTCTAAAGTTTCTTGAAGTGAACAAATCCTCTCAATCATATCTCGGGTACTGTTCCATCTGGTCACTACGTCCATTTTAAGCTTTAATGGTTTTTGATTAGGCCTCAGTTGCTCCTGCATGGCAATTAGTTTTTTGGTAGCTATTGGACTCTTGAGGAAATGTTCCACAATAGCTTTTATTTTTTTTATCAGCTCCCCGAGTCCACATTCCTGGAGTCCTACACGCACGACTAAATTAAGAGTATGAGCAAAACACGGTAAATGCTCATAACTTATCAATCGTATAGCAGCCTTCATGTTCGCTGCGTTATCTGTAACGCACACAAATATTTTATTTTGTATGTCTCAATAGCAGAGCAACTTATGCAACTCATTTTTGATGTATTCGGCCGTATGTCGCTCATGGCACTCAAAACATCCTAGTAATGCAGACTTAATCTCCCAATTTAATAAATAATGGACTGTTACAGCTTGGTAAGAAGTTGTTGCTCTTGAAGCATTCTCCAATTCTACTTTTAATTTTTTTTGGACTTCGGAGTAGTGAGAATCCAACAAAGTATTGCTTAATATATATCTTGAAGGTATTTTATAACTTGGTTCTAAGTAATTAATAAGATCTTTAAAACCCGCGACTTCAACTACAGAAAAAGGCTGAATGTCTTTAACTATCATTTTAAAAATTAAATCATTAATTTTTTTTTCTCTTACTACACTTATTGGACGTTTAATAAAGACATTTAAATTAGTCTGCTTCGAATTTTTTGTTTTAATCACAAGATTAGTTTCAGGATTAGACTCTGCGCTTGTTGAAGTTGGTGGTATAGGACCTTCCAGGGCTAGAGCATTTGACTCGGAGCACAGAATGATGGTTTCATATGTTGGTCTATGTTTCTTCATGAGATGCTTTTTCAAATTTGTAGTAGGGCCACCTTTCACGGAATACAACGAATTGCAAAGATCACATTTTACCTTATCGTCTTTAGCCTCCGTGAAAAAACCCCATAGTTTACTCCTTTTCTTATCCATTGTACCAGTAAAATTATGCTCTAAAATAATAACAATAATAAGTGTAAACAATTTATAAACAATATTTTCTTACCTTATTCCAATTTCAAACTTTGTCTACGTACACAAACCTTGAAGCACCAAAAGCACCATCGAAAAAATTTCATCACTCAAACTCATTTTTTTATTTAAATTTTTTTGTAAAGTCGTTTTTTTATTTCATTTTTTTTTTAATTTTATTTAATAATTTTCAAATACAAAACTGGATGATTAATTTTGCGCCACCTGAAAATTCAAAAAATTTCAGCACTCAAAGTCATTTTTTTATTTAAATTTTTTTTAATTTTATTTAATAATTTTCAAATACAAATCTGAATGATTAATTTTGCGCCACCTGAAAATTCAAAATTCCATCACTCAAAATCATTTTTTTATTTAATATTTTTTTAATTTTATTTAATAATTTTCAAATACAAAACTGGATAATTAATTTTGCGTCACCAGAAACGTCAAAAAATTTCATCACTCAAAGTCATTTTTTTATTTAAATTTTTTTAAATTTGATTTAATAAGTTTCAAATATAAAACTGTATGATTAATTTTGCGCCACCTGAAAATTCAAAAAATTTCAGCACTCAAAGTCATTTTTTTATTTAAATTTTTTTTAATTTTATTTAATAATTTTCAAATACAAATCTGAATGATTAATTTTGCGCCACCTGAAAATTCAAAAAATTTCATCACTCAAAGTCATTTTTTTATTTTAATTTTTTTTAATTTTATTTAATAATTTTCAAATACAAAACTGGATAATTAATTTTGCGTCACCAGAAACGTCAAAAAATTTCATCACTCAAAGTCATTTTTTTATTTAAATTTTTTTTAATTTGATTTAATAAGTTTCAAATATAAAACTGTATGATTAATTTTGCGCCACCTGAAAATTCAAAAAATTTCATCACTCAAAGTCGTTTTTTTATTTAATTTTTTTTTTAAATTTTATTTAATAATTTTCAAATACAAAACTAGATGATTAATTTTGCGCCACCTGAAAATCCAAAAAAATTTCAGCACTCAAAGTCGTTTTTTTATTTAATTTTTTTTTTTATTTTATTTAATAATTTTCAAATACAAAACTGGATGATTAATTTTGCGCCACTTGAAAATACAAAAAATTTCAGCACTCAAAGCACACTTCAAAAAGAATTTCAATTGCAAATTAACAACAATCCAAGAGAATCTACTACCAAATATTGAACAACAATAGATGCTGTATTTGTGAGATATCTTGATAATATTTCATCCAATACTTTTGTAACGTACTTTAGTTATCATCGACCAATCGTCACAGTAATACCGGCAGAGGAAACATCGAATATAACTATTACTGAAGTCACAGATTTTTTTTTTTTTTTGTGTAAGTATTTTATTTGCAATCTATCTTAATATAATGATATTCAGCAAATTAGGTCTTATAATTAATAGCAGCGGTAGTATTTGCACAAATGCAAAACTACATATAAAATTACGATATTTGTTCTAAGATACGATATTTTGTTCACAGATGAAAATATTTAAATTGTGGCTTCATATTAATATCGAATTTTGATATCACATGTAAATAAATGTTTATTAAATAAAGTTACCATTTTCTGTAGGAAATTCGTAATACTTCATTTTTTCATTAGGCTATATTTAATTCCTGTAATATTATCTTTTATGCATATTATTTGTACACACACGATGTTTCACATCTGCCAGGCGTCCCATGACGGCTCACAGTTTTTTCTAGAAGCGGTCGCCCCTCGTCCGGCAATGGCAAGCACACGGAACATACTACACACGGATTTCTGTTATGAAAAAGTTCATCATGACAAAAAAAAAAAACAAAAAAAAACATCGTCTGCCGTTCAGAGTTAGTTTAAAAAGTAGGTCTCATCAAGACGTAGATTCGGCATTTCCTGTGAGAAAAAACTACTTACCTTTGATATAGTAATTCAAACAAAATCCACGTACAACTTTTAATATTTATTTATTTCATTTTTAATAGTTTAATATTACATCAATATGGTTTCCGCAGTATTTTGATTTAATTTCAGTGTTTGTAGTCAGTAATTGCTATTGGATCTACTCACGTGGTCACGATTTACATACATCTACATACCTCACACTTATAGTACATAAATCCATTGGTGGCACAATGTGCACAGAACATAAGAGTATGCGTGCGCGCATGTGTGTGTGTGTGTGTGTGTGTGTGAATAAGTACATTCAAGCGAATGGCAATTTGAAAATATATCGCTAAATTAAATTATTTTAAAACAGTTAAAAGATTGTTCTGACAAGCATAATCGATACAAATTTCTTCGTTTTTTGCTATGTTAAATATTGTAAAAAGGAAAACAAAAATAACAAAGTCTTCCCCTTCCATTAAATAAATACTTGGGGACATTTCACAATTAGCTGCAAATAACCTGGCAGGCAACGTGACATTTGTAATTTACCAGAGTAACACAACAACAACCAAATGTACACATACACACATTTTTTGCGCTCATAATTTGCACTTAACAGTGAATTGCCATACTTTTTATATTAAATAAAATGAAATCGAATAAATAAGGATTAGAATTATAAATAAATATAGTAATTGGATTTTTTATGTTTATAATATATTAATAGGAAATTATAAGAATATTATTTGATAATTGAAAATTGAGCTGTATACATACACATTTAAGGCAATTGAAACCGTGGGTTAAGACATTTTTGCTTTAGTTTTATGAATTAAATTCAAAGGAAACATAAAACTAAGGTAGTAATTTGTTTGTTTGCATGTTTTAAGGCTTATTTTAGTGTTTAATATTCGTTTGTGTGTATATTATTTTGTGGCATTCCTATTAAATATGTATAACAAAAACAAAATGGCTGCTCTTTTTGCTGTGACGTTGTACATACACAAATAACAGTGATTTAATTGCTTAGTAAATTTGTTTATTTAAATAGTGCTAATCTGATTTTTTTTTATAAGCTTAAATTTTCGTGCTTGACTTTTTATTTTTGCTTAATTTTTAAATGCCCCTTTTATTGTTTTCCATAGACATTAGATTCGTTTACCCACCGGAAATATATGCATAAATTATTTTAAATATTTTTTTTTCATTACAAAGTGTTTTAGGCCGCATATTTTAATCAGAGTTTTAGACATTTGTAAAATTTAGTGTTTTTTCTATACCTATAACAATTATAATTCCATGTAAATTTAAGTAAACTAATAGCTAGTAATTCAAAAAGTTTGCGTTTTACATACATATTTTTTTACAATTTTTTTTATATTTTCCGTTCTCTGAATATGAATATTTTATTGCTCAAAAGGAGTTCCACACCTTCACGCTTCGAGGCCGTTAGGGTTGTTTAATTTTTTTCTTTCATTATTTATCTGATATTTTGTTTCATTAAAGTACAATAATTTTTCAGCAAGCTTTAATATTGCATTTTTTGTTTTTTTTCTTTTATTTCCTTAATTTCTGTTGTTTATCATATATTTTTTCTTCATCATTTGTTAGAGAGAGAGAGCATGTCACGCCTAATATTTTCTTTTTTTCTTTTGTTTGTTTGTTTTTTGCTACATTGACGCCGCCTTCACGCTTACATAAGTCGCTGCTTGGCGCATTCGGGACAAATGATGTCCGGTCCGTCGGTGATGAAGCCGCGTCCGACTAGACTGGTCTTGCAGCTGGCGCATACGAAGCAATCGTGATGCCAATGGCGATCCTCAAACGAAATAAAACGTGTGCCGCCAATACCTAAGAGAGCAGAGAGCGGAATAGAAGTAATTAAATATGATACAACTCGGTTATCAAAAAATTAGGCGCGCGCTTCTTACCGGTAATGGGTTTTTCGCATGCTGTGCAACGTTTAGCGAATAATTCGCCGAAGCACTCAGCACAGTAGGGCTTTTCATCGCGACTGGTGAAGCGTTGGCCGGCCAACGTGATGTTGCAGTGGGTGCAGGTGAAGCATTCGCGGTGCCAAGGCTCGTTCTTGTAGGTGACACCACCTGAGGTGATTACCTGGAATGAATGGAAAGATGGTACAATATTTTTCAATAAAATTCTAATTTCTAAGGTCCCAATTAAGGGAAGCATATGTACATTTTATAATAAAGTAGGAAATTAGGAGTATGGTTTCATGTTTAGAAGTCCACGCAAGTGGGGAAAGTTACTGGTCGCCATTCACTTGGGAGTGGCTAGGACGATTCTTCTGCATGTGGTTCAAGCAGCTCACAACGTTCGGGATTAGTCCACGTATCCTCTGGGTAGCTTCCGAACACCCGTTCGGGAGTGAGCTAACGTGAGAAGGCGGAGCATTCCAGGATAGCTGGTTGTGCGTTGGGTTTGGAACCCGCCACTTAAAAAGCCCGCCCCCCAATGAAAACAGCAACAAAGCCGCCGGTTAGCACGAGAAAGAAACGACTAGCGCGCTTTGTTAAACTCGGCCAAAATCGCGTAAGCGGTTATCGCACCAATTAAGAAGAAGAAGGAAACTACTGAAAACAAAGTGAGAAACCAAGCAACGCCTCTATGCAGCAAGAACTGCTCGTGTATGCGTAAAATGGAGATCTGAAACGGTAATGCCTGCATTGAGCACATTTTTCACGACAATGAGATATGAAGCACTCTAGTACATATGAAGGATTATGGATTACGCGGCTTGGCCATCCGGAGCAAAATTTTGAGAATAACATTTGCTGACACGTCATTCAGCGCTTGCGCTGGCTGAGCCATGTCGAGCGTATGGATACAGAAGCACCAGCAAAGAAGCTGTTCGGATGGCAAGTCAGAGGACAACGACGTAGGGGAAGACCATGCCTCTAGACAGAGCTAGTTTACTGGGGCGGCAGCCCTTGATCATTCCGGTAACGTAGAACCGGCTGCCATGGGAATGTAAAGGAGCACAATAAACTGTTCAGCAAGCAGTTCCTGTTAGAGTGCTAGCGCAGGTTTCACCCTTACAGACACGCCTGCTTCAGCCAGAGCTGCCTCTCAGGTACATTAGGAGACACCTCCTCAGTTACGCCGACGAGATCCAGGACATAACGAACAGACATCTACTGGACCAAATAGTGTTTAGGCAGACAATAAACGACATTTATCGGGTGGCCATCACCACCTTCTTAAGCTCCCGACTACCGAATGCCGTAAACGGAGTCCAACCACCACCTACAGCAGATGAAGAGCTCCAGCTTACCCGTAAGACCCGCTTAACACTGGCACAATTACGTACTCTAGCAGGTTAAGGGGGGGGTAGGGTCACAAAATCAAAATTTTTTTTCTTCACTCATCTTATAGTAAATCATTTCAAGAATGTTGTGTCAAAATTTTAAGTGGATCGGAGCAGAACTCTCAAAGTTATAGCCTTTGTAGGCACTCTACCTCGAATGCGGAGCATAGATAATTTTTCAGAGTCATTTTTTCAAACGACTTCTTAAAAGTCGGTGCCAATCACAACTCCGAAACTATTTAACCGATTCTTTTCAAATTTGGCACACGTTTTCTAAATCAAAAATACCTCCCCCCCACACTGTTTTTTTTTTATTTTTTTTTTTAAGGTTGTTTTTCACTTACAAATATGGCGAAATTTTTCGCGAAAAATGCTCGTTTTACGTTTTTTTGCCCCCAAAACTACAAAAATGAAAAAAAAAATTTTATTCATGTGGGGGGGGGGGGGGGGGGGGAGCATTACGTCATACTTTAACTGAAAAATTCGACTTTTTTGGTTTCAGATGATTCTACGACGAATGCCGATTGGCACCGCAGAGCACCTCTCGAAAAACATATCTCCAAAAAAACTCTGTCATGGGCTTATTTGTCAATATTTTATTATTAATATTTTTTAAAAACTTATTGAAAAGATGTACAATAACATGCAACTGATTTTATTAAAGTATCTTAAGCCATATTTCTGTAAAAAATTCAAAAAAAAGTGTTTTTTTTTTAGCGCTAAACCCTACCTCCCCCTTAAACTCCTACCTATCCATAATGGACCCGACATACTAAACACATGTCCTGCATGTGAAGGCAACCCGCACGACACTAACCACCTTTTTATGTACCGCTCAAAACCCACTCATCTAACACTCCTCTCCCTCTGGACCCAACATGTCGAAACAGCATGTTTCCCGGGTCTACCGTTAGATGAGTTAGACGAAGACGACCAGTTATATACACTACACTGACAGGGCTTATATTACTGCTACAACAACAACAAAGACCATGCCTCCGATGGAAGGACCAAGTCGAGGAAACCCCATCATCGCTTGGTGTAACAAAGACGCCTGGTGATACTTGTTACAGTTGGCCTTAATCCGGTAACGGGCTGTGATCCTTGATCAGGCCATAGAAGTAAGTAAGAAAGCCACGTCATCATAAATTCGGCCGCAGAATTCTGCCAGCTTATTCCACATGCATTCACACACTCCTTCAGATGGCAATAAAGTACAATAACATGGGCGGAGGTTGTGCTGATCTTTTTCGTGTATCACCAATACAACTTCAAGGCCTCTTTTTTCGCTAAGACCAAGCAAGTGGCGAATAGATGAAGCAAATGGTTGAAGTGAACATATGTTGGCAACACAGGAAGGAAATTGCCATAAATTACATGCGTTGATAAGGCAGTGCGGCCTACTGAGCTCTAGCCATACTGGCTAGTGGCGAATCTTATTCGATAACTTTGTTGTTGCTTTCGTATGCAAATTTTTCGTCAAGTTAAACATAGAAATAACGAGCGGGGAAATGGCGAACAGAAGAAGTCTTCAGTTTAGTCCTAACCCCGATTATGTCAGCAAATCGACTGATTCCTTCAAAATCTCTGAAAACCGGTTAACGGTCTGGTGTTAGCCACACCTCTGCATGCTGTAAGTACTATACTCGTATACATGACTTGCTGCATAGTGGGCGAATGACCGCAAGTGAGCAGCTGCTCCACAATTTTTTTATTATTTGCGAATATCAGCATCGCAATTCCTAGGCCCCATAGGGGTTGTGTTTTTTTTTTAATCTTTATATTATATAAATATTTGAATAGTTGTGAGCCACCTCTGTCTTCACTGACGCTTCCAAGATAGAATCAAGAGTCGGAGCAGGGGTTTTCTCTAAATCAGGCAAATGCGGAATGCTGCTGATGTTTTTCATACGAAACCTTTCTGATCCTGGCATGCAGAATGCTTAAGCAACGCGGTAGCGAGAGAGATATACAAATTTTGTCCAATAGTCTTGCTACTATTAAGGCACTCACAACGCCATGGTGCAGAGCCAAACTGGCCAACTCCTGTAAGCAGAAAATCAAATCTTTTTCGTTGTGCAGGTAACATTTCTTTGATCTGGGTTACATTGAAACAAAGAGGCAAATGAAATAGCTGATGAGCTTCTCAAGAAGGGGTCGACTAAATTGTTTTCAGATGTCTTTCACCCAGACATCGGCATCGCCTTGACTGCTGTTACGGCGGAATTGTATAACTTATTTCTCAGAATAGCGCAAGACAAATGGAGCTCCATTTCTTTGTGTGCTATTTCGAAACCTCTTTGGCACCAATACAATTAACACAGGGCGTAGAAAATTCTGGGGGCTCCTCGCCATTCAATTTCCAAACTCATAGTTGTGTTTACCAGAAACTCCAGATGTATCTACCTACAAAACTATAAAAAGACCGGTTCTCACCGACGGTTGTTAAACATGGGTACTTAAAATTAATTCATTGATGCGATTTGAAAGAGAAATGTCTTACAAGAATATTCGGCCCTATACGATTAGCAGAAGGTACATACCGTATACGGTATAACCACGAGCTCAGTGTTTTAATCGCGAGAGGAAATATAACGCGGTTTGTAAAGTCGAAAAGATTACGGTGGTATGGAGACAGCAGCGAAAGAGCGACCAAAAAAGTATTTGAAGCAAACCCAGAAGGAGCAAGAAGGAGAGGCCGGCCAAGGAGACGATGGTTGCAAGATGTAGAAGACGATAATGAAAGACGAAAATCTCACAATGTACATAGAGCGAAAACGGACTGTCGAGAAGAATGGCGGCCTATTGTAGAGGAGGCAACGATCCACCACGGACTGAAATGCCAAGATGTGTCCGGTGTTTACCGATTATTAGACGATCAGCACTCACGCAAAAAAGCTAGGTTTACCATTTAATCCCCGTTGCAGAAGCTGTGGTGACCTTTCAGAGAAGGAGGCTGTTGAGCACTTTCTCTCTAAATGTCTGGGTTGGGCAGCTAGACCATTAGGTCCCTGTTTTAACTGGAGGAGCTCGCTCAAACACCCAAAAAATTGAACCTTTCAAAAAATGCTTCTCACTATGTTTTCTGCATTTAAAACTAAATACTTAGATTTAATCCATTGATTTCCTGGAGGACTATTGCTGAAAGTTAATTACACTGAAGTGGCCCCACAGAGTTAAGTTGAGCATAATATTTCTAAGTTCATTGCACGTAATAATGATAGATGAGGAAGTTTAGGCGGGATACGTAGAGACTTGCCAAAACTTATGAAGGATGCCAGTAACTTAATTACCGAGAATTCGCTCTCAAAGAGAAAAATATCAAACAAACTGCTATAGCTCCTAACTTAAAATAGCTTATAAGATTTATGTTGTAAGCTAATTTTATATAAATAAATAAATAAAAATCAAACACAAAAACTGTAACAATTTGCAAGTTTTACGAACAGCTGATTAAATTGTTAGCAGGAAGAGTCACAAATATTAAAAAAATTCGTATTAAATTCGCAAGTAAAATGCAAAATAACGAGCTTCTGAAACGCATGATTTCATTTTGTGCACAATAATTTGTTCCATTTCATCATCGCTGTCAGATGAAGAACATCACCCATTAGCAATTGCAATTCGCAAATTTTAATTCGTGTTTATTTCTCACTTGCAAATTCTTACAAGTAAAAATGTATCCAGTAAAAAATTTCAACTTCCCCTCAAAATAAAATGTCATTTTTCTCTCTCACTTTCCCCTACTTTGCAAGTTTTTTGGGTACATGAACACCAAAACGTGATAATTTGTAATATTTCTTACAAACTATTTGCTTCATGAACTAATGAATAGACCTAATAACGAATACTCACTTCGATAAAAAAGTTCTATCAGATACTGAATCAAGGAGAATCTATTCAAGATGATAACAGCTGATTTTACTTTTTTATTTGCTTTGGCTTGTGGATTCTCAAAATCAAACTTTTATGTACATTTTAAGGAAAGGAAATTAAAAGTCTTAGAAATAATCAACTTGCTTTGGCAATTTGAGAGCCAAAAGCAAAAACAAAATGCATGTAATTGAATGATAGAACACATATCACACCCTAAATACAAAAGGGTCACAACTCAAAATGTACTTCTGCTCAAATATGAATGAGACGTTATCAATAAAACGGTCCGCGGATGACATATGGCAAAAATAAATTTTTTGTTTTTTGGTAGGACTGTTATAAGCTTACATGGCAAATTTCAGCGTGATATGTCACATAGTTTGTTTTCTGTGCTACTGTGAACAAGTCAAGCTCGAGTTTGGAAAATTTTGAGTTGTGACCCTTTTGTATTTAGGGTGCGATATGTATTCTTTCAACCATCGTTTCCTCAGCGTAGTAATACTACAATCTCTCACCTTCGGGCAACGAATGGAGAATTTAGAGCGCGCAACTTTGTGCCAGACATTTCCAAAGCGCTCTAGAAGAAGCAAACCGAACAACACACAAAGTTATTCAAAGTTCTCAAGTGTCAAGCAGAGATAGTCTGTACGAGTATATGCATGCAATTTGTTTTTATTTTTTCTCTCTTTTATCTGCTTATTCAAACAAATTAAGAAACATTGCTCTATTGTTTTACATAGAACGGCTGATCAATCCGTTATTTGTCACAGAGAGCATGATTCATATTACAACATATTCTTTTACAAGTTATTTCACCAGGTGAGAAGTATGCGAGTATAAGTATTAGAAGGCCATTACGCACTGCGACCAGAGCTGAGCGAGTATAAGTATAGTTACTCTTATCGCTCTTTCGAAATACTCGTAGTGTCTAATACAGACCATTTTGGGTTCCATGGTTTATTTACTTACTTATATTTGTATTTATTTTCGTTTTTGTTTTCTGGTACTTTTTATTACTGAACTATATTCCTGCTATAAATTAATTTTTTGATTTTGCATTTTGAAATTATTCCTATCATTCCTTACCTTGTTGCATTTGATGCATCTAGTAGCGAATTTCTCTTCATAACAACCAGCGCAATAAATCTCCTGCTCTCTGGGGATGAACGACTTAGTGCCAATGGCCATTTTGCACACACAACAACAGAAACAATTCTCATGCCATTGGCGTGTCTTGTATTCCATTTTCTTGGTGCCTGCAAGCAAATAAAAAAAGAAGTAAAAATCAATTGATTTTATTAAATGCAAGTGCATGATAATATTAAAATTGAAGTTTGTTAAATTTTAGTTAAATTATTGTAAAATCCGCCTATCGATAAAGTTAGTTGCATACTTTTCAATGGCGCTGCAGCCTACGCCTCGTACCATTCGCCGACTGGTAAAACAAACAAGCTTTTGTTTTTTTACTGCCATTGAAGGTCATCATTAAATTCCATTCGATTTTGTCTAGTGACAGTAGTTAGTGACAGCAAATAACCGTACTTTGTTTAAGGTGCATAAAAGGGTTTTGCTACACATACGTTGGGTATTCAATTGGCGCTGAAAAGCCTTTTCTTTCCATTCTCTAGCTGTTTGTGGTGGATGTGGAGACATTGAAGGCGAGCATGCAAACATGCAACCAATTCACAGTTGAATAGACCAAATATGAAATTCGGTTGTGTAAACTAAGCGCTAGTATGGGTTTAATTTTGTTCTTCTTTCTATTTTTATAAGAGAAGGGAAATGTTATATAGCATTGACATGCAAGTATAAATTATTTACTTTAGTTTGTCAGCATGTTTTCCTACTCTGCTTTGGCGCTTTTTCACGCTCCGTTGCGAACTCGTATAACCGACAGCCATCCATTATTTGACAGTATATTTCGTACTACCAATATGTAAATGGGATAATAATGCAAGTGGAATATTATATGGCTATAAACTCAAAAAAAAAGGAGGCTCAATTGGTTGCATTGTGAAAAAAAAATTATGTTGGTATTTATGCACAGTGAAAGTTCGCTAATCCAGATGCCTCTACGCCGATTAGGCCCATCACAATGGGTCCGTTGCGGCAACGAAATTGACTGACAGCAAA
Source organism: Anastrepha obliqua (assembly GCF_027943255.1). Classification (NCBI taxonomy): domain Eukaryota; kingdom Metazoa; phylum Arthropoda; class Insecta; order Diptera; family Tephritidae; genus Anastrepha; species Anastrepha obliqua. The sequence continues at coordinate 11,265,061 of NC_072894.1, forward strand.
ATAGTTTATTTGTATGTATTTGAGTCGAAGATGTCACATACATACCTGCCGTACGCCATGCCGGCACGCACAAAAACTGACAACTTTTTACATTTGTCGTACGCCAAGTGCGGCGAAAATGAAAACTTTTTAAAGAAGCACAATTTTGTATTGCGCATATTTTGATCGATGGTGTCTTTTATTATATTGCCGCTTCTGGTCGATCGCCTGCTTCAAATGGTCAAGTTGTTCACAGTAGAGGACCGAATTAAGGGTCTGGCCATAGTTGAACAGCTCATAATGGATAATTCCCTTCCAATCCCACAAAACACACAGCAAAACCTTCCTGGCGGTCAGTCCGGGCTTGGCGATGGTTTGGGCCGGCTCGCTGCTTCTCGACCACGATCTTTTTCGTTTGGCGTTGTCGTACGTGATCCACTTTTCATCGCCAGTCACCATACGCTTCAAAAATGGATCAAGTTCGTTCCGTTTTAGCAGAGAATCGCAAGCGTTGATTCGGTCCAAGAGATTTTTTTGCGTCAACACGTGTGGCACCCAAACATCCAGCTTTTTTTGGAATCCAATCTTCTGCAAATGATTCCAAACGGTTTTGTGGTCTACACCTAGTTCCTGACTAATCGAGCGAATGCTCACATGCCGGTCTCTTTGGATAATTTCAACGATTTTATCAGTCTCTATGATGATTGGCCTACCAGTACGGGGTGCATCTTCGACATCTACTACACCAGAATGAAATCGATCGAACCAACGCTGTGCTGTGCGAATCGTTACAGTATCAGGCCCATAAACTTCACAAATTTTTGCCGCCGCCTTCGTTGCATTTTTACCTCTAAGGTAGCAAAAACGTAAAATATGACGAATTTCTTGCTTGGTGGACTCCATCTTTGACGCGCTATAACTTAAGACTGAAACGTACGATCACAACACTGTCAAAGAGACACTTGTAGTACAGATTGTCGTCTTAAAATCGCCGTTTAGTGGGACCCGATACAATAAGTACAACGCAAGATATGTTTAAATGTCGCGCTCAATTAACAAAATACGACAGTACTTTTTCCCCAACCCAAAATCAAAATAAATACAGAAAATAAATGGAATTTAAACGAATTGAGTCAATTCATATGCGTCCTTATCTTTTCGATAACAGCTTGAAAGAATAGAGAAAAGGCTAGGCTTAACCAAAATGTCCTGAAAAATGAATGTGCGTTATAGTCCAAATTATGGTCGCACCCACCGTCTATGACTACCATAAATTCTAAACGGTTCACTAGACAGGGCTAGTTTGCTGCATGTGAAGGCACTCACCTTTTTGCATGCCCCATCAAACCCACTCATCTAACATCCCTCTCCCTCTGGACCCAACCTGTGGAAACAGCACTTTTCCCAGGTCTACCGTTAGATGAGATGGACGAAGACGACTGGTAATATACACTATACTGATAGGGCTTAGTATTGCTGCTGCTACAACAACAACAACAACAACAACCATAAATTCTATTAAAACGCTCTTTTGCTTCAATAAGCATACATTTTGAAATATATTTCACAACCAACAACAACCTCTTTATACACCATGAAATATGTATAATATTTGCTTTCATCAGAAGAACATCTGTTTTGAAAAATGTCAAATGAAATGCAGAAAAAGACTGACGTTTAGGTGTGGTTCACATTCAACATCGGCCCATGAAATTTAACCACCCTTTATAAGGTAAGGGTTTCCATTACTCAAAATAATTATTTGTATTTAGTAAAAAAGTTAAAAAAAAAAAAAAAATTGGATGATAAATTTTGCGCGACCTTGCACAAGTAGCTATGCTCCTAGTTCTCTTTCGGTCTGGAGACAATCCGAATTCCTACGGGGCTAATGCAATGGTGGTAATATATTTTATGACAATGCGCCATTAATACGAGTATCTATGCGCCATAACAATGTCAACAAATTTGTTACACAAAATTACGAGTACTTAGTAGTTTTTGGATGTTGTTACATACATACATATATACATACATATGTATACGAGTATATGTGTCCATTTTCATACATAGATATGACATAATCAACTCATAATGCCTTAAAGTTCAGCGCCTTCTTCACGCAATTCAAATCAAATAATTTTTTTTTTTATGAATATAAGCACATCTGTAAGTTCAAATGTTGATTAGAGATCATTGAACAGGCATAACGGCGTTAGGTACGACAAGGTCGCAGTCTAATGTCGATGTTATGTCTGCACGTCACATCAAAATGGGTGGGTCATTGTGTTTAGAAGCAACATGTTGAACTAAGTAGAAAGTAAGTACAAACAGACATTTTTATGCCCGTAAGTTTGTATATGTGCGCGTACACAGGCTCGCCAAATAATGTGGGTGGTGGTGGATGGCTATTTCCACATGAAATTTTGTGGGTGGTTGATCACCCACAGAGCAAACGCTTTCAGTAAAATTAAAATTTATCATAATTGTTGCCAACATTTTAAGGGCCTCTTTACCCAACCATAAATTATGCTACATCAGTTTGACCCCGTGATTGATCTTCTCTTAATTCACCAATCATATTTTGAGCCTTTTCAAATACCTAAAAATGGTAAAATTTTGCTATGTGGCACGATGTAACTCCATGATCTTAATAGGAGATAGTGAATATTGACAATTCGAGACACTAGCCAATTATTTTAGAAAACAATCAGTAGTGTCACTAGCAAAGCGCTGGCGTACGTCCGTTTGCAAATCGTTCGAAATGCCGCTACGTAGATTCGTAAGCTGAAACACCGAGTATTTTTTACTGGTTCGCTGTACGTATTTGAATATAACTCGAAATGATTATACAAATTTAAGGGATTACTGAGCTTAGTCGCAGCTTTAATGAAAAAACAATGAGGATGAAAAGTGTGTGAGGGTATGTTCCACAAATGATAAAAAAAATTGTTTCCCAAAAATTACAATAAAAAAAAAAATGCACACCAAATAAATATTAAAAACACAAATATATAAAAAATGTATATATTTAATATAAAATATATATGTATTTATATACAGGGCCGTCGAGGTAAATCCGGAAAACATTTCGAAAGCTCTGGAGCTGATAAAGGTACACATTTTTATTTGTTTCCTGATTAACATTGGAGTGCCGGAGGAAGTGCTAGTGAAACGATGAGTCGAGAGCAGGACTGCGATACTAGAGTCACTTCGCGCCGGAAAAAGCCCTAAAGAGATAATTGAGTGGTTTGGTTACAAAAAAACGCAAGTTGTTAAACCCTGGATGGACCGCGTGGCTGCTGGAAGAGAATATGTGTTTCAGCAGGACTCCGCACCTGCTCACAAGGCAAAGAAGACTCAGGCTTGGCTCCAGAATAACCAGTTGAGCAGTTGAAGCAAAAGTTAACGCGAAGCCTCATAACACTAAGGACGCTCTGAAGACAACCATCGAGGAAGTGATGACCACAATGGACAAAGAGGAGGTAGCTCGCGCATGTGGGCGCTTCAGGTCCTGGCTGGAGCAGGTAATTGCACGAGATGGAGGTTACATTGAATAATTTTCAACTATGATATGTGTACTCACATTATACAAAGTTAAGTGCAAATAAAATTATTTTTGAGTAAATATCCAATAGTTTTGTTTTTAAGTTCAAAATTCCGGATTTACCTCGACGGCCCTGTATATGAAAATATATACTTTTTTTAAATATATTTCTTAAAATTAGTTTTTAAAATAAAATACTTCTTTGTAATTGTATTTTTGTTCAAAAAAAAAAAAAAATTATATATATTTAATTAATTTTTAAACTAAAATATTTTTTGATTTTCAATTGTTTTTGTTTTTAATTTTTTTTTTCAATTTTAATTGTAATATTTTGCTCCAAAAAACATAAAAACAGATATTTTAATTTTAAAATAAATTTAAAAAAATGTAGAAGTATTAAAAAAATATTAAAAAAAATCTATAAATTTTAATTTGAAAATTAATTTTAAAAAATGTATTTAAAAAACACTAAACATATAATATATATACATTCTATTATATATATTATTTAAATATATTTTTTTAATTTTTATATTTAAATTCATATATTTTTTTTAATATACTTTTTAAACTAACATATTTCCATATATAAATATATATATACAATAAATATATATTTTTTGTTGTAATAAACTTTTTTATTTTAAAATATTGTTTTTTTTTTATTTTTTTCTCAATTTTAATTGTAATTCTTTTCCAATTGTAATTGTAATTTTTGCTCCAAAAAATATAAAAAGAAATATTTAATTTTAAAAATTAATTTTATAAAATATATTTACATATCTAAATATATATTTTTTGTTGCAATAAATTTTTTTATTATTAAACTATTTTTTTTAATTTTTTTCAATTTTAATTGTAATATTTGTATATATTTGTATAATATATTTGTATATTTAAATATACATTTTTTGTTTTCATTTATTTATTTTTTTATATTTATATATTTAAATATATAGTTTTTTTTAATAAGTTTTCAAATTAGAATATTTTATTAATTTTTTGTTTTTAATTTTTTTCCAATTGTACGTTCCCTTGTACGTCATTAAACTCGGCCAAAATTGCGTTAGCGGTTATCGCGCCATACGAGATGAAGAAACGTTGTAATTTTTGTTCTAACAAATTTTTTTTTAATTAGATTCTATCTTAAGAAAATTAAATATTTATAAAAATGTTAAAAAGAACCGAAGATATTTGACTTTGAAAAGCTTCATACCAAAATTTTCAACCTTGAATAGATCTCAAAATTATTAAATTTGTTTCCAAATTTTGCCAGCTTACTTTTTCTTATACTAAGCCCTACAAAGAAATCAATTTTCAAAAAAATTGACGACCGTTTCCAAAATTAAAATAAAAGTAATTAAAAAAAAATAAAAAACAAATAGATAAAACAAAAATATAAATAAAAATAAAAAACACAGCAATTAAATTAAAATTATTCAATAGTCAAAACTTTGTAAAATGGCGCACTGATTTTATTGTGAACGCCACTGTAATGTTGTTGCTTAAAAGCGCAAATTCAAAATGTGAGCGCAGTATAAACAATACAAAAAGTTCTCCGTATTACTTTTTTTCAACTGTCCCTTGATTTTTCAGTATGCGAATATGTATATGTAAATCACGTCACACGCAAAAAATTATCAGCAATCTTCTGAGTTGTCATGCAAAAATCTGCTGGTATAAGGAAAAGCTGAAAATGTGTAACGAATGATTTGCAAAACTTTCCAGACGCTTTCGTACAGAAATAGCAAAAAATCAAAATGCATGTACATACATACGTACATATATGTATAATGTAGGATACATATCAAGGAGCAAAAATAAATCATAGCGCTGAGGTTAACGAACAGGGAAAGAAATTCGGCAGAAATTTATCAGTGAACTCATAATCTTAGCGAGACATACTTGTATACATACAAATATGCGTGCATACAGAATAGGAAATAAATGTCTGTATCATTTTTTATTACAACTGTATTTATAGGTGTATGTAGATACATACGAATATAAAATCATCGACGTGATCTCATCAAAAAACTTTTAATAAACAACTTTTTTCCCCCAAATTATATAGCACCATAGTATTAGTCATAATTTTTAAGCTATTTTTTGATACTCCACTCAACGTTTGCGTGGGCGTTGTATTATTTACTTAACAGTTGCGAAACGTTAATTTGGCAAGTTTACTATGAAAATATAGAGAACTGAGTGACGTAGTCACATACTAATGCCGCTACATATGTATGTATGTGTGTGTATATACACAAGGCATCGGGGATGATGTCGTTGGTCAGTGTTTATTGAATCAAAAAAGTCAAGGTGAATCTTCTAGCATAAGCACGACAATTAGTAGGCATCTGATAAGAGTATGCAATCAGGATTTCTTTTTTATTTGATATACATACATACATACATACATACATATAATTTAAGAAATATTTCTCTATTTGATCAAAAAAATAATTAATTGCAGTAAAAATCGCTCAGCTTTGATTGACTAAAAAGCGATGAACGTTCGTAATTGGAGAAATGAGGCAAGAGAGAGACTCAATTGGAGGAGAATTGTTTATGAAGCTATGGTCGACCACACACTGTGTGCTAAGAGAGAGAGAGAAAGAGAGGGAGACCCACTAAATTTAGCGAAGTCCTCAACCGTCTGTGCGATCTTTCTGGCAGAAAAATGTGAAACACAGGTGGCGCTCCAAGCAGTAAGAAGGCGTTGTTCCTAAGCAACGACAGGTGGGCATTCACACTATTTCGATTCCGTCTCTATTGAAGTAAAGGGGCGATGTGTTCTTTCAATTATCAAATTTTCATTGTTCATTAAAAAACATTGCATGTCGATGTATCATCCCACAGATGCGGCTATAGTAGACTAATCATACCTATATACTTATGAAATGAGACTTTTTTTTCAATTTCAAACGTTTATTAACAAAAAATGGTTACAAATTTAATCTTCAAAATAATAGTCATCGCTAGTGACACATTTTTCCCATATCTCAGGCAAATTTGTGGATGCCGCGCCGAAAAAATTGGCCATCTTTGGCCGCAAACTAATCATCGAGCCATTTTTTGGCTTCTTCGTGAGAATCGAAGCGCTGCTCGGAAAGTGCATGGCCCATCGATGCAAACAAATGATAATCCGAGGGCGCCAAGTCTGGTGAGTAAGCCGCATGCACCAGCGGTTCCCAATCGTGCGTCTCCACCAATTCCCGGGACGCTCTTGTTCGATGTGGCGTTGCATTGTCATCAAGAAAAATTACTTTGTGACGCCGATCGGCATATTCTGGGCGTTTTTTCGGTGTATGGCGCTGTTCAAATCGGCCAATTGGCGTTGGTAGCGTGCACCGTCAACTGTTTCACCTGGTTTTAATAGCTCGTACCAAATCATACCACGCTGATCCCAGAAAACACACTGCGTTGCCTTGCGGCCGAAGCGATTTGGTTTGGCCGTTGTTTTTGGCTTGTGGCCGGGCGGACCATACGTTCGTTTACGCCTGGGATTGGAGAAATATACCCATTTTTCATCACCCGTAACGATTCGATGCAAAAAAGACTTCCTTTTTAACCGGGAGAGCAGCATTTCACAAGTGGTTTCACGATGTTCGCAAATCGTAGTTTGAAGGCACGAAATTCGACATTTTTAAGAGCGACAAAAATGCATTGTTGTATTAAACGTAACAATGAAATGAACTGATTATTGTTGACAGATGACAGACGAAAAAAACAAGACATTTGGGAAGGTTTAAAAATAATCCTAGCGACATCTATGGACTAATAGCTGAAAGTCTCATTTCATAGGTATATACCCTAAAAGAGATAAGTTATGAACACTAAGAAAAAAAACGCAAAATCTGGGTATTTTTTCATAGTAAAGTCACATTATTAATAAATATTTTATTACAAGTATTTTTGTTTGCCGAAAAGTAATTTTTTCTTGGGCAAAGCGTACTCTATTTTATTTAGTCTTATTGATTTTGTTCTTCATTATCTTAGCTGGAAAAAATTAATCATTTTAAACTTTCACTTTACCTGCTTTGGTGGCGCGCGGATCTCCCAGCCGACAAAAGTCGCCAAGTGAGCAATAGAATTTGCGATTCTCTTCCTTCGCTGACGCATTTGGCAGGAACATGCTCAACACCGCAATATCCTCATTATTTTCCTTGGCCTTTCGTATGCGATCGGCGCCGATGGTTTTTGTTTGCAAATGCAGGCGCGATTTCATTCTGGAGGAGAGCTTATCAACATCGCCCATTGTGCTTTAAAGGCGCTCGGCTCACTTTGATTGAGATTTGTAAACACAAACAGGTACGCGCTTCAATATGACGCGTTCAATTAACTAAGTATGCACTTTTTGTTCTTGTAATTTGTTGTAACTAATTCACAAAACAAACAAAAATCCCATTGTAAAGCATTCAACCTTATACATGCGCACACATAACTACACACACACACATACGAGTATGTTTTCGATGGCAGTGAAAACAGCGTAGCGGAATGTGTTTTCATGAACGAAATTGATTTTTTGTAACTTAAAAAGTTGGCAAGTACTTACTTAATTTATAAAAAAAAAAAATACCAAAAAACAAAACCCCAATTGCATTTGGCGCAATGACACGCCGCCAGTCAAGCAACTCCAAGCTTTGCAGTAGCTGTCGCAGCGACTATCGCTTTTCCCTCGCTCAAGTACGGCATCCGCACCAAAGTCATGGCAATGGCAGCAAGTAGAAATCTGTGGAAACTGCACGCGCCAGCCCAGCGCTGCCTCTTTTTCCAAAGAATGCGCCAGGAAATACGAGTATTGGTTGTTTTCGCTTTTATTTAACTTTTAGTTACATATTTTCTTTTCACCAATGCATAGCCAATTAAATTGGCCAGTTTAGGAGGTAAAATTGGTTGGTAAAATTTGTTGTGAAATTTTTCGAAAATCAAGCAGTCATCGTAGGTCACGATTTTATTCCTTTTTTCAACATTTTCCAAATGAGGCAAAACGAAATGTGGCGCATTCGTTATAGTACTGGTATTTTAATTTCAAAAATAATTGAAAAAAGTAAGGAACTCGTATGCAAAAGAGAGCAACAATTTGCTAGTTAGTGTTTGCCATTTCCTGAGTAAAGGCAATAAATGGACGACACACAGAGAGTGAAACCAAAAAAGGACAAAAATAAATTAGTGGAAAGAGCAAAATATGACTTATGAATACCGGTTGGCGTAGAAGACTGCCATAGGCAACTAATGGAAAGTACCTCACTAATCGGCAATAAATCGCCGGTATGCGGAGTTGGACTCAAATTATTTTAGCGCGTTCGAAAAGTGATATTATGTATATTAGGGCGGGTCGATTTAAAAATCGCTCATTGCTCTGTGAAAATCGTATTCTAGGGATCAAAATAAGAAACTTTGCCGAAGGAACCATACCTCTAAAACGAATTCTGATGTCCCCCATTTGGGTCGAACTTTTTAGTTTCTTTTCTCATGTAAAGGCCAAAAATGGTGATATTTTGAAATGATTGTATGGAGAACCCCCCAGGGGAGTTCCAGGTGGTGTGCCACTGGCATGGGTGGATCGGCCGTCCAAAGTTAGTGAGGGTCGGTCATACATTTGGACTCGATTGGAGCACTCTAAATGGGTCAAAGTGGGATTTTTCGTTCGACCCAAATTGGGGGACATCAGAATTCATTTTAGAGGTATGGTTCCTTCGGCAAAGTTTCTTATTTTCATCCCTAGAATATGATTTTCACAGAGCAATGGGCGATTTTTTTGCCTCCCCACAAATCGACCCGGCCTAATGTATATTATAAATTCAAATTGAAAGAAGTCAAGTGGAAATGGTAAATTTGCACAACCTTGGTGAGAAAAAAGTTAGAACACGCTTTGTTTTTTATCTAGAGAAATTACCAATGCTGCTAAATCAACAGAATAGAGCCTATACAAAAAGTTTGTATGCAATTTGCTCTGCGTTCATTGAATTTCACTGAAACCCTACTCCTCCCCTCTTATGAATCACGTTGTCGGTTTGTAAATCTAGAAACCTTGAAAAGTAGAACGTACTTTCTCTAATGCTCACATGCAGTGTCCAGGCTTAAAATTGCGAACATCAAATGCCAAATGATAGAAAAAGTTTTTTTTCTAATAGTCGTTCGTTGCCCCTCGGCAGGCAATGGCAAATCTCCGCGTGTGTTTTTGCCATGAAAAACCGCCTCATAAAAAACTATCTGCCGCTCGCAGGCGTTGAAGGTGCCCCCATTTGTGAAAAACATCAAGACGCACACCACAAATAAAAGGAGGAGGAGCGCGTCCAAATACCCAAAAAAGAGTGTTTTTTACGGTCTTTGATTATTTCTGTGATTTTATCGACATTTTCTTTAACATAAAAAATGCTTGAACGGAATTGACGTAACCAAAATTGCACGTAATTACAGTGTCGGCACACAATTTTCCATGCGGAGCTCTTCGCCATAATGGAAACAGTGGGGGAAATCATATCCAAAAGAGGGTTCGAGAAAGTCAAAATTAAAATACTTTCGGACAGCCAATCGATTCTCAAAGCCTTGAATAGCTTCACATTCAAGTCAAAAGTGCTAATAGAGTGCAACAATGCACTCAACAAACTGGCCACTCATAATCAGGTCCCACTGATTTGGGTACTAGGACATGAGGGACTTGAAGGAAACAAGAAGGTAGACTTTTATGCCAAAAAAAAGGGACAGAAGGGCTATTTATTGGGCCAACCACATTTTTCGGGCTTAACAAAAATAATGGTATAAAACAGGAAACCAAAAAATGGATCCAAATTAAAATCAGGGAACACTGGAACGGCAAGAGCGGCCTTAATCATCATCATCATCATCATCAGGTAGCGATTACAGCTCAGGGTGAGCTTTAGCTACATCCACAACCCTCTTCCAATCTGCACGGTTCGTAGCAACAGATCTCCAGCTCCTAAAAAGCTACTTTTTTAGGTCGGTTATGGCTTGGTCAAGCCAGGTTAACCTCGGACGTCCTCGGGCTCGGGTCATTAGACAATTCGTTGATAAAAAAGATTTTTGGGGGCGGCTGTCTTCCATGCGCACAGTGTGCCCTAACCATCGAAGCCTTTGGGATTTAATGTATTTCACGACGTCTTCTCCGTGGCATAAGTTTAGCAACTCATCGTTGCAGCGTATGGGGCCAAACACACTTCGGAGTACTTTTCGTTCGAAAACTCTTAAGCTACTTTCGTCTTTGCTTGTCAATGTCCAGCACTCGCAGCGGCCTTAATCACTCCAAAAGTTTTTGAAGTTCAATGATTAGATAAAATCAAAATAGATAAAAAGGGCCTTAGATTACTCTGTGGAGCACTTACAGGTCACTTTGCCTGTAATAAACACTTTAACACAATAGGATTATCTAGTACAAGATCATGCAGGTAGGTTCTGCTGTGATGAAGCAGAGTCTATGGTACGCTTAATCACTAACTGTGAGGCATTCGGACACAGGAGACATAGACGCCTGGGCTCGTACCTACTAGAGGTGGAAGACCTACAATTGCTCTCTTCTAAGGAGCTGCTTCGATTCTTCGGTATACTAAATAATTATGATATAATTAAGTAATTAGATTAATCTGATCGCAGTGCATAAGGGCCTTAGCCTAACCCTAACCCGTACAACCATTACGATTACCATTACAGTATTGGCACCGTCACAGTTTCAGCGTTCTGGCTTGCATTTTCGACTTTATCAAAGAAAAACTGCCAAATGTACCGAATTTTCGCTTTGTTGACTTCCATTTGTTGACACCCTGTAACTCGCAACTGAATGGAACAAGCAAAAAACAGCAGAAGGATCTTTTTTAGTGTGAAACGTCACCTCGGCCACGAGCATAAACTTTAAATTGTTTGATCGATAGTTTACGAGTTATCGATCACCACAACCAGCTAACGAGAAAATAATGGATTTTTTTTCTAATATATTGAAATTGCCAATTAGTACGATTTTTAGTTATAACCCATTATGTTTGATAAAAAAAAAAATATACAATAAAATTTCGATTTTAACAAACTTTGCTTTCATGCCAATAAATGTTGATTTTTCTTGACACATTTCTTATTTTTATTTAATTTTAATTCAGATGGTTTCTTAAGCCACTGTTATAAATTTCTTATAGTCTAAATATTGCATTAGAGCCCAGCAATTCAGTGCTTGGCAAGTATGAAGCGCTAAGTCGACTTGTGCAAGTTGATTTGTAAAAATTTATGTAACAGATTTTTATAGTTTGTCATTCAGCCTAACAGCTCCTTTTTCCATAAAAGTAATTTTGTTGCTAAGTGCTCACATTTTCTATGTACAAAACGCGAGATGTGCAATTTTTATGCGGTCTTCTTTACCCTTGCAATTCATACAATTTATATTATTGCTCTGTGATTTATTGCAATTGTCAGTGATTGGAAGATTGCGAAAAAAAGTGAACGTCAATTGCCTTTTGTCTATCGTCATAAGCTGTGTGGTGATCATCATCAATATCGATCTATGCGTGCTTGTACGAGTATGCGTCATTTTTGTGTTTATATGCAGTACGAACGTGTATGTGTGTATGTGTGTATGTATGTATGACATTTTGAAATCAATTGCGGTTTATTCAGATTGGCGCACACGAACGAAATTAGCTGCCCAGACTGAAAATTAACGTAAGGATCTTAGGGTAGGCATATTAAGGTGTTACATGGGGTTCGTCGGCTAAAAAAAGACCTATTTTCATTATTTTTTTTCTATGTAAAAAATTATTAATTTAATTCAAAGTTTTTTCTGTCTTATAGATACATATTTAAAGAATAATTTCTGAAATTTTCAAAAAAAAAAAAATTAAGACTCCTCCATTGGGACGTCATTTCCGGTGACGCCTCGAAAAAAGGTGCGTCCGCGTTGTCCGCATAACTCCTGACGGGATTATCGATTTTTTCATACAAAAATAATAAGACCATAAACTCGTGCTTGAACGAAGGAAAGAAAAAAAAAGTAAAAAGTGGAATTTCGGCAGACATTTGCCAAAAAATAAAAATGTTGGTCAAATTTGCTTGACATTTTTTTTTTTTAATAGTTGTAACTGAAAAAAAAATCCTTCATTCAAGTACGAGTATATTGTATCTCGAACATTGTAAAATTTCATCAAGATCGATTGAGTAGTTTTCGAGAACATTTGACAACCGACCGACCCGAAAACACGGTTCCAAAAAAACCGCTTTACAGTTTTGAGTAACAATAAAAGCGGCTTGGAGCGCACACCTTCCAAAGGCTGTATCTCCGAAACTATTACTCGGATCGACTTAAAAACTTAGGATAATATTCTGGAGATGTTGTATATTAGAAATTAATAAGCAAGAAAAAAATTGATTTTTTGAACCCATGAAACCCATGTAACCCCTTAAGGTAAATATTTAAGTGGTTAGGGGTAGTCAGAATTTTCGAAAAATTCGATTTTTTTGTTTTTGCATTTTCTTATAGAGTAATATCTTAAAAATATTGTGTGAAAATTTGAAGTGAATCTGACAAATACTTTTCGAGTTATTCAACAATTAACAAAGGGCGCTCGCGAGCTCCGGAGCGTTCGAGAGCAAGTACCAAAACTTTAAATGCGTTTTTCTCGAAACTATGTTTTTTGAGCTGGTGATCAGTGTAACTTAAAAACCGCTTGGTAGATTTCAATAAAGTGTATACTGCTTTGGAAAAACTTAAAAAACTCGTGCCTGGTCGAAGGATTTTTTTCTTCAAAAATTTCGATTTTTTTTAAACAATTATTTTGTCGGTTTTTTTCTCGAAAATCTGAAATCTGAAAATATTTCCTGAGGCCGTCAAATTGTTAATTTTGAAAAACAAAAAAAACTTCGATCAGTCACAAGATTATCTATTAATAAAACTAATTTTTCTTCTCCGATTGATTTGAGAGGAATCTCATAGGACTTGTGCTGATCACCGCAAGGGACTTCTGGAGGAACGGGCTCCACACAAACAGCGATAACTTTTACAATTATCACTTTTTTTTTGAAATTTTGCTAAAGTCAAGTCGAAACCTAATATTATTGTTTATATTTTTGTAAAATAAAGCAATTAACTGGAAAAAAAAAATTATTGAAAATCATAATTTTTTCGGGCATCTGTCTAAGTTCGGTAACTTAGGGCGAATAACCGAGAAATAATGTACGCAGGCATGGTTGATTGGTTGGTTGGAGTGGTGATTCATCCAGAATCCAATTAGCGCTTCCGCACCATTTTCTTGCCACATCCTCGTTACCAAATTTTTTAACAGTTATTTACAGCAAGACTATATCCAGTCTGTGCGGTTTAAGAACCTTATTAGGTTGTTGACGTCTAAGCCAGACAGTTGCTCGAGACTCTCGAACAGCGGTTTGCCCAGAGTTAACATTCTGTCCTTCCATAGGGCAGGGCATTCACAGAGGAAATGGAAGATTGTTTCCTTTTCCTCCGGTTGTTTACAACTGTGACAGTATGTATTGTGAGGGATACCCATTTTGGCGGCTTGTTCTCCGATAGACCATTCTTATTAATGCCGACGATTGCTTGAGGTTGTAGGAGGGCCATAACGTCCTGCTGATTTTGCATTTCGCCTGGTCTCTCCATCTACAATCTGTTAGCCTACAAGCCTCCCTAATTGCCAGTACTTCCGCCTGGAAGTCTATTCCAAGTCAATTCCAAGTCTATGAGAATATATACCAGCTCCAACACCACAATCCATTTTACTGCCATCTATATAGACTTATTCCATTCTTCCTTAGATAGAAAGAATGTGGCAAAATTCCTATTGAACGTATTCATTTTTGTAAATTTATCTTAGTTATTCAAAGTTGATCTAACAATAAAATATTTACAAATTTTATAACACTTCAGCTTCCATGTTAATTTCTTATATTTGATTGCATAGTCGCTGGCGAATTTCAAAAATGGTATTTTCCTCTAATGTTTTTAAATTTTAAAGCGCAGCAAAATTACTTTCCCGTCCAACACATCTACAATTTCCTCTTATTAATTGCATTTTCTTCCTTTATTCAAAATTTAATTTGGCTCTCCGCTTATAATAAATTCCCATTTTGCTTTTATTATCATTAAAATTTCAAATACCATAGATACGTACAGTGACCGACAAAAGTCTACATACACCCGCCATTTCCACTGGATTGAAAGTTCAAAAACTTTACTGAAAAATGTATTTACGCAGTTTTATTTGAAAGCTTTTTCTAATCATTATAAACTTAAAAAAATCCGTGCATTAAGATAAAATAGCAAAGCATACAGTACACAAATATCTTACTCCAGTGTGTAAAACTTCACTTAACTCTAAGTAATATTGGTTCTAAGTATTTAGTTGGTCCACCATTAGCATCAATTACAGCTTGAGTCGTCGTGGCATCGAGGTGACTAAATTTGTTAACTCTGCCGAAGTTATATTGTTCCAAGCTTCTATTGGTCGTTTTTTGAGTACTGAAGCGCTTGAAATCGGATTTTTTCTAATTTTTCGATCTACAATTTCTCAGGCATGTTCAATAATATTCAAATCTCGGCTTTGCGGTGGTGTATTTAATTGCCTAGGAGCATGGTAAAGCAGCCAATCCTTCACAATGTGTGCTGTCTGCTTTGGATTGTTATCCTGTTGGAAGACCCAACCTGGACCAAGCTCCAAATCAGCCACCGAAGATTTCAGATTGACTTGCAATAGTGATTTGTATTTATAACGATCCATATTTCAATAAATACTAATCTTCAAACTCCAGATGCAGCAACAGCTCCCCAAACCATTGCATTGCCGCCACCATGCTTCACTGTTGATACCAAATTCTTCGGACTCAGTGCAGTATTTTTTTTGCCGCCACACTTTTGCGCTTCCATCGCTACCGAATATATGTATTAAACTTCGACTCATCTGTAAACAAAACTTTTTGCCAAAAATCCATCCCCTTTTCCCTGTGCGCTTTGGCGAACTCCAGGCGAAGTTTACGGGGTTTTTTCAGAAATAAGAGGCTTTTTTCGTGGTGTTCTACTATGAAAGCCATTTTTGTTCAGAGTTCTTTGAATTGTTCTTGGATGAGCGCACTTGTTGGATGAGCTTGCTATATCCCCGGCCAATTTTGGATTTTTGTTCACTTTTTTTAGAATCAAGCTGACGTCTCTGCGAGATAGTTTGCTCGGGCGACCACTGCGCGGCTTATTTTCGGTGGAAACATTATTTTTACAATGGTCTGGACTGTTGCACAACTTAAGTTTAAGATTTTTGAAATTTCGCCATATGATTTTTTTTCTTTCCTGTGCTGAATAACTAAATTTCTAACGTCTAACGTGTTGTTTTATGTTAAAGAATGGATTTGTTTTAGTTAAATCGATTAGAAAAAGATTTCAAATGAAATTGCAGAAACACATTTTTAAGCAAAGTGTTTGTACTTTGTAAACAACGAAAGGGCGGGGTGTATGTAGACTTTTGTCGGTCACTGTATGTACATGTATGTGCATGTACCTGTATGTGTGTACGAATAAATATTATATGCATGTTTACTATTAATTAAATTTTATTTTTGCGCTAAAATAGAAATTTCGTTGTCTTGCTTTTTGACATTTACAAATGACCATTACCGCATAGCCAAATTTAATCACTAAAAACAATTTTTTTTAATTAAAAAAACTATGAAAAATTGTTAAATATTTTTTTGGTTTTTAATTTGCCGGTTAAACAGGTCTTGGTGTCGTGTTGGCAAAAACAACAACAAAAAAATAAATACACACAACCAAAGATCAATTTTGGCCATGATGTCATACCCGTATCAGCTTGAGGCGCGAAGCACCGGCAGACTTTAAGTCGTCGCAATGACACCATGGAAAGTTGGTGTTGCGTTTTTTTAAATGGTTTTGAGGTTTGTGGGATTTTTTTAATTTCATACTGCTTTTCACATGCTGACGAATCGCCTAATCTATAAATTTCGATTGCTCAGATAAGAAGTAGGAAGTTCCATTAGATTTTTTTTGTTGTAATATAAAAATATTTAAACTATTTTTCGGAAAGCTTGTAACTGTGTGCTTGTATGCATGCAATTAATTACTTTTCTATAAACTTTTTACATATTTTTTTTTATATTAGAGAGAGACTCCAAAATGCCTTAGAAGTAACGACTCTCAAATAATTAGAATATTTGTTATTGGTTCCTTCATAGTTGATATTACAATATATGTAATATTTTTTTTTTTGTTTTTTTCTTTTTGGTATAGAATTATCTTACTGGTTTTAAGCCATAAACTCGCATACATATGTATATTATTTCAGTTTTTATTTTCAGTTATTTTTTGGCCTTCTACCAGTTTGAGGTGAGAAAAAAGATGCCATCATAATGATAAATTTGTTTAGGTGTTGAATATCGTGTTTTACTCGATTTAAAATGAATTTATTTAAATTAATAAAAATTTCTTAATAACACCACTGCATTGTTTTTTTTTTCAGCAAAGCAAAAATGAACTCGGATAGGTTTACAGTAACGCATAGATGGCGGTCGAGGATTCTTTCAAATTGTTATAGACTCTTTCGACTTCCTAGGGGAAGTGATTCAAAAAATCATGGAGCAGCGGAGTCATCATGCTTTGCACGCTCGACTATTCGTCGACGCTTTACCCTTTTCGAAAATTCAGTAAATACTATTTTAGGACTGGTACAATTCGAATTAAAGTATGTTGATTGACGACCACATTTTCATGAAATAGTTTTTTCATTCTTTATTAAGCAAAAATAGCGCTTACCGCTTTGGCAAAACAATGAAAATTTTCAATGAACGTAATTAATACATACATAAGGGGCTATAGACAGTGAGAACTTTCAAAAAATCGATTTTTTAAATTATATTTTCTTAATGTACATAAAGGGTGGTTAAATTTCAAGGGCCGATGCTGAATGTGAACCACACCTAAACGTCAAGTTTTTTTCTCCATTTCATTTGACCTTTTTCAATTTTAGACTAATTCAATTTGAACCATGGAAAGATACATAATCGAGCAACGCGTTAAAATTATTCAGGCTTATTATGAAAACGGGCGTTCAAATCAAAATGCATATCGCGCCCTTCGTGATTTTTTCGGTCAATTTAATCCTCCAAATGTTCGTACAATCGGAAAAATTATGCAAAAGTTTGAGCAAACCGGGTCTGTAGGAGATGTGAAAACACCAGCGCATGCTCGTACAGCTCGTACTGCTGCTGTTCACGATAGTGTGGTTGAAGAGCCGTCCACCTCAACTCGTCGTCGTGACCTCTCCCGCTCGTCGTTGATGAACATTATGCATAAAGACTTGCATTTACACGCTTACAAGGTGCAATTGACTCTTGAAAAGATGGGCATCGCGCCAACTCAACAAGCGTTGGGCAAGTACACAAACTTGTATGGCCACGAAATTCTTTCTCACAGCTCACTATGCGCGAGGAATGCATGCTGCGAGACTTGGAATCACCTCGAGTCTTTTTTGCGCTAGATGTATGAAGGATGAGGTGGATTCATCTCAGCACCTTCTCCTTAGCTGCCCTGCTCTGGCGGGGCTAAGATCCACGCACCTTGGCTCTTACTTCTTTGATGAATTTCATCAGCAGCACAAAAGTGGTTGACGCAAACGCAGCATAGTCATCGTTCGTAATCCACACACTCTAAAACCATCCCACCACCACCTCTCTCCGCCCTCTCCCTGTATCCCAACGGTCTTTCTCTTTCACCTCACCCCCTTCATAATGGTATCACAAAGGATGAATCCATTATTCTTCGCCCAAGTGTGCTCATTCTTTGGGCAACCATACCAACCTAACCTAACCTTTGCATATACTTATGCACATACATAAACTTAAAATTCATACACTACGAACTTAATTCAGTATACCTATAGATGCCCGCATGTGTACGTACGTTTATATGCACATTAATTTGACCTTCGAAAAAATCATGATCACTTAACAGCTCAATTAAATTTTCCTAAAAAAAGTATTTGTGCGCATATTATTACACAAAAAAACATACATTCATATGAAATACATACAGAAAATTCGCTATTTGCCAACAATTTTCAATGTTTAACCACTTTACGTTCGATATTGGCCATAAGCACTGTGGGCGGGCGGCTGTCGTCTCAATATTATATTTTCATTGCCCAACCAACGCAATTTTGAGGTCAACTACAGCTTAATAAAAATTAAATAGTACCTAAAAAATAAATAAACAATGCAAAATTGAGAGGCTTTTGTTTGTAAGAGTTTTATGTAGCCGCATTCGTATTTTTGCCAATTAGTTGTAGAGGCACCGGGGTAAATATTGATTGGCTTCCCTAATTATTGCCAATTAATTGGCAAATGAATTGATTAAAAACTGGCGGAGAAGTTGAAGAGAAAAGCAGAGTATATGCGTGTGTGTACGTGCGGCATAAATTTAACAAATTAATCAAAATATAACGGCGCAGTTAAACTGCTCCGTTACAGGAAACCGAGCAAAAGAAATTACAATTCCAATCGCCATGAAATGAGTATGGAAAATGTATGTACATATGTATGTATGTATGTATGCATAGTTAAGTAAATAACTAATAAGCATAAATATTTAAAAATTTGACGCAAGACGACGAAGCATAGCTTTGCTTATGTGTGCACGGGGAGTGCCCGTCTGGCACCAGTCAAATGAAAGCGCAAGTGTGACGTGACCACGAACTGACTGAAAGTTATTTCAGCACTTGAAGTGCAACCACTTTGGCATACGGAATGAGTGCTGGAGCGCATTGTGAATAATATAACAAATGCTACATCACTTGAAATAGCAGTGCTTACGGTCAAGTGCACTCTAAGGAAACAGAAGTCGATTTATTGAAAAAAAAAAATTATATTTTATTTGGGCTGGGAAGAATAACATTTCAAATATAATAAGTAGTTTTGGCAGCATAATGCAGAATAGCGACTACTCAACTCGAAAAAAACGGGAACCTTGCCAACTTGTTCCCTTTTTGAACTGATTTTACAGGTATACAAAATTTCTTGCGCAAATAAGTAATATGGGTGCTAGAGGGGGCGCGAAGTGGAAGTTTCCATTATTTTTGAGTAAAACTTTTGCGCAAATGATTTAAAAATATTTTGATGGTCGATCTTTAGCTCGTGGGCGATACTACGGCTGCTAACATGCCGCTCAACTTCAATTTTTTCTGTGATTTTTTAACATTAAAAATACCGAATTTTCTTTTTTTTGACTTCCATTGTTAACACCCTGTAACGCACAATTGAATAGAATAAACCAAAAACAGCAACAGATTTTTTTAGTGTGAAACGTCATCTCAACCACGACGTGACGTTTCACACTAAAACGTTGACTTTAAGTTGATTGATTGTTGATACTTTATGAGATATCGATCGCTACAACCATCTACCGAGAAAATAAATTTCTTTTTTCCTAACCTAATATATTCTTAAAATCAGAAAAATGCGGCTGAATATGCCCGGTTTTTAACTTTTTTTCCGACAAGACTATTTGCATATTATTTCGAAAAATGCTAAAAGCCAATGATGATTCGAAATTTAGTAGTAAAAAATCGTTCTGGAGAGAAGTTCTACTCTAAAAATAATGTAGTTGAATAGTCTGAACAGACCGAAACGTCGATTTCAAGCAATAGCTCTTCAGTATCTGGCATAATTTAAGATGCATCAGGTCCTGTCAATTTGACTCAACAGCAAAAAGTAAAATTTAAGCAGTAAAAATACCCAAGAGTAAAGTTCTCTTTTTCGTAAATTTAATAAAAAATGTTGCAGAGGTCTCTTCTATTCGCCATTTCCGCGCTCACTATCTCTATGCTCGATTAACTTGACGAAAAATTTGCATACGAAAGCAAAAACTAAGTTATAGAATACGATTCGCCGCTAGCCAGTATGGTTGTAGCTCAATAGGCCACACTGCCTTACCAACGCATGTAATTTAAGGCACCTCTCTTCCCGCGCTGCCAACATATGTTCACTCCAACCAGTTGCTTTATCTATTCGCCATTTGCTTGGTCTTGGCGTAAAATGGGGTCTTATAACAGATCGATATTATTTAATGTCCGCTTTAACTTCTCTTGACAAATACGCAAAAAATTATATTAAAAGTAAAAGAAAATATTTTTTTTTTCAATTTCTATTTTTTTTTTAATTCTTACAATTTTTTGGATTTTGGGGGATTTTCAGCATAGAGTTTTACGCCGCCCAAAGAACGCGCAAAAAATGATATCAAAAATAAAAAAAAAAATTTTAAACTCCGCTTTAATTTCTCTTGACAAATGCGCAAAAAAATTATATTAAAAATAAAAGAAAAAATATATTTTTTTCCATTTAAAAATTTTTTTTTTTTAATTCTTACAATTTTTTTGAATTATCGAGGATTTTCAGCTTAGAGTTTTAATTATTTTTTGTTTTAAATTTCTAATTTGGTTTTCTAATTCTTACAATTTTTTTCTAATGTCGGAGGCTTTTCAGCCTAGAGTTTTACGCCGCCTCTGAACGGCAGATGTAGGAGCCTTACGGCAAATTTTTTCCAGGCATAAATACACTCGAAGGCTTGCGACGTCTACCAGAAGAAACATTTTACATCAATTTGGAGTTGCGTTGCTACAAAGAATTAAATTTGAAGCCCCGACCAGCAGGAGTTCAGGTGCGTAATATTTCAGGGGTAGTGTTTAAGCTTCAATCCATAGTGACAGATGCAGCGCGAAATGAAAATAAATTTTCGAATTTTACTATACTGCCCCAAAAAGAAAACGAGAAAACTAAAAAAACGCACAAACAATTAAACAAATATGTAATAACAAATGTCACCAAATATGAAAGGTTTTGCCCATATAAATAAGAGAAAGTAATAAATTGTTAGCAGGCGTATTATGTCAACCAAAATATGTGCATAAGTAATTGCAATATTTTAATTAATTTATTTCCATAATAAAAGTCAGAAATTTATTGAATGGCCATAAAAACACCTTTAAACGCGAAATTTGCATATCAACAATCTTTATAAAGCAAATAATTAGCTGTTGTTGTTGTGGAGGCATTTACAATTCAAATTTCAAATTCATTCATAGAATGTGAGGCAATTCTGTTTTCCACCAGCACGCCAACATTTCTGAGCGCGTACACAACGAGTTGCATGCAATAGCCAATTTTGCGAATTTCCACTGGCACACTGACATATCTATGATACAAATGTATGTGTGCTAAAGGGTGTCGGGAATTTTAAATTGTTAAAACTGCTTTCTGAAAAAGCTAATTTAACAACTCTCAGTTGTTTTGAGGTTACTTTGGCTTGGTAATTCTTCAAGACATGACTTTAGCAGGAGCAACCATTACTAATTTTTTCAATTAATTGTTTTTTTTTTTTAATATGTTTAGTTCGTTATGATTACTCAAAAGTTTTTTTTTTTTTGAAATTTCACTACATGTAAAGTTGCATGCGGGAACTGAGCAGCCCAAGCCAACTTTCGTTGAGTTATTGGGGGAATACAGCCCGTGCAAAGTGCAAGGAGTGTGTGACAATGGAATTGCCAGATGAAGCGGTGAATGCGTCAGTCGTGGAGGCCACATGATCGATATTGTATACCAACAACCTTTCATGGGTGGTTGACCGAACTGCTCCTCCTATTTATGGTGTGGGTCTTGATGTTTCTTGCCTCAATATGGAGAGGACCTACAGTTTTAAGCCGTTTCTGAACAGTGGATGATTTTTTATGAGGAGTTTTTTCGCGACAGAAAAACACTCGTAGGTTTGGCCTTGCCGGGTCGAGGTACAACCGCTATTAGAGAAATCCTTTTCTATCATTTTGGGTGTTGCGTGCCTGAGGTTTCCAATCTGTGCACTTCAGAATGTTAGTTAGGCACCAACCCATTCGGCTACAACGGCAGCCAGCATATTAATTTGGGGAAAAAGAAATCCCCAGTTGATGCTGGTTGTCGAGCTGACGTTTCACACTAAAAAAGATCCTTCTGCTGTTTTCTCCTTGTGAGTTACAGGGAGTTAATAAGAGAAGTCAACAAATCGAAAATTCGGTACATTTTACAGTTTTTCTTTGATAAAAGCGAAAATGCAAGCCAGGCCTGACCACTGTGAATGGTGTTCATGGTGTCGATACAGAAACTGCGAATTCCGTTCAGGAATTTGTGATGTGAATGGGTTAGGGGTAGTCAGAGGCCCTAAAAAATGATGATTTTCAATAATTTTGTTTTTGCTAGTCAATTGCTTTCAGGTGAAAACTACTACCGCAATCTTACACGAGAAGCTGTGCGAGATCCCTCATATGTCCGCCATTTTGTTTTTTTATTTATGTTAAAAAATTGTTTATTACTCTTCAATCATACCTTCAAATAAATGCAAAAGATTATTCCTGTGTGTCGCTTTTTTCGCCTCGAAAAAAAATTGAGAAAAAACACCTTTTTTTGAAGCCACTGATAAGAGGCCCTCCTTAATGCCATAAAATCAACTGTTCAATAAACTCAATTTTGTGCATATTAAAAATATATTTCGGCGTGCTACTCGGCTTCTAACAAACACCCTTTATATAGTAAATCCATACAAATATATGTATGTGCACATGTATGTGTTTAGCATCTAGTAATAGACACATCGATGTGGTGCAGCCGCCTACAAATTACCACTGCTGAATAGGTAGCCTGCTTCCTACTAACACATACATACATCCGCATAAACTTAATTGGCGAGTAGGCGCGAGCGAATAGAATCGTGAATGGCAAAGTACTCAAATACTCCCAAGTCACATATTAATAAACACTTGCGTGGAAAATGACATTGAAAGCCAACAAAACCCCTATTCTATGCACCTACCTAATAAATTCACATACAAAAACATGGAAAAGTAATAAATTTATATTCGTAAACAAGAAACCATTAAAAATTTTCTAAATTCGGACGAAACCGAACTTTATACGAGTCTACCAGGCGCATGTTTTTAGTGAAGTGTCAGGCATTGTAATGGGGTGCTTATACTTATACATATTTTACTTATATCTTTAGGACTTTTCATATAATATATTACTCAGTAAAGTATAGATGCATTGGATTCAAGGACTAGCATTTGACGCATATTGAAAATATGTTTGCTTACAGGCCGTACTTATTGAGGCGTTCGTGAAAAGTGCTCTAGTTTAAAAACGTGTAGATTTTCTGACTGCACGACAAGGGAAATCTAATGCAGCCAGAATTTTAAAGTCGAAATTATTGATACGGTTAAACGGGTTCCCACATCTTCTTTCCACTTTTATAAATGGATCAAACGAATAGGTCAAAGATGCATGAGAAAACTGGCGCAAGTACAGAAGAAGCTGGCATCAGAGATTTCTGTGCACTGAGTAACTGATTCAACGTTCGGCCGACTGAGAATCGGACAATCAATGCATATGCCACATAATGTACACAACACAGAGGTGTGGCCATCATCAGACCGCTAAGCAGCTGATTGGCTGACGTAGCCGGGGTCATGACAGCGGTTTGTTTACGAAATAACTGAGATTGTGTTGGTCTGAATAACGATTGGTGTCTGAATAACGATTGATGGAGCGAGTGTGTGAATACGTGTGAAATGAGCAGGCAGAGTTCTGCTAGCAGCGAAATGACCTAGCCTGGTAATCAATCATCGTTGCACGCGCTCACATAAACTTCGATAAAAGTTTAAAGCGCACATTTACTGAGATCTTTTTAGACAGCCAAATTGCTATCAAGACTATCAAGCTAAAGAGTGGTGTGACACTCTGCTGTTTACGCCAGCAAAAAATTCCAGTTATGATGTGCCACTTACACCGCAGATTATGCGGTCATCGAAAAGCTTGGCAACATCTTTTTGGGACCGGCGGCGTTCTGTGACCTTAGCTGGTATTCTTACAGTTTTGAAATTATTGAGTTGACTAGCAAACCCGGCCCCCTTCGCTGGGCACACTAAAATAGAATAGATATGGTTTAGAACAGAAAATATATGCTTTTCATATTATTTATTTCTTTATTCTTTATTCAAGCGCTTTGGCATTAACAATATTTTTTGTTTTTCTATTTGTTTTTGAGTAAATATAAAATATAAATTGAAAATCAGGAAAAAAGAAGATTGTTTTTAAATTTCAAATCAACGCATATGATCATCCATGAATTTTTCGTTTCAATTTATATGTTTTATTAAGCATTGGAGCTTTTTTAACCATTATCCATTTATATTTTTCAAAAAAAAAAAACGAAAAAAATTTTTTTTCCACGAACACATAATTTCATTCGGATTTCACATTAAATTCTCAAATTTCGTAAGAAATTATTCACTGTTCCAAAATCCACTCCAAAAAAATTCACAAACAATTTTTACATGTTGCACTTACTTTTTCCTTATGGCATCCAAATCAGAAAGAAATATTGACACATTGTAACTCACACTGTCAATTTGACAGTTCAGTTCCGCCCCAAGCGTTAAAAAAGTAAGCGACATTATGGCTGGTTCAAAAGAACGATGTACCCGTTGCCAGTGCTCCGAATTACAACCACACTTTACGAAACCCATTTTCAATACTTACTTAACAATGTGCGTAAGTTTGGTTTAATTCGGTGCAAAGACACGGCGGGTCCACGTTTTGGCATATATTTCGAGACCCTAGTCATCAATAGGTATGAAAATTACCCCGTATTAAAGCACTTATCAACAGCTTTCATTTGATACCCATATTGTACATACACAACCAAAGGTTACCCGGGTCCACGTTTTGACCTATATCCCGAGACCCCAGTCACGTAGCGGCATGAAAAATACTTTGTACTAAAGTAGTCACCAACAGCTTTCATTTGATACCCATATTGTACATACACGTCCGAAGGTTACCCGGGTCCACGTTTTGACCTATATCTCGGGACCCTATCTACCAATAGGTATTCAAACTATACGGAAATCATCTTCAATACCTACTTAACAATGTGTGTAAGTTTGGTTTAATTCGGTTCAAAGACACGGCGAGTCCACGTTTTGGCATATATTTCGAGACCCTAGTCATCAATAGGTATGAAAATTACCCCGTATTAAAGCACTTATCAACAGCTTTCATTTGATACCCATATTGTACATACACAACCAAAGGTTACCCGGGTCCACGTTTTGACCTATATCTCGAGACCCCAGTCACAGAGCGGCATGAAAAATACTCTGGACTAAAGCATTCACCAACAGCTTCCATTTGATACCCATATTGTACATACACAACCAAAGGTTACCCGGGTCCACGTTTTGACCTATATCTCGAGACCCCAGTCACAGAGCGGCATGAAAAATACTCTGGACTAAAGCATTCACCAACAGCTTCCATTTGATACCCATATTGTACATACACATCCGAAGGTTACCCGGGTCCACGTTTTGACCTATATATCGAGCCCTATTTCCAAAATAAAATATAATCCATGTTACTCGTGGATGATGTAGCTTTCGAATGGTGTAAGAATTTTTAAAATCGGTCCAGTAGTTTTTGAGCCTATTCGTAACAAACAAACAAACAAAGTTTTCCTCTTTATAATATTAGTATAGACAAACAATAAATATTTATGTGTGAATATTTATGTTGAAAAATAAAAACAAATTAATTGTTGTTGTCTAAATTGTATTACCAATAATTAATGGGATTCAGAATGAGTTACAAACTACTTGCTTTAAGTATGGCAATTTGTTTATTTATGGCTATGCATGTAGTTACTTTTAAATATGCAGTTGAGAACCACAAATTTCACTTTTCACTACGAGACCCATATCGTAAAATCGTAAAGAAAGAGGTGATCGCTCGCATTGCTAGACTTTTGCTATAATCGAATACTGTGGTTGAAGCCCATCAACGGTAGTTGACTTGCTTACATATCTACATACATATGCACTTAATCCCATCCCTATGTGTGTTAACGGTTGTTAAGCTCAGATGCGGGTGCCACAAATTGCGGCAAATGTGCGCGCATTCGTGAGTATGGCGGTTGGGAAAGATACCGCATACGAGTACCTCAATGAAATGTCAACTTTAACATAAATGTAAGACATACTTATAGGCCATCATATATATATACAAATGTAGGTACATATTCACAACTAAGTAGTTTCTCATGTGCCACCATCTAAATAATATTTGCATTACAACTGTACAAATGGCCCCGCTAAATGGTTAATAAAACATTTTATTAACGATGTTGCTGCCTTGGGCTAAGCCGAAGACCAAATATTTTTCAATAAGTAGTTACAATAGAAAATTTCTGTTTTAACAACTAGAAGAAGCACGGCTGTTTAAAAATTTAAACTTTTTTCAGATTTATTTTTTTGTTTTTTAAATTGGCACTGAAGGCCTTATTAGCCAGTGTGCTAATTAAGGGGTGCCCCAGCGGTCTAGAATTTTCAAAAAATCAATTTTTTGTTTTTTCGATATTTCGAAAGTATAGACTTTTAAGGGGTTATATACCTTGCGTTGGACTAAAAAATCGAAACATTTTTTTATGGCATATTATAAAAGTACATCATCTTAAAAATATAAATTCAAAAAATCATAAAGATCGGAGCACTAGAACGAAAGTTACAGACCGTGGAAGCGCGCGACCTGAATAAAAATTATCCATAAATGAAATGCACGCAAAACTTTAGACGTGATTATCTCGAAGTCGTGTTATTTGAAAATTACCGTCGCGGTAATCATTATTTATCAAAAACTATTTGACCGATTTGCATAAACTTTTTTTTTAATTATTCGAAGTTACAACCTCGTGAATCTGAATGGTTCATCTTATATATAAAATAATGTCAACTTTTTGTGTGTGTTCGCTAACCGGCCATGTCTTTGCACCGAATTAAACCAAACTTACACACATTGTTAAGTAGGTATTGAAGATGGTTTACGTATAGTTTGGATACCTATTGGTAGATAGGGTCTCGAGATATAGGTCCAAACGTGGACCCGGGTAACCTTCGGATGTGTATGTACAATATGGGTATCAATTGGAAGCTGTTGGTGAATGCTTTAGTTCAGAGTATTTTTCATGCCGCTCCGTGACTGAGGTCTCGAGATATAGGTCAAAACGTGGTATTGAATAAAGAAATAAATAATATGAGAATAGAGAAATAAATAATATGAAAACCATATCTATTCTATTTTAGTGTGCCCAGCGAAGCGGGCCGGGTTTGCTAGTTTTTTATAAATATTTGCATAGTTCGCTGGAATTAATTTTTTTTTAATTTTTCAACCCCTCAAAAATCGTTTTTTTGGTGCAAAGCGGTCCGTCAGTCATACTGATTAATCTTTTTTTTTCGTTTTTGTGTTTCAGATAAATAGAACAGCCAAAATGGGCAACACCGTTCAGGTCCAATTTGTCGGTAGGGTTATCTTCAGAGCCATTTTTAAATAATTAAAATTGAAAAATTTTTTTTTTAATTTTTGTATGTAAAAGAAGTTAAATAAAAACTACTAAAAAATTTAAATATCGTGTTTTGTAAAAAAAAAAATTTTTAAATACACTAAAATTTTGAGCACTAGTCCACCGGGATCCCTTAAGTTAGGATTACGGTATCTACCTATGAAACGAGTCTCTAGCTATTAGTCCATATATGTCGCTAGGAGTATTTTTAAACCTTCCCAAAATGTTTTGTCTTTTTCTTCTGTCAACAATATTCAGTTCATTGTTTGTTACGTTTCAGACAACAATGCATTTTTGTCGCTCTTAAAAATGTCAAATTTCGTGCCTTCAAACTACGATTTGCGGACATCGTGAAACCACTTATGAAATGCTGCTCTCCCGGTTCAAAAGAAAATCTTTTTTGCATCGAATCGTTATCGGTGATGAAAAATGGGTGTATTTCTCCAATCCCAAGCGTAAACGATCTTATGATCCGGCCGGCCACAAGCCAAAGACAACGGCCAACCCAAATCGCTTCGGCCCCAAGGCAATGCTGTGTGTTTTCTGGGATCAGCGAGGTATGATTTGGTACGAGCTATATTATTAAAACCAGGGGAAACAGTTGACGGTGCACGCTACCAACGACAATTGAGCGATTTGAACAGCGCTATACCTACACCGAAAACGCCCAGAATATGCCGATCGGCGTCTCAAAGTAGTTTTTCTTGATGACAATGCACCGCCACATCGAACAAGAGCGTCTCGGGAATTGGTGGAGACGTACGATTGAGAACCGCTCGTGCATGCGGCTTACTCACCAGACTTGGCGCCTTCCCATTATCATTTGTTTGCATCAATGGGCTACGCACTTTCCGAGCAGCGCTTCCATTCTCACGAAGGGGTTCAAACCACCCCAAACGAAGTTTTAAAAAACTTTTTGACATGAATCGATATGACAAAAAAAAACAAAATAGCACTGCAACAAAAGTTGGAACCCCCCTAAATCTGAGGGTCTGCGCACGGGCCTGGAACGCGAGAACAATACAAATTTTTCTTAAGCAAGCAAATACGTTCCCTCCGATTTTGAGTCGCCTGTTCCTTCCTATAGTTCTCGTCTAAAGCTAATTAATGTAGAACCTTTTGAAAAGAGAAGGACAGGCCTTTTACTTTCGTTTATTTTCAGTGTTGTTAATGGCATCGTCGACTGTCCAGATCTACTTGAGCGGATAAGCTGTAATGTTCCACAAAGACCTGCAGTTTTAAGCCGACTTCGAACGGCAAATGTTTTTTTATGAGGAGTTTTTTCATGGCACAAATACATTCAGTCAGAGGTATGCTACTGGCTGTCGAGGGGCGGCCACTATTAGTAAACGTTTTTTCTTAAATTTCCTATTACATGCACGGATAATCGAACCTACGCACTTCCGAATGGTAGTCACGCACCAACCCGTTCGGCTACGGTGGCCGTGAAAAAAATGTAAATCTGTTTGCGAAGTTCGTGGAAGCAGATGCCGAAGCATCAATGCTTTTTTATGAGATATTTTAGAGCATTTTTGGGGCAGTCATCTAAACTCTACTCTACTTACAAGCTGGCGCAAAATTAATCATGCATTTTGGTTTTCAAATAATTTTTATTACTGAAAAAAAAAAAACAACAAAAATATTATGGGTGGCGCACATTTTTATTTTGACATTTACGCGATCCCCTAATTGTCTGTGTTTGTATACTGCAGCTGTCCAGTTCACAAGTATCAAATACTATTGAGGTATGATGCCATTTGCAAAAATTATAAATCTTCCAATAGGGTGTTTCATTTTGCGCCACCTTATTATTTTAATGACTGATATTTTTTCGAAAAGCTTCACGTAAGCTATTAAATACCTCTTAAGAGTATTTCCTCTATGCCAATTAGAGCGAGATTTGCAGCAATTTTGAGAATCACAAAGAGGAGTGTACCAAGAAATAATTCCAACTTTTAAAAAAAGTGGATCTCAACCAACATACGAGCATACCTAACATACTTCAGCGAGTGCATCTGTGTGTCAAGTTTGCTAACCGAGTCGTCAACAATGTGCATGGATAAGACAAATATTTCATCTAGACTCTCTTTATTTTCTTAACGCATTTTGTCGGTGTAGTCGCTTGTTAAAAGCCTAAGAGAAAAGCTTAAAAATATGATAGTTTAAAATTTGTCACACATCAGTGTTTATAAACTTTTCTTTCAATGAGTTGCACAAAGCATACCCCGCTACCAACTTGCGTCCATATTTATTAAAGTTAAAAAGAAAATATATTTTTACAAAATATGCTCATAGACACACCCACTTCCATGTGCGAGTATGCAAGCACACTCTCGTTGCTTTAATTCATATATTCGTACATACAAACATTGCATATCTGGCATATCTATTTACGTCACACTCTAGCTTGCGGCCAGCTGGAGAGGTACGAGTGAACGCATTTCCGGTTTACATTTTACAAGCACCGGTCTTTTGCCATACATACATACGTGCATGTTTTCTTACATACAGGTTAGAAGGTAAGTATGCAAGTGACAAACATTTCGGGTTACCACTGAATTACAAACACACAGTCGTATGTAAATATGTCTTACGAAAGTTGATGGCTTCTCAATTAATTTCTGTTTTTTTTCATAATTTTTGTCTAGCCAGTTAAAGCTGATTGGCAACAGCTTGGCGCCAAATGCAGAGGCGTTTAAATGGAATGCTTGCAAGTTGTGGACCTGCACATACATAAGTGTACATACGTACACACATACTTAAGTATGTATGCATGCATATGCATATTCAGTGGCACATACCTCGTAGGAAAAATATGAGACACACAAAAATGTATGCTCTTCCGGTTTGAAATATTGTAATTTAAGCAACACATTCCGTTTAGTGTATAAACTCACTGGGGTCTCAGGCAGGTGAGACTTCAAGGTAGAAATAATTTTATTGAGCTATTTGAATCAACTAAAAACCAACAGCTTGAAAATGTAGAACGATTTTGCTATTTGGGCTGCATCCTTGACAAAAGTGGCGGCTTGGCTGCAGATGTTGCTTGCGAGAGCAAGACAAACTGATGATACCCTTGGCTCATGGCGCACAAAGCTATTTCTTTTTTTAATTCTAATGTAGGTAGGTAGATGAAATGGTTGAAATGCACCTGGCACTCCTCAAGTAGCACTACAGCGCCGTTTTGATACCATTATGAGACCTCCAACAGGCAGATATCTACAGCCAACCAGAGCTGTTGATATAGTAGAGAAGATTGATTGGATTTTGGTTGGCGCACTGCCCCAGGCTGTCGAAGAAAGGAGCTTCCAGTGACCTTAGTCTTCTAGCTGCCAAACCCGGACATTTACAGAGAAAATGCTCTACAGCCTCCTTCTCTTAAAGGTGCCCACAGCTTCTGCAATGGGGGTTAAATGGTAACCCTATATTTTTCGCTTGTGTGCCGATCGTCCAGTGACCGGTAAACACAGCTACGAGTTTGGAAATTGAATGGCGAGGAGTCCAAAGAACTTTCTGAGTCCTCCGTAAATTGTACTGGTGCTAAAAGGTTTTCGAAATAGCACATGAAGAAATGGAGCTTCATCTTTTCTGCGCTTTCCTGAGAAATAATTTGCGCAGTTCCACTTTAAAAACTGTCAAGGGGATGCCGATGGCCAATTCAGACCCCTTCCAGGCAAGCTCATCAGCAATTTCATTTCCCTCTATGTTCCTTTGTCCTGGAACCCAGATCAGAGAAATGTTATCTGCACACTCAAGAGATGTGATCACTTCTTTACGTGAGTTTACTAATTTCGTTCTCCACCATGGCGTCGTCAGAGATTTAATCGCGGCTTGACTATCGGAGAAAATGTTCATACCTCCCTCGCGGGGTTCCGCTGAGCTGATTTAGAGAAAACTCCTGCTCCGACTCCCGATTCCATCTTGGAACCATCAGTGAAGACAGAGAATTCTAATGTAAAATCAAAACTTTTATGTGGTTGCGTAACTTGGAATGCGGCAGCAAAAGACATACAGAAAATGTAGGTCATTGTCAACAAATGGCGCCGCCAAGTTCTCAAAATCTTCTAACTTAACACAAAAACAAACCACAACGGGACAAACTACAACAACACTGAAATACAAAAATGTAAACGGAGTTCAATTGGGCATTCCTTACGCAAATCACTTGATGAAATTGCCCGAAGAGCCATCATGCGGATGCCACAAGGCAGCAGGCGCAGAGGACGGCCAGCGCATACGTGGATAAGGCAACTCGAGTGGGAGCTGGATACATTTGAACTATGTTGGAATGAAGCTAAAACTCTTGCTAACAACAAAACAGATTGAATCTTGTAATAAAATAAAAAATACTAAAAATTAAGCTAATGTTAAGACAAATGAAAAGATGAGTAGCTCGCAATGAATACGGCACCGTGATGAAATTTATTTCCGGCAGAAATTATCAGGGTTGCGGACGTAACCTGACAGCTGTGGCCGACTCTCAATGCTAAACGCACGGAACTTCTACTAAGAAGAGACAAGCATAGTTTTAACACACTGATTTCAATTATTACGGAACACTGCCTAATCGGTAGGCACGCCCAGAGAATGGGTGTGCAAACACATGACTTCTGCAAAAGTTGTCTAAACGAGCAAGAGACGATCCCGTACCTTCTGTGCCACTGTCCTGCTCTATCCAGACGTAGACTCACCATTTTGGGTGGACAATAAAAAAAAATAAAATAAATAATTGGCGCGTACACTTCTGTTAGATGTTTGGCCGAGCTCCTCCTCCTATTTGTGGTGTGCGTCTTGATGTTGTTCCACAAATGGAGGGACCTACAGTTTCAAGCCGACTCCGAACGGCAGATATTTTTATGAGAAGCTTTTTCATGGGAGAAATACACTCGGAGGTTTGCCATTGCCTGCCTGGGTGGACAATCCTTTGATGAATTGGAACATCTCGGCTCTGTCGAAACTAAGGATCTTACAAAATTTTTAAAAAGTGCACATTGGCTTTAGGAGGGATAAGGGCTAGTTATCTACGCAACATCACAATGGGCTATAAGTCTGAGTGTGTCCCACTGTGAACAACTGCTTCAACCTAACCTAATCTAACCTACGGATGTATTATGGTGATACAAAAGATCTTTGTAAAAAGGGCCGCGATGGTCCATCGTTCTCACTTCTCTCTATCTTAGTTTCTTATTTCTATCTATTTGCCTACCATTTTGCGATACTAGGCTGACACACACACACACACACACAATTCCTCATTCACTTAGTTCGAGTGGATATCTTTTTCATTAACATATTGGTTATCTATGAGTTATCTCTGATTGGGCGCTGGTTACTTATTAGTTACCATTGAATAGCTATTGCTTACCTATAGGTAGGCCTAACCTAACCGAAGATTACTGTAATTGTCATGATCCATGGGAATGTAGGCTCTCCCACTTAGGCTTAGAGGCCCATTGTGTTATCACTTGTTTGGACATAAGTCTCCACTTCGAATGCTCGATGTTTTGAAACTATTTTTTCTCTCTGATAAACGATGAAAAATTCTGGATTGTGGCATATTCCAAGTTTACCAGACATCCAAAGAAGACAGCGATATTGCCATCTGGCAAGAGCAGGATAGGGGCAGAGACAGTGTTTAACACTCTCCAGAGAAACTGTTTAACACTCTCCATCTCCAGCTTCTCGCTCTTGCAGTTGCAATAGAAAACATTAGAGAGAAAGCCCACAGGTTTCGCTTGCATTTTCATCAGGCAGTGTCCGGTGACGATGTCAACCACTGTACTAATAGAAGGTCGGTCAAGATGGATGAGGTAAGAATAAGAAAAATACGAGTACTTCCTTCCCCTTCATCAAGTTAGAGTAGCGAAAAATAGTAGCTTCGACAAAACTAGCGAGGGAAGTAGGCATTCAGCGGCTTGCATTGGAAAAATATTTGGCACGCTTTCCCTACGGGGTATATTCATGCACGCACGTACAACTGCTGGCTTAAGAAAGTGCAGTGCATGTTTATATGCTACGTTTGCGCACGACCACTTGTCACATAATTTGAATAAAAGATATGGAGTTAAGTATTTAAAACTAATCGAATGAGTATGAAAATTAATTCATAGCAAAAATAATGAAAGCGTAAAATTTTGTTGAAAGGTTGTAAGAATGTGATATGTAAATATATATACTAATAAATATACAGATGTGCGTTATATATATTACATTATAGTTATATATTTATAGCACAAGGTGGCGCAAAATTAATCATTCAAGTCGTGGAAGATTTACCCCGATCTGGTCGCTCATCAACGTCTTCAACGGATGAAAACAAAGTCGTCGACAAAATCAAGGAAATGGTGCTGGAAAACCATCATTCAAGTTTGAGGAAGGTAGCTTGCGACCTTAGCGTGTCTCGCGAATCAATTCGCAATATTTTACAGCAACAATTGGGCATGAGACGCGTGTCTGCTCGACTCGTTCCAAGAGAGTTTAATTTCTTTCAAAAAATTCATCGGAAGAAGGTGGCTGAAGACATGCTTGAGCAAGTGAATTCGGACCCAGCGCTTATTTAACGTATCATAACAGCTGATGAGACGTGGTTATATGAGTTTGACATGCAAATCAGTCAACAGGCGGCTGAATGGCGCTATCCACATGAGCCGTAACCTGAAAAACCACGTCAAAGTCGGTAAAATGTGAACGTTATGCTACTCGTTTGCTTTGATTATCATGGAATTGTGCACTCGGAATTCGTTCCAAATGGTTCTACGGTAAATAAAGAATATTATTTGGAAGTTATGCGACGTTTGAGAGAGAATGTGCGTAGGAAACGGCCCAATATGGGGAAAGGAAACTCATGGATCTTGCGTCAAGATAACGCACCGTCTGACAAGGCTCATATTGTGAACACTTTTTTTGACCAAAAACTTGACAAATATCATTGAACAACCATCGTATTCACCGGATTTAGCCCCCTGTGATTTTTTCCTTTTTACAAAACTTAAGCGGATGCCGCTTTGAGTCGATGGAGGCCATTGAGTAGAATTCGCTGAAGGAGCTGAAGAAGATCTCTTCAAACGCATTTAAAAGTTGCTTCGATGACTGGACAAATCGTTGGCAGATGTGTATTGCTGCGAATGGAGCCTATTTTTTGCGTTTTATTGAACAATTCCCGGTACCTTTTTGACAGAATGTATCTTGAGCGTACAAGTTCTGCTTAAAAATATTAAACAATTTTATTAATGGGATTAAAGTAATGAGATTTTCCGAAGTACTTTCAACTTGGTCTGGCTCACGTGAATCTTCATATTTTTCCCATATATTTAAATTTAAAGGCTGCAGTCTTAAAATATAATAAACTTTAGAATTACGAAAGAAAAATACTACCGATTTTTTTCATTATCTTTTTTGTTTTTTTTTGAGAATGATGCACCTTAATGCGCATATGTTATTGATATTTGTGTGTCTATGGGCACCTTTATGCAAAATGAAGAAACAGTTTTTTCTAATAGCCCCTTTTGCGCCCCTCGGCAGGCAACGGCAAACTTTCGAGTGTATTAAAATATATATTAAAAAATATTTGCCGTTCGGAGTCGGCTTGAAGCTGCAGATCCCTCCATTTGTGGAATAGCAGCAAGACTCACGCCACAAATAGGACGAGGCGGTCGGCCAAACATTAGCAAGAACTTTTTATTCGAAGATTTTTCAGCGCTTTCGTCAATGTGGGCATACCTCTAGCCGTGGCTGCGGCGGCGGTCAAAAAGTTAAAACATCATCGTTTTATTATACTGGTGATGAAACGTGGCGTTTCCCACATGAATCTGAAACTAAGCGTGAAAGTGCCGAATGGAAGGTCCCAGACGAGCCACCAACCAAAAAATCACGTTTGGAGAAGACAAAAATCAAGTCGATGCTCATTTGTTTTTACGATTTCAAGGGAATTGTCCACAAGGAGTTCACGCCAATGGCGTTTTGAAGCGCTTGTTGCATCATCACATTCGTCGAATTCGCCCTGAATACCGCGGAGGAGGAAGCTGGCGCTTATTGCATGATAATGCATCATCTCATCGATCCACTCTTGTGACTGATTTTTTAACTAGAAATCGCATTTTAACCATCAATCACTCACCGTATTCGCCTGATATGGCTCCCTGTGCTATGGCTTCCCTATTCGGGAAATTGCATTTGACCATGAACGGAAAACGTTGTGCATTCGCAGAGGTCATCCAAAAGGCTTGTACACCGACATCCTGAAGGGCATTCCGTTCAATGACCTGATACACGCTTTGGAAAAGCTTTTGGATTGCGCAAAACAGTGTATCGAGGCCAGAGGGACTAGTTTGAATAAATAAACTCGAAGTTATCAGAACAAAGCTCCTGTCGTTTCGAGAGCTTGCTACTCACATTTTTTTTTTAGATTATGCCTCCCTTGCAGCAAATGAGCGTCGGTGTATATCGTTTGGGACTTTGCTGAATTGCGCCTACTGCTGGAAACACAAAACGGAAAAGCAGTGAATGTGAAGGATGGTAACCCTGCCCGTAAGGCAGCGCCGGCGAACGAGGATATAGACAGAGACGAGGATATAAGATAGAGAAATCAGTCGCGCGCAGTCGTGTGCAACAACGAGATGTTTTCTAACAAATTAAAACAAATTTTTAAAACTAATATCAATTTCTTGATTCATTGATTGATTGATATTTTTACTACGCGTTTTCCTTACTTAATAAAGCTTATCTATGTAAACAGAAAGAAGGACTGTCTTCTTTCTTGCATGCATCGTATGAATAAAAATATTTCCCATCCATTTTCAAAGCCACTTAAATAGATGCGATTAATTTTCGTCATAAATGATTAGTTTTTGTGTTTCTCATTCGGCTTTTGTTACTTGATAAGCTCCCTCAATAAAGGATTTTAATTCATATACATAAATATACATAGTATATATGTATATAGATATATGCATATATGTATGTAATACTAGTTTTCTTTTCTTTTGAGTAAATAAGTTTCTGATATGAAATTTGTCTGCGATTCTAGCAAAATTTTAAACAAAATTTTCATTCAACATTTTGTGTAAATATTAATAGATGTTGCACGTTTTAAAGCAACCATACATCTTGCAAAATTTATATTTAACGGCAATTTCAGGGAGATGCTTTATTATTATTTTTTTTCTTTTTTTGCGAAAATAAAGACAACAAATTCCCTAAAATACATTTTTATGTTTCCATTTAATTGAAAATTTAAAATCAGTCATTGTACAAAAAATAGGTATTTCATTGTTATGTGTTGAAGCGAATAAATAAAGCCCCAAAAGAAAAAAAACTAAGATAACAATATCTAAAAAACGCAGCTACGCATTGGCAATTTCTTGCTACTTTCGACACGGGAAGTTTATTCACATTCCGTACTTCTGCGAATTTTCGCTATACTCAAAGCTAAAACGTAGATTTACATACTCGTACCTTTAGGTATGCGCACAGAATATGCAAATATCCGCTAGCGAAAAAAACATCATTGATTTAGCGCACATACGACGCACTGAGTAAGCACATGAATTTACATGTTTAACATAATCAATGATTTGTAGAACATTTGATGCGGCCGATTACTTATCCGCAGTGGTGGGCCACACAACAACGGCAACGCTGATAGACTTATCACTGCGTAGAGAGAGCGAGAGAGAGAGGGAGAGAGGGAGCGTGAATAGAGTGTGTGCAGGGAATACAAGTATTTTCTGCGTTGGGAAAATGTTGTTTGTTTCTTTTGTTTTTTGTTTGTTTTGTTTTTTTTGTTTTTTTGTTGTTTTTGCAATGGAAAACTACAACTACAG
The DNA here is from genome assembly GCF_027943255.1 of Anastrepha obliqua. Classification (NCBI taxonomy): domain Eukaryota; kingdom Metazoa; phylum Arthropoda; class Insecta; order Diptera; family Tephritidae; genus Anastrepha; species Anastrepha obliqua. The sequence continues at coordinate 11,302,829 of NC_072894.1, forward strand.
CAGGCATCAGTGTTGTGCGGTAAACAATCAGCTGCAAGAACATAAACATATTCGTAATTGATAAAGATAATAATTATGCGGATGCAGGCAAACAGAAATTACATAAAAACAAAGCTGTAAAGGGGCCAACACCAAACTGTAACAAGTAGAAGTGAGGACGGGAAAATCAATCAAGAGCAGCTGTTAAGTGATAAGCGCGAATGGGAATGTATGTATGTAAATGTACATACGAGTGTATGTACATATATGCTTCCACATATGCATACAAGAATATACGCACAAATATTCATGCACGCAGGCATACAAAAGTACTCATTATGTATACTAATTAATTGAATGCAGTAAGTATTGTAGATACACCTGCGAAAACCAAGCCTTTTACATTGCGCTCGACTGAGATTCTAGTAAATTTTTAGAAATTGTGTTTTTTTTTTAATTTGTATAAATATTATTAAGGAATGCACTTTTTATAGCAGTCATGCAACGTGATAAATTCAAATTTGACGGCAGGCTTTAGTTATTTATTGGGGGTATTTTTTTTGATTTTTGTTTTTTGATTTTCGGTTTGTGTTTTTTGTTTTGTGAAAGTAAGTTAAACAAAATTCCAGGTAAGTTAAACAAAATTCCAAGCAAGTTAAACAAAATTCCAAATTTAAGATAAAATTTCGATATTAATATATATATACATAAATATGTGAGTTGTTTTAATATAAAATTTAAAATTTCAAACTTAATATACAAATTTTAAATTTTATTTTATATTTAAGCAACTCATATATTTATATATTAAATTTGAAATTTTAATTTAATATTATTAAATCTAGATAACGGAACAGTTCTGAACTCCAGTGATTTGCATAAGTTAGTTATGAATTGATATCAGCACTTTGAGAGCATTACACTAAAAAATATTTTTTCTGAATATATGTATGCGTGCATTGAGTATCCACAGCAGATACGTACATATTTTTTCTTCACCCTAAAAGTTTAATATAAGAAAAAAAAATTAAGTGAAATCTGGAATGCAGCTGAATTCACATCACTTCCATTGGTGCTTCATGTCGAATGGCTGAGTCTTTATTTAGTTATAAATATATTCTAAAATGCAGTTGAAAAATTGAGCCGCATGCAAATTTAAGTAGGCACAACATAATTATTTTGATTAAGATCTAAATTGGCAATGATTATAAGGTGGCACAAAATTAATCACCCTATCGGAACATTTATAATTTTTGCAAAATGTCGTATTTGACACTTGAAAATAAAGATTTTCGATTTCCATCACTCAAAATAATTGTTTCTTATTTAGTAAAAAAATTATTGGTACGTAATTGGATGATTAATTTTGCGCCACCTATTTTTATTGACTATTAATGGCAGAAATAAGTTTCTACTGTCTTGAATATAAATCGAATTTAAGTAAAAAAATTAAGTGAAATATGGAATGCAACTCAATTCATAGCAGTTCCCATTGGTGCTTCATATCTAATGGCTGAGCCTTTGCAAATTTATTTATAAATATATTCTAAAATGCAGTTGAAAAATTGAGCGGCATGCAAATTAAAGTAGGCACAACATAATTATTTTCATTAAGATTTAAATTGGCAATGATTATTAAGTGGCGCAAAATTAATCACCCTTACGAAAGAGATTTATAATTTTTGCAAAATGTCGTATTTGACACTGGGAAATAAAGATTTCCATCACTCAAAATCATTGTTTCTTATTTAGTAAAAAAATTATTGAAATACGCAATGGGATGATTAATTTTGTGCCACCTATTTTTATTGACTATTAATGGCAGGAATAAGTTTTCCTATCTCTTGATATTGATACAATTAACGAGGCAAGAAAAAACGCAAGCAGATGGCACATAAGCAGGTTACTGGCGCACACAAATCCTATGATGAGAAGCCTCCCAAATGTAGAGAAATATAGCCAAAAATGGCTTATAGAAAGACACCAACATTCTCGCAAAGTTTCGAAGTCGGCTTAAAACTGGCTGTAGGTGCTCCCATTTAACGAACAACTTCAAGACGCACACCGCAAATAGGAGAGGAGCTCAGTCAAACACCTAACAGAAGTGTACGCGCCAATTATTTATTTATTTATTTTTAATTGTAAAATTTTGCCGAAAAATGCGTCGTATTCGATTTTATTTTTAAATGTCATTAATGCTTTGTTTATTTTGTTAAATGATCTTGTGGGCAATGGGCCTTCAATATCACTCTCGCTTTCGATTTCACCTTCCGATCTCACGACAGGTGCAATATTTTATATAAAGAAAATCCGCAACCGCTTTTCAAACGATTAACTAACACACATTTAATGAAATAATTTGATCAATCAAAGATCTTCTGAATTCTTGAAAATTCCCACCTGCATAAAATAAAGCATACAACCACCCTTATCAATTTAATATCTTGCGAAGTGCCCAATTTCTTCTCCCCAAGCGCAATTAAGCTCATCTCATATGTTTACAGTAAGCAATTAAAGTCAATCGATATGAAAATTTAATAGCAATTAGCTTTTAATTAGATAATTTTTTTGACATTGACTGCCAATTTGAACGAAAAAACTGAGTGAAAGAATTAATTTATGAAATGTTTTTTACTTCCGCTGCCGTTTTCACACTTCACCATCGCGCATGTAAATGGTTAAGCTGATCAAATAAAAATTGTATATCGGGTTTTGTTTATTCTTGTTTTACAAAATGCTTTCTTGATGTTTTTGTTGTCGAATTTTTGTAGCGTTACTAAAAAATTTCTTTTAAAAAACACAAATTTTTTTCGTTTCGTGAAAACACTGTGCGCGCTAATGCCATAAATATTTAAAGGTTCATCGAGGCCGCAAAAATAACAAAGAAATTTACTGTGCAGAATTTCAACTCCAACTATTAAAAAACTTTGAATTTCAAAACTATTTCAACACACATACATTTATATTTTATATATAATAATTTTTGCAAAAAAAGTTCATCTGTTTAAAGTCATTCGTATACTATTTCGCGCCAACGCGATTTTTTGTTTAATAAGAAAAAAATTGATAAACAGAAAATATGTTGAGAAAAGTACTATAATTTACTGCCGTAGCATTCCAAACACGTCGAACGTTGTTTTCTTACTGAATTGAGCTTAAATTGTGTTCGCATGGAATTGCCAATCGTTTCGATTGCTATGAGCGATGAGCAACAATGTGGAAGCAAGGCAAACAAATATTGAAATTAATGTTCGAGTAAAGTTTCCGTAGCACAACCAAACAACCAAACAACCAGTCAGCAGTATTGCCTCTCATCATTCGAGCGGAGGCAAGCATGGTTTCTGGTTCTGCGTAGCTCTGTTTACACGGTTTCTAATGGTAACCAGTAGCTGAGTAGCCTGAGGAAGCAGCTATGTACATAAGTGTATATGCGTACATATGTACATACCTGTAGGCAAATGCACTGGTTGCTCAAAGTATTCAATATTCCACTCATTTAGTTTGCTTGAAAACTTTATTTTGCTTTGCCAGCACTTCCACATTACTCAGCACTTGGTTTCTAATTACAAGTTTATGGCGGCTCAGGTTGTGGATGTAGCAGCGACAACGACAACGACAGCGACTACGACAAAAACATCAAGATCAAGTTTTGTTCCGAGCGTAAAAAAAGCTCGCTAGCATTCACTGCTCATGTTGACGATCGCTTTGCGCATGCGTTCACTCTTTCCTACGTAAGTAGCTGAGTAAACACCGCTAAATTACAGGCAACGAAGCAAGTTACCACTGATCGTTTTCTGCTAGCTACCATACTTTAGTGTTAACAGAGCCATTAAATTGGCGATATCAGGAGACAAAAAATACAATGCGAACCGATATTGGTATGGGCACAGGGGCTTATGGATAACACCGCACGACAAGTAGCGAATGTTTTTGTTATTCAGGAAACGTTTTTTGTTATGCACGTGAAGAAATAGACATTTCATAAAGTAATGCCTCATAATCAGTTTTTGATTTTCTCATCAATTTAATTTTTTACAGGATATTAAAGTTTACAAAAACTAAATTTTGAAAAAAAAAAAATGGTTTTATACACTTAAACTCGCTCTACGAGGTTTGTTAGAAAAGTATCCGACTTTGTTTTTTATTTCTAACACCTTGCATAAGCAGACCTGTAACCTTCCTGCACATGTGTGAATTTTTTCCCGCCTGTCGCTAGCGTCAGTTGCTGTCAAGCAGTGTGAACGTAACATGGTATTTAGTGCTCTCGTCGGTTTTTGAATACAAGCAAAATGTCGGAACGATTGGAGCAGCGTTACTGCATCAAATTTTGCCAGAAACTGGGCGATACCCAGGTGGAAACTATTCGAAAGATTTGGGCGGCTTTCGGTGACGATGCTATGGGCATCACACAGATTAAGGAGTGGTTCAATCGGTTTAAAAACGGTCGCACATCGGCGGAGAGCGAGACACGCTCTGGTCGGCCATCAACATGCCGAAATGAGCATGTCATTGCCAAAGTGAACGCTATGTTGATGCGGGACCGTCGTGTGACTATCCGAGAAATTGCAGAAGAGGTAGATATCAGCACTTTTTCGGCTCACTCCATTGTGACCGAAGATTTGGCCATGAAGAGAGTGGCGGCTAAATTTGTGACGAAGCTGCTGACGGCGGAGCAAAAGGAACTTCGTGTTGAAGTCTCGAAGGACATGCTGGGCTCCATAAACAGAGATCCTCACTTCATGAAAACCATTATCACTGGTGATGAGTCCTGGGTGTACGGGTACGACATACGAAATATAATGAAGTTCTTACAGAAGTGAAAATATCCATCAAATATCTAATAAATTATTTTGAAAAAAAATATATATACCTATGTGGAAGGTATCAGACTCCCAAGGTACCTAATTTCGTCAAAAAGGTCATAAATTTAGTTTGAAAGATTACTTTTATTCAATTCAAAATTAAGAATCAATTTACTTTTGCTCGGTATGCCCACCTTTTGCCTTGACTATGGCCTTGAGACTGTCCAGAAACGAATCGCAAGCTAGCCGAATGTGACCTGCACGTATTTTGGCCCACACGCGGACAATGGCCTTTTTCAGCGCCTCGAGACTGGTGAATATTTTAGTTCGGACCTTGCTCTCCAAAATGGCTCAAAAAGAATAATCCATCGGATTCGCGTTTGGTGAATTTGAGTGCCATTGTGTGGACGTTATGAAGTTTGGAACGTTGTTGTTTAGCCATTCTTGGTTCACTCGCGCTTTGTGAGACTATGCCGAGTCCTGTTGACACGTCCTTGGTCTGCCACCGAAATGTTTGTCTGCCCACGGCTTCAAAGCAACCTCCAGAATACTTTTCCGATAATATTTCGCATTTGGCTTAAAGCCAGGCTCGATGAAAACGATTGGAGAGCGCCCATCTGCGGTGACAGAGGCCCAAACCATTACCTGTGGCGGGTGCTGCCGCCTGGTGGCCAATCGATGACTCAAATTCTCGTATGAACGATCGGTGAAATAAATTCTACCGTTTTGGGTGTTTACGAATTGCTCTATTTGAAAATTTTTTACGTCAGAAAACACAATATACATATACATATAATCCTTATTTTGACCTTTACGCCCTCCATTTCTTGTCTGTGTATACAGCAACTGCCTAGTGTCAAATATCGATGGGGTGAATATTTTTGTGCCACCCTGTAAAAATTAATTTGATGTAATGGACAATTTCCTACTACTTACATGCCTACAATTACGATGGACAGACAGTTACAGTTACAGTTTCGCTGACGTACCTTCTACTTAGCTTGCTGGTATTGTTGTTTCGATGATTGCAGTGCTTGTTGTAATAAGCAGCAGACAGTGTCATATGATGCATGCATACATGCGTACATACATACATACATTCATACATACACATACATCCACACATATGTTTGCACGCATAACAGCTTCTTTCAACATCAAATGTGTGATGATGTATTTCACTATTCTCATCAAACTGCAGTGCTCAGTGCTCATATGCATATAACCCGAAGTGAAACCCACTAGCACCGAACAGATGCGCTTTTAGGGAATGCTTCTAGTGGAATTAGCATTGAGGGGACCCGGTGGTCTAGAAATTTCAAAAAATTGATTTTTTTTTGTTTTTTTCAATATTACAAAAGTATAGTCCCTTAAGACTGTACTGTGAAATTTGCATGCGGAAATTCCCAATATTATAGCTTCTACAGCCCATTAACTAGGTAGAGAGCGGTTCGCGCACGCCTGTACCTCAAATTTTAAACTCATTTATCTTCGAAACTACTTCTTTTGGCGTAGTGTTGTCAACAAAAAAAAAAACTATTCAGACGCATTATTTGAAATTTTAATATGTTGTTCACAACATCAATAGCTATCGCCCCGCCCGTACAAGAATAACATTATTATTTCAATTATTTCGTATTTTTTTGATTAAAAAACTGAAAAGAACTCGATTTTTAGAGCGTCACATTCAAAACCGCGCCATTTTGTCAAATTATTATTTTTTTATTCTAGTAGCGGGACATAGCTACAGTCATACTGAGTAATAATTTTTTGGTTTTCGTGCTTCAGATAAACAGAAGAGCCGAAATGAACGACACCGTCCAGGTGCAATTTTTCGGGAGGGCCAACTTCAGCGTCATTTTTTAAATTAAAAAAAAAAAAAACATTTTTGAGTGTAAACAAAAACATTTTTTTTATGTTTCTACGTAAAACAAGTTAAATAAAAATCCAAAAAAAATTTAAATATAGTTTTTCATTTTTTTATTGTAAAAAAATCTTGAAAATACCCAAAATTTTCGAGCTCTAAGCCATCGGGGCCACTTAAGCATGCTGACTAGTACGCATTGCTTCGCGTTTCCCTTTAGCCAGCTGGTGAGTTTTATACGGCAATTGTGTGTGTAATTCGGTACTAGTACTAAATTTGAGTGCTCTACTCTTTACATTCCTTATTCGATAACCCCGATCCAGTACACAGTTCAACGAATTATAACCGTAAGAAATAAAATTGCTTTAGTTATTTTGCTAGAGGTAGACCATTGAGGTACCATCCAGGAGACCATAAGTTCATTAACATTGATAGCCTATGCTCCAAGGTAAACGACTACCTCGCCCCTGCCTTTCTCGCTTCTTCACTGCGAGGAATTTACAACTCTTCCTCACTAAATCCACGGCGACCTTTTTCACCACCTGGACAAAGGAACCAGTGATTCGCAGTGGACGAAGCTTCAGACCTGCACAAACACTGCATTAAGGACCGCGACAGGATGCCTTCTGATGTCACCTATACAACATCTACATGATAAGGCCCTAATGCTGCCTATTAAGGAGCATAACAAATTGCTCAGTAAGCAGTTTCTGCTAGGGTGTTACTGCAGGCCACACCCATGCAGACACCTGCTCGAGCCTGATCCGCCTCCCAGGTACATCAGCAGGCATCTCCTCAACTAGGCGGATGAGATCTCAGACAAAACCAACAGACACTTGCGGTCTGGATCGGAGAGTGTACAGACAGGCCATAAACGACATTCATCGGGAGTCTCTCACCACGTTCTTAAGCTCCCGATCCCCGAATGCCGTTATCGGAGTCCAACCACCACCAATCGCAGACGAAGAGCTCCGACTTGCCCGAGAGTCCCGCGTAATCTTGGCAATTACGTTTTGGATATTGTAGCAGGTTAAACTCCTACTTATCCAGAATCAACCCCGACATACTAAACATATGTCCAGCATGTGAAGGCACCCCGCACGACACTTACCACCTTTTCACATGCCCGATTAAACCCACTCATCTAACACCCCTCTCCCTCTGGACCCAACCCGTCGAAACAGGTAGTTTCCTGGGCCTACCGTTAGATGAGCTAGACGAAGACGACCAGTGATTACGCTACACTGACGGGGCAGAGGTACTGCTACAACAACAACAACAGCAAGACCATGATTCGATATATGGAGGAGATCAAAAAATGTTCAGTCTTTAAGTATTTTTGTAAATTATTTGATGGTATTTTAATTTATTAGTTAAACATTTATTAATTTACATTTCAATAAAAATTCAAATACTACAACTAAATACAACTTCAACTTCCAGTCTAACTCGAACTAACTAGTCGTACTATTTTTTTCCACTACTTCTACTATTTTGTTCCACTATTTCTATTAATTTGTTCCACTATTGTAGATTTCCCCTGTAGGGTATATATGTATGCACATACAAACATGCACTGAGAGTGCACGTGGGCCGTTTGAAGTGAACTTGGAATTGCAATACTACAACTATGCTTTATGTATTTTTGTTTTTGTACACTGCATTGTTAGTGATAGCGATAATGAAACTGTAGCCTTCCACGCGGTTAAGAGGCATCAACAACATTTTGAGAACGCCCCAACACCAAATATTTACAAGTCAGTGACTAGTGAGATGAGAGGTTAAATGTACAGTGTGCACAACAAATACAACTAAACGAGCATAAACACACGAATGAACATATGCGCATACATACGAGTATGTAAATAAAGGTTGTACTTTGACGTTCGTTGGCACTGCGTTGGTGTGGTTGACCAGCTTGCCTTTGTGTGTATTTTTGGATAAATAATTATTTGCCTTGTTACCAATTTTTTTTTCATGTACTCATATTTTTAATATACATTTTTACAATTTAATTTATGATGATTGACAAATTTTATATGAGTGTGGGTGTGAATAGCTTGTAAATATATTAATAAAAATCATATTAATATTGTATTGCAAATTGACAAACATAAATATGTTCTATTTTAAAACATTTCACAAAAGGAAATAATATAGTTTTAAGCGTATAAAAGGAAAATATATATTAAGATAACATTAAAATATGAGGATAGGTGTGAGTGAATGAATTTCTAAATACTACATTTGCGACAGTTGGCGTTGCCACACCAAATTCAATGCTTTGCTTGCCCAGCAGCATATTCCAAAATGACGCATCCAAATTTCAAGGCTGGTTCGTGCGTCGGTTTCCAAATTCAACTCATCATTTTATAGATGATTGCTAAAATTCATGTTATGATATTCAACTGTTGGTGAGTAAAGGAGCTTGCACTTGAAGGGCAGCGTTTAGACTTCATCATACACTGCGTTTCATAACTATAGCACCAGTACTTGTCGACAAGTTTTCGCTATTTATATGTTTCTTATTTCGCTTAAATTTTTTCGTATGAAAATGTAACGGGTGATTTTTTAGCTATTCTCTTTTTAAACAGTTGGTTTAAACAGCTGACGCACGTTTCGTCTTTTGTTTCTCTGTCAAATATTTTCAGTGTGGTCTATAATTTAACCATGAATCGTCTTACAAACGAACAACGTTTGCAAATCATTGAATTTTATTATAAAAATGCGTGTTCTGTTAAGAAAGTTTAAGATCCACTTTCTTATCGAAAAATTGTTCAGCGACGAAGCTCATTTTTGGATCAATGGGTACGTAAATAAGCAGAATTGTCGATTTTGGAATGAAGATCAGCCAGAAGAATTGCAAGCGCTGCCAATGTATCCAGAAAAGGTCACAGTTTGGTGCGGTTTATGGGCTGGAGGTATCATTGGACTGTACTTCTTTAAAGGTGCTGCGAATCGTAACGTAACTGTGAATGGTAAGCGCTACCGTGAAATGATAACCAACTTTTTTTTGCCCAAAATGCAAGAGCTCGACTTGCATGACATGTGGTTTCAGCAAGACGGTGCCACATGCCATATAGCACGCGTAACAATGGACTTGTTGAGAGGCGACTTCGGTGAACATTTTATTTCACGTTCGGGACCTGTCAATTGGTCACCCAGATCGTGCTATATAACGCCTTTAGATTATAATATATAGATTTAAAAATTGATGGCCGAATAATCTCACGTCGCGGCGATGTCAATTGGCCGCCAAGATCAAGTGATTTGACACCGTTGGACTTCTTTCTTTGGGGTTATTTGAAAGAAAAGGTGTACGTCGATAAGCCAGCAACAATTCAAGAGCTAAGGGATGAGATAATTTGGTACATTAACGGCATAGAACCTCAATTATGCCTCAGCGTCATCGAATATTAGGATCATCGGATAGAAGTGTACAGCCGAGGCCGCGGCCGCTATTTGGGCCATATTTTGTTCATACGAAATTGAGCCATATCAGTATTATCATAATAAAGAGAAATGACAATAATTTCCTAAAAAAAATTGTATTTTATTCAAAATCAACACCGGCCCTTGAAGCTTAACCACCCTTTATATATCGATAATTGACACAATTTCGCAAGAACAATCAGAAATAGAATAATTTTACATGGGCATTTTTATGCTCAAACTCTTCTTCTTATGGCACGAGAAACCTGAAATATTTCGCATGAAAAATCACAAAAAAATGTATTATGAAATTGCCGCAATTTCTATTTTCGCATTTCATATTTCTCATCTCACATTTTGTTATCTAACACACATTCCCATAGTAATTGGTAATAAAATATCTGGTTACATTTTATTACTCGACAACAGCTTTGGATGTGCATTCAGTCACTGCTCAAATTAGAATTTCATTCTCCTTCATAATAATGTGAAAAAATATACCTATAACTAAATAATGAATGCTCCTGTGCAGGAAATGTTTATGGATACGAATATGAATGCAGAAATGTATAGAAAAAATTGGCAAGTTGGCAAACGATCACGCTGACTGTGTGTGTGTGTGTGTGTTTATTATAAGCAGAAGGTGTTTATGATTTTATTAATTGCACATACATAGCCATTAAAGACAAATAACCGCAAAATATGCTAAAGGCAAATGTGTTTAAATAATTCGAAAATCACCAACACTATTTTGCTTTATTTGAAAACAACCTTTGGTACACACCTACAGTAAACAGAACTGAATTTTATATCCATATGCAATAAATGTAAATGAAAATAAACTCTATGTGGCGGATGCATGCGGCGTGCGCAGGTTTAGAAGGACGATGAAAAGTAAGCGGTATGCCAACGCAAATATTATTATTTTGCCAAGTGCATGCAGAACCAAGCACATCCACGCGGTAAAGCAGCTGCTGTGATTTGTTTTCGTAATTTTATCTGTTCTCTAAATTGTTAAATTATCTTCTGCATTGTTTTTGTCTAGAAAATTTAAATAGCAGAAAACAAAAAGCAAAAATATACGCCATTGTTGTTTTTGCGCTGCTACTGCTACCTTGGAGATGTGCCTTGGGTAAAACATAAATAAATATTAAAATACTCACAGATCACAGGGCTGGTCGCAAACCACTGATAATTCGTACCACTACGATTTCTTCTCTCATACACCTCGGTGCAAAATTATAAACTCGACTACTTTTTGTAAGAATTTAGTTCACATTTTATTTAGTTTAATTTAGTTCACAATTTAGAAACAAGTCAAATAACGCAAATTTTCCAACTTTGTACAAAAGTTTTCAAAATTTCAGCAATACTTTAAACTTTTCAAAAACAGATTTTTCCTGAATTTTTTTAAGTATGAAGTTTTATAGCTCATTGAATAATAGCATAAGCAGGTGCAAATTGCAAGTGACTATAAAATTCTCCTGATTCTTGACAATATTTTTGCTGAAGTACTATGCCGAAGTACTACGCTGAAGTATTCACAACGGACCCATTTCGTGGTCAAAGTGGCATTGCTGTCCCTATGCGCGATGAGGCTGCCAAACCTAATTTACTGTGCTTTTTCTTCCATATCGATTTTTGTTTTTTACGGAAACAGGATATCCGACTCAGGACTTAATGTCTGATTAAGCGCTTAATAAGAACTCAACTCTTCGTTGAGCACCCGAGTTAGGCCAACATTTTCCGACTTTGTAGGTTTCCTGAAATTTAATTTTTTAACGATTTATGGATATAATCTTTTAAAAAGGATCCTCCTCGAACAGTACGAAAAAAGGCCACACCCGTGCGCCCAGCTGATTAAAGGAGCATTTTATCAATGTTTATTTAGCGCCCATCTACCAGCTAACTGCCGCTTAACTGCTATTAAAAACTAAAACTGATAGCTAAAAATTAAAATTGATAGGTGACGAAAGTACAAAAAATACCGCAAAACTAAGTTTGTTTGGAATATCTTCAATAGTATTATTTAATGAAATTAAATTGAGTGTTTGAACCATAATCCTAAGAGAAGTAGACGTTTTGTGAAACCTGAAACATAGGGAAATAATTAAAAAAAAAAATGGGCTAAGTGGCCGTCATCCACAGATTCGTTCACATCAAAGATGCAGCAAGTGAAAAAAAAATCCTAATCAGGTGATGCTCAACAGGTGGACCAGGGATACTTCTTCTAAACGAATCAAGTAGTTCCACAGTAAGTCAAGTTGAGCTTGAATTTCCCTCTTTTTGATCCCACCAATTACTTACTTCGGTAATGACTTCGAGCCCGAGATATTTGGGCGGACTTAGAATCAATGTTTAGATTTGCTAAAAGCGTTGACATCCTACGTGACGCCTACGTTAATTCTTAATAGAGATCACTTCCATCTGGTATCTCTAGAGACGAAAAGCTCTATGCGTGGCTTAATGTCAGCTGGGTTACCTAACCTAGTCTCAACATCAACTAACAATTTGAAATTCAAACCGGTAAAGTGTGTCGCAATTTCGAACTTTCTAATTAAATCCGGCCCATGTTTTGATAATCATCAATTATTGCTCAGTTCACCGGATGTTTAGATAAATTGACAGGCGGAAATGAAAAAATGAAAACTTGTTTCTGTGTGGGAAGTTGATTTGGTAACTAACGAATTTTCGTGTTTTTAAAATAAATTTGAGTGCAAGCCATACTTAAAATTTGAGGCAGTAACTTTTGGTTAATAGTTATATGCTGAAAAGTGGGACAATCCTAAAGTTTTATACGAATAAAAAAAATTTAATAAAAATAAAAAAATTTTAACTTAAAATAAAAAAAAAATAAAAAAATTAAAATAAAAGAATAAATGAAAAGAAAAAAAACATTAAATAAAAATGAAAAAAAAAGCAAAAGTTACAAAAATGAAGTAAAAAAAATTAATAAAAATTAAATTAAAATAAAAACATAAAATAAAAATAAAAAAGTAAATAAAAATAAAGAAATAAATAAAAATAAAAATTAAATTTATATAATTTTTTTTATTTATATATTTTAATTTTAATTTATATAATTTATAAAAATAATAACAACAATAAAAAAAGTAATCGGAAAATAATAGAAAAAATACAAATAAAAAAGAAAAATAAAATAAAATACGGAATTTTCATATTTAATAAAAAAATTAAATAAAAATAAAAAACATAAAATAAAATGAAAAAAGTTAAATAACAAACAAATAAAAAAATATTAGATAAAAAAAACCTTAATAAAAAAGTAATCGAAAAGTAATAAAAAAATGCAAATAAAAAGGAAAAATAAAAAAAAATGGAAAATTAATAGAAAAAAAATTTACAAAATTAAATAAAAAAATAAAATATAATAATAAAAAATATACAAAAAGTTAAAAAAAAATATTATAAATAAAAAAAAACAAATACAAAAATTTTAATATATATTAACAAAAATTTAATAAAAAAGTAATCGAAGAATAATAGAAAAAATAAAAATAAAAAAGAAAAATAAAATAAAATACGGAATTTTCATATTTAATAAAAAAGTTAAATAAAAATAAAAAAAAAAAAAAAAATAAAAGTAATAATAAAAATAATAACAAAAAATACAAAAAGTTATTGTACATAAAAATAAAAAAATGAAATAACATAAAATGAAAAAAAAATTAAGCAAAAAACAAATAAAAAAATATTATATAAAAGGAAAATTAAATAAAAAGTAATCGAAAAATAATAAAAAAATACAAATAAAAAAAAAATTAAATAATAAATGGAATTTTCATAAAAAATAAATAAAAAGAAAAATTTAAAAAATTAAATAAAAATAAAAAATGAATAAAAATATAATAAAAATAATAACAAAAAATACAAAAAGTTAAATAAAAATAAAATAAATAAAATGAAAAAAATTAAATAAAAAACAAATAAAAAAATATTAGATAAAAAAAATTAATTAAAAAAGTAATCGAAAAAATAATAAAAAAAAAACAAATAAAAAAGAAAAATAAAATAAAAAATGGAATTTTTTGAATTTTCATATTTAATTTTCAATTTTCAGCTTCACGTATTCACAATGCATTTTTATTTTATTTTTTTAGTATTTGCAATAAGCGAACTAATTATATTAACTAATAAGAAGTTGGGTTCTGTTTCGGAAAACAAAAAAAATTATTTTAATGATATGATTTGTAGTAGCAAAGTTACAAAAAAAATTTTTTTTTTAAATAAGGAATTTTTCACGTGTCTTTTTTACGTATATTTAGTATCAAAACCCAAATTTTTTGTTGAAAAATTTACTTTGCAATATCATCTGCTACTCCATCAAGTGAGCAAGTGCTGCAGGTTAGCTCTATGCCAATAGACAGAGCCGCCAGCAAGGTGAAAATACTGACAAGCCATTATTTTTACATTACAATGTAAAGTTACTCGACTTGAGTTATAAATAATTAGTAAAGGGTGTTTTTTTAGAGGTTAGGTTTTTAAGTTGGCACTACTTTTTTCGTAGATGGTCTTTTTGACAGCTGTCACTTGATTTATGCTCAGTTTGGTTTGCCATTTCATAATGAATAGACTTACACCTGAACAACGTTTGCAAATCGTGCAAATTTGGGCCCAAAACGAGATGGCCACCGATCCCGATTTTCACAAGAAAATTTTGTTCAGAGATGAAGCTCACTTTTGGTTGAATGGGTATGTCAATAAGCAAAATTGTCGCATTTGGAGTGAACATAATCCACAAGCCATTGCTCAGACGCCGTTACATCCTCAAAAAGTCACTGTTTGGTATGCTCTATGGGCAGAGGGAATCATTGGTCCATATTTCTTTAAAAATGAAGCCGGCCATAATGTTACAGTCAATGGAGAGCGCTATAGAGCCATGATTAATGACTTTTTCGTGCCTGAATTGGACGATGTTGATGTGGACGACCTTTGGTTCCAACAAGACGGCGCTATATGCCATACAGCCAACGCAACAATCGATTTATTGAAGGAAACTTTTGGTGAGCGCATTATCTCGCGCAGTGGACCTGTGGCGTGGCCTCCAAGATCGTGCGATATAACACCGCTGGACTATTTCTTGTGGGGCTATGTGAAGTCGCTTGTCTACGCAGATAAGCCCGAGACGATTGACGTCTTGGAAGAGAATATTCGGCGCGTTATTGCTGACATACGGCCCCAATTGCTGCAAAAAGTGGTCGAAAATTAGGCCTCTCGGCTGGAATTTATTCGAGCCAGCCGCGGCGGCCACTTGCACGAAATCATTTTTAAAACATAATGGCAAACCCTTATCTTTATAATAAAGCTAAATTCTTGGCCATAACATTAAATTATATACGTTTTATTTCATCTTGAAAACCTAACTTCTAAAAAAAACACCCTTTACATGAAAATAATAGGTCTATCGATAAGTTCGTGCGGTTTTACAACAGATGGCGTAACTTGATTATTATTCCATCGATCCACATTTCCAAACATTCATTGGAGAGCTACTGTCGTAAGGCACAAACGTCAGTATAAGTCTTTTATTTGAAGCGTAAACAACAATATTTTTACCACACTTGAAAATGTCGAATTTCGTGCCAAATAATGTGTTTTTGCGGGGAATTCTTCTTCATTATTTTAATATGAAGAAAAAAGCAGCCGAAAGTCATCGTATCTTGGTGGAAGTTTATGGTGAGCATGCTCTAGCTGAGCGAACGTGCCAGAAGTGGTTTGCACGCTTTAAAAGTGGTGATTTTGGCTTGGAAGACGAAGAACGCGAGGGTGCGCCGCCAAAGTTCATGGATACCGAATTGGAGGAATTGCTCGATCAAGATCCGGCTCAAACGCAAGAAGAGGTTGCAAAAACTTTGGGAGTTGATCAATCAACCATTTCCAAACGTTTAAAAGCCATGGGAATGATCCGAAAGGTAGGCCATTGGGTGCCGTATGAATTGAAGCCAAGAGACGTTGAACGCCGTTTTATGGCATGCGAACAACTGCTTCAACGGCACAAAAGAAAGGGTTTTTTGCATCGAATTGTGACTGGCGATGAAAAGTGGGTCCATTACGACAATCCAAAACGTCGGGCAACGTATGGATACCCTGACCATGCTTCAACATCGACGTCGGCGCAGAATATTCATGGCCTGAAGGTTATGCTGTGTATCTGGTGGGACCAGCTGGGTGTTGTGTATTATGAGCTACTGAAACCGAATGAAACGATTACGGGGGATGTCTACCGACGACAATTGATGCGTTTGAGCCGAGCACTGCGAGAAAAACGGCCGCAATACGCCGATAGACACGACAAAGTGGTCAAAACATATTTAGAAACGCTCAAATGGGATGTCCTACCCCACCCGCCGTATAGTCCAGACCTTGCGCCACCCGATTACTATCTCTTCCGATCGATGCAACATGGCCTGGCTGACCAGCACTTCCGTAATTACGATGAAGTCAAAAAATGGATCGATTCGTGGATTGCGGCAAAACCGACCGAATTTTTCACAAAGGGAATCCGTGAATTGCCAGAAAGATGGGAAAAAGTAGTAGTAAGCGATGGACAATACTTTGAATATTAAATTTGTAACCATTTTACGTCAATAAAGTTTCAAATTTCGAAAAAAAACCGCACGAACTTAAACATAGTCCTAATACAAATTAGGGAGAAAGAAATCCATTATTTTTGCTTATATTTTTTGCGCAAATGGTTTACACCTATTTATGGTCGATCTTTAGTTGTTGGACGATCCTACGACTACTAACATCCCGGTCATCTTCGATTATTTCTGAGATTTTATCGACATTTTTGACATTTTCTTTAACATAAAAACTGCCTGAACGGCAGCGACGAAACCAAAATTGAAATTTGCTGTTACAGTAGCGGCTCCATAAACACCAGCCACAGTTTCAGCGGCCTGGCTTGCATTTTCGCCTTTATCAAAGAAAAATTGTAAGATGTACCGAATTTTATTTATTTAATTAATTAATAGTCTAAAAAGTATAGTATTTCTTACAGACTATGAAAACAGATTAATGCTGAATAAATTAATAAAAGTAAAATTAAACTTATAATTAACTAGTTTCAATTGTAATGAGTGAAAGAGAAAGTTAACATTTCGTATAATTTACAGAGGAAGATTATTAGATAATACTAAGAATTTAGTTCAACAATTTCAATTTAGAACCAATTTGAAGTGATTCTTTGTGGAAGAAAAATCCAGGCCAGTATGATTTGAAAGCGAATTAAAATCACCCAGAGTTCTAGAAATCGGAGCATTGGAAGCATAATTAGTTCTTACCATCCCTAACCAGAAAAAATCATGATTCCGTAAACTTCGGTGAGGAATATTGAAATTGATTTTCTCGAGTAGCGATGAGGAGTCAATAACCCCATTTATTAAATCGAAAAGGAAAGTAATGGGGAGAATAGTCCTTCTAATATCTAGCGATTTTAGATTTATGGGCAAGCACCGACTTCATAGGATGGTATTGGATCAGTGAAATTTAAAGAACGCAAAGCATAACGTACAAACGTTTTTAGTTTTCTTTTTGTAGACTGCCATTGTTAACTCCCTGTAACTCACAACTGAATGGAACGCAGTGTGAAGGCATGTATGTGGGGTGCCATGCCCCCTTCACCAATACCTACAACTTTTCATCGCTGATTAAAAAATTTGAAATTTTGATGAGAATTTGCTGAATTTTTTTAAGTTTTATACAAGGTTTAAAGCTTTAAATGATGTGGGTTTTGTTGTAGTGTTAACTATAATTTTATAAGAAAATACAAAAATTAAAAAAAGGAAATCAATACTCAAAACTCAAGTAGGAGTATTTGGTGTATTACCTCAATAATTTGTATGCATATTTATATGTATGTAGATTAGAAAAAATATTGCACTGCGCAAATCAAAATCGCATTTAGTCAAGCCAGTCGAGACATTCTAAGGTAAAAATAGGTAATTTTAATTTCCTAACGACAGTTGCCAGTTGAACATTTTAATTTGCAATTTCAACTGCAAATGCGCAACTGATCGTATTTCAATTTTCTTGTCACTGGCTATTTTGATTTAGTACAAATAAACCTACACCCAGTAAAAGTAGTATGCAAATTAAGTGGCTTCAAAGCAAATATTTAGGCGGGATGTTGTGCTTGACAGCAACAAACGTCTGTCGCCTGGTGTAGCAAGCAATTTGTATTCATTTATTTTGATGGTAAACAAATTGTAAATATGTACATATGTACGTACGTATGTAATCACTTCTAACTTGCGAACTTAAAGCGTATAAAAACATGTTTTTTTTTTTTGTAAATTAATCATATGTAAAATTAATTCAAAAGACGCCCGAGTCAAGTGTAACCGACCAAAGCAAATTTGGCAACGCTTGGGAGGTAATTGCATTTAAGGGCTTCTCGATTAAAATTAAAAGCAGAAAACAAAAGACGACAAATGAGAAAATGTCAAAACGTCAAAACGTCAGAGCGACTCGCCTTAAATGGCTTGAGATATTCTCGCAACAATACAAACAGGAAAATTAAAATTAATAAGACATATTTTGCGACACGAGCCAGAACTAAAATGACTCAAACAGAAAATCAGGTTAATACGAGCGGATGTACGAGTATTAAATAAACTGAAAATAATATATTTAAGAAAAAAAATAGAACAAAAGCATTTAAGCACAGTTCTAATTTTTATAATTCTTTAACGACTTGCTCTGCACTTTTTGGGCGAGTGATTCAAATGCCATCTATGTACTGTATGTATGTATGTATTGTATGTTCGTCTGCATATGAGCTACATACTCGTATGCCCCTGTTATTTATGAATCACTTTACTCAAAATCACATGGCAACAAACTTTTCACATCGTCTCAACAAATTGTGAGTGGGTGCAACAGATTTGTATGAGCTTCAACAAAAGTACTGCTCTCTGTCTAACAAAAATCTATATAAATTCAAATTTTAAAAATTAAAAAAACTAAACAAATTACAATAAAAATTCCAAACTTTTTAGTCAGAAAGCATAAATTTCCTTTGTTTTTTTTGCATAAAGGATCTTTTAAAAGTGACGCCTTGATGTTAGTAATCAATAGTTCTTAGACGGTAGCTTTATATAATACAAAAAATGTAATCAAAGTTTCAAACTTTTTAATAAGAAAGAATGGTAGGTAGGTAGGTAAAATGACAAGAGTGCCGTTTTGATACCATAATGTGGACCATTACCTGTGCAAAGAAAAATTTTTGGGAAGAGAAAACCTTCTACAGCCATCCAGTGTTGTTGATGTAGTGGAGGAGAGCAAAGGGATCTAGGCTGGAGAATTTCTTCAAGTCATCCCCAAAGGGCACGCTAAGGAATCTCAAGCACCTAGCCGCCAGAGCCGGACATTTGCAGAGAACATGTTCAACAGCCTCTTTCTCTGTGGGATCCCCACAGCTTCTGCAATAGGGGTTGTTCGGAATTCCAAGCTTCTCCGCATGAGTACCGATCACCCAGTGGCCAGTGAACACCACAATGAGTTTGGAAATTGAATGGCGGTTGATTCCCATCACCTTAAGCGTTCTGTTTCTATCGTATTGGGGCCATAGTTTTTCGAAATAGCGCACGGTGAGACAGACCTCCATACACAATGTTTTTTTTTTTGATTTTGTGACATTTAGAGTCCCTAAAAATGACGTCTAGATGTCAGTAGTGCATAATGCCTAGACGATACCTGCTTTTTATGCCTTAGTTATTTGTCGAGCAAACAGATATAGAATTTTACACAATATAACAACGCGTTAAAACTATTGAAATTTATTGACAAAAAAATGTTCGATCTTTAGCAACAACATGTCGCAAAATTCGTGATTTTTTTTTGGAGAAATAACCGCACGAATGAGTTAACAATTCAAAGGTTGGTGAAAATATTTCAATAATCTGATTCTGCCGAAGATAGGAAAAGGACTGATAGGCAAACCAAAAACTGGACGTTCTTCTGAGATGATTGCTGCTACAGCGCGAAGTGTTGCTGAACAACCTTCAGTATCGATATCGCGACGTGCTCAACAACGACGCCATTCATGAATTGACGGTTTGGCGGATTTTACCCGTAGACCTGCTCATTTGGACAGTGGACATTTAAATGGTGCCATTTTTCACATGTAAAGAGCCGTATGGTATTTTGTGTAAAAATAGTGCAACCTGAACGAATCTAAATTTTTATATCTTTTATTTTACAACAACAGGTATCTAGACCTATTTTGAATGACACTTTATATTGGAAAAAATACCACCATCAGGGGAAAAAATTATCAAAAATTAAAGCGAATTTTGAGTCACTTCAAGCTTTTTTGCCTAAACCAATTTTTTTTTTAATTTTAATTAAACATTTTTAAATTTTCTTGGACATTTGTCGAGTTCCTAGAAATCCTGTACAAAGCTCGAGACTTGGATTAATATGACCCTTATTATGGAATGGACTATATTTTTATAAAAAATTATTTACTCTAAAAAATAAGTAGTCAAAATTTATTTACTTTTTCCCGGACTTTGCAAGATAATATGCAAAGTTTTTAAAACTTAGTTCATATAAATATTTAATTTTTAAAAATTAATTTTAATTTTTGTTTAATTTTTAATAATAATTCAAGTTTAATTAAAAAATAAAATATTTAATTTGTATTAATTTTTGTTTAATAAAGACTACCCATTTTCAGCATTGAAATAGTATAGGCCAGCGATGAAAACGGCCAGTAACACCAAACAGTGCAATGTATGATACTAAAAAAATAAAATAAAAATGCATTGTGAATGCGCGAAGCTGAAAATTGAAAATTAAATATGAAAATTCGAAAAACTTCATTTTTATTTTATTTTTCTTTTTTAATTGCATTTTTTTTATTATTTTTCGATTACTTTTTTATTTAATTTTTTTTTTATCTAATACTTTTTCATTTGTTTTTTGTTTAATTTTTTTTCCTTTAATTTTTGTTTTTACTTTATTTTTTTTCATTTTATTTTATTTTATTTTATTTTTTTTATTTAATTTTTTTAATTTTTTATTATTATGATTTTTTATTTTTTTATATTGATTTAATTTTTTTAAGTTTCCTTTTTATTTATTTTTTATTTTTTGTTTTTATTTAATGTTTTTATTTTATTTTATTTTTTTATTTTAATTAAATGTGTTTTTTTAATTATTTTTTTTTTTATTTCGTTTTTTTAATTTTTTATTTAATTTTTATTTAATATTTCTTTTTCTTTTCTTTTTATTTATTCTTTTATTTTAGTTTTTTTAATTTAATTTAATTTTATTTGTTTTGTTATTTTTATTTTATCTTTTTTTAATTTATTTTTTTTTTGTTATTTTAATTAATTTTTTTTTATTTTATTCATATAAAATTATAGGATTGCCCCACTTTTAGCATATAAATATTAACCGAAAATTACTGCCTCACATTTTAAGTATGGCTTTTGCACTCAGTTTTATTTTAAAAACACCGAAATTCGTTAGTTAACAATATCAAAACGCACACCACAAATAGAAGGAGGAGCTCCGTCAAACACCCAAAAATGGTGTAAGCGCCAATTATATGCATATATACATATGTACATACATTCCGAGTGAAGTAGAGCGCCAGAGCTTTTATTGCAAAACAGATTTTCGGGCAAATTTTTCGTGCTACCTTACAAAATCGTTCCACCAACTTCTTCTCTTTGCCCGTTCAAAGAACTTTGATCAAACCCAATTTGTAAGAAGTGAACTATAAGTGGGTGGGGCAAACAGTGAATTCCATCACTCGTTAAGTTATCCGGCACACCTGTTTACCTGGTTTGTCTCTATAATCTGGCACTCACAGTAAGTTAGCGATGACAAACTTATGTCGAACTTGTCTGTTCTAGATCGCTGTTCTCGACGTACATTTTCAGTAGTCGTGGATTTATTAGCCGCCCGACTAAGCGATTAAATAGTGATTTATTGATTGCAGATTGAGAGCAGAATCGAGCAGCCATAGCGTCACATCACTTAATACAATACGAACAGCTTGAAAAGCGGCAGTGATTCGACAGCCGAAAACTAAGTTTAATTGAAAGTTAATGGAGGTAAGATGTGCATAAGTTTGTATTTAAAAAACACTCGATTATAATTAAGAAAAAAAAATTAATAAAAAAAATGAAAACAAAGTAAAAAAGAATAAATAAAAAAAAAGTAAGAAAAAAAAATAAATAAAAATAAAAAACAATCACATGACATTTGTGAAATATTACTCTACTTATGCCGCTTTAAACTCGAAAAGCAACTGCAGCCTTTTATAATATCATCGTGGGTATAAGGAAACATTAAATATGCACCAGCTCACTTCGGCCCAGGCGGAAATTTAAAACTGCTTGAAAAAGCAGCAAACCATTTAAAATAGGTAGGTATAAATATATATTTCATGGTACATATGCACATACACCTTTATATGTACATAAATGCATTTAAAAGTGAAAGCTTGGTATAAATGACAAAACCTTTGGCGTTTTTGTAGATGCCTGTACGTATTTATATATGCAATTAAACGCTATGCAGGCACACATATATCTACCCAAGTTGACAGTTAAAGTATTAATATCGAGTTCTTTAATGTAAGCGCACATGGGCTGAAAAGTCCCGGCCCTCACACATAGATGGCACTAGTTTTGATGCATTCACCTCTTTTTCAGTTAGTACTAACCTTTAAAAGACAGCTGTTCAAATTTCAGGATATTCTATTCATTAGTTCGTGAGTTCTTGCGCTGAGCATGACGCTAGTTTTGTTACTTTCAAAACAGTGGATCAAAAAGAATTTCGTGTTTTAACTTTACACTGCTTCTTAATGAGAAAAAATACTGTTCAAGTGAAGCCATGGCTTGAGAAGAGTCTTGGGGACTCCGCTTCATCAGAAACAACAATAAAACGATGGGTTGCTGACTTGTCTAAATGGACGACCAAATGAGGTGCTTACTCTAGAAAACATCAAAAAAATTCACAAACCCGTTTTGAATGATCGAAGAGTGAAGTTGCGTGAGTTAGCTGGCATCGTAAAGATATCAAAAAACGTGTTGGATTTATATTGTACGAGCATTTATTTTACTATGAAAAAGATCTGTTCAAAGTGGGTGCCGCGTTTGCTCACTGCTGACCAAAAACAAGAAGAACGTGTTGATGATCCTGAGCAGTGGCAAATCTACATGAATTGAACTTCGAATTGCTCCCACATTCAACGTATTCGCCAGCGTATTTGGCTCCCAGGGACTAGTGGCTGTGCGTAGACCTAAAAAAATGCTCGCGAGGAAGAAATTTTGCCAAATTTCGGTTTCTAGCGACTGCTGGCTATTCGCAGACCAAACAAAAAAATGCTCGCTGGTAAGAAATTTCGCTGGAATGAAGAGATTATCGCTGAAACTGATGTCTATTTTGAGGCGAAAGATAAATCATTCTACAAAAGTGGTATTGAAATATCAGCGCGACACTGGAACGATTTCGTTATTCTTATTGGAAATTATGTTAATGAATAAAGCTAATTTTAAGCACAAAAAAACTTATTTTCTCTGTTAGGCCCGGAACTTTTCAGCCTATGTGTTGTTGTATCTAAAGTTAACAATTTAATAATAGATATTTTAGGTTTTCCCCCTATGTGATCTTCATTGTGATTGCTTCCTATCTTCTGAATTATTCAAACTGTTTATAGCTCTAAAATGCCTTTAGCACTTTTAGTTTTCTCACCACCATGGAAATGCAACCGTCGATAAAAAATCCAGGCAAGAATTTAGTTGAATTTAGTTTAGTTATAACTATTTTTAATTAAAAATGTACTTCAGTCTTTAACAAAACCTATATGAATGATAGTTCCAAACTTTGTACGAAATTCAAGGAAATTTATTAAATTTTCATCAAAATTGCCAACTTTTTGAACAGCATTTTTGAAATACACTTAAATATGCAGTTTTTAGCGCATTAAATTAGCACAAAGTAAATTTTGAGGTGTGCCGAAAATCGCGTCAAACAGCACAAATTTTAGCTAACTTTCCATTAACACCCAATAAAGCCTCTTGTGACTGACCACTTCACAGAGGTCTGGCCGAAAGAACAGCTACACGAATCACCTTATGATAGGTGCATACACATTTTCAAAGTTTCACGACTAACGTTCCTGTCGCTCTAAGAAAATGTTTCTACAGCACAGCGAAAGCATAAAGTCGCTTCTTTCGCTTCTATTGAATGCACGTACAGCGATTGAAGTTGCGTGGAAGGGTTAATTGCCATAGAATTTAAAAGCGAAACGAGGTTTATTTGGTCTGCTACTATCTGTCGGGATTGAACTTTATATAGCCACGCATATTTTAGTAAAACTTGATTTGGCTTGGCTGTTAATTTTTGTAATCAAACAAACTCTTAGGCAATGCGAGTTATAGGTTGAAACAGACGGAAGCACGGATGGAGATTTCAACGTAAAATATAAAGGGGTCGTCATCGAAATATACAAAGACTGGGCGTATTGGAAAACCTGTGTGTATGGACCCCTTAATTTGACTAGTCTCCTAAAAGAACCCAGCAAAAATAAATACAATAATAACATTTTTTTTGGTGGGAAATTAATTTTTAATTAATTTAAAAAAAAAACTACGTTTGTAAGTATTCCAAAGTAATAAAATTAGACAATTATGCGATTGTAGAAGAAATTATTTCATCAAGAAATTATATTTCCGACTAAGATTGCAGTCATATAGCGGCATAACGCGGCACAGATAGGGGGCCCAAAAATATTTTTGAATAATGAAATAATGAACCAGAGCCAGAAATACGAGTAAACTAAAACGAAATGAATTGTAAATGGATTTAATGAATTTGTACTCCTTTTTTTCATTGCGCACAGATTTTAACCCAAAGAACCTGCCGCCGTGGTGTAGGTGTTGTCTAAGTGACACATCCCAAACCCAATTAGCACAAAAGCTGCCATTTTGATACATCACTTCTTGAACCACTGCCTTTTATTAGTCGAACCATCTTGATTTGACTGTGAATCTACCAATGCCGCCTACTTTCTCTCCTGCGAGTTCTTTTAAGTTAACAAACCCCAGTTAATTCGACCAGCATTCTATGTCGTAGAGCACGCAGACTTGGGCACGCACACAAATAGTGGAAGACTGTACCCTTAGATTCTACTAAATTGCAGCTTCTAGATCAGTCTTTGTACGACCACTCCATCTTACTGGCATCGTCTCCCAGAGGGCAGTGCCTGATTATTGTTGACGTAATTCTGAATGTGGCTGCTAGTGGCTTTCTTAAAAACTCGTCTTTTCTAGATTTGTCGAAATTGGGTCACGTATGTTTGGTTCTTTTGCAGGTATCCGTGTTAGTCCATCTGTCGACATCAACTGCATTTGGGATAGCGAGAAGATCTTCCTTTTGCACACGCCTTGGAGACAGCCTATTTCTACCGCTTTGGATTCGTTATAGGATGCCCCCTGTCTTACCAGATCATCAGCTTTCTCATTTTCTGCTATGCTCCTATGGCCAGGTGCTTGACGCTGTAGCCGAATTGGTTTGGCGCGTGAGTACGAGTTCGAAACTCCGGGCATGACTCAGCAAATGATAGAAACGCTTTTTCTACTAGCGGTCGTCCCTCGGCAGGCATTGGCGAACCTCCGGGTGTTTGAAAGTCTATGGAAAAGCTCTTTATAAAAAACCATTTGACATTCAGAGTCGACTTAAAGCTGTAGTGAAGCCATAGTTTGCGGGGAAACAACAACGCGCACACATAAATAGGAGCTCCTCGGCCAAGGCCAAACACCCAACAAAGGGTAAGCGCTAATTATTATTATCTGTCAATCCCACCTATGAATATAAATATTTTTGCTATGGATAAGCTTTTGATGAAAATCAGATGCCATTCCCAGGAACTACAGAGCCCATCATTGGGACAACATCGTTTTCAAATAGGATTTTTTTTGTCGGGACAACTAGTAAGTGCAGCACTCAGACATTAATTAAGTCCATTGTACTACACTTGTATTCTCTTTTAATTTTCTTTAAATATCCCCATCTCCGAAGAAGTCTAAGTAGATCTTGTGGTGCCAAGGAGCCAAGGTGGTCGCATCTTAACACATCAGTGCCAAAGACCTCAAACTTGATTCGAGTGAAGGCGGTGCAGACGCACAGGAAGTAGTCCACCGTCTCATCCTCCCCTTCACAAGCTGGGCAGAGTACACTGTCTGAGATGCTCACCCTTTTCATGTGCTTCGCCCACAGAAAGTGGACGGGCCACTCAGTCCAACCAGCCGTCTGCACTCCCTTTTGCTTAATGACAGGAGGGTTTGCGACAGTCAATCGGACATGACAGGTAACATCAGTTTAGTCCATCTGCAGCCTCTCTCAGCCTGCCAAGCTCACTTGTAGGTTGTAGTAACCCATTTGCTAACCGGACCTTTGATGGCCGCAGAGTGTCAAAACGGGCTCTGGGTAGAAGCTCAGATTAAATTGGAGTAGAAGCTCAGATTAAATTGTATATTATCTATATTTTGGTATCGAACATAACGAGGTCTTTGAAAATCATACGCAAGGGGAAAAACTCATTCAGCGTCACTGTAATGAGCAACGTGTTCGCTCTACAAATTTAGATTAAAGTAAAAGTTTCATAAAAATAAAACGTAATTAATTTAAGTTCATCCATTTGCCGATGAAAGTGTATCTCGTACACGCTGCTAATATATTTATGCGCTTGCAAGTCTTCCTCTTATTGCAATGGAAGCCCGCCCGCCACTCGTTTCTATCAAGAGACGACATCTCAATCAGAGTTCAACACATACAGCTTAAGTGGTTTATTCATATATGGTACTAGGGATGCCAACCCCGGGATCCCGTAATCCCGAGAATCCGTTGTTTTTCATATGCCTAAATCCCGAAATATTTTAAATATCCTATTGAAAGAAGTAAAAAATGTTTTGTTACAAAATTCGTTTGCAACCAAAAAAATAGGTTTTCAATTTCTAAGAAACTTATTTTAATTTACTTATACAATTGATTTGAATTGAAACTTCCATATAATATTTACACTTACGAACTTTATTTGTTTTTTTTTCAATGAGTTGGAAACTTTATCTCGCCTAAAAGATGGAATTAAGTCGTGAAAACTTTCCTGCAGTAATTGTCGTTGTGGATAATCAAGATCATTGCGGACTTTTACGTCGACTTTTGGCGTTGAACCGCCACACTTAAAAAAATAATAATTGGCGCGTATATTTCCGTTAGGCGTTTGGCTCCTCCTTAAAATTTGTGGCGTGCGTGCGTCTTGATGTTGTTCCACAAATGGAGGGGCCTACAGTTTTAAGCCGACTCTGAACGGCAGATATTTTTTATGAGGAGCTTTTTTATGGCATAAATTTCCTCGGAGGTTTGCCATTACCTGCCGACGGGCGACTGCTATTAGAACAAAACTTTTTCATTTGGTGTTTCACGGAGATTCGAACCTACGATATCCGAATTCCGAATGGTAGCCACGCACCAATCCTACGTCAGCCGCCATACCACACCCTAGCCAATGCGAAACGCTGGTACACCTTGCTTCAACGTGACCGCCAAACCTTGCAAGATCAATTTCGTCCAAAGTCCGTCCAAAAACGGTTGTTGTGCCTGAAACAAACGATGCTGTGAGTCAACTGATAATGCAAGATCGTCATGTGGCATATCGCGAGATGGGAACATCAGTGTGACTAGCATTTCAATACTGCAAAAGCATTTGCGCGGCAAGAAGATTTGTTCTCCTTGAATAACGCATAGTTTGACAATTGCCCGAAAAAGGAGTCGTGTCGACTGGTTTGAAGAAATCTCGACGCGGTGATACAAAGCACGTCTATGACCTCGTAACAGGTTACAAATCTCAGATCTATGCTTATGAGCCGGAAACACAGCAGTAAACGAGCTTAAGTAGTTCGTGGCAGAAGCACCTCAAAGCAAATAGTCGTCTGTTTCGGAAGTGTTTGGAAAATTTTGTCATGTCGCAATTGCATCACTAGAAAAACTTAGAACAGTCAATTCTGAGTGGTACAAAACCGTTTTTTGCCAGAAGTTTTCAGAGAAATATTGAAAACCAACCGCCGAAGACAACTCATGCTACATCAAGCCAATGTGAACTCTAACATATCGGCTCATACAAAAGATTTTTTTACCACTCGAAAGTTCCAATTAATAGGTAATCCGTCTTATAGCGCTGATTTGGCACTTTATGGTTATTTTTCGTTTCCGAAAATCAAAAATAAAAATCAACTTCTGCAGAAGCTTTTAAGCAGCTCACGAAAGTGCTGCGAAAATTGGTTCAAGCAAATGCCTTCCAGGAAGAATATTTTGAAAAAGAATAAAGTCATTTTCATTGTTATTTGAGTTTTTATTATTTGGCGCAAAGTACCGAACGAGATCCTCGCACGTATATGTATGCATGTATCTAGCTCTACAATTAGCTCGAAAGCAGCAAAATCGGGATCCCGGTACTACTTTAAAACTATTCGCTAATATTGGCATCCCTATACGAGTAAGTGTAGATGTACATATCTATGTATGTGGTGGCATGCAACATTTGCTTGTGGCGCTTCAGCGTAGAAACGAATACACTTTACCTAATACTTTGTTTTTTCCTTCAAAGCCATTTTGAGCTCCACCCCAAGGAGATTAGCACACATTTCGTATGCAGGTGCGTGTGTATGTGTATTTATAAGTTGAGGAGTCTTACGAAGTGAAAAGTGCGAAATGAAATAGATAAACTTGCAATAATACAATAAAAGAAAAACATGGCAAGTCCAGAAGTGAAGCAACAACCGAGTAGAAAAGGTGTAACTTACGCGCAGGCATACAAGTGGCGGCAGGCTGGTGACCGGTTAATGAATGATACGGCTGGCTTACCAAAAGGAAAAAGTAGACAAAATTGTCTTTATATGCTTCATTAAACTAGTGCGCAAATGCTAAAATACATATTTACATACCATCTACATATGTTTATATGGGTCTACAATACTTGTAAGTATCTATAATGTCACGCTTACCAAATCTAAACTGGCGCGCATGCGCATTCGTTCTTACCGACCAAATACGCGCAACTGACCCGGTATGGTGCGCGCATACATAACATACGAGTACATATATAAAAGCATGCAACCCTGCAGGAAAAAGTCAAACTAGTATAGAAAATAAGAATAAGAAAATAAGAAAAAATAAGAAAAACAAGCACACAAGAAGTGATATTATGTATCAAAACTCGAATTAAACTTAAAAAAGCACCCGGATATGATATGCTGGCAGGCAAAGCACTTACGGAGCTACCAATTGAGGCTTACCTATTCCTTAGAAACGTATTTAATGCAATGTTTCGCTTACAATACTTCCCAAAAGTATGGAAAGTCGCAGAAATCATTGCGCGACCAAAACCGGGTAAAAACCCAACAGCTTTAACTTCATATCGACCTATAAGCCTACTTCCGACTATATCTAAAATTGTAGAAAAACTTTTACATGACAGAATTACCCCAATACTTGACACGAAAAACATCATTCCAAATCATCAATTCGGTTTTCGAAAAAAAAAACACTCAACTATCCAACAAATACATCGAGTTACACAAAAAATAATTTCAGATATGGAAAATAAACGATATTGCGTTCCTGTATTTTTGGACGTCGCATAAAGGCCTCTTGCATAAAATTAGGACAATATTACCACTGGACTATTATTTAATTATCAAGAGCTACCTTACTGACCGATGCTTCTACATTAAATACAATGACAAATACTCACATATACATCCAATAACAGCAGGAGTTCCTCAAGGCAGCGTTCTAGGACCACAGCTAAATGTCTTATTTACCTCTGACATACCACTCCCTGGCGAAACTAATTCTACTATAGCAACATTCGCAGACGACACAATTCTATTGACATCTGACAAAAACCTCTCAACCGCAACAACAAAATTACAGATGTACACCAACAATGTAAAGAAGTGGTTTGACAAATGGAGTTTAAAAGTAAACGAGGACAAATTTGTACAACTAATATTTACGACAAGAACAGAGATTGCTGCTATGCCGATTAAGCTCAACAATAAAAATATACAAATTGAAACATCTCCAAAATATTTTGCAATCCATCTGGACTCAAAATTAACTGGGAAAGATCATATCAAAAAGAAAATAAAACAAATAAAGGAAAAATTTCGACAATTGCATTGGCTAATAGGCAGAAATTCTAAGCTCAATGTTTCCAACAAACTTTTAGTATACAAGGCGGTCATTAAACCAATCTGGACCTACGGACTTTAAGTGTGGGGAACTGCAAAAAGAACTCACATAAACAAAGTACAGCGACAACAATCAAAAATCTTACATATAACAACAATGTCCGACAGGTACACAAAAAATGATGACATCCATACTACGTTCAATATACCATTAATCAACGAAGAAATAGAGAAGTCAATACACTCTCACAACTTGAAAGAAGAACTTTACGACGTCTGAAGAGAAACCGACCAATTGACCTATTAAATTAAATATTAATTCTCGTATGCTAAAATAACTGTTCTATATAAAATGTAATTGTTTTCTTAAAATGTAATCGCTGTATTCGTCTTGGCACTGGTCATGATGAAATATATTTAATAATTTTCCTAACTAATTGTTAAAAAATGTTGATCAGTATGACATTTAGGTCAGTATGACAAATGTATGATTAATGTAGGAATAACAAAAAAAAAAAAACAAGTTTAGAAACATTCTAGTTTTAGTTACTGGCATTTGGTATAAGAAATCATACCAATTCGTCATTGGTTAGAATAATACGAGAATGGTAATGATCAATTTATTGCAAATTAGTTGATTTTTTTTGTTTTTAGATAAGAAAATTTCAGATTCGTCAATGGAATTGTGCGCTTTTGGTTATGCGTAATTAGTAAAATCTTCATAAAACTTAATAGAGGTGTGTGTAAAAGTGGTGGCGCATGCTGATGCTGTAGTGCGAATGGCATCAGGACTGTGTCCTAATACGACCAGCGGCATCAATCGAAGGGATCTAGGCGAACTTAGCACTTGGGCTACAGGCCGTGGCCTAAGTTTATGTCCACGTAAAACAGAACTTATGCTTTTTACCGCCAGATACACAGCGCCAAATAGTAATGGACAAACTATCTCACTTTCACCTCCAATGCAAAGTACTTAGAGGTAGTTCAGGACTCCAAACATAGCTGGAAATTAAACATTGAACAAGAATGCGTAAGGGAAGCAGAAATTGCTCTGTCTGCCTGTAAACGTATACTTGGCTAGCATGTGGCGGCTTCCTGGACAGATGAACTATGCAATTCCGCCTAGACTTGCCATTACAACATTCATCAGGGCAGGAGAGCTTCGAGGAAAGAGGGTGCAACGGGATGAGGTAAGACAGGGCGAGTCCATTATACACAGATGGCTTAAAGCTAGAGAGCAGGGTGGGCAAAGGTGTATACTCCGAACATCTAGGGACCTCCTTCAGTTTTCGACTCGTCGACTACTGTAGTGTCTTTCAGGCTGACTTGATGACAATAATGAAAGTCGCAACCCTGGTAAAGTGTAATGCGATACCTGGATATGACATTTCATTTTCACTGGTAGCCGTGCGGCCATAAAATTCCTCATAAAGCAGTCGAAATCCTCTAAGGTAGCCATGAAATACCGCACATCTCTTCACGAAATGGCTGAGTTATTTCATCTAAAGGTAACATGGGTTCCTGGCCATTGTCACATTGAGGGTAACTGCAGAGCCGATGAACTAGCGAAACTCGGCACCAAATTGACCGATGAGTGCATAGCCAATGATATAGGATAGCCTTGCAAACATGTAAGCTGCTTAGCTTGGGGGAAAATTGTAAGAGCAGCGAATGAAAGATGGCGCAATAAAAACCACATGCAAAACCGCCCCACAACTGTGGCCGACTCTCAATGCTAAACGCGCAGAATTTCTGCTAAGTGAGATAAGCATAGTCTTAGCACACTGATTTCAGCTATAATGGAGTTATAAATGGGCTATGAGCCTGAATGTGTGGACATAGTGGCCAACCGCTTCAACCTAGCCTAACCTGAACTAAACTATGTTTGGAAGAAGATGGGGTCTTCAACCTACTTGATGGCTGCATAAGGCGCTTATACAACCAATTTTAACACCCGGATCGGTAGTTGGGTGGAAAGCGCTTTGAAGAGATTACAATATCAAATTACTTGGCAGAATACAAAGATCAGCCTGTGCAGTAACGGTCGATGCAATTAGATCATGCCCTCGAGAGGCTCTTATCAAGACGATGGCAACCATGTGTGCATTTAGGTTAAATAAAACGGGTCGCTGGAAAGAAAAACTTGTATGGTCATGCCAGTATTTTATTGTAATAAATTCAGTACACCTCACAGAGGGCAAGTTACATCGTGCCGACGGTAGTTTAATTCAGGTTAGGTTAAATGCGTGCTCTTGCAAAGGGCCCACTTGGACAAACATTTAAAATTTGTCCGTTGAGATACCTTGCAGGGGCAGAGAAGGGGAAAAGGAGAAGTGGGAGAAACCAGACAGATGGAAAAAGGGAAGAAGATGCTTTGGATTAGTGGATGACGACCAACAGTGGCGATTTACGCTTGTATCAACCACTTCAAGCTACTGATGGATATCACCACAAGTGAGAGTCCAGATGTTTAAACATTTGCGCAACGAGAGCAGGGCAGCTGAGAAGAAGGTGCTGAGATGATCCCACCTCGTCCTCCAGACAGGTTCTGCAGAAAGGGCTTGAAGCAATCCCAAGGCTCACGGCATGGACACCTAGCGGACAATGTCCGGTAAGGATACCTACCTAATACGAGAGCTGCGGCTTTGTTAGCCTTAGAAGTTCACTCGAGCGCCGCCGATCTACTCGTGGCCAGATGGATCTCACGACTTTGCACGCTTGCGCACTAGCCCAGTGCTCGCTGAGTTGACGCGAGGCCCATCTTTCCAGAAGCAGACCACAGGTTCTCAAGGGTACTCTGGACGGTAACATTCATTAGGAATTTGCCACCCACTTTGCATCTCAGGAGGAATGGAGTAAGAGATTCTCACTACCGTAAATAACTTCGACACTGCTAAAATAGATTGTAGTTTTGGGTATATATTTAGGTAGATATTCTCATAGATTTGAAAATTCTTATTGACTATAGAATTGAAAAATCTGTGCGTCTTCCTAATGTTTGCCATGTTCTCCAGGCGGAAGTACTGACAATAGGGACAGTTTGTAGGTTACTAAACGCAAACTTCTCTTTTAAGGGCAAAATCGCTATTCTGTCGGATAGCCAAGTTACCGACCAGGTACTGGATTCGGCTACAACAACAAGGTATAGTTTTACCACTTTCAGTGTAAACCATAAAGTTACCTTAATCTGCATGCCGGGACATCGGAACATTGAAGGTAACGAAAAAGCAGATAAACTGGCAAGAGGGAGATCTGCCATGAAAAACGTTCTTGCAGAATCGGTATTCACAGCGCTGGGTGCAATCAAGAATACAATTTCCGCAAAATACCTCCGAATCGGGGATTGTAGATAGAGAGACTAGACGACATTTAAAATTAGCAGAATGTCATTGCCCATCTGCAACCTCGCAACAAACGTCAAGATTGATAAAGATGAAGCGACGTAACGCCTGGAGACTCACAGCAGTCATAACTGGCATTTGGTCTATCACAAAACAAGCAGCCAATATAGGCATCGCTCATAACATATATCGTCACAGTTGTAAACAACTGGAGAAAAAGGAAACGATTTTCCATTTTCTCTGTCAAAGCTCAGTTTAAGCTTGAAAACGTCAAAAAAAAAAACAAAAAACTGGTATTTTGCTAATGCATCTCCCGACACTTGACATTGCGTAGGACCCGAACTGGTAGTATTCTAGTACACAACTAGTAATTTTCCCTGCTGGGAATGTACGCACGCATACACACACATACATACGTACAAGCATAAAATGTAAGTAAGCGCGCAACTACCAATTGGGAGTTGGTGGACCAGTTAGTCAATTTGTTTGACTTGAGTGGCAAAATACTCGACTAAATAGCACTAGCTATTTATGTTTGTGGAGCAGAATGGAAATACTGCAAAGGAATTCGAGTGGTCGCTGCACTCAATGAAGGCAGGCAACTGTGCAACTCGTACATTTAAGGCAATTTTGGTGCTCGATTGCATGCCAGTAATTATCTAGGTGTCCGAGGAGTTTAATAAAATTCCATATGGCTATTCGGCTGCAGAGCTAAGAAAGTGGTATTAATGTGTAATTGTATGGGTGTATGTAAATTAAACTAGTTAAGTTGCAGGTACTTTTTAATTTCATTATTTTTTTTTGTGTACTTTCATTAAGTACAACATTTGCAAGGTTTGCCCTTGTTTTAACACCGAAAAGTATGCAACGTTTTCTACAATTTCTTTTTATTCAACAATTAAATCGTTTTTGATAAGCCATCTAAATATGTAAATATGTAACTCACCTGCTCGGAACACTTCACCACAGCCGTCACACCGTGAGGCGAATTGCGCATCATAGCAAGTGCCGCAATAGATTTTATCGGCCTTGGCGCCGAACTGCTTATCCACCAATGACAAATGGCACTTAAAGCATAGGAAACAGGCTTCATGCCAATGCTTGTCTTTGTAGGAAAGATCCTGGAAAATAATTGAAATAAAATCATTTTATTAAAGAAGGGTTTTAAAAAACTGATTTGCAAAAATTGCTGCTTTATTTAAGGAAACGCAATCATGTGTTTTAGAAGCTTAGGCCTGATAAAGCGATTATTTATACTCTTTTGAGGTTTGAATTATTATTTTTTCCGATATTTCGAAAGTATAGTATCCTAAGAATATACTGTGAAATTTTCATGCGGGAATTCCCAATATTATAGCTTCTACAGCCCATTAACTAGGTAGAGCGCCGTCCGCGCGCTCCTGTGCCTCAAACTTTGAACTCCTTTAACTCGAAACTGTATTTTTAAAAACTGCTCGCGTTGTAGCTTAAAAAGTTATAGACCGATTTGTTTGAAGTTTGGTGATTTGGTGATAAACCAAAAATTTCAGATATTTCGCGTTGATAAATTACTTTTTGGGGGTTGAAAATATCAATAAAACAACCCTAAATTCTGACTTTTTTTCAAAGGCTTATTTTATATATTAATTAATTTTAAACTTGTTTTTTATTTTTATAGGTAAAGGTTATATGTTATAAAAAAAAACCAATTTAATTTTTTTTTTCAGATCGCTGGATTGAGAGTAATAAATAGAGCAGTTTGGGACCTCGCGCCGTAGGCAGCCGACAAGAAAAGACCCTAAGCCGTCATTTTGGAAAAAAAAAATTTTTTTTGTACTCTCGAAAGGTAAATAAAGTTGTGTTAAAACTTCAAACTATAATAATTATTTTATCAATTTTAAAAATATGTTTAAAAAATGACCGATTTTCAGGCTTCTACATGGACTTCCCCCTTAAGCCCCTCCCCTCATTTGAAATGGCATGTTTGGGGGTTTCTTTAAAAGCGTGTAAAACGGAAATGACAAAAAGAGTTTTATAGTTTGGTTTTGAGTATTTTATTTTTTGATCTATTGTTAAAAAACAAAAAAATGGGTTTTGGGGATACGAGGTTTGTTCAAAAAGTTATCAGCCTCATTTGAAATGGCGTTTCGGGGTTTTCTTTAAAAGCGTTTAAAACAGCAACGTAAAAAGCCTTTTTATTTTTGTTTTGCGTATTTCATTTTCTGATTCATTGTGAAAAAATAAAAAATTCTTTTGTGGCCATACGAGGTTCATTAAAAAAGTTATCAGCATTCAAAAAATGCTCTTCACATGAACAATGGACACAAAGATAGCCGGTTCTACTGAACCGATTTTGATGAAATACAATGTAAATGACGTTGAATTGATGTCGTTATCGTGTGAGCTGCGATCATTTTGAAAAAAAAAAATTTTAGTTAAAAAAAAAAAATTTGTTTTTTTTTTAATTTTTAATAATAAAAACTAATTTTTTTAATTTTTTTTTCGGACCTTTAAAGTCAAAAAAATGGCCAACGTCCATTTTTGAACGTCCGCCATTTTGTCAATTTTTTTTGTTTTTAAGATCGGAGTTCACACGATAACGACATTCCTACTGAACAAGAACCTTTTCGTCTTATTTATTTCAGTCACCTGTAACCCCCCGGAAACCGTGTCGTCAGCTCGCCACTCGTACCTTGTTTTGGAATTCGATTTTTTGAAGGCTAATAACTTTCTGAACGAACCTCCTATGGCCAAAAATCAATTTTTATTTTTTAACAATGAATCAAAAAATAAAATAATAAAAACAAAAATAAATAATATCTTTTTCGTTTCCGTTTTTCACTATGTATTTTTTCATTTGAACTCACCTTCGAATCGATTCCGATGATCTTGTTGCACTCCTCGCACGTATTGGCGAACACATTCTCGTAGCATTTAATGCAGTACGGATGATCGTCACGAATGACATACCGTTGTCCAGTTAGACTTTCATCGCATTGCCAGCAGCAAAAATGGCCTGAGTGCCAATCCTTATCCATGGCCTTCGTATATTCGCCACTGAAAATCAACTGAAAATGGGAATAAATGGTTTTCGTTGATAAAAATTAAAGGCACTGAGGTTTCATTTAAATTCAAATTGTAATCTTTTTTTAAACAGTGTATAATGTATGTACATATGTGAGTGTGTGATGCGCTTTATAACTATATATTGCTGAAGTTTTTTTTTTGGTTTTGTTTTTTGCATTAAAACTTCTTTGTCAGAATTTAAAAAGTTACTTCAAAATGTTGAGTATGCGAATTGTGTTGTGTGTTTGTGTACGAGTAAGTTAAGCTTTTTTGTTAACCTTTTAGTTTTAGTTTAGTCGAGTTATCAATTTGTTTGTACGGTAAGTATTTTGTGGAGTGTAGCATTTTTCAAATGCTTTTTTTTGGTTTTATTTATACATTGAATTGTGGTGTATGTAAAAGTGGTTGGAGTTTGTTGTTTCTGTTACTGTATATTTTACAAAAGCACTTAGTCATGTTGGAATATTTCACTTGTTTTGGAAAGTATCCCTTGGATATTTTGCGTAATGTGTTTTTGTTGTTAAGTACACTGAAAAAATATTTGATTGTTGTACCTTTTGCGTTAATCATGGAGGAAAGGAGTAACGTGTCGTTTTGTTTGTGCAAAGTGCATATCTCTCGAGTGTTTTGGGAATGCTTGAGATTTTTTGTTTTTTTAATATTACCCGAATAGTTTTGTTGTGTTCTGTATTGAGATATATCTTTCACTGCTAAGCGGGTTCTTAAGTTCTATCAGCAAATAAATTTTCACATGGACGCCAAGGATTTGCGTAGTTTTGTTCGCTATTTATGTATGTTTGTATATGTGACTACACATTTATTCTATGAACACCTTACATACAGACAAAGCGTAGACGGGTATGTATCTTTTTGATTTTGTTTACACTTTTGCTGTAGCTGTGAACTTGTGTACGGATGTGTTAGTGGACTTTATATCTCCTAATATTGTGGCTTTCAGAAAATGTATTTTTTTGTTTATGAAAAACCCATCAATAAATCTAAGTTTCGAAGAAAAAAATTTGTTTAGACTTTCGCTGAGCTTATTTATAGCTGAGATTTCCGCACATCCACAAACCACATCTTCATGTACATCAGAATGCATTCTTACATAGGTACCTGTGTACATGCATATACATATGTACATATTTATGTAATTATAGAATATTCGAAGATTCATTTTTAGTCAAAGAAAATTTATGAGTAACTCAGATAAGTGAATTTAATATTTGCTTATCTTCCATCTTTGCGTAAAGTGTCTTAATACTTTATAATCAGTAATAAATTATTTTAAGACACTAAATACTATTAAAAAAATAAGTAATTAGTTTAATAAAAAAAAATATTTTACTAATAGGACTATGAATAAGTTCGTGCGGTTTTACAACAGATGGCGTAACTTGATTATTATTCCATCGATCCACATTTCCAGACATTCATTGGAGAGCTACTGTCGTAAGGCACAAACGTCAGTATAAGTTTTTTATTTGAAGCGTAAACAACAATATTTTTACCACACTTGAAAATGTCGAATTTCGTGCCAAATAATGTGTTTTTGCGGGGAATTCTTCTTCATTATTTTAATATGAAGAAAAAAGCAGCCGAAAGTCATCGTATCTTGGTGGAAGTTTATGGTGAGCATGCTCTAGCTGAGCGAACGTGCCAGAAGTGGTTTGCACGCTTTAAAAGTGGTGATTTTGGCTTGGAAGACGAAGAACGCGAGGGTGCGCCGCCAAAGTTCATGGATACCGAATTGGAGGAATTGCTCGATCAAGATCCGGCTCAAACGCAAGAAGAGGTTGCAAAAACTTTGGGAGTTGATCAATCAACCATTTCCAAACGTTTAAAAGCCATGGGAATGATCCGAAAGGTAGGCCATTGGGTGCCGTATGAATTGAAGCCAAGAGACGTTGAACGCCGTTTTATGGCATGCGAACAACTGCTTCAACGGCACAAAAGAAAGGGTTTTTTGCATCGAATTGTGACTGGCGATGAAAAGTGGGTCCATTACGACAATCCAAAACGTCGGGCAACGTATGGATACCCTGGCCATGCTTCAACATCGACGTCGGCGCAGAATATTCATGGCCTGAAGGTTATGCTGTGTATCTGGTGGGACCAGCTGGGTGTTGTGTATTATGAGCTACTGAAACCGAATGAAACGATTACGGGGGATGTCTACCGACGACAATTGATGCGTTTGAGCCGAGCACTGCGAGAAAAACGGCCGCAATACGCCGATAGACACGACAAAGTTATTTTGCAACATGACAATGCTCGGCCACATGTTGCACAAGTGGTCAAAACATACTTAGAAACGCTCAAATGGGATGTCCTACCCCACCCGCCGTATAGTCCAGACCTTGCGCCATCCGATTACTATCTCTTCCGATCGATGCAACATGGCCTGGCTGACCAGCACTTCCGTAATTACGATGAAGTCAAAAAATGGATCGATTCGTGGATTGCGGCAAAACCGACCGAATTTTTCACAAAGGGAATCCGTGAATTGCCAGAAAGATGGGGAAAAGTAGCAGTAAGCGATGGACAATACTTTGAATATTAAATTTGTAACCATTTTACGTCAATAAAGTTTCAAATTTCGAAAAAAAACCGCACGAACTTATTCATAGTCCTATTAAAATATTAAAAAAAATTTTTTAATAATATATAAAAAAAAAATTCAATAAAATATTAAAAAAAAATGCAATAAAATATTAAAAAAAAAAATTTTTGAATAAAATATTAAAAACAAAAAAGCGATAAAATATTAAAAACAAAATTTTAATAAATTATTAAAAAAAATGCAATAAAATATTAAAAAAATGCAATAAAATATTTAAAAAAAAATGCAATAAAATATTTAAAAAAATTTGAATAAAATATTAAATAATTATTTTAAAATAGTTCTGACATACTTAGTTTAATAAAATAAAAGAAAAAAAAAATTTAATAAAATATGGAAAAAAAATATTTGAATTAAATAATAAAATATTAAATAATATTTAAAATAATTCAGAAATAATTAGTTTAACAAAAAAATATTTAAAAAAATGCAATATAATATTTAAATAAAAATTTGAATAAAATACTGAAAAAAAAAATTCAATAGAATATTAAAAAAAAAAAATGCAATTAAATATTAAATAAATTTTAAAATAGTTCTGAAATACTTAGTTTAATAAAAAAAAGTAGGGTTGGTGCGTGATTGCCATTTGGAACTCACAGAGAGAACGTAGGTTCGAATCTCGGTAAACACCAAAATTAAGAAAATGCTGTAGACTTCTTAGCTCTTTCACATACATATAAATATGCAAGTATGTTGTTTTTGGCCGTAATTGTTGCCAACGTCGAGATATCGATGTTGGAGGTTACTTGGCAACACTTTCAGCTACAGCAGCAATAATCTGAACAGAACGTCTAATTTTTAGTTTGTCAGTCCTTTTTCTACCCTCGACAGAATTAATTTATTGAAATATTTTCGCAAACCTTTGAATTGTCAACTCATTCTTGTGATTATTTCTCCAAAAAAAAAAAATCACGATTTTTGCGATATGTTGTTGTTAAAGATCGACATTTTTTTATAATAAATTTCAATAAAATTCTATATCTGTCCGCTTGACAAACATCAATGATGACATAAAAAGAAGGTATTGTCTAGGAATTGTTCACTACTGGCTTCACTCTTGAGCTACCCTTTACTCAAATTTTGAAAAATTTTGCACTATTTTGAATGCTTTTCACCCAAATACTTTTTAAACAAGAAATTTCGTTTTTGAGAACTATTTAAAGTTTAGATGTTTTTTACTCCTGTATAATATTCCCTCTTTAAAAATTCGTTAAATCTTTTTAATGTCAGAAAATTTTTAGTTTATTTTTGCACATAAGAAATTTTGCGTATTTTTGAAACACCTCAGCTAAATCTGTTTAACGCTTATTTAAATGAGGAAATTTTTCTATTGCTCGAAGTACTAAAACCTATCGTAGTTTTTTCCAATGTTTTTAAAATCATATCGGAGATCAGTTTTTTTCTTTACGAGTACTAAAATTTTAGATAGTTTTGAAATGAAATGGAAATATATTTAAGTATTTACAAATTTATTTGTTTATTCATTATTTGATATAGTTTTGAATAGTTTACTTTTACTTTAATTACTTTTTAACAAATTTAATAAATACTCGCAATTTGTTTAAATAAAAAATTTGATAAATATAATAAAAAAAAACTTAAAAAAAAAGAATTTTTAATAAAGCCCTGCATAATTTAAGTAACTAATGTTTAATAAATTTAATAAATTATTTGTTTAAAGAAATTTTTTTAATTAAAAATAATAAAAAAAAAATTATGGATAAGTTCGTGCGGTTTTACAACAGATGGCGTAACTTGATTATTATTCCATCGATCCACATTTCCAAACATTCATTGGAGAGCTACTGTCGTAAGGCACAAACGTCAGTATAAGTTTTTTATTTGAAGCGTAAACAACAATATTTTTACCACACTTGAAAATGTCGAATTTCGTGCAAAATAATGTGTTTTTGCGGGGAATTCTTCTTCATTATTTTAATATGAAGAAAAAAGCAGCCGAAAGTCATCGTATCTTGGTGGAAGTTTATGGTGAGCATGCTCTAGCTGAGCGAACGTGCCAGAAGTGGTTTGCACGCTTTAAAAGTGGTGATTTTGGCTTGGAAGACGAAGAACGCGAGGGTGCGCCGCCAAAGTTCATGGATACCGAATTGGAGGAATTGCTCGATCAAGATCCGGCTCAAACGCAAGAAGAGGTTGCAAAAACTTTGGGAGTTGATCAATCAACCATTTCCAAACGTTTAAAAGCCATGGGAATGATCCGAAATTCAAATTTCGAAAAAAAACCGCACGAACTTATTCATAGTCCTAAAGAAGAATTTTTAATAAAAAAAATATTTTTTTAAATAAA
This sequence comes from Anastrepha obliqua, assembly GCF_027943255.1. Lineage (NCBI taxonomy): Eukaryota > Metazoa > Arthropoda > Insecta > Diptera > Tephritidae > Anastrepha > Anastrepha obliqua. The sequence goes on from NC_072894.1 coordinate 11,344,463, forward strand.
GTTTTTTTAAATAAATTTTTTGAAATTAAATTTATTTTGATTTAATTTAATTTTATTTTGTTTTATTTTATTTTTAATTTTATTTAAAAAACATATTTTAATTAATTCCTGGTTTATTAAAAAAGTACATTATTTTATTTAATGTATTTATATTATTTTATTAAAAAAATTGTTTTAATTTTATATTTTTATTAAACCAATTTTGAATTTAATTTATTTATATTTTTATTTCTCTATTTATTTCTGTTTTTAATATTCCAAAGGAATGAAATAAAATTTTGTTATGAAATTTTTAATTTTCGTAATTAAACTTTTTTATTTTTTAAATATTTTTTATTTTTTAATTAAAGAATGTATATTTTTTATTATTTTTAATAAAAAAATTAATTTAAATTTATTAGCAATATTTTATTTCTTTTTAAGTTTAATATTTCAAAAGAACAAAATATAATTTTTTTTTTAAATTCTAATAATAACTAATTTTTATTAATAATTTTCCAATTTATTTTAATTAACTTTTGGTTTATGAAAAAAATATGTTTTTTCAAATTCTTTCTATTTAAGTTTTTTTTTATTTTATATTTTTCTTAACAAATTTTTCATAAAAGAAGTAAATTCTATTTTCATTTTTTCTGTTTATTTCTGTTTTTAATATTTCAAAGGAATGAAATATAATTTTTTTATTAAAATTCTAATAATAATTAATTTTTAATAATAATTTTCTAATTTATTAAAAAATTTATTTTAATTAACTTTTGGTTTATGAAAAAAATATATTTTGTTATTTTTAAATTCTTTTTATTTTTTTTTTAATTTTATATTTTCCTTAGCAAATTTTTAATTTAATTTATTTCTATTTTCATTTTTTCTATTTATTTCCGTTTTTAATATTTTAATATTCCGAAGGAGCGAAATATAATTTCTTTAATAAAATTTTTAGTTTTTGTATATTAATTAAATTTTGTTTTATTTTATTTTATTAAAAAATATATCTTTTTTATTTTATTAATTTTTTTATTATTTTTATTAAACAAATTTTAATTTAAATTTATTTCTTTTTTCATATGTTTTTAATTTTAGTTTATTATTCTAACAATTTTCAATAATAATAAATTTTTAATAATAATTTCTAATATTTTTTTAATACTGTTTTTTATTTTATTAAAAAAATTATATAAAATAAATATATGAAACTTTAAAAATAGAAATAAATGAAATTAAATTTTTACCAAATCTTGTCTCAGTTTCTGGCATTAAACATATTTTTGTCTAATACCAATATTTTAAATATTTTTTAAACAATTTTGAGTAAATCTTGCTTAATGCCTTTTCGTTAATGCAAGTTTTCTAAATACTGAAATTGAGATTCTTGATATATAAAAAAATTATTTCAAAATAGAAAATAAAATATTAAAAATATTTGAGCAAAATTTTAAAATTCACAAAATAAAAATACGGGCGCTTAATATTTTAAGGTCGTTAAAACAGTTTAAATCATATTTCGGTTTTTTGTTTTGAACCATTCAAATTTGACATATTTTTAAAACTTTTGACAATTTTTTTGTCGAAACTCAACACTTTTTCACTTTAATTGAATTATGAAATATAATATTTTTCATATCTTTGCTCAAATATGTGTATTTAATTTCTCATTTTTACACAAATTAAATGGCATATTCCCACACATATCTATGTATGTATGTTAATAATTTTTCAATGAATGATTTTTCAGAAAATGTTTTCATGCACAAAAGAACTAGTTTTGAAACAAAAGTTTTTCCATTTATTTTTTTTTTTCATTTATAAAATTTTCTCCTAAAATTGCTTCCTCATAGGTTCAAACAAGCACACTGAATTCATGAAGGGGCGGAATAGATTTTTCAGGTAGAGTACCCAGCTCCCTTCTAATAAGAATAACAAGGAAGAAAAAAATATATATATACATAATTGCAATAGGGATCCACATTTTTTACATATTTTGCAAATTATTCAAAACATCAACTGTTTATTAAGAAAGCGAACGAAATATTTCTGATGCAATCGATTTTTTTATACAAAATATACCCCAAATTGGTTATTATTTGGCGTTATCGATGACTGAATTCACTTAGGTTAAAAGTAACCTTTTTTTGATTCGTAAGAATCATTCAACACCGAAGTATTGATTTCATGAACCACATTTTATATCCTGAAGTGGACCGTAGCGCAACTTTTTCGCAGAATTAGATGAAAGTTGCCCTTTAGACGTTGCAAAAAATCGCTACGCCGGCTTTAAATGGGGCAATTCCGCAAATGCAAAAACTAGCTAATTTCACAAAAAATAGTTCAATAAAAATTCACAAAAATCAGAATTAAAAATTAGTTTGATTTCATGTATGAAAGTTGAATGAAGTTCCCAAAAAACTTTGCATTGCCTGAGCTTGCAGATTTTGACCGACTAAATATTACACAGCATAGATATGTAACTCCGAAAAAAAAATCTCCAAAAACTTTCAAATATTTATGCTCTTTCTCGATTCTCCATTGCATATGCACTCTGCCACAAAACAAGACGGCACATACCCCTTCTCCTCATTTTGGTCGGTTTGCTCAACTTCGGTTATTTGAACTTCAGATTCGCGTCGTTTTGTTGTTTTCTTAACTTTCTTCGTCTTTTTCGTTTCCGAAACGCTTTGCATAATTTCCACGTCGGCCATATTTTTCTAGGTTTTTCCGCCCGCTCACTTTCTATATAATTTTCCAAAATCTAATCTCTAGCAATAAATCAATCGAAAATAAACCGTCCGATTTACGCGCTTATACCGTCGAGTGTGCGACTATATGGCAGTGTGTATATGGCAAGCGAGTATGTATGTATGTATGTATGTACGAGTATTTCGAAACCGTTTCACCCGTCTTGTGAATTTCAACGTTTACTGAATTGTATTTCCGTGCACGCCGATTGACCGACTGAACTTTAGCTGCACGATTCAGCTAAAAATCGCCCGTGTTTCAATTTCCAATTCCAATCCAACTTTACTTCAACCCAACAAAATGTGTGCCGTGTGTAATTTGCCGCCGATACACTTTTCAATTTTCGATGCGTTTCGAGTTTGTTCAAAAACGTTTTTAACTTGGCCGAGTCAAAATATCAACTGTTGCCTTTCACGAGCACTAAAATTTTAATTTTGAAACGATGATTTTTTTTTGAAATTGTTTGAAAATGAAAAGCATACAAGTACAAATGTACGTATACATGCACACACAAACACACACACACAGTAATGACGTGAGAAAAAGTACAAAAACAAAAAATGTATTTAAAATGTGGTAGCAGTACAACAAAAAATATGAGCTGCTGAAAGGGCAAACGCAATGCCGAGCGCAATGAAAATTCGCTTCCTCTCAGAGGCAGTGCATTTTACGAGCGAATGTATACATTTTCCGATCAGTAGATATGTACGTATGTGTGTGTATGCACATGTGACTAAGTAGCACAGTGAGCACTGCTGCTCTCTCCAAAACAGAAAGCTTAATTAACACATGTTGAAGTGCATAGACGCATATGCCTTCTATGCGAGTTAATGCGGCACAGTGGCATAAAAATGATACAATTGAGGGTTTCGTGATACACAACTTTTGAAATATTCAAAGCTCAGAAAGTTAGAAATAAGATCGAGACGTCAGCCTAACAGGTATATGAAGGTAGATCCGCCACATTTAACAGATATAACTGCGGCAATAAAAATGATGAAAGATGGCAAGGCTAGGGGCAACGACGGCATCCCTGCTAAATTTTTCAAGGTCGAAATCGAAGCTATGGCGCTTGTGCTGATGCCGTAGTTCTAGAGAACATTTTTGTAGAACGATTTTCCTTTGCCTCATAATAGTGAATGGCCTCAGTTTCAGCGAAAGCCTCCTCAATCGAGCGAAATTTCTTACCGGCGGACTTTTTTTTGTTTGGTCTGCGAACAGCCAGCAGTCGCTGGAAGCCGAAATCTGGCGAAATTTCTTCCTCGCGAGCATTTTTTTGTTTGGTCTGCGAACAGCCAGTAGTCGCTGGAGGCCGAAATCTGGCGAATACGATGGATGTGGGAACAATTCGAAGTTCAATTCATGAAGTTTTGCCACAGCTCAGGATCATCAACACGTTCTTGTTTTTGGTCAGCAGTGAGCAAACGTGCCACCCACTCTGAACAGAACTTTCTCATAGTCAAATGCTCATGCAATATAAATCCAACACGTTTTTTTGATATCTTTACGATGTCAGCTAACTCACACAACTTCATTTTCGATCATTCAAAACGAGTTTGTGGATTTTGTTGATGTTTTCTGGAGTAACCATCTCATTTGGACGTCTATTTGGACAAGTCAGTAACCCATCGTTTTATTGTTGTTTCTGATGAATCGGAGTCCCTATAACATTTCTCAAGCCATTGCTTCGCTTGAACGGTATATCAATTGAGTAACGCATTGTTTAGGTTTTGCGGGGATACCAAATTCAGACTTTGCGGCATTCGTTGGTTGGTTGGTTAAAGTGGTGATTCCAGAATCCAACTAGCGCTTCCACACCATTTTGTTGCCACATCCTCGTTACCAACTTGTTTTCCAGTTATTTGCAGTATGACTATATCCAGTCTGTGGTTCAGGAACCTTATCAGGTTGTTGACGTCTAAGCCAGACAGTTGTTCGAGACTCTCGAACAGCGGTTGACCCAGGGTTAACATTCGGTCCTTCTATAGGGCAGATTGTTTCCTTTTTCGGCATATAGGCAACTCTTTTTGGTACTGTCGAATGCAGCTTTGAAGTCTACGCAAAGATGGTGTGTGTCGATTCTCCTTTCATGGGTCATTTCCAAGATTTGGCGTATTGTGAATATCTGGTCGATGGTGGACTATCCAGTTTTAAAGCCACACGATAAGATCCAATCAGTTGGTTGATTATAGGCTTCAGTATTCCACACAATACGCACGCTAGTACCTTCTAGGCGATATTTAAAAGACTGATGCCGCGATAATTGACAGAGATTGCAGGATCCCCCTTCTTATGGATCAAGCAGAGTACACTTAAATTCCAATCGGCAGGCATGCTTTCATCCGACCATATTTTGCATAGGAGCTGATGCATGCATCTTACCAGCTCCTCGCCGCCATGTTTGAATAGTTCAACTGGCAATCCGTCGACGCCCGCGGCTTTGCTGTTCTTTAGCCGCGTTAGCGCTATTCTCACCTCGTCATGGTCGGGTAACGGAACGACAATTCTGTCGTCAACGATTCAGGTATCGGGATCTTCACATTCTCTGTGACATGGGCAGTTGTTACTATTTAGCAAGTTCGAGAAGTGTTCCTTCCATAATTTAAGTATGTTCTGGAAGCCAGTCACCAGCGCGCCGTCTTTTCTGGTAGAAATTTCGGGCGTTCTTCCTATTAGCCAGCGCCTCAAACTTTACGCAGTCAAGTATTTCGGTCGCCTCGCTTCGTCCTTCTGATTCGTTTTTCAGGTGCAATCAGATGCAAAGCCCTTACTATACGCTTAATTTGTTTTGTTGGCGCTTTTCTTGTTGCTCATGCTAATATAGCTGAATATTAGTTCATATTTTATTCTGCACATGCATATTTATATGAAGAAATTTAATTTTTTTTCTTACTAAATCGGGATCCCTAAATTAGATCTTTTTCTTGCTCTGCGTATCCATGCTGGATGTGCGCGTTTACATACAAAAGTTATTCTGATTTGAGACATTCGTTTGATAGGCCATATGGTTAATGAAGCCATTAAATTCATGTCTGTTCCTCGCTGCTTTTGTTAGTTCGCTGTGCGTTGTTTTGAGACCTGTCCACTCTTTCATGTTGTCAAGCCACATAATTTTTTTCCTGTCAACTCCTCTTCGTCCTTCGAATTTTCTTCGCATGAGCAGTTGTAAAATATCGTATTTTTTTCCACTTGTATGTTAAAATTATTTACATATATAAGTACATATATTTAAAATTTACTATGCAGAGAAAAAGTTTGGTTTTTTCAATATTTCCCTTCATAAAGCCTCGACATCATTTCACTGTACAGCTTTGAGAAACGTTTACTGAGAGCAAGGCGTTCTGACATACAAACAGGTATTTATTTTTAAAAGCATTTCCATTGAAGCAAAGTGCATGCTCCCAGTGTGCATACAGATCCACCACATGGCCTCCATGCCATTCCTTAATGAGGGAATTGAACCGCTGCCAGCGGTGGAATAAAATAAAAATCTCCAATTTTCACAAAGCTTAAATGAGCGCACTCACGTCAAAAACCGCTGTGTGGCGCACCAGATAGTGAAGCAGCTCGTCCGTCTGGCTGATGGACAGCCAGACTCAGAAACAAACAAACGACTGTCAATCGTAGACGTCAGTGCTCGTTGGCAGGCACTTTAAAGACCTCCAATTGAACAATGCAGGTGCAGGGGTTGGGGCAAAAGTATTAATTTACGCAATTTTTGTGCCAAAAATATATGTACACATGTTTATATGTATGTGTATGTGTAGGTGTATGCGTAACGCATTTGTTTATGTTTGTTGGTGGATAAAAACAAACAGGAAACATATGAAATAGAAATATTGAAATTTGCAATTTGGGTTAGTGAAAATTTGTACGATCAGATGTGGGATCTGGCGACGTGAAGCGGAGTAGGTGAACGAAATTTAATGGAAGTTGTAATAAATCAAACCGCAGACTGCTCATTCTGTTCGGCGTGTCAAAAGTGTTAACGGAAAATTATGGATGTATGCATAAATGTGCGAGGATACGTATAAAATATGCAAAAATTTATGAGTAGAAATTTTGAAACATTTTAGTTTATGGCTGCTCCGTGTGAAAAATATTTCTGCATAAACAAATAATGCAAATAATTGATGGAATTCATTTGGAAATGCAATGTAAGCGAAACAGCGAAAAAATACGCATACAAATCAGCTTTGATAATAAATGCGCTAATTATTAATTGAAAACCCAAAATATTCGTCAACACCCTTGAGTATTGTTTAGACTAAGCTGCGGCTTCAATTTGTATAATTCCTCTGGAAGTTATCCTACAAATGGCTGCGGTTCTTTTGGAGGTTTTTGCTGCCTAGCCGACTAGCAGCTGATAGTTTGTGAGAAGCAAAATTGCCTACTGGGAGTTGCTCAACGTTACATTGGCAAAAAGCAAAAGAAATGAACAGTTTTTAAATTCAAGCACTAACGCAGCGATGAACAAGAAAAACAAAAAAACGCCCACAAAACCCATTTAAACCCCTCGGCACGCTTTCATTATCACCATGCGGTTAGCTGTTTGCCTTCTCATAAGCGCCACATCATCTTACCGTTTCGTCGGTCGCCTCACGCCCGTCCATCTTTCCATCAACGCTTCGCTTCAGCAGTGCACACGACACGACAGTAGCGTCACGACACGCGAAATCCGATCAAGCATAAATGCTAGATCGGCGAGTCAGTGGGACGTCGTTAGACCAGCGATCTTAAGGCGTTGCAGGCGCGTCCACAAAATTTACTTACTCTAATTATTTTCACTCACATGCAGAGGAAATGTAAAAATTAAATTATATTTTGGGAGCCAAAATTTTTGCTTTGAAATTTCTTTTGACATTGCGTGTGTTCTCATATTTTGAAACACTAATGCAAAAATATTTCAATTACACATTTTAGTAATGGACGAATGGACGCACAAGATTTATTTCATTGTATGTGTGTAAATATGTACATACATACTCGCGTGTTTAGAAAGGCTTTTTACTGCTAATTTTACATTTGCTTTACCTTTTGCGCTTTTTGCAAGTTCCAATAAAGTTTTATTTAATCGAAAATAAAAAAATATTAAATGTTGAGTGATTTTGTTGATCCAAAAACGATGAATTCAGATTAGTGGATTTTTGAAAAGGCCACAGGTATCGACATTTCTATAAAGTTCTTTACAGTGGCTGCTGAGACTTTTTTCATGATATTTGACAATGTTTTTCGAGTTAGAAGTTCTTTTTTCTTATTTTGTTTATTTTTTGTTATTCTTTTAAAATTTTTTTTTCTTATTCTGTTTGTTTTTTTTGTTACTTTTTTAATGTTTTTTTTTCTTATTTTTTTTATTTTTTTCTTATTCTTTTAAAATTTTTTTCTTATTTTGTTTATTTTTTTTTTGTTATTCTTTTAAAGTTTTTTTTTCTTATTCTTTTTATTTTTTTGTTATTCTTTTAAAGTTTTCTTTTCGTTTTTTTTCGTTAATATTGTGCAGTCCGTAACCAAAGGCATCTAAATCAAGCTTTTGAACTTCATAAAAAATTAAAACAAAACATCAAAAATTCAAATTCAAATTTTTCATTTTTTTAACCTGAATTTTTAGGAAAATATTGTATAGTAAAATAAGTACAAGTCGTAAGCGGCTACGAATTAATTTAAATTAAAAAAAAAAAGATTTTTAATATTACATATTTCGTAACCCAACTTCTAATCTTTAATTTAGAAAAATTCAACAAATTTACATCCAAATTTTCAACTTTTTAGCCTGAACTTTTTAGTTAAAAGTTTTTTTTTATTGTAGTAAAATAAGCTTAAGTTTTAGGCGGCTAAAAGTGTATTTTAATTATGAAAAAAAATTCTATTTTTAATATTAAGTATTTCGTAGCCAAACTCGTATAAATCTAACTATCAAATTTCAAATTTTGAAAAAATCAAAACAAATTTCATTCGAATTTTCAAATTTTAGCCTGAATTTTTAGATAAAAGTTTGTTTTAGTAAACAAGTACAAGTTGTAAGCGGTTAAAAATTTATTTGAAGTAAAAAAATTCCATTTTCTTAATATTGCATATTTCATAACCAAACTCATAGAAATCAAACTTTGACACTTTAAAAAACGTTTAGAAAATTTAAATCAACAAAATTTTCAAATCAACAAATTTCCATCTATATTTTCAACCTGAAGTTTGATAGAAATTTTTGTTTAGTAAAATAAGTACAACTTAAAGTGGTTAAATAATCGGTTAAATTTTTAATTATTTTTTTCTATATTTTCCATATAAAAATGCATTTCTTGTCGAAGAAAAAAAATGCACAAGATCGTTTGCTAGGAAAATTAAAAGAAACGACGCCATTTTTTTATAAATTGCGTTTGTTATAGGTATGAAAAAATCGTAACAGCCAGCATCTTCTTCTTCTTAGCTTCACAATCCGTGGTGGGCCATAGCTTCATCAACAGCCAGCATAAAACAAATAAAAAAAGAATTAAAAAACCACAGCTATTTTTTAGCCACTTAAAACTTGCACTTTGTTAACCAAAATTTTAAAAACAAATATTTACCAAAATTCAATGAGTTTTGAAATTGCACACTCGAAAATTTTCTAAAAATCATAGTAAAATAATAAAATTTTAAAATTTAGCTGAAAACTTCTTGAATGTCTCTAAATTTTGTATAAAGCCTGAAAGTTCGATTTACATGGTAACAGGGGTTTCAGTTAAAGAATGAAAAATGTAAAAAACAAATAAAACGCAAAAGCCATGTAACTTGAAAAACATTGCTAATATTAAAAAAAACCATAATGCACTCAGTATGCCTGTCACTGATAATCTGGTAAATGTGCATCCTGGAAACAATACAGCCTTCTAGTTGCATGTAATAATTGGCGCCCAGCCACTTTTATGTTCGCTTTGTTTGGCTCTGCTCACTGATACTAGGTAACTTTCATTAGACCGCGTTCCTACAGAGCAAATTTTGTTGCTTAAAATTTGCGATCTCCCATTTGGTGTTCCCGTCGTGTTCTCACACCTTACAATTGTTAGTTTTTGGTTGACAGTCAACAACAACATTGAGAAGAAAGAGACCACAAATGATGCTGACAGAGCACGAGCACAACAAGTAACAAGTTGAAGCAACAAATACTTAATATTTATTAAGTTCATCCAAATAAGTGTAATTTTTAAGATATCAAAATTTAATACAAATATTCCTCAAAAGTGATATGATCGCCTTCAAAGTACTCCCCATCAACAGCAACACACTTATCTCAGCGTTCGATCCAGCTCTCGAAATATTTCTATCAGAACCGTCTTCGAGTTTTCCATTACTTGCTTTCGGCTCTAAAAACGTGGTTTTTTTACTCGATCAAACCGAAAAAATTCGAGACATATCAGATGAATTCGGTGGTGGCTGTTGGATGGCATTCGTATGGGTTTTGGTCAATAATTGAGGGATAATGATGGCCCTGTGCACAATCCACGAGTTGTTTTCCCACAAACCCTCTCTTTTTTAACAAATTACTTCACGTAAATGTCTCATAGTGCCTAAATAATATATAATCCTTATTAACTGTCTGACCTTCTGCGCTCGAGGTGTACATACAATGCCGTTGTAATGCATAAAAACCGTGAGCGTTGCTTTCTTTTTTTGACTCAAAACGAAGTGGGTTTTTTGGTCATGATTTATGCAGAGCTCTCCATTCACTCACTCGCCTGATGTCTGCATTGCGTGACGTACTCATAAACTCACGTTTCGTCTTTAGTAATGACTCGTTTAATGGTCCGATTCAGCCTTGGAAATCATATCTTTGGCTCCTTTTTTGCACTAATTGAAGGTCCTTTGGACGAACATTGCAGCAAATCGGTGCAAGCACAAATAATTAAGTGAAATGTGTTGAACGGGCCCATAACTAATGTTCAAGTCCTCCTCTCTGATGGTTAATTTGCTGTTATTGATCAGCTTTACTTTCACTTTTTTGAAGGTTTCATCAGTTTTCGATGGCGATGGCCCACTAACTACATACCTACGTTGGTCATCCTCGATGGACTCACGATCTCTTCTGAAGCGTTTATGTCGCGCGTAAATGGCTGTATTTTTTAGAGTATAAGTACCGAAACAGTTTTCCAACATTGCTAAGGTTTTTGCACCATTGAATCCATTTTTAACGTAAAATTTAATATCAACTCGTAGTTGCAAATTCAATTCCTCTGCCACTAACTGTACTTAGAGGTTCCACCATTGCTACCGTTAATGTCAATGCTGCTTACTTCGACGCCTCCTCTTCTTTGCTTTTTATTGAGGCAGCCCGGACATTTCCGACGTGTATGGAGAAGGTGTATTTGCAAAGTTCAAAAATGGCGACTTTGACGTCGATGACACGTCCTGCAGCGAAAGGCCTTGTGAATTCGATAAAGCACGTCTCCAATCCAGTCGCGAATTGGCGGAAAAATTAACTGCGCTTATAAAACGATTCTCAATCACCTTCATTTATTGAAATTTAGCGGAAAATTGGGACCCTGGGTGCCTCACGAACTCAACGAAAAAACGAAAAACAAAGAAAGTCGCCTTCGAATTGTTTATCAGCATCTCGCCCGCCATCCAACAACACGCGGTCATAACAGCGCTTTTTGTACTGAATCGTCTCGAGAGATGAGTGAGACGAGAAATGGTGCTTATACATAAATATGAAGAAAGAAAAGGAGTGGGTAGCTCCAGGAGACACGCCGAAGCCGAGAGTCAAGCCGGATCTTCATCCAAAGAAGATCGTGATACAGGTTCGGTGCGACTAGGAGGGCATGATGCACTAGGAGATGTTCGAGAAGAAGGCCACGGTCAACAAGAAGCCCTACATTGCCTAGCTACACCGCGTGAATGAGGCTATTGGGCTGCAAATACCTGATCCACGTGGTCAATGGTTAAATGGTAGTAAAAGGTTAAGGTATGCGCCTTTAACACTGCGACCATATTGATCTATTGTGCACTCTATGCTGTCTATTGACTGTTAAGTATGCTTATGAATTGTACCAGCTCCTTCTGAGGGAGTGATTGTACGTCTTCATCTATAAGCATGAACTTGTTTAAAAACTTTTTCCTTCTATGCGTTAACCCCGGACATTCGATGATGAGATGTTCTATAGGCTCCTCATCTTCGCAGCAAAATCTTCAGGTGCTGGTGTTAGTTATGCCTAATTTATGTAAGTGTTTGTTGCAGGTGAAGTGACCCATGAGGGCGCCTGTGTGAGTGCGAATGATCGTTTTGTTTAACGTGTTAAGAACTTTTTGGAGGGTCTAAGACCCTTACGTTGTTCCAATGCTGATTTATTAGAGTTTTGGCCCATCCACATGGTCAAACTACACTTCTTCACGACAACGCTAGACCACATGTTGCACAAGTCGTCAAAGCCGCACTCCAAGAGCTCGAATAGGAGGTCCTTCAGCATCTGCCGTATTCTCGGGACCTTGCACCGACCGACTACTATCCTTTCCGTTTCCTGTCAAACCATACGAAGGGCGTTACCTTCGATAACAAAGAGGTCCTTAAAAACTGGCTCAACAGCTTCTTTGATACCAGGCCAGGCGATTTGGTGTCATGGGGATTGGGTCAAGAGGTGGGAAAAGGTTGTAAGCAACAACGGCGAGTATATACAATAATTGATTAACTTATTGATATAATTATTGTTTTTTGTTAAAATAAAAGTCTTCGGTAAAAACGCTACGAACTTACTCCCCAACCTGCTAAAAATATTTGCCCTAGCAACTATTAATTTTTACTCCTACTATTTCCGCTCATACACCCGTTTCCAAAATTATAAAAAATTCATAATTTTTTTCGGTGAGTTGTCACGTCTTCTCTTTCACACAAAGTATAGGCAATTTTTTTTTTTATATGGAAGAAAAAGCCTTGCTTCATTGCGATTGGTCAACTTCAAAAGAGAGTACTGACGTACAGCAAAATTAAAGATTAACTCTCAACCGCAAATTCCACACCGAAAATAAATTGCACAGTTCTCAGTTCTCTAGTACTTTGTTTTTGCTCATTTAAATTATTCGCCTTATAATAACAGCGGAAAAACCGAACACAAAACTTATGACTACAGAAGGTAAAGCAAACTTACAGAAAAACAGAAAGACACATTTCGATTGTAAGTAGGCAATTCAAAATAAAAATGTTGTACTATTTGTTGCACGTAGGACGAAAGTACATATATTTTTAAGGCTGGCGAGCGACTGATGTGAGAATTGTAAGAAATTTGCATATTAATCAAGACAAACAAATGAAATGCCACAATTAAAGGCGATTACTTGTAGAGGAGAGATACGTAAGTGTCTAATCGCCATAGCAGATATGTAATGGGGTGGGGCAGAAAGTGGTTATGGCGCGAGCAAGGGCGAACATCTATGCACAAAAATATGCATATAGAAATCAACAAATAAATAAATAAATAAATAAAATGCTTGTGAACGGACTGCTGAGACCCTGAGACCGCCCAACATCGCATATTTACAGACTCGGCGGGTTGCCGTGAAATATGAAGCGCATTTTAGCAGGTACTTATTCATGAAAAGTGTGTATAAATAAATAAAAAAAATATATATATTAAATACAAAAATATAAATTAAAGACAAAAATATTAAACATACAAAACAATAAACAAATTTCGCGAACGATTATGGTAAAAAGTGCAATTAGGGAAAAATTACATTTGCGATCGCTGACAATTCAGAAACGTCGCTCAACGACAATGCAAAACGATATAATTTTCAAAAACTGCTGTCCACACGCAAAAGAGACTGAAAATTGTTAAGTATAAAAATATAAGGCGAGTACGTACATATATAGCACAGAGTACGTCCATATGCAAAGTGTGGTACGTGTAAAAGTGGCATCAAAATTGCATTTGTGTATGTGTATGTATGCTTTAGAATCATATGCAGCTTGCCAACTGGTGTTTTTTCCGTATTTAGTGGACGGCAAAATCTAGAACACTTAAAATTAAAAAAAAGTAATAACAATAATGCGACAGCGCAAAATATCCATTGCATATACAGTTTCTAGCTTTGAAATAGTAAAAAAATGCTGCAGCCAGAACAAAAATGCAAAAATCGATGAGAATTCACAGCCAATTGAAAATTTCACTTTATTTTACTAATATTAAAATGGTTATAAAATTGCATACCCAGAATTTTTTTTAAAGATTCTGAAAAAAAAACTTGGAAATTTTGATGAATGTTTTGGTTTTTATTTTATTTTTTTTTTGTTTTTCGTGGTCAGGCGGCCATTAAATCAATGAATGCGGCTATACTAAGATCAAAGACTGCACAGGAATGCCCAGCAGCCCCAAATTATATTAGCGACATATTCAAGGTCAGCCTTATTTGGGGTCCGGGGCACAGAGATATTGAGGGAAATTGTAAAGCCGATGAGTTAGTCGGGAAAGGTACTGCTTGTTTGTTTGTTTTGTTTGTTAACAGCAATAGTAGCCCCGCCAGTGTCGGGCATATCACCGGTCGTCTTCGTCTAGCTCATCTAGAGGTAGGCCCAGGAAACATGTTGTTTCGACGGGTTGGGTCCAGAGGGAGAGGGGTGCAAGATGAGTCGGTTTTAGGGGGCATGTGAAAAGGTGGTATGCTGGATATATGTTTAGTATGTCGGGGTCGATTCTGGATAAGTAGGAGTTTAGTCTTCACATGCCGGACATATGTTTGTTAAGTCGGGGTCGATTCTGGATAAGTAGGAGTTTAACCTGCTACAATATTCAGAACGTAATTGTGCCAGTGTTACACTAGTCTCACGAGGAAGCTGGAACTCTTCATCTGCTATAGGTGGTGGTTGGACTCCGATTACGACATTCACAGGACGGGAGCTTAAGAAGGTGGTGACGGTCTCCCGGTAAATGTCGTTTATTGACTGTCTAAACACTGTCAGGTCCAGTAGATTTCGGTCAGTTTTGTCCTGGATTTCGTCAGCGTAGTTTAAGAGATGTCTCCTGACGGCTCAGGCTCATGCAGGTGTCTGCAGGGGTGAAACCTGCGGTAACATCCCAGCAGGAATTGCTTGCTGAGCTGTTTGTTATGCTCCATTACTGGAAGTATTTGAGCCTCGTTGTGTAGGTGTTGAACCGGGGACATCAAGAGGCAACTGGTCGCTATCCGAATGTCGTGTCACTAGTTCCAGGCGACCAGAAAGGCGCTGCATAGTTCTTTGTCTTTACCCCAAGTGCTGCCGGCAAGCGATTCGAAGACCTTGTTGTGATTTTGGACTTTAGTGGCAATTGCGGTCGTGTGCGCAGAGAAGGAGAGCAAGCTGGTGTGTCGTTGACTTTTACCTTAAGCGACAGGTCAAACTGGTGGTCCAGGTGGTGAAAAGGGTCGCCGTGGATTTAGTGGGGGAAAGTTAGAGATTCCTCGCAGTAAAAAAGCGAGAAAGGTCGTTGAGGTAGTTGTGCACTTTGGAACACAGGCCATCGATGTCATTGCCCGACGCCATTATCATACAGTCGTCAGCGTATGAGACCAAGGAGTCTTGAGACCACTGCTCTTCAACTGCGCCGTGATAAAATTACCATTAAGATGCCTATGGCCACGAGTAAACGAATAACAAGAAAAGAAACATTATCCAAGAGGCCAATAGGTCATGGAAATATGAAGATACATGCGTAACAACTAGGCTATTATGAGCTCAAAAAACAAACAAAAAAATAAAAATTCAAAGGAATCGGTCAAGCGGTCATTGTCTATTTGACAGGCATTCCAATACTGCGTTTCATAGGAGCCACAAAATAGTTCTACGAAGGAAAGTGAATGAGGTTGCCGTGCAGCACAGTGGTATGAAAACGGACCTGTAAGGTCCAAGTGAGTAGGAACGAGTAGGAACTGTACGCTCCTTGATGTGCCTCATTTTGTAGGTGCTGTAGTGGGGCCATCGGGAGGCACCGAGGTCTACAGGCCCACGGTCATTTGTGACCAAGGAGCATAGCTGAGCTCCAAGCTGCCGGGGGGGGGGGTCGGTAGGTTGCGGATAGCCAGAAGGCCTGTACTAACAGGTTAGTTGTGAATAAGTCTTGACAAATAAGCAACCCCCGACAAAGAGCGGCAGAGGAGGAGGAAGCGGTACAAAACCTAGTATCTCCGTTGATGCCTCTGCGACAAGGCGACTAAACACCATCTTTAAATAGATGCCCTTCGCGAGGGCGCTATGATAAAAAAAATCCAGGAGCGCCAGACTCAAATTGAGCGGTTACCCTGGTCAGCGTCTGTTCTCCATAGATTACAATATGTTAGCGTGGCCTCCGGGTTATCACGATTGATGCCAGTAAGATACTGATTATGGCATACTGGTTTGTAAGCAGAAAGCGATCGGGCTGGAACAGTGAATCTCTGTAATCTGAGTAAGCGAAGTGAAGTCTAGTTGAAATGACTTGCAGAAGGGTTTGTTGCTCGTCCTCCCTATTAAAACTTGACAGGTCTCACAGAGCGCTCAAAGCGCGTAGTCTTTATTGACTCTGTAGGCTGGGTTGAAATGACTCCCCATTAGTTCCGGCTTGCAGTCTGGCTCTGAAGGACCAGTGTCAACCCTAGTATGGACTCCCTGTTTCATAGATAACCGCAGGACTTACGGCAACTACATGCACGTGCGGAGATAGCGGTTGTGAGTGCGGGCCCATATAGAATGGACAATTAATGCACAAATGACACAAAAAAGATTGTAAAACGATTGGAGTTTTGAGTTATATGGTTTTTATTCGATAATGCACTATACTTTAATAAAAACATTCAAAATTCAATACAAAAAAAAAATTTTAAATCTTGATAATTCGACGTGCTCCTAATATTTTGAAAGCAGGCGTACATATGGATTGGTGAGACGTAATCAGACGAATCTCCAATACTCTATAAAACTATTTTAGAACTACAGACACACATTTTTGATTGTATATAGAATAATTTACTCCCCATCAAGCAATAAAAAATATGTGTTAATACATTTTATGCCGGATTTGTTTATGGATATAAAGTTATGAAACGGGGTGTACAGAATTTCCTGATTCAAAGTGGTATAAAATGTTTGTACCCACTACTCTTTTACTGCTCGCAACTGTTATATGTTACATTTTGCATACTTGCAATAAAGAAATTATAGGAAAGCAGCAATAAAATCAAAAATTTAAAAATAGTGAAGAAATTAAAAAATGCGCAAATGTTTCTCATACGCCTCGACACTTTTTCGCGATATTCACACAAACGAGCACACAAATGGTATGAGATGCATTCGTTTTTGTTTTTTTTTCTTTTTTTGTTCTTCATTTTGCAGTGTGATTTTTCGGCTAAAAATACGCGCCTGATTTTATGCTTAAACTCTTTGTGAATTTCGGTGGTTTTTTTATTTTATTATCATTTTTCTTGTATTAATCTCTTTCGCTACTCAGCGTGCTACCACCAAATCCGCCATTGCCTTTGTCACTTGTATTAATAATATTGCAGTTTTATTCTGGCACTGGTCGAAATCCCCGACGTTCGTTCATAAATATGCATTTGTATCGTTGCCGAAAAGCTAATTGGAGCGTCCGTAACAAATTTAAGGCAGAAAAAAATTTTTGCTCTGCATCAGATACAGCGAAGTGGGCCGTGAAATACTATATGCATGCATATTTATTGGCAAAGAAAAAAAATTTAATTGCCACACTCATTGTTTTGACTAATTTGTATACTCGTATATATGCATATACTTATATATGCTTTTACTATATTACATACATATGTACATGCGATTCATAATTAAATTTGTTTGTTTTGTGTGACATCCTGATACAGCTTTCGTAAAGTCGATTTATTAAGAATAATCTTGAAGTAATTTTCAGCAAATTGTCAAATTTGTCTTTTGTTTATTTTGCAAAGAAAATAGCAGTCGCGCTCCATGAAGAGGCGTCTTGTAAGGTGCAGCGCTTCAGTTCTTCATAATTGTATATCTACTTACGGTACAGGTACCAATTCTGACCCTTGCAGTTTTCCAAAAAAAAAAAAAATTTGATGTTGTATCCTTAGTTTCAAGACGAGTAATATGACGATTATTAGTCTTTGACTGGTTAGCCGCAGTGGAAAAGGTTTAACTGGTTTTACTAGAGTTTGAATTTGGAAGCTTTAGCCATCGGTTCCTATTCTTATTCCTTAATTATAGGGTCCACCATTTGAGATATATACTAATGCCCGCCATACATTCGCCTTCGCCTAAATTAATAAAGTAAAATCAAAAAATTTTCAAAATATTAAACAAAATAAAAAAAAAAATATTTTTATTAATTTTCTATCTCTTCCCAGCGGATAAGCAACATTTTTGGCCTACTCATTTGGAGCATTGTTGGACAATTTATCTAGGGTATCAAGTCTAGCGTAAGCTATAAATAGTTGGCATGTTAAAATATCTTAGCCGTCGATTACTGCAGGTTAAGAATTAAATTTAGTGATACGGACGCTGCGGTCAACCACCAGAAACGTTCACCTATAACTATCGCCATAGTTTCCGCTTGTTTGGCTGTTTTTGACAAAATAGATTTTATTTTTTTTCCGGCATAATAAAACTTTTTTTCTATTAACAGCACAAATTATATGACGCGTGTACGTGAATCACGAAAATTTAAATCAGAAAATTAAATTTGATTAACCTTCAAAAAATGTGCTTGCGAGAATAATTTTTCCCATTTTTTTCTTTTTAACCGACGTAACATAGAAATGAGTTGTGAATGGTAGGAAAATATGTAGTTTTTAGAATGTGGAAAAAAATTAAGAGAAACAGAACAAAATTTCATTCTCACGCATATGTATTTTTAAGGCATTACTGCTCAAATGACTATTAATCAATATGACAACTTAATAACTGCTCTATTTACTTATATATTACCAAAATGCATTTTTGATACCAAATTCAAAAAAAAGCTTTAAGTAATTTTGGAGACCTACAACTACTATTCATAAGTTTCCTTATTTTACTGAATTTTATTTTTGAAACAGTTGGCAACGCTAATAAAAAATATGTTCAAAATTTATTTTAAAAAATTTAATTAATAATTCTTTCTGTATTTTAATTATTCAATTTGTTGCATTTCGTTTTTTAAACTGTTGGTAACCCTATTAAAAGTATTTTCAATACAATTTTAAAATCACAAAAAAATGAATTAACCATTTCAAACAGATGTCACACATCTTTAATTATATTTTCTAAAAAATAAACTCCCTTATATTACTTTATTTTATTCTATTCACTTTAACTACATTTTTCAGACAGCTGGCAACCCACTTCGAAATTTTTTCGAAATTAAGCTATCTTAAACTTTTTTTCATTTTCAGGCAGAACTGGTGGCGTTCAGAGAAGCATGCAAATCACTAAAACTCTACAAGGAAGTTGGTGCAAGAGTAGCTATCTTTTCAGACAGCCAAAGAGCTATAAAGACCTTAGACTCCAACTCCACTTCATCCAAACTAGTCTTACAGTGTAGAGTGGAGCTGGATATGCTTAGTCATTGGCTTGAAATCATTTTGATATGGGTTCCCGGTCACAGGCACATAGATAGCGGATGAGCCAGCAAGAAAAAGTTCGATACTAGAAATAGCAGAGGCGGAGGCAGTTTCCACCCTACTTAACACAATAAAAGCATCCATTGCTTCACACTATCATGCTTTAGCCGAAAGAAGATGGAAGCAACGAACTACATGCATTACAACAAAAAACACATGGCCGTCATACAAAATCCAAAGGACGAAAGATCTCTTAGGATGCTCTCGGTCAAACATCTCACGCATCACTGCAACCCTTACAGGCCATTGGAAAGTTGGGAATCATGCAGCCAGACTCAATATCCCCTTCAATCCCATCTGCAGAAGCTGTCAAGCGGAAGGAGCGAAGGAAAGCCTTTTCCACTACTTATGTGAATGTCTAGTGCTAGCTAGGGCACGACTCCGCTCCTTTGGTAAACCTTTCTTGCAGCAAATTAATGAGATCTCAGGCAACGAGATAAAGAATTTGCTGTTATACTTGGACCTCACTAAACGGTGCTGGTCACTAATTAGGATTATTTCAGTGGAAATACTCAACCACTTCAACAACAACAACTACAACAATCCTGTCAGACTGCATATTTCTGCTCAACTAAGCTTAATATTACTTATCGCACTCAAAAAGTAATGCATAAGCGAAGGCAGTCGTCAGAGAGCATATAAAGTTGTCAGCTGGCCACTTTGAGCAAATTAAAATTTGATGGTATGTTCTCACTAAGAAATGCGTTACATCGAAAAATCGAAATTAAATCGAATTGAATCGAAAAAACTGTGTGTATCCCCTAAAATAGCTTTGAAAATAACATAATTTATTTTTTATATTATTTACTATTCAAGGTCAATATCTATGCTCAATTCGTAAACAAAGAGAAAATGCGCTCTTGACTTTCAACTAGTAAAAAAATGTTTTTTAAATGCTAAATTTGACATATCAAATTGGGTCTGAAAATTATAATTTAATTTATGTTTTTCACATTTTCAAAATAGCTCAATTAAAAGATGTTGGACAAATATTCCTCATTTTATTTTTAGTCGCATAAAAATGGATGGCGTACTTAAAAATAAAACCTGTGCAATTTATTTTTAAATATGAATAAAAATAAATTTGAAAAATATTTGAAATTCATAAACACTTGAAATAATTCACAAAAGAAAAATTTATTGAAATATTAATATTAATTTTATAATTCAATTCTCTTGTACTATATTAAAAACTTCATAATATTGTGTTGATATTTCTAAAAAATATTTCTAACAAAATATACTGATGAGTTAAGATTTTTCTTTCGTTTTGACTTATATTTTGCTTGAATGGCGTGAATATTTATTTATATTATTTCGAATAAAATTCGCTTGCACATATGTATAAAGGTGTAGGAAAAGATCTTTTTTTTTTTTTTGGTATGCACTTACGCACATAATTTCAAAATTTCACAAAAAATTCATAAAATATTTAATCGGGCCACGACAAGTTAGATTAAGCGATCTAGGCAAACACCCGTGTTAATTGTATTTTATTGCTTGTATTTATGTAATATTTATGTAGATATTTATATGTATGTATGATTAATATAAACATACATACATATGTTATACAAAGATTGCACAATTTTAGCCAGAATCGAAACAATTCGCTGGTACTATTTGGTTTTCCATAGCATTTTTGTATTTTCCTTTATTTTACAACGACTGTTTGCTATTTGGCAAAGGGTAAGTATTCATTCTATAGAACTCTTTCTGCTTTACGAAACTATGTTAATTGTATTTTTCAGTTATTTAATATTTTATTCGTTTTGAGGCTTAGAAATGGAATACCCAGGAAGCAAATATCAACATTTTCGACACCTGCTCTTCTTTGCTTTCCATCGAGGTCAAAAAGCTGCCAAAGCAGCCCGGGACATTTGCGACGTGTATGAAGAAGGTGTCATAGGCGAGTCTACGGGACGGAAATGGTTTATCTATACTAATATTATAAAGAGGAAAACTTTGTTTGTTTGTTTGTTTGTTTGTTTGTTTGTAACGAATAGGCTCAAAAACTACTGGACCGATTTTAAAAATTCTTTCACCATTCGAAAACTACATTATCCAAGAGTAACATGGATTATATTTTATTTTGGAAAAAAATAGGGTTCCGTAAGATATTTGGATTTTTCGGACACAAACTGAAAAAAATCTTATATATAAAATAAAGTCAACTTTTTGTGTGTGTTCGCTAACCGGCCGTGTCTGCACCGAATTAAACCAAACTTACACACATTGTTAAGAAGGTATTGAAGATGGTTTCCGTATAGTTTGGATACCTATTGGTGGATAGGGCTGGAGATATAGGTCAAAACGTGGACCCGGGTAACCTTCGGATGTGTATGTACCATATGGGTATCAAATGGAAGCTGAATGCTTTAGTTCAGAATATTTCCATCCGCTCCGTGAATAGGGTCTGGAGATAGAGACCAAAACGTGGACCCTAGAATGTGTTTGTACAATATGGATATCAAATGAAAGCTGTTGATAAGTGCTTTAATACGGGGTAATTTTCATACCTATTGATGACTAGGGTCTCGAAATATATGCCAAAACGTGGACCCGCCGTGTCTTTGAACCGAATTAAACCAAACTTACACACATTGTTAAGTAGGTATTGAAGATGATTTCCGTATAGTTTGAATACCTATTGGTATATAGGGTCTCGAGATATAGGTCAAAACGTGGACCCGGGTAACCTTCGGACGTGTATGTACAATATGGGTATCAAATGGAAGCTGTTGGTGAATGCTTTAGTTCAGAGTATTTCTCATGCCACTCCGTGACTAGGGTCTCGAGATAGAGACCAAAACGTGGAGCCTAGAATGTGTTTGTACAATATGGATATCAAATTGAAGCTGTTGGTGAATGCCTTAGTGCAGAGTATTTTTCATGCCGCTCCGTGACTGGGGTCTCGAGATATAGGTCAAAACGTGGACCCGGGTAACCTTCGGACGTGTATGTACAATATGGGTATCAAATGAAAGCTGTTGATAAGTGCTTTAATACGGGGTAATTTTCATACCTATTGATGACTAGGGTCTCGAAATATATGCCAAAACGTGGACCCGCCGTGTCTTTGCACCGAATTAAACCAAACTTATGCACATTGTTAAGTAAGTATTGAAAATGGGTTTCGTAAAGTTTGGTTGTAATTCGGAGCACTGGCAACGGGTACAGCGTTCTTTTGAACCAGCCATAATGTCGCTTACTTTTTTAACGCTTGGGGCGGAACTGAACTGTCAAATTGACAGTGTGAGTTACAATGTGTCAATATTTCTTTCTGATTTGGATGCCATAAGGAAAAAACGTAAGTGCAACATGTAAAAATTGTTTGTGAATTTTTTTGGAGTGGATTTTGGAACAGTGAATAATTTCTTACGAAATTTGAGAATTTAATGTGAAATCCGAATGAAATTATGTGTTCGTGGAAAAAAAAAATTTTTTCGTTTTGTTTTTTTTTTTTAATATAAATGGATAATGGTTAAAAAAGCTCCAATGCTTAATAAAACATATAAATTGAAACGAAAAATTCATGGATGATCAGGAAAAAAGACGATTGTTTCTTAGTTATTCATATGCGTTGATTTGAAATTTAAAAACAATCTTCTTTTTGCCTGATTTTCAATTTATATTTTATATTTACTCAAAAACAAATAGAAAAACAAAAAATATTGTTTATGCCAAAGCGCTTGAATAAAGAATAAAGAAATAAATAATATGAAAACCATATATTTTCCGTTCTAAACCATATCTATTCTATTTTAGTGTGCCCAGCGAAGGGGGCCGGGTTTGCTAGTATATATATATAATGGCGAGCACACCCTTTTTCAGTGTTTGGGCGAGTTCCTCCTCCTATTTTGTGGCGTGCGTCTTGATATTGTTCCACAAATGGAGGGACCTACAGTTTCAAGCCGACTCCGAACGGCAGATAGTTTTTATCAGGAGCTTTTTCATGGCAGAAATACACTCGGAGGTTTGCTATTGCCTGCCGAGGAGCGACCGCTGTTAGAAAAATGTTTTTCTTTCTCTCTGTGAATTCCGAATCGTAGTCACGCACCAACCCATTCGGCTACGGCTACCTTAAATGACACCTCTGCCAAAGGTGCTGATGTATCGTCTTCATCTCCATCGTTGCTCTTTTCATTCGTATCTGTCGCAGATAAAATTTCGTCATCGGTTAGTGATCCTGAAACAGTAACATCTTCATCCACCTGAACATAGTCAGAAAAACTCTCACCTCCTTCTACTTTTTCAATTAATTTCTTCTTCTCAGTAATCGTCAAACATTTATATATACTTTTTAGGACTCATATTTAATACAAATTTTTAATCTGTATACCAACGAAGCGCTTCGTGCGGCAACGTGCGTTAAAATGTGCCAATGTTTTATGCGTAACACGCATCCACGCACAGTAAAGATATTTTCAGGGAAGTCCCAAAACTCAAAGTTCTTACTAACACACCAAGAAACTTTGCAAATTTGAATTGTCGAGTGTTTGACCTTATGAGTTCGAATTACCGCGTCGTAGCAATGACTTTTTCGTTCGAATGTTTCTTTGAAATGTATGGACATAATTCGAAATATTATAAAGAGATTTTGTAGGGGACTCGTGATAACTTTGAATTAATGAGAGGTTCGAAATATCGCAGATTTCAATTAACGAGAGTCGACTGTGAATGAATATTATACTTTTCCCTCATTCGTAATCAAAAAAAAAAAACAGAACTGCAACTTTGCCTGCTACATCAACAACGGCAAGCAAAATTGTAACTGTAAGTAAGAAATTCGTACAGCAAAAGTGGTGATATGCTCGCACTTTGAATAGTCCGGAAGCCAGGGTTCGATTTTGGACTACGTTTTTATACCGTTAAATTCTTGACTAAACTTGTGACTTAGCTTTAATGAATAACGAAAGTGAACGGCAGCTGGCGCACCCGCGGTGGGTGCGATTGTGGGAGGGTACGAAACGTGTCGAAAAAAAATTTCTACCAACTCATTTTATACGGGCTGAAATTTTTTTCATGTATTCTTGACTTTTAGTAGAATAAAAAAAAAGTCAGCTGTGCCGTAGAGGGGGGAAAATACGTCAGCTGAACGCAATGATACATTCTTGCTTCGGCTGACGGTGTTTCCACCGCTATTAACGCAGCTGACCATCATTATTTTATTTTCATATGTGTCCAAAATTATGTAAAAAAAATTTCAATCCGCATAAAGTAGTTTTACTTTTCAATACGTTTCGCAGCATCCCACGCATGTACCCACCGCTACTGGACCAGCTGACGGTTGGTTTCGTCATCCATTGGAAGGTGTCTGGCTTCAGTATTAAAATCAGCCGCCATGAACTGATGAGGTCAAAATGACCCCTGGCTCCCGGGCTAGAAGTAGCAAGTGCGCGGAATAACGGGGGTTTTGATTTGCGATGTTTTGAAACTATATTTTCAGTATAACTGATGAAATTCCTTTATTCGCATCTGTGTTTACTTTTTTACGTGTCCAATCATGCCTCCAAAAAAATTGATATTCGAGGAGAGAAAAGTTGTTGTACGCATGCATAAAAATGGAAAATCATACTCAGAAATCTCGAAAACCATCAACAGGCGTAAATCAACAGTGCAAAAGGTAATACAAAGATTCAAAAAGGAGAAAAGGATCCAAAAAATAAGCAGAGATCAGGCCGCCCTATGAAGGTAACTGAGAAAGAGTTAAACACCTTATCCAGAAAACAATAGAGAAAAATTCTTTCGAAAATGCTCCGAATATAGCTACTGTATTGAAAACATGTCTTAACACCTTCATTCCAACGGATACAGTGCGAAGGTCAACCAAGAGAAATGGATAAAAGGCAGGTATTGCTAGAAAAAAGTCCTTTGTCAGTGAAACTAATAGAAATAAATGGCTCGATTTCGCCAGAATTTGACTTCTGGGACAGCGTCAAAATGTAATATTTTCGGATATGATGGGCGTCTCAAAGTGTGGAGGAGGCGAAATGAAGAATTAAAGCCAAAATATACAATTAAAATGGCCAAGCATGGAGGTGGAGGCGTCATGGTTTGGGGCTGCATGCCCACGTCAATTGTTGGCAATCATGCTTTTATTGATGGAATAATGACAAAAGAAGTATATTTAGAAATCCCTTAAGAAAACTTGTTACAAAGCGTTGAGAAAATGGGATTGTCTGGCGAATTTTATTTCCAACAGGACAACGATCCCAAACACACCGCGCACGTAGTGAAGATGTGGCTAATACATAAAGTACCTCATCTGTTATCAATGCCCCCACAGAGCCCATATATAGACCCTATAGAGCATTTATGGGATCCGATTAAGGAAACATAACATAACTTCCAAAAATCAACTTAAAAGCTCGCTTCAAGTCGAATGGCAAAATATAAATTCGGATTATACAAAAAACTTGATTCACTCCATGCGTGACCGACTAAAAGCGGTTATTCGATTACGAGGATATCCCACTAGATATTAAATGTAATTTTTTCGCAAACTGTTATTAAATTTTTTCATACATAAATACTTTACTCAACACTTTTGCTGTGCCAATTTTCAGATTTTCTATGGTTTTTTTCTTCTTATTTGAAAATTAGATGGTTTATGTTTTCTCATAGTTCACACAGGACCAATTGGATTTATGTAATCTATATATTGTATATAAAACAAAGTCCGGTTTGTTACAACACTTATAACACGAGATCTGCTGAACCAATTTTCATGGTTATTGATTCGTTGGATTTGTCTCCGCCCCGAATAGCAAAATACATCTTAAAAGCAATGAAAACTCGATATGTGTAATGAATATTTAATCATTTCAATAAATGCTCATTTGTTTATTACATGAACATTTGTTGTCAAATCCTGTCAATAGTGTAAATGTCTTTTTGTAAATTGTCTTTATTGCCTATAATTTTTCTTGATAAGCTATTGTCAATGTCTCGAAAGTTCAGACGCTGCTATTATATTTGGTTGTTTTATGTGGTTTTGTGTGAGTGCATATTCAGTAATACCATTAATACCAATGCCACGTCCCAGAAGATCTAGTCTTTCCCAGCGGAGCCGTAATGCAATTAAGCAACGGAATATCACGAGTCAATTATCTGATGAAGAACGAGAAATTGCACGAGAATAGCGCCGCGTTAGTATGGAGCAAAGAAGGGCCTTAATTCGAGCACAAGAGCAAAGGGAGGCAGCCAGTGAAACGGCTAGGTTAGAAACGAGAAATCGTCGAGCTAATCGTACAGATGAACAGAGGAATAATCTTCGAAGTGCAAGAAGAAATGGTTCAAGTATTGATTTGAATCGAGCAGCGTTTCTATATGATTGCACCATCAGCACTGAACAACCGACATGTAACATTTCGAAACACTCCGCAATGGCCAAAGTTTTAGTAGCATCAAAAATCATCATATGGGACGAATGCACAATGGCGCACAAACGCGCATTGGAAGCATTAGAGCGAACATTAAAAGATCTGCGCAATGACTCGAAATGTTTTGGTGGTGCAATGATTTTATTATCTGGCGATTTCCGACAAACACTACCAGTCATTCCAAGATCTATTGCTGCCGACGAAATAAACGCTTGCCTCAAAGCATCAAATCTGTGGCGATATGTAAAGAAACTTCAACTGTCCGTAAATATGAGAGTTGCATTATTGAACGATCTATCTGCTGATGATTTCTCGAAGCAATTGCTGACTATCGGTAATGGCCGTGTTCCTGTTGACGAATCGAGCGGTTTGATTTCATTTCCTCCAAATTTTTGCAATTTCGTCTCATCAAAAGATGAGCTTATCAACAAAGTATTCCCGGATATCATTGCTAACCACAAAAATACTAAATGGTTAAGTGAACGAGCAATTTTGGTGCCTAAAAATAAAGATGTAGATGACCTCACTTTTATAATTCAAAATCAAATCTTAGGTACTCTGTATTCATTCAAATCTATCGACTGTGTAACAAACGAAGAAGAAGCCACTAATTATCCAACAGAATTTTTAAACTCCTTGGATGTGCCTGGTTTACAACCGCACAATTTACAACTGAAGGTTGGCTCGGTAGTCATCATGGTTAGAAATTTAAACCAACCAAAACTGTACAATGGAACGCGTTTGGTGATAAGAAAACTGATGAGCAATGTGATTCACGCGTCGATACTTAAAGGAAAATTTAAAGATGAGGAAGTTCTTATTCCAAGGATTCCGATGATCCCAACGGATATGCCCTTTGAGTTTAAACGAATTCAATTCCCGATTCGTCTTACCTTCGCCATGACGATCAACAAATTACAGGACCAATCCTTGACTATTTGTGGCCTCTATCTAGAAAATTCATGTTTTTCTCATGGTCAATTGTACGTGGCATGCTCACCTGTCGGCAAACCATCCGCTTTATTTGTTCTTTCGCCTGACCAAAAAACAAAGAATGTCGTTTACCACAAGGTACTTGAATGAAAATCCGATTAATGAATTAATTCGAGTGTATCCCAATCTGCACAGCATTTTTTTTTTTTTTTTTTTGTCGGGACAACTAGCAAGTGCAGCACTCAGACATTAATTGAGTCCATGTACTACACTTGGATTCCCTTTTAATTTTCTTTAAATCTACCCGATTTCCGAAGAAATCTGAATAGATCTTGTGGTGCCAAGGAGCCAAGATGGTCGCTTCTTAACACATCAGTGCCAAAGACCTCAAACCTGATTCGGGCGAAGGCGGGGCAGATACACAGGAAGTGGTCCGCCGTCTCATCCTCCTCTTCACAAGCTGGGCAGAGTACACTGTCTGAGATGCCCAACCTTTCCATGTGCTTTGCCCACAGAAAGTGGCCCGTCATCAGTCCAACCAGCCGTCTGCACTCCCCTCTGCTTAATGACAGAAGGGTTTGCGAAAGTCGATCGGACATGACAGGTAACATTAGTTTTGTCCATCTGCAGCCTCTCTCAGCCTGTCAAGCTCGCTTGTGGGTAGTAACACATCGGTCAATAAGTCCCCGGTCTAACAAAGAAAACACAAGAGTTACATCAAAATTCGAGTTTATTCATCAATATAGTTTCCTTCTAAGGCTATACAGTCAGTCCAACGCCTTTCCAAACGTTCGATGCCAGTTTTGCCAGCTCTCGGAATCATCGAGACGTTGCTGTTTTTGGTCCACAGTCAGCAAACGCGGCACCCACTTCGAACATAGGTTCCGCATCGACAAATGGTCGTGTAAAATGGTGAAAACACTTCTCTTTGATATCTTTACGATGTCAGCAATATCATCCAGCTTCAATTTACGGTCGGCCAAAACCAATTTATGGACCTGCTTGATTTTTTCGGGAACAACTGCCTCATTTGGGCGACCAGAGCGGTGTGCATCGTTGGTGTCCGTACGACCGCGTTTAAAATCAGCATACCAGTCGATCACTGTTGATTTGCCTGCTGCAGAGGTGCCATAATGATCGTCCAACCACTGTTTTGCTTCGACGGTATTTTTTCCCATCAAAAAGCAGTGTTTAATGAGCACACGAAATTCTTTTTTTTCCATTGTTCTGAAAATAACAAAACTAGCGTCACTAAAGCTTCAATAACTCACACAATAATGACCCGAATGACATACAAATTTGACAGTATACCTAAAAGGGTATGTTCTTTCGAACCATAAAGCTAATTTTATGTTAGTGGCGCCCTCTATATGTCAGACCGGGGACTTATTGACCGATGTGTTAGTTACCCATTTGCTAACCGTGGCCGTGATGGCCGCAGAGGGGAGTGGCAAAGCGGGCTCTGGGCCAAAGAAGTTGGCTTCAGAGCCCATCTTAGCTAAGGAGTCAGAGGTCTCGTTACCCGCGATACCCACGTGTCCCGGGACCCATGTTAGCATCAGGCTATTATGTCTGCCGACATAGTTCAGCCTGGATTTACAGGACTTCACTACCCCTGATGTGGTTTGAGGTTTCTGCACAACATAGTTTTCAATTAATTTTTTCTGACATGTGTTTGAAGTACTTAATTATTATTATTTTTTTAATTTTTATTCTCATTCATAATTTTTGTATTCATCATCATTCATCATTCATCATAATAAAATACTTTTATATTTCTACTATACTAATATTATTTTGTATCATTGTATTACGTTCATCAAAGCCTAAATTAGCTCAGCTAAAAGGTAACACGACATTCATTGACTGTTAGGCGGTACGAAGTTCGCCGGGTCAGCTAGTTTTTAATAAAATATTAAGATACACAAAAACTTTCGTGAAATTTTTCATAAAATATGTTCAAAGTGATACCCTACCAAGACTTCTGCTGTATGTATTATTATAGATTTGCATATACATACATACATCCATATTTTCCACCTGCAGAGTTCGTAAAGTACCGTGTGATTATTGAATAAAATGTATGCACATTTGTATGCAGTTTATTTACTTTTATTATAAATAATTTTTATTTCTTTCCAAAACATTTTCAGAATAAGTGGGTATAATTCGGATGTATTTGCAGCGGAAGAAAACCAGACAATGTTGCTAAAATCTTAAATTAACAAGCGAAAGTAATAAAACAAAAAGATTAAAATTTGCAAACGTAATTAAAAAGTAAATTACGAAGGAATTTCAAGAAGCAACTGACAGTAATGACTTGTTGAAATTTTGTTTAACATTTTTCGGAATTCCAATTAAATAAAAAAGTGCACGAAATGTTAAAAATTTGCTAACTAAATTTCGACTGTTGAGTGAAATGCATGAGCATTCACAAACAAAAAGTGTGAAATGTGCTTAAAGTGAAAATTATAAATGATTTTTATTTACTAAAAATAAAATATAGCTTAAAAAAACTAAAAAACACGCTTCTATTGCTAATCGAACTAAAAAGTAGAAAATAAATTTTAATGACAAAGGGACCTATAATGAGGTAATAGCATATCGAAGGATCAGTCATAGTCAACTACCTCAGAACAGAATTATAACAAAAATTAAGATACAAATAGAGTAAATCAAATTAGAGTTAAAAGCATGTTTCGGGGATTGGAAAACTCGTTGGCATAAGTGTATTTCATCGAGAGGGCATTATTTTGAAGGGGATGAAATTGATTTATAAGAATAAATGACGATTTTTCATTTTACAACCAAATTCACCTTACTTTTTGCCCACAGGTAAAAAAAGAAAATATTAATTATTTTAATAATATATTATTAATCCTGGCAATCCCAATAAGGATAATGGGAAATTTTTATCAAATTATTGCATTGTCATCGGTTCTTGATAGGTGTGCAAAATTTCAAGTCGATGAGATGTTTAGAAGCCAGTGAAAATTAAGCTCAAAGATTCCGTTACATACATATATACATACATACATACATGCATACATACATACATACATACATACATACATACATACATACATACAACCCGTCCTAATAAAAGTGTGTTAATAAAGTTATAAATTTAAGCTGAATTTTTTGCGCTAACAAATACTAAAATTTGGGTGTATGTTTAAACGTAGCTTGTGCCATGGCTATGAGCCTAACAGTTTTCTTGGAATATCAAAATAACACCGATTTTTAGATAACCCTATCTTAACAAACATTCCCACCTTCACAAATACATGCATGTACAGTGCCGGTCGATATAATAGCACCAGTTGCCATATGTGTGTCCGAGGGTAAATCGTATTCCCAAATGCGGGAATTGCTAGGCTGTTCCAATAAAATGATAATAAATGCACTAAGATATGGGAAAAAAGTTGAGTCCCGTGGTAGGAAGTGAGTTTTGTCACCCTTAATAGTAAAACGGTTAGTACGGACGACTAAAGCAAATCCCTTTATGACAGCAACAGAGCTCAAAATAAACATTGGATGTGCCGGCAAACGTGGAAACTATTCGCCAGACTTCGAGACAACAGCCTCAATGCCTGTAGTCCTCGAAAAGTGCTGCTCCTTTCCTCTAAGCATGTTGCTAAACGGATATCTTTTACTAAAGCACATCTAAATTGGCCAAAGGAAAAGTGGAGAAATGTGCTATGGACTGACGAATCCAAAATTGTTCCTTTTGGTGGAAAGGGTTCCAGATGGTAACACAAATGACATGACAAATGTGTTCATAATTTACTTAAAGGTTTGACATTTACGAAATGGGACGCTATACCCTTGAACAAAATTGGGAAATATTGAAAACCTATTTCCAAAGTGGTGAGTCTGCTTCTTCTTTTCTGATGAAGCTCATTTTCACATCGGTGGCTACGTCAATAAGCAAAATTGTCGGATTTGGGGCTCAGAAAATCCACACGTTTTTCGACAATGAGCGAGGAGCCGCGGTTACAGTAAATGGCGAGCGTTACCGTGACATGATCAACGAGTTTTTGTTTCCAAAAATTGAGGAGGATGACATAGACGACATTTGGTTTCAACAGGACGGTGCAACTTGTCACACTGCCAAATTACACTCGAACTTTTCGCTACCGTTTTTGAAAACCGAATAATCAGCCGAAATTCTGATATCAATTGGCCGCCTCGGAGCTGTGATTTAAGCCCGTTGGACTATTTTTTGTGGGGAGCCGTTAAGGATAAATGCTATGCAAACCATCCAGAGACGATGGATGATTTAAAACACGAAATCGAAGTTGCCATTCATGAAATTGGAGCCCAAACAATCGAAAATGTGCTTAAAAATTGGGTTGATCGAATATCCTACTGTAAAGCTAGTCGTGGCAGTCATTTGAACGATATTATTTTTTATTCATAAATGACAATGTTCAATCTTCAAAATATAGTAAAAAAAAAAGTTTGAAAAAATAATCAATATTTTCTTTTTATAGCCGATTCAAAAAGCAAATTTTACATGGCCCACCCTATATTATGGTATGGGTTTGCTTTTCGTTTCAAGGTGTGGGTCCTATGTATTGGATCAAAACCGTTATGGATTCATCGGTTTATGTAAAAATCCCTGATGAAATTACGCTGCCGTATGCTTCCTACAAAATGCCGCTGCTGTGAGTCTTCCAGCAAGACAATGACGCCAAACACACCAGCAAAATGGCAAAAATATGGTTCAACGATAACTCTATCAATGTAATGGCCTGCACAGTCCCCCAGATTTGTACCCTATCGAAAATCTGTGGACGGACATAAAGAAGGGTGTATCTACAATAAAACCAACAAGCGTTCAAGGGCTCTGGGAGGCTGTGCAGAAAATTTGGAGTTCCATCAAAGTTGAAAGATGCCAGCATTTAGTGGATTCCATGGGAAGGCGTTGAGCCGCGGTAATAGCAAACAAAGGGCACGCGGCAAAGTATTGAAACCACCATGCAATTAATTTATCTACAAGATATCTGAGTGAATTTTTTTATTTATCTTAACAAAGACCACTAACTTTTGTTAAAAATGAACTGAAGTGCTATTATTTTGACTGTATAGCTTTTCAGTTTTTATTTAAATTAATTAGCGTATTATAAACTGTTGAAAAAAACCAAATAATTTTCTTATAATAATAAACCATTGACAGCAAAGCATTTATTATTTTGTTTTGAGTTGAATCGGCCCAACAGTTAAACAGATGTAAACGGAGTCAGTATAAATTTGTGCGAAGCTGTATGCATGTGTGTATGTGTGTTCTTACAAGCATATTCTAATTTTTGAATGGCAATGCCTGTGCCAGCTAAAACTATAATTTTTCTCAATTTTTGGCATGCATTGCCGAGTTCGCCAAACTATATTTCGCCAAAAAATATATTCATAGGTGTATTTCTAAAAATTATCAGCAGTTTCTTGGCAGCAACAAACAGCGACATTCTTATTACAGTACACCTCCATACATACACACACACACACATTAACAAAGTATGCATCCTCGGTTAAATAATACAAATTTCTCTCATAAACATTAAGCTGAACACAACCACATACACACATACATACATACGCAGTTATTACACAAGTATTACAGCTGCTACAAACACACTTGCACAAGAGAATATCTAAAAATACGCGTCTTGCGTTGGAAATGTGAAATTTTCAAAAAACAAATTTCATCTATGACACAATTTTTTGTTCAGTGTCAAAAATTATTGGTAATATTTGAAATCGTACACGCGAAAGTACAACTAAATAAAACAAGAAAATATAAACAAATGCGAAATGAGAAGGCGACAAATGAAATAAATGAATGTGCAAGATCTGCGGCGAGGCAAAAAAGCATAAAAACATTACCAAAATTTAAGAAAATATCCAAATAGTCAAAATGTGGTACTTGAAAAATTATTCAAATTGACAGTTGGAAAAATAATGTCATGCGTCTTTGTGGTTGACATATGCGACATTTTTTTGTGTTAGACAATAAATATAAATAACGCAATGAATGGTGTTATTAACGTTGTTGCTAGTTTGCTTATACGAGCATATTTGTATATACAATAAGTGCACACATTTGTATGCATGTATGTATGTATGTGTTTGTATTTTTCGCATTTTTGCCGTACGGTGGCATGTTTCATATGCGAAAAGAGCAAGAAAAATTAAACCATTCCACAAATTACATATGTACATACATACATATGTATTGAATTTAATGAAATTCGTTTTATTTAAATTGTTTTGTACTTGCTTAATTTTTTTTAATAATTAAAGCTTTCGAAGTACATGCGTATATACACAGATAAGTTAAAATCAGCTGGGCAATGCTCACCGTAATTTTTTGTAGGAGGTAGAAAATGCCACGCCACGCTTTCGCTTGGTCAAAGTAAATAATATGAAAATAATATGAGAAAATAAATGAAATAATATGAAATTTGACAGTCCCGGTGTTTGTATACCATTGCATGATTTTAGGCGCAATTATTTTTACGTGGTGAAAGTTATACAGAATGGCTGGCAAAATTTAAATTTACGATCATCATTTCCACGCGTTTGCTGCAGAAACGCATTAAAAACCAAGAATGATAGAGAAATGGATTGCGCCTTCCGAATTCGAGATGTGTCGTAAGAGTCGATGTAAAGGGTGGTTCAATTTCAAGGGCCGATGTTGAATGTGAACCACACCTAAACGTCAAGTTTTTTCTGCATTTTATTTGACATTTTTCAATTTCAGACTAATTCAATTTGAACCATAGAAAGGTACACAGTCGAGCAACGGGTTAAAGTTATTCAGGCTTATTATGAAAACAGGCGTTCAAATCAAAATGCATATCGCGCACTTCGTGATTTTTTCGGTCAATTTAATCGTCCAAATGTGCGTACAATCTGAAAAATTGTGCAAAAGTTTGAGCAAACCGGGTCTATAGGAGATGTGAAAACACCAGTGCATGCTCGTACAGCTCATACTGCAGAAAATATTGCTACTGTTCGCGATAGTGTGGTTGAAGAGCCGTCCACCTCAACTCGTCGTCGCGCCCAACAATTGCACCTCTCACGCTCGTCGTTGATGAACTTGCATTTACACGCTTACAAGGTGCAATTGACTCAAGAACCAAAGTGTCTTGACCATTTCAAGCGTCGTCAATGGTCAGAATGGTGGCAGGAAATGGCAACAGTGAATGACCAATTTTCGAAGAAGATCATCTTCAGTGATGAGGCACATTTTCACCTCAGTGGATTCGTCAATAAGACGCGGCAGACGCCTTTGGGCGAATGATAATCCAAGAGTGATTGCCGAAAACCCAATGCACACACAAAGAGTGACTGTTTGGTGCGGTTTATGGGCCGGCGGCATCATTGGGCCGAATGTTTTCCAAAATGAGGCCGGTCAGGCAGTTACTGTGAATAGTGTTCGCTATCGTGAGACGATAGCAAACTTTTTATGGCCCGAATTGGAAGGTATGGATGTGGACCATTAGAGGTTTCAACAGGACGGTGCCACTTGTCACACAGCTAACGAAACAATGGCTCTTTTGCGCGAAAAATTTGATGCCCGAATAATCTCACGTCGCGGCGATGTCAATTGGGCGCCAAGATCATGTGATTTGAAACCGTTGGACTTCTTTCTTTGGGGTTATTTGAAAGAAAAGGTGTACGGCGATAAGCCACCAACAACTCAAGAGCTAAAGGATGAGATGATTCGGCACATTAACGGCATAGAATCTCAATTATGCCTCAGCGTCATCGAAATTGTGGACCACCGGATGGAGGTGTGCCGCCGAGGCTGCGGCGGCCATTTGACCGATATTTTGTTCCATACGTAATTGAGCCATCCCAATATTATCATAATAAAGAGAAATGACAATAATTTGCTAAAAAAAATTTTATTTTATTCAAAATCAACACCGGCCCTTGAAACTTAACCACCCTTTATAAACAAACAAAATGAAGGGGAGTTACTTGTGTGTGAAGAGGCAGAATGGGCGAAAGCAATAGAAACAACCAAACACAAGACGTTCCCACGACAGTCGGTTCTACATACGTAATCGAAACGACCCGGATTTACATACATACGGTCAAGGACCGTCACTTCAGCAGCATTTCCCATATATAGTATAGGTATAGTATATATATCATATAATTGGCTTTTACATCCTTTGTCAGGTATTTGGCCGAGCTTCTGCTCTACTCAATTTGTGGTGTACATTTTGATGCATTTTCATTCTAACGAAGATTCGCAATTGAAAGCCGAGTTGCAGCAAGATAATATTTAACAACCGATCCCGAGATCAGCAAATTGTAGTCACGCACACACCCACTCAGTAGTTGCGTTGACCGTTATACATGAACACAGGTACATGCATACATACATACATACTTACATACATTCACTTTATGTGCATTCAATTTGCTACAACTTTCAACCATCAATGACGCAACAGCTGATATTTTGGGAAATGACATCAATGGCACTGACTAACCCTACTAACCCACTCTCTTGGTTTGTGCCAATCGGATGCATGCCATCATCGCTTCACCTCTACCAACGTTTTATGTGTTTTTCGCCATTTTTAAAATACAACGACAAACGACGAACTCGGGGGCTTGTTGCTTTTCTTTGCTGTTTGCCGTCATGTTTCATGGGACGAGTACTCTTAGAGTGTATCGAATAAATTGCAAACCAAGCAACTAAGTAACCAAGTATTTTTGATCTCTACATTTATGTACATACATACAAACACACATATAATTGTGGTTAATTTTGTGTGCATATCTACGTTTGTATGTATGCGTTTTTAAATAATTGTTTTGAGTTTTGACAATTGCTTTGGCTTTTTTGCCTGCATAGATGGCTAATAACGCCATTGTTCATATTTAAGGCTTTGCGAGCAACAGAGTAAATAAATTTATAAAAGGTGCTCAGATTGCAGGTATCGCGCGCAACGAGATCTCTGACTCTTTAGCTATCATTGGTTCCGGGCCAAAGAAGTTGGCTTCAGAGCCCGTTCTGCCACACCCTTCTGCTGCCATCAAAGCCACGGTTAGCAGACGCCGTATTTTAACTCACAAGCGAGCTTGGCAGGCTGAGAGAGACTGCAGCTGGACAAAACTGATGTTATCTGTCATGTCCGATCGACTGTCACAGATCTGCCTGTCACAGGTCTTCCTGTCATTAAGCAGATGAGACTGTAGGCAGCCGATTCGACTGATGACGGACCACTTGCTGTGGGTGAAGCACATGGAAAAGGTGGGCATTTCAGACAGTGCCTTCTACCCAGCATGTGAAGGAGGATGGGACGGCGGACCACTTTCTGTGCGTCTGCCCAGCCTGCGCTCGAATCAAACCTGCGATCTTTGGCACTGATGAGTTAAGAAGCGACCATTTTGGCTGTTTGACACCACAAGATCTATCTTTGGACGTCGCACACTGGGGATTTTGCGGAAAAAAGTCAAATTTCCAACATACCACCTACGCAATGTTTAATGGTATTTCTAAATTCCAGAATAGAACCAGCAATAAAATCAAAAAGAATTACTAAATTCCGACTTACAGTTTTTTTTTTATAGATATGTGAAAAGTATAATTGTTTTATAGTATGGAACTGACTAAGAAAAAACTTCAAAGCCCAAGGTGGTTTTTTTTCCTTTTGCTTGAGCCGACTTCGAATTTTTTATTTTTCATTTAGGGTACGATATTTTTATATATTTTAGCCGGAAGAACAAAGGCTGTGAAGCATTTGATTATCTATTTATAATTAATTTTACAAAAACAAAAAAAAAATCATATTCCTTCATATTCTTGGATCTGCAAGTTGAGCTACATTTACCTACGGTCAGAAACTAGTATCAACGTGTTCCTTAATAGCGTCTCTTTCAGTTTTAATCAATTGCAGGTGCCACCAGGCGCCACTGCCTTTTTTTTGGCAATGATAACACAGGGCAACAAAAAAAAAAAAAAAATCTGCGGCAATAATTTTTTTTTTCAGAGAAACCGAAGTCACAGTAAATAATCGTGAATTTAAAGTAAAACATCAATTATATTTTTCGATGATCGACGGTAAAACAGCGCAGTTTGTGACAGAAACATTAGCAGCATCTTCTTGTTTTATTTGTGGAGCAACAACCTCAAAAATGAATAAAATTGACAACAAATTCCGGAAACACGTCACGAAGATTCTTTGCCAATCCAACCTTAGTTTCTGAAATAACAGGTTTGGACGAAGATTTAATTAAAAGATTTGCTGTTATTCTAGAAGCCATAACCATACGTGAGCCAGTGAACCCAACAAAATTTGGAGATTTTTGTATGGAGACAGCAAAAAAGTTTGTTACATTGTATGAATGGTACAATATGCCAAGTACTCTCCATAAAATTCTCATACACGGTAAGAATATAATGGAAAATTGTATTTTCCCTGTGGGTATATTGTCTGAAGAGGCTCAGGAATGTCGAAACAAAGACTACAAAAAGTATAGACTCAGACACTCCAGAAAATGCAGCAGAATTGCCACGAATCAAGACATCATGCACCGAATGATGGTGACATCAGACCCGTTGATATCACATTTGACACCTTCTTTCAATAAGAAAAAGCACAGTGATTTAAGCAAGGAAGTAATTGCGCTTTTACAAGAATAAAATTTGCAAAAAATATGTTTTATATGAATATGTAATGTGTATAATTTGTGTATGTATGACATCATTGAAAATAAATATTTGTTCATTATTTATTCACTTGTCGGCAGTCCATATAAAAATTTTCATATTTTTACAAATAACGCAGTAGTATATATTTCTATATGGAAAAAACATTGATTTTCAACATTTTTTTAAAACAGTTTTTAAACATTGTTTTAAATCATGTTCTTTCCATATATTTTTAAAAATAAAATTTATGAATTTTAAAAAACATTATTTTTTAAAATTTTTTAAAAAATTTTTTTTATAAAATAGTTTTAAAAAATAATGTTTTTAAACATGTTCTTTTCATACACAAATATATACAACTTCGTTAGTAGTAAAAATGTAAATATTTTTTGGTACGTATACTTTTTTCCGCATCTCAGTACAAAAATCCCCAGTGTGCGTCGCGTAGATTTAAAGAAATTTAAAAGGGCAACCCGAGAGCAATACAATGGACTTAATAAATCTGACTGCTGTACTTGCTAGTCTGTCCCGACACAAAAAAACAAAAAAAAAAAACAGATTGCAGGTACTTTTCCAATAAAATTTTTTTGATAGATCTATTGTATATTAACTACGGTCAAACTAAATAATATAATATACATCATTTTTTTCCGTATTCATTGAAATTTCAGCATGAAAACACTTGCGCCTCAAGTGGTAAAATTGAAAATTGACGCTCTGTGAAAAGTGTTCATCGGGCGCTCAGGCCAACTTATGTTGCTCAGCGATTAGGCCCATTTTCGGCTTAATGGCTACGTCAATAAGCGAAATTGCCGTGTTTGGGCTAAAGAGCAACCCGAAGCCATTCAAGAATAGCCATTACATCCACTGAAAGAAAACGTTTGGGCCATGGGCTAGGGTAATCTCATATTTCTCGGTTACATTTATTGAAAGACAGTGAATGGCAGACGCAATCGCGCCATGATAAATAACTATAACAAGACGGCGCTACTTGCCATATATCCTGTGAAGCAATGGATTTACTGCGTCGTCGTTTCGGTGAGCAATTTACCTCTCGTCTCGGACCAGTGGATTGGCCACCAAGATTGTGTGATATCACACCTTTGGGCATTTATTTGCGGGGGTGTGGGGGTACGTAAAGTGCAAATGCTTTTTAGAGAAGTCTTCCAGCAAGTCATTAAAATTGGTGTTTACGATGGTCGAATTACAGCGCAGTTGTGCCAACATTTGGAAGAAATTATCTTTAAAAAATAAATGCCATGAATGGCTGGTTGTACACAAAAATAATAAAGATTTCCCAATCAATTTGAATTTTTGTTGTTTCAATTTAAAATCCGATACCTCTAAGTTGATCACCCTTTATATTGTGACACACGAAATTTCATTAATATTCATATGCTCGTTCATACAAATGCATGTACGTGGAAAACAGGGACTCTTTAACATTTTTGGTATTCATTCAAGATTCCTTTTGTATAAAAAAAAAATTGATTTATAGGGTTGGCAGGTCCCACAAGTATGAACAAAATATTTTGGCGAGTGACATAATATGATTGCAGACGGATGTTGGGATAAGCGCACCAACTTAGGTGTTAGAAACATGAAGGCGAAATTTGCTTACACTGCTTTACAAATATAATATTTAGTGTTTTTTTACCCAGAACCAGAGCATCTAATTCCTATGCTAAATTGGCGGCTGAGTCTGGTAAGCCACGGCTGTACGATTTGATGCAGTGATAACTGAACGCCTATCGATGATTCCTCTCAAGACGGAGCTTGTCTTATTTAAGAGGAAATATACATAAATACAACGCAGAGCTCAACTCTCCTTAATAGAGGATGCTCCGTTGGTGCTTTCACACAAGATGAAATACTTAAGTTTAATATTCATCAGAGAGCTAACATGGAAGCCCAACACTGAGAGGAGGATAAGAAACACAACAATTGCCTTGCATGAATACTAGGGAGCTATTGGCAAGAGATGGGGCCCCTCGCCTAGAGCTGTATTTGGTCTCTGTTTTACCATTATAAAGTAAATTTTGCTGTATGCAGTCATTACCTCCTCTAACTCACTAGACAGGATGACCTCTGCATTCATTGGAATCAGTAAGGCACTTCGAACTACTCCTACTCTAGCGCTTAACGCAGTACTAAATGTGGTACCTGTAGACATCGTAGGGAAAACTGCCGCTACACGTGCCGCCATCAGACTGAGAGGCTCGGGTTTCCAACTTACGAACACCGAAGTGTCCTTTGAAACTTTGAATTCATTCCCTTGACGACGGATCCATGTACACCCTCGCTTAATCCAAGCGGAACATTCCCCGCTCACATTCCATCAGACTGTGCGCGAGGTATATATGCGGTGAGACTCGGTATTACTTCGAGTTCTTTTGCGTCAGCTGTATGGAGAGTGATGTGGAATCATCTCAGCAGACTCCCCTTTGATGCTTTGCTCTCGCGGGGCTAGGATTTAGGCATCTTGGGTCTCATTTCTTTATTGCTAATATAACAGACCTTGATACTAAAAACCTTAACTTCATCAGCAGCAGAAAACGGTTAACACAACCGAACTTCTTTCATGTCACCTTGAAAATCGCTGCAGTAGTCAGGTAGCCATAAACTTGGGTTCATCTGCAGCACTTTTGAGTGGATGTCCGACCTCATTATTTAGTCTTGAGCTGTCAGCAGTAAAGATAACCACTGAACCTGGGTCAAGGTCCTTAATGTTATACCAATCACATCTTTCTGGGGTTCGTGTGGAAGAATTATTTCCATAACAAAATTGTGGAGCAGTAGAATCTAGCTCCCTATATGTTCCCGGTAGAGTTCCAAGAATGTTCGAGCGCCCAAATCTGAAATCTTCAGGGGTTAGGCATGCATTAAGTCTGATTGTGTTGCAATTAGTTCTAAATTTGTCATAGATAGCTATGGGGAGAAGATCTAATAGAGGCTCAAGAGAATCGGTGGGAGAGGAGGCAGCGTTTCTGTGTTGAGCATCGATGCTGCTCTTTGTTCCATTTTTTGCTCTTGGATACCAGCTTTTTCAATGTTTATGTTGAATTTTATTTTATTTTTTTTTAATTCTAGATACTCAATTAAGTCAAGTATTTATATATGAATATTTATGATTTTTAATTTAATTTTTTTTTTCTCAAGTACAAAAATTTATATACTTAGTCTTAGTCTAAGGAAAATCGCATTGCAGTGGTTACATGACTTAAGTGAGGTAAAAGTGCAAGTGAGATTTACGAGTTGCTGAAAAAACTTAATATTTCGAGAATGTTTGTGCGGTAAGCGCGATCACTCGTTTCTCCCAAAAGTCTGAAATGACAGGCAGGAAAAGAAGTGGTCGTCCTTATGTGGTTCGAACCAGTGCAGCCATAAAAGCCGTTCGAGGATGAATTTGCAGATTTCCCTTTAGAAAGCAGAAAATCATGTCCAGGTAAATCATTGCATCGACCAGATCTATGTGAATTCTAATTAGAGATGATCTCCGCATAAAAGCCTTTCGTCGCTCAACTGATCATCTGTTAATTAGACTCGACAGATGCAGAGCAGCTTTTTTGGTGGCACGCTCGATTCAACGATCATGAAAATATTATTTTCGCAGATGAGAAAATTCTCACTGTTAAAGAAGTTTTTAATAAGAGCAAACGACAAAATCTATGCTAAACCTTCTAAAGACGCAAAAAATGTTGTTCCAAAGAGCAGGCTCCGCAATGGTTTGGTGGGGAGTGTCTCGTAAAAGCGTTACATATCTTTATTTCTGCGAAAAGTAGTTAAGATCGAGACAAAAGTGTACCAGGAGGATGTCTTAGAATGCGTGGTGAAGCAGTTGAGCAGTGCTCTCTTCTCTCGTTGAATTTTCCAGCAAGATTCCGCCTCAAGCCATAAAGCAAAATCCAACCAGCAGTGGGTGAAAAACAAAATTCTTGCGATTATAGTCGCAGAAGATTGGTAGTCTGGAAGTGCAGATCTGAATCCATTGGACCACAGTTTGTGAACAGAATTGGAAAACATGGCTTGTCGAAGGCCTCACACAAATTTGGAAAACCTCAAACAATCACCGTGCGTGCTGCAAAAGCTGAATGGCATAATCGCTTGAAGGCTTGTGTAAAGGCAAGTGGTGACCATTTCGAATGAAAATTAAAAAAATTTTTTTTTTTATATTACTTATTATAATACATACATAAAGCTAACTGCATTAAAAAAAAACTAATAAAAAATGTGTTTGTATGTAAAGGGTTTTCCAATAAGAGATGTTATTTTGATATTCAAAGAAAAATGCTATTTTTTAATATAAATGATCGGATGTTTATTTCATTATAAAGAGGAAGGTATGCCGTTAGTAGTGGAAAATAATGTCAGGCAAATGACCACCACGACCACGCTTACAGGACAATATTCTTTTC
Source organism: Anastrepha obliqua (assembly GCF_027943255.1). Classification (NCBI taxonomy): domain Eukaryota; kingdom Metazoa; phylum Arthropoda; class Insecta; order Diptera; family Tephritidae; genus Anastrepha; species Anastrepha obliqua. Next base: position 11,387,176 of record NC_072894.1, read on the forward strand.
ATGAAATTTTCCATAATCGAATTGCAAAGTGAATCGACCCTGGGCTGTTGGCGTAGACCTTCTCTTTCACGTGGCCCCAAAGAAAAAAGTCACAAAGTGTTAAATAACAAGATCTCGGTGGGCAATTGAGATCACCTCTTCGAGAGATAACACGGTCCAAAAACGTTTCCCATAAAAGATCAATGAGTGCGTGGCACGTAGCGCCGCCTTGTTGAAAATAAACGTTGTCCAGATGAATACCATCCAATTACGGTCATACAAAATCGTTAATCATCTCTCGATAGCGCAATCCATTCACCAATAACACCTGTTCTTGAAAAATCCTTTATAACGGCCCTAGATTTAGATTAGATTCGATTTGTGGGGGGTTGGACAAGTCCAAGCACCCAGTCAGTAGACCATTGTACTACACCCGGATAGATTTCAGTAGAAGGAATAGAGATAAGAAAGATAAAAAGTGGGTGGTAAGGTGAATAAATTAGTTTGAGGTCACTCTTCCACAAATCTCTTGCATTCATTGATGAATTTTAAAAGATCCGGAAGAGGAAGAGTATGAACTTTATCCACACTCAGTATATCGCAACCCAATATCCTAAGTCTGATTCTGGAAAATGCAGAACAGCTACAGAGAAAATGCTCTGCAGTGTCGTCATTCTCAAAACAGGATAGGCATATCGGGCTGTCGACGACCCCCATGGCAGCCATATGCTAACCACAAGCGTTGTGCCCTGTGATTACACCCACCAGTACTCTCAGGTCCTTCCTGCTGAGTTTTAGGAGAAAGGTCGCCGTGTTCCTGTTTGGTTCTTTCACAAAGCACTTCGCTACTCTGCGCGAGTTCAACTCAGCCCAACGACCTCTGTGGGTAGACCTCATGAAGTCGTCAATCCATAGTTGATTCGATGTGGAATTGACACCTAGGAAGGGTTCAGGGCCTACTGGCATACTTGCAGAGCTTTCATTTGCCAATTTATCAGCTAACTCGTTCCCTGTAATACCACAATGTCCAGGCACCCAAATAAGACTAGGGCTTTCTGTGCAGCTTGACTGTCACTACAAATTCCAATACTGTTGCCCCGCCACTTTTTCTAACGGAACAGAACTTATGGCTGGACTAAGTATATATGTAAATAAAAAACAACAAATTATTTATTATTTTACCAGTTTGCATTCTTCATTAAAATATTGACGAAACTGTTGACGAACGTTCGCCACTTTACGTGTTAGCGGTTTGTAGAATATATCCGATTCAGAAGATGCCAAAGAAGTACGAACACCCACAGAATAAAATTTATAACAACGAACTGCGTCGACTTACTCCCGTGAGGGATCAATTAATTGATTCAATAGCAAAAACAAATCTCAAGCCTAGGGGTACCTGCATAAAAGATACAGGGTGGCTGATGAATTTTGCTATATTACATTAAGAAACTCAAATAACTTTTTTCAAGTGTATGGAATTCATTTATTTTTTTTCAAGTTGAAGGTCATTAAATTTTATTAAATGTAGCTTAAGTAGTTTTAAAAATAATTGAATTTAAATGCCCCGCATGCTCGTTGACACAAGTGCGGCATCTTAGTAAAAAGTTGTTCATTGCTGCTTTGAGAGTTGCGACAGGAATAGCCGCAATTGTTGCCCGAATGGATTGTTTTAGTTCATCCAAATTTGTTGGCTTTGTTTTATAAACTTCTTGTTTACATAAACCCCACAAGAAAAAGTCAGGTGCAGTAAGGTCAGGCGACCTGGGGGGCCAACGAAATTCGGAGATTCTTGAAATCAGTTTATTGGGAAATTTTCGTCGCAACTCTGTCATAACAGTCTGGGCTATGTGAGACGTTGCCCCATCTTGTTGAAACCACACAGAGTTGAAAGGAATTCTCTTTCGGCGTAGTTCTGGATAGAAAAATTCTTTCAGCATTTTCAAATAACGGTCTCCATTAACCGTAACGGTGTGACCATTTTCTTCAAAAAAATAAGGCCCGACAATACAGCGTGAAGAAACCGCACACTACACTGTCACGCGAAGAGGATGCAATTCCGTCTCGTGGAGTATCTGTGGGTTAGAAGTACTCCATATTCGACAATTTTGTTTGTTCACATTGCCGTTTAAATCGAAATGGGCCTCATCAGACATGAAAAGGCAGTTTAACAGTATTGGTCTTCTTCCACCATTTGCAGGATCTTCTGGCAAAATTCCAAGCGAATCGGCAAGTCTGCTGCATTCAGTTTGTTAACCATTTGAATTTTGTAGGGAAATAAGTCTAAATCTTTGTGCATTATTGTTTGCAAAGACTGTCGGCTGACACCAAGTTGAGCAGATAAGCTTCTTGTTGAAACCCTTGGATTGCTTTGTATAGCTGCAGCTACAGCAGCGATCGTTTCCTCCGTCCGAACTGGTGGGTTTCGATGATAAGGCCTTCTTGCGACTGTTCCTTGCTCAGCAAAATTATTCACCAGTCTCATTATGGTCCATCTGCTCGGGGGATCGCGGCCAAACATCCGCCTGTACTCTCTCTGTACCAAAACTACGGACTCCAGTGCGTGATAGCGGCGGACTATCCAAATTCTTGTTTGCGTGTCCCAGTTATCCATTTTAATATATTAAATTTTAAAGATCAAATTAAAACAAAAATGGAACAGATAACTTAAAAAGAAAAAAAGTTATTCAATTTTTTTTTTGGTAGCGGCTTTCATCAGCCACCCTGTATTATTTTCGTTATTAGCAAAGGGCCGAGTCACCTGATCTAGAATTTTGATTCGAAAAGCGATTTTTTTTCATGTTATGATAGTTTATACATCCAAAAATATACTTGCATATTTTTGTATTGAAATTCGTTGTAGTTTAGACCTTACAGTCCTTTAAAACGAGACCGGTTTGGAGTACGACGCCCCGCCCTGGAATAAGCAAGTTAACCGTGTTTTTCCTAGTTGGCGTTGGTAATTTCTCAAAAAGTACTGAACCGATTGATTTGAATTTTTAATATGTTATTGTATTAAGTAGACTTGTGGCTCTCGCGGGTAGCAGAATTATAATTTTATAATCAAGTTTTATATTTTTTTTAGGAGCGGGAACGCGAAAAAAACTCATTTTGTTTTTGTTTTTCCAATAAACAGAAAAAATATCTAGAAAAAAAATTGTTTTTTTGTAAATCTGCTACACACCACAGCAACATATATCCTCATGAGTAATCAGTTACGTGGCATGTGTTACGTCAGGGGAAGCATTTTTTTATTATTGTCATTGAAAAAATTTTTTTTTTTTTGTAAATAAAGAATTGATCTAATGAATAAAAACGATTACACTGTGTGACAAAAAAAAAAAAATTAAATATATTGTACTTTTATGGAGACCTAGCATAACTTGTGGCTATAGAAAAACTAAACAAAATGGTATAGGGGAAATCTCCAATACACCCCCAAAATCTCATTTTATGGCCATAAAATCGTTTTTCAATAGGTTGATGTGAAGAATCACTCCTAACTTCGCCAATTTCCATCCGATTTCGAATTTGTTTGTTTAGTTCGAAAGAACAAAAACAAGCCTTTTTGACAGTTTGTTGACAATTTTTCTGAAATGACAACTGACGAGACTGTAGACGGAAGTATTTGGAATTTTTTTATTTTTTCTCTATTTTTTCAACTTTGACATAATTTTTACGATATTATCCGATATTGAGGATTTTTTTTAGTACACTACTGTTAATAATTAATTAATAATTTATCCTAGTAGGTGGTCCAATGACCGACACTGCGACCTAAAAGATCTTTTGTGTCAAGCTACCTAATTTAATATGGATGATCCTTCTGATCATCCGCGAAAGTTACCCGACCACTACATCAGGTTCTAGTTTGCCTAGTTGTTCTCTGCCTTTGGAAAGGAGTTGGTTGAAAGCCATGTTCTTCCAACAATTTTTCTGCTATACGTATAAACCTTAGTATATCTGTAATAGGAGCTTTCTTTATTTCTTCCGGATCCAGTTGATCACGGTGGAAAATTTGCATTCTGGTTCTAGCCAGTGCAACGCACTCGCACAATAAGTACTCCGTTGTTTCATCATCTTCAAAACAGAGTCTACACTCAGTGTCCCTGAGGAGTTGAATTCTGTTAAGATGATAGTTTAGATAGTAGTGGCCCGTAAGAAAGCCTACTATTTTCCTGATATCTACTTTCCGTAAGTTAATCAGTTCCTTTTTGTAGGTAAAAGGTCTAACCAACCTCTTGGCTTGACGAAGTTTCAGATTATCTTCCCAGTAAGCTATTCTGAGAGTATGTTCCCATTGGTCTACCCTGGATTTAGCTTCCGCCCAGTTGATACCACAATATGGTTCTGGTCCTATAAGGTCTGATGTCGATCCAGCCCTTGCCAGTTCATCAGCAATTTCGTTACCCTCGATTCCAGAGTGACCTGGAACCCAGCAAAGTACAACCGTATTTTTTGTACATAATTTTTGAAGATTGTTTACACATTCTTCCACTAGTCTCGACTCCAAAGAATGAGACATTAGTGCTTTCAGTGCCGCTTGGCTGTCCGAATATATAGTTATGTGGGCCCCTTTGATACCCCTTTTTAGATTTGTCAGTGCACAGATCGAAATCGCTTGGATTTCGGCCTGGAAGACACTGGGCCATTTGCCCATGGGTTCTGAAATTTTTGTGTTGGGTCCAAAGATCCCGGCACCAACTCCAGTATTTGTTTTTGAACCATCAGTGAACCATATTAGACTTTTTGGGTTAACCCAAGGTCCTCCAATTTCCCATTCATCACGGTCTGAGATAATTATCTCATAATTTCTATTGAAGACCCGTTTCGGAATCATGTAGTCTGTTACTGAACAGCTAATATCCCTATCCGGTATTTTTCTTAGAATACTCATATGACCAAAGTCACTGTATTCCTTATTTGACAAGATTTGCATTTTTAGTGCATTTCTAGCTGCACATTTCCATATGAATATATGCAGTGGGGATAATCCTACTATCGCTTCAATTGCAGTTGTGGGACAACTTCGCATGGCACCTGTTATAGACAAACAGGCCTGCCTTTGAAGACTTGCCAGTAATTTCTTGGCTGTTTCTTGTGTGGTTTTGGGCTACCAAACAAGGGACGCAGTTCTTTCGAACTAAACAAACAAATTCGAAATCGGATGGAAATTGGCGAAGTTAGGAGTGATTCTTCACATCAACCTACTGAAAAACAGTTTTATGGCCATAAAACGAGATTTTGGAGGTGTATTGGAAATTTCTCCTATACCATTTTTCTTAGTTTTACTATACCTACAAGTTGTACTAGGTCTCCACAAAAGTATAAAATCACTGTCGCACAGTGTTATCAATTGATACCAATTGTTTGTCTTCAATTTTGAACGCCTTGAATTTTCACGTCTCTAGACCAGAAAGTTGCCTTAATGGAAAATGTGCGCCCAAGCATACGAAATATCAGGCAGATACGAGGAGAAGCAGCTCTTCTGCTGCCAACGAAAAGAAAATCATAGTGGACACTTAAAGCTAGCGAAATGCCACAAAAAAATGTATGCATAAAAAAAATATATATATATAAATAATATATACATGTGTAGGTATACATATGTACATAAAACTTAGCATAGTTCATTTAGCAGTTTAGCACTTAAACCAACTCATTGAACACCTCTCTGACTCCTGGTTTGACCACGTCGAAACAGCACCTTTCTTGGGCCTACCGATATGCGATCTCATTGGTATGACGAGTAGGGCGCAGACTTTAAAATACTTAACATTGAAAAAACAACAACAAAGCCATACATAATTTTCTGCAAATAAATTCAACTTATGAATTTTCATTCCAAACATATTTTTATTTGCAAGCTACTTTTTTCATATTTTTATAAGAACGTAACTACTTAATTTAAAGGATTTGTATACAGATTTATTTAGTTATGTGTATGTGTGTGTTTTCGTAATCATTCAGCAAATCGTCATTTATAAAATACTATACTCGAATTATCAGCAATAAAAAAAACATAATTTGTCGTAAATTGTCATAAATTATGTTAAGCAAAAAAAAAAAAAACCAAAAAAATTATATAAAAAAGTAAAATGTCTTTTGGCACAATTTGGGATTTGCTGGTCGGATTTCGTTTAAAAGCGCGTTTAGGTCGGAGGTGAACTGTTTGATGACTGTGTTGCGGCGGTTCGATATGAACTTAACTCATATATATGTATATATACTTAAGTTGCTGTGTACGAGATGCAGATGCAGGTGCAGGTGCAGGTGCGGATGCAGTTTAAGGCTATAAGAGGTACTTTGGATATTCTTTTCGACTATGAGTTTGTCTATAAAAAAAGAAACAAAAAACAGAAATAAATAGAGAAAAGTTGAAATTAAAATACAAATCATCATTGGCACATATTTAAAAAGAAAAAGTTTTTAGCAAAGAAAAAACAAACACAAAACATATTTCAATCAATAAGTAGTGACAAAGCATTTGAACAGAAAGGAAACGAAACGAAACGAAACGACACGAAACGTCATTACTTGCAGCGGCATTTAGAAAAGCGGATAGAAATTGGCGTCCTTCAGCATATCGAAATTATCCACTGACGTTCTTGTTGTCGTCGTTGGTGTAGTTGTGGTGGGTGTGGCCGCCGTTACAATGGGATCGGGTGCTGTAGCTGGTGCCGTTAGCAAAGCATCTGCGGCTGCTGAAATCCTCGCCTCCACAGCATTGGTTTGTTGTGCTCGTTGCGTTGGTGAGCCTTCCGCAGAAGAGGCACTAAGTAATTCTTTCAATTCAGGTGTTTCCGAGTCGACGGAGCTGGTTGGCGTGCATATACTGGGTTGAGGACTCAATGTGGCGAGCGGATTAATGCCCGCTGTAACAGGAGAAACAGCCGCCGAGGCGGTTGGCACATTAACCGATAAATCGAAATAGAGCGACTGCATGCCCAACTCCTCTTTGATGTCAGCTTCTGGTGCGCCGAAAGCTTCTTTTGTCTTCTTGCGTTTTTTAAGCTTCTTCTTGGTGGCTGCTCCTGCTGCTGCTGCGCTACCTTCTTGTGTAAGACTAGCCAACGGCTCTTCGGCTACCACACTACTGCGCGGTGAAAAGAGGCTGCCATTCAATTCATCGTTGATCAAACTATTTTTGGAGTTGCGTCGCGATCGTGACACTGTGCGCTTTGGCGAATCAGTTTCCATTTGTATGCTACTGTTGCGCCGACTATAGCACTGATTCTCAGAGTCATCTTCGTCTTTAATGTAATATTCTTTACTATTGTTTCGCGACTCCCTACGTAACTTCTTTTTACTTTTCTTTTTCTTCACCGGTTTCTCCACCAACTCCTCTTGGTCTCCCACTGTTGTGCTCAACTCCGTTACCTCCGCCACTTCATTTGTTGCGTACTCCGTTTCCTCTTGAATGGTGTCAGGGGTAAGCTGATTTTCATCAGCCTCATAACAAATTCCTTCTGCACCTTGACTGAACAAAGTTATGCTCTCACCACCCAAGCTGAATTTTCTCAAATCGAAGTGTGCTTTCTCTTCGTCTGCACTAGCACTTGTTGCAGTGTTCGGTTTTTCTTCCTTATTTGTGTCTGCCTGATCGTCTTCGATTTTAAAGTTCTTGCGCCAATTATACTCTCTTTTCGGCTTGTAACTTAGATCCACTTCCATGTCTAAATCTTCCACGCCACTGCCGTGCAGCTGTGGCATATAGCCGTAACGCGTGCGCAAGCGCGTTGATTGTCTTTCATGCACACTTGCATCGCCCAAATATCTAAGCTCGTGTTCACGAGGCTCATTCTTTATCAATTTCAGCGTTAGCTTGCCTTCTTTTTTCGCGTCTCCTTTTTTGGGTTCATTATCGCTCGTGGCGCTCATGTCACCTTCGCTGCCATCGGTCGTGCCCGCATTGTCAATGTAGTTCTTTTGCATTTCCTTCAGAATGCTGTCATAGTCGCGCAGAATTCCAGACTGTTTACGATTTTTAATAGCTTCATCGTAGATCTCATCGATTGCTGCTGAGTCAGAGTCATAATCCAAAGCACTAGCCCCTCCACCAACCGCACCTTCTTCCTCACCAGCTAATAGAATATCATCTGCCAGCAGTTCATCGATATTGTCCACGTGCTGCCAATCGTTTGCCTCTCTACCCGCATAACGATCCATTTCTCGCTCTGCTTCTTCGCATTCGGATTGTTCGTGGTGGGACTCGTCAGCGGGACCACGTTCGTTAAAGTCACATATATCCTCATCGATTTCATCCTCCACCTCTACCACGGTTTGTCGCTCATCTTCACTGCCGTCAGTTTCCTCCTCCTCCCAAACCCGAAAATGCTCTTCCATTGCTTCGCTTACACCATCTTTTGCAATCGCAACATTGCCACCCATTTCTTCTGAAATCAAACTTATCTGATCGAAATCTTCGCTGTAGTAATCTTCTCGTATCCAGGTACGAGTACCTTTAGGTGTTTGCACTTCGATTTGTGAAACAAAAACGTAGTCATCATTAGGGTACTCCTCGATCGATTGCTCTTGATTCAAAGAGAAACGCCGGAAATGATGATAATTCTCTGGCTCTACATCAAAATCTTCTTCAAGCTCCTGCAGCTGGATAATAACTTCTGGCTTCTGAATTAGCGCCGAATCGGAAGCTCTGCGTTCATTGTCTAGAAAACCAGCATTAAGATAGCGCGAGAATGTCTGAAAATTAATATCTGATTTCTCTATGCTATTCACTTTGTCTTCGAATTCCCGTTTTTTCGCCTCGCCCTCGATTTGCTGCACTTCCTTGGCCTCTACCTCACCAAATGGTGAACGACTTTGACTACGCGAGCGCTGAAACTCTGCGTTCAGCCGTCGCAACTCATCGTACTGAGTCTCCTGAATTTCCTTTGACAATGAACGTAATTCTTTAGGCTTTGCACCCAAACGTTCCATATCGACTACATGTTCCGACGCCAAAATCAGTTCGCTCAGTATTTTGTCCTGTACCTCGCGCCGTTTTTCAGCTATTTCTAGTGGCTCGCTAGCAACAAGTGAAGGCGATGGACTACGCGAGCGACGAAAGTGTGCCGTTTGTTCGCGCAGCGGTGCAAATTCACTGCCGAGATCCAAAGACTCGCCGACATAAGTAGAACGCTTGAATCCACTTGCCAATATTTCATCCTTGATGCGTTGCACATCGTTCCACTCTTGTGAAATGGTGCGATCGTAATCGGGCGTCGTCGGTGAGCAACGCAGTTGGCGCAAACGCTCCTCGAACGGCATACCCATAAGTTTGTTCTTATCTTCACTCTCTGATGGTGTGACTGGTGTCACGGTGCGCAGCTCCATTTCCTCACTTGCGTTACTCAATTTACGCAAAGCCTCTGCGTCCACTTGCCGCTGCTTCTCAGCCAGTATGCTCTCCATTTCTTCGCTGCATTTGAAAAGTGTCCTATTTTGTGATGCTTCCAGATTTAACATCACATGAAAGTCGGTCTCTGCACTTGGTTGTGGAGAATGTTTGCGGTTACGAGTAGGTGAAAGCGATACAGAGCGGGAAGGCGTACGAGACCTTCTATCATGTTCATCTTCGCCCTCACTCAATTCGTCTGATTCAATTATACCGACGCGCATATTACTCGGCTCTGGTGTGCGCTCTCGCTCAAGGCGTCTCATCGGCGATTTCGAACGTGAACGTCGCAAGCGTAGTGATTGCACCAAATTATTAATGTTCTCAAGAGAACAGTCGCTTTCCTCATGCCCAGTAACTGTTTTCTCGTTTGCTGGTTCTTCATCATAATCTTGTATAGAAATGATCGGTGCAGTGGTTGACTTCATGTCCAAACTAGTAGACGCATTGAGTTGCTGAAAAAGTTCATCATTCTGTTGAATTTTTTTCTTGCGTCGATGCTCTAAACCGGTTCTTATGTTCTCTGCCGTGGGCAACGGTGAACGCGAGCGCGAGCGTGAATGCGAATGAGTTCTTTCCACGCGTAAGGACTCCACCAAAAGACTTATGCTGTCTTTCGAGTATTCGCATTCGGGGCTTTCAGGACTTTCGGGAGATTTTTCGCTATGCAACTCCGTTGGACTCGGTGTCTGACTTGTGTTGATATCTAAACCAAGCTTTTCTATTAGCTCATCATTTTGTTTTATGCGTCTTGAACGCCGTGTTTCTAGGCTACGTGCAAGGTTGTTTGGCGTTGGGAGCGGTGAACGAGAACGCGATCTGGATCTTGTACGGTGCTCTTCAGCTAGTAAGCTGGTACTGGCAGTCATGCTTGTTGTTTCAGTAGAGCTCGACGGAGACTCACAAATATTTAGTGTCTCCTGAGTTGCGTTAACATTATCCGAGATATGAAGATTTAACGTTTCCACACTACGATTAAGCTGGTCACCTGTTGGTAGTGGTGAACAGGATCGCGATCTAGATTGCCGTTCAACGCGCAATGTTTGAACTAGCAGACTCATTTCGAGTCGTGAACCTTCTCCAGCTCCGGTCTCATTTACATTTGGTGATTCGGCAACATTTTGCAATTGGTCGTTGATCGTCTGGGATAATTTAACGCAATCATTCTGCAAGGATTCTATGAAATTCACTACATTTTCTTTTGTCAGCTCCGCCTCCACAATATTCCCAGTATCATCATAGACATCTACGGGAGTATCATTAATACCTTGACAAGACTTACACTCTACATTCCTAGGAGCTGGTGTAGACGGTTGTGAAGACGCGGGCGAAACTTGGCGCGATGTTGAGCGTGAGCGCGAAGGATTCACCATAGCAGTGAAGTCGTAAAAGTCACTAATTCCCTCCATTAAGAGCCCGTATTGATCCCGCCAAGGCGCATTGTCTGGCGCTCTATTAATGGTAATGGAAGGGGTGTTAGGTGTAGTAGGCGTGGTTTCTGTTTGCGCACTAATTGGCTCGTTGGCTTTGTTCCACATTTCTTCGTACTGGTCTATTTCGTCGATGCGAGGACTGCGGCGCAAGCGAGGGGAAGCAGATTTACGGCCAATTGGAGAATTTGGAGTTATATTCTGTTCAGTTTGAAGCTAATAAAGCGAGAATTTCAAGCGGATGTGGGTGTGCATGGATGTGCGTATGTGTATGAAAGAGAGTTAAGCAAAAAGCGTTAAGATTAGCGCAGAGAAGCTTTGCAAAAGTAGATGGTAGTATAATTGGTGAAAGGGTTAAATTTGCTACGCTTACATTTGGTTGAATGTCACTTCGAGCTGGCTCATCAGACACCGGTTGTTGCTGATCGTCAACGGTTTCCTGAAAATAATAAACGAAATTGAGGAATTATTGGCTTTAGTTATTTTTATAAATAAGCGACTCACCTGTTCTTCCTTGGTCTTTTGTCTCTGCAATACGGTTATGGCTTCTTCGTTTTGTGTGTTCGTTGCTTCCTCAAATGCTGAGGCAGTGGGCAAATTTCTGGCATTAACATCCCGCTCTTCCTCTTTCCCTGCTGCAGGTAGCTCACTTTCAATTGTTTCCTCGTCGATGGACATGGACTTCTCATGCTTCCAAAATGGCATATCCTTGTAGTGCTCTGGTGCAACTTCACCCCATGGATTGGTATTTGCTTCTTCGTTAAGCATCTCCAAAGAACCTCTTAAACTTCTATCGCTTGGCTTAGCATCTTTCGCCGGGCTACGCTTGTGACGTCGGCGCGGTGGTTTTACCTTCAAAAGCTGGTCATTTGAATATTTTATTGGTGTGAAATCCGTTTCGCCCTCCTTCGTTGCTTTTAGCTCTTCCTCTTCCAACGAAGTGAACATTTTTAGTTCTTCCTCGCGTGAGGCGCGCGATTCAAATGATGAGTTCGAACTGCCACTGGAACGACGCTTCTTGAAAGCGCGTCTACGTCCAGAACCATCCTCACGCACCAAAGGCCGTTGCTTGATGCCATCGAGTGAGCGTAAATAGTCATCGGTGTATTGTGTGGGAGATGTATTGTCATTATCCTCACCGTCGGGTGCTTGACGCTCCAGCTGGGTAAATTGCACATCGATTGTGTTGTGTAGTGTTTCATATGCATCGGTCTCGAATTCGTCTGAGGGTTGTGCACTCAACGAGCTATGCGGCTCTAAAGATGGAGCATCATCGGATATACTTTTGAATAGTAGCGGTTTCGTTGTCAAAGAATATGGTTCGTTGCTGGTTTGGCCGAACTGTGTTTTAACAGTTTGTGTCACACGTTCAACGCCCCCACTGTCAGAGTTATCGGAGAGTGGACTCATTGTCTTTCTTATGCATGGTTCTTCGAAAACTGGCGATTGTGGTGCACTCTCTGTGGCAGAGAGGCGTCGTTGTTTTTGCACAGACTCAAGTAGTTGCTCCATTTCTTGATCGGCTTCGAGAAACTTACGTGCATTCTCCTCGATTACTCTCTGTTTCTCGCCACGTTCACGTGCTGCCGCTTCTTCAAATTCTTTTTCACGCATCTGACGGTCACTTTCGGCATCGAGCAGTTGCATTATGCTATCCAAAGCTTCTGCTTCTCCCAACTCATTTTGTTTCTTGCTTGCAAGCGCTTCATTCGCGAACATACGGTTGAACTTAATCTCCTCCTCCTCCTCCTCGTCGTCTGGTGCGCTTTCAGATTCACCCTCATTTTGTGCTTCCTCCATTTCATATGCTCGCTGTTCTTCTTCGTGCAATTGCTCTGTTTCAAACAATTTTCGTTCGTTTTCAGCGTCTTCTTCTTCGTCTCTATTATTAGTGCCAGTCCAGTTTTCTATATGTCCTTTTATTGCTTCCTCTTCAGCTTCTCGTTCACGCTGCTCGAGCTCGTGTTGTCTTTCGGCTTCCAACAACTTTTGCGACTGCTCTTCAGCTTCCTTTGCTGCATTCCCTTCAGCAACCATCTGCGTCGTTCCTGCTTCTTCTTCTGCTTCTCGTTTACGCTGCTCGAGCTCGCGTTGTCTTTCGGCTTCCAACAACTTTTGCGACTGCTCTTCAGCTTCCCTTGCTGCATTCGCTTCTGCGGCCCTCAAAGCTTCTACTTCACGTCGTCGCTGTGCCTCTGCTTCCTCAGCAAGCTTCTGCGCCAACTCTTCTTCTTCGGCTGCTTTGCGTGCTTGCTCTTCAAGGCGGCGTTCCTCTTCTTCCTCTGCAGCACGTTTTTGCTTTGCTTCCTCTTCAGCAGCCTTACGCGCTGCCTCTTGTTCTTGGCGTTTTATTTCTTCTTCTTCCGCACGCTTTCTAGCAGCTTCTTCCTCGGCGACTCTGCGTGCTTCTTCTTCTGCGTCTCGCTTTCTACGTGCTTCTTCCTCTACTTCTCGCCTGCGCTCCTCCTCTACGCGCATCTGCTCTCTCTCTAACAATTTGCGTGCTTCTTCGCGCTCTGCTTCTTTCGCTCTCTCCTCCTCGGCTTGTTGCCTTGCCGCGAGCTCTTCAGCAGCTTGCTTACGCTGTTGTTCTAACTGTGCTTCAGCTTCCGCCAGTTGCGCACGTGTTTTCTCTTCAATCTCCTTTTGACGCTTCAATTCTGATTCAATTTCCTTTTTGCGCTTTTCACGCGCTTCCGGTGTGCTCTGCTCAGCTCTAAGACGATCATTTTTTAACTGTTCAGCATCAGTTCGAAAGCCGTCCTTGTAAAGCAAACCATCTTTCATAACCTGTGTACCTGCCTGCAATTCTTTCGCTTCAGCCTCCGCTAGCTCGTTGCGCATACGCTCTTGCAACCGTTTGAGACTTTCTGCATCATTTTCTGTTCTGGCCATATGGCCGCAGCTCCAGTGATATAGATGACGCACAACATAGAGAAATTGCAAAGCACCTGCATAGCCGATAAGTACCGAGAAGACGAGATCACCCAGTTCGGGTAGAAGGTCATCACCCATTTTGTTGTTGTTTACGTTCAGCAATGAGTTGAGGATGTGGAAAATGTGTTGATTTCTTTATTGAAATCGACTGGGCTGGTGGCACAAGATTCCTTAAAATCACGCTCGTTCTTTACTTTACTACTTTAAACAGCCTTGAAACGTACAAATGACCACAAATTCGGTGAATTCTTCTTTTTTTCAACGTTGCACTTGAGAATCGCACGACACCACCAATTTATTGCAGTTTCAGAAATATAAAAAAATCTAAAGTGATTGCAGATACGCACGCAATTTGTTTAGTAGCGAACTGCAGTGTCGGTCGGAGAGAATGCGTCCCATAGGCCAATCGCTACCGCGACCACAAGTGATACGACCAACTGACGAAGCAACCAACTATTCACCAACACTTGAACGATGTACGATAGGAACCAGTAGCGCGGTAAACTGTTTAATCGACGTACTGTGTAGTTCGTATTTTTTCGAAGAAAAGGGAAATTTCGTGTTGAAGCGCTTACGAATTGCGCGCTGCTATAGCGGCCAACAAAACCGTCACTAGCTTCACCGGCTGGCTGACTACAGGTACAAATATGCACTGCTTGTCGCCCGCCTGCTCGTGCGCGTTAATATTATATAAATTTCACCACACCAGCCTCGCTGCTTCACTGATTGTGTAATTCACCAAATGAAAATTTTCAAAAATTCAATTTTCAATTTTCATATACACAAATTTGCATTACTCTTCCGAATCACACACAAAATAAAATATTATATACATGCATACGTATATTTGTATGCCACTTTATTTTATTTTTGCGAAAATTCAAGTGCGAATGCCTTGGAATTTCTTGGCACAAGACAAGAAAAATATGGACGCGATTTATGTGAACACTACGATAATCGCATTCGCGCCGCACACGCATTCAAGGTTAACAATTGCAAACCGTTACAAATTAGCAATTTTTTTATAAATATTTAATTTTGATTTTTTTTTTTTTTAATTTTAATAATCTATGCGTGCTTGAAAATCGAGCGAACCAGCGACGAGCACTGCCAATTGTTAAGAAAGAGCACTTCTTGGAAATGACTGCCTCGGCTATTTTTCGAATTACTTGTGGCAAGTGAACTTACTTGCGCGCCGTTAAGTGCAATGAGACCTAATACTAATCGAACGAACTGCGTCTAATCAAATGAGCGATGATATCAGCAAGAGACCGCACCGAGGCGTAAGTGAACGGACCGCCTAAATTAGAACTCTCAACGAAAACGAGCAGCAGCGGCTGGTTGCAGTAGACGAAAAATTGCGTTTTTTAACAATATGCACATAGCACACACACACACACGCGTGCATTTGTATTTAGTTAAAAAACAAAAACAAAAAACAAGAAACACAATTCATGAATCACGTCCCCGCTGAGTGAAACCATAACAAACTTTTGGCTAGCCAACCGAATTGATGACTGAGCTGATGCGGTGACACGTTCAAAACCAATTGAATGCGCACACAGCCGCTGCTATTGCTGCTCTTGTTGTTGTTGTTGGCGCACTTAACCAAAATCTTCAGCAGTGCAATAGGGAATGTGTAGTATCAGGGCCGTTTGCTTGTAAGTGTACGACTGAGCGATTAGCGCATTTGGTGTTGAGCTGATTTAGCGGCGCTACAGTGGCAACAACAGCACAAAACGAAAAACAAAGAGGTATGCAACCAGGTGCTAACTACGCGTTAACACTACTAACTTCAGTCAACTGCCAAAAGAAACAAACAAACAGCAAAAAAATAAAAACCAAAAAAAAAAAGTACGCGCAGTGCGAGTGTGGCATGCAACGCGTCAGCAGATAGGAAATAGCTGTGCGTAAAGGCATCAAACACAAAAGGCTTTAAAACACAATGCTGTAAAAGAGGGCGTTGGAAGCGTAAACCAAAAAAAAAAAAAACAAGCAACGATTGCGACAATGTTGCAAATGCTCCAAAACGCAAACGTCATCATAAAAGCGCGAAGCCAATACACATTAAGGATTAGCTCACCGTGCTTTGGTTCGGCGCGCTGAGGCAGCACCGCAAGCGTCAGCGCACAGCTGGTTGGCGTCATCGTTGGCTGTTTTGATTCTTATTTTTTTGGTTTTTGTTTTTTTTTTTTGGTTTGTATATATAAATATTTTTTTGCGGTTTTTCAATAAGCAGTTTCGCTGCTATTTATGTTGACTTTACGTGTTTTTAGTCGATTATCTTTTCGGCTTTCAGCTTTGGCCTTTGGTATTTCGTTTTATTTTGGCTCTCATACACTTATGTGCTTACACATACATACGCCTTGTTTTGGCTATTCGCAGTTGAAGCCAAATCTGCATCCCAGTTGGAATTGCGTAGAAGTTACAATCGTCTAAACGTCTGCATGGATACTTTTTTAAAATCGCAGTGGAATACCGCAATGCAATTCCTCGAGCTCAAAGAGAGGCACATACAATGACCCTTATTTTAACGAAAACAATGACGCTTATCATTAAGGCAGTAGTCTACTTTACAGGCTTCAAAAAATCGATTTTTTTGTTTTGTTTTAAATCTCTTCCAAAACTATCCAAGAATATGTCTTTAAAATTCCAGAGGCCAATTCGACATATTTTCGAAGCTAGAGCAGTTTTGGTGGCCGAGCGTCGAGCAGGTGCGAATGCTCAGGCAGAACTTTAAAGCGCGTTTTCTCGAGTTTTCATTTTCACAAGTGTTAGAAAACGGTGCCGGCGATAGCAAAAAGAATATATGTCCGATCGAAAAAAACCAAAATGGTCTAGCTTCAGTATTAAATTATCTTCTATTTGAACTAAAAAAGTTGGACAAAAGTATTATTTAAACTACTTGTTTTGCAACTTAAAGTCAATTTTTTTTCTTAAAAAAGTGAATTTTTTTTTCAAACTTCGAAAAAATTTGGAATTTTATAACTTCTTCGGTATTTTTTTAGTTCATAAAGAAAAGAAACTTATAAAAATTAAAAAAAAATTTGGTTCGACTGTTTCAGATGCATCGCACGACCTCCATCACCGGCACCGATTTACAAGTGCAGACTCCAGGCGCTCCAGAAAAATACTTACAACTTTAAAAAATTTCAATATTTTTTAAAAATAAATATTGTTTTTTAAACCTTAAATATAGTACACTATCGTCTTAAAATTCCGTTTACCGCAATCATTTCCTTCCCTTTAAAAAAAAATTGCTAAAAAAACGCTTTTTTTCGGCTTCTAAAGCAGACTACTGCCTTAACTCAAAAAGAAAAAAAATATAAGAAAAAATTTCTTTAATAATTGGTAAGTAACCCACAAGCGAGCCTGGCACGGTGAGAAAGGCTGCAGATGGACACAACTGATGTCACCTGTCATGTCCGATCGACTGTCACAGATCCTCCTGTCACAGATCTTCCTGTCAAGCAGATGAGACTGTAGGCAGCTGGTTCGACTGATGACGGGCCACTTTCTATGGGCGAAGCACATGGAAAAGGTGAGCGTTTCAGACAGTGCCCTACCTAACAAGTGGAGAGAAAGATTAGATAGCGGACTACTTTCTGTGCGTCTGCCCGGCCTTTGCTCGAATCAGGCCTGAGGTGTTTGGCACTGATGTGTTAAGAAACGACCATCTTTGTTCCTAGGCAGCACAAAATCTACTCAGATTTCTTCGGAGGAGGGATAGATTAAAAAAAAAAATTAAAAAGGGAACCCGAGTGCAGTACAATGGACTTAATTGTGTCTGAGTGCTGTATATACTAGTCTGTCCCGAAAAAAAATTGGAATTCTTTGTGCCCATTGTGAACTTTTTCTAACGGTTGCTTCCCTTCTTGAAGGTATAAAACTCCGGTCCATACTTGGACTGTAACAGCTTGCAAATCGTGGGTATTCTTTAGGTACTTTGAAAATGTGAAATGTTTAGAACGGATGCTCCTTAGATGCATATACATACATACATCTTCCCAAATAAAGAAATGACCAATATTTGGACTTTATTACCCTGCAAATTGAATGTAATCTATTTCTACGGCGCGTCTTACGCAGACCATCCCGGGCGGCCCAATTCTGTATAGCTTCTTTCAGCATCACCGAACTTTTTTAGCAAATGTTGGAATCCAAATAAAACAAGTTTACCTCACATGACATAGGCGATCAAATCACAGACCGCTTTTATAGCCGGACACAAGAGATAGCTACAAACATATACGAGGTGTGTTCAAAAAATTAGGTGAATTTTCAAATTTCGCGGGCTACAAGCATGTGACTTTCGATTACAAGATTTGGCACCCTGCGACTTTTTCCTGTTCCCAAGATTGAAGAGACCCATGGAAGGACGGCGTTTCGTGACGACTGAGAAGATAAAAACCGAATCGCTGAGAGAGCTCAAGACATACCAAAAAGTGCATATCAGAACTGCTTCGAGGATTGGAAAAAACGCTGGTACAAGTATAGTATATCTGATCTGAGGAGGACTACTTTGAAGGAGATAAAATAGAAATTGATGAGTAAATAAATATTTTTGCGAAATATGAAATGTTCTTTGATCATACCTCGTATAAACCAAAATACTCCAATACCAAATGAGAGGACTCGATTTGGCTATGCCTCGAGTTAAAATCAATAGCTTTTAATGAAATTAGGTGCGCATATTACTTTTCATCAAAGCTAGGTTGGGTTAAATTTGGTCGTATTATTAACTTTAAAAGTTCCTCTTAACTTGCCAAAAGTTCATTGAAGTAAAATTTAGAAAAATACCTATGTATATCGCGATAACCACTTAAAAAGACTCGTACAAACTTGAAATTGAAAGTTTGAAAAAGTTGAGCCAAGCAGCACCGCGAGAATGGCTACTCCTAAAACACTTAGGCTAAAATGTCAATTTTATTCAAAACTCTGGAAAGTAAAAGGGTAGGTAGTAGTCAGGAATGAAAGCTCAGAAGTGTCAGAGAGAAAGAGATAGGATAGAATAGAGATAGAGATAGAGACAGAGCTGGCGTTCTATGAGAATTTTTCATATTCTTTGGCAAATCTGAAAAAATTCTACAGTTTGGTAGAACGAACTTTACTCATTCTCATGACATCGGAACCGAAAATTTGTAGCCTTGCTTTATAAAAGGCAGGACACGCACAGAGAAAATGCTCGGTGCTGACCGCCTCCTCTAAGTACGACAGGCAAATCGGGTCCTCAAGAGTACCAATGTTGTCATAATGACGGTAGTGTCCTGCAATAATACCAATTATCAACCGGAAGTCTTTTCTTCCAAGTTTTAGAAGAAAGTTCGACAGTTTTCTGTTCGGGCTTGTCACAAAGTTCTTTGCAGGCCTGCAGCGTTCTAAACTGGACCATCGCCTTTATGTAAATTGCATGCCTAGTCGCTGATCCAATTCATGATTCCTGTAGAACGGATTCCGATTATTAGCTCTGGTGCCTGTGGAATCAAATTTAGTACACGTATTACTTCTCCACTTCATTTGGATTCGATAAATAAATATTATTGTGATCGGTTCAATACGATATTAATTAACTAATAGCTTAATGGAGTTATTTACCACTTCAACGATTGGTACAGACGCGATGGTCCAAAAAGCGCCTTCTGGTTCCTCAACTTTGCCTATCTTTCAATTGTTCGTCAGAAGATTCAGATTGCCAAGTTTAAACATCCGCAAGATGGATGCTTCAACGGCCAGCTGGCAGGGAACTCAGGCATTAGCTCTTGACTGAGATGGGACGTTTTCAAAATCTAAAGGGTGGAGTTTTGCGACTGAACATACCTCACCAACCTTTTTTATAGCCACCTTTTATAGTTTAACGGATCTTTCGTCGTCAGAGGCAACGAGTATGATGCAACCTTGATAACAGTCCGCGCCGCGACAAGACGGAGGAAGGCCAGGATGCTCATCCAGTAGTACGCTGTAGAGGATATTGGCCAAGAAAACTTCAATCCATCTCCATTGATCACTAGGAACACCACAGTCCTCCTTGGCCCTATCCACGACAGCTAACATCTCGGCACCACCTTTAACCACAGTACTAAATATTATATATGGTAGTATATGATAACCCTGTAACATGCTTCTCAGAGGACCTTTGCCGAATAGGCGTCTGCCCCCCAATGTTTGTCTGGGCCACCCGAGATGTGCTAGGTCCATCAAAATCGATGGACTTTCTCCAAGTCAATGAAACCTTATCCTTTTTGGATAAGGAGTCCTCATCTACTGTCCGAAATCTGTGTAAAATGCGACCGGCTGACCGCTTCGTTATGTGAGCCAGCTTAGAAGGACGCAAGTGTTTGACAAAACGTCACTCCATGGTTTCTGCTGTAACGGCAGAACTCGCAGTCGATCAGAAATAATCAAGTTTAACGCTTTTGACAGCTAAGAAGTGCCAAGGCCCCATACTACCAAACCCTTAGTAGCGCCGCAGTTCAAGCATTGAACATTGGCGGAAGCTGAATTGAAGATGTTGCCTCCTTCGGGTTTTCAAGAGCTCCGTACTCTGTTTTGTGTTGTTGATTCCATGTTTTGGCCCCCTCGAGTGTGGAGCAAGGGAAGGTCCACTCGCACAGAAGCTCCTCTGTGCAAGCAAAGCTAAATAATACAGAAGGTCGCAATGTATTCTGTATACTCCGTTTGCGACTGGGCTATTTGAAGGTTGAGCGCCGGCGCTGGTCGTATGACCCTTTACTCCAGCCTTGGGTGAGAAATAGAGGGGGGACGGATAGGAAAGGAAATGGCGAATGGGGTAACTACATCTTAGCTTCAGGACTCAAGTAGGTGGGAACCGCCAGTCTTAGCCCTTACTAGGCCCCCGCACGACGCCGACGTGTGTAGTCTCCGCAGGGTATTAGAGTAGATATTTTAAATGTTTTCTCTCACTGGAACGCATGTATCTGATGTATGTTATTTTTTCGCACATGAAAAATGTCAGATCTCGAGATTGTCGTCTCGCCACATCATACTTGATTCGATCTCTACCATAAGCACAATATTTCCAGCTGGGGCTGAGTGGGTGTGAACGGACAAACGAGCAAGTTCAATGCTAAATTTTAGAGCAAAAACACTTACATTTTATTTAAATATAAATGTGGGAGGTACTAATACCTGCGTGTTACTCATACTCCACGTCCAAAACTCATGAACATATATGTGCATATGTATTCTAAAGAAATATATGATCTCATTTGCTTTAAACGAGTACTTAAAATATTCATTCTGTATGCGCATTATTCGAGCAGTCAAAATTTGATGGTCAACATTGTTGTGAGTCTCGCCTCGTGCATTCAGTCGGCAGATGCACTCAGTTCCACCCACACGCGCTCTACATAAATTGCACTTTGCCTGACTTTAACACCAATAAAATGTGAATGGGTTAATACAGTTATACCAAATGATATCATGTTTTTAAGTGCATTTGTGAAAATACTCCTGTGTTCGTGTGCGCAAGCATCACATATAATACTTTTAATATACTCGCGCATATACTCGTATATGTATGTGCATGCGTACATTCAACACAGTAGTTGGTAGACCACAATATTGATAAACAGTAATCTTCAAATTTTTGTTCCTTTGCAAACACAACGTCACGCAGCGACATGTTGCCGACTCATACCAACAATTTGTTCGTTTGTTTATTTCTCGTAGCCACAGCTCGTGCTATGGTGAATTTGATTTTGCTAAAGTACTTGTCTATTTTTTGTTGCTTTGGCTTCGTTTTTTGTTCGGTCGCATTGCCAAGAGTTCCCATAAACATGTGTTTGTGTGAAGAGTGAAGAGCATTTTGTGTGTTAAAAGTGGAGAGCATTTCTGTAAACAATCAGTCCTTCTTTTGTGTTTTTTATATGTATGTAGGTATTTTGTGTTAATTCTAATCAATGGCAACAGGTGTTAAATTTGAAGAGCAAGAGAGTCAAATGTTAAATATTTCAAAAGTTGAGTTTTCAATATACGTTTACAACACTACCTTAAGGCACATACAAACTAATGTTAACCCTCAATTAAAGGTATGCAACGAAAGTTGAAAATTTATTGTATAACGAATATGTATTTTGTATCTGCAGTGCATGAAATCTCTAAATTACAAGAGGCTGGTCCACTTTGCTCTCGAGCCCGATAAATAAAGGTAGAAATATCCTCTTTACTTTTCTTCGTGATATATTTTTAGCTTAAAAACTTCTTTTATCAGTTAAAGGCAAATATTTAAAATTTTTAGAATATTAATGTCTACCTGAAAAATTCATCTGAAAATGCACCTTGTAGCAAAATATTGGAATACTTTTTTCACCCAAATAAATTGGGAAATCTAAGTACAGGGTTGCCCATATTCGACGGACCCATCTGGCAACCCTGTATCTTTTGACAGAGACGTCAGGTCGCTTAATGACATACCGCGTTGAAAGTGTCAGTCCAAGCAGATTTTTACCATGGAACAGTACACGCCACGCGAGCGCTCCTAAACTGTTGAAATTTACATTCAACAAAAGAAGTCAAAAGAAGAAGAAGAAAATC
Organism: Anastrepha obliqua; assembly: GCF_027943255.1. Classification (NCBI taxonomy): domain Eukaryota; kingdom Metazoa; phylum Arthropoda; class Insecta; order Diptera; family Tephritidae; genus Anastrepha; species Anastrepha obliqua. The sequence continues at coordinate 11,409,472 of NC_072894.1, forward strand.
CTCATGTCCGATGAGGCTCATTTCTTATTGAAACAAGCAAAATTGCCCTATTTACCCCACTGAAAATCCTCACGCAATTCAAGAGGTACCTCTTTACGACGAAAAAGTCAAGGTTTGGTGTGGCGTTAGTGCGAAAACGATTATTGGGCCGTTTTTCTTCGAAAATGAAGATGGTCAAGCTGTTACCGTCAATCAGGAGCGTTATCGCGATATGATATGCCAATTGTTCGTCGAAAGCGTATGAGGCAGTTCTGGTTTAAACAAGACGGCGCTCCACCACACACAGCTCGCGCCACATCGATTTCTTGAAGAAATTGTTTCCTCGTCGTTTGATGTCGAAAAATGGCGATTTTGACTGGCCACCGCGTTCGCCCGATTTCACGTCACCTGACTTCTTCTTGTGGGGGTATTTAAAATTAAAGGTTTGAAGCAGACAATTTTACAAAGGCTGACCGCAGATGAGAACCTCGTACGTTAAGATAAGTATGTAAGAAAGTTTAGTTCAAAGAAATTTCTACATATTTGCCAAATATAAATTGCGAATACTTGAACTTACGAGCTCAAAACTTCTGTGTTCATATAAAAATATTTAAAAAAAAAATCATAAAAATACTCAAACTGTGATATTTAAACAAATGTCTGCTTGAGCAAGGCAGCTGTTAAATAATCAAAATATGAGCATAAAATGTGAAAGGAAAATTCAATGCGAACGAAAAGGAATATTATGAAAAAATAAATACCTAAATAAATAAACAAAAATACCAAATATTTAGACAAATAAAAATTTCCTCAGATTTTTGTTTTGAACAACGAATGGAAAACATTCCACACAGAGTTAAAAAAAGTTGCTTAGAAAAATATTTCAATTGAAGTTGAAAAAGCTGTCAATCAATGCATGAGGTGTTGACGGCGCTAACAGGCCATTTGCTGCATCGTTTACATTTTGGCAAGGAATGTGAGAACTGTGTGGCAATGGTAAGTGGGAGGAGGTGAAAAGAGTGGTGAAGTATACATTTAGAGATGATTGATTTGGAACGGTATAATTTGGGATGGTGTAAGACCTTTTAAAGGTAATCATTTGATATGAAAGTAAAAAGTGTAGAAGTGAATGAGAAATGGAAGGCGTATTTTAATTGCGAACAAGACGTTTTCTGCTTAACTTGGTTACTAAAAATATTAAAGAAATATTGCAATTCTCCTATGAGGCTATTGCCGTATGAAAGATTCTCCGAAAATGCGAACAATTTTAAAATGGTTGTATACAGTTTAAGGGCTATTTGTTCGTTCAGTTGTTCGAAGAGTTGGGTTGGGGAATGTTGCTCTCAAAGATCGGCCATTTTCATGATGAATTTCAATAATTTTAACGCTTTGTTCTACCGCGCCAAATTGTGCATCTCTCTACTTGATAAAAATTAAAAATGACATAAAAAAATATGCCGTGTAGGAATTACTCACTACTGACATTTAGGCGTCACTTTTGAAACTAACGGGTGGTTAAATTTCAAGGGCCGATTTTGAATGTGAACCCCACCTAAACGTCAAGCTTTTTTCTCCATTTCGTTTGACATTTTTCAATTTGAGACCAACTCAATTTGAACCATGCAAAGATACACAATCGAGCAACGCGTTAAAGTTATTCAGACTTATTATGAAAACGGGCGTTCAAATGAAAATGCATATCGCGCACTTCGTCTTCAGTGATGAGGCACATTTTCACCTCAGTGGATTCGTCAATAAGACGCGGCAGACGCATTTGGGCGAATGATAATCCCAGAGTGACTGCCGAAAAACCAATGCACCCACAAAGAGTGACTGTTTGGTGCGGTTTATGGGCCGGCGGCATCATTGGGCCGTATTTTTTCCAAAATGAGGCCGGTCAGGCAGTTACTGTGAATAGTGTTCGCTAGCGTGAGATGATAACGAACTTTTTACGGCCCGAATTGGAAGATATGGATGTGGACAATATGTGGTTTCAACAGGACGGTGCCACTTGTCACACAGCTAACGAAACAATGTCGCTTTTGCGCGAAAAATTTGATGACCGAATAATCTCACGTCGCGACGATGTCAATTGGCCGCCAAGATCATGTGATTTGGCACCGTTGAACTTCTTTCTTTGGAGTTATTTGAAAAAAAGGTGTACGTCGATAAGCCAACAACAATTCAAGAGCTAAAGGATGAGATAATTCGGCACATTAACGACATAGAACCTCAATTATGCCTCAACGTCATCGAAAATTAGGACCATCGGATGGAGGTGTGCCGCCGAGGCCGTGGCGGCTATTTGGCCGATATTTTGTTCCATACATAATTGAGCCATACCAAAATTATTATAATAAAGAGAAATGACACTAATTTCCTAGAAAAATTGTAGTTTATTCAAAATCAACACCGGCCCTTAAAACTTAACCACCCTTTATAAGTAAAGGCATTTTATATCATCAAATATTAGTGATTTTACCGTTGTATTTCACGTTGTGCCATCAGTTTGTTTACGACTATAGTTGTTCGCAAACACGTCTTGTCACAATACCTTTTTATATTTTATCTACTAATTTTAAACAAAAGCATCAACAGCCAACAATCACAGCGCGTACTTTTTGTTTTTGTTAATTATGCGCTACTTTTTTAGGTGTACTGATTTTTATGTTTCTCATTTTCTTACACAATTTCACTCAAAATTACTTAGCGCTCGCAGACATTTATTAAAATTAAGAAATTTAGCAACCAAACTGGAAGCCAGCAAAACCAGGTATGCACTCAGAATTTCATGTCACACAAAATTACACGCTTTACCTTTCTACTTTCAAAATTTGTTAAAAATCTCCTTTCAACTTGAAAACGTATAATATTAAATTCCAAACAACCTGCAGGCGACTTATAGACTACGTAGCAACAACAAGAGTGCCAACTGCAGTGTTGTTGTAGGCCTTGGCTAACCTGGTAAAAAGTGGCTTTGACTTTTGATGATTAAAACTTGGCCGCTTGTTTGCCAGTTGGCAACGATATTGAATTACGTCCAGCGTAACTTGACAGGGCATGATGAAAAAGGCTAAACTACCGTTAACGCTGTATAAAAAAACAGTAAGCACAATATATAACAACAACACCAGGAGCTTGAAGGAAATGAGCCAAACCTCAAAGAATGTGTCAAAGCTATATTTGATGAGGGAAACGCGCAACCAATACGCTACAACTGAAGCACGCGCATAGCCTTGATCTTACAGCTGACAATGTTGACAGTAGTGGCCAGTCATTAAGCGTGCACTTATCAGCATATTATAGGGGTGTGGAGTGGCGAAAGTCTTACATTACCGATTAACGCGCGGGGTGGCTGGCTAAAGGCAGCAGTTAAGTACTGAAGTAATGAAGATTTATTAAATTTAAAAACCATATTGCCAGTTGACACGAACGTGTAAAATGTGAAGACATGTTTTATTTTTATCACTGTTCCTCTTTTTTTAACGTTTTTTCTTGTCATTTGTTTGCTTGAGTTTCTTGTCATTACACTCAACATGGCGTATGAGTGATATTCGCAACTGCACTGCCATTACCCACATATGTACATATGTATGTCGCCTATACTACTCGCACACACTCACATAAAGTAACTTGCACCTATGTATGTATGTGCGCTAACCGCTTCACTTACCTCATCACAGCCAGCACAGCGTGGTTTCAACATTTCCGCATAGTGTCGTTCACAATAGATTTTGTCCTCGTGCACACAGTACGTCAAATCGACCAATAACTCATTGCAAGTACTGCACGTAAAACAGCGTGGATGCCACATTACGCTCTCGACAAACTTTGGTGCGGCCACCACCATTTCGCCGGTATTGATCTCACCCTCACAGTGGGCGCAGTGCTCATCGTATGGCGCATCCTTAATGTAACCTTAAGTGAATTAAATTTTGTTCAGTTATTGTTTTTTGTTTTTATTTTGCTTTTTGTTTCTTTCAATTAACACACGAATACTCGCAAAACGCTCACCAATATCCAATGCTATTTCATTGCGCGCCGTCACGAAATCCTCGAATGACGCCTCATGTTGCTCCTCCAAGTGCTTGCAATGCTGCAGCGACAAATCCTGCTTGGGTAGCTGATAGGCGATTTGTTGCTCACGATAGCGCACCCCTTCCGTACCAATTTTCGGCACTTTGTCCACTGGCAACTGTTCGAAGTAGCGATTGATGCGCGAAGAGGCACGTATGCCAGGCGGTACCCAAGTGTAGCCGAGATCACGCGGCTCCACACCAGATTCCGCTGGCGATACCACCTTAAAACCTAAGCGCTCGTGCACCGTTGTGGTTTGCTGCTGGTAGATGGCGTGCGCTTCACGTGGGCATTTGCAGGATTGGCAAGTTTTTCTGCAAAAAAAAAAAAATCATTAAATATCAATTTTCAGATTATTTTTTATAATTTCTGGCAATTTTATTCTACAATTTGTTATCAATATTTAATAAACAAAAAAGTCAAAGCAAACGAATTTTTTCATTCATCTGCCGTAACCGGTTTTCTGATTAATGATTACTGCTGCATTAACAGAACTTTAACAGCGCTGGGTGCTTTTTAGCAGAAAAGCTTACGTCTTATGTTATTGCACGACATCAGCACACCTTACGGAATTTTTTCAACCTACAATAAGGTGTTCAAACAGAAATGATTTCTTAACCCTTAAACGTCTTTGTTTTTATGGAAAAATGGAATGGATGGATGGAAAAATAGTGCGGAGGCAGCTCCCAAATGGATTAGTTATACCAACTCATTTATATACTTTTCCTTGCAGATTCCTGAAACGGACATAGAAGACCAATTAAGATGGTAGATAGATAGGAGAAATGGTTGAAGTGCCGCACAGTGCGGCCGATTCCCAAAAAGCTGGCCAAAAGTTGAAAAAAAAGTTTCTAGATAGAGTTTTTTTGTCTTTGGGTTGGCTACAGTAATGCCTTGAGTAGTGAAAACCGTTCATAGCAACGTCCTGTACCCTAAGTATCCTCTGTATTTTCAGTCGCAACGTGACCTTCGTTTGAGCATCGTATTACTGTCGATGAATAGTGAAAGTTGTACACATTTGAAAGATTTTGTAATGGAGTAAATTGAACAAAACCAAATGGAATCATCTTCGGAAGGTTAGTAAAATACGAGAAATCTTTAGTACACATCAATACCTCGACACAAAATTTTTAGCTGCAGCAATACGTAGATACTTTTTTTGCAATTTTTTTTATAAAATTTGAGTTTTCAAACTGTATAGTAATACAACGCCCTCATATGCTGCTTTGAAACCTATTAAAGGTTACTCAAAAAAGTAATGGTTACTGAATAAAACAAGATTCAGCTGCTACCACTTGCTACCTTGCGACCCCGAAAACATATAAATTTACACGCATCTTGATTATGTTCTAGAATATATGCTATTTCACGTGAGGGGGTGGCCAATAGGGGTGGAAGGGGGTGGATTTTCAAAATTTTAAGATCAAATTCGTAATCAGCGACCCCGACAACCCCCGAGTAAGAAATTTTGAATCAATTACTTAATTGTTTAAGTTTTGGCCAGCTTTTCGGGAATCGGCCGCACTGTGTGCCGGTCTGGCACTCCTCAAGTAACACTGAAGCGCCGTTTTGATACCATTATGAGACCTTTTACGTTGGCGCACTGCCCCAGACTGTCGAAGAAAGGAGCACCCAGTGACCTTAATCGTCTAGCTGCCAAACCCACACATTTAGAGAGAAAGTGCTCAACAGTCTCCTTCTCTGAAAGGTCCCCACAGCTTCTGCAATGGGGGTTAAATGGTAACCCTATCTTCTTCGCGTGTGTGCCGATCGTCCAGTGACCGGTAAACACAGCTACGAGTTTGGAAATTGAATGGTGCGGAGTCCAAACAACTTTCTGAGTCCTGCGTCTATTGTACTCGGAACAAAGGGTTTTCAAAATAGCACATGAAGAAATAGAGCTCCATTTTTTCTGAGAAATAAGTAGTACAATTCCACTTTAACAACAGTATGGGGGATGCTGATGGAGACCTTTGAGATCAATTCAGGTGGCCTGTTCCTGGCAAGCTTATCATCAATTTCGTTTCCCGCTATATTTCTATGTCCTGGAACCCAGATCAGAGAAATGTGACCTGCACACCCAAGAGAAATATCTCTTCTTTACATGAGTTTACTAGTTTCGTTCTGCACCATGGTGTCGTCAGAGCCTTAATTGCGGCTTGACTATTGGAGAAAATGTTAATATTTCCCACGCTCCCGCATTCCCTAAACATTTTGCATGCCTGCAAGATCGCAAAGACTTCTGCTTGAAAAACACTAGCAGAGTTCGGTAGTTTAAAGGAGATAGATAAATTGGCTGATTTAGAGAAAACCCTTGCTCCGACTCCCGAATCCATCTTGGAACCGTCAGTGAAGAAGAGGAGCAAGTTTGGGAGCAGGTTTTTCCCTCGATCCAATCCTGCCAATTTGGAAAGATACGGATATGGATAAGATATTCCTTAACGAATATTTCTCGAAATTGAAAACATGCGTACAAATGCATGCGCAATTTTGTATAAAGTTTTTAAAAGATTTTTTAAATAAAATGAGAAGCTTTTGTACCATATTTAAGGTGGACTTCCTTTTCAATTAATTTTTATCATAAACTTCATTAACGGCCGCTTGTTGCGTTTATCGCGTAAAAATTTTTCGTCAATCATAGATACTTAATTCATAATCATACAAAGCAGGCTCAAAGATATCGACGACTCCTTAAGAGACGAGCAAGCTGGTTTTCGCCCTCACCGTAGCTGTGTTGACCAAGCTAACACACTTCGGATTATAGTAGAACAATCAGTTGAGTGGCGCCCTCCGCTCTACACGCTGTTCTTATGCTTTAAGAAGGCGTTCGCCACCATCAAACGAGACGCAATATGGCTGCCACTGAGTAGAAAGAGAGTTCGCGCCAAAGTAGTCCGCCTCATTAAAGCCCTCTACGAGAACTTCGAACTGGAAGTGCTTTACAAAGGCGATTTCAGCGATCCATTCACTACCAACGCTGGCGAAAGGCAAGATTTTCCCCTGTCGCCCCTTCTCTTTGCCATCGTCCTTTATGACGTCATGAGGCAATTAATCCTGCACGAAAACGGCATCGCATGGGGTTTCATCAGACATCTTGAACACCTGGACTTCGTCGATGACATCTGGCTCCTCTCTCACAAACTCTCTGGCATCCAAGCGAAGGCGGACAAACTAGTCGCGCTGGCACGCACTGTCGGCGTGGAGGTCAACATCGCCAAGACCAAGGCCATTAGAGGGAGGAGAGGGGAGTTCGCAAATCTCTACGAATATTCGGCTCATGCGTGAATTCCGTATTGTTGTACGGAAGCGAAACATGGCTGGTCTCTAACACCTACACACAGAAGCTACAATCCTTTATCAACAAATGCCTCCGCATCATCTGCAGTATATTCTGGTCAAACACCATCAGTAACGACGCACTATGGAGATTAACGAACAAGGAACCCATCCTTAGGCAAATCAAACACAGAAAGTGGCAATGGATAGGTCACACTTTGAGAAAACCAGAATGGCACTAGACTGAAACCCGCAAGGGAGCGGAGGTCGCGGTCGACCAAAAAACCCTTGTAGAAGGTCGATGTTGCGCGAACTAGCAGATGCCGAACCGTGTACGATGGAAGAGTCTTGTAGGGTCAAGGGGGAAAATAACTTATAAATTGTAAAGTACTGAACTTCTACAGCCGCGGTGAGGCTTATCGTATTCAGTGTTGCCACAGCGATGTACACATTTCTATCTCAGTGAGTGTTGTAGAAATTATTTCTTTTCATCTTCGCGTCGAGATGCGAAATGTTAAAGCATAACTTTTTAACATTAATTTTCAGTCCCAAGCCAGGCCCGAGAAAAATAAAAAAAAAACACTTTCGAAAGGAAGTTTATTGCTTTAGAAGTTAAGAAATAAATCTTGGAGCGTCTTTTGAAAGGAGAAAAACCATCTCACATCAATTTGAATGAAGCAACAGTCCGGACTATCAAGAAAAATGGAAAATGAATAAGAAGTGGAGTTGCTGCAGGATCATTCACATCGGCAAAACGTGTAGCTCGCCTCCGCGCGTCAAGAATTGAGAAAATGGAAAAGGTACTCAGCATTTGGATTGATGATTGCTGACAAAAAAAAAATTCGATTAGGTGGCATTATTATCAAACAAAAAACACTAAAATTTATAAACAACTTAAAGAACAGGGAGCATTCTCTGTCAACCCAGATTTTGTGGCAAGTAAAGGTTGGTTCGCAAAAAATAGCATAAGAATCCAAGGAGGAGCTGCGTCAGCTGATAACGGAGGTGCTAGAACGTATCCAGAAAATATTAAAAACATTATAGAAGAGCAAGAATACACAGCAGATCAAGTTTTCAATGCCGACAAAACCGGGCTTCGGTTGGAAAAAATGCCCAGTAGAACCTTTATATTGAGAATAGAAAAAACAGCACCCGGATTTAAGGTGTCCAAAGATCGGCTAACGCTCATTTTGTGTAGCAATCCACCGAGGGGCTTGATGACAAAACCGTTGCTAGTTTATAGACCGTTAAATTCACGTGCACTTAAAGGCGTAAATAAAAAACACCTTACCGGAATATTGAAAAGCAAAGACCTTAGGCGACTGAAAATTTATATAAAAATTGGTTTTTTGTTTTGTGCCAGACGTTGAACGTAATTTAAGGCAGAAAAATTTGAGCTTCCAGGTGCTATTACTATTAATTACGATAATGCTCCATGTCACCCATCATCCCAACGGCAAAATACTGTTCATGCCACCTACTTCGTTGCTCCAACCATTGGATCAAGGTGTTATTTATATCTTTAAAACGTATTACATAAGAGAGTAGTATTCAGAATTTAAAAACAATTGAATTGTTTTTTGCATTTTCTTAAAGTATACTGTGTGAAAATTGGAAGTGAATCCGACAAAAACTTTTCGAGTTATTCAACAATTAGCAAAGGGCACTCGAGCACTCCGGAGCGTTCGCAAAACTTTAAATGCGTTTTTCTCAAAACTATGTTTTTTGAATTGGTGATTACTGTAACTTAAAAACCGCTTGGTACATTTCAAAAATTGTATACTATTTATTTTTGTTTCAATAATTTCGATTTTTTTTTTAACAATTAATTGTCGGTTTTTTTCTCGAAAGTCTGAAAAATATTTGCTGTGGCCACCACATTGTTCATTTTGAAAAAAAGCAAGCTTCGATCTATTAATAAAACTAATTTCTCTTGTCCGATTGATTTTAGTTGAATCTCCAAGTACTTGTGATGATCACCGCAAGGAACTTCTGGAAAAATGGGCACAAACAGCGACAACTTTTACAATAATATTTTTTTTTTAATTTTGTTAAAGTCAAGTCGAAACATGATGTATTAATGCCATGTTTTATTTTCGTAAAATAAAGCAAAAAAAAAACTATAAAGAAAAAATGCAAATTTTTAAATTTAAATGAACCCTAACTTAGGTGATTTCATATTTAATTAAGCAAACGATTTTAATGCACCACAAAGGCGTTTAAATTTCTACTTCAAAGGCATTGAATGAAAAAGTGTTATTCCGCCCCACATTTGGCTAAGAGGAATAAAATTAAAAGTGCGCTAAAAGATAGAGAAAAACAGTATCAATTTTCAAACTCGTTAGCCTCAGCAGCTAAACCGACACACAGCCACATACTTTATAGTAGTTTCTGCGCAACGTTCCGCTTGAGGGGCGAGAACAATATTTTCCATTTTCTTGCAACCTGACGAGCTCAAGTTCAAATACAATAGATATTGTGGCTCATAAACTTAAACATTACAATAAATAAATTTTTTATTTAATCGCTTTTTATATAATGTTGGCATTACGGAAAGCTATTGTAAGCGCGGTAAATATAAATCTATAAAAAAAATAGATACAAATAAAAAAAGGATACTGCAATAACCACTTAAAAAGTCATTAGTTATGTTGAAGGAAAGCTCTGAGCTGGAAATGTGGAAAATGAAAATGAAAAATAGGAGAAGATATAAGTAGATAGAATATTTACTGAAGTAGAGAACTTATTAGGTTCCTATGAAGAGTAGCTCTCATAAAAAAAATTATGAAATGTGAGTGAAGCAAACGCAAAGCGAATACCACGGAAGAAAATTCACAAAATACACACTTTAAAACGTAAATGAAATATACAGTGTTACAGAAAAATTGTGTAAAAAATATTTTATATTGAAAACGATGCTCATTCCTCTTTAGAGGCTGCTAATCTTTTAGCAGACTTATTCAGTACACGCAAGCGGATGCTTTCTCTCAAACCGTCCTCACCTGCAGATGCTGATGGTCTTTCAGTGGCGATTTAACCCCATATTATGGAGATTAACTAGCCACGAACTAAAAGGGCAGCTCCATATAGGAATTGCGTATCCACCCATTCGCCGAACGGCGGAATTGGTGGCCACCCAAGTACTATTTGGGAGAGCATCGTACCGACAAACTTGCCGAAGGAATAAAATGCACATATTTTCCGTAATGTGGAGGCTAACAAAGGATATTTTTGCACGAGGCAACCCACTTTCGGGAAAATGCTCCCGTCGAGCAATCGATGGCTCGGGCATCGGATGTGCAGGCCCGAGCTCCACACCTCCCTATGACCGGAACAGACACCCAGGGTTCTGGAGGAAGCGCACTACTAGTAGTGAAACGTGGCACATTGGCTATGCCAATGGAGAGCCGAGTGGGTGTGAGCGATACACCGAAGCGATCCGAAGGAACTGAACAAGTTGTGGAGAATGTGGAGATGGCGGACAATCTCTCAGTAGACTCAGATAGATCTCTGGTACCGAGTAAGTCCTTGACAACGGTCAAAACTGGTGGGAATCAGGTAAGTACTGGTAAAAAGACTGAAGTTATTGGTTATTCGAATGCAGGTGTTGGTCTATACGCAAGGCAGATCAAACGAAGAAAACAGAAGACGAAGAAAGCCGAAGCATTAGCTAAGGTAAGTACTCAAGCGTCAATTTCGACACCTGTAATGGAAACGGGAAAGCGTGGCAGAACAGAGGATTCCTTTGTAACGTTGCACTCTTCCGGAAACGAAATGGGCTCTGTGCCAACGACCAGGAAGAGGAGAAAGGCAAAGAAGAGGAAAGTCAAGAGACGGAATTCGGGAATGCCTGCATCCTCGACTCAATCCAAGGCAGACAAAAGCTAAGGGACCTCAAATGTCGAATGACACTCTTCTGTCAACGTCTCGCGAATCATTCGTGAGAATGGCACCAAAGGTAATGACGGTGGAGATACATACCGACAAGCAAGACGGTCTACTGTCCAAAGGACAAGCAAGACTATCTTGACAGCTATCTTTGGAAAGCTATCGGTGAGTCGAAAGACGCGCCGACTTTCGAGGGTAGAAGCGTGGTGGACGGATCAGCGATTATGTAGGCAATATACATACATAAAGAGCGATGGTCTAGTCTAGAACGCTGTAGAACTGCAAAGTGTTTTGTGGAAGGAAAGACGTTTGGTTGATGGTCGGTACCATTACAGCACACAACCCATGAGTTCAGCATATGACCACCATTGGAATCACTGAGGACCCAATGTGCCTGTCATGCTTGGTGGAGGCGGATAGCACTGAGCACTTTCTCTGTGAGTGTTCTGCCTTTGCTAGAGCACGGCTACGAGTTTTGGGTTCCGATGTCATGAGAATGAGCAAAATTCGTTCTCTAAAACTGGAGGATATTTACAGATTTGCCAAAGAATCTGGAAAATTCTCACAGAACTAACTATGTGTATCTCTGTCTCTATTCTTTCCTATCTCTTTCTCTGATACTTCTCTCTTCCCCTCCTTGACTATCTATGGCTCTCAAATTCACCAGACGGGAATCCGATGTATTATTCTCTTTTTCGCCATTTTGGAGAGCAACTAAACCCAACTAAAATATTCACCAGTTTCGAGGCACTGAAAAAATCCATTGTCCGTGAGTGGGCCAAAATACTTGAAACTCCCCCAGCCACCAGAGGGAGTCTCAGTGGTCTCATACGCCGACGAGTGCACGATAATGGCGACTACCTCGCCAGCCATTCTAACTTGTTCACTGCGAGGAATTTACATCTCTCCCCCACTAAACCCACGGCGACTGCGAGGAATTTACAACTCTCCCCCACTAAACCCACCTGGACAAAGGAGGTCAAGCTACAACTCAAGGTGAAAGTCGATGATACACAAATTCCGACGGTTAACAACCCCAAAACTTTGTGTGTAACCTTTGACAGCTTGCTCTCCTTCTCAGCGCATACAACCGCTATTGCAACTAAAGTACAGAATCGCAAAAAGGTTCTCAAATCACTCGCCGGCAGCACTTGGGGCAAAGACAAGGAAATGTTGCCGTCGACTTTTAAAGCAATAGGCCGACCGGTTCTAAACTATGCTGTGCATGGTTGTTGGCTGGAACCAGTGATTGGCAATGGACGAAGCTTCAGACCTGCCAAAACACTGCATTAAGAACCGCGACAGGATGTCTTCTGATGTCACCTATACAACATCTACATGATGAGGCCCTAATGCTGCCTATTAAGGAGCATAAAAAATTGATCAGTAAGCAGTTTCGGCTAGGGTGTTACCGCAGCCCTCACCTATGCAGACACCTGCTCGAGCCTGAGCCACCTCCCAGGTACATCAGGAGGCATCTCCTCAACTACGCGGACGAGATCTCAGACAAAAGTAACAGACCGCTACTTCATCGGACAGTGTACAGACAGGTTATAAACGACATTCATCGGGAGACTCTCACCACGGACGAGATCTCAGACAAAACCAACAGACAACTACTGGATCGGACAGTGTACAGACAGGCCATAAACGACACTCATCGGGAGACTCTCACCACTTTCTTAAGCTCCCGACCCCCGAATGCCGTTATCGGAGTCCAACCACCACCAATCGCAGACGAAGAGCTCCGACTTCCCCGAGAGTCCCGCGTAATCTTGGCACAATTACGTTCTGGATATTGTAGCAGGTTAAACTCCTACTTATCCAGAATCGACCCCGCCATACTAAACATATGTCCAGCATGTGAAGGCACCCCGCACGACACTAACCACCTTTTCACATGCCCCTTTAAACCCACTCATCTAACACCCCTCTCCCTCTGGACCCAACCCGTCGAAACAGCTAGTTTCCTGGGCCTACCGTTAGATGAGCTAGACGAAGACAACCGGTGATTACGCTACACTGACAGGGCAAAGGTACTGCTACAACAACAACAACCTGAAAGTCACATTCGGGCCGCTTGCGATTCGTTTCTGGACCGTCTCAAGGCCATGGTCAATGCAAAAGGTGGTCATATCGAGCAAAAGTATATTGATTCTTAATTTTGTATTATTTTCACACATTTTTTACTTTGAATTGAACAAAAGTAATTTTCCAAACTAAATTTACGGCTTTTTATCGAGTGCGGGACCCTGTATTAAATACTTTTATAAAAAAAAAATATATTAAATACAAAATAAAAAATATTGTTAAAACTTGATAATTCTTGGCGCTGCTATTATTTAGAACACAGGTGTATGTGTATTTGGATATGCTGTGGATTTATGTTGCGTGGATTTACATGTGTAGCTAAGAGAGATGGCAGTCCAACATTTCTTCCAACATTTATAAACAAATCAGTTGTTTGCAATAACATCGCCAATATTTGAACGAAAAATTCGGTTTTACTATTGCCTTTGCGTACCATAACCGCAAATGTTTTATTCATCAAAAACAAAATTAAATTAAAAAAAAAAACGTTCTACAAAGAGAAACTGTGTGCGATAGCAGTTTGTTTTTCACAAATAATAATTGAAAACATTTTCCTTAAGTACTTAAGTTCTCTTACCTTACAATGAGATCGTAAATTTCCTTCTTATCGAATACTTTACAATATGCATGCAGGACATTTAGGCAGGCATAACGCATACCCGTCCAGGGGATGGACTGTGACGCCAATGCCTCCCACAAGGGGCAATTAGCGTGTCGATCCAAGTCGAGCATTTTCACCATGGTTTGATGATTTGTTTTTGGTTTTTTGTTTTAGTTACTTTGCTTTCGAATATTTGCTGTGCCAAAAACATATGTATGTATGTATGTATGTTTAAACACCCTGTTTATATGTTGTCACCGCACAACTGACAGCAGCATTTTCAAAAACATCAAATTCTATAAACATCATTTAGTTCAATTCTATTGTAAATTTGGCAATTTCCACATTTCCTCGTTTAATGTTTTTCTTTAATTCTTTATTTACAAAAACAACAAATAAAATTAGCACATTAACGTCTAGGTAAATTATGCGCTGTAAACAAAATTTGAAAACCATTATCGTTTTGGCAGTTTTAGGATGCAAATAATTTATGAGATGCCGACGTTCACTTTTACCGTTTGTTTTGGTGTTTTGGTGTGTTGGTTGGTATGTATTTTATTTAACGCCATCATTTTGACCTTAGAAATGAACAACGAATCATTGAACAACAACAACAAAATTGGTCGCAGGAGGATTTTCTTCAATACAAACAACCGTGCTCAAAATATTTGGAAGCCGAGGAATTAACAGTTTTCAACTATATTTTATTTTTATTTTTCTTTATATTTTTTTAAATATTTTTTTTAACTTTTTTTTTTTTTATATTGTTTGTTATATTTTTTTTATATTTTTTTTAAATTTTTTTTTATTTTTTTTATATTTTTTTATATATTTTTTTATATTTATTTTTTAAATTTTTTTTATATATGGGTAGTCGAAAAAGTCTTTTCGTATTTCTAATCAAACTTCAACTCATATTTTTTTTATATTTATAATGAACTTTATTAATCCAAATATGTACCATTTTGGTCGACCACCTTTTGCCATTTTTCTTCTAGAGATATTATTCCATCAGTGTAAAACTTTTGTGGTTTCTCGGAGAAAAACTGCGACAAGTAATTTTCACAGGCTTCTATTGAAGCCAACTTTACTCCATTAAGGGAGTTCTGCATTGACCGAAACAAATGGTAGTCCGATGGTGCAAGGTCAGGGCTATAGGGCGGATGCATCAAAACTTCGCAGCCAAGCACTCCCAGTTTTTGCCGAGTCATCAAAGATGTGTGTGACCTAGCGTTGTCCTGATGGAAGACGACGCCATTTCTGCTGATCAGTTCTGGCTATTTTTTTTACTTACTTCGATCTCATCAGTTGTTGACAGAAAAGTGTAGAATCAATCGTTCGAGCAGGCTGGAGCAGCTCATAGTGGATGATTCCTTTCCAATCCCACCAAACACACAGAATAACCGTTCGAGGCGTCAATCCTGGCTTTGCGACCATTTGTTGAGCTTCACCACCCTTGCACCATGATCTTTTTCGCACATTATTGTCGTATTTGATCCACTTTTCGTCTCCTGTTACCATTCGCTTCAGAAATGGTTCGATTTCATTTCGTTTCATCAAAGATTTTAATTCGGTCCATTAAATTTTTCATAGACAATTCATGTGGTTCCAAACATCGAGCTTCTTTTTGTAACCAGCCTTTTGTAAATGGTTCAAAACCGTTTGATGATGAATGGTTATAGTGGAGTGTCTGGAGCGTTAAAAACGTTAAAACCTAGGATGTCTTAGGGACTAGATGAAATTAAATTATCTTTGCGAAAATGTGTTGTGAATAACATAAATAATAATCTCTACCTATTTAAAAGTTGTGCATTTGATTTTTAAAAAGCAAAAATTTATGATTGCAATAACTTATGTGCTATAATGCAAATAACGTTGTAGAATTTATTGTTTTTGTAACAGAAGTGGAAGCAAATGAAAAAATAAATAGATTATGGATAATTAAATATTAAAAAAAAAAAAATATTATGTAAACTATTCGTTTATTTAAATAATTAGCATACAAAAACAAAAAAATAAAAAATTGTTTCCTGTTATTATAGCATAAAAGTAAAATCGAATTAATTATTAAAAACAAAAAAATTATGACTATTTAAAAGAAAAAAATGAATTAACAAAAAAATTTGTCTATTGAAAAATTTAAATTTTTTCAAATATCATCTTCAATTTCACTGATGTTAATCATAGGCGCTACATTTAGACAGCTGTCGTCGGTTCTCTGTAGGTATGCTACACTGCAGTATAATCCACTTTTTCGGCATCCGCATGCAGCTCCACATCCTTTTTTGCAATTGCAAAATAACATTTTTAATAAATTTTCCGGAGCAGGTAATTGATTCGTAAATATTGGATGATAGGTATTATTGGAATAGTTCCATCCCCAATTTTCGATGATTAAATCATTCCCTAACCACATCTGGATTTGTAGGTAAACCCGTTTTAAGTGTTCAAATGCTGCATCAGATGTGGGAGGTAACGAAGATAAAAGAACACTTGTGTCTTTGCCAGTTGCTTTGATGAAGGAATTGAACCTGAATGTATTCAAATCTGTCATTTTTGCCGAAGCACCATACAGTCCCAAAATACATGTAATACCAGCTTGAAATATATTATTTGCATCTTCATGTACATTTTTAAATACTGCTGCTGAGTCATGTAGATCATTCCGCTTCTCAAAATTTTTGATAAACTTAATTTTTCCTTTATTGTAAAACGCAGAAGTAGTATCACAGCCCGTGAAAGCATGTAAAAATAGAACATGTTCTTTACATGCTGGTAGAGATTTTTCTAAACTTTTCGATGAAAATATTTGTTGGTTAACTTTGCCTCGGGATGGTTTTAAAAAATATATTTCACGATCAGTAGGCGCCAATGCCATTAACACAACCAAGACGTCAATGTCTTCAGAAATTACAACAATATTTTGAGATTCTAAGCTAATTGCTGTATCAACAATTAATTTATCTGCATCGCTTTCCGCTTGGCATGTAAAAATATTGTTATCAGCTAATTTTATTCTTAACATTTCGATTAGGTGAGATTTATTTTTTTTATTCGTTAGAAATTTATCTTGAGCGATTTTTAACGGCATATTTTCATCAAATTCAATATCTGTACTTATATTTTTTAGTGCGCGACGATTCCTTTCAGCAGATTTAATACCGTCCTTCTTATATCCATCAAATATCACGTATGCGTTATTATAATTATTCCTCAAATATCTTACGTAATGTTCGCATATAATTTTGAATGTTTCATTTAATTGCCATTTGCAACGATATAACAACATGCCTCCATCAATAACATAATGAACATTTTCTAAGCTTTTCAAATTAATCTGAATTTCTGGGAATAATTCGTAGAAAGTTGATTTTTTTGTCTTTCGCATTTGGCCATCTTCAAACAGAGCAAGTGGATATTGCCAGTTCATAATTCATATAAGTTTTTAGTTCATCATCTGTTTTTTTCAACACACAAATACATTGAAACAGCAACAATGGATCAACGGGAATAACATTGTTATGAATTTTTATTTTATTATTTTTAGCCAATAGAGAATTTATTTTATCTTTCCTTAAAAACTTCAATTCGCGTACATTTTTCCCTTCGATTTTCTTCATAACTTTTAAACCTTCTTCAAAAGCATTGTAACAATTTATACTTTTATCACCGGTAATTCCAGTGGCAATTGACATAATTGCATCTCTATCAGGAAAAGGACTGTGTTCTTTGAAAAAGTCTACCAATCTTTTTACATCGATACCATCCCTTTCTATTCTAGCATCTGTAGAATCACTGTGTTGATGACTTTTATTGAAAGATATGAAAATTTTCTATGCTTTGAATAATATCTTTACTATAAATAACTCCTCTGATCCATTTATAAACTACACTTTCAGTGGCACCTCGTTTAAAAGGACCCCCTTCGACGCTCATTCCTTTCATTAAAGTCTGCTCAATAGTCTGATCACTTGCAATACCAGAAAAAAAAATATCTGATCGCCTAGATGTGAAATATCCTGTTGTATATTTTTCGAACTCTGCTGGATCCATTATATACTGTAATTCCTTCATATCTTGCAGATATGAAAATGTCCTGATGCGTGGAATAGTGGAATCATCAGCTCAATACTATGTAGATGTAAATTCCAATCCCCCATACGGTCGGCAGTAATGAAGTCTTTCAATATTGTTACCATTCGAAAATACGTAATCCATAGTTTTGATGTTTTATTTTTATTTTCTAGCTCAACTAACTTATCTTCAAAAATTCTACTCAGCATTTGAAATCCTTGGTTTTCTGTAATTTCATTGTAATTGAACATTTCAAAAAACATCGATATTTGTTCGTCATTCAATACATTTAAAAAATCCGCATTATTCTCCTTAAGATCTTCAAAAATTAATTGTGCTAAAGCTTGCTGCAATAAGGTATGAGCACGTACTGCTCTAGCATAGGCACGTCCTGACGTTATGTGATCAATCGTATTTTCTGGATAAATGGTAATTAGAAAGAACTTCTTTTATCCCACTTCCAGCCATAATATAACCAATAATATATAACGTTGGGAAGATGTTTGTCTTTATCTATTTAAGTAAAATTTAACGTAGAACTAAAAAAATTCAAACTCAATATTATGCTCCAATATATTAATTTTTCATATTTTTTTGTTTAAACAATGAAAAAATTAATTGCACAATATAATATTGGTAGAAGTTACAATTTAGAGCATACAAAAGAAAATCCTGTTGGTTACATGGCAATTCATTCAGTCCCTACGAGATCCGAGGTCAAAACCCCTGGGCACTCCACTATTAGTGCCTTGGCGATGTCATGGCAGCTTATGTGACGGTCCTGGTCAATCTTTTCCAAAATTTCATCGACTTTTTTAACGATAGGTCGACCGGGGCGAGGTGCTTCTTTCACATCGAAATTTCCAGAACGGAAGGGAGCGAACCATTGTTGTGCTACACGAACTGATACAGCATCGTCTCCGTAAACTTCACAAATTTCATTGGTGGCTTGCGTGGCATTCTTCCCTTTTTTATACAAAAATTTAAAAATCTAGCGAATTTCTTCATTATTTTCACTCATTTTTGAAAGCGATAACTTTTTTTCAACTTCTCCGAATTTAATTTTTTTATGGTTAAATGAAGCTTAAAATGTCACCTTTCTACACCATATGATATGACACAATGTGATTGGTAGCACTGGAGATGGATGACTTCAACGACATCTATTGACAAAATACGAAGAGACTTTTTCGACTGCCCAATATTTTTTTTTAATTTTTTTTGTATTTTTTTTATATTTTTTTTTTTATTTTTTTTTTTAATATTTTTTTTATATTTTTTTTATAAATATTTTTTTTTTATTTTTTTTTTATTTTATTTTTTTTTATTTTGTAAAAAGTATAGTCCATTCTAGAACAAAAACTATTTATTATACTTAAGTAGTCAAAATTTGTACAAAATTCACACAAATTTAACAAATCCCAACAAAAAATACGTTTAGATTTCCAACTTTTCATTCAGCATTTTTAGAAAACTTCTGGGTGTTCAGTTTTATAATCCGGCAATATTAGTACAGCCAAGTGTAAGTTTCAAGTAGCTCAAACCGCTCGTTGAATTTTAACTATTTTTTGCGCTGAGATGTTCAGCATTTGCTTTCAAATAAAAGATTTCTGAAGCAAAAAATTGTCAAAAATTAACGCAATGCTTGAGTCACTACAAACTTGCACTTTATTGGAATAAAATTCAATGAGCTACAAAACTGCGTACCCAAAATCTAAAGCTTTTAAATAAAAAGTTGTAAATTTTGATACATTTTTTTTAATCTGTTATATTTTTGAGAGGTTTGTACACATTTTGGAGCTTTGAGTTAAATGGTTTTTGTTGTAGATAGTGCATTCTACGTCATAAAAATAAAAAAAATACAGAAAAAAGTTAAATTTGATAAATCGTCGCGCTCCTTTTATTTGGAACAAAATTGCATGTATGATACATATACATATGTATGTATGTGTGTGTGCTTCTTTGAGTTTTGGCACTAACCTGGATCGTTTGCAGATAAACATGCACATTCATGTACACATATGCATATATTATATTATATATGTATGTACCAAAACTAACGTTAGAACTCTGTTAGCATGTTCCCATTGCTGCTCTTTACTATTGTGAGAACACTTTACTGAAATGAAAGTACACAAATGAGAGCATTGAAACATTTATACCTTTCCACTAACGGTGCCGTTTCTTTATGTAAAAGTAGTGTTCTGCAAATTTCATGCTTTTCGTTTGACTTTTATGAGAGCATTTACTGCACTTATCACAGAATATGCAGAATATAAATTAAGACTTAATTAAAGATATATAAATTTATTTGAGGTTACATTAATACATATATAAGTAGTTTGCTCCATATTACATTAACATTTACGCTCTTCCTTGAATTATCCGACTTAATGTTAACGCACATTAATGTTAAGATAACATTAGCTGAGTTGAGTATGTTAAGGGGGGAAGCTGGTCTAGAGCGCAAAAAATGGGCATATTTTATGAATTTATTTTGACTCAACAAAGGAATCAATCGAAAATCTGTAAAATAGGTTTAATAATATAGCTTTCATGGTACAAATACAAAATTTTTCGTCTGAATTAATTTCAAAATGGCCGCTGTCCAGCAGTTCTCCTAAGGCGCCTTTTTTTCTAGTGGGTCCATTGCCGAAGACGTAAACTCCTTAATTTTTGTCCTGGATCAAAAAATAAAATTTTTTTAGTTTCTATATAACAACAGAAAGAGACGTACGTAGGATTTTTTCGATATTTTGTTTTTTCGCGAAATGGTGCACGTTTGAACAAAAAGTTACAATTTTCACTATAAAGAACGACATAAAATTGTTGATTAAAAAAAAAAACTATGTAATATAAATAAAAAATCCTACGTACGTCTCCGGAGAAAGGTATTTCGAATGTATTGTCAAAATTTCGTAAGAATCGGTAAAGATTTGTTCGAGTTATGTCTTCGGCCAGTTTAAAAAAAGTGATTTCGAGAAAAACGCGTTTAAAGTTGTAAATAGCGTTCGGGGCATACCTGCGAGGCACTGCCGTCGAATGAAAAATTTGGGCATTTAGACATTTTTGCTGGCATCCCTCATTTGGTATATTATTTCTAAGACCCTAAAGCACCTTTTAAGACAAAAAAAAATTTTTCGATTTTTTCAAAATTCTAGACCAGTTTCCCCCCTTAAGGGAACATTCTCTGGTATAAGTAAACAACATTACAGACCATATATTCCATGCATTACTTGGATAGATGACAAAATCCACAGTACACACAGTACCACAATAACATATTTCTGTTGCGCATTTGAAAAGATGTACATATGCTTGGTCGAGGGACCTCTCTCATAATTGCAACTTTCAATTAACCAATATATATTTCTGTTGCGCATTTGAAAAGATGTACATATGCTTGGTCGAGGGACCTCTCTCATAATTGCAACTTTCAATTAACCATTAGATAGTGGTATATTAGAAGGCGTAAATAAAGCATTTGCGGAGAATGCATAGTAGCCGGTCCTAAATGAGAGTTTAACATATTGAGTGAAATAACAAACCTATTAGAGTAACATAATGTAACTCGCATGTCCTACGGTAGAGAAAAAAGAGCAGAAGGCGTTGATCTAACAGGGAAAACTTTACTCACTAAACTTCACAAACGCGAGATTTTAACTCGACCACCCCGTCATTATTACTGAGTCAAAGTAAAGAAAGTTGTTTTTATTGCAGCATTTTACCAAAAGATTTTTAAAGCGATTTGATCATCAATCGTCTTCGTCAATGTCACTCAACGGCAGGCCAAACTAATTGTGCTGGAGCCAGAGAGAGTGGAACTGTTGGAGGCCTAGGCTTAAGCAGTCATTTGAAGAGATAGTTAGTAAATGCGGTGTTTCTAAGCTTGATAATCGTATATACATATATAAATCGAATCAGTCATATTAAAATATGCACGGGCATATTGAAGTTTTGAAAATTTGGGCGCTTAAAAGAAATCAAATGGAGCATAAAGAAACTCCATCGATTTAATCAGAAAGGAATACTTCGAAATTTTTACGCTTTTGTAAGTTTTCCAATTCGGACTTCGATCCAACAATCATCGCCAAGCCCCCTGACTCCATGCCATAAAGAGTGGTGCTTGAAAAAAAAAATACAGTGTGGTGCTGCTCCCGAATCGAGTTGAATTGTGGTTAAACTCTGAAAATGCGCCCGGCAAATATTGTTTTCGCATTTTCACGGATAGCTCCTGAATCGAGTACGACTACGGCTCTGGTGTCTACATGGAATACAATACGGACAAAACTACACTTTGCTCTTGGAATGCACCCATCTGGGTTTCAAGCGGAGGTGTATGCTGTTCAAGAAGCGATGAACTTTCTTGTGGAAAACAGGTACAGAAGCAGATCTGTACATATCTGCAGCAACAGAAAAGCTGCGCACATGGCCTTAGGCAGCCCCCCAACCACTTTAAGGGTAGCTGAGTCCTGTAAATCCAGGCTGAACTATGTCGGGAGACAAAATATTCTGATACTAACATGGTTCCGGGGTCACATGGGTATCGCGGGTAACGAGATCTCTGACACTTTACTTAGGATGGACTCTGATGCCAACTTCTTTGGCCCGGAGCCCGTTTGGCCACTTACTTCTGCAGCCATGAAAGCCACGGAAGATGAGATGGCGGACTACTTTCTGTGCATCTGCCCGGCCTTTTCTCGAATCAGGCCTAAGGTCTTTGGCTTTGATATGCTAAGAAGTGACTACCGTAGCTGCTTGGCACCACAAGATCTACTCAGATTTCTTCGGAGGTCGGGTAGATTTAAAGAAAATTAAAAAGGGAACCCGAGTGCAGTACAATGGACTTAATGTCGTCTCAGTGCTGTACTTGAGTGGTGTTCCGACAAAAAAAAGAAAAAAAGTTTTGAAATCAAGGTAAAATTGCAACTGGGAAATTGTGGAAAAGTAGCTTTACATAGACTACCGGAAAATACTAAATACTAGGAGGAAATTCATGTTGCTGGAAGATGTAAGTAAAACCTTTATTAAACAAAAAGTTATTTCGGTTCTGCGACGCTGAAAGGAATAATACACTACGGTCGCGGCACTGGGTAGCTTTTAATGTAATATTTAATGCGTGAAAAATCCTCCAGAGAAATGTGCAGCTTTTAAAAATCAAATCGCACTTCAACTTTTTGTTGCACACTTTAATCTAAAAATACCATTACCTTCTTTCCCCTCCTTGCGTATGCGCGCACAAATGTGAAAATATTAATTCTCAGTTAAAAAAAAATAACCCCAATTCTAAAACAAACACTTCCTTTTGCTGACCTCTGTAATGCTTAAGACTTCGGCAAAAGTTATTTCAGCACTTCATTCTTCTTCTTCTCTTGCGGTCACACACTTTTCATTCTCCCCAATGCACACAAATGAATAGTGAGCGCTTAATAAATTTGGTGGTTTTTATATGGATGTATTGTTTGAAGAACCCTCCAACAGTTCGACTTAATGCGTGAAATGACGTCAAAATCAAAGCAAAGCAAGAAAGTTGCTCATAGCAGTCAATGACGATGAAAGACGACACTCCAAAGAGGGAGCGAGTGAATCAGGGAGTGTGCAATGATAAGGTTAAAATTAAGATTTTCGACACAGTGGTGAATCAATGCTTATCTGATTATTTTTTTGCCCTTTTCGTGCTATGAGACCATAATGAATTTCGATTGGTACATACCTATGTAAGTATACTCATAAGCACACATGCACGAGTATATTTATGTGCAGACATGAAATTCAATTTCATTGCTTAAATGGAATTTTCGTGAACTAATTTTTTTAGGGAAAATCATATTTCATTATACACACATATAGGTATTTGGCGTATGTGGCCGAACCCCTCGTCATATTTGTGATGTGAGTCCTGTTGTTTTTCACAAATGGCTACCGAGGCTACTGAGCAAAGTCTCAGCTATTAAGGCCTTCGCCTCATTTGAAATGGTGTTTTCTGGGTATTTCCTTATAAGCGTGTAAAACGGAAACCAAAAAGGATTTTTTTATTTTGGTTTGAGTATTTTATTTTTGGATAGTCGTAAGCCCTGGCAGCTAGGTAGATATAAGCATTTTGATATATCTAATAAATAATAATTAATTAATTAATAATTATTTTTGGATCCATTGTTAAAAAATAAGAATTTTTTTTGGCCATATGAGGTTCGTTCAGAAAGTTGTCTGCTTTCAAAAAATGGCCATTTCAAATGCGGCGAAGGCCTTAATGGAAAAAATAAAAAGAGATGTCAGAGGAGGCGTTTTTTTCCAAAATTAAATTTTTAAATTTAGTTTAAATTTTGCCCCCTACAACTTTTTTTGAATACTATTTATAAAATCATAAAAAAGTTAAGTAAATACCAAAATTTTTAGCATGGAACAAATTTCAAAAAAGTTATGGAAGTCCCAACATGAAGCTTTCAGGGATTACTGAGCTCAGGCTCAGCTAATAATGAAAAAAAATTACAAAATATTATATGTCAAAAAAACAAAAACAAAAACAAAAAAATGTTTGGCAAAAACTTTTATTTTATTTATAAATAATAAAAAAGTTAAGAGAAAATATGAAAAATAAAAAAATTTAAATAAAATTATATAAAAAAATTTAAATAAAATTATATAAAAAAATTTAATAATATAAAAAAAATATAAAAAATATAGAAATTAAAAAAAAGCGAAGATATTTGACTAAAAGATCTCAATTCCAAAATTTTTAACATTGAATAAATTTCCAAATTCTAAACTTTTGTCAAAATAGTTGCAGTCTACATCTTCCTATACTCCTATATGCCTAAAAATAAACCAATTTTCAGAAAAGTTTACGAAAATGTTAAAGATACTTGAATCACTTACCACCAAGGCGAATGTATCAAAGGTGGTATAGGTAAATCAGCTGATTTGCTTTTTTTTTCTTTCGCCGTGTCCATGTGACTGGCAGCCCAGAATGAAACAAGGCGAATTCATTATTTGCTTTCTACTTTGGAAATACTTTGCTTTGACAATCAAACGTACAAAATATTGTTGTTGGTCTGGTGCCACCACCTTTAATGAATGCGCCTTGCTTAATACGGAACCGCTGAGTTGAAAAAACGGAAATAGTCAATCGGTGCTTTAAAATAAAGCATACTCGTAGTTTATCAGCTTGGTTAATAAATTTAGCTTGAACGACTGAATAAGAAAAGAAACCTCAATGGCATTACGAGGGTTACCTTCTATATTTTGAGCTTTTGTAACACTACCCTTTTTTAACGAAAAGTTTGGTACTTTTTTAGAATAAAATTACATATGGCGTTTGCACTCACGAGCTTTATTTGTTTTTTGTTGCAGTGAGTTGATTGTCCCCCCCAATAGATGGAATTAACTCATGAACATTTTCGTGTGATCATTTATTACGATTTTTAACGTGGATTACCTAGGCACGAGTGCACTGATCGACTTATTTCGACTTTTGGCGTCAAATCCTCGCATTAAACGGCTGTGCGCCAATTGATAGCGCAAGATCGTCATGTGGTACATTGCGAGTTAAAGGCATCTGAGTGGTACATAACCATTTTTTTGCCAGAATGTTTCGGTGAATTAAAGATAACCGACCGCCGAAGACGAATCATGCTTCTTGTCCTTAGGTGGTGTAGACCAAAAAAATTGGCGGATAAAGAAGAAAGATCTAGACGACGACAACTGGGAAAAGAGGAAAGGATTGTAAGGCAGAGAAAATCACTGGCTCCTGCATCTACTTCGACCACAAATAACTTACAAAGTGTAGAAGATTCAGACGAAGAACAGATCTTGAATTCTGAATTCAGCTTTCCGGACCTTTCCTGCCATTAGCAAAGTTCAAAAAGAGGTAGAGATAATCTCATAACAACTAAACTAGTTCCCGCTTTAGATCAATGCCAGTTAAGCATTAGAGACTCCGTTTACATTCTTAATGCGGTGGTAGAAGCACTTGGTCTGAGTAGCTATGATTTCCCTATTAACAAATCCTCGATTCAGCGAATTCGTACTGAAACTAGAAAATCAAGGGCAGAAACCATGAAATCCGCATAAGTACTCGTATAAACACTCACATAAAAGGTGTCTGACTGTTTCCTCTTCTTCTGTATTAAGACAACTTCTACAGAAATCGAAGTACGGGAGTCCAAACCCTCTAGCGTGGCTGTCTATTAAACAATGACCAGTTAATACCCCTATCATTTTTCTTATAGCTTCTCTGTTAAATCTTAGCAAAATCTTCGATCGGCCGCTGTTCCAGTTCGGCCATGTCTTTCTGCTTAGTTCGCATGTTGTGAGGTTTTGCCAGCTTGTATTTTCCTTTTTGATGGTTTCCCTGTCTATAAGTAAGTTACAAGAGGCTATAGACATGGGTATCAGCGCCTTATCCGGTTGGAGATCGAGCGTTGTACTGGTTCAAGCAAGTTCATCCGCCTTGCAGTTTCCTGCTATATTCCTGTGACCTGGCACCCAGATAAGGTGCACTTTGTAGCACTTAGATACGTCATTTAGAAGTTTAAAACATTCTAAAACTGTTTTTGACGAGTGTGTTTTAGATTCAAGCGCTTTTACTCTCGTTTTTATTACCATAAGTCCCTTTTTTATGGCAGTGACTTCTGCCTGAAGTACACTGCATTGGTCGGGTAGGCAAAATGATTGGCATACTCCGAGTTTATCGGAGTAAACCCCGCCACCTACTTTGTTGTCCAGTTTTGAGCCATCTGTGTAGATGTTTAAGTCATTTTTCTTAACAATAAGCCCGTTATCCCATTCCTTTTTCTAAAATTGAAGAGTGCCCTCTTTGGTACGTTCTGAGTAGGCCGATTTCTCTTAGTCTGAGAGCTGCTTTGGCAGCTGTTTGCTTACCGAATTGCTCTATTGGTAAAAGGTTAAGCATAATATTTAGTGCCTCTGTGGGTGTAGTCCTAAGGGCCCCGCAGATGCAAATACTGGCCATTCTTTGTACATGTACCATGGTTCTTTTAATATATAACTTATCTAAAGCCGGTCACCATACTAGTATGCCGTATGTTAGGATTGGTATGATAATTGCTGTGTAAAGTCAATATACGATAGATGGGGAAAGACCCCAACTTAGTCCTATCAGCTGTTTAGAAGAGTAGAGTGCTATTGTCGCTCTTTTTACTCTATCGTCGACATTTGCCTTCCAACTTAGTTTTCTGTCTAGTATTAGACCTAAGTAGCGGGCCTCATCACTAAATGACAGTGCCGTTCCATCTAGAGTCGGGGGAGCTATATTTGGAATTTTATGTTTTCTGGTAAATAGGATGAGTTCAGTTTTATTGGGGTTGACGCTTAGCCCGTTTGCTTTTGACCAGTTTTCAACCATGTTTAGTAAATCTTGCATGGCTTCTCTAAGTGTATTCTCTCTCTTACTACCATTGCAGCATCGTCCGCATATGCTACGACGTGTTGTCCTCTCTCCTCTAGGCTCTTTAGCAAGAAGTTTAATGCCAGCACTCATAGGAGAGGGGACAGCACACCGCCTTGAGGTGTTCCTCTGCTAACTTTTTTCTTGATCTTTGAGGTTACTAGGGTTGCGATAACAAATCTGCTCAAGAGCATGTTTTTAATGAACTCAACCAGAGCGCCAGAGATCCCGAAATCCGCCAGTACCTTTTTTATGGTATTCGGTAGGATGTTGTTAAACGCGCCCCGATATCAAAGAAGGCTACCAGTGTGAATTCTTTATTATAAATTGACTTCTCGATTTCTGTAACAAGTGAGTTAAGTGCTGTTTCAGTAGATTTCGCTTTACAGTACGCATGTTGTGAGATACTAAGCTTATTAGGGCTGATGTTAGCCTTATTATATATATATATTAGGGCGGGTCGATTTAAAAATCGCTCATTGCTCTGTGAAAATCGTATTCTAGGGATCAAAATAAGAAACTTTGCCGAAGGAATCATACCTCTAAAACGAATTCTGATATTCCCCAATTTCAAAATATCACCATTTTTGGCCTTTACATGAAAAAATCAGCCAAATGGCTATGTTTTTTCTTTATTTTTATTTATTTATTATTTATTTATAATAATATCTATTTTTTCTCTTAAGAAATGTATTTAGTCAGAACAAATGTAAATGAAAAAATTAATTTAAGTGAGTTCGATCCAAATTGGGGGGCATCAGAATTCGTTTTAGAGGTATGGTTCTTTCGGCAAAGTTTCTTATTTTGATCCCTAGAATATGATTTTCACAGAGCAATGGGCGATTTTTTTGCCTCCCCACAAATCGACCCGGCCTAATATATATAATTGGCGCGTACACCCTTTTTGGGTGTTTGGCCGAGCTCCTCCTCCTATTTGTGCTGTGCGTCTTGATGTTGTTCCACAAATGGAGGGACCTACAGTTTCAACCCGACTCCGAACGGCAGATATTTTTATGAGGAGCTTTTTCATGGCAGAAATACACTCGGAGGTTTGCCATTGCCTGCTGAGGGGCGACCGCTATTAGAAAAATATTTTTCTTAATTTTGGTGTTTTCACCGAGATTCGAACCGACGTTCTCTCTGTGAATTCCGAATGGTAGTCACGCACCAACCCATTCGGCTACGGCGGCCGAATATGCGGCCTTAATATGCTCTTCTATTATTCTTTCTAATGTTTTTAGCACCCTATAGGGTATGTATTAACAGCACTTCAAATGTGCGTTTTTCTTTATCAAAAAATATTATACTTATCTAGGCACTTAGAGCTCAAGCGATGACAGAAAGTTAGCTTTATAGCCAAAGTTTTATAATCTCATCACCATCTTTCTTTATATTCGATATACTTCAAGTGTAAATGATTAATAGCAACGCTTAGCTTATATGTAAGTACACAGAGATGTGCACTTAGGCACATACGAGTTACGCGCATATATTCAATAAGAAAAACAAAAAACACCACGGAACGTATAAGAGACTTTGCTGAATTATTCACGCGTCATGTCCAACTCCTCAAACCAGTGTGGAAATATTCCGCCTTTCGCGCCCATGCGCGTAGTGTCTGTAGTATCTTCTTGCTGTACACTTCTCAAAGGCTTTGACGATAAGTTATAAACAAACGAAATAATTATTTGGATTTTGCCATTTTTCTGTGCGCGTAGATAGCAAACTTTTGCGCGTAATCGGCAACTTGGGAAAATGTTTATTACGTGTTATCTGTATATTTATACGAGTACATGTGCGGGCAGGTATTTTCAGTGGCTGCGAAAGTGCATAATACCCACATATGTACACACACACACGCTTTCGCTGCTATAGAAAGTTATACACACTCGTGCAGATATATAGACCAACTATGTGGGTATGTTTATGGCCCCATGTGCAAATATTTGCTTTGGAAAAGGTGACGTAGCCGAAAAGGTGTGTGTAAACACAAGTGATGATCTGATACACAAACTATTCTCGAGATAAGTGACTTGATACGTATGTATGTATGTGCGTATGTAATTACAAAGCGGCTAATTTTAGTACAAGTATTTATATTTTCGTATTGATGTGAAATTTATTTATGTAGAATGATTGATTTAAATGCCGATAGTTCTAATTTAAAGAACTAGATTAGATTTTCAGCGAGAAGAAATATAGGTATATAGCAAGGCTCGCAATTGAAAAAAGGCATATTCAGCAGCAAGAAACGGTACAGACTTTGTTGGATAAAATGAAATGAAATGAAATTTGAAAAGGTCGAGCCAAGGAGCACCATGAGATTTGGTGGCTCCTAAAACACTCAGGCTAAAAAGCCCATTGTATTTAAAGTTCTGGTAAGGGGGTAGATAGTCAAGGAGGGAAGGAGAAAAGTATCAGAGAAAGAGATAGGAAAGAATAGAGACAGAGATAGAGATAGAGATAGGTAGCCCTGTGAGAATTTTCTAGATTCTTTGGCAAATCTGTAAATATCCTCCAGTTTTAGAGAACGGGTATTTCAAAACACGCGCCTAGTTGTTATTTGAAAATAGAATATCCGAAAAGTTAGATGCTTTCAAGTTTCACTATTTCTTATTCAAAATACGACGCTTTACAATTCTAAAGGGTGGTTAAGTTTCAAGGGCCGGTATTGATTTAGAATAAAATACAATTTTTTTGAGGAAATTATTGTAATTTTTCTTTAAAATAAAAAAAAATAAATAATTGGCGCGTACACTTCTGTTAGGTGTTTGGCCGAGCTCCTGCTCCTATTTGTGTTGTTCCACAAATGGAGGGACCTACAGTTTCAAGCCGACGCCGAACGGCAGATATTTTTTTTATGAGGAGCTTTTTCATGGCAGAAATACACTCGAAGGTTTGCCATTGCCTGCCGAGGGGCGACCGCTATTAGCAAACTGGTTTTTTTTTTTTTTTTTTTATATTAATTTTGCTTTCACCGAGATTCGAACCAACGACCTCTCTGTGAATTCCGAATGGTAATCACGCACCAACCCATTCGGTACGGCGGCCGAATATTATGATAATATTGGTATGGCTCAATTATGTATGGAACAAAATATCGGCCAAATGGCCGCCGCGTCCTCGGCGGCACACCTCCATCCGATGGTCCAAATTTTCGATGACGCTGAGGCATAATTGAGGTTCTATGCCGTTAATGTGCCGAATTTTCTAATCCTTTAGCTCTTGAATTGTTGCTGGCTTATCGATGTATACCTTTTCTTTCAAATAACTACAAAGAAAGAAGTCCAACGGTGTCAAATCACATGACCTTGGCGGCCAATTGACATCGCCGCGAGATGAGATTATTCGGCCATCAAATTATTCGCGCAAAAGAGCCATTGTTTCGTTAGCTGTGTGACAAGTAGCACCGTCCTGTTGAAACCACAGATCGTCCACATCCATATCTTCCAATCCGGGCCATTAAAAGTTCGTTATCATCTCACAACAGCGAACACTATTCACAGTAACTGCTGCCTGACCGGCCTCATTTTGGAAAAAATGCGGCCCAATAATGCCGTCGGCCCATAAACCGCAATAAACAGTCACTTTTTGTGGGTGCATTGGTTTTTCGGCAATCAATCTTGGATTATCATTCGCCCAAATGCGGCAATTCTGCTTATTGACGAATCCATTGAGGTGAAAATGTGTCTCATCACTGAAGATGATTTTCTTCGAAAATTGGTCATTCACTCTTGCCATTTCCTGCCACCATTCTGACCATTGACGACGCTTGAAATGGTCAAGAGGCTTTAGTTCTTGAGTCAATTGCACCTTGTAAGCGTGTAAATGCAAGTATCTATGCATAACGTTCATCAACGACAAGTGTGAGAGGTGCAATTGTTTGGCACGACGACGAGTTGAGGTGGACGGCTCTTCAACCACACTATCGCGAACAGCAGCAACATTTTCTGGAGTACAAGTTGTGCGAGCATGCACTGGTGATTTCACATCTCCTACAGACCCGATTTGCTCAAACTTTTGCAACATTTTTCCAATTGTACGCACATTTGAACGATTAAATTGACCGAAAAAATCACGAAGTGCGCGATATGCATTTTGATTTGAACGCCCGTTTTCATAATAAGCATGAATAACTTTAACGCGTTGCTCGATTGTGTATCTTTCCATGGTTCAATATAAAGACTAAAGAGACTATAAATTTCAAGTTTGATGATAAATAATTATTAATAAAAAAATGTAAATTTCCTTACATAATTTGTATTAGCTTCAAAAATTAAGATATAAGGAAGTAATTAATGAAAATCAAAGTCACAAATTCTAAACATTTACTTAATTCTAATTTCTGCCAACGTCCAGTAGATATGCGCTTGACGTGACTCATACGCCCTGCACGCCAAATAGCAAACGGTGTTCTATGATACATACATACTACACACACACACATTTTAAAGCTCAAGATTATGTTGGAATTGATTATAATAAATAATTACCTCGAAATAATTGCCCTGGAAATGATTCAGTTAGGAATTAGACCGAAATTATATTTCGAGTATTGTTGCGATAACTGCTAAGCAGGCTGTAGACGTAACGAATAGCTGATAACTGAAAGTTGACGCAGTTGATGCGTCAATTAATAAATACAAATGCATTTAAGAAAATATATATAACTTATCGTAAACTTGTGTGTCTAGAAATATGTGCGAATGTAACTCGGAAATACTTCAAAACGTAAACAGCTCTTATCGCTTTCGTATTCACATGAATACACGGTGGCAGCGTTACTCGTATGCATGTGTGTATGTATTGTACGTACTGCGGATATCAATCCCGGCATACTTATCTTTTTTAAGTCATAAAAATTGCCGGAATTATTTGCCAACAATTACGGGATTTTCGGTATTTAAAATTTCTTCTGAAGCGCAAAACCCACCCAACAGTGACTGAAAAACAATATTTCTGCATTCATAGCGGCAGAAGATTGGCCGTCTGAGTTCATTGGACTACAGTTTGTGGTCAGAATTGGGGAGCACGGCCTGTGGAAGACTTCACAGAAATTTGGAGAGTCTTATTGCGTGCTGCAATAACCGAACAGTATAATCGTTTGAAGGTTTGTGTAAAAGTAAATGGTGAGCATTTCGAATGAAAATTAAAATTTTTTTTTAATATTTCCGTGATTAAATAAAACCAACTTCATTAAAAAAAGCATACTAATTTCATATCTATAGCGGACTTAACTTGTAACAGAACTTATGTCAGGACTAAGTATAACCTGAATTCCCACTCTCACCTGCCCGTGGTGGACCTTGGTAACCTGAACAGCCATAGCTGAAGACGATATATTCAATCCACGTGGGCGGCATGGCCTGGCTAACGAGAGGAGAAGCTTCGGAGGTGCTACATTGGCATATACAATTTAAAGGCCTCCCGCTTTTGACACCTAAAATTTAAAGGTCTCGCGTCTACCTAGGAGCGAGCGGCTGTTCTTCAGATTAGAAGCGGCCTCATGCTATTGAGTATCTGGTCATTTTACCGATTCAGCTCACCAGATCTTCCTTAGGCTTGTAACTTATGGGTGTACACCACGTTTTTTGCCATACAGGTATAAAAAATATGAAATTAAATCCGCAAATTCGGTCTCCAAGTGGTACACACAGAAATGGGGGAAATCCACTTGCTAGGGCAGCATGCACGTGGGATTTGGAGGTGCAGAATTTGGGAATAGTTCCACAATTGAAACCTTAATTATTGACTCTTGTTTGGTTAGTAATGAAATAATTTACTCTCTAAATAAAAAATCTTATTTAAAACCCTTTCATTTACTATTTCTAACAAAATAGAAGAGCTTCCCAAACAATATTCATCCAGTAAGTTCTAGCAAAGTGATGCATGTCTAAGTCCCTTGACTAATCACGGGATCATAAAAATTAACATCCCTAGTATGATACATACAAGCATTCAAAGAAGTAAGTTGACGCGCTCTACAGCTGAGTAGAAAACAATGAGTAGAGTAAAGTGCATTGGTTCTCCCATACAGATGCATATTTATATTTACTGTGCAGTTTATGAGTTTATGCGAATGTAGTAAATCGGTAGGCACAACGGTCTACTTAATTTTATTACACGTGCATGCACACACACACATACACATGTATTATACATGGTTTTTATTTAGCTGATAATGGAAGCAATTTGGCGTACACACAGAATGGCATTAGTCGTTGATAAAATAAATCTAAGCTAAAGGATGAAAAATGAAATGGGCTGAAATTGCTCCAATTTCAAAAAGAATTCAATTCAATTGTAGAATTTTATTTTTAACTAAAAGTTAGGATACAATATTAAGTTTTGCTCAATGAAACTAGGCCAAAAATATGGACTATTTCATGTCTTCTAAAGGGTTTTCCAATAAGAGGTGTTATTCCCGTAAAAGATCGATGGTTTCGTTGCTTGTGTGGCACGTAGCGCCGTCTTGTTGAAACTAAAACGTTATCCAGATCAATTCCATCCAATTCCGGCCATAAAAAATTGTTAATCGTCTCTCGATAGCGCAATCCATTCAGCACGTAACTGTTGCTCCAGCTTCATTTTCGAAAAAGTAGGCTCCAATGACTCCGCCGGACCATAAACCGCACCAAACAGTCGCACGTTGAGGATAGAGAGGCTTTTCCACAATAACTCTTGGATTTTCTGAGCCCCAGATCCGACAATTTTGCTTGTTGATGAAGCCACAGAGGCGGAAAAGGGCCTCATCACTCAAGATGATTTTTCGATGGAATTCCGGATCATTTTCATGCATTTCAACGACCCAATCAGCAAAGACACGACGTTGCTGTTGATCCGTCGGCTTGAGTTCTTGTGTTAAGTGGACTTTATAAGATTTAAGACCCAAATCTTTATGCAAAATACGGTGTAATGACGTTTGTTGAATGCCTAATTCCAAAGAACGACAAGGAATGGACAAACCTGGGTTTTCTTCAACACTTTCGGCTACAACAACAATATTTTCGGCTGTTCTTGAGCGACGTTCTTCACATCACTAACTTGTCCCAACAGCTCGAATTTTTTCACAAATTTCTGTATTGCGGTCCGACAAGGTACGTCACGATGACCTAAAAACGTTCGAGTTTTACGAACCGTCTCTGCCAAATTTTCACCCGTGAATTTACAGTGAATTTTAATAATTTCATTGCGTTGTTTAAGCGTGTATGGTTCCATTTTTATTAATGGCGTAGTTTCTATTTGTCAAATATCAAAAAATGGCAGCTTGAAAAGTGACATCTACCGAAATAGCGGGCTATGCAAAATAACACCTGTTATAGGAAACCCCTTTATTTCATGCTGTGAGTATATCTGTATGTACATATATACTTAGATAGTGAAGTTTTTGAGCTCCCTAAGCTGGCTACCTTCGGGTTATTTTAATCAAGTTCCTAATTGTTATCTTCAATACAGTATTATTAGGTTGTGTTCCTGGATATGAGGAAAACTAAATTGCTTATCTTTTAACTGAAAAGGTCCTGAGACTTTCTCGGAATCCGTGCCGCCAGCGACATACCTTTTTTTTAAGACCATTTTTTAAACGCTGACAACTTTCTGAACGAACCTCGTATGTTTTGGATTTTGACAATTTTTATTTTTTAACCATGAATCAGTAAATAAAATACTTGAAACAAGAAACAAAAAGTGAAGACTGGCAACTTTCTGAACGAACCTCGTGTGGTCAAAATCCAATTTTTATTTTTTAACAATGAATCAGAAAATAAAATACTTGAAACAAGAAACAAAAAGTGAAGACTGGCAACTTTCTGAACGAACCTCGTGTGGTCAAAATCCAATTTTTATTTTTTAACAATGAATCAGAAAATAAAATACTTGAAAGAAGAAACAAAAAGTGAAGACTGACAACTTTCTGAACGAACCTCGTATAGTCAAAACCCAATTTTTTTTTTAACAATGAATCAGAAAATAAAATACTTGAAACAAGAAACAAAAAGTGAAGACTGGCAACTTTCTGAACGAACCTCGTATGGTCAAACCCAATTTTTATTTTTTAACAATGAATCAGAAAATAAAATACTTGAAAGAAGAAACAAAAAGTGAAGACTGACAACTTTCTGAACGAACCTCGTATAGTCAAAACCCAATTTTTTTTTTAACAATGAATCAGAAAATAAAATACTTGAAACAAGAAACAAAAAGTGAAGACTGGCAACTTTCTGAACGAACCTCGTATGGTCAAACCCAATTTTTATTTTTCAACAATGAATCAGAAAATAAAATACTTGAAACAAGAAACAAAAAGTGAAGACTGGCAACTTTCTGAACGAACCTCGTGTGGCCAAATCCAATTTTTATTTTTTAACAATGAATCAGAAAATAAAATACTTGAAACAAGAAACAAAAAGTGAAGACTGGCAACTTTCTGAACGAACCTCGTGTGGTCAAAATCCAATTTTTATTTTTTAACAATGAATCAGAAAATAAAATACTTGAAAGAAGAAACAAAAAGTGAAGACTGACAACTTTCTGAACGAACCTCGTATAGTCAAAACCCAATTTTTGTTTAACAATGAATCAGAAAATAAAATACTTGAAACAAGAAACAAAAAGTGAAGACTGGCAACTTTCTGAACGAACCTCGTATGGTCAAACCCATTTTTTATTTTTTAACAATGAATCAGAAAATAAAATACTTGAAACAAGAAACAAAAAGTGAAGACTGGCAACTTTCTGAACGAACCTCGTATAGTCAAAACCCAATTTTTTTTTAACAATGAATCAGAAAATAAAATACTTGAAACAAGAAACAAAAAGTGAAGACTGGCAACTTTCTGAACGAACCTCGTATGGTCAAACCCAATTTTTATTTTTTAACAATGAATCAGAAAATAAAATACTTGAAACAAGAAACAAAAAGTGAAGACTGGCAACTTTCTGAACGAACCTCGTATGGTCAAACCCAATTTTTATTTTTTAACAATGAATCAGAAAATAAAATACTTGAAACAAGAAACAAAAAGTGAAGACTGACAACTTTCTGAACGAACCTCGTATAGTCAAAACCCAATTTTTTTTTTTAACAATGAATCAGAAAATAAAATACTTGAAACAAGAAACAAAAAGTGAAGACTGGCAACTTTCTGAACGAACCTCGTATGGTCAAACCCAATTTTTATTTTTCAACAATGAATCAGAAAATAAAATACTTGAAACAAGAAACAAAAAGTGAAGACTGGCAACTTTCTGAACGAACCTCGTGTGGTCAAAATCCAATTTTTATTTTTTAACAATGAATCAGAAAATAAAATACTTGAAACAAGAAACAAAAAGTGAAGACTGGCAACTTTCTGAACGAACCTCGTGTGGTCAAAATCCAATTTTTATTTTTTAACAATGAATCAGAAAATAAAATACTTGAAAGAAGAAACAAAAAGTGAAGACTGACAACTTTCTGAACGAACCTCGTATAGTCAAAACCCAATTTTTGTTTAACAATGAATCAGAAAATAAAATACTTGAAACAAGAAACAAAAAGTGAAGACTGGCAACTTTCTGAACGAACCTCGTATGGTCAAACCCAATTTTTATTTTTTAACAATGAATCAGAAAATAAAATACTTGAAACAAGAAACAAAAAGTGAAGACTGGCAACTTTCTGAACGAACCTCGTATAGTCAAAACCCAATTTTTTTTTTTAACAATGAATCAGAAAATAAAATACTTGAAACAAGAAACAAAAAGTGAAGACTGGCAACTTTCTGAACGAACCTCGTATGGTCAAACCCAATTTTTATTTTTTAACAATGAATCAGAAAATAAAATACTTGAAAGAAGAAACAAAAAGTGAAGACTGACAACTTTCTGAACGAACCTCGTATAGTCAAAACCCAATTTTTTTTTTTAACAATGAATCAGAAAATAAAATACTTGAAACAAGAAACAAAAAGTGAAGACTGGCAACTTTCTGAACGAACCTCGTATGGTCAAACCCAATTTTTATTTTTTAACAATGAATCAGAAAATAAAATACTTGAAACAAGAAACAAAAAGTGAAGACTGGCAACTTTCTGAACGAACCTCGTATAGTCAAAACCCAATTTTTTTTTTTAACAATGAATCAGAAAATAAAATACTTGAAACAAGAAACAAAAAGTGAAGACTGGCAACTTTCTGAACGAACCTCGTATGGTCAAACCCAATTTTTATTTTTTAACAATGAATCAGAAAATAAAATACTTGAAACAAGAAACAAAAAGTGAAGACTGACAACTTTCTGAACGAACCTCGTATGGTCAAACCCAATTTTTATTTTTTAACAATGAATCAGAAAATAAAATACTTGAAACAAGAAACAAAAAGTGAAGACTGACAACTTTCTGAACGAACCTCGCATGGTCGAAACCCAATTTTTTTTTTAACAATGAATCAGAAAATAAAATACTTGAAACGAAAAAAAAAGTATTCTTTCGTTTCCATTTTAGACGCTTTAAAGAAACACACAAAAAACACCATTTAAAATGAGGCGGGGGCGCTAAGACCTTTAAGTGGTTACTTTACAGGCCACTGCAGCCTGAGATAACACTTAAACAAAATTGGTGGCACTGAGGCTAACATCAGTCGGTTTTTCTGGACCCTGAAAATTCAGAGTACATTCTTCGTGAGTGTCCTGCACTAGACAGAAAAAGGTTCCCTTGCTGGTATTGCCGTGCATTCATATAAATTGCGAAACAATAAAACGCAGAATGTGCCAAAATTTAAAAAAAAACTAAAAAAGGAAAAAATTTATATATGGGGTACATCATCAGACTTTGCACAATAGATCTCTGTTGGTCGCTATCCACCACAGCCTAAGTGAAACAAAATTATGAAATCTTCTTATTTGACCCAGTAATGAATATGAAATAAATTCAATGGCTACATTGAACGCCAAATGACCTAAAATCGATTGATGATAAAATGAATTGAATGCAATTTACGATGTCAAGTGCGCTCAACTCCCATTACCTCCACTCAGCAAGCACATCTGGCACTTAGGGAACTACATATATTTGTTCATATGCACATTTGCTTCAAGTCAAATGGATTTTCAATATACTCGTAACGCAACAGACTCGGCTGAGCAATTTGAGAAATTATGCCAAGTTGATTTCAAAGCATACCATTTATTATTAATATTTGTTTCTGTTCTTGCCTTTCCTTTTTCTAATTGTGATCTTTTCACTTTTATATGACGGTAGGCAGCCACTGTCACATGCATTGAGGCAGTAAAAGAAATAAAAACGAAAAATTCACAAACACATACAGGCATAAGCAACTGTGACATAAAAAATTTAATCGAATAAATGGTAAGAGTAAAATTTCAAAATGAAATTGAGCAGAAAAGATAAAATGTTAAGCAAATGCTGGCGTCAAGTGCAATGTGCAGAGCAGCGGCAATAAACGCAGTTGTAATGAGAGCAACAACATGAGTGCCGCCAAGTGTTTTTGATCAACGAAAACGACACATTTGCGCGTCAACACAGTTGATGACATTCAACACACGCATCTACACACACACAGACACTTTTTTCACATGTGTGCGGTGCTGATGTGTTTGTGAGCTGCTTTTATCGATGCATTTGCTTGATTTTTATTAAGTTGATATCACTTTTTTTTCGAGGTTGTAAAAGACTTCGTTTATTTAGGAACCAGTATTAACACCGATAATAATGTCAGCCTGGAAATCCAACGTAGAATCTCTCTTGCCAACAAGTGCTACTTTGGACTAAGTAGGCAATTGAGTTGTAAAGTCCTCTCTCGACGAACAAAACTAACACTCTACAAGACTCTCATCATGTCCGTCCTAACGTATGGCACAGAAGCGTGAAAGATGACAACATCCGATGAAGCGACGCTTGGAGTGTTTGCGAGAAAGATTCTGCGTAAGATTTTTGGACCTTTGCACATTGGCTACGGCGAATATCGCAGGCGATGGAACGATGAGCTGTATGAGCTTTACGACGACATAGACATGGCGCAGCGAATAAAGATCCAGTGGCTACGTTGGCTGGGTCATGTCGTTCGAATGGATACAAATGCTCCGGCTTTGAAGGTATTCGATGCGGTACCAGCTGGTGGTAGCAGAGGAAGAGGAAGACCTACTCTGCGTTGGAAGGACCAGGTGGAGAAGGACTTGCCTTCACTTGGTGTGTCCAATTGGCGCCGATTAGCACGAGAAAGAAACGACTGTAGCTGTGTTTACTGGTCATTGTGCAAAAAGCTGGGTCTACCATTTAATCCTGATTGCAGAAGCTATGTGGACCTTTCAGAGAAGGCGACTGTTGAGCACTTTTACTGGAAATATCCAGGTTCGGCAGTTAGACAATTGAGGTCACTGGGAGCCTATTCCTTCGGCAGGCTGACCTAAATCCCATCAATCTTCTTCATTACATCAAAAGCTCTGGCTGGCTGTAAATATCTGCCTGTTGAAGGACTCATAATAGTATCAAAACAGCGCTTTACTTCTACTTGGGGAGTACCAGAGTGGTACTTCAACCACTTCACATAACCACCTGCCACCTTATCAACTCTCATTTGTAAAAATGATATCTACCAGCTCATTGAACAATTTAGGTGAACCAAATTAGTAGCTGAATGGATTACTGTAGGGTTTATCCTAATCGCACTAAGCCAACCGGTCTATCATCACTCCCATCTAACTACACTACACCCCACACACGCCTACGGATTGGATACAGCAAAACCACAAATGCACACCAAACCTCTGCCCATTTTGTATTGCCCAACTTAGTGTACTGCATTGATTAGCCTTTCCTCAAGAACTAGATCGACAAAGGCATCACCTGTTTGACGGTCATGATCCACTATCAGTATTAATTGATCCTTCGGATTCTATTTGAAAAATTTCTAATCAAGTATTCCGATCTTCTTCGAAGTATCTAAACCAGCCAATCTCCACCAGGAAGCTGAAAGCCTTCATTGCTAGCACTGCGTTTCTTTGCAGTTTATTTCATACTTTTATTGTTATTTCAGCTTTTATAAATAAAAAAATTAAAATAAAAAATAAAAAAATTTTAAAAATATTAAAAATTAAAAATAAAATATAAATTTAAAAAGTAAAAAAATATATTAAAACTAAAAAATAAATATATAAATAAAAAAATATAAATAAAAGAATAAAAATAAAAAATAAAAAATTTAAAAAAATATTAAAAATTAAAAATAAAAAATAAATTCAAAAAAGTAAAAAAAAAATATTTAAACTTAAAAATAAATATATAAATACAAAAAAAAAATATAAATCAAATAATAAAAATAAAAAATAAAAAATTAAAAAAAATATTAT
Organism: Anastrepha obliqua; assembly: GCF_027943255.1. Classification (NCBI taxonomy): domain Eukaryota; kingdom Metazoa; phylum Arthropoda; class Insecta; order Diptera; family Tephritidae; genus Anastrepha; species Anastrepha obliqua. The sequence goes on from NC_072894.1 coordinate 11,450,212, forward strand.
AAATTTAAAATAAAAAATAAATTTCAAAAAGTAAAAAAAAAAAATTAAAACTTAAAAAAATAATGAATTAAAGAATAAAACTAAAAAATTTAAAAAAATATTAAAAATTAAATATAAAAAATAAATTTAAAAATGTTATAAAAAATATTAAAACTTAAAAATAAATATATAAATAAAAAAAAAAATATTATATAAATAAAAGAATAAAAATAAAAAATTAAAAGAAATATTAAAAATTAAAAATAAAAAATAAATTTAAAAAAGGAAAAACAAAAATATTAAAACTTAAAAATAAATATACATATAAATAAAAAAAATTGAAAATATTTTTAAAATGCGCACACATTTTGAATGCCATCTAAAATTATAAATAATATTAGTAATTAGGCGAACGTACTAACGCAAGCCCGTTATTTTTTTTTTTCATTTTAATTTTTTTTTCCTTTTTATATTTTTTATTTTTAGTTGTTTTTTTCTTTCTATTATTTACTTTTTATTTTTTATTTTTAGTTTTTATTCCTTTTTATTATTTTTTTTTTATTTTTTACTTTTATTTTTATTTTCATTAATACAATAAATTATACATTTAGATGACATTCTCAATCAAGCGCAAACACTCTTTGTTTCTCATAAATTCCTTAACAATGACAAAGTGTGTTACAAAACTAAAGAGAGTTAAACTTTTTTTTGTTTTTGTTTATCCATGCACTTAATTGACCACTATGACTTGTAACTCAACAACAAATCGGTGTATCTGGGTTAAAAAAGTAACGTTAACGCTCTCCTCTCACCATACCCCACACCACTACCACTGTGTACACAATAATCTGTGCTATATTTTATAAGCACTCATGAGTGTCTTGTTTGCCGCTTTATCAAAATTTTACTGCTCTCCCCTACTTTGCACTGTTTAACTACATACACACATACATACATATATACGTGCGCACATATACGAGTGCAGGCAAATGCAGGTACATACATTGAATATTAGCCCTCTAATTTATATATAATCAGATTCGTTTAACTTAAATTGCTTATGTCAATTGGTTGGTTGTCATTGACAGTTATTCCTACTTCTACTGCCACCCACCCACCCAGCACGTCACCGACCTATGGCAGATATATGAAAATCAGCATGAGTGCACTTTTATTTTGTCTTTCGTTCATTGTCTGCGCATTGTTATCACAGATTTTGTATGCGTTTACACTGCCAGTTAATGCTACTGACGAATGCGCACAAAAAGCGCGCGTAGTTAACAACTCTAAGGCATAACCAACTCTATTTACATTTCTAAGGTGCTATCAGCAACAGAAGCGATTGACGTACTGGCGCACTCATCACTCAAATTGTGCCGCCGAAATTTGTCTAATTTTAGTCACCAACGGTCACCACTCGCTATTTCAATCGCTTATCTGTGCGAGCAGTACTATTTGCCTAGCATAACTACTGAGTACGTATTTGAGCGGCCGCCAGTGTAATGAGTATTAGGGTGCTTCATACGCGACATACATTTTTTTTTTTAATTTTCGTCGTCTTACTTTTTTTTCTAAATAAAAAATATGATGGCGCTTACACTCTTTCCGGGTATTTGGCCGAGCTCCTCCTCCTATTTATGTTGGGAGCCTTAATGTTGCTCCACAAATAGACATTTTGTTTCTATTATTTTTCCGTATTTTTAGCTAATAATTAAGAGCTGCTACGAACAAATGAAAAATTTAAAAAAGTTACTATTTTCAGGATTTTTATTAATTAAAAAATAATAATAATGTGGCATAACTCAAACAGTTATTACAAGAAAATAAAACTCTTCACTTCAGGAAGGTGGTGATCACGTACCTTTATCAAACAGCGCGTAGGTTACTACTCCGTTACTGCGCAAAACTAAATCTAAAAAAAAGTATTAGTTCGCCTATCACGTGAAATGGCTGTCGAAATGCATACAAATTACACTGCTGTGAAATATGCGTGAAACTTCATATGTACCTCACAGCAGAGTAGTACTCAGTTCACGCCATGAAAACACAGCGCAACAAGATGCCAGCAACATTTACTACACCAATTTAAAATGCACAAACCAAGCAGAAGGAAAGGCGCCAATAAAAAAGGGGGAAATGCGAAGAAGAGGCTTTGGATTAGTGGATGACGACCCACAGTGACTAATTACGTTCGTTTTAACTGCTTTAAGCTAATGATGAATTTCATCAGGTGTGTCATAGTTAAGCCCGCATTATCCGCAGTTGTGGCAAAAAAGTGTCCAACTGTCTACATCTTCCCCCTACGAGAGCAGGTCAGCTAAGAAGAAGGTGCTGAAAGTATTCTACTTCGTCCTCGAGACAGCTTCTGCAGGAAGAACTTGAAGCAATCCCAAGTCTCACCGCATGGACACCTAGCGGACAATGTGCGGTAAGGATACTCACGGCTGTCCGCTAAGCCGCGGCTTTGTTAACCTTAGATGCGATACTTTCCAAAGCTGAAACATCAGAAGCATCCTAATGTGCATATTGCATAACATTTTTGTAATAGGTGCAAGAAGGTCAGCGCATTTTCAACTCAATTTACTAGCCGCGAATTAATGCCTACTTGCTGGACTAAGCATTTTATTATCTATCAGGTCAGTCCATAAGTTCGCGCGTTTTTTAAAGGTGGCTTTAAAATTGATAAAAAAGATGTTTAAAGTATTTATTAATCAATAATATATTTTCCTTCATTATTTACAATGTCTTCGCAACGTTTAGGCAAATTTTTAATTCCCTGCTCAAAAAATTCTTTGTCCTTGGAGCCAAAATACGCTTCGATATCCCTTTTTATAGGGATTCTTTTGAGGAGTAGTTCTTGTTACTCATATGGGATTGAAGTCAACGGAAAAGGTGATAATCACAAGGTGCAATATCCGGAGAGTATGGGGTGGATGCGGCATTAGCTCCCATCCGAGCTCGTTCAACTTGTCTAATGTTTGCCTTGCCGTATGAGGTCTTGCGTTGTCGCGGTGAAACAAAACTTTGTGTCTATTCAGTAAAGACGGTTGATTTTTTTTTAAGTGCCTCATTCAGGTTTGATAGCTGATGGGAATAATAATCAGCAGTTATCGTCTGGTTTGGTTCCAGAAGTTCATAATAAAAAATACCGACCATATCCCACCAAATAGGCAGGAGAATCTTCTTGGGGCGGAGGTCATCTCTAGGGGTCGGTTCTGGTGTTTCATCTTTATCCAAGCATTGGCGTTTGCGAACAGGATTATTGTAATGGACCCATTTTTCATCACCAGTAACGATACGGATACGTTGCAGCAGCTGAGAACACACATTCACTATCTGTTGAAGGTTGGCGACAGAAAGTCTATGCGGAACACATTTTTCCAGCTTTCAAACCTTTCCCAACTGAACCAGGTGCCTGTGAACTGTTCCATGAATTTACTTTTTTCGACTTTGCACTTTTTCTGAAAAGCACAAAATTGCTGGTTTTTCTCGAGATATTTAAACATTAAGTCATTTGTTGGCGTAACTTAAGTAACCATTTCAATAAAAATTTAATAAATACTAATTTTTTCTATATTAATTCTAAAATTCTAAAATTCCAGACCTCAAAGCAAAACCTTTTGAAGCCACATAAGTTGCATTGTTAAAAGTCCATAGATATTTTCGCTTTAAGGTTCGATTCATTTTGGATTTAGCTAACTCAAATTTAATCAAAGATCAAGTATTCCAAAATTTATATTAATACATATACATATATATAAGGCAGCGCAAAATTAATCACCCTGCCCAATTTTTGCAAATGGTGTCGTACGTCAATTATATTTGACACCCTCGGCAGGAAGTGGCAAACCTCCGACTACATTTCTGGCTTGAAAAAGTTCCTCATAATTCCAAGTCTGCTTGACATCCAAAGAAGTAAAAGTTTAGAAAGTTCGCGTTCTGGCAAAAGCGGGAAAGTGCAATAAAAAGTGTTCAACACTCTCCACCGACTTCTTATTTCTGCAGCTGCGACTGAAGTCATTTGAGGAAACCCCCATACTTTTCCATATTTTACCATTAGGCAGTGCCCAGTGATGATACCTAACACAGTACTAATAAAAAGATCTATATTAATAAGGGGTCTAGTTCTATACTCATTCCTTCTAAGCCAAACCTGTCCAGTTATCTCACATGTGGGTTCCGTGGTACATCTACTGCTAGCTTGATCAATGTAGACCGACCTGAATAAGAGCTTGCTTGAGGATAAGAGCTGCCCATACATATGTTGAACATAATTAACTGATTTCAGGTCAATTCCGCTCCATACCAGCTTATCGACGTCTGTGTTCAGGAACCCAGACAAAGTGAGTGGTGCACCGCTTAGCCGGCTCATTAAGAAAAGCTCTGCATTGAATTGCTACTTTGGAAGAAGTATTATTGCACTATAGAGACTTTAAGGCAGCTTGACAGTCAAAGTAGTTAGTGATCGGTTGTGCCGCAACAGACGAGTTCCTGAACCACAACGCAGGTTCCTTCATAGCTATTAATTCGGTTTGAAAGACGCTGCAGTAGTCAGACAGACATAGACTTAGTATCAGCTGCATCACTTCTAATGGATGCCACTCCCGACCTTATTATTTAGTTTTGAGCCGTCAATGAAGAAAGCTACTGACCCTAAGTCAAGGTCCCTAACATTATCCCTGAATAAACGCCTGAAGATCATATCGACTGTCAAATTTGGCTCAGCTTCCACGAGTTCGAGCAAGGCGTCGGAGTTAAAGACGTCAGGACGACCAACGACGTGAACGGTGTTTATTGCTGCAGCAGCAGTTGTTGCATGTTACCCCTTTTATAAAAAAATACAAAATATGCCTCTTCTACGCGTTCGAAGATTCCATTTTATTTTTAACAACACGTGATTACAATCACTTGTTGAATGCACGATATATCAAAGAAAATATAAACAGTTCCGTTATATTCCGCGAATAATTTTTTGTATGCAAAAATCGTACAAAAGTGAAATTATATGCAGGTAAAATACGCACGAACTTATGGACTGACCTGATACTATTCTTTTAACCGGCAGTTAATCCAACCGACGATGCGTCCATGCATTCACCCCATCAGTTATCCGTTCGCTCATGCATCTCGTCAGCCACTCTTCCGTTCAAGCATTCGGGCATTCAGGCGTTCAGGCATTGCTGCAACATGTGTTGCATTGCATTTATTCCTACATCTGTGCAAACATACATATGAGTAAGTATGTGTAGGCTCTTTCCTGTGACGTACAGTTTTTATGTACGAGTTTATACCCAATTGCTTGCACCATTGCTGGCATTCATTGTCATATAAGCGATTTTAAGTGCCTTAATTGAAAGTGAGTTGCATCGTTTTAGCAGGCACACAACCACACACACACACACACACATCTGTTTTGCATAAACAAGTAAATAGGTATGCATACGCCTGGATCAGTGCATGGATGTGGAAACGCACACACAGCCAATACTGCGGTAAAAGCTATTGTTTTGAGTGCATAATAAACGCATAATTAATTTATGCACAAACCCGAGTTGCTTCACTACGGCATACCCACTCGATAATCAAAACAACCGCAGGCTCTTGCGCATCCACACACTCTGCTATTTCATACGTAGAACTAATTTATTTTTAGTTAATTTAATTAATGGTGTGCGGGTAGAAAGCAACAGCTATAAAGGTTTTGCCCACCACAAAGAGGCCGGATAATTATTTTTATATTAAATTGAGGTTCCTCATTAAGCCGGCAGACTGTAGGGGTTTTTTCACCTATGCACGCTTGAAGGTAATAAAGTGCACGCTTATAAATTTTAAGCACCCCATACACTTACACTTTTAGGTACTTTGTATAAACACTTTTATTACCTCATAAAGCATAAATGCAGTTTCTGCAGTTAATGAGTGAAAATGTACTTCTTCTTCTACTTCTTGATTAACTCTGTGCGGTTTGTTGAACTCGGCCAAAATCGCGCCAGTCGTTTCTCGCTCGTGCTAACCGGCGCCAGTTGGACGCACCAAGTGCAGCCTAGTCTTTCTCCACCAGATCTTTCCAACGCAGAGGAGGCGGTCCTCTTCCTCTGCTACTATCAACTGGTACCGCGCATCGAATACTTTCAGAGCCCGAGCGTTTGCATCCATTCGGATGGCATGAAACAGCCAACAAAGCCGCTGGATCGTCATTGGGCTTTGTAAAGCAACAAAATAAGCCGTGGTTAAGTGAAAGCACTTTGCAAATTCTTCAAAAAAGACGGAATATTAAAAATCAGCTCCAAAGTACCCACGATCCTATACGAAAAGTGAATCTCGCTTCACGTTACAAGATTGCAGGTACGGAGGTAAAAGACAAGTTTGCAAAAGATAAAGAGAGATACTACGAGGGGCGCCTTTTGTGTGTCGGGATTTGGCAACCCTGGTGTTACAATCTGGCAACTGATAGCTGTATCGCAAAGTTTGACATTTTTTGGCTTTTACGTACTCAGAACGTTTTGAAATACCAGCGCTATTTGTGTTGTTTACAGTAACTTAAAAAATTCATCTCGGTCCAAAAATGGAATTAAATCGTGAACATTTTCGTGCGATTATTTTTTACAACTTTCGACGTGGATTAACTCAGCAACATTGCATGGATGAACTTAATTCATTTTTTGGCGATGAAGCTCCATCAAGGACCAGTGTTTATCGATGGTATGGCGAATTCAACAGTGGTCGTAGTTCACTCCAAGACGAGTTTCGTGAAGGTCGTCCAAAATCAGTTGTTGTTCCGAAAACCATTGATGCTGTGCGCGAACTGATATTGCAAGATCCTCATGTGACCTATCGTGAGATTGAGACAATCTTAGGCATTAGTGGGACCAACATACATTCAATATTGCATAAACAAAAATAATTTGTTCGCGTTGGATCCCACACAATTTGTCAATCGCTCAAAAAAAGGCTCGTGTCGATTGGTCGAAGGAAATGCTCAAAAAATACGATCGCGGGGCTTCGAAACACGTCTATGACATCGTGACAGGTGATGAATTATGGATTTACGCGTATGAGCCCGAAAGTAAACAGCAGTCGACTGTATGGGTGTTTCAAGATGAGCCAAATCCAACAAAAGTTGTTCGCGCACAAAGCACTTCCAAGCAAATGCTCGCCTGTTTTTTCGGAAAAACTGGACATGTCGCAACCGTACCACTAGAACAACGCAGAACATTAAATTCTGTGTGGTACACAACCATTTGTTTGCCAGTTGTGTTCCAAGAAATTAGGAAAACCAATCGCCAAATACGGATCACTCTTCACCAGGACAATGCGAGCTCTCACACATCGGCTCAAACAACTGCATTTTTCAGCACCCAAAACATCGAATTAATGGGTCATCCGCCGTATAGTCTTGACTTGGCACCGAATGACTTCTTTTTATTCCCGTACGTAAAAAACAAACAGAGAGGTCAACGTTTTTCGACACCTGAAGAAGCGGTTGCGGCATTCAGAATGTATGTTTTGGAGGTACCTCATTCAGAGTGGCAAAAGTGCTTCGACAATTGGTTCAAACGCATGCAAAAGTGTATAGATCTTCATGAAGAATATTTTGAAAAAGAATAAAGTGATTTTCGATGATTAAAATTTGTTTTTGTTCTATAATCCCGACATATAAAAGGCACTCCTCGTATAACGAGATTGCCAGCGCCGCTGAAAAAGCTGCATACAAAAATGATTTAAAAGGTGTATACGTTGCCATCCAGAAAGTAGCAAATGTGAAACCCCACATACTACCATTAAAAGATATAGATGGGAACACACTAACCACCGTGGAGGAACTGCTTACCGAGTGGAAAAGGCATTATGAAACTCACGAAAGCGTTGAAGAAGCAGACACCGTGCCCAGCAATAGACGGCGGAATCCCAACAGGGGTATCTCGACTGAGCGCCCATCTAGCATGGAAATTAAAACCGCAATCCCCATGCTTAAAAACAACAAAGCTGCTGGTTTGGATGGTATACCACCTGAGTTATTAAAATTCGGTGATGATGAAATGACCCCACTACTCCGTCCTCTCTTACTTCAAATCTGGTCAACAAACACCATCCCGATCGATTGGAAAGAGGGCATAATAATATCAATTCCGAAGAAGGGCGATTTAAGTCGCTGTGCAAATTGGCGTGGCATAACTCTTTTAAGGTACTTGACCACCTTGGAAAGCTAAAAAGTACAACATATTCAATAATTTTTTTTTCATGTTCTGTATAATATATTAAAAAAATTTTTTTTTTTTTAATTTTTATTTAGAGCTTATATAATACAAAAAAAAATTGATTTATTAAAATTTCTTTTTTTAACATATATCCAGGAGGCGCCAAAGTCGAGGCCTGAAGAAAATCATGTCTTGCGGCGGACAGTTAATCTTAGAAATGGTAATTCTAAAACAAAAGAGAGAAACAAAATTTTCAAAAGGAAGGTTCCTTGCGTGAGAATTTACCACAAACTGACAAAAAAAAAATAATAAAAAAATGGCGGATGTTTGAAAAAAAGTTAAGAAAACACCCCTGTTTTTCACAATGTTATGCTTAAAAAGCAATACTTTATTAACTTTTTTTTGCAAAATGTGGTAAATTGGCATACAAAACATCTTAACAAATAAAACAAGACCAAAATCATTAAAATCGGCTAAGCAGTTTCGGAGTTAAAGTGTCCGCCATTCGAAAAAAAGTAATTTCTGGAAAAACGCGTTTAAAGTTAAAACTTGCTATTTTCTTTCCGCTGAGTCAGCAAGTAATGAGTGCAGGATGCGCCTGCACATTTTCACTGATTTCACTTTGTTAGAATTCGAATTTAAAAAAACAGTTTCAGGTGATGATTTTTAAAAGTATAAGGATTGAAAAAATGTAAAAAAAAAAAATTTAATTTTTTGAAACTTATAAGGTGGTCAAGTACCTTAAATGTCGTAATAAAGATCTTGGAATTTGTCATTCCTGAGAGAATCGCCCCAGTTCTAACAACATATTGCGCACCGAACAGAATGGTTTTCGCCCCAAAAGATCGTGTGTAGATCATATTAACACGCTGCGTATAATTATAGAGCAGTCAGCAGAATGGCGGTCGTCATTGTACCTACTCTTTGTGGATTTTGAGCGCGCTTTTGACACTTTGAACAGGCGCGCAATATGGTCTTCCTTGAGCACTAAGGGAAAACCGAAAAAAATCGTCACCATCATTCAAGAACTTTATGAGAGAGCTGTGTGCAGTGTACTCTTCAAAGGCAAAAAGAGCGAGTTGTTTAGTATTCACAATGGTGTGCGTCAAGGTTGTGTGTTGTCACCGCTGCTGTTTATCACTGTACTTGATGACATTATAAGAAAAACAAATATCGATATTCCAACAGGCATTCATTGGCGCCCATATCAGAAGTTCTGCGATCTGGATTATGCCGATGATATATACGATATGCAAGCCAAGTTGGATTGCGAGTCAACTTCAAAAAAACGAAGCTTATACGCATCGAAACTCCAAACCAGGACGCACTGACGCTTGAAGTGGGTGGCACGCTGGTTACAATTAAGGACAACGAAAACTTCTGCTACCGTGGCAGCATAGTGTCAAAAAATGGTGGAGCGGAAGCTGATGTAAGTTCCCGCATAAACAAAGCTCGCCACGCTTTCCACAGGATGAATTGCGTCTGGTCATCAAGACATATCAGCACAAAAACAAAATTGCCAATTTTCAATACAAGTATCAAACCAGTGTTACTTTATGCGTGCGAAACATGGAAAGTCACAGATACCATAAGCAATAGCCTACAAACATTTATCAACAGATGTCTGCGCATTATTCACGCATATTTTGGCCAAGAGTTATCACCAACGAAAATCTTTTAAATATTTCAATGTGCAAGCCCATCTGAGCAGCTGATATTAAAGAAAGGAAATGGCGTTGGATTGGGCACACCTTACGCAAAGAAGACAATGACATCGCAAAGATGGCCCTAGAATGGAATCCACAAGGCTCCAGAAGAAGAGGACGACCACGAACAACTTGGATGCGATCAACACACGTGGAATACCAATCAAGATGTTCCTGGCATGAAATTCGAAAAATTGCACAAGATCGCTCACGTTGGCCTGAGTTTGTTTCCGCCCTATGCTCTGATTAAGAGCGGTATTTCTTCATATAACTATATAAATAATTTCATGTAAAAACTATTTCTTGTTAATTTGGCAAGAGATATCAAGGAATAAAAACAAAACAAAAAAAGGTCTATGTCGCCTTAAAGCGCATACAGGTCATTGTTACATCGCCTGCGACACCCGCTGTCGCCAACGTGCAAAGCTTCAAAAATATTTCTCTCAAACACTCCAAGTGACGCCTTATCTGATGTTGTCATCGTCCAAGCTTATGCGCCATACGTTAGGACGGGCATGATGAGAGCCTTGCAGAGTGTTTGTTTTGTTCGTCAAGAGCGGACTTTACTACTCAATTGCGCCTACTTAGTCCAAAATAGCACTTGTTGTAAAATGTACTACTATCATAAAAGGCAATCGAAAGATTCGCCACGGTTTCGGAAGAGTTTCATATAAAGGGTTAAATTTCTAGGGCCGATGTTGAATGTGAACCACACCTAAACGTCAAGCTTTTGTCTTCATTTCATTTGACATTTTGCAATTTCAGACTAACTCAATTTCAACCATAGAAAGATACACAATCGTTCAACACGTTAAAGTTATCGTCATCGAAATTTGGACCATCGGATGGAGGTGCGCCGTCGAGGCCGCGGCGGCCTTTTGGCCGATATTTTATTCCATACGCAATTGAGCCATACCAATATTATCATAGTAAAGAGAAATGACTATAATTTCCTAAAAAAATTGTATTTTATTCAAAATCAATACCGGCCCTTGAAACTTAACCACCCTTTATTTCGCTGCAAAGGTGTTACATCTGCTCACAAAAGGGGTTAAGACCGGGGCAAAAGTGTACTAGGGGGATGTCTTAGAAGGCGTGGTGAAGCAGTTGAGCAGCACTCTCTTCGAAGTAGAGCGTTGGATTTTCCAACAAGATTCCGCTACAGCCCATAAGGCAAAAACCACCCAGCTGTGGCTAAAAAACAATATTCCCAGGTTCATAACTGCAGAAGATAGGCCGTATAGAAATCCATTGGACTACAGTTTTTGATCAGAATTGGAGAAGATGGTTTGTCGAAGCAAATTTCTTAGTTTACTGTAGGTAAATCATTCCGCAACATTCGCGGCACGGCCAATGCATTCAAGCCCAATTCAGTGGCTGTCATTCGCAAGTCATAAATGTTTGCCTTCATGAGGATAAACTTTTTTCTTCGCAAGTCATAAATGTTTGCCTTTCCGAGGCTCGTCCTCCACGGACGAATGCCTAGTGGAAGCGGTGAATATTCTAGGTTTATCCTTAAAAAAATTTGTTTTTGAGTTTTTAGGTAGTTAGGGGATGATTTCACCTCTTAAGGGGGGTTGCGAATTAGCGCAGTGGCCGTGATGTGTTACCGTTAATTAGAACCACAATAAAAAAATGCCAAACTGAAGTCGAATAAATACTTTTTTTTATTTTTAAAGTTTCTGAATTTTTCATAAAAATAACTCCATTCAAGGGTGTCTTTTGATAAAATAAAAAAAATATTGAAATTTGGGCCTAGAGAATCTCTTCCAAAAGTATGTACGAGTATATTAAGAAAAAAATTATTAAAATGTGTCAAAAGTTGCGACTGTGTGCCGTGGATACAAAAGGTGCCCAAAGGTACAAAGTTATGGCAGAAAATGTCCGACGGGAGTTCGATGCGCACAGGCAGCTGTCTTTCGTTTGAGGCACTTGGAAGTTTAAACTCGTTTTTCTCGAAACTACTTCTTCCGGCACACTCTGCATGATAACTCATACATTTTTTAATTTTTTTTGATGCGTTTTTTTAATATTCGAAAGTGACGAGGTTTTCCATTTTTTTATCAAAAAATTTTATAAACATAATTAAAGTGTGACATTTATGACGTAAAACGCATTTTTTTTTTTGTAATGCCGTGACTTGCAAACTTTTTCGAAATTCAAAAATCCGGCTCGACAGACTATAACTTAAACCTTATTTTATCACCAATTTACCGAACTATTGCTATCCTCCCCGTATATGATATTTTTAAAATAAATTATATGAGTGCAAGAAATCCAATGCTTGCAACTGAGCGAAGTTTTATTCCCCATACCAACTGTTATAGTAGAAACGAAAACCTTTGCTCAAACAATATTTGAATGCACAATTTTTTTTAATCAAAGTTGCAACAAGTCTGGTTTTTAATTTTATTACCATTCATATTCCTGCATAGGCCCTTCTTCTCCCAAGTAACTGTATCAGGTCAGTCCATAAGTTCGTGCGTTTTTTAAAGATGGTTTTAAAATTAATAAAAAAAGATGTTTAAAGTATTTATTAATCAATAATATATTTTCCTTCATTATTTAAAATATCTTCCCAGCGTTTAGGCAAATTTTTAATTCCCTGCTCAAAATATTATTACATTAATCTACACAAAACACGTATCAATCAATCATTTATCGCGGGAATGCCAATTTATTCGTTTCTTGGTCATTCACTCACACATGAGCGCACTCACACAAATGCAAGGGAAATAAATAAATACCTTAAATCTTCGCGCAACGAAGCTCATCATTTATTCATAACTTTACTATACGAGTATTTTTAGCAGAATACTGAGGCCGGTTAAGCATCTTTTATCATTTATCTTAGTAACGCTAAGCAAAGGACAAATAAATATTTAGCAACCAATGCAAACTGCGTAGCAAAGGAAATTTCGTGTTGTGCCTGGTAAATATTGGCAAAATAGTTCGGAATAGGCTTTATTAGTGTTGTGGTCAAAAAGATTGCGTTTATTGTGAATTTAATTTATTATGCTTAAAAAATTTGAAGTGAAAAAGAAAAAAATTACACTTTATTTTTTATAAAAAATTGATCAAAAAAATATTTTTAACGAAAAAAAAGAAAAAAGTTACACTTTGTTTTTTATAAAAAATTGATCAAAAAAATATTTTTAACGAAAAACAAGCATGGAAATTTTAAGTGAAAAAGAAAAAAATTACACTTTGTTTTTTCTAAAAAATTGATCAAAAAAATAGTTTTAACAAAGAAATCAAAAATTAAAATTTGAAGTGAAAAAGAAAAAATTACACTTTGTTTTTATAAAAAGTTGATCAAAAAAATAGTTTTAACGAAAAAAAACATGAAAATTTGAAGTGAAAAAGAAAAAAATTACACTTTGTTTTTTATAAAAAATTGATCAAAAAAATATTTTTAACGAAGAAAAAACATCAAAATTTGAAGTGAAAAAGAAAAAAATTACAATTTGTTTTTTATAAAAAATTTATCAAAAAAATAGTTTTAACGAAAAAAAACATGAAAATTTGAAGTGAAAAAGAAAAAAATTACACTTTGTTTTTTATAAAAAATTGATCAAAAAATATTTTTAACGAAAAAAAACATGAAAATTTGAAGTGAAAAAGAAAAAAATTACACTTTGTTTTTTATAAAAAATTGGTCAAAAAAATATTCTTGAAAAAAAAACATGAACATTTGAAGTGAAAAAGAAAAAATATACACTTTGTTTTTTATAAAAAATTGATCAAAAAAATATTTTTAACGAAGAAAAAACATCAACATTTGAAGTGAAAAAGAAAAAAATTGCACTTTGTTTTTTATAAAGTGAAAAAGAAAAAAATTATACTTTGTTTTTTATAAAAAATTGATCAAAAATATATTTTAAACGAAAAAAAAACATGAAAATTTGAAGTGAAAAAGAAAAAAATTGCACTTTGTTTTTTTTATAAAAAATTGATCAAAAAACGTTTTTAACGAAAAAAAACATGAAAATTTGAAGTGAAAAAGAAAAAAATTACACTTTGTTTTTTTTTATAAAAAATTGATCAAAAAAATATTTTTAACGAAAAAACAAACATGAAAATTTGAAGTGAAGAAAAAAAAATTATACTTTGTTTTTTATAAAAAATTTATCAAAAAAATATTTTTAACGAAAAAAATATGAAAATTTTAAAAAAATTACACTTTGTTTTTTTTTTTTTAAATTGATCAAAGCAATATTTTTAGTGATAATAAATAAAAATTTTCAGTACATGCAAAGGCGAATAGGTTAAAGAGCATCACTGGAAAATTTTTAATTGATGCCTTGATTACTTTTTGAGTTATATTCGACAGCGCGGCAAGAAACGTTTTTCGAGAAAAACGCAATTCGAGTTTTCGTTCTTACTCAACTTTCGTTCGATGCGCATCAATCACTTCACTGACTTTATAGCGCATTTCTACACTTTCCGTTAAGCTTAAGACATTGAAAAGATATTCTTTAGATTGTAAATGAATTTTTAAAGCAAAAAAAAAACAAAACCAATGGATTTGAAAGTGCGGGAGGAGCTGCCGCCCTTATTAGAGCAGCTGATGGCTTTTTTTTGCTATTTGAAAGTTTGAATGTCAAAGTGAGCAGCTACTTTTTGTTGTTTCATTTGTTTATTTGCATTCTGAAGGAAATGTTTACATTCAACAACAAAATACAATATATGCAAATGTTATTGTTGCTCCAGTGAGTTCACCTTTTATGGATGTGCCTTGCACACAATAAATTTATTTGAGTTATTCGTTTACATTGGTTTAACTGCAAAATATATAGCTAGGCGGCTTATAAATTTAAGCCAAGAAAAATTGAACTTTGCATACATATCCGCACTACTCTCTCCGATTTGCCCATCAAATTAAAAAAAAATATGTATATACATATATATAAAATCCACAAATCTTAGAAATATGAAAGTTCTGTTTTAAAATTTGTAGCTCATTCATATTTTCATGCCGTTTAATTAAAATAGGTATATTCGCATATTCATTCATTCTACCTAAGCGACAGCTGAAAGCATTTGATTGCCACTTTGTAATAATTTTATTCTCCGTATTTGCCACACATTAAAAAATAATCTGCTTTCCATTCAACACTTTGTTGTTGTGTACATATATTCCATTTTAATTTCAGCATTCTGTCTGTGTAAACAATAAATATATTTCATTATTTATCTTCTTTTCAAACTGAGAACACCGAAGGAATGAACAGCTGAATTCGCACAATTACGATTCGATAGTATCAACACCGCTGTTGTTGGTGTACAAAGTATTAAAAGATAAAACATATACAAAAAATAAATTAAAACATTTTCCATAACAGCAAAATTCAACGATTAATCAAAACTTGACAACACACAACAAACACTTATCACGAATTTTTGGTAGTTGAGGAGCTGAGCTCTAGTCCAGGTTACTTAGTTATATACCGGCATATAAACGAATACTTGCATGTGTGTGTGTGCACATACACATACACATATGCACTAATATAATATAGTAAGCGTACGTAGTGGCCAACCCTCCAAATTCGTATATAACTCTTTCAACACTTCACTGCCACTTTCTTTTGCTATTAAAACATTAAAAAGGAGATGCTCAAAAAGCTTACGGGTGGTGGGGGTGGAGCGCAACGATAGTGCGAACCGATATAATATACTAGGAAAAATAAACACAAATCTCTTTCTAAAAAAATACACCAAAAGATCAAAATGCTGGCGCCTCGCACAGGCAACATTATTACAACAACAGCAAATGGCCAACAAGCCATGAGTGAGTGAGTCGCCGTCGCAAATCACTAAATCCCTTTTGCAACGATACCACCGACACACACCAACAAACACGCAATTCCAATTGCAAATTTAACTTTTGTGGGGCGCATTAATTGATGATGAAGCGATTGTCAGTAATCAAAAAAAAAACATTTAAACAATAACACACAACACTACCACCAATAATATAACACCAGTTGAAAGTAGGAAAGTTGCGCGCCAATTTCACTACGAAAATTTACGCACAGATTTTACACGCGCGTTTGTTAATACTCGTACTTGGTTGAAAGGGTGGTGGTGAGCAACACAACAGTCGTAGTTGGAGCTCGCGCGTACATCCAAATCGTTTCACAATTGAATTCTAACTGACGCGCTGGCGCTGGCAGCACTGGCCGCCACAGCCAGTCGCCAGTGAATCAGACGCGCGGCAGAGCAGCGCTCACGGCTACGTTGCGCGTTGCCTGCTTATGTTTTTCGCGCAATTGACGTACGCAGACGCCGAAGCGGGCAGCATGAAAGTGCACGACAGATAACGAACAAAGCTTTGGTAGCGCACAGTGGTTGATTGTGTGGTGATTCAGAAAAGAAATATTTGTTTGATACGCTTTAAGTAACTATGATAAATAGCGGGTAAATGCATATGCGTTACAATAAGAATTTTCAAAAAATCGATTTTTTTTATTTTATTTTCTTAATGTTCATATATTTAAGAATATGTATATATACATATGTAATTGTCGCGTACACCCTTTTTTGGGTGTTATGCAAGATTTATTCCACTTATAAATTCTTGTCTTGCCACTCACCTTCACTTATTCCGCCTTTACTTTTTATTTGTTTATTTTCTATATTGACGTCACGGCATTTGGGAAGGCGCAATCTGGTATTCTATCATTCTTGTTGAAAATCCGCGCACTATTTTAAAGTTTTATGCCTGTGTTTATTGGTTGCTGCAGTGTAAATTTCAACCCAATCTGATTTCTAGAACTTATGTCACGACTCTAGATTCTGCAGGCGATAAATATACATATTTTAGCACTTTTCTAGAATGAATGGCGTGATTCAATGATTTTTTTAAATATATTTTTTTTATAAAAATACTTGTGCTGACGCGGTCAATGTGTTATATAGTAATGTAGTAATGCTGCAACAAAGGCAAATCAAATATTTGTCAGCTGAATTGAAAACTTTTTCGTCAAATGATGCACTGAAGAATATCTTCAATATGCTACGGCTCTTACACTCTTTGTTGGCTGTTTGGCCGAGCTCCTCCTCCAATTTGTGTGCGCGCCTTGATGTTGTTCTAAAACTGTAAGACCTGTAGGTCTAAGGTACTTCACTCACCGTTTTAACTTGACTTCAAACGGTAAATGATTTTGTTTTTTGTTTTTGAACACCTTTCGGAAAATCACTTCAGACATGGGCTTAATGCTTGACATATCGAAGAGTAAATTTATATTTACGCATTACTTCGTACTGCTTCATTAGACGGGTAAAAAAATAAATTTTTTTATTCACCTAAACCCTTAAATGACTCTCAAACTACGTTAAAGTCGCAAACGTACGAAACTCGTAAAACATCCAATCAAAATTTAACTGGTTTAAACGAATTATTTAATAGCCTACCGTGGCATTAATCGGGATAAACGACTTCATTCGAATTATCTCGGAAAAATATTTTTTCAAATCTTTAAAGTAAAAAACAAAACACGATTTCTCATCCTTGAATGTACGCCATTTTGTCATTTTTGCCATTTTTTTTAAGATTGTAGTTCACGCGATAACGACATTTATACTGAACAAGAACCCTTTGTTTCTTTTTATTTCAGACACCTGTGAGTCCCGGACTCCGTGTCACCAGCAACGTACTTGTTTTTGGAAGACCATTTTTTGAAGGCTGACAACTTTTTGAACGAATCTTATATGGCCAACATTTTTTTTTTATTTTTTAGCAATGGATCATAAAATAAAATACTGGAAACAAAAATAAAAACTCTTTTTTTGTTGTACACGCTTTAAAAAAACACCATTTCAAATGAGGCGAGGGCCTTAAGTGCAACTAATGCGGATTGGCAACTAGACTTAATTCTTATAATTTAAGCGGATTAGGAGAATTTTCGTTGGCAACATTGCCGAAAAATGACAGTTAATGTCTATTGTGTTTGAAAAATAATGAAACTTTTGAAGAGAACAACAAGAAAGACTGGGGCAATGCTAGTTTGCACTAACGCGTACGAAATTTCATTAATCGTTTCAGTTTGAGAAATAGAAATTCAAGATTTTTTTAAATCAATATTTATTTCTTAGTTTCATGGCAGCTAATAATACCCGTATTTGTTGCCCGCGGTCCATCTTTTTCGGACAAAACTATCTAATAGCAAATCCGATGTTCACTAATCTGCGTAGCAACCATTTGTCACACCATAATTTTAATCAGAATCTCCGGTAATCCCGATTAAGGCTTATTACTGGTATGTAATATAAGGGGCAAAGTCTCCAACAAGCGGTGCAAAAATCCGATGGTTTCATCTACTGCCATTCGCATAAATGGAACCATTCGGTGATCATAACTGGTATTCATGCAGACAAAACTTTGCGGCCACTCCTTAAGCAGAAAAAAAAGTATTATAAAACTGATTAGACTTCAAACCAAGACCTTAGTAGGGGCCCTCACAGGACATTATCTCATAGAAAATCATGCAAGGAGATTAGACGTTTACACGCATGATTTCTGTCATAGCTGCAGAAATGAGGAGGAGTTGGAAACAATTCAACACCTTTGTTGCGCATGCCCAGCTCTAGCCAGGAACCGATTTTTAAAATCCTACTTCCTAACGAATACTGATAATCTATACACTTTAGGTATCAACTACCTTTTACGCTTTGTCAAAAGCTCAGGATGGTTCAATATGGAGAGGGAAATGTAGCCCAGCCCCGCGGCTCACAACGGACCCATTTCGTGGTCTAAGTGGCATCGTTGTCTCTATATGCGACAACTTAACACATAAAAAAGGACACTTTTAGATAGATAAATGAATTTTTAGAAAACTATAACAGGAGTAAAACAAACGAATCTCAAATTTTGGTGTGCCTAGGCGTTTTAAACAGCAGGAACTTGGGTAAGAAGGAAACTTTAATCTTGTTTTTTTTACGAGGTGTAAAAGCAATTGAAAGCCTTAGTCAGTGTGGGACTTTAACACCACTAAAAACACCTGAGGTCCAGCGGTTCATTCTACAGGGACCCCGATTTGGTAATTACGTCTGGAGGTCGTCGTGAGTAGTAAGCTAAATCGTCAGTTAAATTCATCTGCTGTTCGTCTTGCTGCATTTTAACAATACGGCAGTTGCGTTCGTCTAGCATCATTCCAAAAGCTTGCCCCACCAACAACTTTTCATCCCACTCAAGCATTTGTGTGACTAGAAAATTGGGCGTTAGAAACACACCAGTCTTGGTTGCTAGGTCGCCGCGTTCCTTCGAGAACCTGCTGCAATAAGAGGCCACTTGCTCGGCAGTCTCCTCTTCGTCCAAGCATTCTGGGCCATAAGAACTACCACCCAAGTTTAGGCGTTGCAGATATTTTTGGGAGCATCCGCGTCTGCTTAAAAGCTACTCCAGTAAAAATTCAACGTCTCCATGTTTTCGACAGATCCACTCGTTAATCCTTGAGATCAGCCTATGCGGCCACCGGCCTTTTGGTGACTGGTCCCATTTCGATTACCATTCACCTATCGAGTTAGAAAGTTCGGCCTGTTTGAGTTCCTCTATCGGCGGTAGTACAACCTCCTCTGTTCATTTGCAGATTGCATCGTGCGACACCCTCCTATAGGCACATGTGGTACTCAACGCACTTGTTTTACTGACCTGCAGTACATCTTTAAAATTACACTTATAGAGCCCGTCACTGTGGAAAGAGTTTTTCTCCTTGCGCCCTGTGATCCTCCTATGCTCGGTAGCATACCCATAAGTGCGTTGTTAATCCTGTCGCCTTCACACAAACAGCTGTAAGATGTTTCCTGAATGTTAGTTTGGAATCAATGTACGCGCTAAGATATTTTATAAACTCCTGGGATCCTATATCGTGGCCTCCACCTGATATTGACAAGTCTTCTTTCCGCTTGCTCCTACTCATCAGCGCCTGTTCTATTTTTTGGGTAGCTAAGGTAGTTAAAGTACTTCCAAGCTGACGCTATTCAATAGGGGACTTGTAATCTTAATCATGGACTATAGATTCAATATTCTAAGTCATGCTGGTGCTGTACCCAAGACAAAAGCAGCACATTCTGCGATTCTGTGCCTTGATTATTATTAATCTTTATGGCTGCTTTGTTTGTTTGTTCACATTTTCATGGAAATTTTGTTTTTAAGAATCACTTTTACAAAACCAAGTAATAGGTAAATGTTAATGTTGCTCGGGTGATACCACATTTAGTATGTTCACTTTTTTTGAAGGGTTTAATTGATGTTTTTTTTAGTTCAAAAGCACTTAGGGCTGCGTTATTTTTGGTATTTCGACCGGTGACAGGCACAGCGTCACTCAACAGGACAATGTTGGCTCACACAGCCTGTTTAGTGTTACGAGTGTTTAGTACAACCGACTAAAAGGGCTTCAAGTTGCCAACACAGCCTGAGAATTTCGGTAGAAATGTTTAATAATTTGCAAACGCTGCTCCTTTGTAAACTTCATTATGACAAAAATGTAAAAAACAACACATTTTAAAGTGCGAAAATATTTTTTATATTATATTAACTATTTTTCACCACTGATTGTTGCACAATGCACCACTGTCTGTTGGGTCGTTCGTCTAGCTAACAAACACCGGCGTTCGGCGATTGGCGAAAGCTGCACACACAAATTGCCAGATAATAACTATTCATAAAGCAGCAGAGCAAATACAAAACGGGGCAGTAGTATCCATCACAGCAACACAAAAACCATGGCAAATAGGGAAATTGGGAGACTCTACCAGCAGCTACAAATATGAACAAAACTAACAACAAACAGACATGCATGCCACATGCAGCATCACATCGCAAGGCGAGTGAGCAGAGAATACAAATTGCGTATGCTTCATGACACATACATACACATGTAGGTACATACTGTTGTATGAGGAAGGCTAGAGACGTGAAAAACGAGTATTTACATACCCATATGTGTATGTGTTGTGGGAATTGGCAGCGGTGCACTTGCACTTGTTACTTTGTGTGCAAAGAAGCATTTTAAAACAGACTACACTCGTTTGGTCACACACACACACATCTACAGGGTACACACCTAGTAGGAATAAGACAATTACCTCGTACGAGGATGCACGGCAAACTCAAGGGTCGCTTCTGACTATGCATCAGCATCGACAGCAAAACCGAACATTCTAATCTCTTAGTGCACAAATTCGGATAAGATGCGCCGCATTAAGCCTAGCCGTTTAGGTATTATGAGCTTCCCTAAATACCACGTTTTGTAAATGTGAGACGGGACCTTCTTAATTCGTAATTTATGATTACTTACGAAAGGCATCAAAATCGACTAGAATTACTAGAACCAAGAAAACATATCGGCGGTATTTAAACATAACACAGAAAACAACGAGGATACGACACAAATATATGATGATGTGAGACAAAATAAGCCAACATCAGACAAACTTAAGGGGGGGAGCCTGCTTTAGAGGCTTCAAAAAATCGATTTTTTCGTGGATTTTTTTGGGAAGGAAAAAAATATTCGATTGAAACGAAACTTTCAGCTTTTATTGTTATATATTTCAACAGTCTTCTCAAATTTTTACATTAAAATATATGTCATATTATGTCTGCTACAAGCATTGTGCCGAGGCGCCTCGAGTGCGCATGTGTCGTGCGGCGGGAAAGATGCAGGTCGCAATTTTCATCAGAAACCAAAAACCCAAAAAAAATGTATTTTAGTATAGTATAGCTTCTAGTTAAATCAAGAAAATTAAACAAAAATTCTGAAATTCAACAATTTTTCGGTAATTAAAAAAAAATTTATTTTTTTGGAAAAACAAATTCACGTTAGATTGTTTAAAAAGTGGGTTAATCATAACTTTCTTAAGGTTTTTTAGGTTCAACTAGAAGAGAACTTAATTCCGAATACAATCAATGTTATCTTGTTTCGATAGAACGTTTAACTTTTTCCCTATCTTTCCCGCCAATTAGAAAAAATCGTAAAAATAAAAAACAGAGAAATCGCACTTCGAGCGATCCGGCCGCTCGTATACCTGCTCGACGCTTGCTCACAATTTCTTCTGTAACTTCGAAAATATTTTGAATTTGCTTCTGAAATTTTGAGGACACATTCTTCGATAGTTTGGGAAGACATTTATGCAAAAAACAAAAAATTTATTTTTTGAAGCCTCTAAAGCAGGCTCCCCCTTAAAACGAAATTGGCGATTTTTCTTTTAAAATCTTTTAAAGCCTTTATCTACCTTACCCTGTCATAATCGTGTGAACTAACTAAAAAAATTTGTTTAGCATTTTTTTTGGACTTTTAAAGTCAAAGAAATGGTCAAAAAACGGATTTTCATCTTTGAACGTCCGCAGAAATGGTTCGATTTCATTTCGTTTCAGCAAAGAATCGCGGATGTTAATTCGGTCCATTAAATTTTTCACAGACAATTCATGTGGTACCCAAACATCGAGCTTCTTTTTGTAACCAGCCTTTTTTAAATGGTTCAAAACCGTTTGATGATGAATGTTTAGTGCCTTGGCGAAGGCATGGCAGCTTATGTGACAGTCCTGGTCAATCTCTTCCATAATTTCATCGACTTTTTCAACGATAGGTCGACCGGAGCGAGGTGCATCTTTCACATCGAAATTAACAGAACAGAAGCGAGCGAACCATTGTTGTGCTACACGAACAGATACAGCATCGTCTACGTAAACTTCACAAATTTCATTGGTGGCTTGCGTGGCATTCTTCCCTTTTTTATATAAAAATTTCAAAATATAGCGAATTTCTTCATTACTTTCACTCATTTTTGAACAGCTATAAATTTTTTTCAACTTCTCCGAATTTAATTTTTTTTTTGGTTAAATGAAGCTTAAAATGTCACCTTTCTAACACCATATGATATGACACAATGTGATTGGTAGCACTGGAGATATATACTCCAACGACATCTATTGAAAAATACGAAAAGACTTTTACGACTACCCAATACATAATTAGCGCGTACACGCTTTTGGGTGTTTGGCTGAGCTCCTTCTCCTATTTGTGGTGTGCGTCTTGATGTTGTTCCACAAATGGAGGGACCTACAGTTTCAAGCCGACTTCGAACGGCAGATATTTTTATGAGGAGCTTTTTCATGACAGAAATACACTCGGCGGTTTGCCATTGCCTGCCGGGGGCAACCGCTATTAGAAAAATGTTTTTATTAATTTTGGTGTTTCACCGCGATTCGAACCCACGTTCTCTCTGTGAATTCCAAATGGTAATCACGTACCAACCCATTCGGCTGCGGCGGCCGCCATTTCCATTACACTCATAAAACATAACTTTTTATAGTATTAAATTTTTCTCTCAAAGTCATATTCTTCCTCCCACACTTTCAAGCATATGTATGCATATACAATACATATGCCGATATGTATAGTTGAATTTATCAGCATCTGTTGTTGACTCACTCAGCATTTGGTGGATGAGTCTAGACTTGTGAGTAAATTATTGCAAAATATTTTCCGAGAGATTCAACATGCGATAGTTGTTTGTGTAAAATTTGAAGTTTCCGGCCAACTCCATTCATCGCCTGAGAGCTCGAAGTGATGCTTCATAAACTGCTCTATTTATTTTGATTACTAAGTCTTTCTCACTTCTTTGCGCTTAAAAAAACAAATTTACCTCCCCACAATGCCAAGTGCAGCATATCAACAACAATAGCGTCAACGTCACTTGCATGTGCACGTGTGAGAAGTGACTAAGTTTCTGTTGTTAACATTACTCTTATTTTTCTGTGAACTATGTGCAGATGTATGTACGTTATTAGATATGTATGTAAGTTAACAAATAACACCTAATATAGGATATTTTACTTGTAAGAGACATTTGTAAGTTTCATAAGTTTATAGCTTCATAAGTTAAGAAACAGCCCTCGCAATTGCGATATAACATAAGTTGTATCAGCGCGCTATAGCTGCAAGGGTCAGCGACAGTAACCGGACACTTTTGTTTTACTGCAAGAGTTTCCGCTATCGCCAAACATTTTCAGCGCGCTATAGCTGCAAGGGTCAGCGACAGTAACCGGACACTTTTGTTTTGCTGCAAGAGTTTCCGCTATCGCCAAACATTTCGCTGGGTCGGCTTGATACCATGACATTATGGCGTGATGCGAGTTTTGGCTTAGGTTAAGTAAAATATTCTATGTTTTAAGAAATCAGTTGGGATATACAGCGCACCTTCGATAAGTCGCCTAAATAAACATCCACTCCGGCACTTGGCCGTTAAAATAATTTGTTTCTTTTTAAGAGGCTCAGTTCGCCTCTCAACATTAAAATTAATTAATTGGCGCCCAACTAGTGGTCAGACTCCACAACCAATAACAGCAGCAGCATAAAACAGCAGCACAGGAGCTGCAACAACCAAGCAATTAAGACAGCAGCGCGGGAACTGCGAGTGACCAATAACAGCAGCAGCATAAAACAGCAGCACAGGAGCTGCAACAACCAAGCAATTAAGACAGCAGCACGGGAACTGCGAGTGACCAATAACAGCAGCAGCATAAAACAGCAGCACAGGAGCTGCAACAACCAAGCAATTAAGACAGCAGCGCGGGAACTGCGAGTGACACACTTTATAAAGAAATTTTGTTCTTGTGTTAGTTGAATCATGTAAGTGGATACTCTAGCCAAAATTTTTCTTCAAATACAAAAGTTTAATTTTTACAAAAATTAGTTAGTACTTGTGAGTATTTTATATTGCAACAGATCATACTTAATAACAATAATCAGAACCAGGTTTCTGAAACACGTGAGAGTGACTGCGTTGAGAATTTTAGTTGAAACAATTTAGCATCCAGATCGTTAATTAAATTACTTTGTGCTACTTTCTATGTGTCTAAAATTGTGCTATAACAATACATACAGTTCTCTTTTGACGGCCCGTTTTACTTTTCGCGGCCACTGGCCTGCGCATGTCACAGTTCAGCCAATATAGAAAACCTCGCAAGCAGTCTAGCGACTCAGATTCCGACTGTGACATTCGCATCAGAGTCCCGGCTACAAAACTTCTCCCTACAGTTCCCCCACCATTAGGTAAAATGGATCCAGATCAGCTTAGGGAAATAATAAGGTCGGCTGTCAGCAATGCTTTAGCTGAACAGGCCGCTGTAAACGAGCAGAGGGAGCGAGCATTGACTCAAAGAATTAATGAGTTGGCTCAACAAATAGCAGCAGCAAACGTTGCCGCCCCACAAGTAGTAGCATATGCTGCTATAGGAATTAGAAACGACATTCGCTGTGACGAGCCACTAGATGCCGTCAAATGTTTACCTGAGTTTGCAGGAGCACAGGAAGCTTATGTATCTTGGAGGCAGGCAGCATTAGCCGCTTACGAGATCTTCAGACCACATAATGGCAGTTCTCGTCATTACCAGGCTGTTATCATTATAAGAAGCAAGATCAGGGGCCCCGCAGACGCGGTGCTGGCCTCATTTGGTACTGTATTGAATTTTGATGCGATAATAAATCGCCTAGATTTCACATACAGCGACAAGAGACCAATTCACGTCATTGAACAGGAATTAGGTACCTTGAGGCAAGGTGGCCTGTCCCTGCTTCAATATTACGATGAGGTAGAGAAGAAACTCACTCTTCTCACTAACAAAGTTAACATGTCATATGAGCCGGCTTTAGCAAAGGGCCTATGTGAAAAATTCCGCGACGATGCGTTGCGTGTATTCATATCGGGTCTCAAGCGCAGTCTTACAGATGTGCTCTTTGCAGCAAAGCCCAGAGACTTGCCTTCAGCGCTAGCTCTCGCGCAAGAAGTTGAGTCAAATCATGAAAGGTACACATTCGCGGCTAATTTCGCAAGAAGCCTAGAGGACAAAGAGCGCAAGCCGCATGCCAAAGCGCAGGGTCACCAACAGGAGAGGCATTCGCAACAAGCCGAAACACAAGCTAGCGGTACAAAGAATCCACACTTTAGCAAGCAAAGCAAGGCCCCAGTGCAGACTGACCAACGAAGCAGTAGGCAGCACAATAATAATGGCGCACCGGTGCCCATGGAAGTCGATCCTTCCTTTTCAAGGGTTTTGCAGCCCACTCAGGCCCCTGTTTACGCGAATAGGAAGCACCCCACATCCGACCGCACAGGCGGTCAGAGAAATCAGCAAAGATTGAATCACGTCACGCAAGACGCGGGACAGGGAGCAGAGGCGTACGCTGATGCCGCCTCTAGCGCAGCGGCACAAATCAATGACGATGCTAGTTATGACTCTGATGCCCTCAATTTTTTAGGAGTAAATCCCTGCTACCCGTCATCAGACGAAGAATAGCAGGGACTCACATGCGATTCCTCATAGACACGGGCGCGGCCAAGAATTTCATTCGGCCACATGAAGGGTTAAAAGGCGTACACCCTGTAGAGTCCTCCTTCAAAATTCATTCCATTCACGGCGAGACACAAATTACACACAAATGCTTTGTTACAATGTTTGGGTTAAAGGCAACCTTTTTTATTCTGCCGGACTTGTCAACTTTTGATGGGATTGTAGGCCTTGACCTGCTAAAGCAGGCAGCTGCTTCGCTTTGTCTAGCTTCAGGACAGCTTAAATGGGGCACGGAGGTCGAACAAATCACCTTCCACACGTGCAAAAATGTAAATTTCACAAATGTAGACTGTGCAGAGGCATCCCCATTAGCTAGAAGTTCCTTTTTGAAAATGCTAAAGACCAGACAAAAGGCCTTTGCAGACCCAGACGAGGCGTTGCCGTATAACACATCAGTCGTAGCTACCATTAGGACCACAGATGAGCAACCGATCTATGCCAAGCTTTACCCATATCCAATGGGAGCAGCTGATTTCGTTAATAAAGAAATCAAAGACCTGCTAAAAAATGATATAATTCAAAAGTCAGTCTCTCCCTACAATAACCCAATATGGGTAGTAGACAAGAAGGGCACTGATGAAGCGGGCAATAAGAAAATGAGGTTGGTAATGGACTTTCGTAAACTTAACGAAAGAACCGTGCCTGACAAATACCCTATGCCAAATATATCAATGATATTGGGGAATTTGGGGAGAGCCAAATTCTTCTCAACATTAGACCTCAAGTCTGGTTATCACCAGATCATACTCGCAGAACGCGACCGTGAAAAAACCTCTTTCTCTGTAAACGGGGGGAAATACGAGTTCAAAAGGCTCCCCTTTGGATTGAAGAATGCAGCAAGCATCTTCCAAAGAACCATTGACGACATACTGCGAGAGCAGATTGGCAAATTTTGCTATGTTTATGTCGATGACGTAATCATCTTTTCAGAAGATGAGGACTCCCACATTAAACACGTGGATTGGGTCCTAAAAAGCTTACACGAAGCAAACATGAGGGTCTCCGTCGAAAAGTCACGATTTTTTAAGAAAAGCGTGAACTTTCTTGGTTTCATAGTCACCAGCACTGGCGCCACGACGGATCCTGAAAAGGTTAAGGCAATACAGGAGTATCCAGAACCTAAAACACTGTTCGAGGTCAGATCATTTCTAGGCCTCGCAAGTTATTACAGATGTTTCATTAGGGACTTCGCCGCAATAGCAAGACCCATCTCCAATATTTTGAAGGGTGAAAATGGAACAGTCAGTAAGCATAGGTCCAGAAATATAAAGGTTCAATTCTCTGAAGTGCAGCAAAGGGCGTTTCAGAAGTTGCGCGACATTTTGTCATCTGAGAATGTAATGCTCCGGTACCCCGATTTTAAGAAGCCATTCGATCTAACGACCGATGCTTCGGCTCACGGCATAGGTGCAGTTTTGTCTCAAGAGGGTCGTCCTATAACAATGATTTCAAGAACATTGAAGGACAGCGAGGTAAATTATGCAACAAATGAGAGAGAGTTATTGGCAATCGTATGGTCACTTGCCAAGTTAAGGCACTATTTGTATGGGGTGAAAGACATTAATATCTTCACTGACCATCAACCCTTGACCTTCGCAGTTTCGGAATCCAATCCAAATGCGAAGATCAAAAGGTGGAAAGCGCGCATTGACGAGTCTAATGCACGTATCTTCTATAAACCCGGCAAGGACAATCTGGTTGCGGATGCCTTGTCAAGACAGCAGCTCAACGCTGTGAATGAACAAGAAATTGAGTCCTGCGCTGCAACGATCCACAGTGAGGTATCTCTCACCAACACCATTGAGACAACAGACAAACCCTTGAATTGTTTTCAAAACCAAATAGTGCTAGAAGAGGCACGTTTACCCTTAAAACGAAGTTTTATTCTCTTTGGAAATAAGAAACGCTACTTGATCAGCTATACTTGCATCGAATCGCTGCTAGACGAGCTCGAAGATGTAGTTTCACCCAAATGCGTAAATGCTCTCCACTGTGATTTACACACGCTTGCAATGATACAAGATTCATTGGTTCGTAGATACCCGGCCACAAAGTTCTGGCATTGCAAAAATCGCGTAGTGGACGTATTTGCGGTGGGAGATAGAAGGGAAATCCTCACAGCCGAGCATAATAGGGCCCATAGGTCTGCACAGGAAAATATCAAGCAAGTACTCTCGGAGTACTACTTTCCAAAGATGGCAAGAATGGCCAATGAAATAGTACAAAATTGCAAAACATGTGCCAGGGCTAAATATGATAGACACCCTAAAAAACAAGAGCTTGGGGATACACCGATCCCCTCACATGTAGGTGAGATGTTACACATAGACATTTTCTCCACTGACAGGAAATACTTTCTAACTTGCATCGACAAGTTCTCTAAGTTTGCTATTGTCCAACCGATCCCCTCAAGAACCATTGTGGATCTGAAGCCAGCTTTAATGCAACTAATGAATTTTTTTCCTAAAGCCGAATCCATTTACTGTGACAATGAACCGTCATTGAATTCAGAGACCATAGTGACTATGCTCGCAAACAACTATGGGGTCAGCATTTCAAATGCACCACCATTGCATAGCATCTCGAATGGACAGGTTGAGCGCTTTCACAGCACTCTGTTAGAGCTAGCCAGATGCCTAAAGATCGATAAAGGCATAAATGACACCGTAGAAGTCATTTTACTGGCTACAACTGAGTACAATAAGTCGATCCATTCGGTCATCGACCAGAGACCAGTTGATGTGGTTCAGGCGCACCCAGATGAGCCACATGAAAAAATACAAGAAAAGATCAGAAACGCTCAGACGATGCTCAGAGCTAGGGAGAACGCAAATCGGCAAAATAGGATCTTCGACGTTGGTGACAAAGTTTTGGTCAAGTCCAACCGACGACTCGGAAACAAACTCACACCCTTATGTGATGAGAAGGCCGTGGAAGCAGACCTGGGGACCGAGGTCCTCATTAAAGGGAGGGTGGTCCACAAGGACAACCTAAGGTGACTCCCTTGTTTTTTTACACCTTTTTTTAAGCCACTAGGCAAACTCGTATAAGTTAGATATAGTTGTTCAACTTACTTTTAGCCACTTGGCATAGTTTTTATAAAACTTTCTTGGTGGTGGGCCTTAAAAAGAAAAACAAAAATATTGCTAAAACATCCTCATTTCACAGGTTTGGATCCATATTACTCCTTTCCTTATCCCTGGCTTCGGCACATGTCATCGACTACTCGCGTGCCAGGTATATTCCCATCGTCGACGGCGAAATCTTGGTATGGGAGAAATACGCCTATATCAGGCACTCGGCAAACCTCTCAGAGTACGCGCGAATGGTGGAAGAGACAGTCAAATTAATTGACATGTTCCCGCTATCCCACATGAAAAAACTTCTAAGTGTGGACACGGCACATCTACAGGACCTATTGGAGGCGTTAGGCACACACCATAGAGTCGCCAGGAGCTTAGATTTCCTAGGATCCATACTGAAGGTTGTGGCGGGTACACCCGATGCCGATGATTTAGAGCAGACTAGGTTTACTGAAATGCAATTAATAAATGCCAATAATAGACAAATAGAAATAAACACTAGAATTCAGGACCAGCTTAACCAGTTAACAATCACTGTCAACAGAATTCTCAAGATAGCCAAAAACTCACAAGTCGACACTAGCCATTTATTTGAAACACTACTGTCTAGAAACAGAATGCTAATGATGGAGTTGCAAAATTTAATGCTTGCTATTACTCTTGCAAAGGCTAACATTGTTAGCCCAAACATTTTGGACCACTCAGATTTGAAATCAATTTGGCTAGAGGAACCCACCAACACTCCCATAGGAGATCTTATGTCCGTTGCGTCCGTAAAAGTTCTTCAATCCATTAACACCATACACTTTATAATTAAATTCCCCGAGATAAAAAGAGCTTGCAGAAAGATCACGATTTATCCTGTCGTCCACAAGAACTTCATAGTGCGATTGCTTGACAACGTCATAGCCGAATGCGATGGAGAAACCCACACACTGCAGAGTTGCGCCGCTTCACCTGGAGCCACATTTTGTCGTCTGGCTTTGGAAAGTTCATGTGCCAAAGAACTCCATGCAGGTGGCACGGCACACTGCGAGATCCAGCCGAGCAACCTGGAAATAATCACCCATGTAGATGACGGAATCATCATCCTCAACGACGGGTCCGCAAGGATTCAGGTGGACAACGGCACTGAGATCCAGGTACAAGGCACGCATCTCATCACGTTCGGAGACCGAGTCGCAATTAACGGGACTCTTTTTTACAATCACAACAACGTACGCAATAGAGTCCCGGGTATTGCCAATTCTCCCTTGCTGAACATCACTGCCACCCAAGATGTCCTCAGCCTCCCTTACCTTCATCGTTTGAATGAACGTAATCTGGAGGTGATACAGCAATTCAAGAAAAACGGCGGAACTGATCAAGCTTATCGTGTGGCATTCATCATTGGAGCCATATGCTGTGCTTTAATCTGCATTGGCCTCACTCTTTGTCGAATCATCGGTGCAAGGAAGTCTGCAAAGCAGCTACGAGAAGTCGTCGCCGGGATTGGGTCGGCCGAGGACGGCCTTATACTTGAAGGGGGAGTAGTTAACAAATAACACCTAATATAGGATATTTTACTTGTAAGAGACATTTGTAAGTTTCATAAGTTTATAGCTTCATAAGTTAAGAAACAGCCCTCGCAATTGCGATATAACATAAGTTGTATCAGCGCGCTATAGCTGCAAGGGTCAGCGACAGTAACCGGACACTTTTGTTTTACTGCAAGAGTTTCCGCTATCGCCAAACATTTTCAGCGCGCTATAGCTGCAAGGGTCAGCGACAGTAACCGGACACTTTTGTTTTGCTGCAAGAGTTTCCGCTATCGCCAAACATTTTCAGCGCGCTATAGCTGCAAGGGTCAGCGACAGTAACCGGACACTTTTGTTTTGCTGCAAGAGTTTCCGCTATCGTCAAACATTTCGCTGGGTCGGCTTGATACCATGACATTATGGCGTGATGCGAGTTTTGGCTTAGGTTAAGTAAAATATTCTATGTTTTAAGAAATCAGTTGGGATATACAGCGCACCTTCGATAAGTCGCCTAAATAAACATCCACTCCGGCACTTGGCCGTTAAAATAATTTGTTTCTTTTTAAGAGGCTCAGTTCGCCTCTCAACATTAAAATTAATTAATTTGTATGTATTGATACAGAACTGCAGCTGCTAGGTGCTTTGTTTTGCTCTGTTGCCGGTCGTCGATGTTTGCCGTCCAATGCCCACCAATGCAAATACAGAGATGTATAGTATATACATAGTAGGTGTATTGGCGATATTTTGCTGCTACTGCGTTTTCGTAAGCTGATACATTTGCAGTCACTGCAAAAACTGTTATGGACTTTATTGTTATACAAAGTTTACAATGTTAACATTTGCCTTTGTGAAACGGCTTTTGGCGCTGGATTGAAGTGGTTTTTGTTGTCTGTCAGTTGCAACAGGTTTTATTCGCAAGTGAAAAATTCTGTGAAACTGAATACAGTAAGAGTTTATAGATCATTCAAGAGCATTCCAAAGCAATGGTAAAACCAAAGAATGGAATATTTTAATTTTTTTTTAATTGAAGTAGAAAACTCATCAACATCCATTTTTAAATACGGTTTAAGCTCGGCAATTCCATATGAGCCCGATGTGACGGGTTCAAAAATCGATTTTTTTTTACATTTTTCGGAAGAAAAACATGTTAAAAATATACTATAAAAATTTCAGACAGAAATTTTAATTATTTTTAAAGTTATAGCTAAAATAAAAGAGCGCGCCGTAGTGTGTATGAAAGCGTGTGACACGCCAGCAGCAGCTGCTCTGACCGTCTTTAAACGCGTTTTTCTCAAAACCATGTTTTCGAAATTTCGGGGAATCACTGACTCAAAACTATTCAACCGATTTGGCTAAAAATTTAACCCGTTATTCTAGACACACATATCTAGATCCCGGACCTTTAAAATATAAAATTTTTTAATATTATAATAAACCATTTAATTTAAACAATTTATGAAGAAAAAAAATTAGATTTTGAGAACTTTTTTTACAAGTCCGCCATTTTGTTTTTGTTTTTTTATTTTTATGTATATTTTAGGTTCGGGACCTAAAATAAAGTCTACAGAATAATAATCTCTTTGAATTTTTTATTTCATTTTTTAAAATTTGGAAGGCTGTGTGTTTCCCCGAACCAACTCATCTTAATTAAAGGACTCCACTTTGACGTCAAAAATTTTAAACAAATTAATATAAAATTAACTTTAAAAAATTTTTTTATATACTTCAAAACACCAATAAAAAACATGTAAAAACTTTAAAACGATAGCTTTTTATTTTCTTTTTAAAAAAGATTCATGAAAAAACGTCGAAATTTCGGTCGTTACACCGGACTACTACCATAATCGGAAAGCAAAGTCAGGGTGCCAAAATTGATATGGCAGATTATTGAAGAATCGAATATACATTGAACACAGTCAGTAGAAAATTTTGATTTTTTAGATTTCACAAAACTTCAAAATGCCTTTGGATAAGCTTTAGTATACGACTCCACCCCAGGTATGTAGTTCCTGTAAAAAAATGTATCCAAACGGTTAAACTCTTTGAAATATTTCTGATATTCTGAAAAAAACATTTGGCTTCCAGATTTTTTAAATTTTTTAAAAGATTTATTCTTTAAGTTCTTTAAGTTTTTTAGTTTGCAATTGTACCATGGCCTGTAAGGCCTGTTATTCAAAATCGGAATGTTATTCTTACAGAATTCAAAGAGGATTGTTTTAGAGGTACGACTCCGAAACATCTGGGGCGGAGAGTAACTGAAACTTAAGAAGTAGGCTATTTAAGAATGAAAAATTACAAGCTTTGTAATTAAATGAAATTTCGCCATTAAAACCAGCAGGCGTAGATAAAAACATTCTTCAATACTATTCCAGCACTCAAATCCATTTTTTTTTGTTTTTAGAAAAAATTTCTTGTAAACCAAAATTGGATAATTAATTTTGCGGCATCTTGTACTTACGTAACTTTGGGTCAAGAATGGCTTGGGACGCCAATCTCTCCGATATATCTCGATTTTAGCTTCATTGTTGATTTAGAGCTTTTCAGTACCTAAGTACATACAGTAAGTTTTTTGATTCCGCCATGCGTCACGAACCGTCGTCATGTGGATAACTCTATAAAAGCCTAGTGCGTGCGAATAATAGTAAGATATATGTACATGTGGCAACCCTGCCACTAGCTTCTAGCGTAGAAAGTCAAAGCCTCTCTCTTTCTCAGTATATTCGGTGCCTCTATTGTTTGTATGTAAAAACTCTCACTAGATCCACCGCTAGTAGGAGAGAGATCTACCGCTAATTATTGATAGGCCAAGCAATGCTATAGCAAAGTTATGCGCTTTCTTCTCAGATGACACGTCAAAGGGCTCACACGCGTTCGCGATAATTATTATTAGCTATTGGTATTGTATTACAACATTAATTGAATAAAGTAAATTTGTTTTTTAACGTAAGTGGTTCCTTAATGTTTTATAATTACGAGCAGTATCGCTACATACATCCACAGTTGGACTTACATTTTAGTTTACATGGAATCGGTTTACCTAATATATATTATTTCTTCGATAACTCCGGCAGTGCAGTAATTTAGTACGCCAATTAACTTACCTAAAAAGAGAAGAAAACAAAACATGAGTTTATTTATTTATTTAACAGTGTTGCTTATTTATGTTCAGTTTTAGAACTAATAGCGCTCGTCCCTCGGCAAACACTGCAAACTTCCGAGTGTATTTCTGCCATGAAAAAGCTACTCATAAAAAACCATTTGCCGTTAGGAGTCGGCTTAAAACTAAAGGGCCCCTCCATTTGTGGAATAAAATCAAAACGCACACCACAAATAGGAGAGGGAGCTCGGCCAAACACCTAACGGAAATATACGCGCCATGAAAAAGCTACTCATAAAAAACCATTTGCCGTTAGGAGTCGGCTTAAAACTAAAGGGCCCCTCCATTTGTGGAATAAAATCAAAACGCACACCACAAATAGGAGAGGGAGCTCGGCCAAACACCTAACGGAAATATACGCGCCAATTATTTATTTATTTGTTATTATCTACCAGATAAAATTCATTCCGAAAATATTTGTGTATTTTCAAGCTCTTACAAAAATACCCGATGCTTCATATTTTACAGTTCAGTTTTCATATTTTTTGGGGGGTGAATGAAAATGAGGTTTGTACTTTGCTCTCGCGGCATTTTGTGCCGTTCTCTTGAAGGATAAGTTTAAGTTTTGTTCACCTCTCAATAAATACCATATATAAAAATTTTAACAAAAAAAAGTAAACCAATTCTTGACACATTTTGTTCAAAAATGGCTACAGGATCCAATTTTATCAAGAGACACCCTTGAATAGGGGTATCTTTGTGAAAAATTCAGAAAACTTTAAAAAATAAAAAATTGTATGTATTCAAATTCGGTTTGGTATTCTTTTATTGTAGTTCTAATCAACGGTACGCAGATTTCCAGCACCTTAAAGGTGAAATCATCCCCTAACTGCCTAAAAACTTAAAAACTAATTTTTTTCAAGGAAGAACTCCTCACCGGAAAATTAAAAAAAATGTTTAAAAATTTTTTTGGAGTTGCCGAATCCGAATTCGTTGTCAGTTTGTTCTTGCGGAGTCAAATTGAAGGTCAGTTCAAGGTCAAACGCAGAATATTTAACGGAAAATTCAAAAAAAAAATGATATAAATATTTTTGGAGTTACTGAGTCCGAATTCACTGTCTATTTGTCCTTTCGGGCTCAAATTGAAGGTCAGTTGAAGGTCAAACGCAGAATATTCACCGGAAAAATTATTATACAGGTTTTTGGAGTTGATGAGTCCGACTTCGTTGCCAGTTTGTCCTTTCAGGGTCAGCTAAAGGTTTAGACAAAATTCACATTTTCTTTTCAAAATCGAATGCATTAAAGTATCTTTCACGGCGATAAAGGGTCTGTTCCGTTATGTTTGCCTTGGCGATGGGTTGTGGTAATATCGAACAAAGGATACGCTACTACATACTAATTATTATTATGATTACTTAAGTATCATATTATTTTTCCTTTAAACCTGATGAAAAGAAAGATTTATTTTATATGTTCCTTTATTCAAGAAAATTATACTACCATTTTTTTTACAGCCCATATGTAAAAGTTCGTATGAAATTCAGTTTTCATAACGTTATGATGAATTATTTTTCAAAATTTATTTTCATAATTTTATTGTTAACAGTCAAAATTTCTGAAAATAAAAACAACAAAAATATTTAACATAAAAAAAAAAATGTACGTCTTTATTTTTTTCGCACTGTGTGGGCACCACTTTTATCTCGACCGTAACTGTATGCACAAATACAAGGTGGCACAAAATTAATCACCGTATTTTGTTCATGAATAACTTTTTTACTAAATCCAAAAAAAAATAATTTTGAGTGATGGAAATCTTTATTTTGACCTTTACCCACTCCATTGCTTTGTTTGTTTGCATACAGCGGCTGTTTAGTTCACAAGCGTCAAATATGATTGACGTAAGACGCCATTTGCAAAAATGAGAAATTTTCCGCTAGCGTGATTAATTTTGTGCCACCTTGTATATATATGCATGTGCAGTGCAATATTCTACTATTTCAAACGTCACCTACTGGAGGGGTTACTTTATATAGTGGAAAAAATTTCATGCTCTCCAAATGAATTCAATTGTTGTTTTCTACAAATATTTTCTTGTTGGTAAATCTGGTATTATGGCATGTATACATACTTACATACTTACATATATGCAATACAAGAAATATGTATCAGTACAAGGACTTATTTCCAGGAAATAACACAAACTCAAATATTTCAAAAGAAAAGCAGAAATGAAGTAGAAAAATTATTTTCAGTTCATTTAATTCGCACATTTTGGCTTTAGAGCGCAAAGGTTTGTCCGTTGGACTTGCGTGACTTGTATATATACATACGGCTATGGTCATTTAAATAGCACATTTGTACTTTGAAAGCAAAGAGTTCAATATGTTTTTAAATAATTATTTTTTATTGGGGGAAAAACCAACATAAAAAATAAAAAAAACTTATTTACTTCCACTTTAAAACAAAAAAATGGTCAACAAGAATTTCAGTTCTGATTTAATTTACGAGAACGTTGATAACTCACGAAACCTCCTGGACACATAAATAGCACATCCCAAAAAATTCCAAATAAAAGCAAAAATAGTAAACAAATCAGATAGTTAAGTAATACCAGATTAGTATTTTGTACTCTATCCACCGTTTTTGATGCTTCCGCCGCCAGTTTGATCGTCTTTTTTGTGAACCTAGGATTTAGCGCTTGATATTTTGGGTGATGTACAATAGTTTTCCCATCTGGCCCCATCCTATTTATTTTGGTTTCGTCGGTCCAAAGTACGTTTTTCCAAAACTGAATAGATTTGTCTTTGTGGGCTTTTGCAAAGGCAAGTCGGTGTTTGAGAGGAGTGGTTTTTTTCTGCTTGTGCGGCCAAACAGCTGGGCTTCGTTAAGTAGCCTTCTTACAAGCTTTCTGGATACCTGTAGACCAGATTCTTGGTTTATTTCAAGCATTATTTGCCGTGCCGACTTAAA
Source organism: Anastrepha obliqua (assembly GCF_027943255.1). NCBI lineage: Eukaryota > Metazoa > Arthropoda > Insecta > Diptera > Tephritidae > Anastrepha > Anastrepha obliqua. The sequence continues at coordinate 11,487,122 of NC_072894.1, forward strand.
ATGATCTGCTTTGGTCTTGGGTATTATGGCTCTATCCACATTAACATCAGTTTGTCGCGGCTTTGGTTTGCTTTCCATTTTTTTTTTTTGCTTAGATAGAAAGAATCTTTCTTAACTAAATTAAGAGATTATAAACCATTTTCCGAGATCACATCATCATTTCAAGTAATTCTGCATATGTAGCTTTTTCTATTTTGACTCACGCGGTATATAAGAGCTCTTTTCTCCGGCTAAATTCTTTTCTAAACATCAAGCGAAATTCTATGTACAGTGGGCTCTCTCTTAAGCGGACACCTTAGGGACTAAAAAATGTGTGCGCTTATAAGAAAAGTGTAAAAAAGTTAATAAAATGTTACGGGAGGGTTAAGGGGTGCAAGGAGAGTCTTCCAAATTCTTAAAGATTTGTGGTAAGTACTGACGCAAGAGTCCGCTCAGGAGAGAGTAGGTACACTGTACATACATAGGTATGTATATCGCAATAAACTATTTATATGTCTCAAAAATTTTCCCATTTAATTAATTTGAAGAAATCAACAAATCAATTTCTATGAAACATTCAAAGCCGCTTCTATTTGCATGTTTATACGACGGTAATTATATTCGTGCCTACAATAAACTGTGCTGGATACACCTACATACATAGGTATATTTGTATATTTATTTATGCACATTTGGGAAACAGATAATTAAATAAACAGATTTGAAAATACTCGAAATCGTAACTATGACTGCAGATGGCGCACCGTGGATATGGTCCGGCTAAAATATGATATTAAAATTTTTCATTAAATTTCATTTCACTTAAATATTTGAAAGCAACGAAATCACTTTCATCAAACAATTTAAAAATGATGTATTTCGAAACTAAAATTGTGAAACAAGCTAGAAGAGTGAGTAAAGAATGGACACGAAAAAACAATAGTCATGCGAAAGTCGTTAAATTCCGTTAGGTTTAGAAATACCAGGTATATACCTATGAAATGAGAATATGGGCAGGATTTTAAAGGTCGCAAGATGGGGGCCGCATGAACTGACTGAAAGGCAGCAAGAGAACCGAAAAACCACTTGTGAAATGCTGCTCTCCCGGTTTAAAAGGAAGTCTTTTTTGCATCGAATCGTTGAGGGTGATGAAAAAAGGGTGTATTTCTCCAATCCCAAGCGTAAACGATCGTATGGTCCGCCCGGCCACAAGCCAAAAACAACGGCCAAACCAAATCGCTTCGGCCGCAAGGCAATGCTGTGTGTTTTCTGGGATCAGCGTGGCATGATTTGGTACGAGCTATTAAAACCAGGTGAAACAGAGGACGGTGCACACTACCAATGACAATTGACCGATTTGACCGAATTGACTATACACCGAAAACGCCCAGAATATGCCGATCGCCGTCACAAAGTAATTTTTCTTGATAACAATGCACCGCCACATCGAACAAGAGCGACCCGGTAATTGGTTGAGACGTACGATTGGGAACCTCTGGTGCATGCGGCTTACTCACCAGACTAGGCGCCTTCCGATTATCATTTGTTTGCATCGATGGGCCATGCACGTTCCGAGCAGCGCTTCAATTCTAACGAAGAATCCAAAAAATGGCTCGATGATTGGTTTGCGGTCAAAGACGGTCAATTTTTTTGGCGCGGCATTGACTTACTAAATGAATAATTCGTAATTATATTTTTTTAATTATACAATAACAAAGAGATCTTTAAAAACAGGCTCAACAACTTCTTTGACACCAGACCAGACGATTTTTGGCGGAACGGCATCAACGAATTGGTCGAGAGGTGGGAAGAAGTTGTAAACAGCAACGGCGAATATTTAAGTGACCAAATTATTCATATAATTATTATTTTTTGTTTAAATAAAAGTCTTCGGTAAAAACGCTACGAACTTATTCCCCAACCTAATATAAACCAGATAGCTGTAATACACAAACAAACAAGCAATGGAGCTCGTAAAAGGCAAAATGCAGATTTCATTACACAAAATAATATTTTTTTATTTAGTAAAAAAATTATGCGAAAACGAAATTCTTATTTATTATTTTTTTTCCAATTTATAATTACTTTCACCCACTGTTACAACAACAACTTCGCAGCTGTTTAATGTATTTTTAAAATTGACTTGTGTTCATCTATTTGGCAACATTATTTATTGTCTAGTTTCGTTTACTTACGAATTTTACATGAACATAAATATAACCGGCAAGGAAGGAAAAAGCCGGGCCGCACTCTATGAACCCATGCAAATTTTAGTAAAACTTATTTTGGGCTGGCCGTTGTTGTTGTTAAGCAGGATTGTTGATGTGCGTCGTCCGATTGGTACCGCTGTTTTACTGATATTATGCGCTGCAACATGACCAACAACTTTTTTTCTGATTTTTTCTCTGTCGCGTAACATTATGATATATAGCTCTCCTTCTCTTTCTCTCTATGTTATATATCTGTATACTCTGTCTCACAACGAAGGCTTTGTCTTAGGTATAGAAAATGTATAGCTCTCTTTCTCCTTCTCTCTACGTTGTATCTTTTTTTCTCTCTCGCGTAACGAAATTTCTAAACGTTACATTTTTCCAATTCACTCTCCATTCTCGCTCAAATATCAGACCGCCGCTAAAGAAGTTTCACTTCAAAAAAATTGTGTCCTCATTTCTAACCCCCCTCGTATGTCAACTGAAATGAAATTACGAAAATACTCGTATAAAATTAGAAACGCGTAATTTTGCGAATTCAATTTTTGTTTGTTTGCTTCTTTAATATCCGCCATGTCTTAACATTTAATCGTAGCAAAGTCATAAAATTTCATAAGCATTCGCTTTTTTATAGCGTCGGCGTCGGCGTCGGCCTCACACATATGACAATTCCAACTATGCACTTCTAAGTGATTGCACATGTAGATATGTATCTATGTTTATTTAACTACCTCGTATATGCGTGCCTCCATTTTCGTTTACATACCGGCGGCGCTTATGTTATGATGCGAGGCGTTTAAATCATTGTCATTAAATTACAACAATCATGCGAATACATTTCGAATCGTATCACGTTTTCGCGGACCTGTGACATTTTTACGAGGCTTATTTTCATTTTACTGCTTCATCATCAAGACAGGCACGCAGCAAGCGACGACCAAATGATTACCCGTTCAGCGTTGACAGCGCGCCACTCTCCGACACTCGTAAGCCACATCAGGCTTGCTCTCGACCAACGCGGCATCGTCGTAATGATATCGCCGCAGTCAGTATACCACTTATTGCCTGCAGCCAATTTGCAACGAAGCGACTGCGTGTTACAATTGACCGTCAACAGCAATGCCTACCCAGTGGGGCCAATATTGTTGATAAACCCATTGACGAGATTATTGGAAGTATGTATGTGTGTACATTAGGGCGCACTAATCTCTATACAAAAAGGACTTGAAATCCAACAAAGAATCTCTCCTGCCAACAAGTGCTACTTTGAACTAAGTAGGCAACTGAGCAGTAAAGTCCTCTCTCGACGAACAAAACTAACACTCCAAGCAAGGCTGTCAGCATGCCCGTCCTAACGTATGGCGCAGAAGCGGGGAGGATGACAACATCCGATGAGGCGTCGCTCGGGATGTTTGAGAGAAAGATTCTGCTAAAGACTCAAATTCAGGTTAATGGACCACTGCAGTGTGTTCCAGGCAGAGGAAGCAACAGTCAAGAAAGTAAATATTTACTCCGACAAATGATGGAGCATACGCAACTGATCAGGGAATGCCTGGCTTCACTTTCGATAGCAACCGAATTCTTTGACATAAGGCTCATTTGGGTTCCTGGTCGCAGCGACATGGCGGGGAACTGTGAGGCGAATGAGCTGGCCAGAAAAGGGAGAGATATGGGATCTCCTTGACTACCTGCGGTCTGCTCCTGGAAAGATGACCACGTGTGGATTGGGAGCGCTCGAGCGAGCTTGTGAGGTTGACAAAATCTCAGCTCTCGAACGTCGTGAACTTTCTCACAGGACACTATCCGTGAGGCTTGGCATTATCTCGAGCCCTTTTTGCGTCGGGTATATGGAGGATGAGGTGATATCATCTCAGCAGCTTCTTGGCTCAGCACCTTCTTGGCTACTTAGGTCAAAATTGCCGGATAAAGCAACACTGGTAGGCTATGCCGATGACATCCCTCTCGTCGTCACGGACAAGAAGTTAGACTACCTGCAGGAGAAGTGTAAGGATGCAGCAGCTAGGGTCCAACTATGGCTTTCTGCAGCGGGACTGAAGTTGGCCGTACAAAAAAGAGAAGCGGTTCTCGTAACTGCACGAAGAAAAAAAGAACGCAGGAAATTGCGAATAGGTGGCTATGAAATACTGTCGCAAGAGACAATAAAGTATTTAGGCGTAATAATTGATGCACGGCTCTGCTTTAAGCAACATTTAGCAACTGTGGGTTCCAAAGCAGCGGCAGTCAACGGTGCTCTTACAAGAATTCTTCCAAACATAAACCGGCCGCAAGACGCCAGAAGGCACCTCCTGGCAAGTGTGGTGGATTCAGTCATCTTATATGCTGCTCCTATATGGGCAGGAGCTAAGCCATCGAATGTTAGTCCGGTAGCTCAAGTGCAACGGCGAAATGCACTAAGAGTCGCGTGCGCATACAGGACCGTATCAGACGACGCGGTTTGCGTAATCGCTGGAAAACTCCCAATAGATATACTTGTGCAGGAAATGGGGCAACTTTATGATAGACAAAGAGTAAAGCCGACAACTGAAGCGAAAGCTTCAGAACGTCTGCATTCGTTAGAAAAATGGCAAAGCAGATGGGGTCGTCTTTTAACGGACGTTGGACCTATAGACTTATCCCCAAAATTAGCCAATGGGTGACCAGAAGGCACGGAGACGTAGACTACTTTTTAACCCAAACATTGAGCGGTCACGGATGTTTCTTGGAGTACCTCCATCGTTTGCACATTGAGGACACTTCGTTCTGTCCAAGCTGCAACAATGCAATAGAAAGCGCGGGGCATGTGTTCTTCTACTGCAATCGCTTCAACGATGAACGCCGAACGCTTGAGTTAGTCTTAGGCGAACAGCTGAGCACAGACAGCTTAATCAATAACATGTGTGCATCACATGACTGTTGGAAAGCAGTTAAAAGTTTTAAAAAGAGGATAATGTTGCACCTGCAACGCGCCGCGGAGTGGCAGCGCAAAACATAGGGAAAAACAATCAGCACTCGATAGGGGGTGGACTGTCTACGAACTGACGACAAATAACAGAGGGTCAAGTCATGTGCTCACGACGGCATCAGACGGTATAATATTACCGCAACATCTTCTTTGCTGCAGATGCAAAAGAAACCTCAATTGCGTATAACATCCATACGCCCATATGAGAGGAGCCTGAGAGCATGCCACACATACCACTGGTATGACGGCACTGAGACATTAGAAGACGAGCCTATAGCATGAAGTTGGCTACAAATATGGTGGACCCAGACGTGGGTGAATAGTATTGGTCCATTTAGTGGACGCCGTTCTGGGCCTTCCCGAAGTAATGCAAGGTAGTTCCGGTAAGGGAGTCTCCCCAGAAGAGGAGGAGGGATTGTTTTAGTGGCTACACCATTCGACGCAGTGGACGACGGTCGCTGTAAGTGCGAAGGCATTTTAAACCCTGCTCACCCACCACAAAAAAAAACAAGCACCTTCTACGCTCTTACTTCTTTGCTACGCCTACTGATAGAGTAGGCCTTGACATTCAAAATCTGATGAACTTCATGAGCAGCGTAAAGCGGTTGACGCAACAAACAGTTGTAGTTCATAATCCACACACGCTAAACCCATCCTCCTAAGCACCTCGCACTCACCTCTCTCCGCACTCTCCTTTTCGTCTCATCGGTCTTCCTCCACCTTACTTCCTTCACAACGGTATCACAAAGGACGAATTCGTTTTCTTCGTCCAAGTGTGTCCACTTCTTGGGCAATAATTCTAACCTACCCTAATCTATTTTAATTATAAAAATCTCTATTATTGGTGGCATTTTCAACTCGCTCCAGTTCAAGTAAATTCTTTATATATTTGAGGGCAAGTCTAAAAATACAGCACATTTTTTTGGGAGGCACCCTAATGTACACATACTTATAGATACATATGTACATATGTAAATGCGTTGCCCGATGGCTCTTCTGTTGCTTTTAGCCAAGTATTCAACATTTTTATACATTTTATGTGACTGCATTTTAATAAATGTTAAAAGCTTTTCATTCGCTCAGCCCCAACAGGTTGTCGACACACCGCCAGCTGAATCACTTTTAAGTTTTCACATACTACTAATACGTGTATGTATTACACATACATACATATTTGGAAATTTCTGTGCCTTTAAAATTGTTTTGTTGCCACATTCTAATGCATTCGAAATTACACTTAATTAAATTGCAATGATTATCAAAGGCATTTTTTGATTACTCAATCGGTGATAAGCAACACTTGAACATCTTATAGTTTGTATGGATATATAATATATGTATGTGTGTGCATATGTACGTACTCGGTACAAGTACACGTGATGTATTGGGTCATAAAAAGACAAAAGCAAGCCAAAGAGACTCACTCGCTAAGGTAGGTATGCAGCAGCGCGGCAACCCTACATATACACATTTGGCCAATTCATCGTCAATTCCATACCCTTGAACCCCACAGTGTCCTGGAATCCATATAAGGGCGTGCTTATTCTGCCTTGTAACAGAATTAAGCTTCCTCTTACATTCTTGAACAATCTTTGAGGTTTGCCTCGAGTTCTCCAGAGCCTTTAGCGCAACTTGACTGTCACTAAAGACTCCAATCTGCTTCCCGCTCCATCTCTTCGCGATTATCCATTCACCCCTTATTACTCTCGTTTAAGTACCATCCGGCCCCAGAACCTATTTCATTATTGAACCCATTGGTAAAGAAAATGTCCGTCAAACCTCTTTAAATGCACTCTGGATTACTCCATTGCTCACGCAATTTGACATCAAATTTCCTTCCAAATGAAACTATGGGTATAAGGTGCCAAAAACAGTGGATCTGGCCGATGGGACTGACTTCGCCTCTTTGAAGCTGATTCAGCGGGAGAAGTTTTGTTTATTGATTATTGCTTGGTTTCTGCTGTAGCAACTCGACTTAAGGGGGGAAACCGATTTAGATCGATCAAAAAATCGATTTTTTTTAACGCATAAATCGTTAGTACAACTACTCAAGAATATGTGGTAAAAATTTTAAAGCGAAATTCGCATTATTCCCGATTCTATGAGCACGCACTTAAGTGACTGCCCGTCGGTTCCGCACCGTAGCGCGCGTTAGTTAGAACGACGTTTTTCTCGAAACTACTTTTTTCAACTGGTGGGCATTCTAGCTCAAAAAGTTATCGACCAATCGCTCTAAAATTTTTCGGGATTTTTTCTTTATTCAATTCTAATCTATATGAACCTAATTCTGGGATTATATTATTATTTAAAATATGGTTTTTTAAGCAAAATAGATGAAAAAACATGATATAAAAAAATTACTTTGTGTTCAAGCGCCTCAAAAGCATGCAATTTTCAATATTTTTTTACCACAATTAGGTTCATATTCTTAGGAAATATGTTGTTAATAAAAAAAAAATTGCTGTTGATTTTAGAGAAAAATTGCAACTTCAGGAATTCCCGCCAGCAAGACACTCAGGTAACGATCGTCCATGGACATCACGCTCGAACGCCACTATCTCCCGCGGAAATAGCTTCAAAAAAATTTAAAGGTGTACCTAAAAATATAAATAAAATATCCTCTAAACTGAAACAATTTTTGATTATTTCTTCTTTGTTCAAAAAATTCTCGAAAAACACCAAAATTTTGGCTTCCTAAACCGGTTTCCCCCCTTAACTAGGTGACAACTCGACGCAAAAATTCGTTCGAATCTCACTTAAATTGCTTCAAACACTGCTTTGAAGTTAACAGCCGCATCCGCTCGTTGTCCACCGAGAGCAATCGCGGCACCCATCGGGCTGACAATTTTTTCATCGCCAACTTATCATGTCTTATCATATTAATTGCCGTTCCGGTCGACTCATCTATGGCCTCTGTTACTTCGCACATTTTCCTTCGTCGATCAGCGAGAATCATGTCGTGGGCTTTTTGAATGATTTCCTCGGTAACCACGTCTGCCGGACGTCCTAAACAAAACGGGATATTTGCACACGTTTAAATTCATTGAATCAATATCTAACTGTGGTCATAGACAGCAGCCAACTTTGCTTTTATCTTCTTGCATTTTTTCCCATTCAAAAACAAAAATCGAATTACTGAACGATGCTGTTCTTTTTCCATCTTAGCGAAAATTATGAAATACGTCTTTTTCAAATAGCTGCCATATCCAAACTAACCTATCAATTAGTCTGAAACTTGTTTGCCCGTCGTTTGATAGATATCAGCACACGCTGCTAGCACCAGCTTTCTTCAGTAATGCCCTCTGTCATCAAACATGGGTACTTATTGAACCGCCCTCGTACATACATTTTGCTTTGAATTCCTCTCGAGTATTTCGCAGCCAACGGTAATATTTTATCCAATCATTATTAGACTAACTTCCTTTTCTGGGCTATGATTTGATGCTTCGAACTTTGTTGGGATCGCCAACTTCTATGAAATTGTTTGTGCAGCCATTCCAACTGCAATCATATTCGACAGTAAAATTGCTTATTGACGTCATTCATTCATCTAAGACCATGGAATTTTTTTATTACCTACATATCCTCATCTTTGCGAAAAGTTTATTTCTATTTTAAAACTTGTGAATTTATTTTCGCGTGGAATTTGCATGCACAATGAAATTATTTAAAAACAGACCCGGAGAAACAATCGCGGAGAAACCAAGCCAAACATCTGTCAGAAATAGTTGTGCGTTGACCGGACTGATATCGGTTGCCACCGTTAATTTTAGTTAAAAGTCATTGACGTTTGAAATTTGGATGTTAAACTTTCAAAGCGCCAACAAAAAAACACATTTAATATCTGAAGAAATGTTGGATAATAATTCAAAAGCAAAAACAATTTGCACCGCACGAGTTGAAGCCGAGTGATGTCGAAAAGCAGTTCTTTGCTTGTGAACAGTTGGTACAAAGGCAACGGCAGTAAATATTAATATAAAATGGTACTCCACGAAGCGCAGAGGATCAAGGGAAAAGCCACGACATGCTTCCACCGCGGCAGCGAAACCATCACAGGGAACGGTATTAATGCATTTGAGCCAAGCACTAAAGGTGGCCGCCATAACCGAATGGTTGGTGCGTGACTGCCATTCGGAATTCACAGAGAGAACGTAGGTTCGAATCTCGGTGAAACACCAAATAAAGAAAAAGTTTTTTATAATAGCGGTCGCCCCTCGGCAGGCAATGGCAAACCTCCGAGTGTATTTCTGCCATGAAAAAGCTACTCATAAAAAAAATCTGCCGGTCGGAGTCGGGTTGAAACTGTAGGTTCCTCCATTTGTGGAACAACATCAAGACGCACACCACAAAGAGGAGGAGGAGCGCGGCCAAACACCCAAAAAGGGTGTACGCGCCAATTATATACCTATGTAAGGTGCGTTTCATAAACATCAGACACCTTTGGTATACAATTTTTGAACTACCATAAGCTCGCTTTTAATATACTTTCCGGAGTCGCTTTTATTTGGCGTCATTTTAACAGTTATAGACTTCCTGCAATTGTTTCTGGTGCGAAAGCTCGTTCTATTTTAAAGAACCGTTATCTAGTCGAAAATAAGCTTCTGAAGAGATAGAAGGTGCGGATTGTTGTTTTAGATGACTTTAATTATAATTTTATTCAATTTAACCTAAAATTCGGCATTTTCAATATTAACCCAAGAGGAGGTTCAATATTAACACAAGTGGACCCGACTAAGTTTTGCGCCAACTTGGCCGCTGTTGTGCAAAATAAGGTTTCAAAAACAGTAGTTTGGCGCACATTACAGAGGTGCAATCATTTCAAATTATCAAAAATAAGAAAAGGACCCCATATTTTGCCAAGGCACAAGCTGGCGCGGCTTCAGTTTGCAGAAAAACACCTGGACACCAACTGGGACACAGTAAGATATTTGGAATATTTTTTAATGTTGCCCGATTTCATATTATTTTTTAAAAAGGTTATATTTTCGAATGAAAAACTTGAACCTTGATGGACTTGATGGTTTGTTAAATTATTGGAGAGATTTGCGCAAGAGCCCACTTGTATTTTCCCAGCGCAACTTCGATGGAGGTTCTGTTATGGTTTGGGGTGTATTTACATCGAAAGCAACTCTTGAAATACAGTTTACATTAGCGCGAAAGAATAGTGGGGACTACAAAAACGTTTTGAAAAATAGTCTCCTTCCTTTTATTCAGGATAATCGGGAAATGCCGTTCGTTTTTCAGCAAGACAGCGCCCAAATCCACGTAAGCAGGGAAACAAGGCAGTATTTGACCGATTGTTCCATAGAAACTATGGACTGGCCGGCATATACTCCGGATCTAAACGCAATAGAAAGAGAAGAGATTATGCCAACAATCGCCAATTTGGCAACACCAACGAGCTTAAAGCGACAATTAAGACAGAATGGGCTTCTCTAGAAGTAAATTTACTTAAAAAGTTAAAGCAGAATCGATGAAAAAGAGGTTATTTTGTGTCGCTAAAGCAAATGGTGCTTCCATAGAATACTAAAATGCTCTAGACGACAGAAAAAAAAATCGAAAAAAATATACCTTTCTTAAACGATCACTTTAATTAAACAGTGTCCTATCATGCTGAAACGCCTGGAAATACGTTTTTGCTAAAAACTTTCTTTATGTATCAAAAAAAAAGTTCTAAATTCTTTAATGAAACAGATAACTTTTGTTACTTCAATCAATGTGTAAAATGTTTTTTCTGAAATCTATAAATTAAAATACTTTGAAAAATTAGGGGTGCCTTATGATTATGAAACGCACTTTATATATAAAGAAATGGCTACGGCACCAAGAAAAAACGCGTTAAAGTTATCTTCGCCTGGGTATTGGAACCCAGAATGATACATTGGCTCTACACAGCAGTGGTTAGGCCAATTCTCTACTATGGTAAAATCACTTTATTGTTTTTCAAAATATTCTCCATGAAGATCTATACACTTTTGCATGCGTTTGAACCAATTGTCGAAGCACTTTTGCCACTCTGATGGAGGTACCTCCAAAACATGCATTCTGAATGCCGCAACCGCTTTTTCAGGTGTCGAAAAACGTTGACCTCTCAGTTTGTTTTTTACGTACGGGAATAAAAAGAAGTCATTCGTGGCCAAGTCAGGACTATACGGCGGATGACCCATTAATTCGATGTTTTGGGTGCTCAAAAATGCAGTTGTTTGAGCCGATGTTTGAGAGCTCGCATTGTCCTGGTGAAGAGTGATCCGTCTTTGGCGATTGGTTTTCCTAATTTCTTGGAAGACAACTGGCAAACAAATGGTTGTGTACCCCTCAGAATTTACTGTTCTGCGTTGTTCTAGTGGTACGGTTGCGACATGTCCAGTTTTTCCGAAAAAACAGGCGACCATTTGCTTGGAAGTGCTTTGTGCGCGAACAATTTTTGTTGGATTTGGCTCATCTTGAAACACCCATACAGTCGACTGCTGTTTACTTTCGGGCTCATACGCGAAAATCCATGATTCATCACCTGTCACGATGTCATAGACGTGTTTCGAAGCCCCGCGATCGTATTTTTTGAGCATTTCCTTCGACCAATCGACACGAGCCATGTTTTGAGCGATTGACAAATTGTGTGGGATCCAACGCGAACAAATTTTTTTGACAGTCAAATGTTTATGCAATATTGTATGTATGCTGGTCCCACTACTGCCTAAGATTGTCTCAATCTCACGATAGGTCACATGACGATCTTGCAATATCAGTTCGCGCACAGCATCAATGGTTTTCGGAACAACAACTGATTTTGGACGACCTTCACGAAATTCGTCTTGGAGTGAACTACGACCACGATTGAATTCACCATACCATCGATAAACACTGGTCCTTGATGGAGCTTCATCGTCAAAAAATGAATTAAGTTCATCCATGCAATGTTGCTGAGTTAATCCACGTCGAAAGTTGTAAAAAATAATCGCACGAAAATGTTCACGATTTAATTCCATTTTTGGACCGAGATGAATCTTTAAGTTACTGTAAACAACACAAATAGCGCTGGTATTTCAAAACGTTCTGAGTACGTAAAAGCCAAAAAATGTCAAACTTTGCGATACAGCTGTCAGTTGCCAGATTGTAACACCAGGGTTGCCAAATCCTGCCAAATAAAAGGCACCCCTCGTAATATGGGGGGATGCCTTTCAGAAGGGTGTGAACATCAAAAAACTTGACAAGGTTCAAAGACTAGCATCTATTCTGATAACCGGCGCCATGTCAACCACGCCACCGAAAGCATTATATGCGACATTAAACTTCCTTCTGGTAGATCTTCAGGCAAAATATGTATAACGCACGCAGTGCGGCAATAAGGCTGAACACTCTAAATAAGTGGTCAAATACGGATTATGGTCACGGTAAAATCCTGGCTGACACTTTGGGCTTCCCTGACTGGTGGACTATGCACTCCCGCCTATACTTGCCATTACATCGTTTACGACCCTCCTACCCACAAGGGAAGAGTGGGAACGGGACGATGTGAGACAGGGCGAGTCCATCCATATATACACAGATGGCTCAAAGCTCGAGGGCAGGGTGGGCGGAGATGTATATTCCGAACATCTGAGGACCTCCTTCAGTTTTCGGCTCCCCGACTACTGTATGTAGTGTCTTTCAGGTTGAACTGATTGCAGTAATAAAAGCCGCGCCTCTGACACAGTGAGATGCTATATCCGGTAATGATAACTACATTTTCACTGATAGCCAAGCGGCGATAAAATCCCTCACAAAACAGTCGACAACCTCCAAGGTAGCCGTGAAATGCCGCACATCTCTTAACGAGATGACTGAGTCCTTTCACCTAAAGGTAACATGGATTCCTGGCCATAGGGTAACTGTAGAGCCGATGAACTAGCGAGACTCGGCACTAAATTGTCTGATGAGCACATAGATAATGACATAGGGATACCTTAACAAACATGTAAGCTACTCATCCTTGAAAAAATTGTAAGGAAAGCAGACGAAAGATGGCGCAATGAAGCCACCTGCAAAATCGTCCGTCAACTGTGGCCGACTCTAAATACTAAACGCACAGAATCTCTGCTAAGCCAAAATAAACATAGTCTTAGCACACTGATTTCGGTCATAACGGGGCACTGCCTAATAGGTAGACACGCCCAAAGGATGGGTGTGCAAACACATGACTTCTGTAGAAGTTGTCTAGCTGAGGACGAGGGAGAGACAATCTCGCACCTACTGTGCCACTGTTCTGCCCTATGCAGACGCAGGTTTACTATTCTGGGATGAGCAATTTTTTGATGAGTTGCAAGCTCTCAGTTCTACAGAAATCAGAGATATTTTAAAATATTTTAAAAGCACACACTGGTTTTAGGAGAGATAGGGACAAGCCCCCCACGCGGCATCACAATGCGCTATGAGCCTGAGTGTGTCCCACAGGACAACCGCTTCAACCTAACCTAACCTGTCCTCGCCTTTATGTCGCGCATGCTGTGATTGATCAACGTTTTTCGTCTTATGTAGAATACAGAAAACTAATCTACAAGAACAATGGAAAATAACGGATCTCGAATTGTAAATACAGAAGTATTAAAATTTTTCAACTAAAATCGTAAATTTTGAGGAAAAAACGGTCATTTCATGTCACGATCTCGTCAAAGTTAGAATGGCAGATCCCCGAATATTGTTTTCGTAGCAGATTTTGTAGTTCGAACAATAAATCCGCATACTTGATGCGTGAATGAATTTAACTCTTAATAGGAACCAATGAGTCAAGACCTCCATTTGCCACCTTTACTTGAACTCAATTTTAGTTTAGTGAAAGGTATGACGCTTATGGCTGCCTACTTGTCTATTGCGCCCCCCTCTCTTACATTTTTACAGTGTGTTTTAAATTTTTCCCCGTAATTAATGAATGTAAAGTTTGGCTGGTGTTAAAAAAATTGTTATATCACATTTGCGTTGTACTGAACCCCATACCTTCGAAATATGATTGCATGGAACCTTAGCGCGAATAGAAAATGCCACTCGCAAGCAAGCACGACCGCACTACCACTGGCCACCAATTTTTCTAATACTCCTATTGTAACTTTGTAAATATCTGTGAGATTGCTCGGTAAGCTGAATTGTTGAAATTCAAGTGAATTGAGCACATGAATTTGCGTCAGTTCAAGAAACCCTTTATTATTATTACTTTCTGTAATATAAAAAATGCATCATTTTCACTGTTTCTATGCGGTTCATAAATTTTTATAACCAACAAGCAACAGCTCAGCCGGCAGTAAAATGGTAGACGAGCTAAAACAGTCAACCAGCTAAGCAACAATGATACATACGAGAATTACACAGGTCTGCAAAATTCACTTTTTTTCTCTGCGATGTGCAGTGTAAGCAGGTCTTCTATATATTGACTTTTTGTCGCTTTTTTTTCTTGCACGTAAGCCACATTTAGAATGCGTCTGCAATCTGGCTGGTGGCTCACCGACAATAATTTCTTAATTTATATTAAGAATCCCCAATATTTCCCAATACTCCATAAATTTTACTAAAGATCTCATACGAGTAGCAACCTGAAACGAAAATTTTTCCAAAAAAATTGCTCTGGTATCCTCTAGACTCGGCTGGTAAGCAGGATGCAGGTAACGCTGCTAGTCAGCTTGCCTCAACCAATCAATGCGGCGATTTAGGTATTGCACACTCGGCCATAAAACTCGGTATAGGTCGAACTAATCGTGCTGACTTTTATTTGGATGAACCATATTTTAATAGGTTATTTAGTATTAGACTTTCAGCTAGACGTGAATGGGTTAACAACAGACCTGGTCGGAAAAACCATCAGCAAGCTGAGTGTCTCAATTTGCCGTTCCGTGAAGGAGCCATTAGATTTCCTAAGTGACCCCAGCTTTGCAGTTGGGTTCCTTTTCAGGTTCCTAACCAATTTCGCCGTGTCACTCAGAGATTCAATACCGCTGCAGAATTCCCTAAATGAGGCTCTTTTCGATTCCCGAATAAGCCTCTTGTAGTTCTTCTGAACATCACGGTATCGCTCCCAGTCCTCAGCAAGGTTAGTCTTGAGAGCCCGGTTTAGAAGTTTTCTCGACTCACGCCTGAACATCTAGAGCTCTCGATTCCACCAAGGAACGAGAGTCCGGTTAAGGAGAGGTCGAATTGGACAGGCTGACTCAAAACATTCAGTTAGGGCAGCGTTGAGTTTCTCAAAAGCCGCCTCAATGGCCTCTTCTTTTCGAAGTCTTGGTGGCGTAACGTCAAGGTCCCGCAACGCCTCCCTAAACTTCTGCCAGTCTGTTTTTCTGGGGTTTCTATAGGGCAATGGCATTTGTGCCTCCTCCTCGCCTCACTGAAACTCAATGTACTTGTGGTCCGAGCACGAATCTTCGGCAAGGACTCTCCAGTTCTTGATTGACCACCCGGGTTTTGAGTTTGATAGGGTGAGATCAATCACCTCCTGCCTTCTAGCTGTTACAAACGTTGGCTGTGAGCCCTTGTTATGTATGTCTAGGCAAGAGGACGCGATAAATTCTAATAGTCGATAGCCTCGTCCATTGCACTTGCTGCTGCCCCTGATTGTATGCTGGGCATTAGCATCGCAACATAGGATGAGGCCCAGATTGCGCCGCTTACAGAACCTCACGCGACTAGTGGCCTTCCCGGGTGGTGGCCCTTCCGGAGCATCGTAAGGAAAATAAGCCGATGCAATCACAAACGTCGACCAACAGCGTCTACTTCTGTAATACACCTCAGCCGCTACCAGGTTTTGGCAACAGAATTGCTCAAGACCCGTCACAGTGAGATGGGATGATACTATAAGACCGGTCCTAGGTCTACTCGAACTCCTATCTTATAGTAACGTGGCCCCTTTCAACGCACTTAAGGCACAGCGGCGGCTCCTAAAGACCCAGGGCTCCAGCTGGGTGAGCCTTGTACCTAATAGGGACGGTAGCTACAGGAACCGTCCGAGCCAATCATCTGGGAAAGACGTGAAAGCTGACCGTCCCAAAGAAGAGACTCAGACGGTTCCCGTACCGTGAGCCCATGACATCAACACTGGCCTCATCCACTCGCACCACAAGAGCAACCCCTTCCTTTCCTTCCCGGTTTTTGCTCTTGGTGTATGAGAGAACTCGCCAAAGCCTCATGTTGATGCCCGGAATCTGTGCACGTAGACAGGAAAGGACGTCCGCCGTAGACAGATCTGGATCCGGAATCCAGCAGATGGCCTTCCTGAGGGGTACATTCCCTTCGCTGTAGACTGCGAAGCGAGTGGTCCCTATGGGGGGCACGTTATTAACCACGGTCCTGATCAAGAGACGCGCACGTCACCTTTATGGTGCCTTTGTCTCATAGCCCTTCGCGTTGGCTTCAGGACCGGAGACAATCGGGAGCTTAAGAAGGTGGTAAGTGTCTCCCGATGAATGTTGTTTATAGTCTATGTAAACACTGTCCTGTCCAGTATGTATCCATTTGTTTTGTCCTGGATCGCGGCATTTCGGCTCGTATTTCTATTCACCGTAGTCTATTTCAGTGCTGAAATTCTAGCCACTAATGATGATTAATATGGAGAATGGAAATACATACCTTTCAACCTAGAAACTGGGTGCAAGTAGCATTGTTACTTGAGCCAACACGAGATAAGTTGATAGTCTAAATGTAACGCTACAAAAAGAATTTAGTGAAAATGGGGCGTCAGGTGCTCATAGGCTCAACTTAATCGGTTAAGTAAAAACGTCTCTATGTTAATTATATTACTTTGATCACAGCCCACTGTATTCCAGGTCGACATGCTCAAAGATTGAATGTACCTCATTTAGCCTATTGCAGAAGTTGAGGGGTTTAGATACTTTGTTTCACCGTTCTTCAATGATACTGATGACCTTAGAGAAATAAATATGTAAGTGTAGGCCAGATCAATGGTCTTGTAATTAAGACAAAATGGTTTAAAGAGGAGTAACAGGTAAATTCTTGAGGTTATAAAAGGCTTCGTTTATTTAGGAGCCAGCATTAACACCGATAACAATAAGGCCTAGAAATCCAACATAGAATCTCTCTTGCCAACAAGTGCTACTTTGGATTAAGTAGTAAAGGCCTTTCTCGTCGAACAAAACTAACACTTTACAAGGCTCTTATTATGCCTGTCCTATCGTATGGCGTGGACGATGACAACATCCGTTCAGGCTACACTTGGAGTGTATGAAAGAAAAATTTTACGGAAGAGTTTTGGACCTTCGCACGTTGGTGACAGTGGCGAGTATTATAGGCGATCGAACAATGAGCTGTATGCGCCTTACGACGACATAGACGTAAAGCGGCGAATAGAGATCCAGCGGCTAAGTTGTCAGGGGCTGGTCTCCAAATGGGTACAAACGACCCGGCTCTGAAAGTATGCGATGCGATACCAGCTGGTGGTAGTTGAGGAAGAGTAAGGCCTCCGCTGCGTTGGAAAGATCAAGTGGAGAAGGACTTTGGCTTCACTTGGTGTGTCCAACTGGCGCCGGTTAGCACGAGAAAGAAACGACTGGCGCGCTTCGTTAAACTCGGCCAAAATCTAAGCGACTAACGCACTAATTCAAAAGAAGAAAAACAGGTAAATTGATACTGCGGTATCACAATTGACAGGCAAGCGTGTAATTGGGTCTAAGAGTTTTTTTTTTTTCATTTTACAAGTATCTTGAAAACAGTTAATTTTAATCCAAAATGAAGCATGATCGAAAGATAGCAAATTTATTCTGAAACAGCACTTGCTCTGAGCCGTTGACGTATTCTCCAGATACTAGAAATTTTTATGATCTACCTATTTTTCTTTACTTCCAAACCGTTATTTGACGATATCTCGAAAATTACATGCAAGACAAAAAATGTTTGTTCTCACTTAGCGACCCGTCTTGCATACATAGAAATTTGTTGGTCTCATACTTGGGATTTGTTGGCTGTAGACCAGTGTTATTGGCGGCGCATTTGAATTTTTGCCTCACTAAATGTTATTGTTTACACAATTCAAGATATTTTGCTATTCAATTTATTCTTATTATATTTATGTAATTTGCAAATGAGTATTGCACTCACACATATACACACCTGCCTGGCCATACTTTTCACGTGCGTGGGTTGGTGAATGATTTTTCTGCCATTCACCGATTTGGTGTGGCTAAGGCAAAAGGGTAAATACAAAAATAGTAGCAGAAAATAAAATTTATGAGCCATAATTTTTTTTATGGCAGAAACGGTAAATGAAACTTTTCATACTTCTATGAGTAGGCGCATAAATAGACTGGTGTGCAAATTATAAGCAACTTTTTTTTTTAATATTCAATTGTATGTCTTCCGATCTTGCCATGAAAAAGCTACTTATAAAATAATCATCTGCCATACGGAGGCGGTGTACAACTTTGGGACCCTTCATTTGTGAGAAACATCAAGACGAATGACACCAATTGGAGGAGGAGCGTGGGCAAACACCTAATGTATATAGATGCGTTAAGGATTTATATAGAGATCGGTAACTTAAGAGGTCCCGATGGTCTAGAGCTCAAAAATTTAGAATATTTTCAGGAATTTTTTTTTTACAATAAAAAAATGTAAACGATGTTTAAATTTGTTAAAGAGCATAACTTCTTTTACATACAAAAATGAAAAAAAAAAAAAAAAATTGTTTTTAATCCTGATAATTTTAAAAATGCACTGAAGTTGACCCTTCCGAAAAATCGGTACCTGAACGGTGTTGTCCATTTTGGCTCTTCTATTTATCTGAGTCACAAAGACCAAAAAATGTTTTAATCAATATGACTGTAGCTGTGTCCCGCTACTAGAAAAAAAAAATAAAAAATTGGCAATCGACAGCGCAATTGGTTTTGAATTTGACACTCCAAAAATCGGGATTTGTTCAGTTTTTTAATAAAAAAAAGTCGAAATAATTGAAATAATAATATGATTCTAGTACGGGAGTAAACGGAGTTGATGCTATTCACCAGAAAATACAAGCCTCCACCTTTTAAGCTTCCTAGACTTAACAACCAGTGTCTTACTCTTTCATCGGAAGTCAAGTATCTTGGTGTAATACTTGACCCCAAGCTCCACTGGAAGCTCCACATACAAAATCGAGTTAAGAAGGCCAATATAGCCTTCTACGCCTGTAAATCTATGTTCAACAAAAAATGGGCTCTCAAGCCACGTGTGGCAACTTAGTGGTTCTGCCAATTTTGACATATGGTTGCCTAGTTTGGTGGGTAGCTCTTCAGAAGGGCTACAACACCACTAAACTAGAGAGAGTGCAAGAACTGCATGTGTGGGCATCACTGGTGCTTGTAGAACATGTCTCACTGCTGCGCTCAACGTTATTCTTCACTTAATTCCTGTGGATCTGCAGTTTAAATCCATTGCTGCTCAGAGGGCTATTAGGCTGAAGGAGATTGGCCTTTGGACATAGTAGCATCTTGAAGCAGATGTCCCCTTCCTTCTCTGTTATTCGCACCGATCTCTCCATCAGCAAACTGTGCTTTGAGGGTTGTGCTAGGGCCATCTTTCCGAGCAGGCAAGAGTGGAAAGAGGGGAGAGTTGGTACGGATATAGATGCCTCTGTTTTCACTGACGGATCTAGAATGGAGTCAGGAGTGGGGGCGGGGGTTTACTCTAAATCAGCCAGCATTTCGGTCTCCTTTAAACTGTCGGAAACAAGCAGCGTTTTTCAAGCAGAGGTCTTCGCGATCCTGCAGGCATGCAAATTGCTTCGGGATCGCCGTTGGGAGGGAGACATTAATATTTTTTCCGATAGTCAAGCTGCAATCAAGGCACTATGGTCGCCTTATTGCAACTCTCTTCTCGTGAACTCCTGTAAGGAGGAACTCAAATGTCTCGAACCTGTAGGAACCATTTCCCTCATCAGGGTTCCTGGGCACAGGAATATAGAGGGAAATGAAATTGCCGATGAGCTTGCCAGGAAGGGGTCGGCAGAACCGGTCCCAGCTGTCCTCTTCTCAGAATTCGATATCCCCTTGGCCGTCGTTAAAGAGAAACTACACAATTTCTTTCTAAAAAAAGTGCAAGACAGATGGAGGTCTGTTTCATCGTGTGCTATTTCAAAAGCACTATGGCCTCAATACGTAAGAAACAGAACGCTTAAGGTGATGGGAATCAACCGCCATTCAATTTCCAAACTCATTGCGGTGTTCACTGGTCACTGGGTGATCGGCACTCATGCGGGGAAGCTTGGAATTTCGTACAACCCCTATTGCAGAAGCTGTGGGGATCCTACAGAGAAAAAGACTGCGGAACACTTTTTCTGCAAATGTCCGGCTCTGGCGGCTAGGCGCGTGAGATTCCTTAGCGTGCCCTTTGGGGATGATTTGAAGAAATTCACCAGACTCTTTTCTCTCCTCCACTATATCACCAGCACTGAATGGCTGTAGGTTTTCTCTTCCCAAAAATGTTTCTTTGCACAGGTAGTGGTCCACATTATGGTATCAGAACGGCACGTAAGTGCTACTTGTAGTGTACCTGGGGTACTCTTGCCTACCTACCTAGTACGGGCGATAGGCATTGATGTTGTGAACAACATATTCAAATTTCAGACGATTCGGTTAAACATTTTTTTTTTTTTGATAAGTTTAAAGTTTGAGGTACAGGAGCGCGCGGACCGCTCTCTACCTATTTAAAGGGCTGTAGAAGCTATAATATTAAGAATTTCCGCATGAAAATTTCTCAGTATTTTCTTAAGAAACTACATTTTCGAAATATCAAAAAAACAAAAAATCGATTTTTTGAAATTTCTAGACCACCGGGTCCCCTTAACTTCTTTGGAATTTTTTTTCTACTCCTCCGATTATAATCATGAACAAAAAGAGCATTCATGTTAATCGAAACAAGTGTTTTTCCTTTGAAATGGCTTAACACGTTCACGCCGGCGCGTACCACCGGTGGCTCGCACAAGATTGCTTCATGGGACGGCGTGTACCACCAATGGTACTTTATTAGACGGTACCTATGATATGAGAAGCCATAAACGACTACCCTTATGAAAAAATTTCGTTTTATATAACCTGCAATCGCTTCCGATAGAGCGAAAAGATGTAAACGTTGCCGTCTGTGGGCGAAGACCATGAATAACAGCGCCGGCGGGAACGTGTTAAAGTTCAGTTACTCGAAAAATTTCACCTACCCAGTGACAGAGTAATAACAGAGAATGTTAATGGATTCAAATTCAATGGATTCCATTAACATTCTCTGGTAATAAAAATACTCGTACATATACTCGAATAAGACTACAACACCAAGTAAAATCCTACTTCGCTAAGCTAACCTACACACTCTAGCACATTAATGCCGAGATTCATAGGAAAAACTTGCTATTGTAAAAGATTCCTTCACCTGCCGAAATGCATCCACCGTTAGAAAATACTCTATCATTGGATGTTTCATGTGCACAGTCGGCATAACGCGCGGCCAAACGAATGGTAGTAGTCACACAAATCCACTCGGCTACTGTGATCGGTAGCTAACACACACACACACATTCGGCTAAAGTCATACACGCTACTGTATTTGCATTAGATGAATGGGGAAATGTGTTTGCTTCAATGTGTTGTTGCCCTCGTTCGGTTGACTTGTTCGGTAACTTTTAGTCACGCAGGTTGTTGTTTCTAGCTTTTTCGTGAAAAAGATTGCGCTTTTATTTTCCTTAGACTGTGTGAATGATTATTTTATATTTTCAGCTTTCTTTGTGATGGGAAATCAACAAGAGCAAAAATTACAGCTGCCAATCAATGCCGCCGTTTTGTTAGTTTTCTAACAGAATAGTTCAAATTTTGCTTCTTAAAATTGGTGTGGTACATTTTTTGTAAATTTTCTGGCAGTCACGGATTTTCTAATACGAGTATGTGCACCTTGCCCTTTAATATCTTGAAAGAAAGAAGGCACACTTTTTCCTATTGAGTATATTAAATGAAAGTCACCTTTTTGCATTTATTGCTCAAAATTGAACAGACTAGCGCCGTCTTAGTCTATCCTTAGTGAAGTTGAGATGCCCGAATCTTTTTTGTTTGCATCCTCCCAATAAGGAGTTCGCCTGGCGTAGCCCCATTGCTTGGTGCCAAGCTCTTGTCTCTTCTTTAAAGCTTTTTTCTGATGGTATGTTGTCCAAAGAGAAAGCAAGTTTTTAGCACTATTATTAGCGAGGTTGTATTCTTTCTAACCAGTGCACCCACCGTCTCATTTCCAGGTATTCTCATATGGTATGGGATTAGTATGAGGTTGATGCATTTATGCAATCCCAATGACTAATGAGAACTTAACCTCGATGGAAGACAAGGCTTTGATGGCAACCTGACTGTTGCTCAGAATGCTGAGAAAACTACCCATCAGCACAGGAAACTTCGCTTTGGGATCATATCTGGCTGAGGATTGAGAAGGCGTGGTTCTACTAGAGCCGAATTAACCTCCTGACTGCAAAGCATCCAATGGTCACGATGACACAGAACATCTTCGATTCGAGGAGGTGAAAGCTCTTGGTAATCATTCTCAAGAGGTGCTAAACATGGGGGTGAAACACAGTCCGATGATTTGGGGACGAGTTTAAGCGCGGTTTGCAAAAACAACATCGCATTGCTATCACTAACGAGATACTTTCTATGGGCCAACATGCCAACTAATCCAATCCTCGATATTACCATACACTCCTTGGAATAGCACTTCTTTGACAAGTCAAAACCCAAAAAACTCGATACATTCTATGGAATACTTATTAAGATTTCGTTGACCGTTTACTTTCATAGGCCAAGTCATCAAGTCAAAGATCACATAAAGATTATTGTGCGAGGGTACTGAAGCCGTTGAAGACGAATAGTCATCGCAAGTGGCTGGAATTGTGGAGAAGCAACTCGTAGTTTCTTCTACACTACGAGCCACGAGCTCACACTTGACTATAAGAAACGATAGTGCCATTCCACAATCTATGAAAAGTGCTTTCGAGATTGACAGAAGCGTTGGAGTATGTATTTGGGCTACCAAGGAGATAACTTTGGTGAAAATAAAATAAATATCAATGAAATTAAATAATTTTCATTTTATTGGCAAATTCCGGTTACTCTTTGAACAGAAGTTGTGGTCTGCCCATGCTCACTACTACTGAAGACCTGATTGTCTTCCTTCAACCCAATATTCATGGGGTTTATGAACTGTATGTCGGAAACTGCAATGTTTGGCCCACGCCAGATAAATATCATTCTGCGTGATGGTGATGTTTTTCAGGCCGTCCATTGAACTAAATGGAGTTCCTTTCTCCCTAATAAAAAAGTCAGCAATAGACAGGCATGAGTGTTATAGAAATCCGTAAGAGTGATAGAGATTCTGATCAACACGAAAAAGGAGATTTCAAGATCAAAATCATCTAATATTGGGGCCCGACGTATATGACACACTTAAAGTATGGAATGCACGCTTTTCCTCTCTGCTAGATTTTTAGCGCAGCAGGAATAATTATGACGAATCCCTGCTGTGAGATTTTATAGTAATTCGAGCTGAAGAATTGCTACATTACCCACATCGTTGGTACTGCCTCTTTTGGATGAGGCAGAAAATTATATAATATATATACATATATATATAGTATGTAACTGGCGCGTACACCTTTTTTTGGGTGTTTGGCCGAGCTCCTCCTACTATTTGTGGTGTGCGTCTTGATGTTGTTCCACAAATGGAGGGACCTACAGTTTCAAGCCGACTCTGAACGGCAGATATTTTTTTTATGAGAAGCTTTTTCATGGCAGAAATACACTCGGAGGTTTGCCATTGCCTGCCGAGGGCCGATCGCTATTAGAATCAACTTTTTCTTCGTTATGGCCTTGCACCGAGATTCGAACCTACGTTCTCTCTGAATTCTTTAAATTTTAGTATAACGAAATACAGGAAGTTGCTAAAGAACACCGTTGATTTTTTATAATTTGTTATAACGAATCCACACTTTTTTATATGGAGAAAATACACAGCATCGTAAGGGGAAAAAATATTAAAAATTAAAGAAAATTTTGAATTACGAGGGCGGATCAATAAGTCCGTGACTTTTGGAATAAATTATAGACTTTTTGATAAATAAATCATTTTATTTTTCAACGTAGTCTCCTTTGAGTTCTATACATTTTGTCCAACGCTTCTCCAATTTTTTTATCCCTTCCAAAAAATATGATTTATCGAGGTCCTCAAAATAGGCCTTTGTTTGCGAGATGACATCATCATTGGAGTCAAATCTTCTTCCACTAAGCCATTTCTTCAGGTTTGGGAACAAGAAGTAGTCACTCGGAACCAAATCTGGAGAATAGGGCGGAAGGTAGTCAATGTGGATTATCCCGCGTGCATCCCAAAAAACAGTCGCCATAACTTTATTGGCTGACAAACCCACCTTGGCCTTCTTTGGCGCCGATTCACCCTTAGAAACCCACTGTTTCGACTGTTGTTTGGTTTCTGGTATGTGGTGATGGATCCATGTTTCGTCCACGGTTACAAAACGGCGCAAAAACTCCTCCATATTGCGATTAAACAACGCCAAACCTTCCTGTGAAATTGTTACACGATTGCGTTTGTGGTCGACTGTGAGCAAATGCGGCACCCATCTTGTGGAAAGCTTTCTCACGCCCAAGTGATCATTCAAAATTTAAACCACTGAACCATTCGAGATCCCTACGGCTTTCACAATCTCTCGCACTTTCAATCTTCTGTCGGACAACACCATATCGTGAATTTTTTCGATTGTTTCGGGTGTACAGACCTCAACTGGGCGTCCAGGACGTTCGACATCTTCAGTGCTTGTACGGCCGCAACGAAATTCAGTAAACCGCTTTTTTACCATTGAAATCGATGGTGCAGAGTCCCTACAGTATTTATCAAGCTTAGCTTTGGTCTCGGTAATGGTTTTTTTTTTCGCAAAAAATAATGCTTAATAAGCACACGAAATTCAGTTTTTTCCATTTTCCCCTCAAATTACTGGGTAGTCTGATAAAGGTAGCTGTAAAACACAAACTAACTGACCCAGCACGTTAAAATTTTGACAGGAGTCAACTGACAGATGCCTGTTGACAGGAGCAGTATATATTTTTCAGTAAAGAGGTCAGAAATACAAAAAGTCACGGACTTATTGACCCGCCCTCGTACTTCAAACTTGCACTTTATAGTACTAAAGTTAAAGGTCCCCGTAAACCGCATACCCAATTTTTTTTTAATTCTCCTAAAAAGTTTTAAAGTTTTAATGAAGATTTTCAATTTCAAATTTGATGAAATATGATGAAAATTGAAAATGAAAATTTATCCTTTTTTTTAATTTTATATAATATGTATAAAGCTTGACACTTTAGACAATATAGTCTTTATTTTAGAATAAACGGTAGTTAAAAAAATAATAATTTTAATAAAAAGCTAAATAAATAAATATTGAAGACTGCTCAAAATGTCGAGGTGCTATATTTTTTTCGCGAGCTGTACATTTATATTTATAAATACACCTAAAACGGTCAAAAAGTACAAAAAAAAATTTTTTGCTGTTTTTAAATTGTGCTGTTTTTACTTTTTCGTTTAAATGTTGATAGAGAAAAAATTTATTGAATGGCTTTCTTGCTTCCGAGGCAGCGTAGGAGAGAATTTAATGAGGAACAGCTATAATAATTTATAAGTAATAAAATGTTTGTCCCCATAGCTACATGATTTATCTGTTTTTGGTTTGAATTTTTTTATTTGTCATTGCTGGTTTCCTATTATTATTTATTTTCGCTTAGTCTTACGTTTTTCATATTTACGTTTTTCATTACTGCGGGTATGTCGCATTTAATTGGCTCGTTGTAGAGATTCAGCTTTGAGTTCATTCAATGTGGGTAGTACACCTAAGTGCAATTGCGCAAATATTCACTTGATAAAAGGGAGGTTACCATTTTTTAGCATCAGTAGCAAAATGAGATTTAGCGAATGGCAAACTAAAAACGAACTTTTTTTCTAACGAAATAGAGCTAATTTTAATCTTGAAAGTGGAAAAAGGAAAAGTAGTTTAATACTTATTAAAAAATGTTTAATTTAACTGATGAAAAAAAATGTATTACTTGCTTTAATTACGGGAATCAGGATGAAAAACCACAATAATAGTTTGTTTTTTTTGATTTTTTTTTTGTCGGGACAGACTAGAAATCTGAGTAGATTTTGTGTTGCCAAGGTGCCAAGGCGGTCGCTTCTTAACACATCAGTGCCAAAGACCTCAAGCCTGATTCGAGCGAAGTCTGGGCAGACGCTCAGAAAGTGGTGCGTCGTCTCCTCCTCCTCCTCTCCACATGCTGGGCAGAATGCACTGTCTGAGATGTCCACAGTTGAGCTTCTGACAACACTATATCTTTTGTCAAGCACGACTCTGGATGGCATGGAATCAAGAGGCATGGCGAAGATCATTGGATCGAAGTCCATTCCTACTCTGTTGTCCAATGCCAGGCAGGCGCCGTACCAATTCCCATTGTGTTTTAGCCTGTAGATGGCCTTCAAGGCCTCTCCTTGGATGAAAACATGAAGTGGTGGTAGATAAACTAATAGCATTTAGCGGTGAAGGTAGAACCGCCTATTATGTCGATAAATATAATAAGATCCTGTCCTAAGCGATACGCAAAAAAATCGGCAGCATCATTACAGATTTTATTCGAAGGAAGTTTTGATTATACGTAACAGAGAAACTTACTTTCATTACTGGAGTCAGGGAAGAGGTGCTTGCTTTCACTCCGGCTTTTTCCACACTGTTATAACGCATCTCTCATTGGAGAGTGCTTAAAGCTCGCTCATTTTCTGATTACACTCAGTTTGTTCCCAACGAAACCCGATCAAAGAGATCCTCCTATAGCAACTTCAGGAGTACGCACTGAGCTTCTTAAAAAGGAAAATCCGCTTTGGTAGGCAACTGAACTCCCTGCAATTAGGAATTCATATCGATGCATTTTTAACAGAGCAATAAGCATTTAGTCTCCCCCAGGATGAAAACTTTATATGTTAGTACTGGTAGTCTATAAATACGAAATTAAAAAACTAAGCGAAACTCATGGGGAAATTTCTAAAAAAGCGTGAAAGCTTGCTTTGAGTCTGCGCACTTCAGACGAGTTCTCTTGACTAACCGAGCAATCCGAACTCGAATAATACCAACCAGAGAAGTGCAATACAACTTTCTTGCACTCTTTACCAATTACTGGAAAAACGCCGCTCAGATTGGCTGCAACTGCAGAAATCTTTAGAGGCATTTTGTCGCTGGCTGACCCCTATTTATTATACTGGCTAGGGGTCAGCTATTAGACTATCCTATAAGTAATTACATACACAGTCTGTAGAGAGCTGTGATAGTTACATTCATACCCAAGGCGGGCAAGAGCGCACGTAGGTCTCTTAAGAATTTTAGCGCAATCAGTATTTCATTCTTCCTGCCGAAAGCCCTCGAAAGGCCTGGACGTTTTTCGCATGCTCAACGTTTTTTATGTAAAGCGAGTAAAGGATGTATAATCAGATAAAAAATAGAGGCGTGCTTATCTTAAAAAGAGTTCGCAGGCGGTTACCTAAACGCAGTAGCCAAATAGGCCGCGGACTGCTGTTGATCGGTGAATCTGCGCGTCGGAGATTTCCGAACACGAACGAACCTCCAGATTTTAACTACTAAGGAGATCTACGGTGTTGCTCATCAAGGTGCGAATTTCATCTTCCCATTTTTCTGTTAAAACCGCCAACGGAAAATTATCTTCGGGATCATCATTGTTTACCGCAAAATTTAAAATACTGTTCCAGCGCTTAGCTAATGTTGCTTTACCAATACGAAACCAAGCCGCATCCAAAAGATTTGTAGCGTTTTCAAGTTAATTTTTTTCAACGACTCGGGCAAATCAGACTTTGTCGCTGCTATTGAAGCTAGAAGGCTGTTTCTGTAATGCAACTTAGTGATTTTTATTGCATTCTGATCCATCGGTTGAATGAGGGGAGTAATGTTTGGTGGCATAAACATTGCCGAAATTTGCCCATTCTTCGTTGTCAGTTCAGTTTCATTTGGGTGAGAAGGAGCGTTGTCGATTAGGAGGAGAACTTTAATTGGTAAGGGTTTCTCCTTTAAAAACGATGTAACCTTAAAAAACAACCAGTTAACCTTAAAAATCGGGCAAAACTTGAAATGATTCATGAAACCATTGCTTGAAAAGAGCCGACGTCATCCAGGCGGATTTTTCTTATGGTCGGTGGGACACTGAACGTTTTTAAAGCACCGTGACGGTACGGTAGACCTCTTCTTGAATCCTTGGAGCCATCCATCACTAGCGAAGAAGTTTGCTTCATTCTCTTTAAATTTTGCATGCAGTGTTTTTGTCTTTTCTTTCAACATTAGAGCACTTACTGGCCAGTTTTTATCTCGCATTCAGATAAACCAACGATAAAGAGCTCTCTCCATTTTGGGCAACTCTGAAGAACGCAGTTTTTTTCTACTTCCAGGTCCACAATACGTGTTGTTTACGCTTTTTAAAACCACTTGCTTTTTCGCTTTAATGTTACAAATTGTTGTTTTAGCAACATTATATTTCTTTGCTAAAATCATCACAGATGAGCCTTTTTTTTAAAAGCCGAGAATTTTAGCCTTTTATTTTAATGTCAAGCACAAGGGTTTTTTAGAACTAATTTTAACCAGAAAACATTAGACGAAACACTCTTTGCAAAAGCAAAACCGCGACTGAAATATTTTACTCCTTACATGCAATTACGAATAAGATGCCTATTTTATAATGAGGGGATTCCCCAATTTCAGAATTATTTGAAATCAATGTAAGCTACATTCAAATAATTGTAACGTTTATTCTTCATGTTATAGAGCTTTTTGGGTTTGTTCACGTTTTAGAGAAGTCAATACTCAAAAATGTCTGTTCACGTTTTGGGGTGTTCACGCTTTAGAGCGTTCACGTTATCGAGCATGCGCTGTATTTAAAAAAAATGGTTTTTTATACTATTTGATGTCAATAATAACACACAGGGTGGCTGATGAAAGCCGCTACCAAAAAAAAATTGAATAACTTTTTTTCTTTTTAAGTTATCTGTTCCATTTTTGTTTTAATTTGCAGATTGATCTTTAAAATTTATTAAAATGGATAACTGGGACACGCAAACAAGAATTTGGATAGTCCGCCGCTATCACGCACTGGAGTCCGTAGTTTTGGTACAGAGAGAGTACAGGCGGATGTTTGGCCGCGATCCCCCGAGCAGATGGACCATAATGAGACTGGTGAATAATTTTGCTGAGCAAGGAACAGTCGCAAGAAGGCCTTATCATCGAAACCCACCAGTTCGGACGGAGGAAACGATCGCTGCTGTAGCTGCAGTTTTACAAAGCAATCCAAGGGTTTCAACAAGAAGCTTATCTGCTCAACTTGGTGTCAGCCGACAGTCTTTGCAAACAATAATGCACAAAGATTTAGACTTATTTCCCTACAAAATTCAAATGGTTAACAAACTGAATGCAGCAGACTTGCCGATTCGCTTGGAATTTTGCCAGAAGATCCTGCAAATGGTGGAAGAAGACCAAAACTGTTAAACTGCCTTTTCATGTCTGATGAGGCCCATTTCGATTTAAACGGCAATGTGAACAAACAAAATTGTCGAATATGGAGTACTTCTAACCCACAGATACTCCACGAGACGGAATTGCATCCTCTTCGCGTGACAGTGTGGTGTGCGGTTTCTTCACGCTGTATTGTCGGGCCTTATTTTTTTGAAGAAAATGGTCACACCGTTACGGTTACTGGAGACCGTTATTTGAAAATGCTGAAAGAATTTTTCTATCCAGAACTACGCCGAAAGAGAATTCCTTTCAACTCTGTGTGGTTTCAACAAGATGGGGCAACGTCTCACATAGCCCAGACTGTTATGACAGAGTTGCGATGAAAATTTCCAAATAAACTGATTTCAAGAAACTTCGAATTTCGTTGGCCCCCCAGGTTGCCTGACCTTACTGCACCTGACTTTTTCTTGTGGGGTTTATGTAAACAAGAAGTTTATAAAACAAAGCCAACAAATTTGGATAAACTAAAACAATCCATTCGGGCAACAATTGCGGCTATTCCTGTCGCAACTCTCAAAGCAGCAATGAACAACTTTTTACTAAGATGCCGCACTTGTGTCAACGAGCATGGGGGGCATTTAAATTCAATTATTTTTAAAACTAGTTAAGCTACATTTAATAAAATTTAATGACCTTCAACTTGAAAAAAACATAAATGAATTCCATACACTAAAAAAAAAGTTATTTGAGTTTCTTAATGTAGCATAATTCATCAGCCACCCTGTACCAAAAAATCAAAACGATCCATTATTGTGGAAATAAATACAATGTTTTATGACAACTACCAGTTGGTGGCACTGCAAAGTAAGTGAAAATGTTAACCCAGCCGAGTGATACCGTTCGTTTGTCACACAGTAAAAAGCAATTTTTTTTTTAATTATGCCGCTATTTTACCAAATTTTGAAATTCATATCATCCATACGTAGAAACTCATAAATGTGCAGCTAAAAAGCAAAACACAACAAAGTATTTTTCTGCGTTTACTCGTTAACAAATTTCATGAAATCGCCTATCTCCATTTGATTGGGAAGTGTTGTGAAATTCGAGAGCGAAACTTTCTGTGCAATCAAATATGTATTCAAGAGTGTGTACTCTCACACACACGTACATACATGTATGGCACCTACAATATGTAGTTACATATAAACAGACATTCGCCACAAACGGCGTCAGAGCGTACTATACTCACAGCAGTTGAGCGCACGAAATCGGTCGAGTCTCTGAACGGCTTAAACGGTGAAAAATATATTAAATAATAAAATATTCTTCAAACTAAGTTACAGTGCATAAAAACAAAGTGATGCCTTCAACTGTAGAACATAACGAAAAATCGCAAACCGCACCAGAAGCAAAAAATGACGCGCCAGTACAAAATTTCGAAAACCCCAAGTGGCTAACGGCGGAACTATTTGAAAAATTGCTTAAAGATACCGTTGCAAATTATAAAAGTATCAAATGTTTCGAAACCAAGCCAGCGCTAGCACCTGGCGAAAACTATGTCACAATAATACTACGTGTTCATATAGATATTGAATTAGTAGGTCAGTAACAGTCAGTTTTAAATGAGAAAAATTACAGTGAAAACACATATTTTTGTGTAATCAAATTCAAAATGTGAATCTCAAATAGCTGAGTACTTTATTATACATACATACATATAAGTTGCGACGCGTGTTAGCAGTTGATTTGAGTAATTTGGCTGTGCGTCTTCATTTTTATAAACAGCAATTCGTTCTCTCTTTGTTGCTCGTTTTTGCATTCACAGCTCAGAGAACGTTAATGTATAGAGAAGTCTCAACAGAGAAGTCTCACGGGCTACGAATAGTGTGAATTGTAATGAAGCCTAACCACCGCCGCACATACAGGTATTTGAAAGATCTACGGGGTCAAAAGTCCATTTAACAAAACAATAAATACATTTACAAAAATGACTTCCTGAGGTACCTGACCCTTCCGAGAACAAAAGCCAGACCCTCCCGCGCACCCTACAAGCATTTGACATACGATAACGGCAGTCGGAATTCGATCGTATCACCTCGTGTACGTTATCTGTTCTCGGCACTCTTGCAAAACCCAAACTTTAAAAGTGAAATTTTATGTTTTTGTGTTCAACAGTGGAGTAAAGAGTTATGGATTCTGAAGCATCAGGTTAGTAATGAATGAAATCAATTAGAATCTTTATAATTTTCAAGTATTAAAGTTAACTTTTCAACCCTATAAGTGCACACCTTCTCAAACTAAATTTTTTTTCTTAAAATAATATTTGTTAGTCAATAAGTAATACTATCGAGATAGATCCGGTTAAGATTCGATTGTAATTGTTTAGTATGTACCTTGTTTTGACAATTCATCAAAGAATTTGATCCGGATAAGTCCGGATAAACGGTATTTTAGTACTTTGAATGTTGTTGGTAAAATTTTATGAAAAAGGTCTTTTCCATTACAAGGGATTAAGCGAAATATTTATTTGTTGTAGGTTTAATGGGAACATCGGGAATGAGGATTGTGACTAGAAAATACTTGTTTGACCTCATGAACAATGAAAATTAACCCAACATAGAGGCAAGGCTAAATTTCTTGAAAGATCAGTTTATGTCTATTAAAGGATTCTCTGACAATCAAATTGAGATGTTGAAAAGCAATTTTGCACATTTCAAATCAGAATTTAAAAATCGATGGACTAAAGCTCATTATAAAGAAGCGGTATTCCTAAAAAGTAATGAATCTTGGCTGAACGGAACCTTCACCATTCCCGTTGTTGCTGACAGTCCTTCAAATCGAACAGGACGACCGAGTAAATCTTTTGGAGATCTGAGCGAAAGAAGTAAAAGAAGAAAAACTGAGGAAACGCGCTCTTATTTTGATCAAAACCTTATCGTGCATGCTGCGCAAGTAGAACTAAGAAAGTCAGCAAAACGAGATGCTTCGAATGTGCTAAAAGAAATCATTACTTCGCCAACTCGCGCAACCAAATATAAAAAGGCCTATTATCGAACAAAGTCATCAAAAGATAAAATTTACCCCTTATCTGTCCAGGAAGCAATGCAAATGTTCATCGATGCAGATCTAGCACGAGACCAATACGAGACAATAAGAAGAACAAATAAGAAATTCTTTCCTTGTTATAGTCTTTTACAAAAAGAAAAAAAGAAGTGTTATCCGCCACCAGAATCTTGCACTGTAAATAGTACAGGTGCGGAAGCCGAATTGCAACCTTTGTTCGACCTTACCGTTAGACGATTATCGGACTACCTGGAAGAGGTACTAACAACATTGAAGGTCCAAGAATGTGAGACCCTTAAATTAATTTGTAAATAGGGTTGCGACGGGTCCCAACTGACCCAGTTCAAACAAAAAATTGAAAATGATACGGATTCAGATACGTACATTTTTCAAAGCTGCTTTGTTCCTGTAAAATTAGTATGCGGCCAAAACATGGAAAAGACTATATGGGAAAATCCAACACCATCTTCTCCTCGATTTTGTCAGCCTATAAGATTCAAATTTATCAAAGGGACTACTGATGTAACGGAGCAAGAAATTAATCACGTCAATAATCAGATAAACAGTCTGGTTGCAACAGAATTTGACTTGAGTGGCAAACATTATTCAGTGAAACACGAATTTATAATGACAATGGTTGACGGAAAGGTCTGTAATGCTGCCACAGGAACCACATCAACCAGCCGTTGCTACATTTGCGGCACAACCTCAAAGGATTTCAACAATTTGGATAAAACAATAGATGTTAATTTCGAGGCATGCCTGGAAATGCTCATGCCTGCCGATCCAAACCTAGAATTTTCTTCACGTAGCGATAAAGAAAATCTAGATAATACCATTTGATTGGATGGTTTTTTTAATTGTTTATATTTTTTTATGTTTGATCTTGTAAATCTTTCTTCATTCTCAGATTATATCTCATTCAATAAATGTTTTAAGTTCATTATTTTAGTTGGTTTTATTCAGAAACATCCATTAGCACACGTTAAACCCAAAAAATACTTTTGGCCCCTTAGATTGCTCAAATACCCCTATGTGCGCCGGCGTGTGGTGAAACTTTTAACAGAGCTGATTACAGCGAATTCTCTCTTTAGTATATTGGCTCTGCACAGTTTTTGTTTATGTTCCCTTGATAAACGTAATTTTATTGAATTTATATTTTCAAACAAACTTAAATGTATAATCAAGGATACATACATATATATGCACGTATATTTGAATTATATGCGCCAACATTTAATATCAAAGTGACTTTAATGTTTGTTGATTTAGTTTAAAAAGAAGAATTTAAACAAATTACATTATAAAACGACCTCACGTTTTTTTGTGTGCGTTTTAGTAAATTTAAAACTATACAAATTTGATGAAAATTTTCAATCTTGAAAAATTTTCAATTCTCACGACGCATCAAGAATATCTTTGCATAGTAAAGAAAAATTTATAATTTTAGGTTTAGCCCGCAAATCAGTACAAGAGGATTAGCTTTTCAAGTGGAAAAAGACTACGGGTTAAGAGTTTCTCATGGAATTGTTCGAAAAGTGTTGCAAAAACACAAATATTATTGAAGATTGGCTAGAAAAAAATCCCTGTTATCAGCACAATTAATGTAGATTAATGATTAAAAGATTGCGATGTGCCACTGAGCACATACATATCACTTCCCACAGAGTACTGGGATGACGTTATTTTCTCAGATGAGATGAAAATGATGCTCTAATACTATGATGGACCCCAGGGAGTTTGGCGTAAGCCTCTCACAGCACTACAAAACAAAAATATTATTCCTACCGTAAAGATTGGAAAACTGTCATTAATGGTTTGGGTTGTATATCAACAATGGCAGTGGGTGAAATCAAAATTTTGGACGAAAAAATTACCAAGGAAGTATATCTCGATATTTTAAAAAACGAATTGACTTCCAGCATTAAAACGTTCGGCTTTGTTGACCCGGAAATTCGAACAAATTCAAATACAAATATTATCAAGATAATGATCCCAAACATAAATCTTATTTATGCAGGTCCTGGTTACTCTACAACTGCACCAAAGTTATTGATACTCCCGCCCAAAGCCCCGACATTAACCCAATCTAAAGTTTGTGGGTTCATTTAAAAAGAAAAGTAGGAAAAAGATCGCCAACTAATAAAACGGAATTAATAAGATTCATCAGAGAAGAGTGGGGAAAAAATACTATTGGAATATGATATTCCGAAACTAATAAAATCAATGCGAAGTCGTCTTCAAGCGGTAATTGATGCCCAAGAAGGACATACAAAATATTAACCCCAAAAGACCAAAAATTCCACGAAACTTGATTTTCAACCAACTGTGCAAACACTTTTTTGACAGCAGAGAAATTGAACTGTTTTTATGTTTTAGTATACATATATTACTATATTATTATGGCCTTAGAAATTTTTTTTTATTTAACACATTGGAAAACATGTTTTTGTAAAACATTGTTAAAAATAAAAATAAAAAAAGTTGTTATTTCAATTAAAGTCTAATGCATCTTTTGATTTTTTCTTTTTTATTTTCATATGCAAAGATTTTTTTGACAAACTATATATTTCATGCAATAATTAGAGAGTAAATATCCTAAAGATCGAATTCCTTCCTAACAAATGCTAAAACAAATATATTTTGCATATGCATGTACATATTTGTATGTTCGTATGCACACGTGATGCCCTAGCCTATGTACGTACATACATACATATTTGTATTCTGAACTTCTAGCACAACAATGCTTATTAATATACACATATGCACGTACATATAACCGCACACACAGGTCAATCACTTTATGCCTTCTACATGCGTATGTCGTCCAAAGCTAAAATTCTATGCCTAGCGAATACAAGAACAAAATGGTTTAATAGGCGCAGTCGTAGCGGCCGTCATTCTAGTTTTCATAGTGCTGAACAGTCTGATATAGTCGCGGCAGCGCCGAACGGTTTCAACTACTGTACTTTACAACAAAAACTCATCATCAAAAGATTCATTGATAAATTCGAGCTCATAGTTCGAAGAGCAAAGTACTTTCATTCATTAAACAAGCCGTCCATATGCCAATTTTCTCGACCATTCGAAAATAATCAATATTGAAATATTTCGCGTAGAATTATTTGCCAATATTTGGTAAACCTTGAATTTTTGTCAAGTCGAGTTTTTTGAGAAGTTTTACCGTAATATTTTCTTGCTGTGGTAAGTCCACATATACATATACACACATCATATACATATATATACGTATATGTATATAAATGCACATATTTAAATTTGCATATGCCATCTTCCTGTGTGCCTGGTAATGAAGCGTTTTCTATAGAGGATTTTGATTTGGTTGAAGGACAAACAAAGTTTTAACAGAATATGCCTTAGACAGACATAATATATGTACATATATACACTATTTTTGGATAGTTTGCTCTTTCTAAGTCACTATTGAACTTATGCTGAAAACAGTGAGCGACGAATGTTTTCAGCATTAGCATATGCATTTGTTTTCAATGATAAAGTGCCTGTGGCTAGCCTACAGCGTGACATTCTTTCTTCCTTCATACAAACGAATTTTACTCAACAGCTGTTTAATTTGACCAGTTGAGTATATTTCTGTTAAGTTTTGGTGGAAAATATGTCTGTGGTGAACTACATTAACGTTCTCTGAACGTTCTCTGTGCATAGAAAGAACAAACGAGACAAAAACCGGTTTATATATGAACGCACACATGTGTGCGTGTAAACACATGCATATACATATACATATGAGCTAAATGGTCGTTAAAGATAGTCTAACCTTTACCGTGAAAAAAAAAAAAACAAAAGCAGGTAAAATAGTCACATACCGTCAGCGTTAAAATAAAGTGTACACCAGATATTGTTAAGTTTTGAATATTTGTTTTCTTATTTTATAATTTCAATTACATATTTGTTTATAAAAATATGGTTCGTACTAAAATAAAACCCATATAAACTAAGGTTTCGAACTTAACACAAAATTTATAAAAATTCTGCAAATGTTCAGCAAAATTTCACAATTTTTACTTTACATTCACAATTTTTACTAGGAATTTATAGAAAAATTTCAGGTACGCAGTTTTGTAGATTAATGATTTTTGGTGTACTAAATACAAAATTCAAGCAGTTCAAAAATTGCGTTGATTTTTGACAATTTTTTCTGCTGACGGTATAGGACGTTTTTTTCCATATAAGAAAATTGTGCCGAATAGAGAAAATGCCGAAATGAAAAAATTGTCAAAAATCAGTGTAATTTCAAAAGAACATAAAATTTGCACTTTATTATACAAAAATTGAATGATCTATAGAACTAGATAACCGAAATTTTTCTAAAAATTCCAAGTAAAAAGTCTGAAATTCTGTTGAAAATTTTCGAATTTTTACAAGTTTAATACAAAGTTCGAAACTTTAGTTTATATGGCTTTTGTTGTAGTTGAACTATACTTAAAAAAAAAAAAATTGAAATTTGAAAATAAGTAGTAAAATCTTAACAATATGTGGTGTACACTTTATTTTGACGCTGACTATATGTTGCCATACATTTTGTATAGGAGTCCAACCAGACCCGAAGTGTACAACCAAAAGTGCAACTTTTTACATCCTTTTTTTCGTCCTGTTCAAGGATCCTGTTAAAATAGTTGTATTCATACATATATCGATATAAAATTTAATTTTAGGATGCTACCTAGAAGCACAAGTCGTAAGCTATAAAACAAATATGTTAAATTCACGTACAAAGTCAAAAAAGGTCGAGCCAGAACCGGGTGTACAACGGAGGGTTAAAAACATTTTTTACAGCTTTCGTTTTTTAGTTTGTAATTTACTTCATTTGTTGATCAGTGAGTGATGCCAAGTGATTTTATGGATTATAGACAATTGTCGATGTGCGTTTTTTTGCTGCAAGCGCGGAAACATATGCGCTTAAGGGCTTATATACAGATAGAAGGCCGAAAAAAGCGAATTTTCCAGAATTTTTTTCTGAGAAACCCTTAAATTTATTGATCTAAAAATTTCTACACATATTATGTTATCATTCAACTGACTTAGTATTAGTAAAAATATTTATTTGGCACGGAACTACAGCTCATCTCCGGGAGCTCCTCTCAAAAAAGACGTTTTACGGTGACTGACTCTGAAGTGGATACTCTGGAATTAAAAAACCAAACAGATACACCAATAAGAACTACAATCGGACAATGGGCCCGAACATCATCGGAAAAAGCGACATATTTAGCTCAACATTTAAAAAATATAATTCAAAATGAAAATAACACCAAATTCGATTTGACTCATACAATGAGCAATAAAGACGAGCAAATCATCAAAAAAAACCACACTAACAGTGATGAAGCAATTAATTTCGACATTGGAAAACAGCAAATCCCCTGGATATGACCTCATCTCAGGATGATGCTGCTATTAAGTTCAAATACTTCCCAAAGACATTGAAAATTGCTGAAATCATTGCGATCCCAAAGCCCAATAAAGACGCGACGTGTGTATCGTCGTACCGACCAATAAGTCTACTGCCGACAATATCAAAAAATATAACAAAAATAAATTTAATTCCCCAACATCAGTTCGGATTTAGGCGAAAACATTCGACAATCCAACAAGTGCACAGAGTCACTCACAAAATTTAAAAAGACTTCAACAATAAACAAATATGCGTGACTGTATATCTCAACGTAGTTAAAACCTTTGACAAAGTATGGCATCCTGGATTACTGCACAAACTCCAATCTTGGTTGCCATATGACTAAAAAGTTAGTTACATTCAAGATAGAAAATTTTATATTAAATATAACAACGCATGTTCATACATTGAGCCTATGAACGCAGGAATTCCCCAAGGCAGTGTATTCAGACCCACACTGTATCTTATCTACACACCGCAGATTTACCGGAACTGTCTTCAGGAAATAGCATGCTTGCGACGTTTGCAGATGACACTGTACTAATGGCATCTACAGGGTTGGCCATATTAAACTGACCCATGTGATTATTAAAAAAATATGGAAAAAGAAACATTTTTTTGTGTTTCATTGTGAAAAACATTTAATTTAGTTCAAGGAGATTCGTTTACATCACTTTTTGAATATGATATCGCGCAAGTGGTCGCCCTTAGCTCGTATAGCGTAATGTGCCCGTTTTTCGGCGTTTTCCATAGTTTTGGCCAGCGTCTCGGCCGATATGGCGGCTATTTCCTGTCGGATATTGGCCTTAAGTGCGCCTAGTGTCTTTGGCTTGTTGACGTAAACCTTAGATTTCAAATTACAGTAAAAAGTTATAGGGTTACTCAATGGGTCAGTTTAATATGGCCAACCCTGTATCTCATAGCGACCCGAAAATAGCACAAACAAATTTACAAAACGACCTCAACAACACACTGAACTGGTTCAAAAAATGGAATATAGAAATTAATGCCGACAAAACAATTTAAGTCAATTACACGAACAGAAAGGTAACCAAAGACTCATTAAAGATTGGACACTCTGACGCGATTACTGATAGGAACGCTAAATACGTAGGTATTACAATTGACTCTAAACTAAACTGGAAGAACCATATAATAAAAACAAGAAACGAAAATAAAAATCGTTTTCGACAACTGTACTGGCTGCTAGGACCTCAGCTAAGAAGAGACGAAAACGAAGAACCCCAACAGACCTCTTGTAATACAGGATGGGCCATATAGCGTTTGCTTTTAGAACCATCTATTTTTTTGAGAATGGTAACACAAATGACATGTCAAATGTGTTCATAATTTACTTAAAGGCTTGACATTTACGAAATGGGAAGCTATATGCTTGAACAAAATTGAGAAATATTGAAAACCTATTTCCAAAGTGGTGAGTCTTCTTCTTCTTTTCTGATGAAGCTCATTTTCACATCAGTGGCTACGTCAATAAGCGAAATTGTCGGATTTGGGACTCAGAAAATCCACACGTTACTGTAGAGAAGCAAACGAGTCACTGTTTGGTGCAGTTTTTGGTCTGGCGGCATCATCGGACCATTTTTTCGAAAATGAGCGAGGAGCCGCGGTTACAGTAAATGGCGAGCGTTACCGTGACATGCTCAACGAGTTGTTTCCAAAG
The DNA here is from genome assembly GCF_027943255.1 of Anastrepha obliqua. Taxonomy (NCBI): domain Eukaryota; kingdom Metazoa; phylum Arthropoda; class Insecta; order Diptera; family Tephritidae; genus Anastrepha; species Anastrepha obliqua. The sequence continues at coordinate 11,526,983 of NC_072894.1, forward strand.
ATTGAAGAGGATGACATGGACGACATTTGGTTTCAACAGGACGGTGCAACTTGTCACACTGCCAAAGTTACACTCGAACTTTTGGCTACCGTTTTTGAAAACCGAATAATCAGCCGAAATTCCGATATCAATTGGCCGCCTCGGAGCTGTGGTTTAAGCCCGTTAGACTATTTTTTGTGGGAAGCCGTTAAGGACAAATGCTATGCAAACCATCCAGAGACGATGGATGATTTAAAACACGAAATCGAAGTTGCCATTCATGAAATTGGAGCCCAAACAATCGAAAATGTGCTTAAAAATTGGGTTGATCGAATGGCCTACTGTAAAGCCAGTCGTGGCAGTCATTTGAACGATATTATTTTTCATTCATAAATGACACTGTTCAATCTTCGAAATAGAAAAAAAAGTTTGATTAGTTTTTTTTTATAGCCGATTCAAAAAGCAAATTTTACATGGCCCACCCTATATAATAATAAGAAATATGCTTATATAATTACCTAAATTATTATAGTAAATATTTTACAACTCTACTACATATTTCTAAATAATCCTGAAGTGCAAAGGCCTTATAGTATCATTTAACTATCCAAATATCTTTAAAACAAATTACTTATTCTTAATATAGACAGGTGTAATATTTTTTGGAAACAATAGAAAAAAAAATTGCTTATAAAAATAAAGTATTTATCGGTGAGAAAAAATTTTCGATTAACTACTAAAAAATATATTTAAGAAGCTCGTGTTAAAATTTGAGACTAATCGGTTTAGCCATTGTCGCGTAATGTTGGTCACCGGCTTTGAAAACATCATTTTGAGAAAAACGCATTTAAAGTTTGAAAAGCACTTTACCATACATAGGATAGGCCTTGTACTTTGAAGCACTCTGAAACGCCTTCTCAAATTTGAGTGTATCATCAAAAATATTCACCGGAACGATATTAGATTTTCTGTGTGTTTTCTTAAATAATGTACATTAAGAAAAAAAAGTAATAAAACAAAATAGATTTTTTGAAAATTCTAACTTTATATAACCCACTAAAACAACACACATGGACCCATGCTGGCCGGCACCTTAGTAGTCGTAGCATCGCCCAGAAGCTAAAGATCGATTCTAAGCCATTTGCGTAAAAATTTTTTCGCAAAAATAACGGATTTCTTTTTCCCCAAGCTAATATCTACATATAAACACATAAATTTAATATGAATTTTCTATCGTAGATGGCACGCCCAAATCGCTCTCGTACATATTGAAGTTACCCCAAGAAGTCGAAGCATACAAGGATATGATGCGGAAACATAATATTTTCGAGATCGAGTATAGGATGTACCATGAAGTTGTGCCCGAGTTTGAGCAACTGTACCGACAGTCCGGCATTGAGTTAAATTTTTCGGCAAAATGTTACCATATCGAGGCACCTTCAGAGTTTGGCGTAATTTTGTTGCAAGACATGCGCCCACTCGGCTACAAAAACGCCAACCGTTTAGAAGGGCTTGATTTGGAGCATACGCAGGCGGTGCTTGAGCGTTTGGCGCAATGGCATGCAGCCTCTGCAGTGCGTGTCGAGACCAAGGGACTATACCCGGAGTTATTTAACAAAGGCATGTTAGCCGCAGCGGGTGGCGATTCTTTTACAAATTTTATAATTTCAATTAAATCACACGTTTTTGAGTCTGTAAAGGCTATAGAGGGAAGTGAAGCTTACATCGACAGCGTGGTAAGCGAGCAATTAATTGGTTTCTTATGCATAGATTAGATATTTATAATGACATTTTTGTATGTGTAGACAAATACTCTTGATAAGATGGTGGGCGAAATATTACGCACAGAAGGTTACGATTCAAGTGAGTTCAACGTTTTGAACCATGGCGACTGTTGGTGCAACAATATGATGTTTAAATATGACAGCGAGGGTAAGCTCGAAGACGCACTACTCGTCGACTACCAGATGATCAACTATGGCTCACCAGCGAAGGACTTGCATTACTTCTTAACCTCATCTACGCGCTACGAGTTGAAAGTTAATCGATTCGATTATTTTATAAAATTCTATCATGATAACTTATAGTAAGTTTCCACCGCAGCCGCTAGCGTGTTCTCTGCCGCTATCGTGTTCTTATACTAAGTTTCCACCGCAGCCGCTAGCGTGTTCTCTGCCGCTATCGTGTTCTTAGCGCAAACACGAAACAAAACACCTGTCAAATCCCATACAAAATTAAAACACAACTCCATACCTAAACTCACTTTCAAAGCGTGTTTTGTGGGTTTGCGTCTAATTTAAAGCGTGTTTTGTTGGGTTTGCGTCTAATTTAATTATTAAGTGGTGGCAATGTTGCTCATTTTCCTCATTTATTATTGCATTCTTATCGAAACATGGCAACCATTCGGAATTCACAGAGAGGTCGTTGGTTCGAATCTCGGTGAAAGCAAAATTAATAAAAACATTTTTCTAATAGCGGTCGCCCCTCGGCAGGCAATGGCAAACCTCCGAGTGTATTTCTGCCATGAAAAAAATCTGCTCATAAACATATCATAAAACAAAATGAAATAAATGTATAAAAAAAAAAAATTTTTTTGTGATTCGAACCAAGGATTTCGGATCGGAAGCCCACATTGCTAGCCGCTGGGCTATCGCGCTGTGCTGTCGGCGCAAAATAATGTATCATAAATCTGCTTACCATACCAAAGACCATACACTTTGCAAACACATTTCGGTGGAAACAGTTGACAGTTCTCCTAAACACAACTCCTGCAAACACGGTGTTTACTTTTGGTGGAAACGCCGTATTAGCGCAAACACGAAACAAAACTCCTGTCAAATCCCATACAAAATTAAAACACAACTCCATACCTAAACTCACTTTCAAAGCGTGTTTTGTGGGTTTGCGTCTAATTTAAAGCGTGTTTTGTTGGGTTTGCGTCTAATTTAATTATTAAGTGGTGGCAATGTTGCTCATTTTCCTCATTTATTATTGCATTCTTATCGAAACATGGCAACCATTCGGAATTCACAGAGAGGTCGTTGGTTCGAATCTCGGTGAAAGCAAAATTAATAAAAACATTTTTCTAATAGCGGTCGCCCCTCGGCAGGCAATGGCAAACCTCCGAGTGTATTTCTGCCATGAAAAAAATCTGCTCATAAACATATCATAAAACAAAATGAAATAAATGTATAAAAAAAAAAAATTTTTTTTGTGATTCGAACCAAGGATTTCGGATCGGAAGCCCACATTGCTAGCCGCTGGGCTATCGCGCTGTGCTGTCGCCGCAAAATAATGTATCATAAATCTGCTTACCATACCAAAGACCATACACTTTGCAAACACATTTCGGTGGAAACAGTTGACAGTTCTCCTAAACACAACTCCTGCAAACACGGTGTTTACTTTTGGTGGAAACGCCGTATTAGTGAAGAACTTGATGCTTTTAAAGTACCCTAAAAAGCCGCCAACGTTGAAAGATATGCATATCGCAATGTTAAAGCACGGCTTGTGTGGTTAGTTACTGGGGTTTAGAGAAAATCTAAATGACATTAATTCTTCTGATTTTTTCGTTTTATTTTGATTACTTTTACTAGGTTTTGCAGCGGCTGTGGGTGCAATGCCAGCGGCCTTATTGGAGTCCAATAGCGATGCTACTATAGATGGTTTTGTTGGGGAAACGGAGGCTGGAGCTCGATTTAGAAATGCCTTGTACACGAATCCCAGCTTTCGCAAACACATGGAAATTGTAGTGCCTTTTATGAACAATCGTGGCGTCTTCGAAATGTGAGATCTAAGAAATCCGAGTTGTGACTGATTCTATGTGTTCAAAAATATAATAAACCAATTAATTCATAAATAGAATAAATGCAAATAACTGTAAATGAGCACACAAATCACCTAAAACGGTTGGTCTTTCCTTGGGGTCTGAAGTACAGGGTGTTAAGCACAAATAACCTTTTTTTGACATATTTATTTTTCTCTTTTTGTCTACACTAATATTATAAAGAGGAAAACTTTGTTTGTTTGTAATGAATAGGCTCAAAAACTACTGGACCGATTTTAAAAATTCTTTCACCATTCGGAAGCTACATCACGAGTAACATGGATTATATTTTATTTTGGAAATAGGGCTCGAGATATAGGTCAAAACGTGGACCCGGGTAACCTTCGGATGTGTATGTACAATATGGGTATCAAATGGAAGTTGTTGGCGAATGCTTTAGTCCAGAGTATTTTTCATGCCGCTTCGTGACTAGGGTCTCGAGATATAGGTCAAAACGTGGACCCGGGTAACCTTTGGTTGTGTATGTACAATATGGGTATCAAATGAAAGCTGTTGATAAGTGATTTAATACGGGGTAATTTTCATACCTATTGATGACTAGGGTCTGGAAATATATGCCAAAACGTGGACCCGCCGTGTCTTTGCACCGAATTAAACCAAACTTACACACATTGTTAAGGAGGTATTGAAGATGGTTTCCGTATAGTTTGGATACCTATTGGTAGATACGGTCTCGAGATATAGGTCAAAACGTGGACCCGGGTAACCTGGGGATGTGTATGTACAATATGGGTATCAAATGGAAGCTGTTGGTGAATGCTTTAGTTCAGAGTATTTCCATCCGCTCCGTGACTAGGGTCTCGAGATAGAGACCAAAACGTGGACCCTAGAACGTGTTTGTACAACATGGATATCAAATTGAAGCTGTTGGTGAATGCTTTAGTACAGAGTATTTTTCATGCCTCTCCGTGACTGGGGTCTCGAGATATAGGTCAAAACGTGGACCCGGGTAACCTTTGGTTGTGTATGTACAATATGGGTATCAAATGAAAGCTGTTGATAAGTGATTTAATACGGGGTAATTTTCATACCTATTGATGACTAGGGTCTGGAAATATATGCCAAAACGTGGACCCGCCGTGTCTTTGCACCGAATTAAACCAAACTTACACACATTGTTAAGTAGGTATTGAAGATGGTTTCCGTATAGTTTGGATACCTATTGGTAGATAGGGTCTCGAGATATAGGTCAAAACGTGGACCCGGGTAACCTTCGGATGTGTATGTACAATATGGGTATCAAATCGAAGCTGTTGGTGAATGCTTTAGTTCAGAGTATTTCCATCCGTTCCGTGACTAGGGTCTCGAGATAGAGACCAAAACGTGGACCCTAGAATGTATTTATACAATATGGATATCAAATGAAAGCTGTTGATAAGTGCTTTAATACGGGGTAATTTTCATACTTATTGATGACTAGGGTCTCGAAATATATGCCAACACGTGGACCCGCCGTGTCTTTGAACCGAATTAAACCAAATTTACACACATTGTTAAGTAGGTATTGAAGATGATTTCCGTATAGTTTGAATACCTATTGGTAGATAGGGTCTCGAGATATAGGTCAAAACGTGGACCCGGGTAACCTGGGGATGTGTATGTACAATATGGGTATCAAATGAAAGCTGTTGGTGAATGCTTTAGTACAGAGTATTTTTCATGCCGCTCCGTGACTGGGGTCTCGAGATATAGGTCAAAACGTGGACCCGGGTAACCTTTGGTTGTGTATGTACAATATGGGTATCAAATGAAAGCTGTTGGTGAATGCTTTAGTTCAGAGTATTTCCATCCGCTCCGTGACTAGGGTCTCGAGATAGAGACCAAAACGTGGACCCTAGAACGTGTTTGTACAACATGGATATCAAATTGAAGCTGTTGGTGAATGCTTTAGTACAGAGTATTTTTCATGCCTCTCCGTGACTGGGGTCTCGAGATATAGGTCAAAACGTGGACCCGGGTAACCTTTGGTTGTGTATGTACAATATGGGTATCAAATGAAAGCTGTTGATAAGTGATTTAATACGGGGTAATTTCCATACCTATTGATGACTAGGGTCTGGAAATATATGCCAAAACGTGGACCCGCCGTGTCTTTGCACCGAATTAAACCAAACTTACACACATTGTTAAGTAGGTATTGAAGATGGTTTCCGTATAGTTTGGATACCTATTGGTAGATAGGGTCTCGAGATATAGGTCAAAACGTGGACCCGGGTAACCTTCGGATGTGTATGTACAATATGGGTATCAAATCGAAGCTGTTGGTGAATGCTTTAGTTCAGAGTATTTCCATCCGTTCCGTGACTAGGGTCTCGAGATAGAGACCAAAACGTGGACCCTAGAATGTATTTATACAATATGGATATCAAATGAAAGCTGTTGATAAGTGCTTTAATACGGGGTAATTTTCATACTTATTGATGACTAGGGTCTCGAAATATATGCCAACACGTGGACCCGCCGTGTCTTTGAACCGAATTAAACCAAATTTACACACATTGTTAAGTAGGTATTGAAGATGATTTCCGTATAGTTTGAATACCTATTGGTAGATAGGGTCTCGAGATATAGGTCAAAACGTGGACCCGGGTAACCTTCGGACGTGTATGTACAATATGGGTATCAAATGAAAGCTGTTGGTGAATGCTTTAGTACAGAGTATTTTTCATGCCGCTCCGTGACTGGGGTCTCGAGATATAGGTCAAAACGTGGACCCGGGTAACCTTTGGTTGTGTATGTACAATATGGGTATCAAATGAAAGCTGTTGGTGAATGCTTTAGTTCAGAGTATTTCCATCCGCTCCGTGACTAGGGTCTCGAGATAGAGACCAAAACGTGGACCCTAGAATGTGTTTATACAATATGGATATCAAATGAAAGCTGTTGATAAGTGCTTTAATACGGGGTAATTTCCATACCTATTGATGACTAGGGTCTCGAAATATATGCCAAAACGTGGACCCGACGTGTCTTTGCACCGAATTAAACCAAACTTACGCACATTGTTAAGTAAGTATTGAAAATGGGTTTCGTAAAGTTTGGTTGTAATTCGGAGCACTGGCAACGGGTACAGCGTTCTTTTGAACCAGCCATAATGTCGCTTACTTTTTTAACGCTTGGGGCGGAACTGAACTGTCAAATTGACAGTGTGAGTTACAATGTGTCAATATTTCTTTCTGATTTGATGCCATAAGGAAAAAACGTAAGTGCAACATGTAAAAATTGTTTGTGAATTTTTTTCGAGTGGATTTTGGAACAGTGAATAATTTCTTACGAAATTTGAGAATTTTAATGTGAAATCCGAATGAAATTATGTGTTCGTGGAAAAAAAATTTTTTTTCGTTTTTTTTGAAAAATATAAATGGATAATGGTTAAAAAAGCTCCAATGCTTAATAAAACATATAAATTGAAACGAAAAATGCATGGATGATCAGGAAAAAAGACGATTGTTTATTCATATGCGTTGATTTGAAATTTAAAAACAATCTTCTTTTTTCCTGATTTTCCATTTATATTTATATTTACTCAAAAACAAATAGAAAAACAAAAAATATTGTTTATGCCAAAGCGCTTGAATAAAGAATAAAGAAATAAATAATATGAAAATCATATATTTTCTGTTCTAAACCATATCTATTCTATTTTAGTGTGCCCAGCGAAGGGGGCCGGGTTTGCTAGTAGGTTATAATTGATTTGTTGGAAATTTATTATGGAACCCTACAGTACAACACAACGCTTTAAAATTAACGAGTTTTTCTATTCTTACACAATTAGCCACACAAATTGATTTTTTAAATAATGTTTTGATGTCGGATGAAGCGCATTTCCATTTAAATGGTTATGTCAACAAACAAAACTGTAGATTGTGGGGCTCTGAAAATCCAAGTGCAACACAAAAACATCAGTTGCACCCATCTAAATGTTTTTCGAAAATGAGAATGAAACGCCGGAATCGATTTCAGGAGCTTCTTACAGAACATTGATTGAAAACTTTTTGCGGCCAATGGCGGACCAGTATCCTACTTTGTGGTTTCAACAAGATGGAGCAACTGCGCATACTGCTAGGCAAACCATGGACCTGCTGCGTGAAATTTTTGGCGAATATCTGATTTCCAAAAATTCAGATTTCCCTTGGCCACTTCGTTCGCCAGATTTGACTAATATTTAATATTTAAAAGACAAAGAGTATCTTAATAAACCAGAGACTATTAGACAGCTGAAGCAAAATACTCGGGACGAAATACTGAGCCTTCAACCAGAAACATTGTGTGGTGTAATGGAAAACGCGTTAAAAATATTTGTCTGATGTAATATTTCATACATAATTTCCATAAAATATATTCAATGTATAAAAGCAATTAACCAAAATAAATGAGTACTGCAAAAGTTATTTGTGTTATTTGTGCTTAATATTAGTAGGTCTTACTTGGCCCACCCTGTACAACAAGCAGCATAATATAGTTGTGTGAGTCTATCTGGTAATCTAATATCGACAGCAGATGCAAACGAGAAATTCGTCGTCTGGCTGCTCAAAAAGAAATGTCTTGCAAGGAAATCAAACACCATTTAAGTCTTAGGGTCAGCGATAGGCGAATACATCAAATTTTGGTCGAGGACGGAACACTTAAATATTGTTTGCGGGAGCTGGTACAAAGGCTATTAGCACGACACATTAAGGCTTGTTAAGCCGGAAAATATAAATTTTGGACTAACGAATTCCGAAACGTGGTATTTTCGGACGAAAAAAAGTTCAACTTAGATGGTCCAGATGGTTGCCAGAAATATTGGCAGGACCTTAGACAACCACGGCCAACGCGAAATAAGCGAAACCACGTTGGCGGGTCTTTGATGATTTGCGCCGCTTTCGGACATTGTGGAAAGTCTCCAATTTGTTTTAATCCGACAAGAACCAATGCAAAATTCTATGTTGAAATATTAGAAGATGTTCTCATTGAGTTTGCGAGCAACATATACGGAGACGACTGGGTTTTCCAGCAAGACAATGCCCCAGACCAATTCAATTCCTATCGTCAAGAAAAATTTCAGTTCTGGATTGGCCAGCACTAAGTCCCGATTTAAGCCCAATTGAGGACCTCTGGGGAATATTGTCGGCCCGTATTTATAAAAATCTTGCGACTATTTTCAGACAATCAAAGACCTGAAAGGTGCTTTAGTGGCAGAGTGGGATAAGATAGGTGGTTCCATTCTTCAAAACTTGACAGACTCTATGCCTAAACGTATAAATGATGTGCTTTCTCAAAATGGAAAACATATTAAATATTAGAAAATTGAAAGTTATAGAAACGTTGAAAAAAAGTATGAAGAAAGGCCAATGCACTTATATAATACTTATTTCATATGAAGTTATTTTAAGTTCTTTTTTAACTTAATAAGTTTAGTCAAGTTGAATTTATTGTGTAATTTTTTGTTCCTATTTTTCCTAAATATATATTAAAATTATTGGTTGAACCTTTCTTTGCTTCTTTACAGTTTTTCATTTGAAAATACCCTTGCACAAATACTTATTTCTGTGAGGTATTAACCCATATATCGGGTGGTTTTTTAGCTGCATGAAAACTATCGATATCGATAGCTATGATTTAGCAGCTGAGAATGGCAAACTATGTTGACATTTATGTTCAGTAAAGTTTGCCTCGGTAGTCTAGCGTAAGTGCACTAGCCTGCCATTCCAGAGGCTGTGGGTTAGAATCCCACGTAAGGCACGGTCCCCGCACTTTTCCAAATTTACCTACTTTCCCAGCATCGTGGCTGCTAAAATAAGCAAAAACAAAGAAAAACTCACAGTTAAACACTGCAACAGTGACGCCTGCAAGAGGAAGCGGCCAAACGCGGTAGTAGCGCAGACACACCAAATTTAGCGAAATCCTCAACCATCTGTGCGTTCCTTCTGGCAGAAAAATGTGAAACACAGATGGCGCTCCAAGGAGTAAGAAGGCGTTAAATTAACGAAACCACCGAGTCTTGTCAAGGCTCTCTGCTCCCAAAAAGAGTGAACAAAGAAAAAAAAAAGTTTGGCAAGTCATCAGGTATCGTTTAACGGCAGAAAAATGCTTCCAAATTGTGGGGAATTAATTTTCAAAAAAAAACCAAAATATAAAAATATATCGACTCGCAAAGCTGATAGAGCAGTTTCGGCATCATTCGAAAACTCAATCTCAGGATATCCCTAATGTGCATACACACACCGAAAAATATTGCGGGGCGACTAAAGCATGAAACAATTATTACGACATGGCCCTGAGTTGATTTTTACTGGCTGTTTAACGATTCAGTACTGCAATGCACAAGTCAAGTTTAAACAAAAGTGGGACATAGACGCATACATACACACAAACACACACTAAATGAGAGAATGAAGAGAGCAAAGTAAACGAAGGAAAGACCAAGGCAATAACGTAATTTGAGCGGGCTTTTAAACAGATATTTTGACGCAGTTGTGTGCACAGGTAAACAAAAATCAGCTGAACAACACTCGCCGCCCTCACTTTTTGTAGAGGGTAGAAAATGTCACACATTCGCCTGATTAGAGGAGAGTGCACTCGCAAAAACTCGAACTAATGCAAAGCTCGTTACGCATTATGCGGGTATTCGAATGCTATGAACATATTTTTGTTTTTCTTTTTTCGTTTAATCAGTTTATATAAGTCAAGCCGAATAACTATTGATGACCACGCAAGTAAACGGTTTTGTTCTCTGACGTATTTGCTAACATCATAAGTGGAATATTTAGCATTTATCGTATATGATAGCGTATTTGCAATGCAAGAGTGCGCCGATTGCTGGGCGAGCGGTATATATGGGTAACAGCGCGGATCGAGCTCACGGTGGCCTACTTACAAGGCGAATCTATGAACGGTGGTTTCGGTAAATCAGCAGATTCATGTTTTTTCTTTCGCCGTGTCCATGTGGCTGTCAACCGAGAATGAAACAAGGCGAATTCATTCTTTGTTTTCTACAATACTTTGCCACTACTTTGCTTTGACAATTAAACGTACAAAACATTGTTGTTGGTCTTTGGTAATGATTCAGAAACAGGGGACTTGGGTTCCTTATGAGTTAAAACGAAGGGATGTTGAACGTCGTAACGTCGTAACGTCGTTTTTTCGCCTGTGAACAACTGCTCCAGCGGCAAAATAGGAAGGGTTTCCTTCATCGCATCGTGAAGGGTGATGAAAACTGGATCCATTACAGCAATAGAAAGAAAATAAAGTCATGGGGACTGCCCAATCATGCTTCTACGTGGTCGCCTCGGCTGAATATTCACACTGCGAAGGTTATGCTATGTATTTGGTGGGACGAAGTTGGTGTTATTTATTATGAAGTGTTAAAACCAAGCGAAACCATCACTGGGGATCGGTATTGACTTCAATTGATGCGATTGAGCCGAGCACTGCGCGAGAAGCGGCCGCAATACGCGGAGAGGCATGAAATAGTGATTCTACAGCATGACTACGCTCGGTCTCACGTTGCCAAATCCGTTAAAACCTGCCTGGAAACACAAAAACACAAAGAGGGGAAATCCTACACCACCTGACATATTTTCCAGATATTTCGCCGTCCGATTATCACCTATTCCGATCGATGGCACATGGTCTAGCTGACCAGCAGTTCCATTCATATGAAAACATCAAAAAATGGCTTGATCCGTGGATAGCTTCAAAAGATGAACAGTTTTACCGCGACGGTATACGAGATCTACCAGAAAGATGGGAAAAAGTAGTAACCAGCGATGGGCAATACTTTCAATGATTCGCTTGTAACTATTTTTGCAGAAGAAAGTTTTATTTTCATCAAAAAAACAGCGAGAACTTAGTTGCGCACCAATAATATTGCCGTAGTTGTGCGTATGGGATTATGATTTAGGCGTAAAAGAAACTCGATATCATTTCATCATCTGGTAACACTTAAACAACATTAGCAATACTAGTTACAAGTACCATTTATTGAAAATATTCGAAATTTTAAAATGCGGTAGATTTTAGGCAAGGCGAATTAGAACTGTCAAGCGAAAGAATGAAAGAATGTAATGAATGGCAAATACATAGATCAAATTAGTTTGTCGCGCATTCACAACACAACAACAACTTTTCGGCATTCCATTTTACTGACATTTCTAAATTAAGGCCCCCTTTCCTTATTTGAAATGGTGTTTTTTTTTAGTGTTTCTTTAAAAACGTGTAAAACGTAGACGTAAAAAGATTTTTTTTTGTTTTTGTTTGGAGTATTTATTTTGTGATTCATTGTTAAAAAACAAAAAATGGGTTTTGGCCATACGAGGGTCGTTCAAAAAGTTGCCAGCCTTCAAAACACGGTCTTCCAAAAAAAGATATATCGCTGGTGACACGAATTCCGTGACTCACAGATGTCTGAAATCAAAAAGACAAATAAAATTTGACAAAATGACAGATATTCAGAGATGAGAAACCATTTTTTGACCCTTTTTTTGACTTTGAAAATACTAAAATTTTTTTTCCGAAAAAATACTAAAACTTTTTTTTCCAAATTATCGTAGTTTATACGATACCGACATTAATTCTACGTCACTTAAATTTTATTTCATCAAAATAGGTTCAGTAGAACTGGCTGTATCTGTAACCATTGTTCATGGCTGACCATTTTTTGAAGACTGACAACTTTTTGAACGAACCTCGTATGGCCAAAAAATAATTTTTATTTTTTAACAATGGATCAACAAATAAAATACTTAAAACAAAAATAAAAAATCATTTTTCGTTTCTAGTTTACACGCTTGTAAAGAAACGCCCAAAAAGGATCATTTCTGTCGAGTGCCTTAAAAGCGAGTTGAGGACAAACAAGCAACTACTCTAATCACACAACCGATGATAACAAAAATCCGCAATATAATTTCAATACATATAGGTGCAATCAAAATGATGTGGATTCCTGGGCACTCTGGGAAAAATGGTAACGAAAAAGCCGACAAGAGAGCGAAAGAGGCGAATAAGGAACCTCTACAAACATTTGACTATATCACTTGCAATGACATAAAGATACTAGCGAAAGAACTTGCCGCAGATAACGCAGCAACTAAATGGAACATTTATCAGCATCCTTATAAAAACTTTAACCCCTTTGGGGGAAAAAATATATACCCTCCATCTGCATTATGTCACCAAGCAAAAATCTTTACTCGACTGAGAATCGGTCACACACTCATGACACATGCCCACCGGCTCAGCGGTTCACCGAAGCCTACATGCCCTTTTTGTGGCTCCAATGAATTCACTACACTTCATCTGATAGATACTTGTCCTCCCCTACAAAATATCAGCACATCCTTTTTCTCAAGCATCAAACCATCGGAACTCCTCAAACAGACAACGGTATGCAATTTAAATAAGATTTGTGATTATGTATATTATCTAGATGTAAGTTAAGGCTATAAGACACGCTGTCATTTTTATTATACTAATAGCCGAAGGCCATAGTAGCCAGTGCTTTAGCTCTTTAAGTGGAAGAATTATTTATAATTGTTACTCTTTTAATAAATAAAATAAAAAAATAATCACACAGCCATCTATGAATACGCCTTTATGTTAGGCTTACGGTGGTAGATGGTGGAAAATGCAATGGGGAATCTACGAAAAATGTGGTATAGTTCGCACATTGATTTAAACCCTTGATCTCCACGAAAACCCTTGGTGGCCTAATGACCGGTTTTGGGCTATGCAAGCAGAATATCAGTCAATCAAATTAATCTAACCGAACCTACGATGTGACGTTTCTTATCTGCCTTTATTGACAACCCCACCCGATGAATGAAGCCTGCGTTATCTAATGCGTAACTGTTTTTACTTTCATTTTTTTTATTTTTGTATTATAATTATACCCAATAGTTTTACTATGATATTCAATTAAATAACAATGCATCACTCATTTATGGCAGAAAGAAAGAAAGACGGAAAGCGAGTTAGAGGGCACGTTACTTACCTTGTTAGCGAGTTATTGCCATTAGTCTTATTATGGTTGATGTTGTAGTTGTTTTGGGTTTGATTATTGCTGTGCAGTGCTGTCGATTTCTTACGGCGAATAGCCATGTGGCGCTCACGCGTCGGAAATTTCGGTTGCTTCCGAATTAGAATTGGTTTTATAGCAAATTCATCACACATTTTGATTTTAGGGAATTTTTTGAGAAGCCTGGATGTGCCACCTTCCATGCAAGGGGGCAGACGCATTTTGTTGATTGCGACTTAAATTACTTATAAATAGGGGTGATCAAATATTTTATGCACCTATATAGTTTTTAGCCACAACACTTGACGTAATTACTCACAAACTGCATGGAAATATTTTAGTAAAAAAGCCAATTTATTCCGTGTAATTCCGCTTCAAGTCGGCTTCGAATTGACAGTTTAATAAGCGGCTGGCTTCAAAATGCGACTGGTTTGTATATTTCATTAAATGCGATATGCAAACACAAAGCGGCAAACACAGTAAAGCGGGCCGCAGAGGCGCGCAACAAATCATAACACTCGCTGTTCGGAGGTGTGCTCTTTAGCAGACCGTTATTTGGCTCTGACCGAATTTGACCGAAGTAGCTGATGGGCTGACGTAATTTGGCATGTTTTTAACAAAAACACTGAGATTGTGTTAGTGATATACGAAAAAACTGAACCAATGACACTTCGTAGCCGTCTCAACAACGTCCGATTGGGCGAGTGTGTGAATGCATGTGAAATGATCTTGCAGAATTCTTCCAAGTAATGAAGCTGCCGAAGTTCCGCTCATAATTTTCTTGTTCACCATGAAATTGAAATTTGAAAAGGTCGAGCCAAGAAGCACCAGGAGATTTGGTGGCTCCTATAACACTCAGGCTAAAGAGCCCATTGCATTTAAAGCTCTGGGAAGGGGGTAGATAGTCAAGGAGGGAAGGAGAAAAGTATCAGAGGCGTATCAGAGGATATCAGGCAAATCAAAATCCTCCAGTTTTAGAAAACAAATATTACTCATTCTCCTGACATCGGAACCCAATACTCGTAGCCGTGCGCTAGCAAAGGCAGGACACTTACAAAGAAAGTTCTCAGTGCTATGCGCCTCCTCCAAGCATGACAGGCATACTGGGGCCTCGATGATTCCAATGGTGGTCATATGCTGAACCCATGGGTTGTGTCCTGTTTTAGAAAACAAATATTACTCATTCTCATGACATCGGAACCCAAAACTCGTAGCCGTGCTCTAGCAAATGCAGGACACTCACAGCGAAAGTGCTCAGGGCTATCCGCCTCCTCCAAGCATGACAGGCACATTGGGTCCTCAATGATTCCAATGGTGGTCATATGTTGACCCCATGGGTTGTGTCCTGTAATGATACCGACCATCAACCGAACGTCTTTCCTTCCAAGTTTTAGTAGAAAGTTTGACAGTTTTCTGTTCGGGTTTGTCACAAAACACTTTGCAGTTCTGCAGCGTTCTAGACCAGACCATCGCTCTTTATGTAGATTGCCTACATAATCGCTGATCCAATTCATGATTCCTGCTGAACTGATTCCGATTATTGGCTCTATCCCCTGTGGGGGCACCGCTGATTCACGGTTGGCCAATTCGTCGGCAATTTCGTTTCCTTGAACACCAGAGTGTCCTGGAACCCATATAAGTACAAACCTGTTTTGTCTTGCGACGGAGTTGAGCTTCTTCTTACATTCTTGAACAATCTTTGAGGTTTGGTCGCGTTCTCCAGAGCCTTCAGTGCAGCCTGACTGTCACTGAAAACTCCAATCTGTTTTCCGCTCCATCTCCTCTCGATTATCCATTCGGTTACTTTTAGGATGGTAAAAACTTCTGTTTGGAAAACAGTTGCCATTTCCCCCAAAACATAGTGATACTTATTGTTCTTGTTCATGTTCACCATAGTTACAGAGCAAACTTGGTAAACGTTCTCACTCCAGTCGGTTCTACGTAACCGGAGCGACCCGGATTTATATCTGGCCAAGGACTGTCACTACCGCAGCATTCTCCGTATATGTATAGGAAATGTTTATGCTGCTCCAACAACAACAGCGAACTTGGTAACTTCATCATCCTTGTAGCTGGGCGCATATAAACCATGCTGCCACAAGAGCTGCCAAAATAAGTGGCATGTTAAGTAAGCTCATGGCAAACCTTGGAGGTCCAACGCAGAACAAGTGAAAACTTTTAATGGACACGACGAACTCGATTCTCTTATACAGATGGGCAGATTCGCTAAGGGTGCAATGCTGGCGAAAACTCTGCAATCTGTGCAACGCACCTGCGCTCTCAGTGTGGCTTCGTCATACAGAACAGTATCTGAAGCAGCAGTGTTAGTTATCAGCGGAACCATCCCTATAGCTATTCTAGCACAAGAGCGCAAACGGAGATGGAAGGCAAAAAAACACAGGAATCCCGGTACCACGCTTCTTCGATATTAGAGTTCAAACGCTCTCACTTTGGCAGGCAAGATGGAACTCTGAACGGTATGGTAGATGATTAGCGAGACTAATACCGGATTTAAAAAAGTGGGTAGAAAGAAAGCACGGTGAGGTTAACTATTACCTCACACAGCTTTTGTCCGGACGTGTGTCCTTTCGCAAGTATTTGTGGCGGATGGGAAACGTGAGAAACTGCATATGTATATGGAGATACTGAGTATGATGATGCGGAACACACCTTCTTTAAATGCGAGAGGTGGAACGTAGAGAGAACAGGTCTGCAACGAGCTATTGGTGTATTTACATCTGAAGAAAGTATCGAGAAAATGATGATAGACGAAGAAAAATGGAATGCCGTCGCAAACTTTGTGGAGGACATTATCCGACAAAAAGAAGCGCGAGCTGGAAAGTTATGCTGAAGAGCATTGAGCATAGGTTTCTCAAAACAGGCGACCCTGGACGCAGGGTGAGTAAGTAAGTGTCCTTCTTAGGACGCTGTCTTGGCCCTCTACCTCGAAGCAATGCGGAAGCAGTCCCGGGGTGGAGGGAAAAATCCAAGAGAAGAGGGGGATATTTTTTGTGGAATCATCACACACGTAGTAGCGACGGTTACTAAGTACATGGTGCGAAGGTATTTTTAACCCAACCTCACCGCCAAAAAAAAAACCATCCTTGTAGCAATCGATTTAAATTTGTTTCGTTGTTTGTTTTGTTTAGCTTTTTCTCTCGCCGTTTACCTAAGAATGCCAGCATAAAATGAAATGACGAAAAGCCGTTCCATTTGCACCAGCTCACCTTCTAACTTCACCTGTGTGTCGGCTGTGCAACGTAGTTGGTTCTTTTCTTCTTCTTTTCTGCTTTCTTTTGTCGGGACATTCTAATATTTGTCTACCTTTAATGAATGCGCCTTGGTGTTTGTTATAATATTGCCATTTTTTCGCTCATAGGTAAACTTGGAAATTTCAAAAAAAAAGGCAAAGATCGTCAACTACGCCGCGCACATGAACCGTTTGCAAAACAAAAAAAATTTGTCTCAACTTTCAAACTCAATCAGCACACACGCACGTCAATCTGTTGAAATTTCAGCCGATTGTTATGATTTGTGGCGTGTTTGCGGCCCGCCTAAGGCAGACGCAAAGTCCGACGATTACACAAATACTTAAACATTTTTACCATATAATTTTTTTACGACAACTTTTTATTTGTTTGATTTATTGCACGTGTGTTTTATTGGTTATTAAATTTTTTTTATTAGTTTTATGTATTTTTAAATTGAAAGCAACATGAAATACACTTCGTTTTACAAAATAAAATCCATTTCAAAAGTGCTTCAGTGTTTCCCAATAAACGTATGGGCAATAATGTATGTATGTATGTGAATATAACACTCGCAAGCATGTACATATATACATACGTATGTATGTATGTGTGTATGTATATTGTCTGCTGATAAGCGCTGATACAATTTTTTCACTTCAAATTTTATTTATTTTACAATTGAAAACATCGGCGATGCACACTCACTGTGGCTGCAATCATCGTGTGTGTGTGTGTGCACATATATGCATACATGTACATATATATATATATATATGTATGCATATGCGTAAACAAGCATATGTCTCACTCAACCATTTATCAGCCGACACGATAAGCCATGTTGAAGCATTGAGTAACTCATAACCGAAGCGGCACTCGATACAAAAAGAATAATTATCGCATGCGACAAATGTTTGTTCGATCTAATTGAATTTTTTCGATAATTAAAAAAAAATAAACACGAAGCGGCAATATATTATATCAGCTATTGCAAAGGCGTCTCTCTCTCTCTCTCTCTACAGACGTCAACAAAACAACCGCACAAAAGAGCTGAGAAGATATGCAAAGCAAAGTGCAAACAGTATTTGAGTAGATGCACAAGTAATCGACCGCCACGACAAAATCCACTTCGACAGCTATAACTTAAGCGATATAGAGTCAGCTTTGATTACCGCTCGAATGTCAACTAAACGATCCGAACAGCTGTGATGAAGCATACATACGTTCGTTAACTGATGTTATTAAAGTGCCGAAGCCCCACTTGAAAAGTGACGATGCGGTTTCAAAAGTCACAAACGAAAGAAACAAAAAACGTACTCACGTACTCTGGTATCAACCTTCACTCACTTTGTAGTATACGAGTATGTGCAATTACATAAATACGTATGTATGTGTATGAGTGCATGCAAAGCTCAACGAAAACAACATCAGCATGGCGCTATACTGTATGTACGGACCGACACGTTGCTTGTTGTTTCAAAGTAGATATGCACGTGGATTGAGTCTGATGCTAGCTAAGCACAAAAAGGCTTCTCTCCAAAAGAGAGAAGTTAGATGCAGTTAAGTTAATTTTACTTTTAGACATTCATGCACTTTGCACTGTATATCTATGCATACATATGTACGTATGTATGTATGTGCATAGGTTAATTGGGTACAAAGCACAAACATTTTTAAGCACTTTAAAATTCAGTCGGTTGAGCTTTTCTTTGAGAACGACATTTTTGTTGTTAGCTAATAGAAGGAGGAGACTCTATTCAGCACGTCATCCTTGAATGCAACGCACTTTGAGAAATGCGCTTCCGATTTATTTGCGTATATTGACTGATTGGGCGCAGTCTCGCTGGTGGTGGTGTTAATTACAATGACGCCACACGTGCAAGTAATTCTTTGCAAGTAGAGAATAGGGAGACTCACCGAGAAAAGGCCAGCTGGTGGCAGGTGGTAATTGCAAGTTAATTCAAAAAATATGTACATGCAAAGGCGTGTGTCGGTGTCGCAATCGCAGTTCTCCCAATGCTTACATTTTAACATTTACTTGTGGCAGGTGTCGAAATGGGCAATGACTGGGAAATTTCGTTGCCAGTAGCCTTGCAGGTTCGTAAATACAAATACATTCGTGAAAAATTGTAAGTTTATTGAATATTTCCAATTTGTACTTGAAGGTGTGGCTACTTGCTTAGATTCGCTAAAAGATAGAGATGGTTAAAAGCACTCAGACTTTTGGCGTGGTACTGTTTAGGGCACCCCAGTTTACTAAAAACAAAACAGGTCGGGTGTTAGAGCGCTCAACGGCCGCTATCAAATACTTTCGACCGCACATCTATTCCAAAAGCTAAAGCACCTAAAATCTAATATAGCTAAGCCACTTTATGAATTATGAACGACTACTAAATGGCTCGAACTCGGCCATCGACATTCCGCAGAAAATACTACCATAATTCCTAAACTGCTGTCTCAGTATTCTTAGACGTTATTGAAAGTAAAGAGCAAAGTTTGAGGTGATGCCGTGGACCAACTTTGTTTAAGTGAGGCACAAAGGCTGCCCTTATGGCCTTAGACAGCCCCCAAACCACATCAGGGGTAGTCAAGTCCTGTAAATCCAGGCTGAACTATGTCGGTAGACATAATAGCCTGATGCTAACATGGGTTCCGGGACACGTGGGTATCGCGGGTAACGAGACCTCTGACTCCTTAGCTAAGATGGGCTCTGATGCAAATTTCTTTGGCCCAGAGACCGTTTTGCCACTCCCTTCTGCGGCCATCACAGTAACTGTTAGCAAATGGGTAACTACCACCCACAAGAGAGCTTGGCAGGCTGAGAGAGGCTGCAGATGGACTAAACCGATGTTACCTGTCATATCCGATCGACTGTTACAGGTCCTCCTGTCATTAAGCAGAAGGGATTGTAGGCAGCTGGTTGGACTGATGACGGGCCACTTTCTGTGAGTGAAGCACATGGAAAGGTTGGGCAACTCAGACAGTGTACTCTGCCCAGCTTGGGAAGAGGACGATGAGACGGCGGACCACTTCCTGTGCGTCTGCCCCGCCTTCGCTCGAATCAGGTTTGAGGTCTTTGGCACTGATGTGTTAAGAATCGACCATCTTGGCTCCTTGGCACCACAAGATCTACTCAGATTTCTTCGGAGATCGGGTAGATTTAAAGAAAACTAAATGGGAATCCAAGTGTTACAATGGACTTAATTAATGTCTGAGTGCTGCACTTGCTAGTTTTCCCGACAAAAAACAAAAAAAAGAGGCACAAAGGGAAAGGCACAAAACAGACAAACAACTGGAGTCAAAAGGACTATTACCATTGCAGTTTATTATCATTAAAGTTGAACAGAGCCTATTCAGAGTTATGCACCATAAAATTTCAAAACAGGCTTGAGATGGTGAATAATTTAAGGCTGAGCCTCAGCAAAAAATTTGTACGAATAATTTCCATCCCTGAACGCAAATCTGAATTCAAATTCTTCTTCTTCTTAATTGGCATGATAACCGCTTACGCGATTTTGGCCGAGTTTAACAAAGCGCGCCAGCTGTTTCTTTCGCGTGCTAACCGGCACCAGTTGGGCACACCAAGTGAAGCCAAGCCCTTCTCCCCGTGATCTTTCCAACGGAGAGGAGGTCTTCCCCTACCTCTGCTACCACCAGCTGGTACCGCATCGAATGCTTTCAGAGTCGGAGCGTTTGTATCCATTCAGACGACATGACCCAGCGAGCGTAGCCGCTGGATCTTTATTCGCTGCGCTATGTCTATGTCGTCGTAAAGCTCATACAGCTCATCGTTCCATGGTCTGCGATATTCGCCGTTGCCAACGTGCAAAGGTCCAAAAATCTTACGCAGAATCTTTCTTTCAAACACTCCAAGCGTCACTTCATCGGATAATGTCATCGTTTACGCTTCTGCGCCATACGTTAGGACGTGCAGGATGAGAGTCTTGTAGAGTGTTAGTTTGGTTCGTCGAGAGAGGACTTTACTACTCAATTGCCTACTTAGTCCAAAGTAGCACTAGTTGGCAAGAGAGACTCTACGTTGGATTTCAAGGCTGACATTGTTATCGGTGTTAGAGCTGCTTCCTAAGTATGCGAATTCCTTTACAACCTCGAAATCATAACTGTCAACAGTGACGTGGGTGCCGATACGCGAGTGCGCCGACTGTTTGTTTGATGACAGGAGGTACTTCGTTTTGTCCTCGTTCACCACCAGACCAATTCGCTCGCACGATCGTTTCCAACATCAGATTAAAGAAGTCACACGACAGCGAGTCACCCTGTCTGAAACCTCGATTGGTATCAAACGGCTCGGAGAGGTCCTTCCCAATTCTGATGACACAGTCAACGTCATCTACATAACTGACCGAATTCAGGCATCGCGGCATATAGGTAGGTTAGGTTAAATGGCTGCCCTTGCGAGGGGCCCTCTTGGACAAAAAAATTAAAATTTGTCCCTTGTGATACCATGCAGGGAGCGGGGAGGAGAAACCAGACAGAATCCAGGGTTTGGATTAGAGGAATTTGAAGATGACGGCCAACGAGTGGCAGTTTACGTTTGTGTTAACCGTTTCAAGCTGCTGATGAATTTCACCGCCATATCCGCTGGTGTAGCGAAGAAGTGAGAGCCCAGATGTTTAAACCTTGGCCCGATGAGAGCAAGGCAACTGTGAAACAGGTGCTGAGATTATTCCACCTCGTCCTCCAGACAGCTTCTGCAGAAAAGGCAGGGCGCAAAACCAAGTCTTACCGCATGGATACCTAACGGACAGTTTCCGGTGAGGATACCTACCAAATTCGATAGCTGTGGCTTTGTTAGCCTTAGAAGTTCTTAGAAGTTCTACCCGTGGCCAGAAGGACCTCGCGACTTTGCACGTTTGCGCACTAACTAAGCGCTCGCTGAGTTGACGCGAGGCTCATCTTTCCAGTAGCAGATCACAAGTTCTCAAGGGAACTCCAATCCTCTCATATTGCGAAAAGCAGTCTCAAGGGTTCCCTGTCTGGCCCAGCAATTTCCCTCTATGCCGCTGTGACCGGGAACTCAAATGAGCTTAATATCGAAGTATTCCGATGCAATCAAGAGTGAAGTCAGGCATTCCCCGACTAATTTCGAACGCACAAACAGCGAGCTCAAGGTTCTAGCTGCCGTTTGGCTATCGGAGTAGATATTTACCTCGTTTACTGTAATACAGAAGCGAGCAGCCAATCCACAGCTTCCTTAATTGCGGCTACTTCTTCTTGGAAAACACCCTCATATAGGTAACTCCTTTTCGTACTGTTGAATGCAGCTTTGAAGCCGACGAAGAAATGGTATGTGCCGATTCTCCTTTCATGGGTATTTTTCCAAGACTTGACATATTGTGAATATCTGGCCGATGGTGGACTTTTAAGGTCTAAAGCCACACTGATAATGTCCAATCAGTTGGTGGATTGTGGACTTCAGCCTTTCACACTATACGCTCGCTAGAACCTTACAGGCGATATTGAGAAGACGAATCCCGCGATAATTGGTACAGACTGCAGTATCACCCTTCTTGAAGATTGGGCAGAACATACTTAAATTTCAATCGGCAGGCATGCCTTCATCCGATCATATTTTGCATACAAGCTGATGTATGCACCTCACCAGCTCCTCGCCGCCATGTTTGAAAAACTAAGCCGGCAGTCCGGCTTTGATGCTCTTTAGGCGCATTATCGCTATTCGCAACTTGTCATGGCCGGATAGCGGAACAACAGTTCCGTCACCATGCGCAGCTGTCACAAGTTCGAGAAAAGTTTCCTCCATAATTTAAGTGTGCTCCGGATGTCCGTCACCAGATTGCCGTCTTTGTTCTTAAAGGAAAACGCCCTGGTCTTGAAACCTTCTATAAGCCGCCGAACTATCTAATAGAATTTTCGGGTGCTGCTTGTTTTTTCTCCAACGATATAATTCATTATGATCTCGGAGTGCTATTGGTACATGAAGAAATTGGCAACATCAGCATAAGATATCATATAACAACGGGCTTGCTAACCACCCAATTCTCGGGCGTCAAGAAATTTTTTGTGTATAAGGAAGAAAATGCTCCACTCCTAGCCGCAAAAAAATCTTCAAAACTTTACTAAGTTTTTGAGCTAATTGAAATTCCCACTTTGAATAACATTTTAGGACTAAACCAAAGAGGGACTTTTTAGGAATTTTACCCACAGTTTCATTTGGAAGGAAATTTGATGTCAGATTTCCATTGCGTGAGCAATGGAGCAATCCAGAATGCAGAATGCATGCAGGTTTGACGGATATTTTCCATCGGTAAGGTCCAAGAATGAAATATTGTCTGGAGCCGGATGGTAATTAAACGATAGTAATAAGTATCACTATGCTATGGGGGAAATGGCAACTGTTTTCCAAACAGTAGTTTTTGCCATCCTAAAAGTAGCCGAATGGATAATCGAGAGGAGATGGAGCGGGAAACTGATTGGAGTCTTCAGTGACAGTCAGGCTGCATTGAAGGCCCTGGAAAACGCGAAGCAAACCTCAAAGATTGTTCAAGAATGTAAGAAGAAGCTTAATTCTGTCGCAAGACAAAACAGGCCAGGACACTCCGGTGTTCAAGAAAACGAAATTGCCGATGAATTGGCTAACCGTGGATCAGCGGTGCCCCCACAGGGGATAGAGCCAATAATCGGAATCAGTTCAGCAGGAATCATGAATTAGATCAGCGATTATGTAGGCAATCTACATAAAAAGCGATGGTCCGGCCTAGAACGCTGTAGAACTGCCAAGTGTTTTGTGACAAGTCCGAACAGAAAACTGTCAAACTTTCTACTAAAACTTGGAAGGAAAGACGTTCGGTTGATGGTCGGTATCATAACAGGACACAACCCATGGGTTCAGCATATGACCATCATTGGAATCATTGAGAACCCAATGTGCCTGTTATGCTTGGAGGAGGCGGATAGCACTGAGCACTTTCGCTGTGAGTGTCCTGTCTTTACTAGAGCACGGCTACGAGTATTGGGTTCCGATATTGTGAGAATGAGTAATATTCGTTCTCTAAAACTGGGGGATATTTACAGATTTGCCAAAGAATCTGGAAAATTCTCACAGGACTAACTATCTCCATCTCTGTATCTATTCTTTCCTATCTCTTTTTCTGATACTTTTCTCCTTCCCTTCTTGACTATCTACCCTCTTTCTAGAGCCTTAAATACAATGGACTTTTTAGCCTGAGTGTTTTAGGAGCCACCAAATCGCCTGGTGCTCATAGGCTCGACCTTTTCAAATTTCAATTTCAAGCTGTGTACACACGCCTTCATACAAATGTGAGTTATGAAACTCAGTGCACAAAAAAAAGGAAGAACAAGACGACTTTTTAGGATTAAATCAAACATTTAGCCTCGAAAATGTTACGCAAGTTACCAAATCACTCGAGCAGACACAGAACTGCAAAAATATTCCCATGAATTATTGTAAAAACCACCAGTACCAGCAAATAACCTGAAGGTACATCCATTTGTAGCACCTTCATTTGTAGTACTTGCCACTAAAGTTTTAGCAAATATTAACAACGTCAGAAAATTTCACTGAAATTTTGTTTCTCCACAGGTAAGAATCATAAAAATGAAGAGCGTACTTTTTTTTATTTAATTGGATATCATGAAAAAAATAACGATAAGATCTCAAAGAGTTATAAAATGTGAATAGCAAAAATTTGATTATTCACGGTCAAGAAGATAATGAACCGCGAAAAAAGTAATTAATCTTCGTACTGATTTTCGCAGGTAATAAAAGTTGAATTTTAAAGAAATTTTAGACAGCGCTGCATCCAGTTGTAATAATTAATAAATAAATTCCAAAGTGTGTGTCTTTTACAGGGTAAATGGAAAGTCATCTTGCAACTTTCACTCGCCACAATTCGTCAATGCCACAGTTGGAGCGGCTCACTGCGGCTTATTCATAAGCGATTCCACGTTAGATACGACTAAGTGTGTGTGTGTGTATGAGTGCTATGGTAAATCCGCAGCGAACTAAGAACAATCGTCTGCAAATTTATTTGTGTAAGATAATACAAATTGCATATCCACTGACTTAATGAATTTCGATGGGACTGAGTGGAGAATGTACTTTTGTGTTTTTGGCAAATCAAGCATACATACGATTACATATGTACATATATCTGTGTCTTTACGAGTAGCAAAAAGTTAGAAACGACCAAACTAAACACTGATGGGTTTAACGTCACAACACAAGCAGCACTAAGATATTTGGATGTAATGATCGATGCTCGACTAAGCTTCAGGGAGGGCATTAAAAAAGCATGCGGAAAGGCAGCCATGGTGACGGCGGCACTGTCAAGAATTATGGCCAACATTGGTGGTCCCACACAGAGTAGAAGAGCGCTCCTGGGTAAAGTTACTCAGTCTACACTCATGTATGCAGCACCCATATGGGGTAGAGCCCTGATACAAAAAACATACGCGAAGAAGGCGAAAATAGTTTTTAGACTAAATGCCCTTAGAGTTGCCTCCTTTCAGGACAGTGGGTTTTGGAGCAGTATGTATCATCTCGGGTATCATGCCACCAGATATAATGGCCTCTGAACTGGGTAGAATCTATGACAAAGCCAAAAGTCTAAACAGGCGACTAACGGCGGAAGAGCGTAAGGAAGAAATACGGGGGAGCATTATTGAGTGGCAAAATCGCTGAGGCCTAGCGACAAGAGGGAGGTGGACGCATAAACTTATTACAAGCGTCCAGACTTGGGTAGAGAGAGAGGACATGGTGACACAGATTACTACCTGACACAGTTCCTGACAGGGCATGGATGCTATAGAGAGGATCTTCAAAGACTCGGCCACGAGGACGCAGCAGACTGCTTGTTCTGCGGCAACGGTAGTGAGAACGTGGAACATGTCTTCTTCTCCGGCCCGAGATACGCATATGAAAGAATGTCCATTGAAGAAATTATAAAGGAAAGAATAACCCCGGGCAACATTGTAGATCACATGAAGTTGGTGTGGACCAAAATGAGAGAATACTCCGCAAATGCGTTACAGAAACTGTGGAAAAAGGAATGGAAACGCAGCAAACAAAGAAGTAATGAAGGGTAGATGGAGACAGAAATATAAATGAAGAGCCATACTGGCTGGCTAGCTTGGCCCTGCGATGTAATGCATAAAAGGCGCTACCGCAGGGCAAACTAAAGCTACAGAGGTCGGAGTTAGGGTTTAGTACGTAGGTGTACTGTTTCACAAGTCTAGTTTAGTAGAAATACTGACTGTGCGTGGTCCCGAATGAGGTGCACCTTTAGCGATCAGTATGAATCGTGCATGCCGCCTGTATTGACGGTATCACGGCCGCCGTAGCCAAATGGGTTGGTGCGTGATTACCATTCGGGATTCGCAGAGAGAACGTAGGTTCGAATCTCGGTGAAAGACCAAAAATGAAGAAAAAGTTTTTTCTAATAGCGGTCGCCACTCGCCAGGCAATGGCAAACTTCCGAGTGTATTTCAGCCATGAAAAAACTCCTCATAAAAATATCTGCCGTTCGGAGACGGCTTGAAACTTTAGGTCCCTCCATTTGTGGAACAACATCAAGACGCACACCACAAATAGGAGAAGGAGCTCGGCCAAACACACAAAAAAAGGTGTACGCACCAATTATATATACATATATATATATATATATATATGTAAGATTCCTTCTTCGGCAATTAGGGCCCTAGGCTCTATTATGGTGCACTCGGAACTGGTCAGGGAATGCCTGGTCTCTCTCTCGATTGCATCAGAATTCTTCGATATAAAGATAATTTGGGTACCTGGTCACAGTGACATTGTTGGAAACTGCGAAGCCGACGAGCTGGCCAGACAAGGGACCTGTGAGGCGGTGTGCCCGCGAAAGAAGAGGATCGGGATCCCCTTGACAAGCTGCGCTGTACTCCTGGTGGGATGGGCTTTTCACCAACTCAGCGAGCGCTGGTTAAATGCACGAACGTGTAGGGTCGCGAAGTCCTTCTGGCCACGTTTGGATAGGAGGCGTTCTAGGGATATTCTGAGGATAAGGAAATCACATCTCTCAAATTTCGTGGGCATCCCCACGGGGCACTGCCCGCGGGATACACATGCCGTGAGACTCGGAATCACTTCGAGTCATTTTTGCGTCAGCTGTATGGAGGATGAGGTGGAATCATCTCAGCGCCTGCTCCTCAGCTGCCCAGCTCTCGCGGGACTAAGCTTCAAGCATCTTGGTTCTTACTTCTTTTCTGCGCCTGCTGCTTGATAACAAAAATCTGATGATCTTCATCAGCAGCATAAAGAAGTTAACACAACCGCAGACCAGTCACCGTTCATAGTCCACAAACACTCAACCCGCCCCACCCCTTTCGTCCTATCGTCCTTTTCCTTCACCTCTGCTTCCCCTCTTGCAATGCTATCGCAAAGGGTGAACCAAACTTTTTCGTCCAAGTGGGCCCACTCTCTGGGCAACCATCACTACCTAACCTAACCTAACCCTTCGGATAAAAAAAAAAGAAATATGTATATCTGTATGTATACGCGGGATAAATATTCATAAATATTATTTTATTTATTTATTTATTATTTTTAGCCCTGATTTTGCCCCACAAAACCCCCATCACACGCCCTCAGTTGTTCTACATAACTGCCACGCATTTGGCTAATTAATTCCACAATCTCAATACCCTTTGATAGCCTGCTTTAATGGGATTATCAGCTGGCACGAATCACGTTGCCTACCCCTGAAAATCAAGGCAACTTAAAAGCAATTCGTTCATTCAAAATATTTTATGTATCTGCTGGCGTGCCCAAATGTCACAGTTTCAGGCCACTTGACTGCTGGAATTGGACTTGGCGCTTGCGATGCGCTGTGGTTGAAGGGGTGAATGGCTTCATTCTACATTAGGTGCTTTTTTTATTGCAAAATTGATTTTGTTTTTTATATTTTCCTCTACTTTTCGCACATTTGTTTCAAATTGTTTGTATTTAGAGCACTTTTCCTTGTCTATTCTTTCTAGGTTAATAATTTTTTTCTAGGTTAATAGGTTTTTAATAGGCAACATACACGCGTACATAGAAGTAAATAGACTTGTGTGGAAAAACAACTAAACGCAGCCCGAATTTTTTCCTTAAAGGTATAATTAGATTAGTATAAAAACTTTGATGGAATTGCAATAAAAATAAATAAAAAACGTGCGCTGTGGCACAAAACAAATGCCAATTTATGCTTCCTGAGATTTGCGGTATTAAATGAAATTGGATTCTTTACCATGGAATATATTAATAATTTTATATTTCTATTTCTTTTTTAACTAAAGTAATACTAAATAAGTCTCTCACATGGAAATATATAAATATCACTGATTCTACGTGAATATCCGTATGGCTTAGAGGTAGGCAGGCAGAACGCGTAAAAATAGTTGCACACTTTTGCCTCAGCTTCTCACGTCTCCTCTTTAGGAAGCCCTTTTTAATATTGGGTTGTCCGGAAAGAAGTTGCCGGTTTTTTAAAAGAAAGTAAATACATTTTTATTAAAACATAGAATGCACTTTAATCAATTATATATTTTCCATTTTGTTCGATAACCTTTTGCCATCTTTCCGGCAAATTCATTTTTCCGTGCTCATAGAACTTCTGGCCTTTATTTGCAAAAAACTGAACCAAGTGTGATTTTATAGCCTCGTCATTGCCATTTAAGGAATTCTACAAAGACCGAAACAAATGGTAGTCTGACGGTGCAAGGTCTATTTTGGATGCAAGGCTATATGGTGTCCAAAGCCGGTTCGTCGCTACGATAGATCCGAATGCGACAAACTCGAAACTTACAACATTATTTTTTTGCGCCAGTGGGGCAAGTGATTCTCCATTGAGGATGAGCATCACCTGTCTTCTTCCCTCTATTGGCTCTTCTACTTTCCCTAACTTCCAGTTGTGAGTTGGCAGGTCGCTATTAAATGTTTTGAACATTTGCTCGATTTTGTTCGGCTCTGCCGGCTTGGCCGGAATCCAAACTCAAGCTCGAGGTCTGCTTGGAATTTCTTCCTTACTGACCGCTTTGAGTTTGGCTCCCGGCCGAACCTCTCCTACCCTGGCTACGGCCAACCTGTAGAGCGTGGCTGACCTAACGTCCTCGCAGGGGATGAGCTTTGCTCTACCTTGATACCAGCCTGCGTCATGGCAAAGGGGAGGGGGTTCGGGGTGTTCCTCTAGGATCTGGAGGTAAACTTCGGCGATAGCGTCCTCAATCCAACTCCATTTTTCCTTAGGAATGTTCCCTTACTGTTCTCCCTGGTCAATGACAGCCAGTATCTCACCGCCGACTTTTACGACCTCACTGAACGTTGGATATTTATGGCCACCTATTTTTTGCTTTTTGGCGACTTTTTCTTCTGCTTTCTCTGCAGAACGTTGCCTTTTAGGAGTAGCACCCGCTGATTTTCCCCAGTCGGATATTACTCCCTTTGCTCATTCCAGCGACTTAGCATGTTCTTCTGTTAGCTGTTCTGTTGCTACCTTTCCTAGTTTAAATAAGACCCTACTGGCCGCCTTTTTCACGTAGTAGCTCTGCTTAGAGGGACGGACATGTTTAGCCTGCCCCCTTTGCCCTACAATAGTACTTCGCCTAGAGGTACTAGCCCTTTTATGGCAACCTGCCGCTTAAAACTGGAGCAGGTGCCGACCCCCGTCCCCTGAAAGAGGTTGAGGTGAAACGGGGAATGCTCGCCCTAAGCGGAGTTGATCTCGTAACTCCTGGTGTTGGTTTATTAAAATTCTTCTCCATTTTTGGTCCCACGAGTGTCGGACACGGGAGGTCCGCCTGCACAGAGGTCCGTGTGCACAGGTAAGGCTAGATAGAACCGAAGGTCGCGAGGTATCCGGAGCACTCCGTTCACGACTGTGCTATTTTTGATCTGGGTCCCCAGCCAGGCTGAACTTCGGCACGGGTCGTAATACACCTTGTTCCAACCCAGAGTTTTTTCAAGAGCTTCCCCCGTTAGTAAAACTTGGTCATCATTCAAAAAGGCAGTCCGAACCATTGGAATGGAGTGAACTCGTTCATTACTGGAATGTATGTACGTAAACGAACCCACTGCCATCCAATGATAAGGCCTGATTAATGAATTGACTAAGCAAGGTGCCTATCTCGCAAATCTACATGACAATCCAATTCGATTAAAGCCTTGATAACGTTTTCATCCCCACCACTTGGCCGACCTGAACGTGCAAAATCCCCAGAACGGAATTTGATAAACCAATTTCGACACTGTCTTTCTTTTAAGGCGCAAATCACGCAACTTTTTGGCAATCTTCCCTGCGCTTTTTCCTTTATGGAAATAATAAAGTATCTAAAATATGACGAAATTGCTTTTTTGTGGGCTTCATATTAAAATTGACGCCAAACAAACAAATATATGTATATAAATAAAATTATGCGCACTTTTCTAAAGCAAGCTAAAAGTGAAATAGTAGAAAGTGTAGAAATAGGCTGTCCTTAAGTCGTGCGCAAAAGGGAGATCTTCTCGCTATTCCAGAAGCTGGCCGTTGACAGAAAGACTAGCACTGATACCTGCAGAATTACTGAGAAAACGTCAACAAATACATAATAAAGAAAGATGAAGCTAGCGTACAAAAAAAAAATTATGTATCTCTAAAGTTGGTCGCAGAATCAAACAGGTAAGTCAAGTACTTATGAAATTTTATCGATGGATGTATGTACAGTTAGAATTTTCAAAAAATTGATTTTTAGAAATTGATTCAGAAAATTTAATATCCTTCAGGTAAATATTTTTGAAGTTACACGCAAATTTGAAGAGGCGTTTCAGAGTGCTTGAAAGCACAAGTCCGGTGCTTTTCAAACTGGTGTCTTCAAAGTCGGTGCCCAGCATTACTCGAAAACGGCTAAACCGATTAGTCTCATTGTAACATGAACTTCTTAAATATATTTTTAGTAATTCGAAGATATTTTCTCACCGATAAATATTTTTGAAGTAAAACGGTGGTCGATAGACGAGCGAGAATGGTGAGTAAAATTTCAAGGCCATGCAACGTTTTGGGCGTTTTCGTTCCGCGAGAGAGAAAAAAGATATAACTTTGTTTTTTATAAACAATTTAAGGCCAAAATTTTGGTCAAAAATCGATTTTTTTTTTAGAAAAAAAATTTCTTTTGATTATTCCTTAGATTAATTACTAGATTTAGCATTACTTTAACGTTCTGTTTGGTTTTTTAATTTCAGGGGATCCAGTTCAGAGGCATAGTGGTCACCGAAAAACGTCTTTTTGAGAGGAACTCCCGGAGATCAGCTGTAGCTCCTTTCCAAATAAATATTTTTACTAATACTAAGTCTTAAAATACAGCTAAAAGATAGCATAATATAATAGGTCTAAAAATTTTTACAAGATTAAAATTTAAAAGTTTTCTCAGAAAAAAATCAGGAAAATTCCCTTTTTATATGGTATATACCTATGAAATGAGACTTTCAGCTATGAGTCCATAAATGTCGCTAGGAGTATTTTAAACCATCCCAAATGTCTTGTTTTTTTCATCTGTCGTCTGTCAAGAATATTCAGTTCATTGTTTGTTACGTTTCATACAACAATGCATTTTTGTCGCTCTTAAAAATGTCGAATTTCGTACTTCAACCTTCAACCTCCGATTTGCGGACATCGTTGATTTTCTGTTATCAATTGAAGAAACCCGCTTCTCAAGCTCATCAAATGCTTATAGAAAGAAGCTTACGGTGGACATGCTCTAAGTAAAGCACAGTGTTTCAGGTGGTTTGAAAAATTCCGAA
This sequence comes from Anastrepha obliqua, assembly GCF_027943255.1. Taxonomy (NCBI): domain Eukaryota; kingdom Metazoa; phylum Arthropoda; class Insecta; order Diptera; family Tephritidae; genus Anastrepha; species Anastrepha obliqua. The sequence continues at coordinate 11,558,842 of NC_072894.1, forward strand.
GTGGTGAAGAACGAGGACCGTGGCCGGCCACCGAAAAAGTTTGCGGACGCCGAATTGCAAGCATTGTTGAATGAAGATGATGGTCAAATGCAAGAAATGATGGCAGAGCAGTTGGGAGTGACCCAAAAAACCATTTTCAAACGTTTGAAAGGCATGGGCATGATTTTAAAGGTCGGAAGATGGGTGCCGCATGAACTGACTGAGAGGCAGCAAGATAACCGAAAAACCACTTGTGAAATGCTGCTCTCCCGGTTCAAAAGGAAGTATTTTTTTGCATCGAATCGTTGCGGCTGATGAAAAATGGATGTATTTCTCCAAACCCAAGCGTAAACGATCGTATGGGCCGCCCGGCCACAAGCCAAAAACAACGGCCAAACCAAATCGCTTCGACCGCAAGGCAATGCTGTGTGTTCTCTGGGATCAGCGTGGTATAATTTGGTACGAGCTATAAAAACCACGTGAAACAGTTGACGGTGCACGCTACCAACGACAATTGGCCGATTTGAACAGCGCTATACACCGGAAACGCCCAGAATATGCCGATCGACGTCACAAAGTAATTTTTCTTGATGACAATGCACCGTCACATCGAACAAGAGCGACCCGTGAATTGGTGAAGACGTACGATTGGGAACAGCTGGTGCATGCGGCTTACTCACCAGACTTGGCGCTTTCCGATATCATTTGTTTGCATCGATGGGCCACGCACTTTCCGAACAGCGCTTCAATTTTCACGAAGAAGCCAAAAAATGGTTCGATGATTGGTTTTCGGCCAAAGACGACCAATTTTTTTGGCGCGACATTCACAAATTGCCTGAGAATGATGGGAAAAGTGTGTCGCTAGCGATGGCTATTATTTTGAAGAATAAATGTGTAACCATTTTTTGTTAATAAACGTTTGAAATTGAAAAAAAACGTCTCATTTCATAGGTATAACTCTTTAAAATCAAGTGCAATTTCTCAGTAATGTAGGCGAAAAATAACCATAGCAAATAACTACACACCCGCACCTACTCCATCTGTTTATGTCTTATCCAACTCTGAATGGCAGATGAAAAAGTGGCCTTATTTTAGTTTTTGTTTTATGTGCTTATTTTTAGGTAACCTTGAATATGTATTTTGCATAGCTTTTAATAATATCATACAACTTTTTGTGACAAATTAAACGAAATTTGAGTTGAATTTTAAGTAAAAATTGGGTTCTGCGTTTGCTCTGCTTTCAATGTGAGTGATTGTGCGCAAGTGCGTGAAGGTTTATGGTAATTTAAAACTTGAAAATTCAGAGGCACTCACGTGTTTTTAGGGCCACATTTCATCGCCGCTTTTTGAGTATTATTTTACGCATGACTGCCACTTTTTAAGTAGCATAGCTGCTGCTCAATTATGACGCGTCAAATATTAAGTGAAGAATTTTTGTGTAAATACTCAAAGACTGGAAGGCAAACACGGTCGCTGCTAGTAAATAAATAAAACAAAGCAAGTTAATGTGACAGGCGTTCCATCAGCACATAGCCACTCAGCAAAGCGCGCAGCAAAAAGCAAGGAAGTGCATGCGAGTTACCCGCATTGAAATGCACCAACTACACCCACAACTCCAACTGCGAGGCCCCATCATCGTACCTATAGAATTAACATTTCAAATTCTAGTCTACAAGGAAGACATCCCGCTGCAGCAGTCGGCACAATTCTAAGAAGACAAATCAACGCACGCACAAACATTAACAACTCACAGACAACAACTTCCTCGATATTTGCAAAAAAAAAAAAAGAAAATCTTTACAGCAGTAAACAAAACAGTGACTAGCAGCTAAAAATAGGTAGGCATCGACCACGTAGCTGTCAATTTTATCAGTGTCAATGTCAGTTGAACCGGCAACAAACTCAGCACAAGTCGGAAATTCAATGCACAGCCGCGAATTTGAATGACTACAATAAAGCGGGCGCATATTAAGTTTATGCTAATACAAGGTGGCGCAAAATTAATCACCCTATCGGAAGGTTTATAATTTTTGACACTTGTAATCTAAGCAGCTGTAGTATACAAACAATGGAGCGCGTAAAGGTCAAAGTAAAGACTTTCATCACTCAAAATCATTTTTTATTTAGTAAAAAAGTGATTGAAAAACAAAATAAATGATTAATTTTGCGCCACCTTGTAAAAAATAATACACACAATACTACTTATATATACCAACAAATGTACGTGTAATGTGAGACATGCGCCGCATAGCTAATTTGGGCATAATCTTAAATCAAGTATTTGTTGAGTAAGTTTTATTAAACTCTTGTCTACGTAAAGGCACCAATTCATAAGCGCATACATGTGTATTAGGCCGGATCGATTTGTGGGGAGGCAAAAAAATCGCCCATTGCTCTGTGAAAATCATATTCTAGGGATCAAAATAACCCCCAATTTGGGTCGAACTTTTTAGTTTCTTTTCTCTTGTAAAGGCCAAAAATGGTGATATTTTGAAATGATTGTATGGGGAACCCTCCAGGGGAGTTCCAGAGGGTGTGGCACTGACATAGGTGGATCGGCCGTCAAAAGTTAGTGGGGGTCGGTCAAACATTTGGACTCGATTGGAGCACTCTAAATGGGTCAAAGTGGGATTTTTCGTTCGACCCAAATTGGGGGACATCAGAATTCGTTTTAGAGATATGGTTCCTTCGGCAAAGTTTCTTATTTTGATCCCTAGAATACGATTTCACAGAGCAATGAGCGATTTTTAAATCGACCCGCCCTAATGTGTAGGTATATACTTAGTCTTACCATAAGTTCTGTTACAAGTTAAATTGTATTTAATAAAAAAAAATTAATTTAAAAAAAAATTGTTATACTCATTCATCGACTTCGAAAAAGCTTTCGATACTCTTAAGCACGAAGCTATCTGGAGAGCGCTCGCCTGCAAAGGAGTGCCTGAAAAAATAATCAATATCATCAAAGAGCTGTACGCGGACGCGTGCTGTTGCGTCAAACACGAACACGTTCTAAGGAACGGGGTCGAGGTGCAAACCGGTGTGAGGCAGTGTTGCGTACTATCTCCGCTGGGTTTCAATTTAGTTCTGGATTTAGTAATACGGCAAGCCTGGGCGACTAACAGAGGCATAGCCCGAGGTATGTGTGGCCACCTGGAGGATTTAGACTATGCTGACGGCATTTAGTATGTCTGCTGTCGCAAAAATATTCGCACATATCAGCAAAACCTCATGCGGGAAGCGAGGCCGCAGCACAAACTGGACTAAAAATCAATATCGCGAAGACTAAAGTTATGCACATCAACACCAGCGAATCGCAAACTCTTCAGATTGCCGGCACACTCCTGGAAGATGTAGATGAATTCTGCTACCTGGGGAGCATTATCTCCAAAACCGGCGGGTTAGCAGCTGACATACGTAACCGTATATCCAAGGAATGCGCTGCATTTGGCATGCTGGATAAGGTGTGGAGAGCGTCTCACATCTCCAGATTTTCAATGCCAACGTGAAATCCGTAGTGTTGTATGGGTGTGAAACTTGGAACATATCGGCATGTGTACTACAGTCGCTGCAAGCCTTTCTTAATCGTTGCCTACGCCAGATTATGCGCATATATTGGCCCCAGGTTATTAGTAACGCTGATCTCTGGATCGTGACCAAGCAAACACCAGTCCACATAGAAATTCAACGCCGTAAGTGGAAATGGATCGGTCACACGTTGAGAAAGCCCCACGATGACATAACAAGAACAGCACTGGATTGGAACCCCCAAGGCAGCCGCAGACGTGGGAGGCTAGCCAATACGTGGAGGCGTCAGGTCGACGCAGAAGCAAGAAAAGCAGGCCGTGCGTGGAACGAAAATTAATTATAATTTGTTTATTGAGGCCCTATGCTCCATCTAGGAGCCTCGGGAAATGGGTCAAAGTGGGATTTTTCATTCGACCCAAATTGGGGGACATCAGAATTCGTTTTAGAGGTATGGTTCCTTCGGCAAAGTTTCTTATTTTGATCCCTAGAATATGATTTTCACAGAGCAATGGGCGATTTTTTTGCCTCCCCACAAATTGACCCGGCCTAATATATATATATTCGAAATAGTTACCATTTGGGTTTACACAAACCTTCAAGCGATTAGGCCATTCATCACGCACGGTTTCTATAGATATTGACGTCCCTGTTCGAACCAAATATTGTTTGAGACTATCCAAATTTCTGTGAAGGCTTCGACAGACCCATCTTCCCCAATTCTGACCACAAACTGTAGTCCAATGAATTCAGATCTGGACTTCCAGACGGCCCATCTTGTGCAGCTATGAACCTAAGAATATTGTTTTTAGCCTCTGCTGGGTGGTTTTTGCCTTATGGGCTAAAGCGGAATTTTGCTGGAAGATTCAAAGAGAAAAGAGAACACTGTTCAACTGCTTCACCGCGCCTTCTAAGACGTCCTCCTGGTACACTTTTGTCCCCGTCTTAACAACTTTTTCGCAGAAATGAAGAGATTTAACGACTTTACAAGATGCTCCCATCCAAACCATTAAGGAGGATACTATCCGAAAAAAGAAGCGTGAAATGGAAAGTTATGCTGAAAAGCATTGAGCATAGGTTTCTCAAAACAGGCGACCCTGGACGTAGGGTGAGTAAGTAAGTGTCCTTCTTAGGACGCCGTCTTGACCCTCTACCTCGAAGCAATGCGGAAGCAGTCCCGGGGTGGAGGAAAAAATCCAAGAGAAGAGGAGGGATATTCTTAGTGGAATCTCCACACACGTAGTAGCGACAGTTACTTCGTGTTTTTAGGTGCGTGCCACCGAAGAAGCTGCTTGTATCTGTCGAGTCTAACTTTCTTCCAGCGCGTTGTCAAAAGGTGACCAGTTGAGCGACGCAAGCCTTTCATGTGGAGATCATTTCTAATTAGTCTTGACATCGATTTGGTTCATACATTCATTCATTCATTCCAGATTTTCTGTTTTCTAAGCGGATTTCTGTGAATTCTTTCTCGAACGGCAATTATGGCTGCACTGGTTCGAACCACGCGACCACGTCTTTTTCTGGCTGCGTAGACAATCCAATCGAACAAAAGCAAAAATCACTGAACTTTTTTCTGCGAATTTGTTTTCGCCGTATGCGTTGTAAAATTTGTCACAGAATTTATGGCAAAACGTAGTACATTGTTTTATTTATTCATTTTCTTCTTTCACAATTTCCTACGATCAAACCATAGACCTGAAACGAAATTTTGCAAAAACTCAATTAATGCCATGTGAAACTAACAATACCACGCCCTTCGTTGTAAACTTTGCTGATACGACTGTTGAAGTAGATCCTATGGTTCTACATGGCCATATTCTCTCTCTCGTTGGAGTCAGAAGGATCTTATCGAGACTACAACGCACTGTGACCATCTATTACACCGGAGCTTTTCCGACTACTTAGGCCCGGCATTAGCTGCTGTAGTTAGTCAACCATTCAAGGAGAGGCCTTGAAAGCCATCCGCAGGCTGAAACACAATGGAAATTTGTACGGCTTCTGTCCGTCATTGGACAACAGAGAAGGCATGAAGTTCGATCCAACGATCCTCGCCCTGCCACTGGACTCCATGCCATCAAGAGTCGCAGTTGAAACGAGATACAGTATGGTGCTGCCAGAGGCTCAATTGTGGTCAAACTCTGAAAATGAGCCCAGCAAACACTGTTTTCGCATTTTCACGGATGGCTCCAGGACCGAGCACCATTCCGGCATTGAAACTTTCTAAGCCACCCCTGTGTGAAATTCACAGGTTGCTTATAAGAAAAAGTTAAGGAGCTAATGCATTGATTTCCCTGCAGGGGAAATGCCCAAATGTTTTATTCATTTTAATGTGTAAATATTTATATATCCCACTGAGTCTTTCAAGTTTATTTTTAATTCAAATTAAACACATCTAAATACGTACTTGAATGCAGGTACGTCGATTATTTTAGTGAAACTTGCGATAATTGGGGAAATTTACGCCGGCTGTTTTCTTTTATTTAAATTACATAAACTCTATCTTTGAGATGAAATAGTGTCGAAAGCTGCTAAATCGAGAGATCCTGCTCAAATACTGATATTCTTTATTATTCGTCCTTGCAACAGCGACATCTGCAAATGCAAGGCCGGTGCGGATGGGTGTTGTTTTTTTTGTATTGTACCGGCGACCTGACACGTTCAAATACTACTGTGGGCAAAAAGTAAGGTGAATTTGGTTGTAAGATGAAAAATCTTTAATAATTCTTTTCTATTCAATTTCATCCCTTCTCGATGAAATACACTTATGCCAACGATTTTTCCAATCCCCGAAACATGCCAAATAGTCCATTTCCGGTATAGCCATCAGCACCTTCTTCGATTCAGCTTTTATCTCCTCAATCGACTCGAAACGCGTTCCCCGGAGTGGTCTCTTGAATTATGGGAATAGCCAGAAGTCACACGGAGCCAAATCAGGCGAATACAGCGGTTGCGGAACGATATGCGTGGAATTTTTGGCGAAATGGTCACGAAGAACGAGTGCAGTGTGAGACGGTGCATTATCGTGATGCAAAAACCAAGAGTTGTTGGCCCATAATTCTGGTCTTGTTAGACGAATTGCTTCACGTAAACGACGCATAACGCTCAAATAATATTCCTTATTAACAGTTTGGCCAGGTGGAAGGAATTCATAGTGCACTACACTACGAAAATCGAAAAAAACTGTCATCATGACCTTTATTTTTGAACGACTTTGACGTGCTCTTTTCGGTCTGGCCTCGCCTTTAGCACGATATTCGCTTGATTGGTCGGTTGTTTCAGGGTCGTAAGCATAAATCCAAGTCTCATCTCCCGTAGTGATGCATTTGAGCTTGTCCTGATAGTCTGAAAGCATTGTTTCACACACATCAACGCGAAGACTTTTTCCAAGAAATTGAGAATTTTCGGTACCAAACGAGATTTGACTTTTCGTAGGCCCAAATGGTCTTTCAAAATGGTTTTCATAGATCATTGTGATATTCCGATCATATCAGTACGGTCTTTAACAGTCAACCGACGACTTTTGAGCACTAACTCCTTCACTTTATTGACGTGTTGGTCATCTGTTGACGTCGATGGTCGTCCGGAGAGCACCAAGTTATCAACACGTTCTCGACCCTCTTTGAAGTCTTTGTACCACTTATAAACATTTTTCTGCGACATGGTCGAATCACCAAATGCCTTCTGCAACATGCTAAACGTTTCCGCAGCCGAAATTTCATTCCGCAAACCAAAATTTGATGGCACTTCTCTGCTCAATCAAATCAGACATTGCAAAAATCGAAAAATAATGCACTCTTGGTCGTTTGATAAACACAAGCGTAAATATATTACTGATAATGACATTCACATAAAAGTTGGCCCAGATGTTATTAACAGTGCTGCCAACTCATGAAAAAAATAACTAGAGCGAAATTTTAATCCTGCGAAGTTTGACAAATAAATTCACCTTACTTTTTGCCCACATTTCGATTATTTTTTTTTTTTTTAGAAAATATTCTCAACTTTCCGAAATCGATACTTTCACAAATCCACTATTTTTGAGGTCAATTTTAATTTTACAAATTGTAGTCAACTATCGATTTGCTGATATTTTCGACATAGTCCACAATTGTCTTGAAACTTGGTTTGTCTCTAGTCATAGAATAAGAAGTCTTAGTGTAATAAAAAGTAAACTGAAAAAAATTTCAAACCAAATTTATAATCTTAAGATTTGTGCAATACTGAAAAATATCTTTTTTTTTAATTTTCCATTTTTTTATTACAGGGTGAACGATATGAAGTGTTACCAACTTCACACTGCTTGTATCTGTAAAACAGCTCATGACATCAACGTCAAAATTGTTCTAATGACAGTTCAATATATTGTTTAAAAGCCATCAAAAGCATTTGCGTTTCAGTTTTGTTGAATTGATTTTTCCTGTGATGGAACTCAAACGTAATAGTGTGATTGCGTTATATTTGCTGGAAAATCACAACCAGCCATTGTGCGTGAGCTCAGTCACCTCAAAGTGAATAAAATGTTTGTGTATCGCACTATAAAACGTTACAATGATACTGGTAGCATTGTAAAACGCTATGGAGGTGATCAAAAAACCGGAACAACGCCAGAAATGGTTCGGAAAGTGAAGGCTCGACTTGAACGAAATCCACGTCGAAGTGGAAGAAAAATGGCCAAAGAACTGAAAATATCGCAAGACAGCATTCGACGCATATTGAAAAATGAAATGGGAAAATGTTTTAGAAGCTGCTTTAGAGCCGTGGACACGCAAACATTTCGGTCGTAGACCATGAACGTTCCAACAGGACTCGGCACCGTCTCATAAAGCTCGTGTAAACCAAGAATGGTTAAAAAATCATGTTCCACACTTCATTTCGTCCACACAATGGCTTTCGAATTCGCCAGACGCAAATCCGATGGACTATTCCATCTGGTCCATTTTGGAAAGCAAGGTGAGGACTATAAAATATGGCAGTATGGATGTGCTGAAAAAAGCGATTATACAAGAATGGGCGAAAATACCTCAAGATCGCATTTGTGCAGCATGCAACTCATTTGTTAACCTTTTGAAGGCTATAGCCAAGGCAAAAGGTGGTCGTATCGACCTAAAGTGAAAATATGTAATTTTTGAACAAATTTGACTTTGAAGTCAATAAAAACTAATTTCACACAAAAAAGTTATGGTGTTTTGAATAGGTAACACTTCATATCGTTCACCCGTATATTGTTTTTAGGAGGTGCCATCGCTTAGTCCTTCTTGAAACGCTTTAATTCAAGAATCATTGTGAATTTCTAAAAAAGTTGGCAACCCTATATGTACGTATGTGCTCGTATATAAAGCAACATGCAAATTAAATATTCTCATGCATGCACACATACATATACGCGACCATAAGTAATGCTAATTGCTGTGCAAATGACGCTCCAATTCCATTACCTTATTTGTAAGCATTCAACGGTGAATCATTTACATTTGCTTCAATTAAAATTGACACATTCGATACGGAAATATTTTTGCACTGGCATTATTTATTATACCGGGCATTCCGATAGCAGCGCTGAAGCGCTGACAATGCACATTTATAGTATTCTGCTGTGATGTTGATGAATCTGCACCTGTGAGGTGTAGATAAGTATTGGTGTGGGAAAATTTATAAAATAAAGTAAAAATACTGAGGAATTCCAATAAATCTTTTAAATTTATTATTTTTTATATTTTATATTTATTTTATATATCGGGTGTACAACTAATTTATTTCGTATTTGTTACTAACCTCATATCTATTTTGGTAGTCAATATTTTGACAGTGACAGCTATTCTATGTTAAAGCTCGCCAAAAAATCAAGTAAAATTTGTATGTCACAGTGAATATTAGTAAACACACACATTTTTTTTATTACAGTCAAAATGTCAAATTACGTTCCAACAAAACAGCATTTGCACGGAGGTTTGCTTTTGTTCTTCAATTGAAAGAAGAGTGCAACAGAAGCCCATCGTTTACTCTCAGCAGCTTATCCTGAATATGGTCCAGAGGTTAGAGTATGTCAGCAGTGGTTTGCACGATTAGAAAGTGGTGATTTTGACACAGAAGACAAAGAGCAATCAGGTCCGTCAAAAAAGTTTGAAGAAGAAGAATTGGAGGCATTACTCGATCAAGATCCATGTCAAACTCAAGAAGAACTTCGAAAAACATTGGAAGTCACTCAACAAGCCATTTCTAAACGTTTAAAAGCAGCCGGATACATTCACAAACAAGGAAATTGGATGCCACACGAATTGAAGCCGAGAGACGTTGAGAGACGAGTTTGCCTGTCGGAAATGTTGCTTAATCGCCACAAAAAGAAATCGTTTTTGCATCGTATTGTCACTGGCGATGAAAAGTGGATCCATTACGACAACCCAAAGCGTAAAAGATCATATGTAAAGCCAGACCAACCAGCCAAATCGACACCATAGCCGAATATTCATGGTTTGAAGATAATGCTCTGTATTTGGTGGGATGAGAAGGGTGTGCTGTACTATGAGCTGTTCACAGGAGAGCTATACAGGCAACAATTGATACGTTTGAAGCAAGCAACAGCCGAAAAACGGACACAATGGGCGACCAGACACGAGAAATTGATTTTCCATCATGACAATGCTCGCCCACATGTTGCAGTACCGGCCACAAATTATTAGGAAAATGCCGGATGGGAAATTCTACCTCACCCGCTTTATAGCCCAGACATAGCGCCTTCTGATTACCACTTGTTTCGATCGATGCAGAATCACCTTTCTGGAATACGGCTCACCAATGTTGAAGGTATTAAAAAATGGCTTGATGACTTTCTCGGCGCAAAAGATGATACGCTTTTTTGGGATGGAATCCATAAATTGCTGAAAGATGGGAAAAAGTTGCCGCTTCCGATGGAAAATATTTTGAATAAAATATTTTTTCACTTTTATACTTAAATAAATGGTTTTTTTACAAAAAAATACCAAATTAATTAGTTGTATAGCCAATATATAAATGGATATCAGAGCAATTAAATTTGATAAAAAACAGCGTCAAGATCATCAAATCAGTTGAAAAGACATCTAAAAAATATGTCAACGTTTGATGTAAATTTTTTTTCGACGCCATCTGTTACCTGATGGTGCAAATTAATTTTTTTTGAATTTTTTACGAATAAAATTTAGATCTGATTTCAAACAAATTGGAAGTCAAGCTTGCGGCATGGAGAAATCAACTAACCGCTACTGCTTGAATGGCATTTGGCAATGAGCTGTAAGCCTTCGTTAAATCGCAGACGACTGATGCCATACAGTTGCATCCATTTACATTTACAAAAATATTTTTTAATACATTTTGCACGTTTTTTTTTCTAATTAGGTACAAAAACACCCCAAACTGTAGGCACCAAGGAAATATAACGCCAAAAAGTAGGCACCAAAAATATATTTCCTACAAGTTTGCACCAACAAACAAGCGCCAAATGTAGGCAGTGTTATTTCTCCCTAGAAATTAGCAACCACAAGGAAAAACTCAGGAAAAATAGCCTAAAGTGTATCTAAGATATATGTGAGATATCTCTCTCTCTCCTTTTCCTCTACGTTATATCTTTTTTCTCTCTCGCGGAACGAAAATGCCTAAAACGTTGCATGGCCTTGAAAGTTTACTCTCCATTCTCGCTCATCCATCGACGCCTAAGAAGTTTCACTTAAAAAAAAAAAAACAAAAACTATTCAACTCCACGTCTGAAATTTTAAATTGTTGTTCAGAACATCAAAGGCTATCGCCTGTACTAGAATTATATTATTTTTTCAATTATTTCGTATTTTTTTGATTAAAAAACTGAGAAAGCCCGATGCAGCGCTCGAACGCAAAGAATAGAGTCGTCACGGTTGACGATCTATAATATAAGAAATACTTAAATTTACATATTCTTAAAAGATTATAACAGGTGGCGCTAAAGTAATCCTCCTATCAGAAAATGCTATAAATTTTGCGATTGGCCCCTAATGTCAGTTCTGTTTTGACATTTGTGTAGTAAACACATGCGAAATACACGTTAATAAACAATGTTACGGTACACTGCTCCAGAACGCGGAATATTGCTGACTATTTATTTGACCAATAATCGGTCGGTGACTTTGGCACAACGTGAATTTCGTCGCAGATTTCCTCGCCGTCCAACGCCTACTGGTGAAACACTGCGACGTTTAGCCGCTCACCTCGAAGAGACTGGCACAACACGAGATGCTGCCAGGCGTGGCAGACCCCGGGGTTGCCGTTCTGCAGAGAATATTGCTGCTGTAGCCGAGGATGTCATGGAAACGCCGTCGACATCGACCAGACGACGTCCCACGCAAATGGGTATCAGTCGACGGTCTTTACAGCGAATTTTGGTACAAGATTTGAACATGTTTCCGTACAAAGTCCTGACGGTGCATCAGCTGTTAGCTGCTGACCGCCAATCGCGTCTAACATACGCTCAAGCCATCCTTAATCACCACCAAGAGGAAGATGATTTTTCATCAAAAATAATCATGAGTGATGAGGCCCCTTCCCATCTTAGCGGGTACGTAAATAAGCAAAATTTATGCTTCTGAGGCACTGAAAATCCACGTGTAACCCACGAAGAGCCATTACACCCGCTCAAAGTCACTGTATGGTGTGCTGTTTTCGCTGGAGGAGTCATCGGACGTTTTTTCTTCAAAGACGTCGCGGGCCAAACGGTTACTGTGAATGGTGAGCGCTACAGAGCAATGATCAACGAGTTCTTTTTGCCGCAACTTGATGAATTGGGATTGGAAAACATGTGGTTCCAACAGGACGGTGCAACGGCATACACTGCACGTGCCACAACCGATATGCTGAAGGATGCATTTCCCGGGCGCCTAATCTCCCGTTTTGGCGATTTGCACTGGCCAGCAAGATCGCCTGATTTGACCGCTCCAGACTTCTTTTTGTGGGGCTTTTTGAAGTCGCGGGTTTATGTCAACAAGCCTCAGACTCTTGCAGCTCTTAAAGACAATATCCGTCAAGAATGTGAGGACCTATCGCCGGAAGTTTTGCCCAAAGTGATGGAAAATGCCATAAAAAGGGCTCAAATGGCAATCAACTGTGGCGGCGGCCATTTACATGACATCATATTCTCGACTTGATGTAAAAAAAATTAAAAGACCAAATAAAAATAATCCACAAGAAGAATTAAAGTGTTTCATTTTTTTTTTTACAGCCAAAAAACATCGCAAGGTTACCTTGTATTAACATTTTATGAAAAAAATTTCTTTTTCGAAATTTTACAGGTATCTGTCCCCTTAAAGACGAGTTATTTGACCCACTTTGGTAGGAATAGGAAAACATAAAGTATCGGTAGGTTTAGTGTTAACCTTTACGCGCTCCATTGCTTGTCCGTTTGTACACTGCAGCTGTTTAATTCACAAATGTCAAATATGATTGCCGTGCGATGCCATTTGCAAAAAATCTTCCAGCATAGTAAATAATTTTGAGCCACCTCATACAAATTATTTTTCACAAACAATTTAAATAATTAGATATAAAACGCAATTGTGCAGAATTACAATATTATTAACTGTCAATTAAATTGAATTAAATTTTATAAAAAAAAAAATCAAAAATGTAATTGAACGCCCAATGAACGATTTGCCATTAATTCATATTTAAATTTCCCGTTGAGACTGTCCAATAAATACTTTTAATTAAATGCAAATTGGCGTTGCCTTTGCCAAACATGCATACGAGTGCATATGTATGTGTTTTTGCTTTCGCTTAATACGAATAGCCCATAAATATCGCACAAGCTACATTAGCGTCATTCAGATTTGCAATGAAAAAACTTAAAAGACTATTAAAAGCATTACATAAAATTTTTATATTTTATTTACAATGCAAGCGCAGATCAGCAAACGTCCGCATTTATTGTAGCAAAATATGAATTGAAAATGCATCACCGAAACGCTTTGCCAGTTCTCTTCTTTATCTAATATACAAGTATGTTGTTTCCTTATTTATTTTTGTTCTCTATTTGAATGGCAATCCATTGTGTCTTCCTTTGCCTTATTTTAAAATAGAATTCATTGACTTCGCAACTCACGCATTATAAAAAAAGTTTCGAAGTGGCAAAGAGTGATTCAAATTGAAAAATAGCAAATATTAATAGTGAGTGAAAAATTAAAATAATGGCTTTGAGCAGCGCAGAGGATTTCTCGTATGCAATATCAAAAAAAAAAGTAAAGCACAACCAGTCAATGGCTTCAAGAATATTGAAAGTATAAGAGTGTTGCCATTTACAGTCTGTGTCAAAAAAGTAACCTTTTTTTATTCTTGTAACTTCAAGGTATATTTCGTGCTGCTTTGTGCTGCGTAATAGTCCCACTCAAGGGCTACGATGCCAGTACTAACTCAGGTTAGTGTCGTTCGGAACTTTCCCGTAAACGCAACCAAACAAAAATGAGTGAGAAGTACGCGAAGCGTTTTGAGGCGGTATTTTTATGCACGCATACGAAAGGGCCGAAATTATCTGCAAAAGTAATAAAAAAACAAAAAAGTTTGTTGTGATATGGAATCAGCGGTATAAGGTATATACAAATTTTGATGACTTTTCCGAGCGCGGCTTGAAGCGAGTGACGACAAAAAAGCAGGATAAGGTGATCGTCCAACTTTTTAAGCGGGACCTCTCTTTGTGACTACCCCAAGCACGCCTAATTCTGACTAAAAAGGGAATAGATGTGAGTATCAACACCATCGAACGTCGACTGAAGGAGGCGAACATATCCTACTGTCCCACATTATCAAAACCACTGCTCTCAGAGAAACACATTGAGGAACAACAAGGCAAGAAAATGGCGCCGCAGTATTGGACTGGTCTTCCCAGTCCGCAGACACCAATCCCATTCAAAACGTGTGGGGAACTATGAAAACGCATCTTGCCGGAAGGCCAGTTCATGATTTAAAGCAACTCGTGCGTCAAGTTCGCAAAACCTGATCCTCTTTGTCGACGAGCTACGCAGAAAAGCTGGTACAAAGCATGAAGAAGATGCCAGGCTATACTAGACAACGATGAAGACTACACGGCTTATTGAGTGACTGCGACTCGTAGTTTTCTACATGCTTTCAACTAACATTTTTTTAATAAATATATATCTTTTATACTGCATGAATAATCGCGATTCCTTTTCTCTGACACAGACTATAAACTTTCCGCCTTGATGTGATGAGCTTCGATGTTTTTTATCGAAAAGTTTAGTATTTAGGCATAAACGTTTTCACTTACGAATTGATTTTCTTTTTTTTCAGAGAGTTTTCGCCCCAAAGAAGGAACTAAGTAGCGAAAATTTTTGTGCGACAATGTATTACGATTATCGACGTGGATTATCGCGACAGGAGTGAAGTGTTAAACTTATTTGGACTTTGGGCGTTGAAGCACCACACTGAAGCCACTTTGAAATGCGGGTAACACGAGATCCCACGTGTCCGTCGATACTTGCAACATGAATTTCGTGGAGGCCGTCCCAAAACGTTTATTGGGCCCGAGATTGCTAGAACGTCGTGTGACATATTGGATCGATGTAAGATAGTAGCCCGTTGTGACGGGTTCAAAAAATCGATTTTCGGAAGAAAAACATCTTAAAAATATACTATAAAAATTTCAGACAGAAATTTTAATTATTTTTAAAGTTATAGCTAAAATAAGAGAGCGCGCCGTAGTGTGTATGAAAGCGTGTGACACGCCAGCAGCAGCTGTTTTCGAAACTTTAAACGCGTTTTTCTCAAAACCATGTTTTCGAAATTTCGGGGAATCACTGACTCAAAACTATTCAACCAATTTGGCTAAAAATGTAAACCGTTATTCTAAACACACATATCTAGATCCCGGACCTTTAAAGCATTTAATTTTTTAATAATGAACTATTTAATTTAAACAATTTATGAAGAAAAAAATTAGATTTTGAGAACTTTTTTCACAAGTCCGCCCTTTTGTTTATTTGTTTTATTTTTATGTATATTTTAGGTTCGGGTCCTAAAATAAAGTCTACAGAATAATAATCTCTTTGCATTTTTTATTTCAGATTACTTTGGAAGGCTGTGTGTTTCCCCGAACCAACTCATCTTTTTTTTAAGGACTCCACTTTGACGTAAAAAATTTTAAACAAATTAATATAAAATTAACTTTAAAAAAAAATTTTATACACTTCAAAGCACCAATAAAAACATGTAAAAACTTTAAAACGATCGCATTTTATTTTTATTTTTAAAAGATTCATGAAAAAACGTCGAAATTTCGGTCGTTACACCGCACTACCGTAAAACTGCGTCAGAATTGAGTGAAGAGTTGGCGTAAAATGGGTTACCAAAAGTAAGTGCTCCACCAATTAAACGTCGGCTGCGGGACTGTGCGACAGCATCCCATAAACCGGCAAAAAAGCGGCTTTTGACGACCCAAATGGGGCGAAAATGATTCTAGTGGCCAAAACTGCACCGGAACTGAGCCTAAAATATTGGAGAAATATCATATTTTCTGGCGAGCGCAAATGAATGCTGTTTCTAACCCAAGGTCAACAGTACGTAAAGCGCTGAAGAGGGGAAAGATATTCAGGTTATTGCAAAATGTATACGGTGAGCCGCCATAGAACTTCGATTATGGTTTGGGTGTGGTTTTTCCATTATGAATTTGTAGATCCAAAGCAAATCGAAGGGCCGCTCTGTACCTTAAATGGCAAAGCATCTTTCCTAACGCGATGAAGTCATCTTTCACATATCGCAATATTCGTGTTTATTTTCTTTTGTGTGGAAATAATCATCCGAGTGAGTTGTCAATTCAAAAGTTGTTAAAAAAATTTCAAGAAACTAATTTTGTCGAGGATAGAAAATTGACTGGCTGACCAAAACCTGGACGTTCTGTTGAGAATATTGCTGCTGCAGCGCTAAGTGCTGCTGAACCACCTTTAACATCGATATCTCCACGTTCACAAGAATTAGGCACTCATGAATCGACTGCTTGGCGGATTTTACCTGTACACCTGGAACAGAACTGGTGGACATTTAAGTGATTTCATTTTTCCTAAACACCGTAATCTGAATATGAATAGTGAAACATGAGAAAATCTAAATTTTACAAATTTTATTTAAAAAACAACTTCTAGGCGCATCTTCTGAAAGACCCTCTACAATTCCCTTTTGGAACAATGGACTTGATTGTGTCTGAATGCTGTACTTGCTAGTCTGTACCAACAAAAGCAAAGGTCATGTTAAAAAAAATACTAGTGGACATTTTTTTTTCCTTTTCCCAAAAGTTAAATTGCCACTCCGCGTACACCGCTTTGAGTCAATAGAGGTCATTAAGGAGAATTTGTTGGCGGAATTGAAGAAGATCTCTTCAAAAGCGATTAAAAGGTGCCTTGATGAGTGGACTAATAGTTGGTACATGTGTATTGCTTCGAATGGAGCGTATTTTGAAGGCGACAAAATAAATTTTGATGATTAAACAATTATTTAGCGTTTTATTGAACGATTCCCGGTACTTTTATGACAGAATGTATATGGCATTTACACCCTTTACTGGGTATTTAACCGAGTTCCCAGTACTATTTGTGGTGTGCGCCTTGATGTTTTTCTATACATGGAGCGACCTACAGTTTTATATCGCCTCCAAACGGCAGATGGTATGAGGAGCTTTTTTCATAGCAAAAATATACTCGGAGGTTTGCCATAGCCGGCCGAGGGGCCAACACACTTTTACTATCGTTTGGTGCTTCGTGCTTGGAATTTCGAATTCGTGTACTGCCGCATGGCCCATTTGGCTACGGCGACCACAGATATATTTTTGCCAAACAAAACAGTATTTTTTTTTTTTTAATTTTAACTGCAAATTTGATGCTCTGGTGCTTGGGTAAAAAAATCAGTAATCGTTTTTCAGCCTGTGTTATTTACGAAAAGTGTAGTGCATTTATCGCACAAAATAAAGGGTGGTTAAGTTTTAAGGGCCGGTGTTGATTTTGAATAAAATACAATTTCTTTAGGAAATTATTGCCACTTCTCTTTGCTATGATAAAATTGGTATGGCTCAATTATGTATAGAACAAAATATTGGCCAAATGGCCGCCACGGCCTCAGCGGCACACCTCCATCCGAAGGTCCAAATTTTCGATGACGCTGAGGCATAATTGAGGTTCTATGTCGTTAATGTGCCGAAATATCTCAACCTTTAGCTCTTGAATTGTTGCTGGCTTATCGACGTACACCTTTTCTTTCAAATAACCCCAAAGAAAGAAGTCCACCTCCAACGGGGTCAAATCACATGATCTTGGCGGCCAATTGACATCGCCGCGACGTGAGATTATTCGGCCATTAAATTTTTCGCGCAAAAGAGCCATTGTTTCTTTAGCTGTGTGATAAGTAGCACCGTCCTGTTGAAACCCCTGATCGTCCAAAACCATATCTTCCAATTCCGGCCATAAAAAGTCATCTCACGATAGCGAACACTATTCACAGTAACTGCCTGATCGGCCTCATTTTGGAAAAATTACGGCCCAATGATGCCGCTGGCCCATAAACCGCACCAAAGAGTCACTTTTTGTGGGTGCATTGGTTTTTCGGCAATCACTCTCGGATTATCATTCGCCCAAATGGGGCAATTCTGCTTATTAACGAATCCACTGAGGTGAAAATGTGCCTCATCACTGAAGATGATTTTCTTCACGAAGTGCGCGTTATGCATTTTGATTTGAACGCCCGTTTTCATAATAAGCCTGAATAACTTTAACGCGTTGCTCGATTGTGTATCTTTCTATGGTTCAAATTGAATTAGTTTGAAATTGAAAAATGTCGAATGAAATGCAGAAAAACACTTTTCGTCTAGGTATGGTTCACATTCAACATCGGCCCTTGAAATTTAACCACCCTTTATAAAGTATGAAATTTAAACCAACGTTGAAGTGCAATTTTTTTGCTCCTTAACTTCAGTTCAATGAAAAAAGCGAGTTAATTGGACGACAGATCAGACACTTTTGCTATAAAGTTATTGGTTCTGTTTGGCATTTAATATGCCCATATTTCCAGTATTAAAATTTGCCATGCCTAGTGCACATTTACAAAAATCTACAACCAACAAATAAATGTCTCGCTCATAATCATTAAATTATTTTAAGCAAACAATGAAAAAGCCGCGAAACCGCATAAGCCACAAGGTAATTATTAATTTTAAATAGACGCTGCTGCAACAGTAAATCCTTTTATACTCGTATATATAAATATGTACCCACGTGTAACATTCAACTGCAAACGAGTGATGCCTTAATAGAAAATATGGTTTATTTATTGGAAAATTTGCGTTCGAAGTTCGGAAATCAAGCGGAAGGGGGGCAATTGTGCACATACATACATATATAGCACATAATACATATACATATATATATGCATATATATTAGGGCGGGTCGATTTGTGGGGAGGCAAAAAAATCGCCCATGGCTCTGTGAAAATCATATTCCAGAGATCAAAATAAGAAACTTTGCCGAAGGAACTATACCTCTAGAACGAATTCTGATGTCCCCCAATTTGGGTCGAACTTTTTAGTTTCTCTTCTCATGTAAAGGCCAAAAATGGTGATATTTTGAAATGATTGTATGGGGAACCCTCCAGGGGAGTTCCAGGGGGTCGGTCATACATTTGGACTCGATTGGAGCACTCTAAATGGGTCAAAGTGGGATTTTTCGTTCGACCCAAATTGGGGGACATCAGAATTCGTTTTAGAGTTACGGTTCCTTCGGCAAAGTTTCTTATTTTGATCCCTCGAATACGATTTTCACAGAGCAATGAGCGATTTTTAAATCGACCCGCCCTAATATATATAGTATATACTCGTACATGTGCATGAATGTGCGCTACATTACGGAATTGTTAAAGCAGCAACAATACAAATAACGCCAATTTAATTGTATTGTTTCTCTTGTAAAGAAATAAATTACAAATAAACAAACAACAAGTAAAATTATATTATTCCTTCTATGTGCGTAATTACACACCTTAATAACATTGTTTATTTGTTAAATGATTTTTTTTTTCTTTTTTGTTCCATTTACTTAACAATTTTCGGAAAATTCAAAAACACGTGCAGTTATACGGCCAACAAAAATATATGGCTGATGTACACTGTGCCGCATATATGTGTTTTATATAAATAATATTTGTAACTATGTGAGATATTCACCTTTGATTTGCATGTACGACGACAAGACAACCAATAAATTTAAATTAGCAATGAATTTTAGCTTGGTTACGTATACGCCATGTGCACCCAATCTATTACTAATTGCACTAACCGTATAATTATTAGCGCAGTTTTTATTCGTGCATACACGCATACCTACATACATGCATAGGCATGTTTTCAAACACCGCTACCTGATTTACTCGAGTTCATGTCAGACATACACACTTGGGAATATAATTCTGTGAAATGATGAATGCCATACGCGGAGGTAGCTTTTATGTGTATACTATGCCTTATATTTAGCTTTCAAGATGTCATGCAAATATATTTGCGAATCTGAAATTCCCCACAAACATGTAAATATACATTTATGGTTGGCCAAAATATTTAATTTTATTTTTAAAAATATTTTCGGTTTCATGTTGACGAGTCTTACAAACGTGGTTATATTTGGAAATGATGTGTCCATACATAACTTGAAAAATATTTGAATAATTCCTCAAATAATCGTTTAACATTGACTGCTAGGATCGACCAACGAGAATAATAGGTAAGTGTGGAATTGAAAGGCTTTGTTATTATTTAATGATTTTTTTTTTTTTTTTCTATTGTCAAGTTTCACATTTTTATTGGTAGTCGGGCTTAGTATGTTTTGTTGCACGAGAACTATTTGTATTGCTTATTGCAGACACTTACTTGAAACATTCATTTGATCAAAATCTGGAATTAAATAGCGCAGATTTTCTCATGATGATTTTCTTAGACTTTTGATGAAGATAAAATCAGGAACAGTGTATCGACTAAGCTTCGACTCTTGGTGGCAAAGTACCATCCCGAGCCATCGTGTTTTGCTAGCTTTCCCAAACTCAATCATGGTTGCACTGCGCTACAGGACGAAGTTCATGAATGTCGTCCAAAGTTTCAAACTTTCAATAAGATTTATATCATTTGGACAACTTTCATCAACATTTTCAAAATTTTTAGTCATAGGTTTTTAAAGAAATTTTTCTACACAGTTATAGTTATTATATACAGCTTTAAGCCCATCAATGTTTAGTATAACGAAGCGCCTCTAAATTGTTCTCGATTTTGTATGCCTGTTGATGCATCGCAAAAAATGTCGCACATTCGTTTTATGGGAAAAAATGTGCAACACCTTCATGGGCAAAGAATTATAAATGCTTAACGAGAATTTTAAGCTAGTAAAAACTTTCATTTTATTATAGAAAAATTGAATGTACTATAAATCAGCAGTCGCCGTTGCCGAATGGTTTGGTGCGGGCATAAAACACCAAATGATAGAAAGTTTTTTTCTAAAAGCCCTCGCAACTCAGCAGGCAATGGCAAACTTCCGAGTGTATTTCTATCATGAAAAAAAGCTACTCACAAAAAACCATTTTCACTTATCTGATAGTTTCCTTCACATTTGCCTGCAGTCCGTTGGCATCGAATCTGGTGTCCAGTCAATATAATCCTAGGTCTCTGGGAATGCCTTTTGAAAATCAATTCATGCCCAATCAATCCTTTCAATCCGCAAGAGGATCCAAGCGAGGTGACTTGTTTGCTTCGAGTTATTTTTGCATCGACTGCACCTTGCAAGGGACACTTTTGAATATCTGGATCCAAAACATGCTTTACAGTGGTTCTGTGGATGTTAAATTACTGCACTTGAGGGCGATGTGAGACTTTTGCATTTTCGACTAAGCCCCACAATATTTTTTATTGAAACGCTGTGGTCATGATCTGGACATGGTAGACTGCATGGCGGTCCGCTCGAAAAAAATTGGGTTAAATGACGAATGGTGTTGTCTTCGCTAAAGTATGGCCACTAACTTTATTTTCGACTTAATACAACTTCAGTTAACCTGACTGATGTCTACTACAAAGAAACGTAAAGGTCTAACTCCAGCTGGCAACACTAAGGATCAACAGGCCTATGTGATGGCCTAACCTAACCTGTCTGATACTGATTGTTTTCAAATATATGCTATAGCATCACTATTTCGGTGCGACTGATATTTGGTTGAAATTGTATTGAATCGAAATGGCTTTAATGACTTTAATTGTTTGAGAATTTTCAAAGTTATTCATTAGGCGTCGAGCCATTGATCCAGCTAGTTGCGTAAGCTCTTCCTGCGTTATTTGGTCCCATGCCTCCATCAACTTTTCCTTTATCGATTTTACGTCAATTTTTCGCTCTATAAGAGCCATTCTGTGGCAATTACTACAGTATGTTTAGGGTCATTGTCTTGTTGGAAAAACCAACCTTGCCCAAGACCTAAGTTTCTAGACCATTCTGCTGATGGCTTCAAATGTTATGCCAACATGTTTTTATATTTATATGGCTCCAGAGTAGCTTCAATAAATAATATCTTTCCAACGCCAGATGCAGCTTTAGCTCTCCAAATCTTTGCACTACCACCGCCGTGCTTTACAGTAGGTGGACATTTTTTCATTTCCATATCCGCATTTCTTCTCCTTCATATTTCAGCCTCGCCATCACTTTCAAAATATTGAACTTTGATTCCTCAGTAAATAAAACTTTAGACCAGAAATCCATTCCCTTGGTAATACTGGGTTGCCCATATTCGACGGACCCATGTGTTTTTTTTTTTAAATAAAAAAAACACAATTTTTTTGATGTTGACGATAATAATCATTTTATTTGGTTCAAGGCGATTTGTTGACATCACTTTTTGAATATGATATCTCTCAAATGGCCGCATTGAGCCTGTACGGCGTATTGTGCCCGTTTTGCAGTATTTTCCATAGTTTTAGCTAACATTTCGGCTGGAATAGCGGCTATTTCCTCACGGATGTTGTTCTTGAGCTCTTCTATGGTCTTTGGCTTATTGATATAAACCTTTGATTTTAAATATCTCCACAAGAAGAAGTCAGGTGGCGTTAAATCGGGTGAACGCGGTGGCCAGTCAAAATCGCCATTTTTCGACATCAAACGACGAGGAAACAATTTCTTCAAAAAATCGATTGTGGTACGAGCTGTGTGTGGTGGAGCGCCGTCTTGTTGAAACCAGAACTGGTTATCATATGGCGATAACGCTCCTGATTGACGGTAACAGCTTGACCATCTTCATTTTCGAAGAAAAACGGCCCAATAATCGTTTTCGCACTAACGTCGCACCAAACAGTGACTTTTTCGTCGTAAAGAGGTACCTCTTGAATTTCGTGAGGATTTTCAGTGACGTAAATACGGCAATTTTGCTTGTTTACCGTCCCATTCAATAAGAAATGAGCCTCATCGGACATGATGATTTTGTTCCAAAATTGCTCGTCATCTTCAGCCATTTCGATGATTCTTTGGGCCCATTCCAATCGACGAGGCTTGTCCGCAGACAACAATCTTTGCATCAATTGAATCTTATACGGGAATAAATGCAAATCAATGCGGATAATTCGTTGTAAAGTGGTCCGAGCAATGCCCAATTGCTGAGAATAGCGTTTTTGGGATGTTCTTGGCGACGTCTCAACACTGGCCCGTACAAGAGCAATATTCTCATCCGATCGCCTTGGTCGGTTTTGATTTGGCCTCTTTGGATTAGAAAGAGCATCACCAGTCGAAAACCTTTCGTACAAACGTTTAATGGTGTTCTTAGAAGGCGCACTTTTCACATTATTTAATTTTTTATACGCACGTTGAGTTTTCACAATTGACTTTTTTTGTTGAATGTAAATTTCAACAATTTGGGAGCGCTCGCGTGGCGTGTACTGTTCCATGGTAAAAATCTGCTTGGACTGACGCTTCCAACGCGGTATGTCATTAAGCGATCTGACGTCTCTGTCAAAAGATACAGGGTTGCCAGATGGGTCCGTCGAATATGGGTAACCCTGTATGTGCCCGTGCAAACTCAAACCGAAGGCGACGTGGGAGGGTATGAAACGTGTCGAAAAAAAATTTCTACCAACTCATTTAATAACGGCTGAAATTTTTTTCATGTATTCTTGACACCCACCGCATCCATTGGATGGCGTCTGCCTTCAGTATTAAAATCAGTCGGCATGAAATGATGAGGTCAAAATGACCCCTGGCTCCCGGACTATAATTTGTTTGTTATAAAGCAAGTGAAATATTTAATTTTTATCAATTTTTGAATAAATATGAATTCCAAAACAAAACTGCATCAGAACATCACTAACGCATTCTTGCCATCTATTCAGTATTTTTTTCTTTTTCTGTTATTATTTCACTTTTCTCGTTTTCGCATAAATTTGTTCGAGTCCGATGCGGTTTTGTTTGGTTTCTAATTGCTCTGTACATATTTCTTACATTTCCTTGCTTGAAATCATTCTCGATACGCTGAACTTTCATATTGATGTCCTTTTTTTGACGTGATAACGTCTTACCTATAATTCGGTGTAACCGGACACGCACCAAAAAATGCGTCGTTATCTTGCTCAATCGTCGTTATCTTACTCATTCCTCGGTATCTTGTTCATTCGTCGTTATCTTGCTCATGCGGCGTTACCTTGCTTGAACTGCAAGCGAGAGCGCGGAACGAACGACAAAGAGGCACAATCGGCACCCGCGTTCGGCAACGTTCGACATCTGGCTCTCTCCTACTTGAGTGAGTATATATATGCGCATTTGTATATAAATTCACATACTCGTATTTGCATATGCCTTCTTCCTGTGTGCATGGTAATGAACCATTTCTCTGTTGAGAATAGGACGATGATAGAAAAAGTAGGAAATGAAAGGGGGTGTTTCGAGTGTAATGTGCAAATCGATGATGGTGCCTCTTGGTGGTGTTGACTTATTAACGACTGATGCACAATCGAAATTGAACATATCTTTCATGAATTTTATTAATGTTTCGTCATTTTTCACGTTTGTGTAACTGTAACTTGACCTATTCCATTACGATTCCATGTTCCCTCTTCTCTATATCCATACAAAATATCTATCAAACAAATAAAATTAATTCTTTTGAAAAATGCAACCATTCCATCAGTATTTTCTTGTGACGTTGTCACGTTAAACTATTGTCAGTAAACTGACTTTACAGACAACCTCTTTTTTCAGAGTTAATGCATTTTATTATTAAAAATTCATTAAGCTAATACTATTTTCAAAGGGACTAAGTATTTCTAAATATTTGTGCATAATAAAAAAAAAATTGTTTAGAAATACGTAGCCCGTTAGGAAATATTCTCACAGTTGGAAAAAAATATATTTGTCTATATTATAAAGTAATAATTAAAATTAGAAAAACCCAATTTAAAGTTGAAATTGGTCTTCCCCCCAGTACCAAAAGTGCACATATCCAACAAATAAATTAAAAATAATACTAATCATTTGCAAGTCATCTATTTCACGCAGCTGCAACTTCATAGCCAAACTAATGAACGGCGACATCTGTTGGTATATACCATTACAACAACATAACAGCAAAAGCTTTTGAACCGAGAGCTTTACAGTAGTGGCGAACAGTGAGTAAGGCGCAACAAAATGATTAATGTGGTTGGGTTTTGCAAGTTTTTGTTTTCCCCATGTTTTGTAGAGCAGCGAACCAAGTGGAATGGTTAATTTAAAAAACAATAAGTTAAGGGGGTGGTAGGGTTTAGCGCTAAAAAAAAAACACTTTTTTTTTGAATTTTTTACAGAAATATGGCTTAAGATACTTTAATAAAATCAGTTGCATGTTATTGTACATCTTTTCAATAAGTTTTTAAAAAATATTAATAATAAAATATTGACAAATAAGCCCATGGCAGAGTTTTTTTGGAGATATGTTTTTCGAGAGGTGATCTGCGGTGCCAATCGGCATTCGTCGTAGAATCATCTCAAACTAAAAAAGTCGAATTTTTCAGTTAAAGTATGACGTAATGCTCCCCCCTACATTAATAAAATTTTTTTTTTTCATTTTTGTAGTTTTGGTGGCAAAAAAATGTAAAACGAGCATTTTTGGCGAAAAATTTCGCCATATTTGTAAGTGAAAAACAACCTTAAAAAAAAAAAAATAAAAAAAAACAGTGTAGGGGGGAGGTATTTTTGATTTAGAAAACGTGTGCCAAATTTGAAAAGAATCGGTTGAATAGTTTCGGAGTTGTGATTGGCACCGACTTTTAAGAAGTCGTTTCGGGAAAAACGCGTTTGAAAAAATGACTCTGAGAAATTATCGATGCTCCGCATTCGAGGTAGAGTGCCTACAAAGGCTATAACTTTGAGAGTTCTGCTCCGATCCACTTAAAATCTTGACACAACATTCTTGAAATGATTTACTATAAGATGAGTGAAGAAAAAAAATTTCGATTTTGTGACCCTACCCCCCCCCTTAAGCAAAAGCAGTACAAATAAAACAATACCGGAAAGACCGTAAACCATTTATGGTATCGCACCACCAAAATTATCTGCACGCATACATACATACAATGGCGCAGAGGCAATTTAATGAACTGGACTCATTTTACAGTGCAATACAAGAAGCTGCAAGCGCTTTGATACCACTAAACTAAGGAGGGTTCAAAGGACTGCATGAATTGGC
The DNA here is from genome assembly GCF_027943255.1 of Anastrepha obliqua. NCBI lineage: Eukaryota > Metazoa > Arthropoda > Insecta > Diptera > Tephritidae > Anastrepha > Anastrepha obliqua. Next base: position 11,585,060 of record NC_072894.1, read on the forward strand.
TTCACCGGAGCAGGTAGAACTTGTGCCAGTGCTGCCCTGAATATCGTTTTGCACTTACTTCCCATCAAATTTTACGTTATTTCCATCGCTGCTCAAAGTGCAATCAGGTTAAAGGAGGCTGGCCTCTGGAGACAGTCTCTCAAGCGACATGGTAGCATTTTCAGGCAGGTAGCACCGTTTTTCTCTGAACTACGTACACATCTATGTATCCGTAAACTGGAGCTGGAGAGTCGTACTAGTGCAATCTTTCTAAGTAGACAGGATTGGAACGAAGAGAAAATCTGTACCGAAGCTTCCACCTCTGTTTTATTTTATTTATTTCCTTAATATTGCCGCATACTGCTAGTGTTTTTCAGGCAGAAGGCTTTCCGATCCTGCATCCATGCAAAATCGATACTTAGGGAACGTGGAAGCGAGTGAGATGTTAACATTTTCGCTTATGGTCAAGCCGCGATCAAGGCTCTGACGGCGCCATGGTGCAGATGTAGATCCAAACTAGTCAACTACTGGACGGAGTAGATCAAATCTCTTGGGTAGGCAAGTCTCTGATCTGGGTTCAAGAACATAGGAACATAGAGGGAATTGCAAGTGCTGATGAGCTTGCCAGAAAGTGGTGGTTTAGCGCTACTTGCAGTTTTAGATTTGCAAAAAAAAACAAAATTAAGATTTTACGGTCGATTTCGGCAGAATGTGCCTTTGTCAACAACATGTGTTCCGAAATTTTTAAAATTTTTTGATAGAGGCGTGGCAGTTTAAGTAGAGTTAGTAAACTAAACTTTGCAGCCACCCCTTGTATTATTGAATATGGCTAACATCTCCGTTTCTTTCTATGAATCACCTGATAGTTATAACCGCCTCCAAGCGCCCATTTGGCCATACAAGTTTTGAAAGCCAAGCAAAATAAGTGCATTTGCTCACAAATAAAAGCATAGTCGTAAAGTATTGCTCTCTCTCTCTCTCTCTCTCTTAGCATCGCAGTCTGTGGTGGACCATAGCTTCATCAACAATCCTTTCCAATTCAGTCTCTCTTGCCTCATTTCTACAATTACGAACGTTCATCGCTTTTAAGTCTGCTTCGACGTCATCAAGCCATCTCTTTCGTTACGTGCCGTTTTCAAGCCGAATAGGACAGTAGAATTTCCTCATTAGCGTTATTTCAAATCGCAATAGCTGGTTTATATAATTAACTTTCAGATTTCAGCACCATAAATATTGGAGAAACTGAAAATTTTAATGATAGCAATCCTTCACAGATAGCAATCCTTTCATGCTAATTAAGAGAGGCCAAGCCTTAATTTTATATTTAAAACCACGAATTTTATGTAGTAGATTTTAAAGCGTGAAATATTTAGAAAAAGTATATGCATCTGTATGTATGTATGTAAAATGCTCCTGTACCAAAAACTATGCTAAATATAAGAAACACTAGCAGCCATAAAATTTATACTCGTATTTTGGGTGATAAATAAAAAATTTTGCTTAAACTGTGTGCGCTCTCATAAACTCTCAACTCTCAACTTTCAAAAGCCCTTCATAATTCATGTATACACTTCAATTAGATGCTGGCATAAATTAAATTACGGATACATTCTATTTATGTATGTAAATTATTGCAAAAGGATACTTGTGTACATACATACATACACACACATGTATATCTTTATGAATATATAAGCAGCTATGGCAAATGTGGTAAAGTTTACATGAATAATTCTGTTTAGTTCTGTTTGCATAAATAGAAGTCACTTAGTTCGTTTAAATACAGTAATGCAGAGTTGTTGATTTCATAGACACACGAGCAAAATTGTTCTCTTCTGCTTCCCCACGTACGCAATAAAACGTACGCTGCTGCTCTCACACATACATACATTGGCGTAGCCTACGAAGCAGTGATGCCGACTTGATTGACTTGCTGTGATCGGGCTCACACTTTCAGCCAATCAAGTAGCAGCAACAGGCTGATGGATGGACAAACTCAAGATCTCTTAAGAATTAGTAGAAGTAAATATTGAGGAGTTAATTAATAATTAGAAAATAGTTTTACTACAAATATTGCCTTAATGTTTGTATATTAAAAAAAAAAATTTGATTTCAATTACCTTACAAATATATGTACATACATTTTATAGATAAAAAAAAACTTTATTTTTCATTTCCTTTTTTAAAATTTTTTTTACAGAAGATAAGCCCAAACACTCAGGCACAGTTTCTTCAATGGCTACAAGGCTCATATTTTTCGGCGAAGTGAAAGTATCAAGAGAGTTTCATAGAACTAACTAGAATTCCATTTTACTAGCAGTTTCAGTTTCCACCAAATCAATGTGCAAAGTCTGTAACCTGAGCCTGGAGTACGTGGACAACTGCTGATAAAATGTACAGTTCTACAGATATAAAGGGCAGATATCTTTCAACTGATGAACTTAACTTACCTTTGTACTATATAATGAGCGTTTAAAACATGGTGAAAATAATTCAGAGGATATGGTCAATATCAGACCGTTAATCGGCGCTTAGTGAATTTGAAGGAATCTGCCGATTTGTTAACGTAATGGGAGATGTGACAGCGTTCTTTTTACGACAAAATTGAAATTGTGTTAGTGGTATAAGAAAAAATCAACGTAGCTAGCTAATGCTCGCAAGGCGCATTCATTAAGGGTGGTGGCATTAGACCAACAAAAATGTTTTGCACGTTCGAAAATCAAACAAAGTACATATTGGCACAGTAGAAAACAAAGCATGAATTCGCCTTATTTCATTCAGTGCTGACAGCCACATGGAACGGCGAATGAAAAAAAAAACAAATCAGCTAATTTACCGATGCGGCGATTTAACAAGTCTGACGTCAGCTCCCTTCGGAATACAAAACAAACAAAAGTATGAGAAATTACATGTTTGTGAAAATTCAGTGAATGGCTTGGTAGTATTGTAATTTGTGGGATTAAAACTTAACAAACGTTCCAACAAAACAGCATTTGCGGGGAGGTTTGCTTTTGTTCTTCAATTTAAGGAAAAGTGCAACAGAAGCACATCGTTTACTCTCAGAAGCTTATCCTGAATATGCTCCAGAGGTTAGAGTATGTCAGCAGTGGTTTGCACGATTTGAAAGCGGTGATTTTGACACAGAAGACAAAGAGCGATCAGGACCACCAAAAAAGTTTAAAGACGAAGAATTGGAGCCATTACTCGATCAAGATCCATGTCAAACTCAAGAAGAACTTGGAAAAATATTGGAAGTCACTCAACAAGCCATTTCTAAACGTTTAAAAGCAGCCGGATACATTCAGAAACAAGGAAATTGGGTGCCACACGAATTGAAGCCGAGAGACGCGGAGAGACGATTTTGCATGCCTGAAAACCTGCTTAATCGCCACAAAAGGAAATCGTTATTGCATCGTATTGTCACTGGCGATGAAGAATGGATTCATTACAACAACCCAAAGCGTAAAAGATCATATGGAAGCCAGGCCAACCAGCCAAATCGACACCAAAGCCAAATATTCACGGTTTGAAGGTAATACTCTGTATTTGGTTGGATCAGAAGGGCGTGTTGTACTATGAGCTGTTAAAATCGGCCCAGACGATCATGGGAGAGCAATACAGGCAACAATTGATACGTTTGAAGCAAGCAATAGCCGAAAAATGGCCAGAATGGGCGACCAGATACGAGAAATTGATTTTCCATCAAGACAATGCTCGGCCACATGTTGCAGTACCGGTCAAACATTATTTGGAAAATGCCGGATGGGAAATTCTACCTCCCCCGCCTTATAGCCCAACCGTAGCTCTTTCTGTTTACCACTTGTTTCGGTCGATACAGAATCACCTTTCTGGAATACGGTTCACCAATGTTGAAGACATAAAAAAATGGCTCGATGACTTTCTCGGCGCAAAAGATGATACGCTTTTTTGGGATGGAATCCATAAATTGCCTGAAAGATGAGAACAAGTTGCCGCTTCCGATGGACAATATTTTGAATAAAATATTTTTTCACTTTTATACTTAAATAAATGGGGGTTTTAACAAAAAAATACGAAATTAAATAGTTGTACAGCCATAGCAAATAAGTCGTTCCCTTAACAAAAAAATTTCTTTTAACAAAAAAAACTGATAAATTAAATTGCACATATCCATAACACATTTATTTAAAATAACGCACATTTTAAAGGCAATTTGTCACGCATGCACGCATTCAATAAAATTTTGGCATTTTATTTTCCTTAAATGGGCATTTTAATGCGTTTTTATATCCAAAGCTAGGCAACACTGCAGTAGAGAGAGAGAGAGAGAGATTTGACTGCCGAAAGCAGAAGAACACCAACAACAACTGCAATAGCGGGCAATGCGACCAGATGTTAAAAAAAGTAAAGCTAAATAAAACTAAGTGAATTATTGAACTAATTTTTAAAAAATTTAAATTTTACAAAATTATAAAAATTACTTTTAATTAGAACAGGCTAGAAAAATGTCATGAAGAAAGCACTAAAACTCCGAGACTAAATAACAAAAAAAAAAAAGAAAAATGCTAAATCAAGTTACGAAAATGTTAATCTGGCCATACTGGTGCTAATACGACGTAACTCATTGTCAAATTCGCTGAGAGCAAAGTAACGGTACCACGATAGGCGCCACATCATTATTCTTTCCATCATGTAGCGTAGGTATTTACGTATGTATGAATGCACGCTCACTTACCTCCAATCGTGCGCTGCAAACCCTGGACAATTTGTTTTGCATTGCTCACAACGAACACCATTGTCGACTTCACGTATAACAACTCCCTGGAATGAAATGCAAAATAAAGTGGAACATATTAAAATAAAGCTGTTATTTCTCATAAACTGTAAACGATGTAATTTGTAAAACAAGCAATAGAAAAAAAGAAAGAAAATAAAGAGATAAAGTAAAAAAAAAATGGTTTTAATGGATGCACTTCAACTAATTTAAGTAGTTATTACTTTTAGTTCTTCTTAACATTATTGAATTAATGGCTTGGAAATTATTTTTAATTTATTAAATGAGTATAAAACTCACGGTTAACCCTAGGAATTGCGAGCAGGAAATACCCTCGGCATTCCATGCCAGACTGAAGACAAAGCCCGAAATCAGGCTAGAATATGGAAGACCAATCAGCAACACATCTTAAAATTCACAAATCAATGAAACCAATAGAAATACAAAAAATAGCAAACTTAATAAATTGAAGGCAACCTTTAACCAATTGTTCGATTTGTAATTGGTAGATAACTTTATAATCATAAAAGTATACATAAAATCACGGGATTGTCGCCGGATCGCAACACAGAAAGTCAAATCGATCGATTTTTTTTTCGTACTACGCGGGGTGTACATTTTATAAAGGTTTACCACTTTTTGAATGAACCTCGTATGGCCAAAAACCAATTTATATCTTTTCACAATTGATCCAAAAACTCAAAACAAAAATAAAAAATCTTTTTTCGCTTCCGTTGTAAACGCTGTTAAAGAAACCCCCAAAAAACACCATTTCAAATGAGGCTTTAAAAGTTTCTACCATGAACAACAAGCAAACAAAAACTTCACGACGGTACGATGTAGAAAAACTTAAAGACAAAAACACCCCCGCTAAATTTGTCGCTGCGCTAACCACGACCACTACCTCAGGGTGTAACCCTGTGTAAATGAATAGCAGCGAGCTAAGCAGATGTTTCGGAAGGTAACAGAGAACCACATTGGCTTCCGTACGCACAAACGCAAATGCTGGATATAAAAGTAATAAAAAACCAACGCAACTGTGCTAAGATCAGGTCCTCGAAAGCAGTCCTGCAACAGTGATACAGCCACAGGGATAAGGTTAGGTTAGGTAAAGTTGAAGCGGTAGTCCTGTGGCGCACACTCAGGTTCATTGTCCATGATGGTGCCGCATGGGGTGCTTTCCCTATTTCTCTTAAAACTAGTATGTGCTTTTCAAAAATTTTAGAATATCTCCTATTTCTGCAGAACTGAGATCTTCCAATTCATTAAAAAAATGTCTGCCTAGAACAGCATACCTTTGTCTGGATAGAGCAGGACAGAAGGTGCAAGATTGTTTCGTCCTCATCAAGCCAACTTCTACAGAAGTCATGTGCTTGCACACTCATCCATTGGGCGTGCCTACCTATTAGGCAGTGTTCCGTAATAAATGAAATCAGTGTGTTAAGACTGTGTTTGTTTTGGCTTAGCAGAGATTCTGAAAATGCGCTTAGCATTGAGAGTCGGCCACAGTTGACGAGCGATTTTGCAGGCGGCTTCATTACGCCATCTTTCGTTTATTTTCCTAACGATTTCTTCAAGGATGCGTAACTTACATGTTGGTAAGGGGGACCCTCATTGTCTATGTGCTCATCAGTCAATTTAGTGCCGAGTCTCGCTAGTTCATCGGCTCTACAGTTACCCTCAATGTCGCGATGGCCAGGAACCCATATTGTCCTTAAGCAAAATGACTCAGCCATCTCGTTAAAAGATGTGCGGCATTTCATGGCAACAGGAATGAACAAGTCAAGAAAAGTTCAGGAGCAGACAAAAGAATCTTGCCAGCAAAGCAGAGGCACACGCGCGAAGTTTATCGAACTATACGTAGCCTTATAAAAAATTCGGTTAAAACTATAAAGCCGCTAAAGGGCGAGTATGGTGAAACGACAACGTCCACGAAAAACAAATTTTTATATGGGAGAAATACCAGAAGAAGTTGATATCTTCTACACCAACGGCGTCCATTTAGTTGTGCGATTTTTTACGCCGCCTTGCAAGGCGCGCTATCTCCAGCATATCTGCATGTCTCCGCATTTCTTGAGTTAAGCTGTAGTCTTCCATGACTCCTCTGAGAAAGAGCAAAAAGAAAAAGAATGGTTTCGATAAGATAAAAAGGTACCGGTTCTGTCGAAAAGGTAAAGGGAACTGTTCAATAAAACGCAAAATAATTATTTAATCATCAAACGATTAGTCCAGTAATCATCAGGCGATTAGTTCAGTCCATCAAAGCACCTTTTAAACGCGTTTGAAGAGATCTTTTTCAGCTCCTTCAGCGAATTCTCCTTAATGGCCTCTATCGACTCAAAGGGGCGTCCGCGGAGTGGCAATTTAAGTTCGGGGAAAAGAAAAAAGTTACAAGGGGCTAAATTCGGTGAATACGGTGAACAATCACCGATGATATTTGTCGAGCTTTTGGTAAAAAAACATGTTCGCAATACTATATGTTGTGAGACCGTGCGTCATCATGGTGCAAGATCAATGAGTTTTCTTTCCACAAATTGGGCCGTTTGTGCTATTAAAACTAAATTTAATATTCTAAAAATTAAAGCATATGTGAAAATACATACGGACGTATGTAAACTGGTGGATATATATGTATGTATATGTCCTAGGTTGTCCAACCAGTTTTGCGGTTCGATAAGAAAAACGCAATTTTATGGTTTGAAAATGCACTTTATTATTCAGTATAGTCTCCCTGAGCATCAGTACACTTCTTCCAACGAGATTCCAATTTATAAATTCCATCCCTGAAGTGAAAATCTGGAACGCCTGCAAAATACGCTTCACGCAGCTGTTATGATCTCATCATTTGAGAATTCACATAGAGAACGTAGGTTCGAATCTCGGTGAAAGACCAAAAATGGAGAAACAGTTTTTTCCTAATAGCGGTCGCCCCTCGGCAGGCAATGGCAAACCTCCGAGTGTATTTCTGCCATGAAAAGGTTCCTCATAAAAATATCTGCCGTTCGGAGTCAGCTTGAAACTCTAGGTCCTTCCAATTGTGGAACAACATCAAGACGCACAACACAAATTGGAGGAGGAGCTCGGCCAAACACCCAAAAAAAGTGTACACGCCAATTATATATATATACTACAAAGAAACGTAAGGGTCTAGCTCTATCTGGTAACACTAAGGATCAATTGGTCTATGTGATGGCTTTCAGCCAGCCAGGTCAACCTAACCCAATCTTATTAGAGGTTACTATAACTGATAGCCCCGAGAGCTGCCGTGGGATTTGATTTCATAGCTCCTGTAATGCAAAGCGCGGAGAGAAGTGAACCAACATAACAAACAAAAATGTAGGCTAATTGCAATGCTCCTTTATCGAAGGGCAAAACTTATTGAACTACCTAGTATATACATACATATGATAGAATCCAATACATACATACATAAAAATAATCACCTATTATGTGCGTACTATAACCTACAGTTCCTATATTTCGTAGAATTTTCAGTATATCCAATTTCATATTTAATCGCCTTATGTGGCGTTGTGGTGCTTAAATGGATGAATTAATCTCACTGTAATTATTTACGTTGAAGTATTTATAATTGCATTGCATGCACTTATGAGCAAAAACATTGATAAGGTATTGTTTGAGCCAAATTGTTGTAATTATATGCAAATTGCTGCTGAAGTACATAGGAATCCTGGAAAGGAACGCCTGGTATTTAAGTGCATACATAAGCATTTATATGCCTATGTAAGTGTCTGTGAGGCAACATGAAACTGATTAACACAACAGCGACTGCAGTGGAAAACTCCACGCACTGCTGCACAACCAAAAATGTTGCATTTTACAATTACAAAAATACAAAAATAATGTAATTTTTTACGTCCCATTTTTCGCTGCTGCTACTGCACTGCCAATTACATACACACGCCTAAGTGCGCATGCATATGAAATCCCACGTTGACAATTCTGGCATATTTTGCAGCTGCCACATCCTGTCGCCATCCAACCGAGTAACTGTCCTTCTCGCCAATTGCCGTCGTACATATGCGCACACATGCATATGCATGGGCCTAACTGTGTATGTATGTGTGTGTGTGGGTAAGATAGCGTAAAATGTACTCATTGTATTGGTAAACCAATGCAGCTTGGTTGCTTTTGGGCACTGCATTTGGCTTTGCTTTTTGTTCGTTTTGGTTTGTTTCTGTTTTTTGCAACGGAAAGTAGCCTAAAAATATATTCGCGTTTTGGTGTTAAATCTGGTCGTTTTGTCGTCTACGAGTCTATCCGAAAATGAAAAGCGCGTACGTTTATATACCATATACGCACATATATACATACATACATACATATGTATGTCCATATAAAAATTGTGTCATCTAAGTTTACGCTAGCGGCAAATGAAAATGATACGAATTTAAAGTCGTCACAAATGCAGTTGAATTCACACAAGAATTACGAATTTTTTTCTTCTTATAAAAGAACTAGCAAACCCGGCCCCCTTCGCTGGGCACACTAAAATAGAATAGATATGGTTTAGAACAGAAAATATATGGTTTTCATATTATTTATTTCTTTATTCTTTATTCAAGCGCTTTGGCATAAACAATATTTTTTGTTTTTCTATTTGTTTTTGAGTAAATATAAAATATAAATTGAAAATCAGGAAAAAAGAAGATTGTTTTTAAATTTCAAATCAACGCATATGAATAAACAATCGTCTTTTTTCCTGATCATCCATGAATTTTTCGTTTCAATTTATATGTTTTATTAAGCATTGGAGCTTTTTTAACCATTATCCATTTATATTTTCCAAAAAAAAAAAAACGAAAAAAATTTTTTTTCCACGAACACATAATTTCATTCGGATTTCACATTAAATTCTCAAATTTCGTAAGAAATTATTCACTGTTCCAAAATCCACTCCAAAAAAATTCACAAACAATTTTTACATGTTGCACTTACGTTTTTTCCTTATGGCATCAAATCAGAAAGAAATATTGACACATTGTAACTCACACTGTCAATTTGACAGTTCAGTTCCGCCCCAAGCGTTAAAAAAGTAAGCGACATTATGGCTGGTTCAAAAGAACGCTGTACCCGTTGCCAGTGCTCCGAATTACAACCAAACTTTACGAAACCCATTTTCAATACTTACTTAACAATGTGCGTAAGTTTGGTTTAATTCGGTGCAAAGACACGGTGGGTCCACGTTTTGGCATATATTTCGAGACCCTAGTCATCAATAGGCATGAAAATTACCCCGTATTAAAGCACTTATCAACAGCTTTCATTTGATACCCATATTGTACATACACATCCGAAGGTTACCCGGGTCCACGTTCTGACCTATATCTCGAGCCCTATTTCCAAAATAAAATATAATCCATGTTACTCGTGGATGATGTAGCTTTCGAATGGTGAAAGAATTTTTAAAATCGGTCCAGTAGTTTTTGAGCCTATTCATTACAACCAAACAACAAACAAACAAAGTTTTCCTCTTTATAATATTAGTATAGATTACGAACAAATCGTTGTATTGCAAATTTGTCGAATTTAACTAAACAAAAGAGGGAGAAAAAACAAGAATAACAATCTTTGAATAATAACCAGAATAAGTTAAATTTTAATCATGAACTGACTGAAAGGCAGCAAGAGAACCGAAAAACCACTTGTGAATTGCTGCTCTCCCGGTTCAAAAGGAAGTCTGTTTTGCATCGAATCATTACGGGTGATGAAAAATTGGTGTATTCCTCCAATCCCAAGCGTAAACGATCGTATGGTCCGCCCGGTCACAAGCCAAAAACAACGGTCAAACCAAATCGCTTCGGCCGCAAGGCAATGCTGTGTGTTTTCTGGGATCAGCGAGGTATGATGTACGAGCTATTAAAACCAGGTGACACAGTTGATGGTACACGCTACCAACGACAATTGGCCGATTTGAACAGCGCTATACACCGAAGACGCCCAGAATATGCCGATCGGCGTCACAAAGTAATTTTTCTTGATGACAATGCACCTCCACATCGAACAACAGCGATCCGGGAATTGGTGGAGCGTACGATTGGAAACCGCTGGTGTATGCGGCTTACTCACCAGACTTGGCGCCTTCCAATGGGCCACGCACTTTCCGAGCAACGCTTCAATTCTCACGAAGAAGCCAAAAAATGGCTCGATGATTACGGTTTACGGCCAAAGACGGCCAATTTTTTTGGCGCGGCATCCACAAATGGCCTGAGAGATGGGAAAAATGTGTCGCTAGCGATCGCTATTATTTTAAAGATTAAATTTGTAACCATTTTTTGTTAATAAACGTTTGAAATTGAAAAAAGAGTCTCATTTCATAGGTATGTATTATATATATATATATAATAATAATCATAATAACTGAAAGTGAAGCGCATACGAGTACGTGTACAACTTTTGACCACAGCTTATTGACCGATGTTGCACTGTGCGATGCAATAGCTCTAGCGCGTTAACGTTAAAGTTTTAGGTCTACAAGCGACGCTGCGGCTCACACTCTAACAGTAAAATGTCGTGGTTGTCATTGGATGCAATTTTTTCCTCCATACTACCCTCTTACCTCCTCTATATCTTTCGCTTCGTGGCATTGGTTTCTTTCATTGAGCCTACATTTTGTAGCACGTGCAACAAACATTCGTGCCAAACATTTCCCACTTTATTGTGAAATGTTGCCACAATTGTTATACGTACGCTATACAAGTATGTAGTATGTGTGTGTGCTTATGTATGCATGAATCTTATATTATGTGCTTGTTAAAATCGTTGTTATGGTTGTTTTCATTATTGTTATTTAGTGGGCTTTGACACTGCCGGCATGTGCAACATTTAAAGCTCGTATCCAATCGATGACCCACTTTTGAGGCGTGACTCACAAACTGAGGCAAGCAAAATAATGTTCTTGCAGCAGCGGCAAAGTTACAAGTAAATACATACATACATATATACGAAATATGTGTGTTTGTTAGTGTATGCACAGTTGTCTTCAAAATAATAGGAATGACCTGAACTTAAAACAAAAAAATTTATTTATTGAAAAAAAATTAAATTTTATTTGGTTATTTTTTCACCACAAAATGGTTCATTTCATACAGTCTCCTCCTATTTGTGATGTGCGATTGTTGTTGTTCCATAAATGGAACGGGCTTCAATTTCATTTAAACAGATATTCAGAGGCGCTTTTTCATGGCAGAAATTCGTTCGTAGGCTTGACATTGCCTGTCGAGGGGCGACCGCTATAAGAAACCAATTTTGCTTCATTTTGGTGTTTCATGGAGATTAGAACCTTCTTCTTCTTGATTGGCACGTTAACCGCTTACCCGATTTTGGCCGAGTTCAACCAAGCGCGCCAGTCGTTTCTTTCTCGTGCTAACCGGCGCCAGTTGGACACTCCAAGTAAAGCAAAGTCCGTCTTCATCCCATATTTCCAACGCAGAGGGTGGCTTTCTCTTCCTCTGCTATCACCAGCTGGTATCCCATCGAATGCTTTCAGAGCCGGAGCATTTGTATCTATTCGTACGACATGACACAGGCAACGTAGCCGCTGGATCTTTATTCGCTGCGCTATGTCCATGTCGTCGGAAAGCTCATTGCTCCATCGCCTGAGATACTCACCGTCACCAACGTGCATAGGTCCAAAACTCTTCCGCAGAATCGTTCTCTCAAACACTCCATGATTCGAATGGTATGGTAATCACGCACCAATCCAAAAGGCTACGGCGGCCGCCGTATTATTATTATTATTATTATTTTTATTTTATTAATCGATGAGATCACTACACCTTTTCAGTGCGATTTGCTTCCATGCCTCCTGGACTGTGTTCCATAGACTTGATGATCTACGATCGGCACCACTCTTTTTTATATCCATCTATAGGGATGAGGTCAAGTGACTGAGCAGGTGGTTGAGAGGGTTTAAAATGCCTAATGCATCATCAAAACGCCCCATCGTTTAGAATCGTCGCCCATACTGGAACCGCTTACGCATTACTTTAGAGCGGCGCTCCATCTTCCTCATTGCAAAGTAATACCTACATACCCACGTAATGAGGAAGAATACCTAGGTGCTTGCGTCCGAGTCTCGCTGTTTTATACGGATAATTCTTTCCGCAAAACCACTGATGATCTCCCACGTTTCCTCGCTACTCGCCTCGCATCTTGTCGCATACATTTTCAGTGGTTATGTGACCGTCTGCATGCTCCAGCGTTCGATTTTCTTATTCCCAACGCAAGCATTGGAAGAATGTGTGTTCTGCATCATCTTCGCCGACATCCCCGTTTATGCATGTGGGATGTTTGCTTTTCCCTATTTTGAACAGGGATTTCTGGAAATACCCACGCCCCGAAAGCATTTGGATTGTATAGAAATTGACTTCACTGAAGTCCCTGTTATTCCATGGGGCGACGTCATAAATAAGCTTAGCCGTCCATCTGCCGCATATTTCGTTAATCCAGCGGTCTTGCCATAGCCTTAGGGTTTCATCCCATACTTTGCGCGCTGCAGATTTGCCAACTCTTTCTTCCATTCTCTCTTTCTTTAGCTTTTTCCCATAGCTTTTTCCTTTCAAAAGCTTGTAAGTGTATCGGTATTGATACAAATGCTTGATGCGCTACTTGCTGAAGGAAAGAAGATACCAAATCTATGTTTGAGAGTCTAGATGGAGGTGCTTTTTATTTCTTTCAATCATTCTAAAAATCTTCTTCAACTTGTTTTCAGTCTTATTTTTTGAACAGTACAGAAGCAAATCTCACACAGAAATTAATGTATAAAAATACTTTTATAGCAACTACCTCAAGATAATGTTTCGTAACACATGGGCTGAAAAGTCCCGGGCCTAACCAAGAAAGCAGGTTTTTTTTTGTTCAAAATTAACTTTGTTCATCAACGTAATTTCAATCAAGAACAACGCAATTATTCCAGCGCCACTCTGACATTTCAATACCACTTTTGTAGAACGTTTTATCTTTTGTTTAAAAAAAGGCCTCAGTTTCAGCGATAACCTCGTCATTCGCGCATTATTTTTAGGACTGCGAACAGCCAGTAGTCGCTGGAACCCAAATCTGGCGCATACGGTGAATGTGAGGGCAATTCGAAGTTCCATTCAAGTAGTTTTACCATTGTTTTGATTGACTTGTGGCAAGGTGCGTTGTCTTGATGAAGCAAAACAGTGAGCAAAAGCACGCACTTTGAACAGAGCTTTCTCATAGTCAAATGCTCAAGCAATATAAAGCCAACACAAGAAGATTCTTTTGATATCTTGACGATGTCAGCTAACTCACGCAACTTCACTTTTCGATCATTCAAAACGATTTTGTGGATCTTTTTTATGCTTTCTGGTGTTTCCACCTCATTTGGATGTCCATTCGGACAAGTCAGCAAATAATTGTTATATTGTTGTTTCTGATGGAGCGGAGTCCCCATAACACTTGTCAAACCATTGCTTCGCTGGAACGGTATTTTTTCATCAATAGCCAGTGTAAAATTACGAGGGCGGTTCAATAAGTACCCGTTTTAGATGACAGTAGGCGTTCCTGGGGGAAATTGGTGTTAGCATCGTGTGTTGTCATCTATCAAACGACGGCAAAACAAATTTCAGACTGATTGATAGGTTAGTTTGGATTTGGCAGCTATTCGAGTCAGACCTGTTTCGAGATTTTCGCTAAGATGGAAAAAGAACAGCATCGTTCGGTAATTCGGTTTTTGTTTCTGGATGGGAAAAAATGCAAGGAGATAAAAGCAAAGTTGGATGCTGTCTATGTGGACGATTTGCCTTGTACGACCACAGCTAGATATTGGTTCAAAGAATTTAAACGTCGGCGAACATCCGTTTTGATGAGGAGCGGCCAGGACGCCTGGCAGACGTGCCTTCCGAGGAAATCATTCAAAAAGTCCACGACATGAATCTCGCTGATCGACGAACGCAAGTACGTGAAGTAACAGAGGCCATAGGTAAAACACGAATCTCTTTCGCTCCATTGTTTTGAAAATAACAAAAGTAGTGTCACTCTCAGCTCAATAACGCACATAATAATGAATAGAATATCATGAAATTTTAACAGCTGTTTTTTAAGGTTAGTACCAACAGAAAAAAGAGGTGAATGCAATAAAAATAGCGCCATCTACTACTGTGGGCAAAAAGTAAGGTGAATTTATTTGTCAAACTTCGCGAGATTAAAATTTCGCCCTAGTTTTTTTCATGAGTTGGCAGCACTGTTAATAACATCTGGGCCAACTTTCATGTGAATGTCATTATCAGTAATATATTTACGCTTGTGGTTACCAAATGACCAATAGTGCATTTTTCGATTTTTACAATGTCTGATTTGATTGAGCAAAGAAGTGCCATAAAATTTTGTTTGCGGAATGAAATTTCGGCTGCGGAAACGTTTAGCATATTGCAGAAGGCATTTGGTGATTCGACCATGTCACAGAAAAATGCTTATAAGTGGTACAAAGACTTCAAAGACGGTCGAGAACGTGTTGATGACTTGGAGCTCTCCGGACGACCATCGACGTCAACAGATGACCAACACGCCAATAAAGTGAAGGAGTTAGTGTTCAAAAATCATCGGTTGACTATTTAAGACCTTATTGATATGATCGGAATATCAGAAGGATCTGTGAAAACCATTTTGAAAGACCATTTGGGCCTACGAAAAGTCAAATCTCGTTTGGTACCGAAAACTCTCAATTTCTTGGAAAAAAGTCGTCACGTTGATGTGTGTGAAACAATGCTTTCAGACTATCAGGACAAGCTCAAATGCATCATTACGGGAGATGAGACTTGGATTTATGCTTACGACCCTGAAACAACCGACCAATCAAGCGAATATCGTGCTAAAGGCGAGGCCAGACCGAAAAGAGCACGTCAAAGTCGTTCAAAAATAAAGGTCATGATGACAGTTTTTTTCGATTTTCGTGGTGTGGTGCACTATGAATTCCTTCCACCTGGCCAAAATTTTAATAAGGAGTATTACTTGAGCGTTATGCGTCGTTTACGTGAAGCAATTCGTCTAAAAAGACCAGAATTATGGGCCAACAACTCTTGGTTTTTGCATCACGATAATGCACCGTCTCAAACTGCATTCGTTCTTCGTGACCATTTCGCCAAAAATTCCACTCATATCGTTCCGCAACCACCGTATTCGCCTGATTTGGCTTCGTGTGACTTCTGGCTATTCCCAAAACTCAAGAGACCACTCCGGGGAACGCCTTTCGAGTCGACTGAGGAGATAAAAGCTGAATCGAAGAAGGTGCTGATGGCTATACCGGAAATGCACTATTTGGCATGTTTCGGGGATTGAAAAAATCGTTGGCACAAGTGTATTTCATCGAGAGGGGATTATTTTGAAGGGGATGAAATTGATTTACAAGAATAAATAACGATTTTTCATTTTACAACCAAATTCACCTTACTTTTTGCCCACAGTCATGTGTCAGGTGCGGGACTTTTCAGCCCATGTGCTATATTATCCCGTCAAAGTTACCACTAAAAGAGTGCATTGGGTGCTTGTTCCCACATGCTAAAAAATTGTGATTCAATATGGTACGGCCACTCTTATTATTTTGACCAAAGCTGTATGTGCATACTGCTTTATGTGTAGGGAAACCTGAACTTGTGAAACAAATTGCTACACGATTTCGGCAATTGCGAAAGTGAGCTAGAGTTAAAACATAGAAGGAAACGTTGAAAATTGCCTTTCTCTTACGAGTATATTAAAGCCGTGATTGAAGAATCGATACACCAGCACTCGACCGTACCGGCCGTAAAGCATACCCTCTGCATGGAATACTAAATTATGATATAATTGAAGTAAAAATTTCAACACATCACACAAAAGGACGTAGTGATGGGCAATTAAATCATTCTAGGACATCGTTGTGTGAAAGTCAGCAGTTGTTTGTATGGGAGAGAGGGCGAACGAGAAATAATTCCGATTTTAAATTTACTGGAACCGCAACAGTTCGGTATTGTTGAGTTTTCCTGCAAGGTGCAATAGGCATTGCGTTACTCATGAAAAGCTATTAAAAATATGTAATATAGCTGCCACACACGCAAATAACAACAAGAATAACAGTAAAGAAAACGGCGTTGCAAAACATTGTTTTATAATTCTTTGCAGTTAATTGAAGTTAAAGCGCAGGCTTTGACGCCCTGGTCTGAATGGCCTTAATATACCTTGGACTCATTTCTGAGTCGTTTCTCTACATTCTTGCGCGCATTCATCTGTTTGTAAATATAAATATGCACTTACAAGTATTTGCAATGTCACACAGATGTACAGATGTATGTGTGTATGTCATGATATGTCTCGGCTCGCTTCTTAAGGAGCGCATTTCCCTTGACCATTTTGCACTTTCGCACTCAGCAACATAGCATAGGCCTACATGCAAACGTGCAATATACAGGGTGTGTACGGTATTTGAGAACAATTTTAGAGTAAAACTAATTAGATTTTATTTTGATCAAATTTCAATGAAATTTCACGAAGTTTTTGTACTACATTAATCAAAAATCACTCACCTCACCTCACCGAGGGTGCGGAAACTATTGCTTACCCGAATTATATTGACCATAACGGTATTAATTGCCGTCTTCAGAGAAGAAATGGTGTTGTGAGACTGCTTGGCGTGAAACCAAGCTCAACTACGCCCTATACGTAGTAATCCAGGGAATTAAAGTCTTGAAAGTTAAGCGGCGATAAAATCTTGTATCGTCCTCTCTTTATGGGACTCTGCTCTTTCCTTGCTGAAAAACATAGAGGCTGTCGCCGCGTACACTATCAATCGACGGTTTCACTATTGTCTCTAAAATCTCGATACATGTAGAGAATTCACTCAAAGTCCTTGAGTAGAGAAGTGTGGGGCATGACATGTCCTTTGTTGTTTCTTCTTCTTCTTAATTGGCGCGATAACCGCTGACGCGATTTTCGACGGGTTTCCCAAAGCGCGCCAGTCGTTTCTTTCTTGTGCTAACCGGCGCCAGTTGGATACATCAAGTGAAACCAAGTCCTTCTCCACCTGATCTTTCCAATGGAGAGGAGGTCTTCCTATACCTCTGCTACCACCAGCTGCCACCGCATTGAATACTTTCAGAACCGGAGCACTTGTATACATTCGAACGACATGGCCCAACCAACGTAGCCGTTGGACCTTTAATGGCTGTGATATATCTATGTCGTCGTAAAGCTCATACAGCTCATTGTTCCATCGCCTGCGATATTCGTCGTTGCCAAGTGCAAAGGTTTAAAGATTTTCCAAGCTTCTGCGCCATACGTTAGGACGGGCATGATGAAGGCCTTGTAGAGTGTTAGTTTTGTTCGTCGAGAGAGGACTTTACTACTCAATCGCCTATTTAGTCCAGAGCAACACTTATTGGCAAGAGAGATTCTACGTTGGTTTTCCAGGCTGACATTGTTATCGGTGTTAATGCTGGTTCCTAAATAAATGAAGACTTTTACAACCTCGAAATCATAACTGTCAACAGTGGCGTGGGTGCCGATACACGAGTGCGCCGACTGTTGGTTTGATGACAGGAGGTACTTCGTTTTGTGCTCGTTCACCACCAGATCCATTCCAACACCTAAAATCATCCCAGTGGCTGGAAACTTCGTGTGCATGACAACATGAGGCTCTGTAGGATGGTAACACAGCCATCTGTAATTAAGTCATTTCTGTTGAGGTTCTGTTGGTCTTAGTGAAATTCTTTTCCGCAGAAAAAAAACCATAAAATTTCAGGCTCTTCAGGGTATTCAATTTTTTTTAAAGACGTTTTGTCTGTTCTTTCCTTTGCTCCAACATAAGCTGTCTTCTGCATAAGACGTAGATTTATTCCGCAGATCTTCATGGACAACTCGACGGATAAGAGCCTCAGAAACATTCAGTTCCCTCGCAAGGGCCCTCATTGATTTTGAAGGGTTCTCGTCATGACTTACACTTGTTGGCAGTGTCAGAACATTCCTCATATTTTTTGGTTTTTACCTGCATGTATCTTCATTTCTTGAATTAAGTTGTAGTCCCCCCTATCTTATCTGAGAAATAGCAAAAAGAAAAATAATGGTTTCGAGCAACTACAGCCAAATATTTGCATGCCATCAACTACAGTATGCACCCTGTGCATGCGTATGTATGAACTTATGGGTACAAACACACCTCTCCTTCGAACAACGAGCACTTATGACTAAAATTAGCATCACAAAAGAAAAGTAAAATGCAACTGCATAAAAGAAATGAAATTGTTATAAAAGTTTGCTTTTAAATGACGCTGAGATTTTTTTCTACTGCTTTTGCTGTAAAGTGCCCAGCAAAATGAGATTGTTGGTAATTGAAGAAGCACACACCCATGCACACACGTACATGCAAGTATGATGTCAAAGAAAGCATAAATCATGGGCAATTTTTATAGCACAGAGAGATACAGATGTATGTATGTATGCATCTTAAATTTTCCAAAACGCAAGCCAGGCTTTACTTTAATTATCAGCCATTTTAGTTAGTCGATAATAATAATTTTCTGCATATGAGTTACATTTTTGAAAAGCAGCAAAAGTCAGTCTTAGTTTGGACATTTTTGCCAAAACGTCTCCCTTTTCGTAGGGTGTGAAACCATTTGAGTGCAGCTTTGCTTTCCTACGCAGAAAGAATTCTTCTCAAAATAGGGCAAATCGCCTATTCAATTACGAGGGGATTCAATAAGTACCAGTGTTAGATATGAAGACACCATTTAAATTTTTTTTGTTTTCTCATATAGTCCCTTCCACTTCTCCCAACGCTCCGACCATTTTTTTAATCCTTCCAAAACATAGGATTTGTAGAACTCCCCAAAATACGCCGTGGTCTCGGCGCTTACTTCCTCGTTTGAACTAATTTTCCCCCACGCGCCATTTCTTCATGTTGGGAAACAAGAAAAAGTCGCAGGGCGCCAGATCGGGTGAATACGGGGGGTGCGGCAGCAATTCATACAGTTTGGCGGCGATAACTCCGAATGAACGGCAACAACTCTGGTGCGTTATCGTGGTGAAACAGCGCCTTCTTTTGCGCTAAATGCTTCCGTGTCTCCTTCAATATTTTGTGAAAGCTCTCCAATTACCCACTGTAGTATTGTCCAGTGATCACTCTTCCTTTTCCTAAAAAATCCATCAGCATCACGCCGTTCGCATCCCAAAAACTGTCGCCATGACTTATCCGGCTGATGGAACTGTTCTCGCCTTCTTTAGAACAGATGCACCGGGAGAAATCCGTTGGTTTAATTATTTCTTAGTTTCTCGACGGAAAAATTTCTTCGGATCTGGCTTAAAAGGTTGAAAAAAAGGTTGAAAATTTGAATTGAATCCGACAAATACTTTTCGAGTTATTCAACAATGAACAAATGGCGCTCGGGCGCTCCGGAGCTCGATAGCAAAACTTTAAATGCGTTTTTCTCAAAACTATGTTTTTTGATTTTTATTTTGCAAAAAAACAAAAAGTGCGAAATTTTTTCGAAATTCAATATTTCAAAACGTGTATTTTTTTTTAACTTTTTCCAAATCAAAAGGACATCTCAAACTTCAATTGAGCTGAATGTCCAGTAGCTAAAATGAGTTGTTTTTGAGTAATGAATTTTTGAGTAAAAAACCTGTTTCGCACTTTTTGGTTTTTTTGCAAAATAAAAAATTGTCAACTAATTTTTTCCTATTGTTTGTACATGAAGTCGCTAGTGCAAGTACTGACAATCATTTTGAACCCAGAAGCATTAAAATTGGTTCATTTTTGCCTAAGTTATGAGCATTTAAAAAAAAAATTCTTATTCAATGAAAAAAATCGATTTTGAGCCGAAAAACAAAAGTGCCGATAAATCTTGAAAAAAATTGTTTCCGAGCGAACAAAAAAATACGTGTCTCATTATTTTGACCAGAGAGCAATATATTTGAGTTACATCGAAATCGAAGAACATGTCCCAAATAGCCCGGTTGAGTTGAAATGGAAAGCATCAACTGTAACTTATGAACTGTAACTTTAAAACCGCTTGGCAGATTTCAATAAAATTTAAACTGCTTAAACATAAAAAACTCATGCCTGATCGAAAGATTTTTTTCGATTTCGAAAAATTTCGATTTTTTTTACAAACTAATTGTCGTTTTTTTCTCGAAAATCTGAAAAATATTTGCTGAGGCCGCCATAATTTTGAGGCCGTTAATTTTGAAAAAAAAATCGATCGATCAGGCACAAGATTATCTATTAACAAAACTAATTTCTCTTGATTGATTTTAGATGAATCTCCAAGGACTTGTGATGATCACCGCAAGGAACTTCTGGAGAAACGGACTCCTCACAAACAGCGATAACTTTAACAATTATTATTATTTTTTTTTAATTTTGCCAAAGTCAAGTCGAAGCTATGTTTTTATTTTTGTAAAATAAAGCAATTGACTAGCAAAAACATTACTGAAAATCATCATTTTCTCGGGCCTCTGACTACCCCTACTATTTTTATCAACCGATTTCTAGGGGCTCTTGTCAAATGTTCATTCCATGCTCGTCTTCTGGCTCTCATGAGTTTTACAATGTCGGTCATCCCTGTCTGTGTTCTTATCTCCTCGTTTCTTATATGGTCTAGTCTAGTTTTCTCTAAGGGCATGCATTTCAGTAGTCCGCAGCAGCTATTTCGTTTTCATGTTTTCTGCACGAGCTTCTGCTCCATAAGTCAGTATCGGCCTTACAATTGTTTTATAGATTAGTGTTTTATTTTCGAGCTTGTTTTTCCAGACGATTTCTCGGAGGCACCGTTTGCGCATCTCTCTCGCACCTCTGTTATTATATCTCGATTGCTAGATACAACTATACCCAAATATTTAAATTGCATTACTTGTTCTATCATATGGCGGTCAATCTCCAACTTACATCTTTTAGGTTCTTTTGATATTACTTAAGCAATGCAAAAGCCTTTGAAGATTATCTTCGCAATCAGCTACCAAAACAGCGTCGTCTGCGTAACATATTATTGATATGTTTTCATTGTCCATTTGGTATCTAGCTAATTGCTTTACCTCTGAAATAATTTTATCTATAATAAGATTGAAAAGTTGTGGACTTAAGGAGTCACCTTGCCGTATTCCGGTAGCGCAATTTATACTTTGGCAAGCAGAAGTCTTTGCGATCTTGCAGGCATGCAAAATGCTTAAGGAACGCGGGAACGAGGGAGATATTAGCATTTTCTCCGATAGTCAAGCCGCAATTAAGGCGCTGACGACACCATGGTGCAGAACGAATTTAGTAATCTCATGTAAAGAAGAGATCAAATATCTTGGGTGTGCAGGTAACATTTCTCTGATCTGGGTTCCAGGACATAGGAACACAGAGGGAAATGCAAGGGCTGATGAGCTTGCCAGCAAGGGGACTGAATTGGCCTCAGAGACCTCCTACCCGGTTATCGGCATCCCACTGACAGTTGTTAAAGGGGAACCCAGAAAAGCGCACAAAAAATGGAGCTCCATTTCTTCATGTGCTATTTCGAAAAACCACTGGCCCCAGTACAATACACGAAGGACTCAGAAAGGCTTTTGGACACCTCGCCATTCAATTTTCAAACTCGTAGCTGTGTTTACCGATCACCGGACGATAGGCACACATGCGGAAAAGTTAGGGTTACCATTTAATCCCCATTGCAGAAACAGTGGGGACCCTTCAGAGAACGTTTCCACGACAGTCGGTTCTACGTTACCGAAACGACCCGGATTTATATCCGGTCAAGGACTGTCACTCCAGCAGCATTCTCCGTATGTAAATATGGGGAATGCTTATGCTGCTACAACAACAACAACCCTTCAGAGAAGGAAACTGTTGAGCACTTTCTCTGTAAATGCCCGGGTTTGTCAGCTAGTCGACTAAGGTCACTGGGTGCTCCTTTCTTCGACAGCCTGGGGCAGTGCGCCAAACTAAATCCCATCAATTTTCTTCATAGCATCAACGTCTCTGGTTGGCTATAGATATCTGCCTGTTGGAGGTCTCATAATGGTATCAAAACGGCGCTTTAGTGCTACTTGAGGAGTGCCAAGTGCACTTCAACCATTTCACCTACCTTCACTTACCTACGTGGTATTGATATCGCTGATGACTTGTAGGATTTGTCGAGGCGCCTTTCTTTCTTTTAATATTTGCAGTACATCCTCAAGTTTGACGCGATCAAACGCTTTTTTCCCATCTAAAAACAAAAAGCGAATTACCGAACGATGTTGTTCTTTTTCCACCTTAGCGAAAATCTCGAAACAGGTCTTACTCGAATAGCTGCCAAATCCAAACTAGCCCATCAATCAGTCTGAAATTTGTTTTGCCCTCGTTTGATAGATGGCAGCACACGATGCTAACAGAAACTTTCCTCAGGAACGCCATCTGTCATCAAACACGGATACTTATTGAACGCCCCTCGTAAGTCTTTCCATGACGAAATGTAAATGAATGACAGTAGTCACGCGTGATCTTTCCAAAAAACCCTCTAGGAGAAAGTACCCCCAATCTGATCACCCTTTACATACAATTAAGTACTCCAAATGGTTGTCAACAGTAAACAAAATAAATAATAACAAATAATTGTTGCATCTGAAATGAATTAGGTAATTATGGTATTCGTTGAGCAAAATATTTCGCCAATTTGAAAGCGAAATGAAAAAGTGGAAAATCACTAAATATGAACTTCTGTTGTACATTTTATTCGGCAATAAATAAATAGAAAAATAGAAAAAATAAGAAATGCTCAAAAAACGAAAACCATGAAAATGTGATCACAACAACAACAACTGCTAACGTGGTCACAAAAAGCACAGCAGCAGCAATAACAACACGAACCAGAGTAAAAAAAAAAATCAAAAATGGAAATGATCTCACCGTATTTACGCAAATGTAGGTATGTTTGTATGTAGCAGTTGTTGCTTCGATTGGCGTCGTTACCTGCGGCGATAGTATTGCGCTGCTGCAGAAGCTCTTGGCTGGAAGTGCTGATTATCGCCTTCTAGACCAGCGGAGTAAGTACGGGCAAACACGCAAATGCACATACATATGCATATGTATGTGTATGTGCATGTAGGTATGTACCTTAGATTTTACACATCATATTTCCTAAGCAATTTAATGTACAATGAATGTTATTTAATTGCATGAGCAGGCAGATCACTTAACCAAAACACATTTACAAACAAGAAACCATTAAAAAATTTCTAAATTCGGACGAAACCGAACTTTATACGAGTTTACCAGGTGCATGTTTTTAGTGAAGTGTCAGGCATTGTAATGGAGTGCTTATACTTATACATATTTTACTTATATCTTCAGGACTTTTCATATATTCCTCAGTAAAGTATACAGGGTTTGATTGAAAACTAATGAGCCTTATTTTTTTTAAGCTGTTTTATTAAACCTTTTGGCTTATACAATTAATATTCTTCAAAATAGGACCCTTGATCGTCAATGCACCGCTGGTAGCGGTCCTTCCACTGCAGGAAACATTTTTTAAACTCATCCGCCGGAATCGCGTTCAATTCGGCTGTCACAGTTTTTTGGATCGCCTCGATGGAGTCGAAACGCCTCCCCTTCAGCTTTCTTTTCAGTCGCGGGAACAAGAAGAAGTCCGGAGGGGCAGGTCTGGGCTGTAGGGAGGGTGGGGAAGTACCGGAACCCCCATATTGGCCAATGCAGAGGTGCGGAGGAAGGCGGTGTGCGCCGGCGCATTGTCGTGATGAAGGGTCCCATTGTTGACGAGGTCGGGCTGAACCCGGGCGACGCGGTTTTTCAGCCGAAGGAGCACTTCTTTGTAAAATGCCGCGTTTACAGTGCTTCCTGGAGGTACAAACTCCTTGTGGGCGATGCCTCGAGAATCGATGAAAAGATGATCAGCATGGTTTTGACCTTAGTTTTCGACATGCGCGTCTTCTTGGGTCGTGGCGACTGGCTCGTGTGCCGTTTTACCTGGGCACTGGACAGAGATTGGTCCCCATAAGTCTCCTTGAGTAGCCCAATGGTTTCAGTACTCGTTTTGTTTAGCTTTACGCAAAATTTGATGGAGTAACGTTGCTCCAGACGCTCCGCGCGGGAAGGCTCATTACTTTTCAATCAAACCCTGTAGATGCATTGCATTCAAGGACTAGCATTTGACGCATATTGAAAATATGTTTGCTTACAGGCCGTACTTATTGAGGCGTTCGTGAAAAGTGCTCTAGTTTAAAAAGGTGTAGATTTTCTGACTGCACGACAAGGGAAATCTAATGCAGCCAGAATTTTAAAGTCGAAATTATTGATACGGTTAAACGGGTTCCCACATCTTCTTTCCAGTTTTATAAACGGGTCAACCGAATGGGTCAAAGATGCATGAGAAAACTGGCGCAGGTACAGATGAACCTGGCATCAAACATTTCTGTGCACTGAGTAAATGATTCAACGTTCGGCCGACTGAGAATCGGGCAATTAATGCATGCGCCACATGATGTACACAATACAGAGGTGTGCCCATCATCAGACCGCTAATCAGCTGATTGGCTGACGTAGCCGGGGTCATGAGAGCGGGTTGTTTACGAAATAACTGAGATTGTGTTGGTCTGAATAACGATTGATTGAGCGAGTGTGTGAATACGTGTGAAATGAGCAGGCAGAATTGTGCTAGCAGCGAAATGACCCAGCCTGGTAATCGATCATTGTTGCACGCGCTCACATAAACTTCGATAAATGTTTAAAGCGCACATTTACTGAGATCTTTTTAGACAGCCAAATTGCTATCAAGACTATCAAGCTAAAGAGTGGTGTGACACTCTACAGTTTACGCCAGAAAAAATCCCAACTATGATGTGCCGGTTACACTTGGTTACTACAGAATAGCCGATTATAAAGTCATTGACAAGCTTGGCAACATCTTTTTGGGACCGGCGGCGTTCTGTGACCTTAGCTGGTATTCTTACAGTTTTGAAATTATTGAGTTGATTAGCTCAGAGCGGAATAAGTTTAGGGGAAACAAAGAGAGCATTACGGGCAGGGCAAAAGAATATTAATATATTCAGTAGAGCTGATTTTTTTAGATACAGTTCGACCATTGCAGAAAAATATTATATGAACAAAGCTTCAATACCTAGAATACTATGCGCACGGGTATAAATAAGTTTCCCACAAAATTAGTGCCATCCACACGCCGAGTGATCATTAAAGTAGACTTTAGATTTCGGATCGGTTTAATTTATTTTAGCAACAACAACGCGAATAAGATTAATATCTTGCTTTTAGTGCGAATAAGCAAAGTATTGGGTTGGGGAATAAGTTCATAGCGTTTTTGGCGAAGGGTGAATATTCATTCGATAGAACTCTTTCTGCACTACAAAACTATTATATGTTACATCCATTTTTGAGTTATTTAATTTTTTATTTTGAGACTTAGAAATGGAAAACCCAGGAGGCAAAAATCAACATTTTCGACACCTGATTTATTAAATTACGAGGGGGTTCAATAAGTACCCGTGTTAGAAATGAAAACATCAATTTATACAGATGAGATACATTTCTCACAACGCTCCGACCATTTTTTATCCACTCCAAAATAGGATTTGTCGAAAATGCGACTCTGTCTCGGCAATTACTTCCTCGTTTGAAATAAATTTTTTTCCTGCGCGCCATTTCTTCATGTTAGGGAGAACATTTTCGACACCTGCTCTTCTATGCGCTTCTCATCGAGGTCAAAAAACTGCCGAAATAGCCCTGGACTTTTGCGGGACTTCATTAAATGGGATTTACTGAAAAATTGGGAGACTGGGTGCTTCATGAGCTCAACGAAAAAAAACAAAGAAAGTCGTCTTCAAATTGTTTCTCAGCATATCTTCCGCCATTGAGCAACTTCACTTTTTGTACTGAATCGTCACGGGAAATGAGAAATGGTGCCTATAACTGCCTACATCGAAATGAAGCAAAGAAAGAAGTGGGTGGCTCCAGGAGATACCCCAAAGTCGAGTGTCAAGTCGGATCCTCAATCAAAGAAGTTCCAGACATGTGTTTGGTGGGACTGGGTGCGTATGGAAATGCTCGAAAAAATACCACGGTCAACAAGGAGCTCTACATTGGCCAGCTACACCGCGTGCATGAGGCTATTTGACTGAAAAGACCTGATCGACATGGCCAAATGTTACTCCTTCACGACAACGCTAGTGCAAGTCGTCAGAGCCGCATTCCAAGAGCTCGAATGGGAGGTACTTCAGCATTCCCTGCATTCTCTGGACCTTGCACGGACCGATTACCATATTTTCCGCTCCGTATCAAATCATATGAAGGGCGTTACCTTCGATAACAAAGAGGCCCTTAAAAAGTAGCTCAACAGCTGGACACCACACCAGGCGATTTTTGACGAAACGGCACCAATGAATTGGTTGAGTGGTGAGAAGAGGTTGTAAACAACAACGGCGAGTATATAATTGACAAAATTACTGATATAATTATTGTTTTTTGTTCAAATAAAAGTCTTCGGTAAAAACGCTACACAATTCCACCATAGACACACAATAATACTACTACTGGAATTTTCAAATGAACAGCCGGGACCAACGTGCCCAGTGGTTTTGGCAAAGAGTGTAATTATTGGATCTTGGCCGAGGAACCTGAAGTTTTAAGTCGACACCGAGCAGCAAATGGTTTTTAATGAGTCAGAAGTACACTCGGAGGTTTTTTTCTGTTTCTTCTCCGAGTGTACATATTTTCTGCTTCTTCATGGCAAAAATATAGAGGTTTGCCATTACCTGCCGAAGAGCGACCGCTATGAGAAAAAAACTTCTTCTATCATTTTTGGCGTCACGTGCACGGAGATTCGAATATATGCACTTCCAAATGCTAGCCAAGCAACTACTCATTCTGCTATGGAGGCCGCCATGTGTAAATATTATCATCACAGCATCACAGTTTATGGTGAGCCATTGCTTCCGTTACAATTCGCCTTCACATCACTCGGTCTTCAGCTTTTCTTTCGACATAAGATATGCCTATAGTTACTACAGGGTGCACGATATGAAGTGTTACCAACTTCACACTGCTTGTATCTGTAAAACAGCTCATGACATCAACAACAAAATTGTCCTAATGACAGTTCAATGTATTGTTTATAAGCCATCAAAAGCATTTGTGTCTCAGTTTTGTTGAATTTTTTTTCTGTGATGGAATTCAAACGTAATAGTGTGATTGCGTTATATTTGGCTGGAAAAGCACAACCAGCCATTGTTCGTGAGCTCAGTCACCTCAACGTGAATAAAATGTTTGTGTATCGCACTATAAAACGTTACACTGATACTGGTAGCATTGCAAAACGCTATGGAGGTGGACCAAAAACAACCGCAACAACGCCAGAAATGGTTCGGAAAGTGAAGGCTCGACTTGAACGAAATCCACGTCGAAGTGGAAGAAAAATGGCCAAAGAACTGAAAATATCGCAAGACAGTATTCGACGCATATTGAAAAATGAGCTCAAGGTCAAGGCTTACAAGTTCCAAAAAGCACACGATCTTTCACCCCAGCAAAAAAAAGTTCGTGCGAAAGAGCAAAGGATTTGTTGCGTTTGCACGAGCGTGGCGAATTTCCTAACATTGTGCTTTCTGATGAAAAACATTTCCCAATTGAGCAGTTCATAAACACTCAAAACGATCGTGTTTACTTGACCGAACGCTCATGCGAGAATTTGAGCCTACGTATGGCCACTCGAAGCAATTTCCCATCGCAAGTAATGGTTTGGGCCGCAGTGACCGCTGATGGACGCTCGCCAATCGTTTTATCGAGCCTAGTGTCAAAGTGAATGCGACTTATTGTCGGGGAAATGTTTTAGAAGCTGCTTTAGAGCCGTGGACACGCCCACATTTCGGTCGTAGACCATGGACGTTCCAACAGGTTCCGGCACCGTCTCATAAAGCTCGTGTGAACCAAGAATGGTTAAAAAATCATGTTCCACACTTCATTTTATCCACACAATGGCTTTCGAATTCGCCAGACAAAAATCCGATGGACTATTCTATATGGTCCATTTTGGGGAGCAAGGTGAGGACTAAAAAATATGCCAGTATGGATGCACTGAAAAAAGCGATTATACGAGAATGGGCCAAAATACCTCTAGATCACATTTGTGCAGCATGCAACTCATTTGTTGACCGTTTGGACGCTATAGTCAAGGCAAAAGGTGGTCATATCGAGATAAAGTGAAAATATGTTAAAATTGTCATCATTTTTGAACAATTTTGTCTTTGAAATCAATAAAAACTAATTTCACACAAAAAAGTTATGGTGTTTTGAAAAGATAACACTTCATATCGTTCACCCGTATGTCGTCTTCTATGTCAACTCTCCATCATTTTCTCGCCTAGCTTCTTCTTCTGTCGCCTTGTGGATTTGTTTCAAAGATCTTTTATAGAGTTCTATCGTTGCTCATTCGCAGACTCGAATTCTTTACGCTTTAACGTATCTCATAACATTTGCACCGGCTTCATTGGATTCCAGCACCCAGACTTTGTAACCATATGCGAGTGTAGGTCTTTTGACGATTTTATATAATCGAAGTTTCGGATTTATGCAAAGTAGTCTCGACGTTATTAGTTTTGTTGCGTGTATGGTAAGTGATGTACATTTCTTTCTGCGCACTCAGCACAACTCCAACGTACTTAGGTAGGTAGGTAGGTAAAATGGTTGAAGTATTAATCCGGAGCTCCACAAGTAGCACTAAAGCGCTGTTACCATTATGAGACCTCGAACAGGCAGATATCTACAGCCATCAAGAGCTGTTGATGTAATGGAAAAGGTTGCCAGCCTGTCGAAGAAAGAAGCTCCCAGTGACCTTAATCGTCTAGCTGCCAAGCCCGGACGTTTACAAAGAAAGTGCTCAACATTTTTCATCTCTCAAAGGTTTCCCGCGTATACGCCGATCGTCCAATGACCGGTAAGCACAGCTACGAGTCTGGAAAGTGAACCGCGTGAAGTAGCCAAGACTTTCTGAGTCCTGCGTCTATTGTACTCGGACCAAAGGGTTTTCGAAATAGCACATGAAGAAATAGAGCTCCATTTTTTCTACACTTTTCTGAGAAATAAGTTGTACAATTCCACTTTAACAACAGTAAGTGGGATGCCGATGACCGGGTAGGAGATCTCTGAGACCAATTCAGTCCTCTTCCTGGCAAGCTCACCAGCACTTGCATTTCCCTCTGTGTTCCTATGTTCTGTAACCCATAACAGGGAAATGTTACCTGCACACCCAAGAGATTTGGTGTTCGCCTTAGAGGACTTGCCCAATTTGGATCTGCACCATGACGCCATCAGAGCCTTTATAGTAGTTTTGTCTATCGGAAAAAATTGTATATATTGTCTCTCGCTCCCACGTTCTCTAAGCAATTTGTATGCTTGCATGATCGCAAAGACTTTCACCGGAAAAACACTAGCAGTACTTAAATTCATCGACTTTTTCAAGGCTATAGCTGCAGATTTGTAAGTTACGTGTTGCCCCACCTTCTAGTTTTTCTTCGTTGATAGCAATCAAATGCTTCTAGACGGATAAATGTCATCCGCATAGGCCCACATTTGGGTAGATTTCTTAAAATAAGTGTCTGCTGGATGAGAGAAGAATGAGCGCAAATTCTCTTTTACACCTGAGATCACTTCGAAACGTTTAGTGACATTATCTTGAATTCCCTCCTTTGCCCAGGTGTTTGTTAAAGCTATGCTGATCAGACCGACTGCTTATAAGGACCGAAAGTATCCGTATTCGTAAATGCGCATGTTCGCAGTATTTTTTCCTATTAGTTTTAGACATCAAATCAAACTATTTTTTGTTCATTGCATATCTTCTATTTAACATCCATCAAAACGGACGCCAGCGACGTCAAAACCAAAAAATTGCTAAAAAAGTACTTTTAACTGGAAAGTCCCAAATGAACCAACACAAGTTCAATACACATACATATTTACAAATATTTACAAATACACAGTCATCATATTTCTTTATTGCCAATGGCAAAAAAGTGAAAAACGATATTACACGAAAAAAAGAATTACAAAAAACTTGCGAAATTCTGTACTTGAAATTCTTTTCACCAGATTTGTAGTTGTATTTATTTTTTAAATGCAAGCATACGTTGTTTTTGTTTTACAAAATCACAAAAAATCAAAAATTGTGAACAAATACGATTGAGCGAAAAATACATACGGACATAAATTTTTTAATAAGATAAGCGCTTTATAACTTTTTTTTTCTGGAGCGGAAGAGAACCCCCGCAATACCACCAACAAAAACGTCACATATTTATGCACATAAACAGGCAATTCCCGAAGTATAGAGCAAAATCGCATTTGAACTCATGCTAAATTTACGATTTGCTAGATGTTTATAGTAAAAAAATCAATAAAAATATCAACAACTTTGTGGCTAAATTTGCGTGCCTCTTGACGCTCAGTTACGGAAATGTGGGCTACAGCTTAGCTAGTCAAACTAGTTTCTCAATTTCCTCCCACCATTAAGTCAGTCTCTCTGCCATCGTTGGCTCAGAACGCGTCAGCTTGTTTTATTAGCGCCTAGTTTGGTTGTCTCTGTTAACTTTACTTGGAAATATTTAAACTGAGCACTGCATACACCATCACCCCCCCATGATATCATCGCTTCCTTTAGTCTACCATCTACGAGTTGTTAAACCATGTATGTACATATACAGATATTTATGTATGTATACATATGCACGTATGTGTGAGTAATATCTAGTTTTGGACCATATAAAAGTGACCGAAATCATACGCGAACTAGTGTCAACATGAGCGGTAAACAATCGTAAAAAATTAAGAGTTCTAGAGATATGTTAAACAAAGAACAAAAACAAGGTGGGTATACCCACATATACAGGGTTTGATTGAAAAGTAATGAGCCTTTCCGCGCAGAGCGTCTGCCAAGCAATCAACCGAATCGGCTGATGGGGGAATTTGATCGTTGGACCTTCTCCTTCCACTAGAAACCGGTCCCAGTTCGCTGGCAATAGCGGTGCAGTCAATATCGCTCCGCGCGTGAAAGCTGTTTTAAAAGTGTGTTAGAATTTTGCAGTGGCGAAAATGCAGCGATCGTTGGAGCAACGTTACTCGATCAAATTTTGCGTAAAGCTAAGCAAAACGAGTACCGAAACCATTGGGCTACTCAAGGAGGCTTACGGGGACCCATCTCTGTCCAGTGCTCAGGTAAAACGGTGGCACAAGTTGTTCAAGGAAGGCCGGGAGGACGTCGAAGACGAACAGCGATCTGGAAGGCCTTCGACGACGCAAATAGACGAAGATGTGAACCGGGTTCGCATTTTACAAAGAAGTGCTCCTTCGGCTGAAAAACCCCCTACTCTGCACCTCTGCATTGGCCAAGATGGGGGTTCCGGTGCTTCCCCACCCTCCCTACAGCCCAGACCTGTCCCCTCCGGACTTCTCTTGTTCCCGCGACTGAAAAGAAAGCTGAAGGGGAGGCGTTTCGACTCCATCGAGGCGATCCAAAAAACTGTGACAGCCGAATTGAACGCGATTCCGGCGGATGAGTTTAAAAAACGTTTCCTGCAGTGGAAGGACCGCTACCAGCGGTGTATTGACGCTCAAGGGTCCTATTTTGAAGAATATTAGTTGTACAAGCCAAAATGTTTAATAAAACTGCTTAAAAAAAATAAGGCTCATTACTTTTCAAACAAACCCTGTACATTTATGCATATACAGGCCAATGATTGCGAAAGTAAAAAAAATGCATTCATTTATACACCTTATTTTGGAAGAAACAAATCCATTATTATTATTGATTGCCTGTTTGGGCACTGCGACCTGAAGAGATCTATTGTGCAGCCGTGTAGCCTACTCAAACAGTCTTAGGCTGTTAATAAATCCTAAAAATACTATATACTTAATTTCCACCAGGAGGTTTGGATCTATAGCCCCATTTCCCAGGTAATTTAGTCTGCGTCGTGCCACTGCTGGGCAGTCGACTAGAACGTGTTCTGCTGTTTCTTATGCCTCTTTGCAGAGTCTACAGGAATCGTTTTTTATCGCACTTATCACTTTTATGTGATAATAAAGTTTACAGTGTCCTGTTAGCAGTTCAGTGTAAAGTTTTATGTCCTTTCTACTTAGGTTAAGAATTGCTTCTGCCTTTATCCGTTCTGGATCTATGACTCTTTTCGATTGCCGCATGCCCAATTGTGCTCTCCACTAATCGATTAGGCCTCGTTGTTCCTGCTCACGCAAAAAGGCAGTTTTGAACTTGTTATTTATTCCGCAGAAAGGTTCAGCACCTATGAAGGGAGTGTGTGCCCCCTTTTTCGGTAAAGTGTCCGCAATTTCATTCCCTTCGTGCCCCTCATGTCTCGGAACCCACATCAAGGTAACAAAGTTTCTTGATGCTAGGGTGTTGAGAATTTTAGAATATTCCCAGACCAACCTTGATTGGAATGAGAAGCGATCCAGCGATTTTAGAGCTGCTTGACATTCAGAGAGAATGTTAATATTGGCACCGCGCGTGCCTCTCCGTAGACATTTTCTGGCACACAGCTCTAAGGCGTGGACCTCCGCCTGGAATATGGAAGTGGATTTCCCCAGTGCAATTGCTTTTTTGAAATGTGGCCCCGGCACTACCGGCTTCCAATTTGAACCTATCAGTAAACCACACCTGTGCCCACTGTTTCAAGGATAGTTCATTGTTTCTCCACGCTGAGTGATCACTAATGACCACTTTGAATTTCTTGAAGAATTCTAGTTTCCTTTCCATCTTGTCGTGGACAGTCAGGCATGGAGAGTTCAGGATGGAACCTAGAACTCTTACATGTCCTGCAAGATTGCCTTCTTTGAGATGGAGTATATTAGGAAGCCTTAGATCTGCACTGACTGCCGTCCGTTTGGCTACAAGGTATAGTGGTATGAGTCCAGTGACCATTCCTAAAGCTGCTGTGTGGCAGGTTCGCTTTGCCCCCGACAAGCTCAGACAGGATATTCTATAAAAAATCCATTATTTTTTGGTAAAATGTTTCCGCAATTGCTTTAAAACTGTTTTATAGTCGATCTTTAGTTCCTGAACGATGCTAACACTACTAACAACCAGGTCAACTTCGATTATTTCTGTGATTTTATCGACATTGCCGACATCGAGGTATTGATAACTACAGACATCTACCGAGAAAATAAGGGACTAATACTTAGTCTTGCCATAAATTCTGTGACAAATTTTACAAGGCATACGGCGCGAAACAACAAAACGACACAATCTATGCTAAAACCTCTAAAGACGCAAAAAATGTTTGTTCCAAGGGTTCAGCGTCAGTCTCCGTAATTTGTGGGGAGTGTCTTGTAAAGGCGTTACCTCACTTCATTTCTGAGAAAAGTCATTAAATACCTGGGCAAAAGTGTACCAGGAGGATGTTTTAGAAGGCGTGGTGAAATAGTTGAGCAGTACTCTCTCCAATACACTGCGGGGTTCAAGATAATGAAATTCCCGATGAATTAGCCAACTATGGATCAGCGGTTCCTCCACAGGGACCAGAGCCAATAATCGGAATCAGTTCTGCAGAAATCAAGAAGTGGATTAGCGATTATGTATGCAATTTACAAAAAGAGCGTTGCTCCGGTCTGCAACGCTGCAAAACTGCAAAGTGATTTGTGACAACCTCGAACAGAAAACTGCCGGGCTCTCTTCTATACCTTGGAAGAAAAGACCTTCGGTTGATGGCCGGTATTATTACAGAACACAATCCAGAACACCACTCTTGGAATAATTAAGAACCCGATTTGCCTGTCTTGCTTAGAGGAGGCGGATGGCACTGAGTATGTTTTCTGTGAGTGTCCTGCCTTTACTAAAGCAAGGCTACGAATTTCGGGTTCCGATGTCATGAGAATGTATGACATTCGTTCTCTCAAACTGAAGGATATTTTCAGATTTATCAAAGAATCTGGAAAATTTTCACAGGACTATCTACCTCTATTCTATCGTATCTTTTTCCTTCTGTTATTTCTCTCCTTTCCTCCTTGACTATCTACACTTTCACTTTCCTGAGCTTTAAATATAATCGGCTTCTTAGCCTGAGTGCTTCAGGAGTTACCAAATCAGTCGGTGCGTCTTGGTTGGATCTTTCAAATTTCAATTTCAATTTAATTTCAATTCCATAAAACTCTCTTCAATGGAGATCTTCCCGCAAGATTCCGCTCCAACTTATAAGGCAAAAAGTACAACGCAGTGGTTAAAAACAATATTCCAGGGCTTGTGGCCGCAGAAGATTGGCCGTCCGCAAGTCCAGATCTGAATCCATTGACTACAGTTTGTGAATTGAAGCAAACGACCTTTCGAAGACCTCACAGAAATTTGGAGAGTTTCAAACAATCTTTGCTTCGTGCAGCGACGTCAGTATCCATGGAAACCTTGCGTGCTGCAATAACTAAATTTCCTAATCGTTTGAAGGTTTGTATAAAGGAAATTTATTTTTTAATATTTACATGATTAAATAAAACTAACTTTCATATAGCCCGTTATAGGGCTTAGCTTGTAACAGAACTTATGGCAGGTCTAAGTATTAGATATGGGAATCAGTTTCCGCCCTCGTAAAACAGGTGTCGCTACTGATACTATTTTTGTGTTCGCTCTAGTAATATACTAGTGATTTGAAGGTGTATATGTGAGGTCTCGATCGCAGTAGTTGACATTCTAACCTTTTTTTTCTGACGTCAAAAATGTCCACGTCAGAAATGTTTACCGGTAAACCCTTGCATGCGATGCGAATTGTCCAGAAAGCAGGCAGCTGCGTGCCACATCAATTGAAGGAGAGGGATATCGAGAGACATTTGGTGACATGTGAGATGCAGAAAAGAAAAGATTTTTCTATTATCTTAACCCTAAGCGTCGAAAATGTTGGAGCTTGCGAGGTGAACCAGGCCCATTGGCAACGAAAAAAAAAAAATTCGTGCTTCAAAGGTTATGTTGTGCATCTGGTGGGATCAGAAGGATGTCATCTATTAAAAACTCCTTAAGCCATCTGAAACCATCACTAGCGATCCTTACCGACTGTGGCTAATTCGTTTGAATCGAGCTCTCAAAGAAAAGCGGCCGGAATGGGAGGGTAGACTTGACAAACTGATTTTGCTGCGTGACTACGCCAGGATACACGTTGCTAAATCGGTTCAGAAATATTTAGAGGGATTAAAATGGAAAATCTTGCCGCACCCGCCGTATTCCCCAGACATTGCACTTTTGGATTACCATCTGTTCCGATCAATGCAGTCAGCCCTTATTGGAGAGCGGTTCACTTCTTATGAGAGCAGCGCAAACTGGCTCAAGTCAAAAGAACTGGAATTTTTCGTCAGAGGAATGCAAAGGCACATACTTCACATAATTTCATGTATTTTTTAATTGTTTAAATAATTCGTACCTGTGGCTAAGAAAGGACGAGAACTTATTCCCATACCCAATACATTCATTCACTTTCAGCCTGTGAACAAACGGCAGAAGGTTTTCAAGAGAAACTTTTTCATGTACTACCGAGGGGAGATTCTGTCGGTATGCGAACAATCTTTTTTATATTAGTCAATGGACTTATATTTCAACCAAGTAAGCATAACATAGCACGAGTAAGAGCACATGGCAACTCTACTACTCACACACAACAAAATGATCAAGCATAAACTCGATTCAACTTTGAAAAAGATCGCCTAAATTGCGCTGTTAGTTAATTTTCTCACTTCATAATGATCGCTGTGTTTACCCTTCTTGTTATTGTTGTTGTTGTTTTAACAAATTTAATTGTTATTACTTTTGTTTTTGCTTATGTTGTACGCACTAATGTACTCTTTAAACTAAAGTGTCATTGTTTCTAATTGCAGTTGTTGTGGCTTCCCCGAGAGGTACATACATTTTGACAAGTTTTACCATAACTAACTGCAGCCTGACCTGCTTCATTTTCGGCTGAGAATTTCGGCTAAAAATCATTCACACTGTCGCTTACTGTTGTGTCTGTAAGTGTCAAGCAAGCAACCGGTGGGCAAGCAAACCACTGAGCGGTACACAGCAGAGACCTTCTTAGCAGCTCAGCAACCAACTTAGAAGTCACCAACCTACAAATTTACTTGAAGCCACAAATTCGAATGTAAAACCAACAAGCTGAGAATAAACCACAATTGTTTTTCGCATTAATTAACATAATTTTTTTTTAGAAAAAAAGAGAAGGAAAATAATAAGTATTTTGCCGCATACAAATTTACCTACTTCACATTTACTGTCTGCAATTGCTACACCTACAAAAAAATTTCAATTCACACTTTCAAAACGTGCGAAAATATTTGTTTTTTTAGCGTAAGCTCACAGATACATACAAATATTACTTAGTTATAAAATGTATTTCTTGCAACAATGGTGAAATGTGAAATATTCTTGGAAATATTTTTGATATATTTACACTAAAGCCGCTGTAGTCTTGTGGCTGGTTAAAGATATACGTGATTCAATAAAAAAATAATTTCTGCATTTTGTAAAATCCCAAATTTAATTTAATTAAGAAAATGTCCATACCAAAAAAACATTCAAATATTAGACAATTTTAAATAAATAAAATATAAAAATATAAGATACTAGAAGTACAGAAATATTCTAAGCCACAACTGTAACAATTAAAACAAAAATGGGAATAAAATGGGCAAACTTTTTTGAAAAATAACAAAATGGCGGAGTTTTGAAAAAAAAGGTATGTTTTTCGGGTGGAAATCAGACTGTAGTATGGAAAAGTAGGGCTGAAAAGAAACGAAAGGGGCACCTGCCAGAATGACAAGCCTACAGAATAATAACCAGTTTAACTTTTTCGTTTCAGATGTCCTGAAGAGCCAAAATCCTGTTGACGAGCCACCTATATTTTTTAAGACACTTACTTTGCTGCCACACTACTACAAAAAAATATGGAAAAAAAATTTTTATTGTATACTATTTGATGTCAATAATAACATATTATAAAATCAAAACGATCGCATTTTTTTTTTTTTTGTTTTTCTTAAAAACAAAATTCCTAAAAAATATATATAAAAAAAGAGTATTTGACCTGAAAGGACGAAAGTTGTACAAAGCAGCGCAAGAAACTAGATGTGACTTCAATTCAATGGCGAAACCAACATATTGGCCAACTGATGTTAATAAAACTCCAGACCTGATCGACTATTTCATTGCAAAAAAACTGTCAACGAACTTAATTCAAAGAATCGAAATTTCTGATCTCAATTCTCATCATTCATAAATATTTTTAACTATCAGTGAAACAATAATCGAGAATGAAAGTAATTCGGCCCTCCATAATAAAAATACTGCCTGGAAATACTTTGCAAAAATTCTTCAAAATATTCAACAAAATGATTTCTTAGTAACCACCAAAGATCAATTAGAAGAAGAAGTTCAAAGGTTTGTCCAAGAAATTCAGAAAGCTGCCTGAATGAGTACACCCCATTTCAAAAGGAAAACAACTGGAGCTAACTACCCCAAACAAATTAAGCGGCTCATCTCAAACAAAAGAAAATTACGCTGAAAATGGCAGCAAACTCGTCCTCCTAGTGACCAAGCCAAATTAAATTCTTGTGAATAGTGAACAGTGAAAAAATTTTATTAAAAATGTATCAATAGAGTAATACATTTGAAGCTTAAGACCTGATACTCACTTTGGAAGTGCACTAAATATTTTAAAAGCCAAAACTGTCATGTTCCTCCAATCAAAAATGATAATAATCCATGGGCAAAAAGTGACAAGGCCAAGGCTATAGCTTTTGCAAAGCACTTAACAAAAACTTTCCAACCCAAATGAAAATCAATGTGACAATTTGTATACTCTTACTGTGAACGAAAACACCCCTATTTCATTCATTACTATAAAAGAACTCAAAAAAGAAATAAAACAACTAAAAGATAAAAGTTATCCTATATACGTTTGGTTAAATTAGTAAAGATATTTAATCATTCAATTTATCTCCGCTATGTTCCAACCCTGTGGAAAGTTGCAGAAATGATAATGATTCCAAAACCGGAAAAAGATTTACATCTTGTTTCCTCACACCGACGAATCTCGTTGCTACCTCAAATTGCTAAGCTATTTGAAAAGCTTATCCTCAATCGATTGACGCCAATTGTCGACTCTAAAAACTTGTTAACTTTGTATCAATTTGGCTTTCGCAGTAAGCACTTAACCATCGATCAAATATACTTCAACGACTCCAGAATAAAATCCTTCGAGATACTCTCAACTCACCTTGGTTCGTTGGCAATAAGGATATTCTTCGTGACCGCAAGATCCCT
This sequence comes from Anastrepha obliqua, assembly GCF_027943255.1. Taxonomy (NCBI): domain Eukaryota; kingdom Metazoa; phylum Arthropoda; class Insecta; order Diptera; family Tephritidae; genus Anastrepha; species Anastrepha obliqua. The sequence goes on from NC_072894.1 coordinate 11,624,084, forward strand.
ACAGTCGCTGAAGAAATTAAAAAAACAAGCAGAAGCTCACTCCCTCAGGCTTCAAGCACGGGAATGAGGAAGCTAGCAAACTCCTCAACACCTCAGACCTAACCCGACGGCTCCACCGAAACAAACCCATGATCTGGCTGTTAACTTAAGAAAGGGACTATGAAAATCTCTTCACAAAATTCTCTTTATTTTACCAAAATTGTACTACTCGTTAGTTTATGTGTAACTATTGTAGTTGCAGTGTGACCCAACATTGTTATGTATTTTATATATATATAAAATGTTTTTTCTGAAACAACTGAAAGGCACATAAATTTTGAAAGTTACTTGAGAAAACGGCCCTTAGCCCCTTAGCTTAATGTTTGAACCTCCTCGTATATTTTTAGCAATATTTTGTACTCGTAAAAAATAACGGTTTTAATTTAAGTAAACAAATAATATTGGGTTGCTATTATATGTTGTCACATAATTCCATTGGATTCACTGTACTGGAAATTACTGCTTGGGGTGAGCCAGTGGAACATATATGAGCCGGCATACAGGTTGGCATAGCAGGTGGCGCTTAAAGACCTAACGATGCATTTTGTCTTGTTCTTCTTCTTCGTATTCTTCTTCTTCTTAGAATCACAGTCCTTGGTGAACCATTGCTTCATTCTCAACCTTGAGCCATCTGTCTCTATCTAAAGCTACCTCCTCCCACCGCTGCACGTTCAGCTTTTCAAGGTCAACTTTCACGTCTTCGAGCCATCTCTTTCTGGGGCGTCCTCTTCTTCGGCCTCCAACATGGCGTAATTCAACCGCCTTTCCAGTTGTTCTCTCCTTGAGCATTCTAAACACGCACCTTTTTTATGTCATTTTTGATATGTGTCAAGTAGAAGATGTACAATTTTACAATATTTTATTATGAAAATGGTCGATCGATTTTTAAGTGCCACATATCACAGAATTCGTGATTCGTTTGATGAAAATAATCGTCCGAAAGTGTTGACAATTCAAAGGTTGGTGAAACAGTTTCAAAAACCTGGTACTGTCGAAGATAGAAAAAGGACTGGCAGACCAAAAACTGGACGTTCTATTGAGAATATTGCCGCTGAACTTGCTGAACAACCTGCAACATCGATAGCTCAATAGTCGCAACAACCACGTCATTCATGAATTGAAAGTTTGACTGACTTTGCCTATAGACCTGCTTAGGGTGGGCATTTAAATAAGTGGGTAGGTTGGTGAAATGGTTGAAGTACCACTCAGGCACGCCCCAAGTGGGAAAAAGGCGCCGTTTTGATACCAATATGAGACCTCTAACACGCAAATATCTACAGTCAGCCAGAGCTGTTGCTGCAATGAAGAAGATGGATGGGATTTAGGTTGGCTCAGTGTGCACACAGTGACCTTAATCGTCTAGTTGCCATACCCGGACAATTAAATTTGTGGCAAGCTCATTAGCAGTTTGATTTCCCTCTATGCGCCTATGCCTTAGAGCTCAGTTCAAAGATATATTACCTGCACGCACAAGAGATTTGATCTCCTCCTTATATGAGCTAATTAGTTCGGATCTGCACCATGGCGTCATCAGAGCCTTGATCGCGGGTTGACTCTTGGAAATGAGCAAAGCTTACTAAAGCTGTGCATTTCGCATTTTTGCATACGATTTAAGTCACACTTCGCCCACTCGAAGCAACTTCACAAAATCGTATCCAAACGCTTTTGACTCAGACTGACTTTCAGCTACACTTTTTCAAGGGCTGATCTCATCTCATTAGGCAAAGGTCGCTTTTTTTGGGCATAATCAATTTAATTACGATTTTCATGATCCGCAAGGTGGAGAAGAAAACAACAATTTACGAGTATAGCAATTAAATTTCCATGATACTCATTATTATTAAATTGTTGAGCAATTTTTATTCGTTTACACAACCAAGTCGTATGTGTGTGTGTGTGTGTGTAGGTTTGTATGAGTGTATGGGTATGTGTATAAATATGAATTTCGTTAAATAGGTGTTATTTACGTTAAATGAGTTATTTTAAATACAATTTTTGCTTCGAGTTATTCTTTATATTATTTTAGTTTTACGCTTATTTGCGTTGGTCTCCTTTGATTTTTCTATTCACCACAGTCGACTATTTCACATGAGAAATACTATGTAGCTGAACCTCAGTCAATTTTTCAATTTTTCTTCGTGATTAGTTTTAACAGGGTGCAGTTGATCAGTCTGAATGGGTGTCACTTATATTTTGGTTTCATTAGGCCTTTGTAAGCGTCTAGTAGATTTCGTTGTGAAAAGCGGCGTGGGAGTTGCCGCAACCCGCCATGGTTAATTAAGAAGCAAATTTCGATTAGAAAAAATTGTAGAACGCATTGACTCCCGCTTGCGTTGCCTCCTCCACCAGCCAGATTTCGCACACGCGCATGCCCACACACAGCTTTGAAATGTGTATATCGCATAAAAAAAAAAAACCAAAAAAAAAACAAATAAATATGCTAATTATTCGCCCCGATACAGCCACTCAGCGCCATGGCATTTTGACCGGTGAACGTGAACGCCTTTGTGTTGGCACCAGCACTCGCTGTTGTGGTTGTTGTTGCTGCCGCTGCTGTTGCTGTTGCGCACGATTTTGATAGTTCATGCTGCCACCAGCTATGCGCAACACCTGTGGTTGTTGCAGCCGACTCGCCGCTGTTGGATAGCTGCTGGTGCCGGTAGTTGAATGAACCGGCGTACGACCCATGCAAAATGTTGTCGTTGAAATGGATTTATTATTAGTGTTGCCATTGGCAGGATGTAGCGCCGCGTCACCAAAGTAAGTGTGCTTTGGTTGTTGGAGCTTCTGCAGCGGCGACTGTTGATCCATTGCGGACTTGGTTGTCATTGTCGGTGTGTTTTTCAACAGCTCATAGCTGCTAAGTGCGTTCATTTGTAGAGGCGTGGCAAGTGAATGGCGTGTACCGGGTGTGCTGAGGCGCTTCTGCAAAGTGGGCGAACCGCCAACTCCACCCAGTTGTATGCGTGTGGAAATACGACTGCGATTCAGCGGCGAGCGCTGCGTTTGTGTGGGCGGCGTTGGTTTTGTATTGGCCTCATTGCGTATTTGTACCAGCGTTTGGTAGCGTCCGCCAGTTGATGGTGCGCCGCTCTTCCCAGCGGTTGGATAGCGCACGGGCATGACGGTTATCGGCTTACCCCAATTATGGAGCGGTGACTTATCGCGGCTACTTAATTTAGCGGTTTTGATCTGTTGTGTTGCGTTTGGTATGGTAGCGCCACCGTTGCGCGCTGTTGGACTTGGATAGCTATCCTTCATGCTGTACTGCGAGGGCATGGGCTTGGCCACACCCACTGGCACCATACGCGTTGGCATATTTGGCGTTATCGAATTCTTGATTTCAATCCGTATCGATGGCTCTTCAGGCAGCTGTGTGTCCTTATGGCGCGCTGAACTATTTTTGGACGCTTCGAATGTGGGACGTTCCATGCGAAATGTTTCGTTACGTTTCACCGGCGATCGGCTAATAGTGCGTGACGTACGGTCCTTGCTGTCACGTATGGGCGAACGTGAGTTTGGGCGGTAGTTTTCATTTTCGAATACTAGAAAGTCGGGTCGATTCTCTTTGGATTCACAACGTCCGCGCGTTTCTATCTTCGGCGGCTCGACCTCCACAAACCAGGCAGGATTATGCGCTGGATTATGTTGGTTTTGTAGGAATTTCTCACGAAATGATTTGCGAAAACTATTTAACGTAACTGTCTTATATTTGTCTGCGGCAGACTCCTGTTCGACAGCCAACTCCTCAGCCTCGTGCAGATCTGGCTTAGTCTGTGTTTTCAGCTGTGAAAGTTGTTCTTTCAGCTGTGTGGGTATTTTCCCCTTGCGATAGGTGGATGAATCGAAGGGCTGGTTGTGCGCGCTTGAGTTGGAACTGTGTGAGGAATGCATGGAACCGCTACTGCTACCCTGGTGCATCTCCTTCAAGGTGGAATGTTGCTCGTAGAGAAAGTTAAATGGGTCAGAGTGTGAATCATAATCCAAAGCATGCGCCGAAGTCGGACCATCGGCTTTCCATTTGTAATATGTGTTAGTTGCACTATCACTCGGATGATGTTCCAAGGAGTCAGCTTTCTCCGGTGTCGGCGTCTTTTTGCGCTTGGTGAACGTAGCAAATTTGCTTAGCACTTTAGACTTTTTTGTTTTCTTCTCTAACGTTGAGTTATTCGAAGAAGTCTGTTTGCTCTCCTTGTCCTCCTGATCGGAATTGAGTATGAAGGTATCGCTGCGATTGAGCAGAGAATCTGCACGTGAGTCGATCGATTCGCGACGCGTCGACGTTGTGCCAATTGTGTGCGTTGTTACATTGCTGTTCACACTGTCAGGGCGTGAGTGCATATTCACGGGTGTGGCATCACGAGATGAACTCTTACTACGCGTTTTCGCACGGAAGTTTCGAAAGAACGACATTTCCTATGCACCGCAGCGACCAACTAACTGATTGAGAACTAGTAAGCGGAGCGGTTAACTTAAGTGGTTAATGACAAAGTGCGCAGGCTTCAAAAATGGGCACACAAGATCAATTATTAGTACACCATCCACGACAATATATATAGTAAGTAATTTGTAGTAATTTTAGCTGCACTGCCACCGCGCGTCTGAATGCTGTCTGATACACGACTGAACTCTTGTGACGGTGATGTTCGCTTTTGTTTTATTTTTTGTTTTTTTATTTTTTTTTTAATAGACTTTTCTTTCTTTGTCACCGATTCGTTGCACTTTTCCACTACTGCACTTCTCATGCAGGTTCAGCTCGGTTCAGTCGTGCGCTACGCTCCTTCGTCTCGCCTCAAAATTAAGCCAATTCAAGCGTGCGATTATTTATACTCGTTCAAATGCCGTTCAAGTCTTAACACGTACGCTGCGCTCAAGCAACTGAGCCAGGTCTCGTCGCAGCAACTTGGCAATAATTATTTCGCATTTCGTAGCTAACAATGAAACGTGTTTGCGAGCAGAGAACCAAAATCCGTCGGCGAAAACTCACAAAACAAACAAAAACATTACTCGAACTTCAAAGCTAAATGTGGCTCAGAGCGAGGAATTGCTGTGGCTGCTGCTAAACAAAATTGTTGTAGTTATTTTTGTTTTTATTGTTGGATGCTTTGCGATTCACCAGCTTGCCGTCGTGATCAGTTGTTAGTTGTTGTTATTGTTATTGTTATTATCTATTCACCGCCGTTAGTCGTCAACCGCGTTCGCCGTCTGAGTCCGCAGCAACGCTGGCTCAGACTATTTTGACCATTTTCGTGGCGCGAACCTAATGATGACGTTGAAACGGCGGATATTTAGTATTTATATGTACTTTTTTAGATTTGTTTAGCTGCAATTGTGTGTCGATGCCTCAGCCAATGCTAACTTTTGTGGGGGCGTACTAGTCTTCGTCGTCTTGCGGGAGCAATTCGAATTACGATTTTTTCTCTTCGTTGTTGTTGTTCACCTTTTATTCATGCTGTATTTTGTGTCTGTAGGTTTCTATTATTTTTCATGAAACAAGCTTTAGCTCACTTCGTGATAGTATTTTTTTTTCGTTTTTGTTTTTTTTTTTTGTTTTTTTTTTGACAACGCCAACATTGCATGCTTCACTTTGGCGATTGTTCAGCTGATCAGTAGACGGAGTAGGGCGCGACTAACTACACAGCATCTACGTGCTACTTGTACTTAAATTGTTTTTCTTTTTTTTGTAATTTATTGTACGAGTATGGCTTTTCCCCCTTTTCTGGTGCATACAAACACGTCTGCACAAGTTTTTATTGTCAATTTGTGCTGGAAAGCCGCGTATGAAGTGCACTCTAATTAGACATAAAAATACGCTAATATGCACAATAACGGTTTTATTAGAGTCTGATCAAAAAAAGCCTCCATATACATTTCTGCATATGCAAACTAGCCGGATCAGTGCGGAAAAAGTAAGGAAAATCAATTGCACTTAATGCAAGGGACCTAAAATAATCAGTATATATTTTCAAATTTTCAATGAAAAAACCAAAAGCTTCTAAATATTACATACATACATACATAAGTACATATATTATTTTTTGCGCTCTTCGTAAATCAATCATATTTCGATTGAGTTGAAGTTAGGTAACACATGACATTTTCAGTTTTTCAATCTGCCAAAACAAGCAAAGAAAACAAAAAAAATTCTCCATATTTTTTAAGAAACGTCTGATTGTCAAAGCAAAGTGTTGGCAAAGTAAAAAACAAAGAATGAATTCGCCTTGTTTCATTCTGGGCTGACAGCCACATGGACACGGCGAAAGAAAAAAAGCAAATCTGCTGATTTACTGATACCACCTTTAATATTGGGTTGGCAACTAAGTAATTGCAGATTTCACTCATAGATGACTTCAGTTGAATTTTTAGGTTTGCAGACGTAGTACAAACGTAAAACACATTTTATTATTTGATAGTTGGCAATTCAGCTGTCAATCAGTAAGAAAAGTTTTCTGAGTTTGGCGTTCGTGGAAAAATGGAAAATCAAAACGAACATTTTCGTCATATTTTGCTTTTTTATTTTCGCAAAGTGAAAACCGCATCGCAAGCTCATAAAAAGCTATGTGCTGATTATGGTGACGAAGCCTTAGAAGAACAGCAGTGTCAAAATTAGTTTGCCAAATTTCGTTCTGGTGATTTTTCACGCAAAAATGAAAAACGCTCTGGTCGTCCAGTTGAAGTTGATGACGCCCTAATCAAAGCAATAATCGATTCGGATCGTCACAGTGCAACACGTGAGATTGCAGAGAAGCTTCAATGAATGCATTGACAATCACTCAAAACAACTTGGCTATGTTCAAAAACTCGATACATGGGTTCCTCACGAACTGAAAGAAACGCATTTAACGCAGCGCATTAACAGCTGCGATTTTCTAAAGAAACGTAATGAAAATTATCCATTTTTAAAACGACTGATAACTGGCGATAAGAAATGGGTTATTTACAACAATATCAAGCGAAAAAGATCGTGGAGCAGGCCAGGTGAACCAACCCAAACAGCATCAAAAGCTGATATTCATCAAAATAAGGTTTTGTTATCAGTTTGGTGGGATTACAAAGGAATTGTCTACTTTGAACTCTTACTCTTACCATACCACCCAACCGAACGATCAATTCTTATGTTTACATTGAACAACTAACGAAATTAAACAATGCAGTTGAAAAAAGTGGCGAGAAACGAAAAAGTATTGTACCAGGTTAGCCCATAAGTTCGTGCGTATTTTACCCATAATTTCACTTTTGTACGATTTTTGCATACAAAAAATTATTCGCGGAACACAACGGAACTATCTATATTTTCTTTGATATATTGTGCATTCAACAAGTGATTTTAATCGCGGATAGAAGCACGTGTTGTTAAAAAATAAATTGGAATCTTCAAACGCGTATAAGAGGCATATTTTGTATTTTTTTTATAAAAGTGGTAAAAATGCAACAACTGCTGCTGCAGCAATAAACACCGTTCACGGAGAGGATACCGTGAGTGTAAGGACTGCGCAAAAGTGGTTCTTGAAATTCCGAAGTGGTAACTGGGACGTGGAGGATGCCCCGCGCGCTGGTCGTCCTGAAATCTTTAACTCCGACGCCTAGCTCGAACTCCTGGAAGCTGAGCCACATTTGACAGTCGATATGATAGCTCAGAGGTTAAATTCATCGCATGGAACGGTTCACAGGCACCTGGTTCAGTTGGGAAAGGTTTCAAAGCTGGGAAAATGGGTTCCGCATAGACTTTCCGTCGCCAACCTTCAGCAGAGAGTGAATGTGTGTTCTCAGCTGCTGCAACGGCTTGAAAATGAAAGTTTTTTTAACCATATCGTTACTGGTGATGAGAAATGGGTCCTTTACAATAATCCTGTTCGCAAACACCAATGGTTAGATAAAGATGAAACACCAGAGCCGACCCCTAGAGATGGCATTCACCCCAAGAATATTCTCTTGTCTATTTGATGGGATATGACCGGTATTGCTTATTATGAACTTCTGAAACCAAACCAGACGATAACTGCTGATTATTATTCCCATCAGCTATCAAACCTGAATGAGGCACTTAACAAAAATCGACTGTCTTTAGTGAATAGACGCAAAGTTTTATTTCAACACAACAACGCAAGACCTCATACCGCAAGGCTAACATTAGGCAAGCTGAACGAGCTTGGATGGGAGCTAATGCCGCATCCACCATACTCTCCGGATATTGCACCTTGTGATTATCACCTTTTCCGTGGACGTCAATCCCATATGAGTAACAAGAACTACTCCTCAAAAGAAGCTATAAAAAGGGATATCGAAGCGTATTTTGGCTCCAAGTGCAAACAATTTTTTGAGCAGGGAATTAAAAATGTGCCTAAAGGTTGGGAAGACATTGTAAATAATGAAAGAAAATATATTATTGATTAATAAATACTTTAAACATCTTTTTTTATTAATTTTAAAACCACCTTTATAAAACACACGAACTTATGGACTGACCTGATATTCCACCAAGGCAATGCAAGGCCACACACATCTTTGGCCTCTCGGCAAAAATTATTTGAGCTTGGTTGGGATATTTTGCCACATCCACCATACAGTCCTGACCGTGCACTATCTGATTACTTTTTGTTTCGATTTTTACAAAACTCCTTGAATGGTAAAAATTTCAATGATAATGATGATGTCAAATCGTACCTGATTTCAGATACCTGCTAATAAAAACCTGAAGTTTTATGAACGTGGGATTATGATGCTGCCTGAAAAATGGCAAAAGGTCATTGATCCAAATGGGCAATACATTACAGAGTAAAGTTATTTAGTTCCAAGAAAAAATTGTCTTTGATTTTCTAAAAAAAATCCGCAATTACTTAGTTGCCAACCCAATAGATTCGGTTTGCTCCTAACATAATATTATATATTTTTGATCGAAAAAATACCGATTGTAATCTTTATTTCAGAACAAAAAAGTAACACTCGAAAAATTATTTGATTTTATGATTATTTAATAAAAAAAAAGTATAACTCGATATATACTTGTATACCCCTCTTGCAATGGTAACACAAAGGAAGAACCAAACTTCTTTCGTCCAAGTGGGCCCACTCTCTGGGCAACCATTACAACCTAACCTATCTAAATACGCGTATACAGTCCGATTCACTTAATTAGAGGCATTAATTTTTATGGAAGAAATTGGTTATTGAAGCAACCGTCTTTGAGCTAGTAATCCAAGGTTTTCTGATAATTCAAGTGAAGACTGTAGTTTGCTTGAAAATATTATTCTATTTAACGGTATTTTGCAGCAGTAAAACTTCAGCAGTTATAATATTGTGCTGGATTTATTAGTTCTTTTGAATAGAGGCGCTCAGTTAGCCAACATTATTTGCACATTAAAGCTGCGAAAAGGTATAAGCTTAAGGTTTAAGCATTAATTTTGCTTGGTCGAAAATTTCTTAGTCCTAATACAGTGGGAAAACCAGCTTTGAATAAATTTCGCAAAGAACGTCGCGTAACCAATAATGGTTATTCGATTATATTAGAAAAATTCTCCACTATTCCAGCTACTACAGATTTCTGCAACTGTGTAGAGCTCGATTTTAATAAACTCTTTCCCACAATATTCCCTTCAAAAGAGGGCTGTGACAGTGGTGCATTAGATAATGAAAAGAGTCAGTAAATTCGCGCATGACGCTTGGAGAAAGTTAGATTAGAGTGAAAGCCTTGTCATAGCACAATTTGCATGACTAACAAAAGTAAAACTTGAGCCAAAGATGACCTCTAGAATCAAAAATTCTTCAACGGTAGAAAGTCGAAAGTTTAGCATCGAATAATGGGCAACTCCGTTTCGTGCCCAACAAAGAGGTGATGAGTGTTGATTTTTTTGACTTTACTGGTATTTTACAAAACTTGGTGAATTGCTAAAAAGAAGTTATTTAAAGAGTTTACCAACCGCCGAAAATCATATTATACTCTCCTCTTAACGAACACAGCGAATTCTAGGACTTTTTCAGTCCTTTTGGGCACACCCTAATGTGGCCATGATTTTATAATAAATAAATATAGTAAGTGGCTCACTTCAAGTGTCACTTCAACCATTTTTTATACATACATACTTGCATACACACATACATCCATATTTACTATGATGGTCAGCAACGTTGTTATGTAGCTTAGGAACTTGTTTGGAAAATTATTCGCCTTTTTTGGTAGCAGACCAGATGGTTAGTGCGTGCTAAATCTTAGAACACCTCATTGACGGCCACCTTATTGGCGGGCACTGCAAATTCAGCTCAGTGTTCACCTTTATTGGACAAAACTGCATTTTAAGTTGTGCACTTTAATGTCTCGGCACTTTGCGACCCCGGCCGGCGCTCTAGCAAATAATAACAATCCGCAAGCGTTTGCTCCAATTTCAGTATTTTATGAATACACATACATATGTACATACATGCATAAGTGTGTGTGTGTAAGCGCGTTTATATAATTTATATAACTTTTATAAGCCTCATTTGCAAGTTTTTCTCCAAATTTCTGCTTTTATTTGCTTGTCAGCTTGCATACATACACACAGACAATACAAGCACACAGTTGTGTATGCATTTTCTTGCCACTTGCTGCGTTTTACGCTGTGATGCGTTCCCGAAGGTGTTAACTATTGTTTATTTATGCTAAATACTTCCGCAAACACACGCAACCCGAAGCTCGTCAGACGCTGCAGTGCCTCCAAAACATCATTGCAAGCACCGTCTCAAACACATGCTTGGTAAGTGCGTACATACATACATACGTACATACGTACATACACTTATGGGCACATAATTAAGTCACTTCGCAATATTTTTCATACTAAATTTTTCTCATTAACTTTTGCTGAAAATACAATCAAATCATTTTGCAGGGTGTGTGGCAGTGGAATTAGGGAATTGAAGTTAATTTAAAAACGAACTAAAGAGTGGAAAGAGTAGAATTCAATACAATTTTATTTACGTTTACTCAATTTTTTCTTAAATGAGGTCTTTATTTGTGAGCAATGACTTTTTTCTCCATCACTCAAAATAAAAAAGTGACTTTGTGCGTGACTAAATGCGACCGCCATGCCGAATGGCTGGTGCGTGACTGCCATTCAGAAGTGCGCAGGTTCGAATCTCTGTGCATGAATCACCAAATGATAGAAAACGTTTTTTTTTAATAGCAGTCGCCTCTCGGCAGGCAATGGCGTGCCTCCGAGTGTATTTCTTCCATGAAAAAGCTCCTCAACCAAAAAACATAAAAAAAAACATCCGCCGTTCAGAGTCGGCTTAAAGCTGTAGGACCCTCCATTTGTGGAACAACATCAAGACGCGAGCCATAAATAGGAGGAGGAGCTCGGCCAAACACTCAAAAAGTGTGTGAGCGCCATTTATAAAGGGTGGTTAAATTTCAAGGGCCGATGTTGAATGTGAACCACATCTAAATGTCAAGTTTTTTTCTGCATTTCATTTGATATTTTTCAATTTCAGACTAACTCAATTTGAACCATGGAAAGATACACAATCGAGCAACGCGTTAAAGTTATTCAGGCTTATTATGAAAACGGGCGTTCTAATCAAAATGCATTTCGCGCACTTCGTGAAGAAAATCATCTTCAGTGATAAGGCACATTTTCACCTCAGTGGATTTGTAAATAAGCAGAATTGCCGCATTTGGGCGAATGATGATCCAAGAGTGATTGCCGAAAAACCAATGCACCCACAAAGAGTGACTGTTTGGTGCGGTTTATGGGCTGGCGGCATCATTTTTCCAAGCTGAGGCCGGTCAGGCAGTTACTGTGAATAGTGTTCACTATCGTGAGATGATAACAAACTTTTTATGGCCCGAATTGGAAGATATGGATGTGGACGATGGATGTGGTTTCAACAGGACGGTGTCAATAGCCACACAGTTAACGAAACAATGGCTCTTTTGCGCGAAAAATTTAATGACCGAATAATCTCACCTCGCGGCGATGTCAATTGGCCGCCAAGATCATGTGATTTGACACCGTTGGACTTCTTTCTTTGGGGTTATTTGAAAGAAAAGGTGTACGTCAATAAGCCAACAACAATTCAAGAGCTAAAGGATCAGATAATTCGACACATTAACGGCATAGAACCTCAATTATGCCTCAGCGTCATCGAAAATTTGGACCATCGGATGCAGGTGTGCCACCGATATTTTGTTCCATACGTAATTGAGCTATACCAATATTATCATAATACAGAAAAATGGCCATAATTTCCTAAAAAAATTGTATTTTATTCAAAGTCAACACCGGCCCTTGAAACTTAACCACCCTTTAGATAAGGAACTATTTGCATTTGGTTGGCTTTGGAGATGTGTCGCCGAGACCGCGACGGTCATTTGACCGATATTTTGTTCAATGCGTAATTGAGCTACACCAATATTATCATAATAAAGAGAAATGACAATAATTTTCTAAAAAGTTGTATTTTATTCATAGTCAACACCGGCCCTTGAAACTTAACCACCCGTAGAATATTTGCGTACTTGTTTGACTTTTCTCTGCAGGGTGCACACCCGTATACTCGTATGTAACTTCTGCTCAAATATGAACGAGACATTATCAGTAAAACGGTCCGCGGATGACATATGGCAAAAATAAATTTTTTGTTTTTTGGTAGGACTGTTATAAGCTTACATGGCAAATTTCAGCGTGATATGTCACATAGTTTGTTTTCTGTGGTCTTCGAATTCTCTTTTATGACTTCAATTGTCTCAAAATGTTTTCCACGGAGCGGCAACTTGAGCTTGGGAAACAGGAAAAAGTCACATGGAGCCATATCAGGCGAATACGGTGCTTGCGGAACGATATTAACATTATTTTTGTTCAAATAATCGCGAACAAGACGTGATGTGTGAGCTGGTGCATTATCGTGATGCAAGAACCATGACTTGTTGTCCCACAATTCCTTCCTTTTAAGACGAATGTTCTCGCGCAAACGCTTTAAAACGTCTAAATAATATTCAGCGTTAACCGATTTTGCGATTTGTGCGATTTTCAAGCACAATTTCCTTTACTTTTCCGATGTTTTCGTCGTTTACTGATGTTGCTGGACGACGTTCATGAGGCAAGTTTTCAACCGATGTACGGCCCTCTTTGAACGATTTGTACCACTGGAAAACACGTGCACGCGATAGAGCAGAGTCCCCAAAGGTTGTCTGCAACATTTTTAAGGCGTCTGAAGCCGAAATTTTTTTGGAGTAACAAAATTTCAAACAAATTCTTTGAATTTCCATCGTTAAATTCGAAGAACACACTCGAGCTTGACTTGTTTACAGTAGCACAGAAAACAAACTATGTGACATATCACGCTGAAATTTGCCATGTAAGCTTGTAACAGTCCTACCAAAAAACCAAAAATTTATTTTTGCCATATGCCATCCGCGGACCGTTTTACTGATAAAGTCTCGTTCATATTTGAGTAGAAGATATGTACTATGTACATATGTATGCATGTATCTATGCACTACTTACACGTCGTCTTTTTGTCAGCTACATTTAGCAGCCGGAATTTTAGGTTTTTGTCACCATCTAATCTGCAAAATGCATGTTTTCTTCTTCTTCTTCGCTCATATCTTATTCATCACTGCTTGTTGTTGTAGCCTTTTTAATTGAAGGCCGTTGTGTGAGACAAAAATATTGGCATTGGGCATTTGCTTTTATTCGCACAAACTGGCATGCAAACATACGCGTACATTTATTATAGTACACCCATATACATACATACATACATACATACACACATACATACATATATACATACGTACACTTGTAAGCATAAAGCAAAAGTCTGCTAGACTTTAAGATCAAATTGCATAGCGAAGACAAAGGAAATATTATTTGTTGCCAAGTACGCTTAGATTTCTTCTCTTTTTTTCGCATAGACGACACAATGGAAATGCCATACAGCCTTGGCACTAAGAAAGAATTTAATAGTAAAGGCAGAAAAAAAAATAAATTAAAAGAAAACCAAAATAGTGAAGTGTGCGCTTGGCAAACACAAACCTATTGTAAGCATAGATGCATTTCGGCAAGCTTTAATGGAATAGAAGTTAAACATTTTTATTTATAGGCAAACTTCTCAACAAGACAGTTCGTTATAAATAAACAACAAAATTGCTGTAATATTTATTAGAAAATTCGCGTTCTATAAAATCTGCTAAGTTGTTCAAATAACTAATTCGCTTTGATGTTCGCTGCCTTGACTGTGTGCAGGTAGGTAGGTAGGTAGGTGGGTAGGTAGGCAGCAGTGATATGGTTTACGGGCATTTGATCAATTTTCTTAGTATACCTTGAGGCGCAACGCAACAAAAATGTTAAATGCGCGCCACAAAGCACGCAATGAGCAAGCAGGCAAGCAAGCAGTCAAATAATAAACGGCAAAACAAAGTGAAATGAAATTACTCTTCTTTGTTAACCCAGCAAGCCATTTGATGACGCCAACATTCAACGAAAAAGGTGCGCTCCAAAGGCAAACTGTGCATATAAATAGCGGAATTTTCAAAAACCGTAAATTAAGTTTAAACTGGCGCACTTTGTTATACTCAATCAAGAAGAAGAAGAATTCAGTTTTGAAGATGCAAAATGCCGTAATGTGTTCAGTGTTTCTCTTGCTCCATGTAAGCCAGCCAGCATTTATTGCAGTGAGTCCGTGTTCATGTAACAAAGTGATTAATGCATTAAAGCTTGTGAATTGTGCAGCAGCAATTGACTTCACTTTAATTAATGTCAAGTTTTTATTTAATATTCTGGTCAAATGGGCCACAGTCAGCGTATCAGTCATGCATTCATATGCAAGCATAGCTAAATAATGCAAGTAATAGTCAATAGTCTTTTTGCTCTACAAAACTATGTTAATTGTATTTTTGAGTTGTTTAATTTTTTATTAATTTTGAGGCCTAGAAATGGAATACCCAGGAGGCAAAAATATTCCAACCTGCTTTTCTTTGCTTTTCATCGAAGTCAAAAAGCTGCTGAAGCAGTCCTGGAGATTTTCGACGTGTGTGGAGAAGGTGTCATAGGCGAGTCTACAGCATGGAAATGGTTTGCAAAGTTCAAAAGTGGCGACTTTGATGTCGATGACACGTCCCACAGCGGAAGGTCTTCTGAACTCGATGAAGAACTTCTCAAATCACTTTTATAAGAGAACAGTCGCCAAACCAGACATGAATTGGCGGAAAAAAATGAACTGCAATCATAAAACGATTCTCAATCAACTTCATTCGATGGGATTTACCGAAAAATTGTGAGCTCAACGCAAAAACGAAAACCAAAGAAAGTCGTCTTCAAATTGTTTCTCAACCGCCATCGAACAACACGCGGTCATAAACAGCGCGAATCGTCACGGAAAATGAGCAATGGCGCCTATACAGGGTTTGATTGAAAAGTAATGAGCCTTCCCGCGCGGAGCGTCTGCCAAGCGAGCAACCGAATCGGCTGGTGGGGGAAAATGATCGTTGGACCTTCCCCTTCCACTAGAAACTGGTCCCAGTTCGCTGGCAATAGCGGTGCAGTCAACATCGCTGCGCGCGTGAAAGCTGTTTTAAAAGTGTGTTAGGATTTTGCAGCGGGGAAAATGCAACGATCGTTGGAGCAACGTTACTCGATCAAATTTTGCGTAAAGCTAAACAAAACGAGTACCGAAACCATTGGGCTACTCAAGGAGGCTTACGGGGACCAATCTCTGTCCAGTGCCCAGGTAAAACGGTGGCACAAGTTTTTCAAGGAAGACGAACAGCGATCTGGAAGGCCTTCGACGACGCAAACAGACGAAGATGTGAACCGGGTTCGCATTTTACAAAGAAGTGCTCCTTCGGCTGAAAAACCCCCTACTCTGCACCTCTGCATTGGCCAAGATGGGGGTTCCGGTGCTTCCCCACCCTCCCTACAGCCCAGACCTGTCCTCTCCGGACTTCTTCTTGTTCCCGCGCCAGAAAAGAAAGCTGAAGGGGAGGAGTTTCGACTCCTTCGAGGCGATCCGAAAAACTATGACAGCCGAATTGAACCCGATTCCGGCGGATGAGTTTAAAAAATGTTTCCTGCAGTGGAAGGACCGCTACCAGCGGTGTATTCACGCTCAAGGGTCCTATTTTAAAGAATATTAGTTGTATAAGCCAAAAGGTTTAATAAAACTGCTTAAAAAAAATAAAGCTCATTACTTTTCAATCAAACCGAGTACATCGAAATGAAGCAAAGAATGGGGTGAATGGCTCCACGAGATACGCCAAAGCCGACAGTCAAAACGGATCTTTATCCAAAGAAGACAATGATATGTGTTTGGTGGGACTGGGAGGGCATCTTGCACTGGGAAATTCTCGAAAAGAATGTCACGGTCAACAAGGTCGACTGAAAAGACCCGATCGACATGGTCAAACCCCACTCCTTCATGACAACGCCACAACCCATGTTGCACAAGTCGTCAGAGCCGCACTCCAAGAGCTCGAATGGCAGATACTTCCGCATTCGCCGTATTCTCCAGACGTTGCACCGACCAATTACTATCTTTTCTCCTCCATGTCAAGCCACATGAAGGGCGTTACCTTCGCTAATAAAGAGGTCCATAAAAACTGGCTCAACTACTGCTTTGACTTCAGACCAGGCGATATTTCGCGGAACGCCATCAGCAAATTGGTCGAGAGGTGGGAAGAGTTCGCAGACAGCAACGGCGAATATAAAATTGATAAACTTATTGATATACATATATATATTTTTTAATAAAAGTCTTCGGTAAGAAAGCCTTCGGAACTTATTCCCCAACCTAATATTTCCAGCTACGTTTTGCAATAGAAATAGCCAATGGTTACTTCTTCTTCTTAATAGGCGCGATAACCGCCTACGCGATTTTGGCCTAGTTTAACAGAGCGCGCCAGTCGTTTCTTTCTCGTGCTAACCGGCGCCAGTTGGACACACCAAGTGAAGCCAAGTCCTTCTCCACCTGATCTTTCCAACGCAGAGGAGGCCTTCCTCTTCCTCTACTACCACCAGCTGGTACCGCATCGAATACTTTCAAAGCCGGAGCGTTTGTATCCATTCGGGCGACATGACCCAGCCAACGAAGCCGCTGGATCTTCATTCACTGGACGGGCATGATAAGAGCCTTGTGGAGTGTTAGTTTTGTTCATCGAGAGAGGACTTTACTGCTCAGTTGCCTACTTAGTCCAAAGTAGCACTTGTTCGCAAGAGAGATTCTGCGTTGGATTTTAAGGCTGACATTGTTATCGGTGTTAATACTGGTTCCTAAATACACGAAGTCGTTTACAACCTCGAAATTATAACTGTCAACAGTAACGTGGGCGCCGATACGGGAGCGCGCCGACTCTTTGTTTGAAGACAGGAGGTACTTCGTTTTGTCCTCGTACACCACCAGCCCCATTCGCTTTGCCTCTTTATCCAGTTTGGAGAAGGCAGAACTAACAGCGCGGTTGTTAAGGCCGATGATGTCAATATCATCCAATGGCCAATGGTTTAGCCACTCGAAAATCTTCACCAAACTACCGGTGCTGCTGGCCTTGTCTTCTCAACTCTAACGTAACATGTTTCCAATACCCAGATATGAAAACTTTCTTGACCAACAATTTCACCAAGGTCCTAATGAAAACTACTAATTTTTCAGAAAAATTCAAGTTGTTCTAGAGCCCAAACTGATTTAAAATAAGTTTATATCTGGACAACCCTGTATATCGCATTTTACGAAAATTCAAAAATACTACTACACTCAAATAAAGCACACATTACACTGTGTTCGGATTTTCAACTTTTTTTTCGGCAAATGTAATAAGAGTCCATTTTACTATGTACACTGAGAACTCACTGATGAGCAGCCCAAAGGAAATTTTCAAATCGTTACTTCGAAAAGTGGAGGTAGTCTGGGGAAACGGCTGGCTCCATTGAATTTATAAGTATAAGTGATTGTGGTGAATCACAAATTTTGAACTTGCACAGTGTTTTTGCTGGATGAAATGTGAGGAAAGCAGATAAGGCAATACAGAACGGAAATATGCTTCTCAAAATTTAATTAACTCAAACAATTATCCTTTTGTGTGGAGTTACATATATGTGCGAGGATGTGCAAATAAACTTACATATCTACGAATTTTATTTATATGACTTTTGTATTGTATTAACAGACTATGAGGAATTCTAATACATACACATTTTTGTCTGTATATATTAGTATATGTGTATTAGGCCGGGTCGATTTGTGGGGAGGCAAAAAAATCGCCCATTGCTCTTTGAAAATCATGTTCTAGGGATCACAATAAGAAACTTTGCCGAAGGAACTATATCTCTAAAACGAATTCTGATGTACCCTAATTTGGGTCGAACTTGTTAGTTTCTTTTCTCATGTAAATGCCAAAAATGGTGATATTTTGAAATGATTGTATGGGGAACCCCCCAGACGAGTTCCAGGGGGTGTGCCACTGGCATGGGTGGATCGGTCGTCCAAAGTTAGGGGGGGTCGGCCATACATTTGGACTCCATTGAAGCACTCTAAATGGGTCAAAGTGGGATTTTTCGTTCGACCCAAATTGGGGGACATCAGAATTCGTTTTAGAGATATAGTTCCTTCGGCAAAGTTTCTTATTTTGATCCCTAGAATACGATTTTCACAGAGCAATGAGCGATTTTTAAATCGACCCGCCCTAATGTGTATGTATTACTGGTACACATGCTTGTAAATATCTATGGGAGCTCATTTTTAAAGCTGAAGATACGCTGAAAATTCTTAATTAGAAGTGCTTCCCTTTTAGAATTTATTTTATTTTAAAACAATGTAAGAGGTAGAAAATTTTAAAGAATCCGAACTGCTTTTAAACTTACTTAAGATAGGGAAATAATCTACATTTTTTAAAGAAAATTATTTCAATTGCTAGGCATTCAAAGAAGCGGGTGAATTTCGTGAAAGCCGTCCAAAAACTTTCTGTGCGTCAAACGATAACACAAGATCGTCATCGATGACATATCGGAATATAAAAACATATTTGGGCATTTACGGGGCCAGTATACATTCAATTTTACATGAGCATTTGGTCTTCAAGAAATGTGTTCCGGTTGGACACCACATAATTGAATAGTTGCCCAAAAAGGACTCGTGTCGATTGGTGTAAAGAAATGTAACAGAAATTCCGCCGCGGTGGTTCAAAGCACGTCACTGCCCCAGGCTATCGAAGAAAGGAGCACCCAGTGGCCTTAATCATCTAGCAGCCAAACTCGGACATTTACAGAGAAAGTGCGCAACAGTCTCCTTCTCTGAAAGATCCCCACAGCTTCTGCAATGGGAATTAAATTAAGCTAGGGTCACCAGCTTTTCTGCCTGTGTGTCAATCGCCCAATGACTGGTAAACACAGCTACGAGTTTGGAAACTGAATGGCGTGGATTCTTATGAACTTTTTACGGCCTGCGGCGTCTATTTTACTGGAGCCAAAAGGTTTTCGAAATAGCACACGAAGAAATGGAGCTACATCTCTTCTGCGCTTGGCTGTGCAATTCGCCTTAACAGCAGTCAGGGAGATACCGAGGGCTGGGTAGATAACCTCTAGTCTCATCTCCCCAGTCGGTCTCATCAGCAAATTCATTCATTCTTCTATTGTTCCCATGTCCTGGCACCCAGATCTGCAGACCTGCGCTACCAAGAGATTTGATCTTCTCCATACAGGAATTGACTAGTTTGGACCTGCATCTACACCATGGCACCGTCAGAGCATTGATCGCAGCTTGACTATGGGGGAAAATATGAATATCTCACTCGCCACACGTTCTTTAGGCATTTTGCATGCCTGCAGGATCGGAAAGACTTCTGCTTGAAAAACACCGGCAGTATTCAGCAGTTTTAAGGAAATAAATAAATTGGCTGATTCAGAAAAAACCCTCTTCCGACTCCCAATTCCATCTTGGAACCGCCGTGAGTGAAGGCAGAGGTACCAGCATCGGTACAGAGTTCTTCCTCGTTCCAATGCTGCCTACTTGCACGACTCTCAAACTTCAGTTTGCATATAACGAGATCTGTACACCGAAATCAGAGAAATACGGCGTTAACTGCCAAAAAATGCTATCATCGCGCTTGAGAGATTGCCTAAGCTTAATAATATTCCTCATTATGTGTTCGTGCTGAAGGCAAGCTGCCACGTTTCTCATCTTGCTGACACTATCTACTCTATTACCCTGGATAAGCTTCTTCAGTTCAGATCCCTTTTAATTTTTTTAAAAATCTACTACTCAAGAGCACCTGGGTATCTCGCCTTCAGAATAACGGAAAGGTGATAATCACAAGGTGCAATATCCGGAGAATATGGTGGATGCGGCATTAGCTCCCATCCGAGCTCGTTCAGCTTGCCTTGCTTGTTTGCCTTGCGGTAGAACTCGCAAGAACTCGCGTTGTCGTGGTGAAACAAAACTTTGCGTCTATTCACTAAAGCCGGTCGATTTTTTTTAAGTGCCTCATTCAGGTTTGATAGCTGATGGGAATAATACTCAGCAGTTATCGTCTGATTTGGTTCCAGAAGTTCAAAATAAACAATACCGGTCATATCCCACCAAATAGACAGGAGAATCTTCTTGGGGTGAGGCCATCTATGGGTAAAATACGCACGAACTTATGGACTGACCTGATATTTTTACTATCTCTAAGCCGTAAAATACAGTTAAAAGATAACATGATATTATTACAAATTTTTAGATCAATAAATTTAAAAGTTTTCTTATAAAAAATTCTGCAAAATTCGCTTTTTTCGTATTTACCCAGTATTTCCGGTTTCCCCATTTCTTCTTCGAATGTTTGTATGTACTTTGCATCCACTTTTAGCCAATGACAGTACAAAATATTGCAAATTGCATAAGCACAGGAGGTTTGAAGATTTCTTTTGTACACAAAACGTCACTAAATTCTATGTAAACAAGCACTTCCAAAGAAAGTCAGTGAGTAATGCAAACAACTGCTGTGGCCAATAATGGAAGCCAACAAAGAACAGCACAGATACTCGGAGCTTTGATGAATGCTCATAAAACAAACAAAAATTTTAGTTTACGCAGAAAGTAAAGAAATGCGAAATGGCATCATTTTGGCGCATACATACGTATGTGAGTTTGTATGTATGTGGATATATGTACCATATAAGTATATGCTTCCACTTGCAATGAAAAGTTTGTATTTCCATGCAAAACTTTCGAATCGACTCGAACATTGAATTCAAAGGACCTATTAACCTTTTGCAGGCAAAAGAAATTTTACTCGTATTTTTAATTGGTGCGTACTTCCTTTGTTGGTTGTTTAGCGGAGCTGCTCCTCCAGTTTGTGGTATGCGTCTTGATGCTGTTCCACAAATGGAGGGACCTACAGTTCGAAGTCGACTCGGAACGGCAGATATTTTTATGAGGAGCTTTTACATGGCAGAAATACACTTGGAGGTTGCCTGCCATTGCCTGCCGAGGGGCGACTGCTATTAGAAAAAACGTGTTCTTCATTTTTGGTCTTTCACCGAGATTCGAACCTACGTTCTCTCTGCGAATTCCGAATGATCGTCACGCACCAACGCATTGGGATACGGCGGCCGAGATTTAGCGCAGCCAAATTGATTAGCACTTCTAGCGCTTTGTTTGAGGTAGTCCTTAAAGCACCAGAGATGCATAAAAGAGATGTTCTTTGGACCTTACTCATGATTTTAGCGTAACTCGCCTTTAGAGCAGATGGCCACCCACCATACAAGTATTCCATATATTAAGATTGGTCTAACTACCGAAGTATATAGCCAATGAGTAACGCGAGGTGTTAACGCCCATTGAATACCGACCGCTCTTTTGCAAGTATATAATGGAACGTTGGCCTTTTTTACTCTTTCCTCAATATTAGGTTTCCATGAGAGTTTCCTATCTAATATGAGTCCTAAGTACGTGACATTCTCTTTCAAAGATTATAGGGAGCCTATGTTTCCTTGTGAGGAGAATTATTTCAGTTTTTGCGGGATTTATAGTAAGTCCCCTACTCTCAGTCTAGCTCCTAAGCGTGATCATGTTAGAGTGCAGAATGTCCATAAGGGTGTTAGGATATCTGCCTTTAACAGCAATTGCTAGGTCATCTGCATATGCCAAAATCCAGTGGAGAGGGGAGAGGACACCACCTTGAGGTGTGCCTCTGCAAACCTGTCTGCTTAGAGTAGTGCTGCCTAAATTAGCCGTTACCTTCCTTCTGACGAGTATTGCTTCTATCAGGGTAACAACGTGTGGTTCAACTCCAAAGTCTTCCAAAGCATCTACTATAGCGCTCGCCTTTATATTGTTAAAGGCGGCTTCTCTATCTACGAAAGCAACCATGGCAAACTCTTTATCTGATAAACATTTTTCCACCAACCCGACAAGCGAGTGTAAGACGGTGTCTGTAGATTTCCCTTTAGTGTAGGCATGCTACGCCGAAGAGAACTTTTTTATTGTATGTACATATGTACTCGTCCACTATCCTCTCTAGAATTTTGAGGAGGAAAGGCGTAGGTTAGGTTAGGTTGGTATGGTTGCCCAGGGAGTGAGCACACCAGGACGAAGAAAAATTCGTCCTTTGTGATACCGTTTTGAAGGAGGTGAGGTGAAGGGGAAAGACCGATGGGATGCAGGGAGAGGGCGGGGAGAGGTGGTGATGGGATGGTTAGGAGCTTGCGGATTACGAACGATGACTATGTTTGCGTCAAACGCTTTGTGCTGCTGATGAAATTCATCAGATTTTTAATGTCAGCGCCAGCTATATCAGCAGGCGTGGCAAAAAAGTAAGAGCCAAGATGCCTGGATCTTAGCGCCGCCAGAGCAGGGCAGCTAAGGAGAAGGTGCTGAGATGATTCCACCTCATTCTCCATAAAGGACTCGAGGTGATTCCAAGCCTCACAGCATGCATTCCTCGCGCATTGTGTCCTGTGAGAGAACCCACTAGATTGGAGAGCTGATATTTTGTCAGCCACAGAAGCTCGCCCGAGCGTCTCCGGCCCACACGTGGCCAGACGCTCGCTGTGTTGGCGCGATGCCCATCTTTCCAGAAGCAGACCGCAGGTAGTCAGGGGGATCCCAATTCTCTCCCTTCGCGAGGAAATCACCTCACATGTCCCTTGTCGGGCCAGCTCATCCGCCTCACAGCTTCCCACAATGTCGCTGTGGCCGGGAACCCAGATGAGGCTGATGTCAAAGAATTTGGACGCAGTCGAAAGAGAGGTTAAGCATTCCTTGACCAATTCTGAATGCACCGTCATAGACCCGAGGGCCCTTATTGCCGCTTGGTTGTCGGAGTAAATATTTACTTTCTTGACTGTTAGTACGCATTTGAGCAGCCAATCAGCTGCCTCCTTTATTGCGGCTACCTCTGCCTCGAACACACTGCAGTGGTCCGGTAACCTGAATTTGAGTCTGATGGGGAGGCCCTCGCAAAAGACTCCTCCGCCAACCTTTCCTTCCAACTTCGATCCATCCGTGAACAAATTCACCAGGTCCTGCCCCCAAGTGTAGCTCTCCGTCCACTCTTCCCTTGACGGGATGTGAGTGGAGAATGTACCGGTTGGACTAAACGAGGGTATACACTGGTCTGTTGACAGAGGGATGAACTGGAAGTTTCTAAGGATGCTTGAGGACCCATAAGTGAGGTTGAGCTTATAGCTCCAGCCCCTCAGTCTGATTGTGGTACATATAGAAGCAATTCTACCTGCGATGTCTACGGGTACCACATTTAACATTGCGTTGAGCGCCAGAGTAGGAGTCGTTCGAAGCGCCCCACTGATTCCAATGAGTGCCGACCTCTGAACTCTCTCCAGCTTCTTCACCAATGTCGTCTTCTCTAGTGAGTTCCACCAGACTATGACTCCATATAACAAGATAGGCTTTACAATGGTATTATATAGCCAGAAAACAACTCTAGACGAAAGGCCCCATCTTTTGCCAATTGCGCCCTTGCACCCACAGAAGGCGATAGTAAGGCGTAAAGGTGTAAGGCTAATTGGTCTGAAGTCTTTTGGGTTGGTGTGTGAGGAGGACTTGCCTGCCTTGGGTATGAAAGAGACTTTTGGCTCTCTCCATTCTAGCGGAATGTAGCCCATGTTAAGACAACTTCTAATGATAATTTTAATAAACGGTGAGGCAATATCCCATGATTTCTGCAATTCCGTTGGCTTTAGTAGGACATTATATAGTGTCAATGCGCCACTCGTTAGAACGTTGCCTGAACTTCTTTATCTCTCACCTTTTTTGGATTTGGATCTTTCTAGGGCCAAACAAGTATTTCAAATGCAACTAAAAAATTACTTTCTATGTAAGAAATCAAAATAATGTCTTGTATATACATATGTGTTATTTTAGTTTTATTGGAGGATGGTTCCATGTGTAGAAGTCCACGCAAGTGGGGAAAGTTACTGATCGCCATTCACTTGGGAGTGGCCAGGACGATTCTTCTGCATATGGTTCAAGCAGCTCACAAAGTCCGGAATTAGCCCACGTATCGTCTGGGTAGCTTCCGAACACCCGTTCGGAAGTGAGCTAACGTGAGAAGGCGAAACATTCCAGGATAGCTGGTTGTGCGCTGGGTTTGGTTAGATGGAAGACACGCCTCTAGTGTAGAGGACCCGACAACGACTCGGTTCATTACCTTGCTGCAGCCAAACTGCGCACACGCCTCTGTGCAGCAAAAAACGTACATCTACCTACGCAAAGAATGTTCGACATCGAAAAGCTGCAATCACAACAGACAGCCAGAAGATTCGCCACTCGACTCTCACTCCTGCTCTCAGAGTTTACTGCCAACAAACCGGCATGCACGAGCAATGGAGCAACATTTCTCGTTCCCTACGTACCGCCGCCGAAGAAGAAATCGGATTCCGGCGAGCCCAAAAAAATAGTTGGTACGACGAGGAATGTTGTGCTGCCGCAGAAAGAAAGGATGCCGCCTATAAAGCCACGCGGCGATCGGGCGCAACGCGAGCCATGTTGGATCGCTACAGAGAGCTAAAAAAGGAAGAGAGACGTATTATCCAAAAGAAGAAACGAGAGGCCGAAATACGTGTGTGCGAGGAGCTTGAGATGCTGGCCAACAGGAACAACGCCCGAAAATTCTACCAAAAAGTTCGGCGGCTTACAGGAGGTTTTAAGACCGGGGCATTTTCCTGTAAGAACAAAGACGGCGAACTGGTGACTGACACCCAAAGCAATCTTAAATTATGGAGGGAACACTTCTCGAATCTGCTAAACAGTAATAGCTGCGCATGTCGCAAAGAATGTGAAGATCCCGATACCCCAATCGTCGACGACGGAATTGACGTTCCGCTACCCGATCATGACGAGGTGAAAATAGCAATAACGCGGCTAAAGAACAACAAAGCCGCGAACGCCGACGGACGGCCGGCTGAGCTATTCAAACACGGCGGCGAGGAGCTGGTAAGGTGCATGCATCCACGTCAATGTTGACAGTTACAATTTCAAGGTTGTAAGATACCTCATTTATCTAGGTACCATGAACAATGTCAGCCTTGTAATCCAACGTAGAATCTCCTTTGCCAACAAGTACTACCTTTGACTAAGAAGGCAACTGAGTAGTAAAGTCCTCAGTTGACGAACAAAACTAACACTCCACAAGGCTCTCATCATGCCCGTCCTAACGTATGGTGCAGAAGCTTAGACGATGACAACATCCGATGAAGCGACGCTTGGAGTGTTCGAGAGAAAAATTCTGCGGAAGATTTTTGGACCTTTGCACGTTGGTGACGGTGAGTATCTCAGGCGCTGGAGCAATGAGCTGTATAAGCTTTACGACGACATAGACATGGCGCAGCGAATAAAGATCCAGCGGCTACGTTGGCTGGGTCATGTCGTCCGAATGGATACAAACGGTCCGGCTCTGAAAGTATTCGATGCGGTACCAGTTGGTGGTAGCAGAGGAAGAGGAAGGCCTCCTCTGCGTTGGAAAGATCAAGTGGAGAAGGACTTGGTTTCACTTGGTGAACGAGAAAGAAACGACTGGCGCGCTCTGTTAAACTCGGCCAAAATCGCGTAAGCGGTTATCGCGCCAATTAAAAAAAAAAAGAATTATAATATTAATTGCGTTAAAATTCAATTGTAACTTGTATATATTTTTAGCAATTTAATGGTTTCTTATGTTGATAATCTAATTTTTACACTTTTTAATATTAAATATTGCAAATTTGTATTTTACTGCTGAGTTTATGTCTTAAATGTCTGCTCTGAATTTTCTTAGACATTAATGAATAAGTAAATTAATAAATAAATATTTATAGCAAATTGAGTAAAACTGGGTCTTAATGGTTTCATGGAAAAATTGAATACAGAATGAAATGAAGTATGAAGAAATGGAATACAGGAATGCAAATTATGGAGTTGAGCATTGCCCCAAAAGTGCTAAACGAAAACAGAATACGCGGAAATAGCGATCTTAACGGGAAATTAGAATTGGCTATAGATTAAATTGTCGAAACAGTTTAAAATATTTAACTATAATAATTCTCCGAACTTTCTTCAGTGACACAATGGCACAGATTTAACTATGATAATTAAGTCTCATAATGATTATTTTTGGCAAAACTATGAAGTAGCCATGGAGCCAAGTAGCAGGCAGACAGACAACAAAAGCGCTTAACCCATTGCACTCGAATGGCTGTTAGGCAAAAAAATGCTTTTAATAATAGCAACTCATTTTGGGGGACGTGTGCAAATAGTCACTAACATAGGGGTTAAAATGTTGCCACCACAGCAGTGAAGCAGAGGCGCAATTAGTAATGAAATTAAAAATATGAAAAAAAAAAACAAAAAAATTGCAAAAACAGCTTAGTAAGAACTGGTCAGGAAAGATTTAAGCTGGTGACATTGAACAGCAACAAGTTTTAATAATAACGAAATAAATTGCGATATCAGTGCGATAACAATGTCGATAAAAAATGACACATTAACTGTAATGACTGGCACTGGCATACATACATACATACGTACACACAAATGTATTATAGGTAAGCAAATCGGAGAAAAAATGAATTGTAGATTTGTATGAGTGCCTTGTGTAAACAAGTGGAGGTTATTATCATATAATATACGAAGGTGGTTCAATAAGAAATGAAGACTATTAGAAATGAAGACACAATTTTTTCAAAAAAAATTATTTTTCAACATAGTCCCCTTTTCGAAAGATACACTTCTCCCAACGCTCCGACCATTTTTTAACCACTCCAAAAAATAAGATTTGTCGAACTGGCTTACTCGTTTGAACTACATTTTTTTCCCCGCGAGCCATTTCTTGATATTATGGAACCAGAAAACTCCGGACGAATGTGCTGGTGCTTTATGGTGGCGAAACAGCACCTTCTTTTTCGCCAAATGCGGCCGTGTCTTCTTCAATTATTTCTGAAAGTGGTCCAGTAACTCACTGTAGTAGACGCCAGTGAACACTCTTCCTTTTCCTAAAAAATCCATCAGCATGACGCCGTTCACGTCCCAAAAAAATTGTCGCCATGACCTTTCCGGCCGATGGGACTGTCTTCGCCTTCTTTGGAGCAGGTTTCCCGAGAGAAATCCATTGTGTTGATTGCTGATTAGTTTCTGGTGTGTAATGATGAATCAAGGTTCCATCGACGGTGACAACTCGACGCAAAAATTCCTTTGGATCATGCTTGGAGCGAGATCCAAAAGAATTTGATTTGCTCCAAACACTGCTTTCAAGTTACAAGCGGCATCCGCTTGTTGTTGCTTGTGAGATATCGCGGCACCCATCGGGCCGACAAAATTTTCATCGCCAACTTATCATGTAAAATATTAATTGCCGTTCCGGTCGACTCACCTATGGCCTCTGTTACTTCGCGCACTTTTGTTCGTTGATCAGCGAGAATAATGTCGTGGACTTTTTAAATGATTTCGTCTGTAACCACTTCTGCCTGGCGTCATGGTCCTTCCTCATCAAAAAACGGAAGTTCGCCCACGTTTAAATTCGTTGAACTAAAATCTAACTGTGGCCATATATGGCGAAGTGTCCCCATAGACAGTATCCATTTTGCTTTTATCTCCTCGCATTTTTCCCATCCCAAAATAAAAAGCGAATTACCGAACTCTTTTCTGCGCTTTTCTGTTATTTTTTCATCTTAGCAAAAATGGCGAAACACGTCTTACTCGAATAGCTGCCAAATCCAAACTAACCTATCAATTAGTCAGAAATTTGTTTTGCCGTCGTTTGATAGAAGCCAGCACACGATGCTAACACCTATTTCCTTCAAGAACGTCCTCTGCCATCAAACCCCAGTACTTATAGAACCACCCTCGTAACTATAATTATATCCTTTACTGACTTAGACCAAACTTTTCTGCGATTTTTTTACATGAGTCATGGCAATAGTGGGGCCAAAGAACAAACAGCCGTGAAATTAAGCGTCTTCGATTCGCCAAGCGTTTGGCATAAACAAACATATTTTGGCAACACTGGAAAACAGCTGCCAAAAATTGCATTTATTTGGGAGCACTTACTCGTAGTGAGCATTAGTAATATCACGTTTACACTGGGAAAATTTTGTTGCTTAAAAATTTGCGAACTATCTTCGGGTGTTGCCCGTCGTGTGCACACACGGCAACTTCTTTGATTGCCTTAACGAAGGCACTTTCCCAAAGAGGTGGAAGATGCAAACCCTTGTGCTTTTTCCCAAGGAAAACAAAAAGCCGGATGAACCCACGTCTTACCAACCGAAATGCCTACTTGAGAGAATTATCTGCTACAGGCTATCATCTTTCGCAGAAGATAAAGGTATTTTGTCCACGTACCAGTTCGGTTTCAGGAAATCCCACTCAACGGTGGATGCAATCAAATGCGTTGCGAAATTATCAACACAAGCCACTGAGAGCAAGAGATAGCGTGGCGGGAAAAAAGAACTACTGCGTAACTGTGGACGTTAAAAACGCTTTTAACTAAGCGAGCTGGCAGCATATACTAGAAGCCCTCGTAACTAGAAATATTACCAAAATAATTCGGACCGTAAACTGAGGTTCAGAACAAAGGCATTGAACAGTACAATGTGACAGTAGGAGCTTCCCAAGGATGAGTTCTATGCCCACTACTATGGAACTTTAGGTACGACGGGGTACTTAGACTAGATATACCTCCCAGAACGAAAGTCGTTGAATTCACAGATGATATCGCGGTGGTGATAGTGGCAAAATACAAAGAAATTGAGAGGATTGCCAGCTAATCAGTAAGTAGGATCATGGCCTTGTTTACGTCCATGAGCCAGGAATTAGTTGAACCCAAAACTGATGTGGTTTTAATAAGCAACAGAAAGGCAGGAGAATCCATGAAGGTAAAAATGCACTGTAACTATCATCGTCAAAATTTTAAAACGCGCCCAGAATATACTATGAAGGAAGCATCAAGTGTGCAGTCCAGCCTGGCATGAATAATGCCAAACAACGGTGGCAACAGACATAGCAAAAGAATACTGTATTGTAGGGTTGACAGCTCGGTTCTTCTGTGTGCGGCACCGATCTAGGCTGATGCAATGAACATCAATAGCTACACCAAAAAACTAATAGCCGTCTATAAGCTAAGCGCTTTCCGGCTTTAGCACAATTTCTGATAACGCATCGTTCGTCATAGCAGAACTAATATCAGTTGACTTGCTAGCGAAAGAGATGCAATTAATATTTATAAGGCTATAGGAACTCGGCGAAAGAGCAATGCGTAAAGAAATCACAGAAGAAGAAAGGTGTCGCTCCATCGCTCACTGCCAGGACCGGTAGAATAGGTCACCCAAGAGTAGATGGACGCATGAGCTAAAACCCACTCTCACAACACAACGTGGTTAGAACGGAGCCACGGGGGGACAAACTATCACCTAACTCAATTCCTTTCAGGTTATGGAGAGTTTAGAAAATACTTCTACAGATTTGGCCTTGATAGTTCACCAAGCTGCCCAATCTGGACGGAGAGGGAAGAAGATGTTGAACACGTCTTTTTGCAATGCCCACGCTACGTTTCCGAAACATCTAAAATTTTAAATGGAGAAAATATGATGGATTTTATGCTGAAATCAGCTAATAACTGAAAGACAATCTGCGCGCATGTAACACAGATTCATAACGATCTACGACGCGCAGAGAAGCTGTGAGCTAACCAACTCCTTGTGGTAATACCTTTTTGGCAGTTCCGCGGGGAGAGTGGTAAATAGTGGAGAGGTGTTTAGTATGTAGGTGTAGCTGTGGGGCTACAAGTCGTGCGTACTACTATGCCGGTATAGCAGTACTGATGAGAGTTTCCTCTTCACGGGGGTCATCCCAGAAAACGAAAAAAATGAAAGACCGCAGAGGGAAAAATGTGAAAGATGATTTCATCGACCTAAGCTCTCTTTGTCGATTATGTTGTCGGCCTGTTACAATCCGTAATCCATCTGCAAAATAATTGCTTCTTCGTTAAAAATCCATCCAAGCCGCTACTTACAAGATGATAGGGCAGAGAGGCCCTTTTCCCCGCTAGTTCTTCAGCCGAATGTGCCTATAACAATGGGTCCATCTACACTCTACATGATTCTTGCGAAAAGCATGATCTCAAGACAGAAAAGATAAATTAAGTCGAGTAGAATAGAGTAGTTTAACAATTATTATGGCAAGTAGGACTTTTTCTTGTCCGAGTCATAAGTTTTTTCCAAGAAGTTTGTGGTAAAGATCTGGAGAAAAGAAATTAACTACTTTTGATATTTCTTTGAACTGGAGAACTAGAAAGTAAAACGAGACCTTTTGTTGAATTCAATCGAAGTTTCTTAAACTTCAGGACGGAAGAGAAACGAATGAGGTTCTCACAGAAACCGACTTTCTTGGATGACCGGAGATCACAGAGAATGACCAAGCTTGTGAGGGCCACATTACGACATCTAAATTGGAATAGGCGCTAAAATATTTTGACCCCTTTAAGCCACCACGCCCAGATGGCATATTTCCAGCGCTCCTGCAAATGGGAAGTACATCCTTGACACCTTTGCTGAAAGGCATCTTAAAATATTGTTTAACACTCAACTATGTTCCCTAGAATTATAGACTCTCAAGGGTTGTATTTATATTAAAGGCAGGTAAAAGCAGCAACTTGTTTGAGAAGAACTATCAGTTATGTTACAAATGGAAAGGGCAATGCATTACAGTGAATACGCAATTGGAGTCGTTCTTGATATATCTGAAGCTTTCAACAATGTTTCGAACGAGATACTGATTGAAAGTTTATCGTCAATTCACAGACATCCATCGACACAGAAGTGGATCGGCAACCTATTGAATTGTCGTACAGTGGTGACCGAATGGGGTTCTTTGGTCATGTATCGGAGAGCTAATAGAGGAACACCACAAGGAGACGTAATCTCTCATCTACTGTGGATTCGAGTGGTAAACAGGATCTTACTTAAAATGAAAAATGAAGAACCTAAACGTCGATTAAACTTGTCACTATTCCCCACCCTAATCACTACGGATACTGCAACTAGATCGATACGGGCTTTGGCATGCACGAACCAGCTGAATTGAAGCGGGAGTAGAAGTAAATCCTGAGTTGATGGGCTTAGTACTGTTCACCAGGAACTACAAGATTCCGAACTGGACCCCACCTAGACTGGATAACATCACACTATAGGAGTACCTCGGAGTAATGTTGGATAGTAAATTCACGTGGAAGCTCAATGTAGAAGAACGAACGAAGAAAGCACTCAATGCCTTAAGCGCTCACAGAAAAATGGTCGGTAAGACATGAAGCACATCTCCACGAGTTTTACATTGGATTTACAAGGCGTTAGTAAGACCATTTAAGCTCAACGGCGTTCTAGATAAGCGTCGGCGTAGGGCAAATTTGAATAAGAAGGCGTACGCTAACAAAGTGGAGAAAATACTAAGCCTTGCAAAACTGTGTGCAACGGGTGCAATGCGCACCACTCCTAAAGTAGCGCTGGACAGTCTTAGTAGCAAAAAGTTTTGCAAAGAAGTCTGCACTGAGGCTTTTGGCAACAGTACAATTAGTTCAAAGGTCATATGGTTACAACCGGATATCTTCTACTTCTTAATTGGCGAGATAACCGCCCGACTAGAAATTTTGTTAAGGCGGTGATTAGGCGCAAATAAGGCAGACCGCATCCCAAATTTGCGCCTCATAAGGCAGCCAAACTAGGCCCAAGTCCCGAAAGGTATCGCCACACATCTGCCTCATTAGGTGCAGATTCGAAAAACCGAACTTCGGTAATACTCCGGATACCCTTCTACAAATCAGTTAGGGATTCCAATTTATGCCTAAGTGAGACACTGCCACAGATTTTCGTGACCACAACCAAATTTGGTATTACTCTGGCATGCCAATCTTTGCCTTGCCTTATATGGGCCTGGTAAGGTAATAGTGAGGCGTGCCTCAGTAAGGCCTGCCTAATTCGGGCCTAACTGATTCTTCGGCATGCCTCACTGTAATTCTAGTCGGGCGCTTACTCGATTTTGGCCGAGTTTAACAAAGTGCGTCAGTCGTTTCTTTCTCGTGCTAACCGGCACCAGTTAGAAACACCAAGTGAAGCCAAGGATACCTGATCTTTCAAATGCAGAGGTGGCCTTCCTCTTCCTCTGCTACCACCAGCTGGTACCGCATCGAATACTTTCAGAGTCAGAGCGTTTTTATCCATTCGGATGACATGACCCAACCCACGTAGCCGCTGGATCTTTATTCACTGGCATATGTCTATGTTATCGTAAAGCTGATACAGCTCATGGTTCCATCGCCTGCAAAGGTCCAAAGATCTTCCGCAGAATATTTCTCTCAATGACGCCTCATCGAATGTTGTCATAGCCCACGCTTCTGCGCCATACGTTAAGACGGGCATGATGAGAGTCTTGTAGAGTGTTAGTTTTGTTCGTCGAGAGAGGACTTTACTACTCAGTTGCCTACTTAGTCCAAAGTAGCACTTGTTGGCAAGAGAGATTCTACGTTGGATTTGAAGACTGACATTGTTCACGTTGTAATGCTGGTACCTATATAAATGAGGTATCTTACAACCACGAAATCAGAACTGTCAACAATGACGTGGGCGCCGATACACGAGTGCACCGACTGCTACCTTCGAGATGGTTGCACAGGCTTAAAAGCTTCCTCAGACTTAGTTATTCCGCAAGTTAATTTCAGCAGGGCACCAAAGGTAGTATTAGAAAAGAACGGATGGCGGAAGGGACAACTTTTTCTTGAAGTTCAAAAAACTAAAGACACCATATGCGAGGGAAGCTTTCTCATGGCAGAACTTTGCTCGTAGGAACGACCATAGCAGTAGTGCAACATTTCCTTTTATTTGTGATGCTGTCAGCCTGTTTATGTATCCACATAAGTTTACTTCAAAATACTTACAGAAAACACGCTTAATACCCAATAGTACATATGTAGATTTCAAAGATTTGTGTTTATTTTGTTTTTAAACAAGCTTATTTTCACCCAAATACTGCCAAACCCGTTAGCTGCAACATTCCTCTATAGTCTGTGCATTAGGCTAAGTAGTTAGGAGACAACTTTCTACTGGTGGTTCACGTCTGACACTTGACGCTAATGCAAACTCATGTGCAGTTTTATACATATATACATACGAGTATGTACGTATGTATGTATATATAAGTATATTTGTACGACCGTCTATGGCACTGCACTTTAGCCAACACACGTTCCCGGACAGTCCACTGGTGAAGTGAAAATCACTGTTCGATAGCTGTACTTGCATTCATGACTTTCCATCATCACCTTTCGAAATGCACACGAGATTTGCCACTCGAAAAAAATAAACAACATGAAAATTCATCCAATGGAAGCAAATCAGCTGATCGCAGTTGGCTGAAACGCTTAAAACTGTACTCGTATTGTCCACTTGAAAGCTGTCGCACGTGTTTTTTCCATTTCACCGTTTAAGCTTGTTAACGTCAATTTTATTCGTGGGCACATTCGTGCTCTTATGAGCATTTTTATGTTTATAAGTAAATTAAAAAAAAACCTTAAACTTCAAACATTTACCTACACACAAATTTGTATGGCCAGAAAGTCTCAATATTAAGCAGACTTTCCCCATAAATAAGTGATTTGAATAATATGAATAACCTACAGTGACTTCTAGTCTTTACAGCTTGGTTAAATCATTATACAAAATATTAAATATGTACATATACTGTGGGCAAAAAGTAAGGTGAATTTGTAAAATGGGTTGTAAAATGAAAAATCTTTATTTATTCTTGTAAATCAATTTCATCCCCTTCAAAATAATCCCCTCTCGATGAAATACACTTATGCCAACGATTTTTCCAATCCCCGAAACATGCCAAATAGTCCATTTCCGGTATAGCCATCAGCACCTTCTTCGATTCAGCTTTTATCTCCTCAGTGGAGTGGTCTCTTGAGTTTTGGGAATAGCCAGAAGTCACCCGGAGCCAAATCAGGCGAATACGGTGATTGCGGAACGATATGCTTGGAATTTTTGGCAAAATAGTCACGAAGAACGAGTGCAGTGTGAGACGGTGCATTATCGTGATGCAAAAACTAATAGTTGTTGGCCCATAATTCTGGTCTTTTTAGACGAATTGCTTCACGTAAACGACGCATAACGCTCAAATAATATTCCTTATTAACAGTTTGACCAGGTGGAAGGAATTCATAGTGCACCACACCACGAAAATCGAAAAAAACTGTCATCATGGCGTGCTCTTTTCGGTCTGGCCTCGCCTTTAGCACGATATTCGCTTGATTGGTCGGTTGTTTCAGGGTCGTAAGCATAAATCCAAGTCTCATCTCCCGTAATGATGCATTTGAGCTTGTCCTGATAGTCTGAAAGCATTGTTTCACACACATCAACGCGACGACTTTTTCCAAGAAATTGAGAGTTTTCGGTACCAAACGAGATTTGACTTTTCGTAGGCCCAAATGGTCTTTCAAAATGGTTTTCACAGATCCTTCTGATATTCCGATCATATCAGTAAACAGTCAACCGACAATTTTTGAACACTAACTCCTTCACTTTATTGACGTGTTGGTCATCTGTTGACGTCGATGGTCGTCCGGAGCGCTCCAAGTCATCAACACGTTCTCGACCCTCTTTGAAGTCTTTGTACCACTTATAAACATTTTTCTGCGACATGGTCGAATCACCAAATGCCTTCTGCTACATGCTAAACGTTTCCGCAGCCGAAATTTCATTCCGCAAACAAAATCTGCTCAATCAAATCAGACATTGTAAAAATCGAAAAATGCACTCTTGGTCTTTTGGTAAACACAAGCATAAACATATTACTGATAATGATATTCACATGAAAGCTGGCCCAGATGTTATTAACAGTGCTGCCAACTCATGAAAAAAATAACTAGAGCGAAATTTTAATCCCGCGAAATTTGACAAATAAATTCACCTTACTTTTTGCCCACAGTTATGTATGTAGGTGTGTCGACCATCTTATTTTCATCTGTGATTAATCCAAATGGGGCGATTGAGCACATTTATGCCAATAGAGAGTATGTGAGCTAGAAGAAAATGCACAGCACCAGATTCTTAGAATAGAGCAAGCTCTCTTAAGATAACTTGGGACCGCAGCAAAACTATCTATTGCATAACCGTTGCATTAACATTGGATTCCTTTACTTTGATTTTATTTAGAAAATTAAACAATTCTGTTGCATGGCACATGTGGTCGAAAATTCGGCCTACAGGTTAGGTTAAGTTAGGTTAAATGGATGTTTAAACCTTTGCCCGACGACAGCAGGGTAGCTGAGAAGAAGATGCTGAGTTGATTTCGCCTCGTCCTCCAAACAGCTTCTGCAGAAAGGGCTTAGTGCAATCCCAAGCTTCACGACATGGACACCTAACGGACAATGTCCGGTAAGGATACTTACCAAATTCGATAGCTGTGGCTTTGTTAGCCTTGTAAGTTCTCTCGACACCCCCGATCTACCCGTGGCCAAGAGGATCTTGCGACTTTGCACGTTTGTGTACTAGCCCAGCGCTCGCAGAGTTGACGCGAGGCCCATCTTTCCAGTAGCAGACCACAAGTTCTCAAAGGAAATCCAATCTTCTCATATTGCGATGAAGGCGTCTCAAGGATCCCCTGTCTAGTCAGATCATCGGCCCAGGAATGTCCCTCTATGCCGCTGTGACCGGGAACCCAATGTGCCTAAGAGCGAAGTATATCGATGCAATCGAGAGGATGGTCAGACATTCCCCCACCAAAAACGCACAAACAACCTTGCATCAGTTCCATTATAGTATCTAAAAACTTTCCTCTGCAATAAGTGCCAAGTCATCCGCGTCAGCAATAATCTTACAGCCTCTCCTCTCCAGCTCCTCTAGCAAGTCGTTCAGCACAACAACCCACTCTGCTGCGGCCGTTCTATCGCAAAGCATTTTATGTATTAGCCTAATAATGTCGGTTTCGTTAAAAGCCCCGCAATATCAAGAAAGGCGTCCACCGTGAACTCTTTCGGAGAGAGGAACACCTCGATATCTTTAACAATAATATGCAAGGCAGACTCTACCGATCTGCCTTTACAATAGGCATATTGGGCGTACAATAAACGCTCTCGAGTATTTACACACCTTAAGTGCAGATCAATAAGCGTCTCAAAGGCCTTCAGCAAGAACGATGAGAGGCTGATTGGTGTGAAATCCTTAGGAGATATTATACATGTGAGATTTTACCTGCCTTGGGTACGAAAGTAACTCTCACAGCCCTTCAAGATCTGCGTATGTAGGTCGCGTGGATAGGAAGGAGCCAACAACAAGATACCTCCGCAGATTTCTGCAGTTGAGCAGGCAAAATACCTTCGGAACCAGGTGTAAAATTCGACCTATAACAATTTCCATTATGTTATTAGTGGTTTTCCTTAAATTTTGGTTGTATTTCTAACCTTTTGGTTTTATATTTGTCTGCAACTGCATTCTCATTTTTATTTTCACGTCCATCTTCACCTTCAACTTCACCTTCACCTTCACCATGATCTTTATCTTTATCTTTAAATTTATCTTTATCTTTATATTTATATTTATCTTTATCTTTATCCTTAACTTAATTCTTAATTTTATCTCTATTTTCATCTTTATCTTTATTCCTTTCCTTATCTACCTATTCACCTTCAAGTATTTAAATTTACATTCATATTTGCTTTTATCTTTACGTATCTTTAATTCAGTGTGAATTTTAAAGCATACATTTAAGAGGCACACACGCATATATCGGGATTTGTGTTTGTGTGTCCCATTTCTCCCCTTTAGGATATATAATAAGTATGTAGCCATACCGAATTCTAGTAGCTCAGCACAATCTGTTTCAGAAAAAACGATAAGAACGTTTTGGTTCGTATGAGAAGTGCGTTAGCATAATCGAAAAAGAGCTGGAAATAAGAGAGTACACCTTGGACTCTATGTGCTCTTCTATCAGAAGTCATCGAGTGGAAGAAATCATTGTCAGATGGATCCACTCTATGCTATCCAAAAGACTGCTTACCATGGATAGAGAAAGCGAAGGAGTCAGGGTTGAGGTTAAGAAGGGTGTACTCTCTCCCCTACTTTGGTGCTTCGTGGTGGACTCTCTTCTTAATGATCTGCAGGAAATTGGACACATCCAAGCCTGTATGCAATAAAATGCAGGTAGCTCCAAAAAAGATTGAGTATTGGTGCGAATTGCATGGTCTTCGGTGAATCCTACAAAAAGCACCTTAGTGCTGGTGATGCCCTTAATGCCATTCTGAACTTGCAACCTCTAGATCTTCAAATGCGAAAGGAAGCAATGAAGGTGGCGTACAGGCTCAAGTTAAACGGAGTCTGGGGAAGTGAAGTAAGCGCTGGCCACTGTCAGATATACCACAAGTTGTCAGAGTGGTGCACACTGTTCTCGATGCCGGTGGGCAATCGGGTGCCTGTCGTTAGCTTCGGTAAGAAGTATGACGTTTTGATCCCAGGTAGAGTTAAGTCCAGAGATCCTTTTAAAAAGATACCAGCACACTTTCTACACCGACGGATCCAAAACGAGTGATGGAAGCGGATCTGGATGGTACTTAGACAAAGACACTAAGTACTCCTATGGCACATGACAGATGGCCACGGTATTCCTTACGGAAGTCTACGCCATCTTGAATGTGGCGTACTGACTAATTGAGAAAAAGTGGCGGGGCAACAGTATTTCAATTTGTAGTGACAGTCAAACTGCACTGAAAGCCCTTGCTAACCCCCGTCACTCTTCGAAGTTAGTCGGTGGATGTAAGGCAAATCTGAACAGTGTTGCAAAACACAACAAAGTTAGTCTTATTTGGGTGCCTGGACATTGTGGTATTGCAGGAAACGAGTTGGCTGGTAAATTGGACAATGAAGACTCTGCAGGTATGCCACTAGGTCTTGAACCCTTTCTTGGAGTCAATTCCGCATCGATTCAACTATGGATTGACGACTTCATGAGGTCTACCCACAGAAAGCGTTGGTCTGAGTTGGGCTCCTGGAGAGTAGCTAATTGAAAGGACCTGAGAGTACTGGTGGGTGTAATCACAGAGCACAACGTCTGTGGCCAGCATATGGCTGCCGTGGGTGTCGTGGACAGTCCGATATGCCTATCCTGTCTTGAGAATGACGACACTGCAGAGCATTTTCTCTGTAGCTGTCAGGGGTTTTCCAGAATCAGACTTAGGATATTGGGTTGCGATATACTGAGTGTGGAAAAAGTTCATACTCTTCCTCTTCCGGATCTCTTAAGATTCATCAACGAATCCAAGATATTTGTGAAAGAGTGACCTCAAACTAATTTATCCGTTTTTCCCATCCACCTTTTTATCTTTGCTATTTCTATTCTTTCTACTGATATCTATCCGGGTGTAGTACAATGGTCTACTGATTGAGTGCTTGGACTTGTCCAGCCCCCCACAAATCTAATCTAATCTAATCGTATGAGAGGTGTCACGCCCCTTTTTCTATTACCTACGCCTCCGATATATGGGGACTTGGGAAAGATAATAAGTTTAGATCTTTAAATGTTTCACCAAAATCGGATAAACGGAACTTCAAAAGAGGGTTGACGTTT
This sequence comes from Anastrepha obliqua, assembly GCF_027943255.1. NCBI lineage: Eukaryota > Metazoa > Arthropoda > Insecta > Diptera > Tephritidae > Anastrepha > Anastrepha obliqua. The sequence continues at coordinate 11,663,162 of NC_072894.1, forward strand.
ATATATACATAAATTACAATAATGCAACGTCGATATGTGTACGTATGTATGTATGTATGTAAGTCAATTCTTATTCCCTGTAGCCGCAAACCTTCAACCTGAATACACATTTAAACTTTCCTTCCTTTCTGACTGCGCCAATGTATTTTCAATATGCCTTAACCTTCCCCACGGTTTAGGTGTGTAAATTACAAACAAACTTTTGGAATTTTAGCGCGAATCAACGTTGTGATGACACCCACGCCCTTGAAAAGTTAAGATGTGATTTCTTGTAGTATCTCTGGGTACCACAATATCATGAAAACGATTTGTCTACACCAACAGCAAAAGCTATAATTAGTGAAGAAATTAAAATTTAAATCACGCATTTTAATAACTTCGAGGGGGCAATATAACAGATGTCGAACAATTGACTTTTACACTTCATAAAAATAATTGAAAAAAAAACGAATATTATAATAGGCGAATATTAAGACATGCAAAACTCAAGCAACGAGCACGCATCGCAAATGACTTAATAAATTTGCATATTAATGAATATGAAAAGAAATTAATTTTCTACGCCAACGCATAAAAAACGAATTACATAACGAATACATAAATACAAATATAAAAATAAAAAAAGATGCCACACTGACGGAAAAACTCTTTCCGACTCGTGCCAACGAATGAGAAACTTAATTGAATTAAAGTGTGAACAAAGCAGTGCAAAAATCAAATGAAATTAAACAGAAGACGCAGAGCACAGAAAACAGAAAACGGAAAACTGAAAGGCTGAAAGAGAAATGGTTGCGGTGAAAGAAGCGCCGTTCAGGGCATTGTTTATCAAAATTAATTATACCCCCCTGCAGGGAAGCCAATCGCTTCCAGACTCGTGCGATTCTAATGAACTTCTAAGTTCGCGTTTTGCGCATAAAACTGCGAAAATGTACACAATACTACCTTTTCAATAAAATATCACTAACACAAATTAGCTAAATTAATACTTTTTCGAATTGATCTATAACACAAAACGGATTTTAAAAGTATCCAATACTTTCTCTACGCGGTTTAGAAATATTTGGATTTCCAGTAAAATTATAATATAGGCAAAAGTAGGGAAGCAAATGCAATTTAGGAAGCCTCGTCCATCGAAAACACATGCGCAGGGGCTGAAATCTGAGGCTCAAGCTGATTAAAATGAAACCAATAAAAATCGAATCATATAAAATGAAGGTGAAATCAATTTTTTCCAAATTCGAAATATATGTGCGTGTACGTCAGCAATCATATTGCAATGAAGGCTAAAATAATAAATCGGTAACGAATAGGATTCACAACGTAGAGTCCTAACCACTAGACGATCACAGCTGGTAAATCTTAAAGGAAGTACCTTGGCACTTTTCCCTAGGAAACGCAATATGGAAGTTTGTTACCCCCTAGCTTGAAAGGAGTAACACTTCAACAGTCTTCTGAGGTCAAATACTTAGGGGTAATCCTAGATTGTAAGTTGAACTGGAAGACGCACGTCAAACAGAAGGTCTCTCGTCTGTCTGGCATTGTAAGAGAATCTTTGGCAAGACATGGGGTCTAAGACCGGCGATAGTACACTGGTTGTACATCACCCTGATTAGACCCATTATCACATACCCCTCTGTAGACTGGTGGCATGCTACTATGGTTAACTCCAGAATAAAACTCCTAACCGGACTGCAGAGAAGTGCGAGCTTGGGTATCACAGGTGCTGTGAGTACGACATATGGCGATTTCCTTAATGCCATCCTGAACTTGCGACCTCTAAATCTTCAAATCCGGAAGGAAGCAATGAAGGCGGCGTACAAACTCTAGTCAAACGCAGTCTGAGGTAACGAAGACAACACTGATCACTGTCAGATTTGCCACCAATTGTCGCACCTGTTCTCGATGCCAGCGGACAATCGGGTGCCTGTCCTTAGCTTCGGTAGGAAGTATGATGTTCTGATCCCAGATAGAGATCAATGGTTAAGTCCAGCGAACCTATTAACGGGATCTCAACACACTTTCTACACCGAGAGATCCAAAACCAGTGATGGAAGCGGATCTGGGTGGTACTTAGACGGTGACACTAAGTACTCCTACGCTACAGGACGATGGCCACGGTATTCTTTACAGAAGTCTATGCCATCTTGAATGTGGCATACTGACTAATTGAGAAAAAGTGGCCGGGTAGTAGTATTAGAATTTATGGTGACAGTCAAGCTGCACTGAGAGCCCTTGTTAACCCACGCTGCTCCTCGAAATTAGTTGGTGAATGTAAGAAAAAACTAAACAGTGTAGCAAAACACAGCAAATTGTATCTTATTTGAGTACCTGGACACTGCGGTATTATAGGGACTGAGTTGGCTGCTAAACTGGCTTATGAAGGGCCCTAAACTTTTCCTAGGGGTCCACTCTGCATCGGTTCAACTATGGATTGACGACTTCATGAGGTCTACTCATAGAAGGTGTTGGTCTGAGTTGGGCTCCTGCAGAGTGCCTAAGTGTTTTGCAAAAGAACCAAACAGGAAATTAGCGACCGACTTAGACCTGAGAGTACTGCTGGTGCTATCACAGGGCACAATGCCTGTGATCAGCATATGGCTACCATGGGAATCATTGACGACCCATTATGCCTATTTTGTCGTGAAAATGAGGGCACTGCAGAGCACTTCTTCTGTAGCTGTCCGGGGTTCTCTAGAATCAGACATAGGCTGTTGGGGTGCGATGTTCTGAGCAAGGATAAAGGTCATACTCTTCCTCTCCCGAATCTCTTAAGGTTCATCAATGAATCCAAAAGATTCGCGTAAGAGTGGCCTCCAACCAATTTATCTGTCTTATCATCCATACTGTATCTATCCTGTCTCTCTATTCCTTCTACTGTTATCTATCCGGATGTAGTACAATGGTCTTCCTGACTGATGGTCTTCAAACCCCTCACAAATCTAGTCTAATCTTATCAAATCTAAACTAATCTAATCTAATCTGATCTAATCTAGAAGTATTTAGTACCCAGATTTATTAGGAGTATTATTAATATATTATTAGCCGAGCTCCTCCTCCTATTTGCGATGTCCATTTTGACGTTGTGCCGCCTCCCAACACCAGATAATTATTTATGAAATAATTTGTCACGCTGTAGCCGCTAGAATAGCTTTTTCTATCATCTGGAGTTTCAAACCTCTTCACCGCCGAATCGAAGTCACATGCCAACCCCTGTATTGGGTACCAAAAAATCAGCACATCCCTAATGACTAAAGGAAGTACCTAAATACGACGGAGGCATTTTTGATACAGTTTTGCTGATAGCATCAGATTTTCAATATTGCAAATCTTGTAATAAGCATTCAGTTTCTCTTAAAGTGTTCTTCTTTAAAAGCAAAAACAAGACTTGACTAAAGCCAAAGGGCAATACGATCATAATTAAAATATTTATACTTAGTTGTAAAAGGCGTTACCAAGAACGAAAGCCGTTTTGAAAAACTAACTGTGTTATTTTAAATTTTAAGTTCATATTTTAAAATGGCTGGTATTATTTGTATTTTGTTATGCTTCTTTTTATATAAAAAAGGAAAAAATAATTTTCAAATAATTCATAAAAACAAAAACTAGTACAATTTTATTGCCAAAGGTGCAATTCTTAAGTAGATTTGATACAATCTCGAAAATTTCATTTCTCATCCCCGTTTTACACGGATAAAAACTAGAAAACTTCAATTCTCCTCCCAAGTTTTGACACTAGTGCCAAATGCGGCGAATTGGAACTAGTCTAGTTTTCTACTTATGCAACTTGGAATTGTTGTTTTTCATGCATTTGCCATCAATTGACTGTTTCTAAAATGGTTTGAGTTGTACTCGTAGTAACTCGCTGACTATTACTTCTTGAACCAAACGTGTACATTTTTCACTAGTCCATATTTTCCCTGCAGGGAACGTACAATGTGTGCATATATATGTACGATATATGTACAATTGCGCCAGACATACCACTCGTGTGCTTTGATTGTGCAAACATAACCAACCAGCCGCGTCGAGTATTGAGCACCTTATGCCCGATATGTCGGATGTACGCCATCGAAGGTAACGGATTGACGGCATTGGCATTGGTTAGATGACATTTATGTATGTATGTGTGTGTGTGTGACGCAAATTTCCGTTGGGCTAGAACTGTAACGCACCGACATACAGTGTGCCAACAGTTAGTTATTAATTAAGATTATTATTTTTGTAATCTAAAGGAGAATAAAATTAGTAAATATTAGAGGCTGCTTTAGGCAGTGCAAGTAATTTATTAGAAAAATTCTCTTGCATTGAAAAAACCAATATTCGTTCGGAATCGAATTTAATAATCGCTCAGAACTGGAATGGTGTAAGTGCAGGTGGGCGGCACAAAATTAAACATCCAATTTTTTTTTGTTTTGAATAACTTTTTTCTAAATACAAAAAATTATTTTAAGTGATGAAAATTTTATTTTGAGCTTTACGCGCTCATTGCTTGTTTGAATAATAATCGCTCAGAACTGGAATGGCGTAAGTGCAGGTGGATGTGTCAAAATTAATCATCCAATTTTGTTTTTGACTAACTTTTTTTCAAAATAAACCAAATCGTCAATTTTGGTACTAACTAACTTTTCTTCAAAATAAAAAAAATCGTCCAATTTTGGTATTGACTAACTTTTTGTCTAAATAAAAACAAAATATTTTAACTGATGAAAATTTTATTTTGAGTTTTACACTCTCCATTCGCTCAGAACTGGAATTGTGTAAGTGCGGGTGGGTGGCGCAAAACTAATCATCTAATTTTGTTTTTGACTAACTTTTTTTTCAAAATAAATAAAATCGTCCAATTTTGGTACTGAGTAACTTTTTTTCTAAATAAAAAAAGTATTTTAAGTGATGAAAATTTTATTTTGAGTTTTACGCGTTCCATTCGCACAGGTGGGTGGCGCAAAATTAATCATCCAGTTTTGTTTTTGACTAACTTTTCTTGAAAATAAAAAAAATCGTCCAATTTTGGCATTGACTAACTTTTTGTCTAAATAAAAAAAATATTTTAAGTGATGAAAATTTTATTTTGAGTTTTACGCGCTCCATTGCTTGTTTGAATAATGCTCAGAACTGGCATGATGTAAGTGCAGGTGGGTGGCCCAATTTTGTTTTTGACTAACTTTTTGTCTAAATAAAATATTTTAAGTGATGAAAATTTTACGAAGATTATGTAAGGTTGAAGTATGATGAGCTCCTCCGCACGAAAAAACTACTGGCCTGTAATAAAATATTTGAAACAAGAGAATTACTGAACTAATAATCAACACACTGTAGCAAGCTACAACAAATCCAAAGCTATAATTAGGAGAAACAGAGCTAATTCTTCTAACGAACAGACGTATCCCATTAGAAGTAGGCATACAAGTACTCGATGCCACTTTATCGACAAAAAGAGTGGTCAAGTGATCAAGAGTGCAATTAGACACAAGACTAACCACAAGAGCTGCCAAAGTAAGCGGTATGTTAAGTAAGCAGGTAGTAAGTGGCAAACCTTGGAGGTCCAACGCAGAACAAGCGAAAACTTTTAGTGGACACGACGAACTCGATTCTCTTATACGGATGCGAAATATGGAAGATTCGCTAAGGGTGCAATGCCGGCGGAAAACTCTGCAATCTGTGCAACGCACCTGTGCTCTCAGAGTGGCTTCGTCATACAGAACAGTATCTGAAGCAGCGGTGTTAGTTATCAGCGGAACCATCCCTATAGATATTCTAGCACAAGAGCGCAAACGGAGATGGGAGGCAAAAAACACAGGAATCCCAGTACCACACTTCTTCGATATTACTCGTAGAGTTCAAACGCTCACACTTTGGCAGGCAAGATGGAACTCTGAACGGTATGGTAGATGGAAAGCGAGAATAATACCCGATCTAAAAAAGTGGGTAGAAAGAAAGCACGGTGCCGTTAACTATTACCTCACACAGTTTTTGTCCGTACATGGATACTTTCGCAAGTATTGGTGGCGAATGGGAAAAGTGAGCCTAGAGAGAACAGCTCTGCAATGAGCTATTGGTGTATTTACACCTAAAGAAATTATCGAGAAAATGATGATAGACGAAAAAGAAGCGTGAAATGGAAAGTTATGCTAAGGAGCATTGAACATAGGTTTTTCAAAACAGGCGACCCTGGTGGAATCACCACACACGTAGTAGCGAGGGCTACTATATGGTGCCAAGGCATTGGCTTGACGCTGACCGGCACAGTTTAGCCATTGTGCAGCAAATTTCCTTTCTTCCCATTTCCTAAGGAATTCATTAATGTGGCTTTTTGTGAGTCCTCAGAAAGGCTCAGGACCAGTAAGTTGCATATTTGCTCCTTGTTTTGCAAGGTCATCAGCCAATCATATCCCTCATTTCCTTCATGTGCCGGAATCCAGCCTAGTGTTACTATGTTGAGGTTCTCTAACGTGTTGAGAAGGTTTAGGCAATCATTTACCAATTTAGAGGTTATAGCTGTTGATAGAAGGGCTTTTAGAGCCTCTCATTTTCCTGCTAAGGCATTCTCTCACACATATTTCAATGGCATGTATTTCTGCCTGGAATATTGTTGGCTAGAGTCCCATCGGAATCGATTTTTTGAATTTAGGCCCATTGATTCCTGCCCCTGTTCTACCATTTTCCAATTCGGACCCATCAGTAAACCATAGCTGAGAGCCAGGTTTGAAAGTGATAGAATTAGTTCTCCAGTCTGTGTTATTAATTATAACTTGGAAGCTCCTGAAGAGTATTGGTTTGGGTGATAGCATAGTATATCATCCCTAATGGGACTATGTAGGAAGTCTTCTAAGATCTTTAAATGTCCTTTCATATCCCCACTTTTAAGTTCAGATATACCTTTTAATCTTAAGGCACTCGAGCGAGCTTCCCTTTCAATCAAGATTGGAAGCGGTGGTATGTTCAGGAGCACACCCAATGCATCAGTAGGGGATGTTTTCATAGCCCTTGTAATACCAACACAGCTTCAGATGTTATACTCGTATCTAGAATTTTCAATCTTATCTCACTAAATTCAAATTCAGTTCAAATCTTTTTGATTGTTAAATTTGATGAACTGGTGAAATGGATTCGTTAGCATTGACTATTGTGGGAGAGAAAGAGAGGAGTTCTTTGCTTGAAATCAAAAGAAAATATTGAATGTCCTAATACCACTGTGGAAGGATCGAGTTTGATGGCCCAACCGCCAATTTCTGGCATTGTGACGGACGAGTTACAAATTTCACGTTTCACATTTTTCACGGCTCCATATCGAAAAAAGCTGCTGCCGTAGCCGAATGGATTGGTGTGTGATTGCAAATCGGTAGTGTCCGGGTTGGAAACCCCGGAATGAAACTCCAAATGGTGGAAAATGTTTTTTTTCTAATAGCTGTCGCTCCTCCGCAGGCAATGCCGTAAACTTCGAGTGTATTTTTGCCATGAAAGCGGCACAAAACTGTGCATGCAGTACAACGATTGAGGAGAAACGGAAGGTCAAAAGCAAGTTAACCGCACTTCTTCAGATATTTTTTTTTAATGTAGACCCCTTTTTCAGAAATCAATAGTACCACTTACGCTTTGGTTCATATAAAATGCGAAAAATTTATACTCTTTTCTCGCTAATTTAGAGAATGTAGATCTTCATCCAATTAACATACCTGAAAGACATAAGAGAAAAACATGAAATAAAGAGTAAATAAAAAATATGTTTTTCTACTATAAATTCAAATTAACCGACGTATACAAGACGTAAAAGGCTTCCTAGGCCTCGGTAGCAAGAGCTCACCCGGGGCATAATGGGTCGATGTCAGGTACGGTGCACTAGACATTACTTCGTTAGTTTACTGGTGCGGCAGCCCTTGGTCGGAAAAAACCCGAGTCATTCCGGAAAAGTAAGCCTGACTGACATGGGAATGAATGAAGCACATGGCACAGGAATATAGTGAGGCGCAAATGATCCCTGTGAAGGAGCACAACAAACAGCTCAGCAAACAGTTTCTACTAGGGTGCTACCGCAGGTTTCATGCATGTGGACACCTGCTTGAATCAGAGCCGCCTCCTATGCACGTCAAGAGGCAACCACCACCCGTAGCAGATGAAGAGCTCCAGCTAACCTGCGAGACCCGCGTAACCTTGGCACAATTAGGTTCTGGATATTGTAGCAGGTTAAACTCCTACCTATCCAGAATTGACCCCGAGATAATATACTAAACATATGTCTAGCATGTGAAGGCACCCCGCACGATACTAACCTCCTTTTCACATACCCCATCAAACCCAGTCATTTATCACCCCACTGAACCCAACCTCTTCGATTCGGCAAGCGTTAGCAAGTGGGGATTAGAAGAGGCGACTGCTATAAATAACCATATGTTGGTGACACTGGAAATGAGCTGCCAAAAATTACATTTGCTTGGAAGCACTTAATGAGTATTACGAGGGGTGCCTTTTATATGTCGGGATTTGGCAACCCTGGTGTTGCAATCTGGCAACTGACAGCTGTATCGCAAAGTTTGACATTTTTTGGCTTTTACGTACTCAGAACGTTTTGAAATACCAGCGCTATTTGTGTTGCTTACAGTAACTTAAAAGATTCATCTCGGTCCAAAAATGGAGTTAAATCGTGAACATTTTCGTGCGATTATTTTTTACAACTTTCGACGTGGATTAACTCAACAAAATTGCATGGATGAACTTAATTCATTTTTTGGCGATGAAGCTCCATCAAGGACCAGTGTTTATCGGTGGTATGGTGAATTCAATCGTGGTCGTAGTTCACTCCAAGACGAATTTCGTGAAGGTCGTCCAAAATCACTTGTTGTTCCGAAAACCATTGATGCTGTGCGCGAACTGATATTGCAAGATCGTCATGTGACCTATCGTGAGATTGAGACAATCTTAGGCATTAGTGGGACCAGCATACATTCAATATTGCATAAACATTTGACTGTCAAAAAAATTTGTTCGCGTTGGATCCCACCCAATTTGTCAATCGCTCAAAAAAAGGCTCGTGTCGATTGGTCGAAGGAAATGCTCAAAAAATACGATCGCGGGGCTTCGAAACACGTCTATGACATCGTGACAGGTGATGAATCATGGATTTACGCGTATGAGCCCGAAAGTAAACAGCAGTCGACTGTATGGGTGTTTCAAGATGAGCCAAATCCAACAAAAGTTGTTCGTGCACGAAGCACTTCCAAGCAAATGGTCGCCTGTTTTTTCGGAAAAACTGGACATGTCGCAACTGTACCACTAGAAAAACGCAGAACAGTAAATTCTGAGTGGTACACAACCATTTGTTTGCCAGTTGTCTTCCAAGAAATTAGGAAAACCAATCGCCAAAGACGGATCACTGTTCACCAGGACAATGCGAGCTCTCACACATCGGCTCAGGCAACTGCATTTTTGAGCACCCAAAACATCGAATTAATGGGTCATCCGCCGTATAGTCCTGACTTGGCACCGAATGATTTCTTTTTATTCCCGTACGTAAAAAACAAACTGAGAGGTCAACGTTTTTCGACACCTGAAGAAGCGGTTGCCGCATTCAGAATGCATGTTTTGGAGGTACCTCATTCAGAGTGGCAAAAGTGCTTCGACAATTGGTTCAAACGCATGCAAAAGTGTATAGATCTTCACGGAGAATATTTTGAAAAACAATAAAGTGATTTGCGATGATTAAAATTTGTTTTTTTTTTCTCTAATCCCGACATATAAAAGGCGCCCCTCGTAGTAAGACCGCGTTCACTTATAGAAACATTTGTTGCTTCAACTCGTTACTTAAGATGCTTGTACTCTGTCAATACCCGTCGTGGGCTCGTTCTTCTCAATGTTGTTGTTGACTGTAGACTAAAAACTAAGAAGCAGAAGAAGGAATGTAAACAGGCGGGCAACACCAAAAGATAATTAAAGAGAATTCGAAATGTTGAAGCATTAAAAGAAAACAAAAACCCTGTATTAACGCGGTCTAATGAAACTCTCTTGCAAAAGAGTTGGCAGCATTGAAATTAGTGAGTTATAGCAAGTTACCACACTCACTAGTGGCGAATCTTGCTCGATAACATTGTTGTTGCTTTCACATGCACATTTCTCATCCAGTGAGCAGCACCCAGAGATGCGAGCGAGTCGAAGGCACCTATTATTACGGAAAAATATGTTGAGTATGTTTCAATTGATAGAGCGAGACGCGAATGTCTGTTGTGAGGGACGCGTAAAACTGCCAATAAATTTTGAAGACCAAAATATAGGTATTACTCGATGAAAGTCCATATAAAATGCAAGCGCAAGACGCACACTCAAAATAAAATAAAAAGCAGCATACGAAATTCTGATTAGTTGCCAAGAGCAGCAGAGATTTTCGAACCAAATTGTGACAAGTGTTGAAAGTGGATACCCAAGAGAGTACCCAAGAGAGTTCAATTGGTATCCTTGGCGTCAGCATCAATACCAATGCCAAATATCCACTACTCGAAGGTTGAGAGGCTAAAGTTAATTTCAGATGCAGCAAACTTGACCCAGCTTTTCTTGATCATAATGCGAAACCACAAAATTATGTTAATTATCAAACATTTATTCTGTCATACCGTCCGGAATTGTAAATTTCGTATTTATCAAGGCGAATCTATTAAGGGTGGTATCGGTTAATCAGCTGATTCGTGTTTTTTCTTTCGCCGTGTGCATGTGGCTGTCATCACAAAAATGAAACAAGGCGAATTCATTCTTTGTTTTCTGCTTTGCCAATACTTTGCGTGGACTTGCGAGGACTTATTTTTGAACATATTTTGTCATTTATCAGAGTTTCCATATCGTCGTTGCCCCAATCAATTTCTGTTTCAGTAGTAGGAAGTAGAAGAATTCAGAGCCAATGTGCACTTGAAAGCACTTCGCAATGAACTTCGCGCGATGGGAATGCTGTCGCCAGCTTCAGGTTGCAAGAAATACTTTGATTGAATGCCTTGGATATTTTGCAGAACTTTACAGCCATCCCTTCCTTAATTTCTTCTCTTGCCACGAATATAAAAACGTATATTTTTAGAAAGACTGCGTGCCAAGTAATATAATATAATTCTTAGGCGCTGTTGACGGTGGCTCTTCGGGACTTAACAATGATCCACACTGATCTCTTTTGTCACTTCCACCGATACCAGTGACGGCACCTTTGCCATGGGATACTGCGAAAAAATTCCATTCGAGGTGAGCGAATCCACATTCCGATTTGAGCGAATTGATGCTTGCTATTAAATACCGATTCTAAAATTGAATTCATGTACTCAATTGTAATTGCTGCAGAAAAACGTGCCGAGTATATTTACTGGTCTGGTACCTGATGTTAAAATAAGCCATATCGTTAGCAGCCCAAAAGTTCCACCCGTGATTTTTACATTCCGATTGCGGGTTCAACGAATTGCATCAACGTTTATTTCAATGCCACTAACATTACAGTACGACGGTAGCATTGGCCAGGATAATGGCAAATAACGGCGGACCAAAGCAGCAGGCAATACAGGCACTGGCAGGAGTGGTGAGGTCTATCCTCCTCTATGGCGCGACAGTTCGGGTTGGTGCCCTTAAACGTAACATATATGCACGAAGCATAAATTCCACATGCCGTTTGTGCGCACTTAGAATCTGCTCTGCCTTCAGAACAATCTTGGATGACGCGGTGCTCACCAAAGGCAGACACGATGGGATAGTTCAACAAAAGTCAGGTGGTCCCCCAGCGCTGCTTAGATTCGCCAAAAGCGCTGACATCCTATATTATGTCTACTTTCGGTATTCATAGAAGTCGGTCTCCATCTGGTATCGCTAGGGACCAAAAAGTCTATGCGTGGCCTGTTGCCAATCAGGCTAACCTAACCTAACCTACGCTGAAGAGCAACGACACATGGAAGGACGTGCAGGATGCGGCTGCCGAAATAATGCAGCAACGTCAATACAACGAGCAGGCAAGAACGGCAAGAAAACAGCTAAGCCAACAAACATGAGAGTGCAGGCAAACTAACGATACCAGACATAGAAACTTACCTTTCTATGGTATGGATAGAGACGTGGCGGGTGGAGGCGTACTGATACGACAGCGGTGGCTCTTTCAAGAAAAAACCTAAACAGTGATAGCAAGCAAGCAAGCAGTGGTAACAAGCAGATGCTACTTCTGACGTTTTGCATCAGGACAGTAACGGACGTATAGTCTAGTGCTAAAACCACCTCCCGACGAAATACTTAACGGTAGTACCCGGAGTTGATCGGTACTTTAACGGTAAGAGATTTAGTTCGGATTGAAATCCCACACTGATGGGGTTAGGCTTTCGATGCTTCGTCCATGTAAAAAAAACAAAAACATATTACAGTGTAGTACGAGCACGAGTATATATTTTCCTGAGGGCAATGAGATCTTAATAAAAGTTAATTAAACATTTGAGTTCCAATTCAGTCGATCGAAAATAAAAATTCTTTCACTATGTGTTTCAGTCGTCGCTCTTTCCAGTAAACAGTGAGTAAATTTTTAGCTTAGTTTCATAAGGGCTGCACACACTGTGCAATAACTTAGTTGTTTTCCTTCCATCCTGCAACTATTCAGAACAATATATGAATGCCATTCAGACATAGAGACATCAAGGTAGCCATGCTTGTTTACTCTTGCGAGCGACACAACTGATTTCCAAAGGTTGGCGTGACGTAAAATAAGCGGAATGGCAGTTGGTAGGGGGATGCAACCACACCTTGATTTTTGCTACATCCACCATCTAATAAATGACATTAACTCTGTTTCAGCAACTTTGTTTGTCTGTGTATAATATAATAATGTAAATGCATATGTATGTGTGCATATGTGTAGAGTGGAACGACAGTTTTGAAAGGTACTCGGTCGGTAGCCTTTTGAGGTGTCATGAAAAATATTCCCTATCGTTCACTCTCAAGAGTTGTAGTGTGCTCGGATGGAGGAAATGGTATTGCTGTAGAAATGCGGAAATAGTATTGCTGTAAAAAACATTGGAAGTCCATTCAGCGTGTCAAATACTCGTAGAATAGCATTGCCTTGCCCAACAACGATCTATTTGCTCGTATGTCCTTGTTGTTTGAAACATCACTGCTACTGTTAGTGGTTGACAGCACTTGCCTTTGACAGGCATTTATATACTTAAAAGTATGCAATTAAATACATTTTTTACTTGTTTACGCTTACATTATTTCTTCACAAATTAAACAGTTAAACGAGTGAAACTTTACAATTATAGTATATTCCAATATTTATTGGAATTTTTTAGAAATTTCCAAAATCCATCGATTGAATTTTTATCATCTATTTATCGCCCTAAGGATATTATAGCCAATAACAGATAAGAATTTGTGGGAAATTTTAGAACAAGGGGAAGGCCGATTTTCTTGTTGTTGTTGCAGCAGTATACCTAACCCTGCCAGTGCAATGAACAATAGATTACTGGGCATCTTCGTCTAGCTCATCTAACGATAGGCCCAGGAAACTTGCTGTTTCGACAGGTTGGGTCCAGCGGGAGAGAGGTGTTAGATAAGTGGGTTCGATGGGGCATGTGAAAAGGTGGTTAGTGTCGTGCGGGGTGCCTTCAAATGCTGGACATATGTTTAGTATATCGGGGTCAATACTGGATAAGTAGGAGTTTAACCTGCTACAGTATCCAGAACGTAGTTGTGCCAAGGTTACGCGGATCTCTCGGGGTAGCTGGAGCTCTTCATCTGCTATGGGTGTTCATTGGACTCTGATTACGGCATTCGGCGATCGAGCGCTTAAGAAGGTGGGTGGTAAATGTCTCCCGATGAATGTCGTTAATAGTCTGTCTAAACACTGCACGGTCCAGCAGTTGTCGATTTGTTCGGTCCTGGATCTGTTCAGAATAGTTGAAAAGACTCCTCCTGACGTGCCCGGGAGGCGACTCAGGTACAAGTAGTAGATGCTGAGCTGAGTTTGTTGTGTTTTGGCATTTCTGACCCTTTGTCCACTGCGTATCAGGTGCCTAGATCCAGGCGACCAATTGCTTTAAATGTCACCAGCAACATTTCTTTGTCTTTGCCTCAAGTACTGCCGGCTAGCGCAGTAAAAACCTTGTTCCGGTTTTGGACTTTAGCAGCAATTGCAGTTGTGTGCGTAAAGAAGGAGAGCAAACTGTCGAAGGTAACTCGCAAGATTTTGGGGTTGTTAACAGTCTGTATTTGTGTGTCTTCGACTTTGACCTTGAATTGCAGTTTGACCTCCTTTGTCCAGGTGGTGACGAGGGTTGCCGTGGACTTTGTGGGCGAAAGTTGTGGTGTCCTCGCAGTGAGAAAGCGGGAGATAATGGTGAGGTAATCGTTTACTTTGGCGCACAGGCCATTAATGTCATTGTCCAACGGCATAAGCGACACTCCTAAGCATGGGAGAGCCACGAAACTTCCTCTGGTGGAGTCTCATCCAATATATGCAGATGACCTCAAGATTTGCGTATTTCAATTATTCTTCAAGCTAAGTTTAATAAGCTACAGACTTAGTGAATATGAATGTGATTGTTCCTGAATATGAATAAGAGTTCGCTCGCTAATAATATTCTGCGGAAGATTTTTGACCTTGCGCGTTGGTGATGGCGAATATCAGAGACGATGGAACGATGAGCTGTATGAGCTTTACGACGACAAAGGCATAGCGCAGCGAATAAAGCTCCAGCGCACATACCGGTATTTTGATAATCTAGGCGGCCAAAAGTCAATTTTGAAAATGCATTAATTGATTTTAATAATGAATAAAATAGAAAGATAACACAATAGAGTATTCACTCCACCCCCTCTCGCGCTTTTTCGTCGCGCGCGCTACAGCCGTATTGTCAGTCAAAAGTTCATTGCTTATCACACTACACATATCTCGCTCGGCGTTCGGCAAGCAACAAATCTTCAAAAGAGTAAAGTTAACTTATTTAAAGTTATATGTCTCGTTTTAATGATGGAAATTGAAGCTTCAGGTATGTTTTTTCCAAATTTAATAAATATTTTATAGATTTTGTTCATTAATACGGTAATTTATTGAATTTAGTACAAGGAGAAATAGTGAATTTTTTACACATATTTTTTTTATTTGTTAAGCTGAAAGTTATACTTCCAAGTCCGTCCAAGCTTGAATTTTTTTTCAGATTGTGTACATATGCTTTGAGATGTAGAATAAAGTAGAATTAGCTGCAGAAAACCGCAAATTAATTAATTGTGGAATTTCAAAAGTTTCATGGAACAGTTTTTTTAAAAGCGTTTTTTATACTTGTTATTTTTTGGTTTGTTTAAGGTTCTCAAGACACTTCAGGGGCTCGAATTGGTACTCGAAAATACATATTCGACCGCATGCAAGCTCAGAATTTACCAAATTTGGACGAAAAATTAAACTCTTTACAACAGGAGCTTTTGTCAAGTGAAAAATACTCTGACGAACAGATATCAGCTCTTAAGCACAATTTTTCACATTTTAAATCACAAATCAAGAAAAAGTGGCTACAAGTACATAAAAAGGAAGATGTTTTCCTATCAAAGTACAAGTCTTGGTTGGAAGGAGGTTTTGAATTAACTGTTGCAGCAATACCGAAACGATGTGGCCGTCCTCACAAACATTTCAGTGACTCAGGTGAAAGATCTAAAAGACTCAAAACTGCAGAACTCAGATCTACAGTAAAGGACAAAAACTTTATTATGCATCCTGCTTCAGTACAGTTAATCAAAAGTGGAAAGAGAGATGCTTCCAAAGTATTAAAAGACATTCAAAACTCTCCGATACGTGCGACAAAATACAAAAAGGCATTTTCAAACACTAGGAAAAAAGAAATGCACTCTTTATCACCAATGCAAGCATTGAAAATGATGATTGATGCTGATCTAACAAGTGCTCAGTACGAAGTTATAAGGAACACATGTAAAAAATGTTTTCCCTGCTACACACTTATTCAAAAAGCAAAAAATGAATTGTATCCGCCTACTGAATCTATCAGAATTACATGCACTAGTGCCGAATTTGATTTACAGCCCTTGGTCGATTTTACATTTACTTATTTGGAAGTAGTTCTTTCAGCCCTTAAAGAACAAGAAAGATTGTCCCTGAAACTTATTTGTAAATGGGGATGCGACGGCTCACAGCAGTCACAGTTTAAACAAAAACTAACTTGGCATTTGATAATAAATAATTAAAACATTAATAATGATGTCTATTTTATATAATTTAACCTATAAATACCCAAAAAAAAAAAATTCATTTTCTATTTATTCTAGTACAAAATGGTTGTATCTTTAAAGATACTACGGTCATTTAAGGGTTAATAATATAATAGTTCAATAAAAAAAGTCCATTGTCTAAATGATGATGAATAAAAGTATTTAAGACTATAAAAAACGTTAAAATAGTTTTGGCCGCCTAGATTATCAAAATACCGGTATGTGCAGCGGCTACTTTGGCTGGAATGCATACAAGCGCTCTGACTCTGAAAGTATTCGAAGCTGTACCAGCTGGTGGTAGCAGAGGACGAGGAAGGCCGATCAGGTGAGAAGGACTTGGCTTCCCTTGGTATTTCCAACTGGCGCCGGTTAAGACAAGAAATAACCGATTGACATGCTTCTTTAGCGTAAGTGGTTATCAGTAAGAAAAAGAAGTCAAACATAATAGACCATATTAGCAGGTCCATAGCGCAGGTCCATCTAAAATGTGACATTTATTATTATTGCACCGGTGCTGCGTTTGCTGAACTATAAAGATCAAAAAACCAACTGGTAGACAGGTAGGTAGGTACGTGGGTATGTAAGTAGGTACAGTGGTTGTCAATTGACATACCTTGGCCCATTGTGATACCACCAGGGCTGTCCCCTCTCCTCACCCTACCGTGTCCTCATTGAACCAACCGGTGGCTTGAATGTGCATATCTAACAATTCTTGTTGGTTTTAAATTGGCTAATTCTACCCAGTTATTCAAGAAACTTTTTTCTAGAAAGTGTTCTATAGTCTCTTCTTCTTCAATGTGGTTACAGCTTCTGCAGTAGTCGTTATAGGATGGTCGCAGTCTGCTGGCATGCCTGCCTATAAGACTGTGCCCTGCTAGAAGCCCAAACAGATTTCTCACATCCTTCCTGTTAAGTTTCAAGAGTCACTTTGTGCGACCCTTGTTCCATTCTGGCCACGTCATCCTACTTGTTGCACAGGTGAGGGTCTAAGTCCAAAGCACGTTGGCTGCTCTGATAGTGTGTTTGTCTATAAGCATCTTACAAGTTGCTAAAGGTATAGGTATGTTCGCTGTATCCGGTTAGATCGGTAATGTGGTATCCAATCTCCAGTTCATCTGTTTTGCAGTTACTTTCTATGTCTCTTTGATCCAGTACCCAAAGTAGGGTTATCGTAAAGTACTGTGATAGTGCTGACAAAACGTCGATACATTCTCTTACAATCTTCGAGTTGATATTAGGTGATTGCAATGATTTCAGGGCCGATTGGCTATCTGAATACATACATATTTATTTCTCTTGTGCTCAGAATACTTTTCTTTAACACCAACAGGCTTTCCCTGATAGCCACAATTTCGGCTTGAAATACGCTACAATGATCCGGTAGACGGAATGATGTGTTGGCACTCAATCCTCAGAGCGAAAGCCTCCGCTTACGTGTACATTGAGCTTAGAACCATCAGTATAGATACTGAATCTGCTACTATTGTCTATTACCCCATTGTCTCACTCCTCGCTCGTTGAGAAAGTTGTGTTAAAGGATGTACGAGTATTTAAGTGCAGCTCTGCTGAGTTACAAAAGCATGTGAAAGTCGGTGTAAGAAGGGGTATTCGTCTTGTATTTTTGCGTGACCCTTCCTATTAGTGGCTAACTAAGAAGATTCTCTTAACCTGAGTGCCGATTTCGCCGCCAACAAAAGAGGAATTTGTAACAGACAAATCGCCTGACTTCAGGTCAACTTTTAGAGGAGGCGTCACAGCTCGATTGAGCACAGGAAAATCTGTTTAACAACCCACATACACTACTCTATCATTTAGCAATTTCTCATGCAGTTATTTTGTTTAGTCAAAGAGTTTTCCTACTTGCAGACTGTTGGTCTGCTACCTATGGAGGCAAATCAACTGAGGTAAAATCATAACACGTCACGACGCAATGAATCAAAGAAAACCAATACATGTACATTCACGAATTTCTGAATACATATACATACATACATATACATATGTACACTGGCACATATTACATCCCAGTATATTTCGGTAAGAAAGAACTATGATATTTCATCCTTTTCACACTGAAATATTAGCGCCAAATTGTGTATACATTTGAAAATATTTAAACTCGATTTCCGCGTATTTTGTTAGCCGTTTATACGTCGTTTGCCAGCACCGTGGCCGATGTACTATGCATTGCGGCTAGTGACTAGCACCAACAATGTTATCGCAACATCAACATTGTCGCAAACTCCCCAAGCACCCTCGTTCGCATTGTTGCTTTCGTTTTTTGCACCATTCTTAACACAAAACCATCAACATTTTAACACGCTCAGCTGTGTTCTGAGCAATCCGCCAGCGTAGGCACAGAGTACACACAGTATGTACGTACGTACGTATGTACGAGTATACCCCCAAACGCATGGAGATTGCCTTTATTTTCGGTATAATGATGTCATACTTAAAAAACAAACACTTACGGCATTGTCGGCCAAGTTCGTAGCGCGCGCTCTTCATAACTCAACTTGAAGTTAACTACAGAAAAATACATACATACTTGGGCATTTACATATGTACATATGTATGTATATGTACAATATTTGTATGTATGTATATGGAGTTGTGGCGCTCTTTGTGGCCTTTAGCGTTGACGCCAGTAGGCATGTAAGTACATTAGGGTGTCTCGGCAAGAAAAAGTTTTGCACCGGAATTAAATTTTTTTTTTTTTAATTTTAATAAATAAATGTTAAATAACTATTTCCCTGGTACTTTTTAAAAAACATTTTTTTTTTGCAATTTATTTGTTTCCCATTCGATTTTAATAATTGCTTATGAAAATACATATAGCTCTTTCTCATCGGCAAACTATATACATATATCGTAGCATTAAACTTTGTACAAATTAAAAAAAAAAAACAATCTACTTCACACCAAACTTTCATCAAAATTTCAAACTTTTTAAGTAGAATATCGTATCATAGAAAAATTTCGAGTACGCAGTTTTATATCCCATTGAAATTTAATATAATAAAATATATATACCTAACATATAACTATTAGGGCGGGTCGATTTAAAAATCGCTCATTGCTCTGTGAAAATCGTATTCTAGGGATCAAAATAAGAAACTTTGCCGAAGGAACCATACCTCTAAAACGAATTCTGATGTCCCCCAATTTGGGTCGAACGAAAAATCCCACTTTTACCCATTTAGAGTGCTCCAATCGAGTCCAAATGTATGACCGACCCCCACTAACTTTGGACGGCCGATCCACCCATGCCAGTGGCACACCCCCTGGAACTCCCCTGGGGGGTTCCGCATAAAATCATCACTAAAAAGTTCGACCCAAATTGGGGGACATCAGAATTCGTTTTAGAGGTATGGTTCCTTCGGCAAAGTTTCTTATTTTGATCCCTAGAATATGATTTTCACAGAGCAATGGGCGATTTTTTTGCCTCCCCACAAAAGACACTAAAAGTTCGACCCAAATTGGGGGACATCAGAATTCGTTTTAGAGGTATGGTTCCTTCGGCAAAGTTTCTTATTTTGATCCCTAGAATATGATTTTCACAGAGCAATGGGCGATTTTTTCGCCTCTCCACAAATCGACCCGGGCTAATAACTATACATAATAAATATAATAAAATGTATGAAGTGGCTAAAACTTTGAAATTTTTTTTTTTTTTTTTTTGCGCATGATATTGGGTCCCTGCAATAAAAAAGTAGCGAAAGAAAAACATAAAGCACTAAGCCAAATCTTGAACGATTTAGAATTCTAAGTTACGAGGGTAAAGGAATTTTTTAACTTTATATTTCTGAGAAAATTAACCCATTCACGCCTCAAATATTTATTTCGTATATACAGTCTGTGCCAAAAGACGGGTTTTCTTCTTGTAACTTCAAGGTATATTTCGTCTTGTTTTTTACTGCTTAATATGATAGTTCTACTCAATGGCTACGACGCCAGTGCTAACTCAGGTTAGTGTCCTTCGATAGTTTCCTGTAAACGCAACCGAACAAAAATGAGTGAGAAGTATACGAGCCGCTTTGAGGCGGTATTTTTATGCACGCATACGAAAGGGCCGAAATTATCTTACGCCGCGCCTGCAAAAGTAATTAAAAAATCAAAAAAGTTTGTTGTGATGTGGAATCAGCGGTATAAGATGTACATTGCGAGTGACGACAAAAAAGCAGGATAAAATGATCGTCCAACTTTTTAAGCGGGACCCTTCTTTGTGACTACTTTCATGTAAAACAAATTTTAAATATATATCTTTTATACTTCATGAATAATAGCGGTTCTTTTTTTCTGACACAGACTGTATAACTATTTTGATTCTGTTCATACAGAAACACTTTTATGCCGCTCTTATAAGTTACTTTGGGCTAAGTAAGCAATTGAGTAGTAAAGTCCTCTCTCGACATTTATAAGACTCTCATCATACCCGTATTAACGTATGGCGCAGAAGTTTGGACGATGACAATATCCGACGTGGCGTCACTTGGACTGTTTGAGAAAAAGATGCTGCGGAAGATCTTTGGAGCTTTGCACTTGGCAACGGAGAAAATCGTAGGCGATGGAACGATGAGCTGTATGAACTTTACAACGGCAAAGGCATAGCGCTGCGAATAAAAATCCAGCGGCTACGCTGGCTGGGTCATGTCGTCCGAATGGATACAAAAGCTCCGGCTTTGAAGGTATTTAATGCGGTGCCAGCTGGTGATAGCAAAGGAAGAGCAAGGCCTCATATGTGTTGGGAAGATTAGGTAGAGAAAGACTAGGCTTCACTTGGTGTGTCGAACGGACGCCGGTTATCACGAGAAAGAAACGGCTGGCGTGATTTAGCGGTTATCGCATCAATCAAGAAAAAGTAGAAGAACTTTATTTATAAAAAAGAAATCGGTGAAAGCACTTTTAAATATAAAACTTAAAATTTTCCCGAAATATTTTCGCTTAAACCTTTAAACGTTTTACGTTCCATATTTCCGTGAAAAGAAAGTACAATTTTTTTTCCATGGCGAGCGATACACCCTAATGTGCAAAGTTGATTTTCAAGCATTTACTCACTCTGCATTTTATGAGCAATTCATTATCGTGCTTTAATTTTGCTACTATTTTTTAGCTTTTTGTTTATTCAATGATAATAAAAAATTGATATGCGTCGGCTTTCCAACTCAACGAAATATCAACAGCAAAACACAATATTGCTATATTTACAAAAAAATTTTATCTATAAATATGAAATAACCGGTGTTTTAGTGGCACAAAATTTCTTCAGAAAAAACGTAAAATTCAATGGCTTAATTCTTTTTTTTTTTGTTTTAACACTTCTCGACCATTTGAAGGCCTTCGACACAGTTGACTATAAATTATTATGTTGCAAATTGAAACACTTGGTTTAACTTTTCAGACCAAGCAACTTTGATCAAGAGTTAACAAACTTTAACACTCGATATATGTGTAAGTAAGTATTCATACGTATTTAGCTATCAAAGGGTTTGATTTCCCGCCTGCAACTAAAGTCGGGGATAAATTCGGCAATCAAAATATATATTTGTTTTGTAAATGACTCACTCAAAGTAATAAAAGTCCATGTCTATGCTGATGAAGTCCAATTACACGTCAATTATCCATCAAGACTTGACACGAATATTTGAGCTGGAATCTATGACTGGCTTCTACCTCAACTCTGACAAATCTGAATTCATCGTCATTTATGGGAAAGCTATCGATATAGGTTAGGTTAGGTATATCTGGCTGATCTGAATAGATCTCACATAGCCCACAAAGGTCCGTAGTGTTACGAGTGCTGTTGGAGTCGTGTAAAACATAGTTCAAGACACATTTCTTGGCGAGTTTTCATAAACAGTTGATAATTTTGACAAGAATATCCTTCAGAGATGAAAAGTATACCTATCCCAGACAGTTGTAACGAGTTCTGCTTAGAGCGGAGCAGTGGCAAAGTAGGTATTCTAACGTACGCCTTTCTTCTTCACACAAGTAACATGCGTCCTTCTCGACCAATCCTATTTTAGCTGCGCGATATGGAGTGAGAGAATTTTCCCTCAGTACTCCAAGGAAGATTTTATATTCCTTCCTTCGTAGTGAGAGAATAAATTTGGTTGATTTCGTGTTGCAAGTTCTTAGCATTATTTTAGCAATCCTGTGGGAGGTCAAGCTTTCGCATACAGACTGTGGTTCCTCTTCTAGTTCCGTCTTCAAGACTGCGAGAGAGGGATATATGTTCGACTTGCTGATCCTAGGCAAGCGGTTGCCTGCTTTATCAAACTAGTTAACTCATTTTTCTCTATTCCTTTGTACCCTGGTACCCAGCAAATTGTGACCCGTCTACTCTCACAGAGTTCGTCCATTTTAGATCTACAGTGTTGCACTCATTCCGAGCTAGCCATTACAGCCATTATTGTTTTAATAGCAGCTTGACTATCGGTGAAGATGTTTGTGCGAGTATCGGGGAGGTGACATTTCCACCGCTAATTCCGCTGCTTTGGTTTCAGCATAGCCTGAAAGGCTTTTGAAGATCAAACTGCGCAGAAGACAGGCGCTAAGCGAGGAGGACCTCCTATTTGTGGGGTGCGTCTTGATCTCGTTCCACAAATGGGGGAACCTACAGTTTTCCGCCGACTTGGAACGGCAAATATTTTTTATGAGGAGTTTATTCACGACAGAAATACACTCGGAGGTTTGCCATTGCCTACCGAGATGCGACCGCTATTAGAAAAAACATTTTTCTTCATTTTGGTGTTTCACCGAGATTCGAACCAACGTCTTCCGAATGGTAGTCACGCACCAACCCATTCGGGTTCATCTGTAAAGAAATTGCGTATGCGTGGTGGTTGGGTTCTAAGCCCTTCTCTCAGCCATTATGTTCTATTACAAAACCAGGCCTCTTACTTACTCTATACTTGTGGAATAACGTAGTCGGACCGACCTTCCGTTTATGTCCTGTATGTTACTGAGACCAAAAACCCCTTGGTGAGAATTGTCGAGTCATCCTCAGCCTTAGTGCAGATATTTTGGCTGAGTTTCTTACTACTAATTTGATTGTATGCCGCTGTTGGAGTTATGCTCATAGCGCCGGTTACACATCTTCCTGCAATCCTTTGCACGCTTTCCAATATATGTATTTGGGGTAAGTCAATTTATCACACGCCGTCCACCATACTAGTGAACTACAGAACATTATTGATCTAATAATCGACATATATATCCAATGTTTGAGTACGCGAGATAAGCCCGAAGTCTTACCAAGCATTTTCCTGCATGCCTATATGGCATTAGAAGCTTTCTTTGCTCTTTATCGGTGGTGACCAGTTGGGATGTTTGTACTTTCTTGTGAAGAGTACTAAATCCGTCTTATCTGCATTGACTTCCAGTCCGACCACTTGTAGATTCCTCTGAGGCTCTTTGTGAGTATTTCACTCATCGTTTGAGGACACCTACCTGAGATGATAACCGCCATGCTCTCGCTATAAGTCGTTTGGAAAAAATCGGTGATAAAGGAAAAGTGCACGTAATAATCTCATTTTTCTTATAGAGACATCATTCCATCAGTGTAAAACTTTTGTGGTTTCTCGGCGAAAAACTGCGACAAGTAATTTTCACAGGCTTCTCTTGAAGCCAACTTTACTCCATTAAGGAAGTTCTGCATTGGCCGAAACAAATGGTAGTCCGATGGTGCAAGGTCAGGGCTATATGGTGGATGCATCAAAACTTTCCAGCCAAGCTCTCCCAAAGTTTTTTTTCGATTGCTTGCTTTAATCTCATCAGTTGTTGACAGTAAAGTGTAGAATCAATCGTTCGAGCAGGCTGGAGCAGCTCATAGTGGATGATTCCTTTCCAATCCCACCAAACACACAGCATAACCTTTCGAGGCGACAATCCTGGCTTTGCGATTATTTGTTGAGCTTCACCACCCTTGCACCATGATCTTTTTCGCACATTATTATCGTATTTGATCCACTTTTCGTCTCCTGTTACCATTCGCTTCAGAAATGGTTCGATTTCATTTCGTTTCAGCAAAGAATCGCAGATGTTCATTCGGTCCATTACAATTTTCACAGACAATTCATGTGGTACCCAAACATCGAGCTTCTTTTTGTAACCAGCCTTTTTTAAATGGTTCAAAACCGTTTGAGGATGAATGTTTAGTGCCTTGGCGATGTCATGGCAGCTTATGTGACGGTCCTGGTCAATCTTTTCCATAATTTCATCGACTTTTTCAACGATAGGTCGACCGGAGCGAGCGAACCATTGTTGTGCTACACGAACTGATACAGCATCGTCTCCGTAAACTTTACAAATTTCATTGGTGGCTTGCGTGGCATTCTTCCCTTTTGTATACAAAAATTTTAAAATATAGCGAATTTCTTCATTATTTTCACTCATTTTTGAACAGCTATAACTTTTTTTCAACTCTCCGAATTTAATTTTTTTTTTTGTTAAATGAAGCTTAAAATGTCACCTTTCTACACCATATGATATGACACAATATGATTGGTAGCACTGAAGATAGATGACTCCAACGACATCTATTGACAAAATACGAAAAGACTTTTTCAACTACCCAATAGTAGGATTGCACTTCGACTTCACGGGCTTTTGCGAACTCTACTCATCAGAGTACTTCAACCACATCCAGTTCTCTTAATAAACTTAAGATAGAGCTGGGTTGGGCTGAGCGTATGTGCCTTTCCTTCTGCCGAGGCCGATGTATCTTATCCTTATCCTTCTGCGCGCAATAGAAGAAGAAAGTGTGCTGGAGTTTCCGAGGATTAGTCGCAAAAACGACAGCAGTCAGTGGGCCATATCCTAAACCGGCTGCGCAACCTGCATCAACATCTGAGAATGCTCATGCCGCTCAGAATGGCAAAGCGTGAACTGAAACTGAAAAGTTCATTAATACTTCTTTTGAAAATCTTTTATTGCCAAATTAGGTGGAACTTCTCGTTTTTATCCGATTGAAGTATTGGTTTGGTAAAAAAACACCGCTGTGGACGCTCCTTAAAACGATTTTACCCAGAAGATTTTCGTGCAGGGTGCTGACGCATACATATACATACACACACATAATATATATATGCAGCTACAAATGTGAACATATATGAGAATGGTGTCAGCGATTCTGACCGTTTCGCGTTCCTTTTTGCCGATTTCCTTCTTTTAACCGTTATTAATCTCTTTTTTATTATTATGAGTATTTTGTATTTCTTGCTCTTTTTCAATCTTGCGATGATCTCATCGATTGCATCACAGCTTTAAATTTCGTCATTTCGCAAGTAACTGCGAAATGGTTGCAATTTTTTTTTTTTGTAAGTAAAAACAAAGAACTGCAAATATGTGTACGTAATTGAGTATTTTTTATTTATAATATGCATAAAATTGCTGCAAATCACTGAAGAAAAAGAAAACCAATGTGCAACTAATATTCCCTGCTGGGAAAAATAATACAAATTCATAAAATCTCATGCAGTGAGGTGCGAAATTTTTAGACCGATACAAAAAACTAAGTCATTCTATGTAATACAAGTTGGCACAAAATTAATCACCCTATCGGAAATTTATAATTTTTGCAAATGTCAATCATATTTGACACTTGTGAACTAGGCGGCGCAGTCTAATGCAGTCAAAATAAAAACTTCCATCATTCAAAACCATTGATTTTTTATTTTGTAAAAAATGTATTGAAAAACAAAACTGGATGATTAATTTCGCGCCACCTTATTTATACATATATTGTATAATTGGCACTTACACCCTTTATTGGATGTTAAGCCGAGCTCCTCCTCCTATTTGAGCTATGCGTCTTAATGTTTTCCCACAAACGGAGAGCCCTACAGTTTTATGCCGCCGGCAGATGGTCTATTATGAGGAGTTTTTTCACTTCAGAAATACAGTCGCAGGTTTGCCATTGCCTGCCGAGAGACGATCGCTATTTCATACCCGGATTTCGAAACCGGGCACCACGGAATGACAGTCATACACCAACTCATTCGGCTACAGCAGTCACCTCTATTTTATAAAGACTTATAATTACTCTGGCAACATTCCGACAGTTTTTTTAGAACTGGCAGAATTGTTTGTCAGTTGTGGGTGACAGTTGACAAGCAGCTAACGTGCCAAACCACTTACCTCTGCTCATCTCAATTTTGTATGACAAAAATATTAGCCAGTTAGAAAATGTTTCTTATGGAAGAATTCAGAAAGTTAAGAGGTATTCCGTAGGCGGCTAAGAATGCTAAGTATGCAGCATGCCACTGTATATTGCTAATCCCGAGCCTCCCTGTACTCAGAGTGTGACTTCGAGAGTTAACAACAGCTTCTGATCCCGTAAATTGCTGATCCGAATCGGTCTGGAAGTAGTGATTTTTCAAATTCAACAAATACAAGTTAATATGCGTACGACTGCTGGCACATATCGACTATATTGAGATATGTATGTAGAAGTTCACGCAAGTGAGGGAAGGATGCTGTCTATAGGGCAACGCTGCGATCGAGCGCAACGTGAGTCATGTGGGATCGGTATCGCGGGGCCGTCCCACTACCCAGACATGACGAGATGAGAATAGCGATAATGCGGCTAAAGAACATCAAAACCGCGGGATCTGATGGGCTGTCGCCTGAGATATTCAAACATGCCGGCGATGAGCTAGTAAGGTGCATGCAGGGTGATGCTGCAATCTGTGCCAAATACTGCGGGATGATTGTTCAAAATATCACGTATAAGGTTCTAGTGAGCGTATTATGTGAATGGCTAAAGCTCACCATCAACCAACTGAGTGGACCTTATCAATACGGCTTTAGACCTGGACAATCCACATTCGACCAGATATAGTATTCTTGTGACTCCTTTAACCTGATGTTGGAAAAGATCGCGCGAGCCGCAGAATTTTATCGCTCAATTGAGAAATAAAGTCCTCTCTTGATGAACAAATCTAACACTCTATACGGTTATAAGCATGGAGTGTTTGAGAGAAAGATGCTGCGGAAGATTTTTGAACATTTGCACGTTAGCGACGGCGGGTATCGTAGGCGAGCTACATGAGCTTTATGGGGACATAGCACAGCGAATAAAGATCCAGCGGCTACGTTGGCTGGGTCATGTTGTCCGAATGGATACAAACGCTCCGGCTCTGAAAGTATTCGATGCGGTACCAACTGGTGGTAGCACAGGAAGAGAATGGACTCCTCTGCGTTCGAAAGATCAGGTGGAGAAAACTTGGCTTTACTTGGTGTTTCCACCTGGTGCCAATTAACACGAGAAAGAAAGGGCTGGCGAACTTTGTTATATTCGGCAAAAATCGCGTAAGCGGTTATCGCGCTAATCAAGAAGAAGATACTTTGGCGTCAGTATCTCCTCTTATCAGAAAACACGCGCACGCTGTATCCACATCTCTGTTGACACTTATACTTTTGCAGTCATGTGCAAAGGACTTTCTTTTATCTAGAGCCAGCGTTAACCTGAAATCCGATGGAGAATCTCTCTTGTCAACGTAGCATTTTTTGGGCTGAAAAAGTAAAAATCGGAGTAGTAAAGTTCTCTTAGGCCAATTAGAGGCCCCTTCGGATACCACCGGATCTATCCTATCCTTACACTACTTGGTTCTCCCTAAACCATTGTGTGACCTTTAAGAAGCTGGCTATACTAGCTAGTTTGAGATCCGCAACATCCGCAATCTTTTCCAGAAAAGGAAGACCGACCTATCACAACCATTTTCTTCACATAGCCGTGCAACCGTATAGAGGATGTTCGACTGTCTCTTCCTCTTCTATATCCTGACAGCTTCTACAATAGTGCCACTAATCTACTGGTATAACTTCCTATTAGACAGTGCCCAGATAGGACACCTACTACGATTCTTAACCATTCGGGCCTTGTTTGTCTACTGATAGCGCAGCTGTTTAATTGTTTCCAGTTGGAATTTGCAACAGTAATGGTTTGTGTGTCTATTGGAAGTTTACACGTTGCCAAGGGCATGCGTCTGTCGATCTTGTCCTGATTAATTTGGAGTGAGGAGCCCAATCTAGCTAACTGATCTGCCTTACAGTTACCCTCCTTAATGTTGCTATGTCCTGGCACACAGAGTAGATTAGTAGAAAAATACTGTGCACGTTGGACGATAACACATCCGATTTGTCGGCCGTTGAAGTGGTGGAGGAAAAGATTATGGTTAAGATTTATACACTTTTAAGAGAAACCCAGTAGCATCTTCTATGCCATTGTCCAGCTATCAAAAAAACGATGCTATATTACCTGGGTACTCTCAAGAAAGAGTAGAATATATCCCTATTAGCATATTTTCGCTAAAAGAAAAAACAAAATGGTATCGCTATGGACCAAAAAGGTCTTTGTGCAGCTTCGGCCAGCCAGCATAAAGGTCCATAGATTACCTTTACGGATTGAGGAACTAACTATCGTATTATACGGAAAGTATACAATGCGGCAACTGGTATTGGTCGAACTGGAGAGAGAAGCCTTGCTTAAGGGAGTTTAAGAAGGTAATAGATGTCTCCCGATGAATGTCGTTAGTAGTCTCTCTAAACGCTTTCCGGTCCAGCAGTTGTCGATTTGTTTTGTCCTAAATCTTGTCGGCGTAATTGAAGAGGTGCCTTCTGGACGTGCCTGGAATCTGCGGTAGCACCCTAGCAGTTGCTGAGCAGTTTCTTGTGCTTCTTCATAGGGAGCTACTGTGCCTCGTTATGTAGGTGTTGTAGTGGGGACATCAGTAGGCATCCCATCGCTGTCCGAATAGCAGTGTTTTGGCAAATCTCAAGTTTTGTCCACTGCGTATCAGATTCCTATTGTAGTTCCAGGCGACCAGACAGGCGCTGCGTAATTTAGAACCGGCCAACCAATTGCTTTAAATGACGCCAACAACATTTCTTTGTATTTGCCTCAAGTACTGCTGGTTAGCGATTTGAGGACCTTGTTGCGGTTTTGGACTTTAGTAGCATTCCCATGACAGCCGGTTCTACGTTACCAGAACGACTCGCCCAGGGACCGCCCCAGTAACCAAGCCCTGTCTAGTGTACCATACCTTCTAATTTGTGGTATGCGTAAGTGGTAAGCTGTTCCACAATTCGAGGAAATGCATTAGTGCCCCGGTGATAGCGAGCAAATTCGCTTAGTTGCTTTTATGGAAGAAGAGATTTAATGCGACCTATTAATCGATTTAAATTCACTAAAGGCGCCGCCACTTCGCTACTAGTGGATTTTCCTGCTGGGTTATCACTAATTGATTCGTTCCAGATCGCCGTCACTCAACCGAACATCTCAAATATATGCCAATCCAGGTGTTGTCAGCTGACACGCGTTTTCAATGCATCGTACACTGGTGCACATTGGCATCAACTAAGCAACCTTAAAGCAATCAAGCGAATTCAACAATCTTCGAGGTACAAATGTCTAACTCTCAAAGTAAATTGGATCTGCTTCATTTTTCACTAAAAATCTCTTAAATGTCTATGAACGAATACGTATTTTGTCACACGCCGTCACTCATCTCCCACAACCTATGTACGTATGTGTGTTCGTTTACTTTTGTATATTTGTATGCGTTGTTATTCATAATTTTCTAAAGCCACATGGCAACTATTTTTGCGATTACTATTAAAACGTCAACAAGAGTGTTAATAATTCATTAAATTTACAGACTAAATGAAATGTATGTATGTGTGTATGCATGTATGTATGTTTGTATGTATGTGTCTATGTATATATTATACTTACTCCTACACTACAACAATGCATTAATGCGTATAACCGCATTTTGGTATTTTTCTTGCCATTCAATAATTAGTTGCCAGCGTCGTTTTTATTAGCTGTCAGCTCAAAAAGATTGTCTTTTGTAAAAATAAGAAGTTATTAAATTTGTGTATTTTTTCTGTCCATTGTCATACAATTAATTTTCTTTAATAACAGCCGAAGGCTATGCGCGTATACATACATGCAAATATTTCTTGAAGATAACTGAATACTGCCCTTCGGCCATAGATGGTAATGGAAAACCGGTACACTTTTTATATTGACTTCGTGTATTTTGCGGTGCTCGTAATTGGTAATGGTTAATTAGCTGTAGAATTAAGTCTTAAAAAACTTTTTATACCCAGTGCACTTTAAGTGAACTTGCTCACTTAACTGCTACATGTAACGTATGAATGTACAATAGGGTGTATCACCAAAGAGATTGCGGTTTTCCACCGCAATTATAAAATTGGTTATAGGTATTTTAAGACGTCTGCAAAAATATTTCGAAAATATATAAAAATTTGCCTGAGCTAGACCGTATTGAAAAATCTTCCAAAAACCGGGGTTTTTATAAAAAAAAAAAATTTTAAAAGTATTTTTCCCAAACAATTCCGTTAGCCGACACAAGAGTTTAAGCCTAAAAGTTTTGCAGGAAATTTTAAAAAATCTTTAACGGGCACAGGAATATAGAGGGAAATGAAATTGCCGATGAGCTTGCCAGGAAGGGGGCGGCAGAACCAAATTCGACTGCCCTCTTCTCAGACATCGGTATCCCCTTGGCCGTCGTTAAAGGGAAACTACACAACTTCTTTCTAAGAAAAGCGCAAGACAGATGGAGGTCTGTCTCATCGTGTGCCATTTCAAAAGCACTATGGCCTCAATACGATATAAACAGAACGCTTAAGGTGATGGGAACTCCCCGTCATTCAATTTCCAAACTCATTGCGGTGATCACTGGCCACTGGGTGATCGGCACTCACGCGGAGAAGCTTGGAATTCCGTACAACCCCCATTGCAGAAGCTGTGGGGATCCTGCAGAGAAAGAGACTGTGGAACACTTTCTCTGCACATGTCCGGCTTTGGCGGCTAGGCGCTTGAGATTCCTCAGCGTCCCCTTTGGGGATGACTTGATGAAATTCTCCAGCCTAGATCCCTTTCCTCTGCTCCGATACATCAACAGCACTGGATGGCAGTAGACGGTCTTATCTCCTCCCTTAATCCTTTCACAGGTAGTGGTCCACTTTATGGTATCAAAACGGCACGTAAGTGCTACTTGTAGTGTACCTGGGGTACTCTTGCCATCTTACCTACCTACCTACCTAACGGAATCAAAATAATGAGATTTTTGGAGTTATTTTCAAATAGGTATAGCTTATGTAAGTCTAGATAATTTTCGTCAATGTTTTGGCGGAAGTTTTAAGACATAATAAATTCTATAATTCCCATGGAAAAGCAGTATACATTTTTTTTCGTTTTTTTTTTTTTGGATGGAAAGTGTTTAACCCTAAAGTATCTACTAATAGAACCGGGAATTTTCAGATAGAAATACAAGGTGGGGCAAAATTAGTTATCCTAGTTTGTTTTAGAATAACTTTTTTACTAAGTAAAAAAATGATTTTGAGTGATGGAAATTTTTATGTATGTTGACATTTGCGCCTCTATTGCTTATCCGTTCGTATACTGAAGCTGTCAAACGAATTCCAGCTAAGGAGCTTTCCTTCTCTTTCGAATACAGTACCTCTTGCTGCTGTAATAGTTCGGGAGCCAGAGGTCATTTCGACCTCATCATTTCATGCCGACTGATTTTAATACTGAAGGCAGACGCCATCCAATGGATGACGAAACCAACCGTCACCTGGTCCAGTAGCAGTGGGTACGTGCGTGGGATGCTGCGAAACGTGTCGAAAAAAAATGTTTAACAACTCATTTTATATCGGCTGAAATTTTTTTCATGTATTGTTGCCATTTAGTAGAATAAAAAAAAATAGTCAGCTGCGCCGTAGAGGGGGGGAAATACGTCAGCTGAGCGCAATGGTACATTCTTGCTTCGGCTGACGGTCTGCCCACCGCTATAAACGCAGCTGACCATCATTATTATATTTTCATTTGTGTCCAAAATTATGTAAAAAAATTTCAATCGGCACTGTAGTTTTACTTTTCAATTTTTTTTACAAATTCACCTGTACAGCTGACCGCGCTCTCGCTTGCAGTTCAAGCCTTAAATGGAGCGCCTCAGAGCAAGGTAACGCCGCATTTTCTGGTGCGTGCAGCCGGCTCCATCGAATTATAAGACGTTGTCACGTCAAAAATATGATATAGAATCAAGCATGTGGATAATGAGGGCTAGCAGTGACAAGCCGAGCTTGAAGACATAGCACATTTCCTGGCACGCTGCCCAATATTAAGAGAATACAGAAAAGTCTTTTTCGGAAAATTAACCTTAAATAATTCACAACTGATTGAGGTTCTCAATGGGGAAAATGATCATTGGGATAAACTTTTGCGTTTCATTAAATATGCCTCTAGATACAGAGATTACTTAATAAAAGAGTTGAATTGATTTTAAAAACCGTGAACCGAATAATTGTTTTGTACGAAAAATAAATCGACGTTCAAATCAAAATGCATTTCGCGCACTTCGTGAAGAAAATCATCTTCAGTGATGAGGCACATTTTCACCTCAGTGGATTCGTCAACAAGCAGAATTGCCGCATTTGGGCGAATGATAATCCAAGAGTGATTGCCGAAAAACCAATGCACCCACAAAGAGTCGGCCGCATCATTGGGCCGTATTTTTTCCAAAATGAGGCCGGTCAGGCAGTTACGGTGAATAGTGTTCGATATCGTGAGATGATAATGAACTTTTTATGGCCCGAATTGGAAGATATGGATGTGGACAATATGTGGTTTCAACAGGACGGTGCCACTTGTCACACAGCTAACGAAACAATGGCTCTTTTGCGCGAAAAATTTGATGGCCGAATAGTCTCACGTCGCGGCGATGTCAATTGGCCACCAAGATCATGTGATTTGACACCGTTGGACTTCTTTCTTTGGGATTATTTGAAAGAAAAGGTGTACATCGATAAGCCAGCAACAATTCAAGAGCTAAAGGATGAGATAATTCGGCACATTAACGGCATAGAACCTCAATTATGCCTCAGCGTCATCGAAAATTTGGACCATCAGATGGACGTGTGCCGCCGAGGCAGCGGCGGCTATTTGCACGATATTTTATTTCACACGTAATTGAGCCCTACCAATATTATCATAATAAAGAGAAATGATAATAATTTCCTAAAAAAATTGTATTTTATTCAAAATCAACACCGGCCCTTGAAACTTAACCACCGTTTATTTAAGTGAAATAGATATTTTTGTTATGTTCGTTAAGGCATAAGGCGCATTTTACCAGCAAAATTCGAAACGTCGACAAAATTTTCATATACTCGTATGTATGTATGCATGTATGTACGTAAGTAAATGTGGAGTGGAAAAATTATGTGCATTAAATACAGAACTAAAATATATTCATAAGCGAAAATTGTATATCCAGGAGTTTAATTTTATTGCGTAGTTGCAGTTATCAACACAAACTTACAATTGCAATGTTACAGAGCTCTTCTGGCCTCGAACATGTCTCAATGTTATGCGGCAGGGATCCATTGATCCTTTATAAATAGAATTTTCCATGTGCTTGGTCCACACTTTTGACTATTTACAATTGCTTACAGTGTAGTGAGTGGAGTACTCTAAGTTTAGCTATTCTCAAATTCTACTGCGTATTTATGCACATACATACGAGGTGTGTTCAAAAAGTATCGCGAATTTAATGCCAATGAGATCAAGATAACGGAAACGTTTGTATACGTGCGACTTTGCATCTTCCTCTAACTTACGGATTTTTTCGACAAATTAAACTGGCGACACTCTAAAGCTTCTATGCAGTCCAGCATAAAATACGAGGTGTATTCAAAAAGTATTGCGAATTTTGTGTTTTTTTCAAAAATTATTTATTTATTCATTAATATCAATTTGGTCCCCTTCAAAGTAATCCTCATGAAATATTATGCCTTCGAAGCACTTAAAAAAATCATTTTTTTTTTTTATTTCATTTTCATTTTCTTGTTCACCTCCTCCTTCGATGCTGTCTTTATTTCGTCAATCGTAGCGTAACGTCGTCCTTTCATGAGCCTCTTCAGTTTCGGGAAAGTCACAGGGGGCCAGATCTGGGGAATACGGAGGCTGTGGCATCATTAGTGTGTTGTTTTTGGCCAAAAAATCGCGCACAAGCAACGATGTGTGAGCAGGAGCGTTATCGTGAAGCAAGAGCCAATTTTTTCTTCCACAAATCCGGGCGTTTCTGGCGGATTTCTTCGCGCAAATTGCGCATAACTTGCAGGTAATATTCCTTATTGACCGTTTTACCCTGTGGCAAGAACTCATGATGCATAACGCGCCTGCAATCGAAGGAAACGGTAAGCAAAGCTTTTACATTCGACCAAACTTGGCGCGCTTTTTTCGATCTAGGTTCGTGCGGCAGCTTCCATTGAGATGATTGAGCTTTGGTTTCCACGTCAAAGCCATAAACTCACGATTCGTCACCAGTTATGACCCACTGGAGCAAATTTGGGTCGTCGCGGTCGGAGTTCAGATACCAGCATTTCATTAGCAATGTTCATGCGATTTGGTGCCTTTTGGTCGAAATTGAGCAGTTTTGGTACGAATTTTGCGGCGACCCATCTCATGCCCAAATCATTGAAAAAAATCGAATGGCACAAGCCAATCGATATGTCTAGGTCCTCAGCAACTTCTCTAACGGTGATTCGACGATTGGCCAATACTAATATATTATATTTTCTTCAGTTCATCAATTTTTTCGTCTGCTGTTGAAGTGCTCGGGCGTCCGACACGCTTTTCGTCGTTCACATTTTCTCGAGCTTCTGAGAACATTTTGTACCACCGATAAACGTTGCTTTGGTCCAAAGTAGCTTCTCCGTATGACACAGTCAACATTCGGAATGCAATTTCGTTTTTCACACAAAATTTTAAAACAGGTTCTTTGATCCATTTTTCAAAATGGCCGAACTCGTCGGCATGAGTTAGAGACATGACTACCAACATATCGACCTGGGGCTAGCTAGGACACGACTCCGCTCCTTCGGTAAGCCTTTCCTATAGCAAATCAAGGAGATCTCAGACATCGAGATTAAGAATTTGCTGTTATACTTGGGCCTTACTAAATGGATCTGACTTGGAAACAAAAAAAATATATATAAAAATAAAAAAAGGCATCATCACACGAGACAATGGTAGTAAAACGGTGCTGGTCACTAATTACGAGTATTTCAGTGGAAATATTCAACCACTTCAACAACAGAAACAACAACCAACATATCGCCAGAAAAAATTCGAAATTCGCAATACTTTTTGAGCACACCTCGTATATACTTCCCCACACATATATGTATCTATACATGCATAATAAAAATAAGCCCATTCGGAATTAAGTCAGAATATCGGATTTCCTGTGCAAAAGTGGAATATTTCGATGTGCCCTTTAACTATTTTTGGTGTTGTTATAACATTGGAATTACTTCAAAACAAAAATATTGTGTATATATGTATGTATGTAAATTTTGTTTATTCAAAGTACAAAGCACCTCTACACGCGCTGAGTCAAGTCATTTTATCGCATACGCAAACACTTGCGAGCAAATACTTATTAGGGCTTGATCGGCGTCCAGAGTGAATTACTCAAATTCTATTAATTCAACAACTAATACATAATAATGGAAAATACTAAAATGTGTGTGTGTGTTATTTTAATTACAAAAAGCTTTACTTGGAAAAGTCACTACCGCCATAAGCTCTGTTACAAGTTAAGTCCGTTATTGATATGAAATTATAATAACATTTTTAATGAAGATGGTTTTATTTAATCATATAAATATTGAAAAAAAAAAGTTTTAATTTTCATTTGCCATGGTCACCATTTGCTTTTACACAAGCCTTCAAACGATTAGGCCATTCAGCTATTGCAGCACGCACAGTTTTCATGGATACTCGAACCAGGCCATGAGCTCCAATTCTGATCACAAAATGTAGTTCAATGGATTCAGATCTGGACTTCTAGACAGCCCATCTTCTGCGGCTATGAACCGAGGAATATTCTTTTTTAGCCACTGCTGGGTGGTTTTTGCCTTATGGGTTAGAGTGGAATATTGCTGGAAGATCCAACGCTCTCCATTGAAGAGAGTTTTTTAAAACTGAAATTCAAATTTAAAAGATCCAGCCAAGAAGCACCGACAGATTTGATAACTCCTAAAGCACTCAAGCGAAAAAGCCCATTATAAAGGGTTCTCCAATAACAAGTGTTATTGGTGAATGGATTGCGCTATCGAGAGATGATTAACGATTTTTTATGGCCGGAATTGGATGGTATTGATCTGGACAACGTTTATTTTCAACAAGACGGCGCTACGTGCCACACAAGCAACGAAACCATTGATCTTTTATGGGAAAAGTTGCCGGACCGTTTTATCTCTCGAAGGGGTGATCACAACTGGCCACCGAGATCTTGTGATTTAATACTTTGTGACTTTTTTCTTTGGGGCCACGTGAAAGAAAAGGTCTACGCCAACAGCGCATGGTCGATTCAAGACCTCAAAGATGGAATTCGTGAGGCTATCGAGGACTTAGGGCAGCCACTTTGCAATTCGGTGGTCGTGGTGGTTATTTGCCTGATGTTATTTTCCACTATTAACGGCATACCTTCCTCTTTATAATGAAATAAACATCCGATCATTTATATTAAAAAATAGCATTTTTCTTTGAATATCAAAATAACACCTCTGTTTGGAAAACCCTTTATTTAAAGCTCCGAAAAGTGAAAGGGTAGTTAGTCCAGGAGGAAAGGAGAGGTGTAACAGAAGCAAAAAGGTAGGATAGAATAGAGGTAGTTAGGCCTGTGAGAATTTTTCAGATTCTTTGATAAATCTGAAAATATCCTCCAGTGAGAAAACAAATTTTACTCATTCTCATGACATCGGAACCCGAAATTCGTAGCCTTACTCTAGCAAAAGCAGACCTCTCACAGATAAAAAAATACTCAGTGCCTTCCGCTTCTTCTAATTATTCCAATAGTGGTCATATGTTGACCGCATGGATTGTGTCCTGTAATAATACCGATCATCAACCTTCTTTTCTTCCAAGTTTTATAAGAAAGTCCGACAGTTTACTGTTCGGGCTTGTCACAAATCAATTTGCAGTTCTGCAGCGTTCTAGACCGGACCATTGCTCTATATGTACAATAGGTAAATTGCATACATTGATTCCTGCAGAACTGACTCCGATTATTGGCTCCAGTCCCTGTGGGGGTAACGCTGATCCAGAGTTGGCTAATTCAACGGGAATTTCATTACCTTGAACCACTCAGTGTATTGAAGAGAGTACTGCTCTTCAATTGTAGAGAGTACTACTCAACTATTTCACCACGCCTTCTAAGATGGCGTAACGCCTTACGAGACACTCACCACCAAATCATTACGGAGGCTGGATGGCCACACTTCGAACAGCATTTTAGAAGTTTTTGCATAGATATTTTCCGTTTTTCTTTCTTTTTTCGATAGAAAGTCCTTCAAAATACGAGTCTGTTTCCCATTCAACTTCTTCATTTGATCGAAATCTCTTTCCCTGAAGCCATCTCTTCAAGTTTGGAAACAGCCAATAGTCGCTGGGGGCCAAATCTGGAGAATACGGTGGATGGGGAAGCAATTCGTAGTGCAATTCGTTCAATTTTGCCATGACAATCGTTGCAAAAAATGCTGGCCAAGTCTTTTCGAGCAGATTGTTGCGTCTTTGGACGTTTTGGTCGGCTTTGGCCGGCTTCCAACCACTCTGCCAACTGTTTATTCGATTGTGGCGTGTAATGGTGGATCCATGTTTCGTCCATTGTAATGAATCGATGCAAAAACTCGCTTGGGTTGCGGCGAAACAGCTTCAAACAATGCTCAGAATCCATTATTCGTTGTTATTTTTGGTTGATTGTGAGAAAGCGCGGCACCCATCTTCCGACTAGCC
This sequence comes from Anastrepha obliqua, assembly GCF_027943255.1. Lineage (NCBI taxonomy): Eukaryota > Metazoa > Arthropoda > Insecta > Diptera > Tephritidae > Anastrepha > Anastrepha obliqua. The sequence goes on from NC_072894.1 coordinate 11,701,206, forward strand.
TTTTCACACCCAAATGTTCATGCAAAATCGTTCCTACTGACCCTTTCGATATGGTTACGGCCTCTGCTAACTCGCGCACTTTCACTTTACGATCATTCAGAATGATACGATGGATTTTTTTGATGTTTTCTGGAACAACTGCTTCATTTGGACGTCCTGAACGCGCTGCGTCCTCAGTGCCCGTACGACCGCATCTAAATTCACGAAACCATAGTTCAACGGTTCCGATTGACGGAGCGGAGTCCGAATAATACTTCCGTACCCATTGGTGTGTTTCCACAGTGTTTTTTTTAATTAAAAATCAATCAATACGCGAAATTCTTTTGAATCCATTTTTTTCACAAAACCAAAAGTAGCTTCACTTAAACGACTGTAACTCACAAACTAATCGGCAAAATGTCATGAAAATTTGACAAGTAGCTCCTAAAGGGCGGTTTTCACTAAATACCATATGCTTTTGATATTGACGCCGCCATCTATGCCTCACCTTACGAACTTAAGGGGGAAGTCTACTGTGAATTTTTCAAAAAATCAATTTTTTTTTATTAGCTTAAAAAATACTTTGAACCCTCTTAAATAAGGTACAATATGTGTTACAGCTGGCTAAATTTGTCTTCGTTGAAATTTTGACCTTTTCCCGAAGCGCTCCAAAGCGCGTACCTGCGGCACATGAAACTTTAAACGCATTTTTCTCGAAACTAAGTTTTTGTATACGGTGTACACGATATCTCGAGTTCTGATAAATAAATCAGCTTAAAAATTTAATTATATATTCTCTGTAATAGTGTCTCTCGTCTGACATAGGATTTTTTTGATATCGTTATTTGTTAAATTGTTATAAACAATAGTAACATCAATTTTAGGCAAAAAAAAAGAAAAAAATTTCAAGAATTTTGTTTTCAACGCCAAAATTTTTTATCGACATAATCCTACGTCAGACGAGAGTCAATACTATGTATATGATAACAATATTTTGTTTTTTGTTTTAGATCACCGAAACGTAAGATTTCATGTACACCGTTTAGGCACCTAAGAAAAGCGGACCTGCGCTTGCAGAAGTGCCACAGCGGCCATTTTGAATATTTTGACTTAAAATTTTTTTTTCAAAAACTTTAATATATAATAAAGATAAGAGTTTAAATAGATTTTATGTACGAGCAATATTTTGTTAGAAATAAAATCCGGAAAATAAGCCTGTTTTTTCCCTTGTCACAGTAGACTTCCCCCTTAACATGTAGTACACAACCATTAGACCAATAACAGCAGAAAAACGTAAAGATATGATGGATTTACTACCCTATATCCCACCAATTTTTCACAAAAACTGTATTTCCCTAAATACTAATAAATAATTTACTTAGCTACAATGAAATGAGTTTGAATAAAATGTTAATTATTAATAAAAAATGTTCATTGATGGTATATAATATATAAATCATTTCAACCTTTCAAAACCACATTTCCTTTTAAAAATGGTTATAAATTTCACAATCATAATAAATACTTGTTTGTTGGCACTACTTTACTATCATATTCCATAATACAAAAATATTTTTAATCCTTGAAAATGCAAAACCCTAAATACCTCGAAGCAAGGAAAATGACCTATACCACTTTCAAAATCAAGGGCTCATTTGTGTGCTGTATGTAGACTTTTGCCAATGTTGGTTTTAGGTTTTTTTGCCATAGCTTTACTATTTTATGTTAATGTATGGATTTTTTTAGGTTTATAATTATTAGAAAAAGCTTTCAAATAAAACTGTGTAAACACATTTTTCAGTAAAGTTTTCAAGTTTCGCGTTTAACCGATCTACTGCTGCAGACAAGCTCCAACATTCCTCAAAGTGCATTGGGTTTTCACTGTCCGTTGCACATTAATATTTGTCAAACAAATTGTTTAAGCATGCACCCATTACTAGGTCTCCTAATGAAATTAACAGAATTTTTAACAGTCTCTATCGCGATTTCACATTTTCTGGATCTCAATTTTTATCTAAGGTAGTTTTATCTTATCTCTAAATATTGTCTTGAAGTAATTTTATACCTCAAGTCTGCAACATTTTTCAGTCATGACGTAATAAACGAAATGAAATGAAATAGGAACGCATTTTAGAGCACGCAAATGAATTTGCTGAGAAAAATCACGAAAATTTGAAAGCAGCATAAACAAAACAAGTATTTCGGTAAAAAAAGGTTATTAAATGATTCAATGCAGTCATAATATTATTGTTATCACCGCTCTAAGATAAAATATATGTATGAATATGCGTATATTTTTTCTATGCAAAGCAATACTGATAGCGAGTCTCCGTTCATACAAATATTAATATGAACGTAAACACCCTGCAGGAAAATATATATAGGAAAAGTTACTTCATAATCAATGAAAATTCCCTGATTAGGTTAGGTAAAGTTTTTGTGGCAGTCGGACTGGAGTAGCCAAACTCACTTAGGTAGGTTCATGTAGGTCGGTATGTGGTAGCACTGTGTAACATGAGAGCCTTACTGTTAGTTTTCATGGAACCAGTTAGACTCTCTTATGAAGCGTAGGATAGGTTTCATCCCAACACCGGATAGTTTCGTAAGACAGTAAAAATGGTATTTTCCTAACAACCTTGCTCTACTCCTAGCTAAGGCTGGACAATTACAGAAGAAGTGTTTTACTGTTTCTTCTTCTTCCTCGTCTCTACAAATTCTGCAGTATTCATGCGAAAACAGTTCTAGCTTAGTATATTGCCTACCTTACAGCCAATGACCGGTGACACAAGCCACGACCTTCAAGATGTTCTCTTTTGAGAGGTTAAGCAAATCTCCTGATCTTCTCTTATCTATTTGCGGCCAAATTAGCCTGGTTGTAACACAAGTATTTTCTTCTCTCCATGACCTATTGGTCTCCTGAAGAATATTATTTTGTATCCTTAATTTGCCGATTGCCACAGGGATTCTAATGTTGTCTCTATTTTCAAGAATTTAGAGCTGCCAGACATTCCTGAGCTGCCTTTGACCGTCTGGCTGTACGAGAAGATATTTATAGTAGTTCTTGTTACGGCGTATGTGTTCAGGTACACAGTTACCTCCTTTATGGCTAAGATAAACGCTACAGTAGTCCGGAAGTCGGACCAATAATTCTAATCCTAATTCTTTTGAAAGAACTCCATAGCCTACTTTATTTTTTAGCTTGGATCCATCCGTGTAGAAATTTATTTCCTCTCTTTTCCATAGTCACTCCCGGATTTAGAGTGTCTAAAATCAAGAGGAAGTTCACCAGGTGCCCCAAAAGGGTCACTATTTGCGTTAGATTTTTTTTAAGACTGCGTTTACATACATCGATTGATAATAGTACAATTTGTGTGCCAAAACATTAATTATTACAAAAAAAATGGAAATAAATTGTGCAGTTTTATTAGATTCAATATACAGGGTCCGGCACTCGAAGTGTTACCAACTTTAGAGCGCTAGCACAGCTGATGTACGGGCATTAGCTATCAGTTAGTTGATTAAATGATAGTCCAGAGTATTGATTACAAGCGCGCGGAAGCATTTTGCCGAGAGTAAACGTGAAAAAAGAAAATCAGTAATGGAGTTCAAACGTAATTGTGTGATTGCATTATATTATATTTGGCTGGAAAATCAAAACCAGCGATTGTTCGTGAGCTCGAGCGCCTTAAACTAAATAAAGTTTTTGTTTATCGCACCATTACTCGTTACAATGACGCCGGAAGTATCGCGAAACGTCATGCAGGTGGCCATCAAAAGACTGCAACGTCGCGTGAAATGGTTCAAAAAGAGAAGAAGCGACTGTGCCAAGCGACGAAGTGCCAATCAAATGGCGAAAGAACTGAAAATATCTGACCGGAACATCCGCCACATACTGAAAAATTATGTCAAAGTCAAGCCTTACAAGATCCAAAAGGCGCATGATCTCACACCAAAGCAGCAACAAGTCAGGCTTGAGAGAGCGAAGGAGTTGCTTCGCTTGACCGAAAGCGGTAAATTTCCGAACTTTGTGTTTTCTGACGGGACAATTTTTCAAATTGAGCAATTCGTGAACTCCCGATAGGATTTATTTGATCGACCGTTTATCGATTGGCCACCAGAAGGCAGCACCACAGCACCCGACACAGTTAATGGTTTGGGCCGCTGTAGCCGCAGATGGGCGCTCTCTAATCGTTTTCATCGAGTCTGGTGTCAGAGTAAATGAAAAATATTATCGGGAAAGTATTCTGGGGGTTGCTTTGACGCCGTGGACAGACAAATATTTCAGTGGCAGATCATGGACGTTTCAACAGGACTCGACACCGTCTCACAAAGCTCGAGTGAACCAAGAATGGCTAAAAATCAACGTTCCGAACGTCATAACGTCCACACAATGGCACTCAAATTCACCAGACGCGAATCCGATGGATTATTCTCTTTGGACCTGTTTGGAGGCCAACGACCGAACTAAAAGATGCACCAGTTTCGAGGCGCCGAAAAAAGCCATTGTCCACGAGTGGGCCAAAATACCTGCAAGTCACATTCGAGCAGCTTGCGATTTGTTTCTGGATCGTCTCAAGGCCATAGTCAAAGCAAAAGGTGGTAATATCGAGCAAAAGTAAATTGATTCTTAATTTTGTATTATTTTCACACATTTTTAGTTGGAATTGAATAAAAGTAATTTCCCAAACTAAATGTATGGCCTTTTCAATTGGTTACACTTCGAGCGCCGGGCTTTGTAACAACAAACTTAGATGTATGTATGTTATAGCTGTTACATATAATATATACATATATTTTCGCGCTATGAAACTGATAACCAAAGTGTCATTTCACAGTTCAATAGTGTACGCACATACATGCATACATACATGCATATTAAGGTGTTCACCATTGATCGAAAACAATTTCCCATGCAAACTTGCAAAAGTGACAAAGATTTCATATTAATTGTCGGCAATTGTTCATATATGTATATACATATACATATACATTTAAATATATATTCATATTCATATATATGTATGATACTATTTTATTATTTATTTCACGGCCATGTAGTGCAAAAAATATTTTTCGATCTGCAGCAAAAAGCATATTTTATCAAAAAAATGAAGCATTTGAACTGCGAATTCAAGCGAAAGAGATTCAAAATTAAATTATTCGAAATAAAAAATGAAATATCCCTTTTTTCGTAATCCATTTTGTGTATATGCAATCTGAAACTAACTTTTTACAGCAATAAATAAAACAATTCAGGGCCGTAAATTTTTTTAAAATTTCCGTAGGTTGAAACTGAAATATTTACGCAATATCCCGCGACGTTATTTGCCGTTCTGCTAGCTCAAATATCCAAAATTATATCAAAATTTTAATAAAACTTTTCTTACATTAAATATGAAGTGTACACATTTCAATTTTAATCGTTAGTTTACTAAGCCCGCAGGCACAAATATGCTGTTCTCATATTCCAATTCCAGTGGGCAAAATTCCATAAATGTTGAATTACATAAACTGCCCTGCAAGAACAGTGACAGTCATTTGAGCGATCAAATGGTGATCACTGGAAATATGCGACAATGCGCAGAGCAAAGTTGCTATCACATTTTTATTAACAATGAGATCAAGATAACGGAAACGTTTGTATACGTGCGTCTTTGCACCTTCCTCTAACTTACGGATTTTTTCGACAAATTAAACAAGTGACACTCTAAAGCCAAGGTCATATTAAGCCAAGTTTCAAATTTGGTAAAAATTCAATCAACTTTCATCAAAATTTCAATTTTTTTAATCAGAACTTAAAACAAAAATTTAGAAACGCAGTTTTATAGCTCATTCAATTTTAGTATGTATAATAAAAATACATATATATAACATGGCCACGCTTAGGAGCTGGACTATGAGTAGGGGACTCGGTGTAAACCCCGCAAAAACTGAAAAAATTTTCTTTACAAGGAATCATAGGATTCCTATAAACTCCCCGCTGTTTTTTAAGAGTGTAGAGATTCCTTTGAGAGAGAGAATGTCAAATACTTAGGACTCATATTAGATAGGAAACTCCCATGGCAACCTAATATTGAGGAAAGAGTAAAAAAGGCCAACGTTGCTTTGCATACTTTCAAAAAAGCGGTCGGTTTTAACACCTCCTGTTACACATTGGCTTTATGCTTCTGTCGGTAGGTTAATCTCAATATATGGAAGACTCGTATAGTGGCCATCTGCTCAAAGTGCGAGTTACGCTAAACAAAGCGCTAGAAGTGCTAATCAATTTGCCTATACTAAACCTCGTAGAATTCCTAAATAAACAAAGACTTTTACAAACAGTTATGACAGGTATGATTTCGAGGTTGTAAAGAACTTCGTTTATTTAGGCACCAACATTAACACCTATAAAAATGACGGCCTTGAAATCTAACGTAGAATCTCTCTTGCTAACAAGTGCTACTTTGGACTAAGTAAGCAACTGAGTAGTAAAGTCCTCTCTCGACAAACAAAACTAACACTCTATAAGGCTCTTCACACTTGAAGTGTTTGAGAGAAAGATTCTGCAGAAGACTTTTGGACCTTTGCCCGTTGGTGATGGCGACATAGACATAGCCCAGCGGATAAGGATCCAGTGGCTACATTGGCTGTTTCATGTCGTCCGAATGGATACAAACGCTCCGGCTCTGAAAGTATTCGATGCGGTACCAGCTGGTGGTAGCAAAGGAAGAGGAAGGTCTCCTCTGCATTGGAAATATTAGGTGGTCAAGGACATTAGCTTCACTTGGTGTGTCCAACTGGAGCCGGTTAGCACGAAAAAGAAACGACTGACGCGCTTTTTTAAAGTCGCCCAAAATCGCGTAAACGGTTATCGTGCCAATTAAGATGAAGAAGAAGTCTCGTAGGGCAACAAGTGGCCGCTGCTTCGGCTGAGAAAAAATGAACTATTCTATTCCAAGACTCGCCAGACACTTCAAGACGAGCATAGCGTCAAGAAGAGAGCATAGCGTCAAGAAGAATTCAACTTTTATGCAGATAAGGTTGGCTATGGAGTATTTTCGAAGGAATTAGGACTGAAACTATCCGTTCGACTACCAGACTACTGCAGCGTCTATAAAGTAGAAGTTCTAACTATAAAATAAGTGGCTATGTATATAAATACGCATGCCATAACAAAAACTACTATAAAGATATTCTCGGATAACCAGGCGGACATTAAATCAATGAATGCGGCTATACTAAGATCAAAGGTGGCACAGGAATGCCGAGCAGCCCTAAATGATATTAGTGTCGTATTCAAGGTCAGCCTTATTTGGGTTCCGGGACATAGAGATATTGATGTAAACTGTAAAGCTGATGAGTTAGCCAGAAAAGGTACTACTCTTCAACTGCGAGGTGGTAGAAGTAATGGCGTTATCTATGGCCACGAGCAAATTAATAATTAAAAATAACACTATCCAAGAAGTCAAAAGGGCATGGATGGATGAAGACACATGCGTAACAGCCAGGCTACTATGGCCGCAAATAAAAAAGAAAAAGACAAAGGAACTGCTCTGAGGAGACCATATCTCGAAGGTCGTGGCTTGTATAACCGGTCATTGCCTATTTGGCAGACATTCATTGAGACTAGGAGTTTCCTACCTTAAATATTGTAGAAGTTGTAGAGATGAGGAGGAGGAAGAAACAGTAGAACGCTTCCTTCGCAATTGTCCAGCCTTAGCTAAAATCAGAGCAGGTTGTCTAGGTAAACACTTTTTCAATTCTCTTACAGCACTGTCTGGCATGGGGATGGGACCAATCCTGCGTTTCATAAGAGCCACAAAATGGTTTCATGAAGATAAATAAATAAGATTCCCGTGTCGCACAGTGGCATCACAACGGAACTGTGAGGTCTAAATGAGTGGGTCGCAAGGACCGACTACCACCATAACCTAACCTAATAAAATAAAATGAAAATTTGAAGTGGCTCAAAATTTGCGTTGATCTTTAATAATTATTTTTTAACTGCCGACGTTGCGTACTTCTCCATTGCAAAATAAAAATTTCGCGGATTTATTTCATTAAAACTTACCGAACTTTAAACTGCGTACTAAACTTTTTTATTCTGATTAAAAAGTGTGATACACGGATTTATATTTTTTTATATTAGATAGTAAGCTATACTACAAAAACAAAAATATAATAATAATGCGTACTAAAAAAGGAAAACTTATTCAAAACCAACATTAATATTGATGATGATTGCATATTGAGGAGCTATATTTTTTTTGAGACTGTATGCGTAAAGACAACTTGCAACAAAAAATGCAGAGTACTCGTACATGGAAAATATAGGTAGAGCTGCTAAGCAAGTGAATTCTCAGCAAGAAATAATTAAGAGAGTTGTTGTTGTTTTTGTTGAAGTGGTTGAGTAATTCCCCTGAAATAATCCTAATTAGTGACCAGCACCGTTTTATTACCACCGTTCTCGTATAATGATGTTCGTTTTTTGTTTTTGTTTTTTTTTTTGTTTTGTTCTAAGTCCATCCATCCAGATCCATTTAGTGAGGTCCAAGTATAGCAGCAAATTCTTTATCTCCATGTTGGAGATCTCATTAATTTGCTTCAAGAAAGGCTTACCAAAGGTGCCCTAGCTAACCCTGGACATTCACATAAGTAGTGGAAAAGACTTTCCTTCGCTCCTTCCGCTTGACAGCTTCTGCAGAGAGGATTGAAGGGTAGATTGAGTCTAGCTGCATGATCCCCTACTTTCCAATGGCCTGTAAGGGTTGCAGTGATGCGTGAGATGTTTGGTCGAGAGCATCCTAACAGATCATTCGTCCTTTGGATTTTGTATGGCCGCCAGGTGTTTTTTGTTGTAATACATGTAGTTAGTTGCTTCCATCTTCTTTTGCCCAAAGCAAGATAATGTGAAGATGGATGCTTTTAATGTGTTCAGTGCGCTGGAGACTGTCACCACCTCTGCTAAGTCTAGTGTCGAACCTTTTCTTGCTTGCCTCATTCACTATCGCATTACTCCGAATTGACTGAGATAGGTTGAGCGGCTCCGAATGGAAGCCAGCTCCCACACCACAGTTCATCTTAGAACCATCGGTATAGATTTCGATATCGTATCTTCCAATCACCTTCCCTTTGCTCCATTCGGCTCTCGGTGGAAAACGCACCGTAAAGTCTTTATTAAAGTTAAGGTCGGGGATAGTGTAGTCTGATCTGTTTTTGTGCAGCGAGGGTCCTTGTAGGAGAATCTTACTGTGACCGTACGACCTTGTTAAGAGAGTTAGGTACAAAAGAGAAAATTTAACTTTTTGAAGTTGGCGCTTCAATCTCGAGAAATTAGACGAATCGATAATTTATGTGATTATGTCGAATCGCAGCTTGCTAAACTGCCGCATCCAGTAACTATATTTTATAATTTTCCTTGTAAACCAAATTCATAAATAAATATTAGAAATAAGTGAAATAATTGCGTTCATCACAAATACAAATGCGTACTCACCTTCTCAGAAAATTCGTCACGTGAGCGTCTCGACACCGTCGCACCACTGATATTGTCCTTGGTGGGTGACATTCTGCTACTCAACACTGCTCACAACTCGCTAAGGTGGAATTTCAGTTAAGCTTTTCGTTGCGAAATAGAATTCACTTCACTGGTTTGTATTGTTGATATTTTCTGTTGTTATATCCGGTTATTTTTGCACTTAATTAATTAGGAAACTTGTTTGGAAATATTTTTAGCTGCAAGTAGATAATTGGAATTAGTTATACTATACATACATACACACATACATTTCATTCTAATTGTATAGCAGCATATTTCACTAAATATTAATTACTCTCGTTTTTGTTTTTGCCATTTAACGTGTTGTTGTGCTGCGCGCTGCCGGTGCATGCCTGCATATACCTATAAGTGCATATGAAGTGTGAAGTACAAATACAACTAAGTGAGTACGTGCATATCTAATTAATTGAAATATCGAAAATCTCTGTTGTTATCACAATTATTTTGAGGTGAAATCGCAAATAAAGTTAAAAATATGCAATTTATGCAACTAGCGAAAATTTACTATTTTCTACAGGGTCCGGCACTCGAAGTGTGACCAGTTAAAAAGCCCTTACATTTAGTTTGGAAAATTACTTTTATTCAATTCAAACTAAAAAATGTGTGAAAATAATACAAAATTAAGAATCAATTTACTTTTGCTCGACATGACCACCTTTTACCTTGACTATGGCCTTGTGACGGTCCAGAAACGACTCGCAAGCTGCCCGAATGTGGCTTGCAGGTATTTTGGCCCAATCGCGGGCAATGGCTTTTTTCAGCGCCTCGAAACTGGTGAATCTTTTAGTTCGGACCTCGCTCTCCAAAATGGCCCAAAGAGAATAATCCATCGGATTCGCGTCTGGTGAATTTGAAAGCCATTGTGTGGAAGTTATGAAGTTCGGAACGTTGTTTTTTAGTCATTCTTGGTTCACCCAAGTCCTCTTGAAACGTCCATGGTCTGCCACCGAAATATTTGTCTGTCCACGACGTCAAAGCAACCCCCAAAATACTTTCCCGATAATATTTCTCATTTACCCTGACGCCTGACTCCATGAAAACGATTGGGGAGCGCCCATCTGCGGTTACAGCAGCCCAAACCATTAACTGTGTCGGGTGCTGTGGTGCTGCCTCCTGATGGCCAATCGATAAACGGTCGGTCAAATAAACCCTATCATGTTGGGCAATTTATAAACTGCTCTATTTGAAAAATGTTCACGCCAGAAAGCACAAAGTTCGGAAATTGGCCGCTTTCAGCCAAGCGAAGCAACTCCTTCGATCTCTCAAGTCTAAATTGTTGCTGCTTTGTTGTGGGATCACGCGCCTTTTTGGATCTTGTAAGACTTGACTTTGAGATCATTTTTCAGTATGCGGCGGATGCTATGGTAAGATATTTTCAGTTTTCTTTGCTATTTGATTGACACTTCGTCGGGGACTTCGCTCAAGTCACTTCTTCACTTTTTGAACCATTTCACTTGACGTTGCAGTCTTTTGACCTGCAGTCACCTGCATCGCCTGCGATATTCGCTGTCACCAACGCGCAAAGGTCGAAAATCTTCCTTTCACAATCTTTCTGTCGAACACTCCAAGCAACACCTCTACGTTGGATTTCCAGGCTGACATTGTTATAGGTGTTAATGCTGGTTCCTAAATAAACGAAGGCTTTAACAACCTCGAAATCATAACAATGGCATGGGTGCCGATACGCGAGTTCGCCGACTATTTGTTTGATGGCAGGACGTAATTCGTTTTGTCCTCTTTAACCACCAGATCCATTCGCTTTGCTTCTCTATCCAGTCTAGAAAAAGCAGAACTAACAGCACCAGCAATTGCACGCTTTTATAGAAAATTATGCCTGAGCAATTAAGTTCTGCGGCTCGTACGATGCTCTCCAACATCAGGTTAAAGAAGTCACACGACAGCGAGTCATTGTGTCTGAAACTTTGTTTGATATCAAACGGCTCGGAGAGGTCCTTTTCAATTCGGATGGCGCTACTATTATTGAGCAACGTCATTTTGCATAGCCGTATTCGTTTTGCAGAGATACCAAATTCAGACATCGCGGCATACAGGAAACTTCTTTTCGCACTGTCGAATGCAGCTTTGAAGCCGACGAAAAGATGGTGTGTGTCGATTCTCCTTTCATGGGTATTTTCCAAGATCTGGCGTATTGTGAATATTTCGTTGATGGTAGACTTTCCAGGTCTGAAGCCACACTGATAAGGTCGAATCAGTTGGTTTACGGTGGGCTTCAGCCTTTTACACAATAGGCTCGCTAGAACCTTATAGGAGATGTTTAGAAGACTAAAAAAAATAAATAATTGGCGCGTACATTTCTGTTAGGTGTTTGGCCGAGCTCCTCCTCCTATTTGTGGTGTGCGTCTCGATGTTGTTCCACAAATGGAGTGACCTACAGTTTCAAGCCGACTCCGAACAGCAGATATTTTTATGAGGAGCTTTTTCATGGCAGAAATACACTCGGAGGTTTGCCATTGCCTGCCGAGGGGCGACCGCTATTAGAAAAATGTTTTTATTAATTTTGCTTTCACCGAGATTCGAACCGACGCCTCTCTGTGAATTCCAAATGGTAATCACGCACCAACCCATTCGGCTACGGCGGCCGCCAAGAAGACTAGTCCTGCGGTAATTGGCACAGATTGCAGTATCACCATTCTTATGGATTGGGCAGAGCACACTTAAATTCCAATCGGCATAGACGCTGATGCATGCACCTTACCAGCTCCTCGTCGCTATGTTTGAATAGCTAAGTCGGCAGTCCGGAATCTTCAGATTCTCTGTGAAACCTTCTTGAAACCTTCTGTAAGCCGCCGAACTTTCTGTTAGAATTTTCGGGCGTTTTTTCTATTGGTCAGCATCTCAGGCTTCTCGCACTCACGTATTTCGGCCTCTCGTTTCTTCCCTCTGAGAATACGTCTCTCTTCCTTTTTCAGACCCCAGTAGCGATCCATGGCTCGCGTTGCGCTCAACCGTAGCGTGGTCCTATAGGCAGCAGCTTTTTTTCCGTGGAAGCATGACATTCCTCGTCGTACCAATGGTTTTTTCAGGCTTTTTCTTGTTCACAAGTCTCAAATTTGATGTCGAATCGACATATGACACCATTTACAAAAATTAGAAATCTTCCGATAGGGTGATTAATTTTACGCCACCGTGTACATACTATCATAAAAATGCACTTCTTCAATGTGATTGTTTTATATTAGTATCAATAAAATTTTTAGTATCGCGTGGGCGACAAAAACAAATCAAATTATTTTGAAGCAATCAACGGAAAAAGGTAAGGGGCTATAGCAGATGTGATTAAAAATGTAAATAAAAAATGATTTTATATATAAAATGTTTTCAAAATCAAATTGAAAATTAAAAATAATCTCTTCTTGACCCATAAATGGATGTACTTATGTACATTTCTAGCCACTTAGAAGTTGTCGTGAAAATTTATGATTGTGAATTTTTAATAGCTTTAAAAATATCTGGCGATTTAAATAAAAAAACGTAGGCGCATTTAGTATATAAGTACAGTAGATGTATGAATTCGTCATATCACTAATGAAGCATTCCATGGAATATTGCAAGCTTCGACTCGGCATACACACAATTCAATTGAATGCCTTAAATCTCTTCATAAATATGATTGAGTTGAGTATTTTAATCTGAATTTATTTCTTTATTATCAGTTGTTTTTTTTACGGAATGATTTAAGGAGGCGAAATTCCATTTTAAACGCTTAGTCACAATTTACTTATTGCTAATTTTAAATTAACTCAGAGCCACTTTATTATACATTGAAAATAAAAATTTTTGTGAAATTCAGTTTTACGGAAATTAAAAAAATAGATATGTATTTTTTTAGGTGAATAAGTCCTTAAAATTAGAAGAAATGGCGTTGCCATCCCTAAAGCGAGATTTTGCTGGTCAGGAGAAGTCTTTGAGAAGGCAATCTAATGGTCGCTATCCAAATGCACTATATCGTTTTTTTCCGACAATTTTGTTTCGTAAAACATTGGAAAAAATTAATTTTGTGTGCCAATTATTTTTTTTTTTGTTTTTTTTTTTTTTGCAGGCGGAGAGTTGTCGCTTTATTCAGCTATGCTTCACCCCGATGTCTGGTACCACTTAAGAACGATCACCAAGAAATGTCATCTACTACGCTGAAACACGGTGCCCTTTGGATAATTTGCAGCCAGGAGTAAATTAAGGAATAACGGCAGCTCTACCGAGACAAGGTCCTCTGGCGCGGCGAACCATTCTGCTTCAATTTAAGGGGGGAGCCTGCTTTAGAGGCTAAAAAAAATCGATTTTTTTTTTCTTTTTTTTTTTGCATAAATGTCTTCCCAAACTATCCAAGAATGTGTCCTCGCAATTTCAGAAGCAAATTCAAAATATTTTCGCAGTTACAGAAGAAATTGTGAGCAAGCGTCGAGCAGGTATACGAGCGGCCGGATCGCTCGAAGTGCGATTTCTCGGTTTTTTATTTTTACGATTTTTCCTAATTGGTGGGAAAGATAGTGAAAAAGTTAAACGTCCTATCTAAACGAGATAACATTGATTGTATTCGGAATTGAATTCTCTTCTAGTTGAACCTAAAAAACCTTAAGAAAGTTATGATTAACCCACTTTTTAAACAATATAAAATGAATTTGTTTTTCCAAAAAAATGAATTTTTTTTAATTAGTGAAAAATTGTTGAATTTCTCACTTTTTGTTTAATTTTCTTGGTTTAACTAGAAGCTATACTATAGGTACAAAAATAAAAAATTTTTTGGGTTATTGGTTTCAGATGAAAATTGCGACCTGCATCTTTCCCGCCGCCCGACACATGCACACTCGAGACCCCGCGGCAAAATGCTTGTACCAGGCATAATATGACATATATTTTAATGAAAAAAATTTGAGAAGACTGTTGAAATATATAACAATAAAACCTGAAAGTTTCGTTTCAATCGAATATTTCTTTCCTTCCCAAAAAGATCCACGAAAAAATCAATTTTTTGAAGTCTCTAAAGCAGGCTCCCCCCTTAAAGACCGCTGACCTTGCCTTGCCGAGCAGGCCCTCGTACAAACAAGATGGAACCAAATACAAAATAGTCGCCATACAGTCTCGAGTATCTTATCGTATGATACTAGTCGGGCTAGTCAACGATCGAACAGATCCAACTCCCATCAGAGCCAAGAGCGAGTACCGAGGGGGTACCCTTCTCTTCTAATTTACATCAGAACCAGAAATGCTCTCACGGAAGTTGCAATCTACATACCTACTTTCTAATGGATGGCCAATTGCGTTAGATACAAGGGTTGCCTTTTATATTTTGCGCCCAATAATGACTTGAATAATTGCTTTATTGTTTTTCAAAATAAATTTCTTGGAAGTCAATACACTTTTGCAACGCTTGAACCAATTTTCAAAGCACTTTTGCCACTCAGAAGTGTGGACCACTAAAACGACCAGTTTAAAGGCTTCGCATGTTATTTTTGATGTTCGGAAACGAGAACAAACCCATAAGGGGTCAAATTAGTGATGTAAGGCGGATGATCCATTAATTCAATCTTTTCAGTGCACAAAAACGGGAGAGCTCTCATTGTCGTGGTGAAATATGATTCGTCTTCGGCTGTTGGTGATTGAGTACTACTCAGAATCGACTGTTTTAAGTTGCTCTAATGGTACACTCACGACATGACCAAATTTTCCGAACACTTCCGAGAAACGAGGGGACCATATCCTTTGAGGTGCTTCTTCGGCGAACAACTTTTATTTGACTAAGCTCGTCTTGGAACATCCAGACGATTGTTGTTTTGTTCCCATCTCATGTGCATAGATCCAAGATTCGTCACTTGTTACAAGGTCACAGACGAGCTTTGAACCATCGCGCCAGAATTTCTTCAACATTTCGTTACAACCATAGACACGAGTGCTTTTTAGCCAATTGCCAAATAATGCGGTATCCAATGAGAACAAATCTTCTTGACGACCAAATATTCATGCGATACTTAAGGGAGGAGCCTGGTTTATGAGGTCTAAAAATTGCATCTCTTTGCGATTTTTTTTTAGGAAAAAATTAATTTAGCACTGCAAAGTTTTTTCTATCTTTTAATGAACATTTAAAAAGTATAAAAAATTATTGTACTGGTTAAAATAAGTTGAAAAAAATGTTTAACATAGAAATTAGTAGAGCACTGCAACGCTGGACTTTCCAACTGGCGTGCAAGATACAGTTCGTAATTATTATCTAAAACAAAAAGTTCAAATGGATTTCTAATTATCATAATTTTTTATTCTAGATGAACTAAGAAAACTGAGAGAAATTCGAAAATTTCAACTTTTTGGAGGTTTTAAAGAAAAAAATGCCTTTCTATAAAAAAAAATTCACTTCAACTTGGTATAAAAATCTTGAAAAATTTTTTTTAATCTATTTTGTTAGTTCAAATAGAAGAGAATTTAATACTGAAGGGAACAAGCTATGATTCATTTCAAAAGGTTCATTAGTTTTTTTCATTCATGTACGCCAATTCAAAGAAATCATAAAAATGAAAAGTCGAGAAAAGAAGATAAAGTTTGTACTATAGCTGTCCGGTCACAGCGTAACTACCTAACGCTCGCCTACCTTTGGCTTTGTATCTACGGAAATATTGAGAATTAGGCTCTGTAACTTTGTGTGAATATTCTGAAATATTATATATTAGGAATCGCTTAAAACGAAAAAAAAAAATTGACAATTTTCGCTAGTTCGTTTCCTCTTTTGGACGAGATGAATTTTTCAACTCCCTGAAAAAATAACAAATCAGTTCATAAGGGAAAACATGATATGTATGTTTATGCTAAAAAATACCAAACTTTTTGATAATTATATCGAATTACTTGTCACACGTAGTGTTGCAAAGGCGCAAATATAAAAGACATCCCTCATATATATTCTCCACAGACCGTTGTTCCTTGGCAGACAATGACAAACATTCGTATTTATTCTCGCATGAAAAACATTCTCATAAGAATCCTCTGCCTTTTCGAGGTACCACCTCCACGTGGTGGAAAAAGTCAAGACACTACACAGAACGGAAGAAAAGCTAGTCATACACCTATCGAGCCATTATCTACTATACTGTACTACTACTATACTATAATTTTACATGATTGTACCTGGTTTAACGGTGACATACTAAGTAGGAGTTTTCTTGTGTGGGTGTGAAATTAAAACGATTCAGGAATGCGAGAAAAAAAAATAAAAACAAAACACTTTATTGTGCCGTTAATGGCTTACAAAAATGTAGAGAAGCAATAGCACCTTTCGTTATGATTACTCGCATTTTTACATATTCAATCACCATTCAATCAATGAGTCGATACTGAAACGCATTTGCTCTCTTTCTCTCTCTCTCTTTTTCTACACCTTCACTTATCACCGGTTCGGCACAACTTGGCGAGAGGGGCGCGGCCACAGAAGTAATGCAGCTGTTGGAGGGATTAAAATGCGTTGAACGCCTGCGATTATTGCGCTCTACTTAAAATCGCATTGGTCGACACCTTGTCAAACAGTTATATATGCATACATACATACATATAAGTACTATAGATGATGGGTGAGCGTGTCAAATTGTTTTACCGAGTGTGTTGTAGTGCATACTGATAACAATAAAAAAACACAAAGCGGGCGATAAAGATACCGTGCAAGAAAAACCTAAGCAAGTAGAATAAATTTATTGCAAAGTAACAAATGTTTTCTACGAGATGTCAGGTGTCATTGAAATTGAATATTAAATACAAGTTATAGTATGTGCTCAATTGCATTGAAATAAATGAAGACTTGCTACAGAAATGATCCTGTGAAGTATATGTACATATATGTACTCGTATATATGCACGGCGTAGACCGGGTGCTAGTGAATTCGATTCGTTCGATGCTGGCCCAAAAAATCGTCACGGTGTGAGCAGAGGAAAATCTGCTGGTGTCATCCGGGGTTAGTAGAGGCTGCCCCTAAGGCGGTGTGCTGTGTCCATTGATCTGGTGCATGGTGATTGATCCTCTACTCACCACATTAAATGATTCGAGAGCCTACGCACAAGCATATGCGGACGACGTTGCCGATAACAGGCGCTTATTAACATCTGTAGAAAAGTGCACAAAACTCTAGATTTGATTGACACTTGGTGCTGAGCGCATGGGCTATCGGCAAACCCTACTAACCCTGCTATTGTCCTCTTTAGGCACTGACAGTCTACTGGCGGTTATCTTTGGGGTATTTCTCCTAGCAAGATCTTATGGATCTACACGGCTATGGTAAGACTTTTATCACCTATGCATCCGTGATCTGGATGAGTAGACTCTCTCTCGTGGGAGTCAGGAACACCTTATTTAGACTACAACGCACTGCGTCCATCTGTTGCACCGGAGCTTTTTCGACTACTTCTGGACCGGCATTAGATGCTCTGGTTAGTCTACCATCCAAGGAGAGGCCTTAAAGGCCATCTGCAAAGATCCTCGTTATGCCATTTCACTCGAAGCCATCAATAGTCCTACTTGAAAAGAGGTACAGTATGGTGCTGTCAGAGGCTCTATTGTGGGCAAACCCTGAAAATGAGCCCGGCAAACACTTTTTTCGCATTTTCGCGGATAGCTCCAGGGCCGAGCACGGTTCCGGCTCCGAGTCTACGTGGAATCCAGCGCGAGAAATCTAAACGTAACTCTTCGAATCTGTGTTTCAAACGGAGGTGTATGCTGTTCAAGAAGCAATGATCTTTGTTGTGGAAAGCAGACGAAAAGGCAGATTTGTATGCATCTGAAGCGACTGCAAAGCTGCGCTCATGGCCTTAGACAGCCCTCCAACCACTTCAAGGGTAGTTGAGTCCTGTAAATCTAGGCTGAACTATGTCGATAGATATATAATAGATAATATAATAACCTGATGCTAACATGGGTTCCGGGACACGTGGTTAACACGGGTCACGAGATTTCTGGCTCTGAGGCCAACTTCTTTGGTCCGGGGGCCATTCTGCCACTCCCTTCTGCAGCCATTAAATCAACTATTAGTAGACGCCTTACTTTAACCAACAATCAGGCTGAAAGAGGCTGCAGATGGACAAAACTGATGTTACCGTTCATCTCCGACCGACTGTCGCAGTTCCTCCTGTCATTAAGCAGAAGGGATTGATGATGGACCACTTTTTATGGGCGAAGCAGATGCAAAAGGTATGCATTTCAGACAAACAGTGCGCCAGACCACTTTCTGTGCATCTGCCCGGCCTTGGCTCGAATTAGGCTTGAGATCTTTGGCACTGATGTGTTAAGAAGCGACCTCCATCAGTAGTATCTATTAATAAACACTAAGCATTTCTCCCCATTTGAAATATTTCAAGTGTTAAAACTGCTTTCCACCGACAACTGACTTTACGTGAGAAGTTTTTTTTAAACGCAGAAATACCGTCACGAGTTAAGTTTTTCATTTCGTGCCGAGCGGCAAAATTTACAGGCGAATTTATTTCCCAATTACCAATCGACTAATATTGCACATGAAATAAAAAAGGAACACAAACTAGTCACTGGTTCGACTTCACAAAAAAAGAGTACCAGTTCGGAAGCAATGGTTGCGTTTCCCACAGGGTACAAAACGTATAAATTACGGTTGAGTGCACAAAATAATGTAAAAAATGGGGAGAAAAAATTATGAGGAAGTGACTCATAACTGTTACTTATTTGGCGATATTGGGGGAAGGAAAAGAGCGTAGCATCAACCCTTGGATATTTTCATGCTCTTCCTCCCTTCGGTTTAGTTTCAATAA
This sequence comes from Anastrepha obliqua, assembly GCF_027943255.1. NCBI lineage: Eukaryota > Metazoa > Arthropoda > Insecta > Diptera > Tephritidae > Anastrepha > Anastrepha obliqua. The sequence continues at coordinate 11,720,491 of NC_072894.1, forward strand.
AAATTATGTTGAATGGAAATCGAAATAGACATTTGAAAACATTGCTATTCTGCCCTAAGGATGAGTTTAATTATTTCTTGTTTTATTATTACCAGCAAGGGTGGCCAGCCGAGGCAAACCTTAAGTAATATTTTAAACATGTAAAAATTTAGATTCAGGTTTCCCTATTTTTTATTCAAAATACGGGTCTTAAAAATTACACGAAAGAAATTGCATAATTTAAATGTCCACCGTCTAAGATGGTAAGGTAAAATCCGCCAAACCGTCGATTTATGAATGCCAAATTGTTAAGAATGTCGAAATATCGATGTTGGAGGTTGTTTCAGCAACACTTTCCCCTACAGCAGCAATATTCCGAACACAATGTTCAGTGTTTGGTCTGTAAAGCCTTTTTCAATCTTCAACAGCACCGGTTGCTTGACTTTTTTTCACCAAACTTTGAATTTCCACTGCATTCGGATGATTGTTTTCACCAAAAAAATCACGAATTTTGCGATATGTGGTTCTTAAAGAACGGCCATTTTCATAATAAATTTCAATAATTGTAATGCGTTTTTCTGTATTCTGTAAAATAGTACACCTGTCTATTTGACAAATGTCTGGTATGATAGGCGTCCTCTTTTAAAGACCCTTTATACGCATACAGGAGTACAAATCTTGCAGTAGAACCCGACCGTTTGATCGGTGTCACCCATTTTGGTTAGAATATCATATCTTAATGGATAGCAAAAAAGATATTATCATCATCTTCATAGCAATTACAGCTCGTGGTGAGCCACTACTTCCTTCACAATCGCGCTCCAACTCAGTTCATTGCGTCGCTTTTCCTAGCATTTATAAGGAGTAAATCTGCATCAACATTGTATGCTTATCTTCTTGGCGGTCTTCCACATGCTTTTTACTGTCCATAATAATAGAGTTGAAGGTATTTTTCGTAATCCTGCTGTCGTCCAGTCGCTGAGCTTGAGCGAAACGTATCATGTTTTGACGTGATAGCAGCTGTTCGATCTCATCAGGTAAGATCCTTCAGCTTCCCTTACTGGTCCAAATATCCTACTCAGGATTTTACGTTCAAAGTGGAGACGGTAGTTATTTATGTTAGATATCAGTGCCCAGGCTTCACAGTCATATGTTGCTGCTGGTCTTATTAGCGTCCTGTACATTTATACCTTACACGGCCTCGATAGTATTGTAATTTATTTTTCAGAAGTTTCAGGTGGGAGAAATAACTTCTATTAGCAGTTTTTGTCTATCATTCATGCCGATTAGGGGGTCTGCAGCGCTGCTACGGTTTACACTCAGGTATTTAAAACTCTCCGCTTTGATAATATTTGAAAAATATGTAGACCGACCTGCAGATTGGCATAGCATAGCTATAGGCCTAACGAAGTATTTTATCTTATCGACTTATTCACTTCGAAGCCGACTAGCTTTGCTTTAGTTATCAGTTCCAGCGTACAGTCAGCAAAATGAGTCTAAAGTTTTTCCTTGTATCACCACCTTGGATGCTGTTCCTGCCACGGCCATTAAAACCAAAGACGCGAGTTTCTACGGCACTCCTTGCGAACGAACTATTAAATGCAGTTAGTTTCTTTCGATGCCATCAAAGGCTTTTTTTGATAATCCACAAATAGGCAGTGAGTGGCAAGACTGTACTCATTTTAAAAAAATCGGACACTTATGAAAAAGTGAGCGTATAAGCGTATAGACCAGCCCCTGCGGCTCACAACGAACCCAGTGCGTGGTCTAAGTGAGTGGCCATCGCTGTCTCTATGTGCCAAACCTAACCTCACCTAAGGGGTTAGGGGTAGTCAGAATTTTCAAAAAATTGGATTTTATTTTTGCATCTTCTTAAAGTATAATATCTTAAAAATATTGTGTGAAAATTTGAAGTGAATCCGACAATTACTTTTCGAGTTATTCAACAATTAACAAAGGGCGCTCCGGAGCTCGATAGCAAAACTTTAAATGCGTTTTTCTCAAAACATTGTTTTTTGAACTGGTGATCACTGTAACTTAAAAACCACTTTTGAAAAACATGCCTGATCGAAAATATTTTTTTTTTTCAAAAATTTCGATTTTTTTAACAATTAATTGTCGGTTTTTTTCTCGAAAATCTGAAAAATATTTCCTGAGGCCGCTATACTGTTAATTTTTGTTAAAAAAAAGCTTCGTTCAGGCACAAAAATATCTATTAATAAAACTAATTTTTCTTCTCCGATTGATTTTAGATGAATCTTCAAGGACTTATGATGATCACCGCAAGGGACTTTTACAGTTATTAATTTTTTTTTTGGAAATTTTGTTAAAATAAAGTCGAAACAAGATGTATTAATGCTGTGTTTTTATTTTTGTAAAATAAAGTAATTGACTAGCAAAAAAAAATTATTGAAAATCATAATTTTTTCGGGCTTCTGACTACGCAAAAACAAAACTTTTTAAATAATATTCAAAATCGAATATATTGAAGGTTCAGTTGGGTTTTAGATGTCTGGTCATATAACCAGAATACTCAGAAATTTCTTAAATAATAATGTCCCAACTTATCTAGGTCGACTCCCTTACCTTAAAGTATGGACCTTCGCGTGTGCTAACTGATTGTTTACATTGCAATAATATTGAAATTTATTTATTTATTTATTTAATTAAATTCTCGTATAGTCAGCAGAAGCGTAATAGTATGCGCGCGACTAGGAAATGTAATAAACAGTTCATATTTTATGTTGAATATAAAAATACTTTACTATAGAACAAAGTATCATATTTTAATGCCTTATTTAAGGATGTAGTACACAAATAGTGAATAGATCATTGAACGTTTATTTATTTCACATTGTTATTTGTTGATGAATAAATTTAAATTCAAGCAGGTTTTTTTAATGGGGCCGACATCAACATCCGCATCGGCCGATTCTTTGCCCACCGGCCCATTAATCGGCAACAGCGAAAAATTGGCAATCGATCGACCTCTATCTGACTGTGCCTGTTGATAGCAGAAAAGTTGGCAATAATTGAACTTTTCAATGTGAATAAAGAAATGTTTTTTTTTTTGTTGAAACAAACATACATACATACATACAAATGTATGCATGCATGCATGTGCATGGAAATCAACATTGCCTAGCAAAGAGAGAAAAGTTACCAAATGCGCGTACTATAGTCGTTGTGCAAAAATCCAAGTAAACACACTCTTCTTCTTCCTATTTTTTGGCATGCACCCTTGGTGTGAGTTTGACAGGCAGTCAAGTGTGTGACGGTATGAGTGCTTAGTCTTTTTACCTGAGCATATTGGCGATGTTGCTATGCCAAATTAAAATTTTTATGATAGCATTAAAAACAATAGAATATTGACAAAAAAGAAATAGAAAGTAGTGTCTTTGACTTGGAAAAGTTACAATACCAAATATTTTTTTAAATATTTCTTAGCTATAATAATGCTTTTTATCTGAATTTCTACGTAACTTTTTAGACTTTTTGATATGATTTTCTACGAAATTCAATTTTTTTTTCATAAAGGAGCGTTTTGAAATCAGATGATCTTACCTGTGGCCATTTTTTGACATTCAGCTGAGAGTGTTTTTGCATATGGATCTGTACAATGACTATAGTCTCTGATCACTGAATTGAGATCGATGACTATTTCACGTATTTTTTTCCGTTCGAGCATCCAATTTTTTGCCTAAAGTGCTTTTAAAAGCCAACCAAGGTTAAAACAGTTTAATTTGGTTTTTAGTTAGTCAGCAAAGTGGATAGAAGTAAAACATTTGTATCTGAGAGGTAGTCTCGAAAATCATGCAAGCAAAGTACTATAAAAAAATAAAAAATTCTTCAAAAGTAAGCTAACATTATTGCATTGTATAGGGTGTTTTTAATAGTGTGACAACTTAAAATGATAATACCAAACAGAAATATTGTTGGAATGATTTTTTTTTGTTTTTGTTTTTTTTAATTTATTTTAATTTTTTATCTGAACTTTTTTTTAATTTATTTTATTTTTTTATAGTTTATTTTAATTGTATAGGGTGTTTTTAACAGCTTGAAAACTTAAAATTATAACGCGAAGCAAAAATATAGTGGATTTTATTATTATTTTATACTTTATTTTAATTTTTTATATTTTTTTATAATTTATTTTAATTTTTTATAGTTTATTTTAATTGTATAGGGTGTTTTTAAGAGGTTGAAAACTTAAAATTACAACGCAAAATAAAAATATTGTTGGAATGATTTTTTTATTTTATTATTTTTTTTTATAATTTATTTTCATTTTTATATTTTCTTATAATTTATTTTCACTTATATTTGTTTATAATTTATTTTTATTTTTTATATTTTTTTATAACTCATTTTCATTTTTTTGTTTTATTGTTTATTTTAATTTTTTATATTTTCTTGCAATTTATTTTAACTATTTATATTTTTTCTATAATTTATTTTACTTTTTTATATATAATTATAAAATTAGTTTTTTATATTTTTTACGGTTTATTTTAATTGTATGGGGTGTTTTTAAGAGCTTGAAAACTTAAAATTATAAAGCAAAAGAAAAATATTGTTGGAACGAATTTTTTTTAAGAGTTTATTCTAAATTTTTATATATTTTTTTGTAATTCATTTTAAATTTTTATATTTTTTTTTATATTTTATTTTTATTTTTTATAGTTTTTTATAAAATATTTTAATTTTCTATGTATCTTTTATTTTTTAATACTTTTTTTTAAATTTTATTTTATTTATTTATTTACTTTCTGTACTTTATTTTAATTTTTGATATTTTTTTATAATTTATTTTAACTTTTTTACATTTTTCATAATTTAAAATAAAATAAAATATATATTTTTCTTATATTTTATTTCATTTATTTTTTTCTTATAATTTATATTAATTTTTTATATATCTTTTATAATTGATTTCAATTTTTACATATTTTTTTATATTTTATTTTGTTTATTTTTTTTTTAATTTATTTTTTTTTACATTTTTTATAACTTATTTTAATTTTTATATTGTTTTATAATTTATTTTAACTTTATTTAACTTATTTTTATTTTATTTATTTCTTTTAATTTCCTTTATTTTTTATTTTTATAATTTATTTTAATTTTTATATGTTTTTGTTCTGTATATTTTATTTTATTTATTTATTTATTTTTTATAATTTATTTTTATTTTTTTATAGTTTTTTTATAAAATATTTTAATTTTTATATATATTTTTTTGTATTTTATTATATTTATTTATTTATTTTTTTATAATTTATTTTAATTTTTTATATCTTTTTTTATATTTTTTTTATTTATTTATTTTAATTTTTTATATTTTTTATAATTTATTTTAACTTTTTACAGTTTTTATGTAAAAATATATATATTTTATTTTATTTATTTATTTTTTTTTTATAATTTATTTTCATTTTTTATATTTTTTATAACTTATGTCAATTTTTTTTATTGGTTTTATAGTTTATTTTAGTTTTATATATTTTTTTATATTTTATTTTACATTTTTATATTTTTTCTATAATTTATTTTACTTTTTTATATACATATTTTTTATAATTTGTTTCAATTTTTTACATTTTTTTGTTTTTATTTTTTTTTTTTAATTAATCGCAAAACAGAAATATTGTTTGGAATCAATTTTTTTATTTTATTATATTTTTTTAATTTTGTATACATATTTTGCTTAATTTATTTTACTTTTTTATATATTTTTATAATTTGTTTTAATTTTTTATATTTTCTACGGTTTATTTTAATTGTATAGGGTGTTTTTAAGAGCATGAGAATTTTAAATTATAAAGCAAAAGAAAAATATTATTGGAGCGAATTTTTTTTAATATTTTATTTTAAATTTTTATATTTTTTTATAATTTATTTTAATTATTTATATTTTTTTATAATTGATTCTAATTTTTATATATTTTATTTTAATCTTTTTATATTATATTATATTTTTTTTTTTTAATTTATTTTAATATTTTTTACAGTACATATATTTTATTTTTTTATATTTTTTTTTTTATTACAATCTGGTAGATAAATTCATAGCATATTTTTTGAATATGATATCCGGCATGTGTCCGGCGCAGCTACGAGTTATATAGTCCATTCGATCAGTCCAATTGTTTACTACTTTTTCCAATAAATCTGAATAATACCAAATGAGCCTAATCAGCAAACAGTGGAACGCAAGCGATGGTCATTAATCGCCTGGTCTGGTGTCAAAGAAGTTGTTGAGCCAGTTTTTAAGGACCTCTTGGTTATCGAAGGTAACGCCCTCCATATGGTTTGACAAGGAGCGGAAAATATGATAATCAGTCGGTGTAAGGTTCAGAGAATACGGTGGATGCTGAAGGACCTCCCATTCGAGCTCTGGAAGTGCGGCTCTGACGACTTGTGCAACATGGGGCCTGGCGAGGTCGTGAAGGAGTATTTTGAGTCGAATAGCTTCATTCACGCGGTGTAGCTGGGCAATGTAGAGCTTCTTGTTGAGCGTGATATTCTTTTCGAACATCTCCCAGTGCACCCTGCCCTCCCAGTCCCACCAAACACATATAATTGTCTTGTTTGCATGAAGATCCGTCTTGACTCTCGACTTTGGCGTATCTCCTAGAGCCACCCACTCTTTTCTTTGCTTTATTTCGATGTATAGGCACCATTTCTCATTTCCCGTGACGATTCGCGCTGTTTATGACCGCGTGTTGCTCGATGACGGGGGAGATGCTGAGAATCAATTTGAGGGCGACTTTCTTTGTTTTTTTTTTCGTTGAGCTCGCGAAGCACCCAGGCTCCCAATTTTTCAGTAAATTCCATTAAATGATTGTAATTGAGAATCGTTTTTTGATTGCAGTTCATTTTTTTCGCCAATTCACGAATGGTTTGGCGACTGTTCTCCGTTCTCCTTCAAAAGTGGTTTGAGACGTTCTTCTTCGAATTCAAAAGGGCTTCGCCCGGGATGTGTCAACGACGTTAAAGTCGCCATTTTTGATCCTTGCAAATCATTTCCGCGCTGTAGACTAGCCTATGACACCTTCTCCACACACGTCACAAATGTCTCGGGCTGCTTCGGCAGCTTTTTGGCCTCGCTGAAAAGCAAAGAAGAGCAGTTGTCGAAAATATTGATTTTTGGCCACCTGGGTATTCCATTTCTAAGCCTCAAAATTAATAAAAAATTAAATAACTCAAAAATACAATTAACATAGTTTTGTGGAGCAGAAAGAGTTCCATCGAATGCAGACTTACGCACATCGTGAAGAATAAAAATAAAAAATAAAAGAAAGTATTGTATAAAAACGCTATGAACTTATTTCCCAACCCAACATTTACATACATACTTATAACATATAATCCCAAATCTATCACCAAAGCTTGAAATTGAAAATTGAAATTTGAAAAAGTCGAGCCAAGGAGCACCAGGAGATTTGGTGGCTGCTAAAACACTCAGGCTAAAAAGCCCATTGTATTTAAAGCTCCGGAAAGGGGGTGGATAGTCAAGGAGGGGAAGGAGAAAAGTATCAGAGAAAGAGATAGAGAAGAATAGAGATAGAGATAGTTAGTCCTGTGAGAATTTTCCAGAATCTTTGGCAAATCTGTAAATACGAGGGGTGCCTTTTATATTTCGAGATTTGGCAACCCTGGTGTTGCAATCTGGCAACTGACAGCTGTATCGCAAAGTTTGACATTTTTTGGCTTTTACGTACTCAGAACGTTTTGAAATACCAGCGCTCTTTGTGTTGTTTACAGTAACTTAAAAGATTCATCTCGGTCCAAAAATGGAATTAAATCGTGAACATTTTCGTGCGATTATTTTTTACAACTTTCGACGTGGATTAACTCAGCAACATTGCTAGATGAACTTAATTCATTTTTTGGCGATGAAGGACGAGTATTTATCGATGGTATGGTGAATTCAATCGTGGTCGTAGTTCACTCCAAGACGAATTTCGTGAAGGTCGTCCTAAATCAGTTGTTGCTCCGAAAACCATTGATGCTGTGCGCGAACTGATATTGCAAGATCGTCATGTGACCTATCGTGAGATTGAGACAATCTTAGGCATTAGTGGGACCAGCATACATTCAATATTGCATAAACATTTGACTGTCAAAAAAATTTGTTCGCGTTGGATTCCACACAATTTGTCAATCGCTCAAAAAAAGGCTCGTGTCGATTGGTCGAAGGAAATGCTCAAAAAATATGATCGCGGGGCTTCGAAACACGTCTATGACATCGTGACAGGTGATGAATCATGGATTTACGCGTATGAGTCCGAAAGTAAACAGCAATCGACTGTATGGGTGTTTCAAGATGAGCCAAATCCAACAAAAGTTGTTCGCGCACGAAGCACTTCCAGGCAAATGGTCGCCTGTTTTTTTCGGAAAAACTGGACATGTCGCAACCGTACCACTAGAACAACGCAGAACAGTAAATTCTGAGTGGTACACAACCATTTGTTTGCCAGTTGTCTTCCAAGAAATTAGGAAAACTAATCGCCAAAGACGGATCACTCTTCACCAGGACAATGCGAGCTATCACACATCGGCTCAAACAACTGCATTTTTGAGCACCCAAAACATCGAATTAATGGGTCATCCGCCGTATAGTCCTGACTTGGCACCGAATGACTTCTTTTTATTCCCGTACTTAAAAAACAAACTGAGAGGTCAACGTTTTTCGACACCTGAAGAAGCGGTTGCGGCATTCAGAATGCATGTTTTGGAGGTACCTCATTCAGAGTGGCAAAAGTGTATAGATCTTCATGGAGAATATTTTGAAGTGATTTTCGATGATTAAAATTTGTTTCTGTTCTCTAATCCCGAAGTATAAAAGGCACCCCTCGTATCCTCCAGTTTTAGAGAACAAATATTACTCATTCTCATAACATCGGAACCCAAAACTCGTAGCCGTGCTCTAGCAAAGGCAGGACACTCACAGAGAAAGTGCTCAGTGCTATCCGCCTCCTCCAAGCATAACAGGCACACCGGGTCCTCAATGATTCCAATGGTGGTCATGTGCTGATCCCATGGGTTGTGTGCTGTAATGATACCGACCATCAACCGAACGTCTTTCTTTCAAAGTTTTAGTAGAAAGTTTGGCAGTTTTCTGTTCGGACTTTCACACAAAATATTTTGCAGTTCTGCAGCGTTTTAGACCGGACCACCGCTCTTTATGTAATTACATTGCCTACATAATCGCTGATCCAATTCATGATTCCTACGGAACTGATTCCGCTGATCCACGGTTGGCCAATTCGTCGGCGATTTCATTTCCTTGAACACCGGAGTGTCCTGGAAACCATATAAGTACAAGCCTGATTTGTCTTGCGACAGAATTGAGCTTCTTCTTACATTCTTGAACAATCTTTGAGGTTTGCTACGCGTTCTCCAGGGCCTTCATTGCAGCCTGACTGTCACTGAAAACTCCAATCTGTTTCCCGCTCCATCTCCTCTCGATTATCCATTCACCAAAGCTTGCTGTGCGAATAAATTTGGATCTGTAAGAATCCGCTTAGCCGCAACTGATTGTGGGTATAGACGCAGCAAATTTAAACGGGCAATAGCTTCGTGCTGAACTTTAGAAAGAATTGTTTTTGTTTTTGTTGTTTTCAGAGCATCTCACTCTATTATTTGCAATTTCAAGCATACACACATGTCGAATATACATACTATACATATGTATCATACATGACCATGTATCCAGTATCTTTCTTGATTATACGAGTGCATATGTGCTATGCAACGCAAAAATTGTTTACTTCTAAGGCACCTGCGCATATTTCCTTCAATGAAAGCCTATTAAGGAAGTAACCACTTTGCAAGCTAGTCCTGAAATGGAACGTTCTGCAGAGGCCAATGCATGCCCGGCGCAAAAGGCGATAATGATAATGATGCTAAGAAATCTACAGAAATCTACAGCGGCAGCATAGCACACAATGCGATTAGTGAAATTGCTTTAAAATTCATTAGTATGTGCCTGTGTGGAGAGGTACGCATGTGTGCGTGTTTATGCTAGAATGCGTTACGCTGGCGACGATAGCAATGAAAACCGCAGCAGGAATGTGAGAAATTAATATCAATTCAGAAAATTCAGTCGTCCAGTTTGTTGACGCTGGTCAGTACAGAAGTATGTGCCGATGTTAAGTATTATATACATATAAGTGTGTATGTATGTATGTATGTGTGTATGTATGTATATATGTATGCATGTGTGTATGCATGTATGTACCACAGGTATTATGTATGTTTGAGCAGTATGTCTTACTTAATATGCAGGTATAAACAAAATTGCTGCTATCACAATTGTTGCCGTGTTGTTACCTCCACTCATTCATACATATGTACCAACTTGCGGACTTCACTTTACAGCTGCATTGCCGTGGCTTTCAAAATTACTCCACATAGAAGGCATAAGATGTTTATGTTCATACTATTATAAACATAGGTACAAGCAAATGTACTATTAATAAACCCTGCAGCAAAAATTTGTACAAACTCATACCCGCTTCTATCTCATACCGGCAGTCGCAGTCAAGTAGTTTCATGCTCGAGAGTACAGCGAGAAGCAGCGACTTTGAGTGGTAACAGTTTTGACTCGAATTCGATGCCATGTTCTTTAAATTATTATTTTTATTTACATGAAATATAATTATAAATGATTATATTACACAATTTCCATGGTGCCCTATGTTCTGCTAGGTATTCAAGGAAGCAATGATGTTGATTGTATTACACAATTAAGGCAAATAGCAGTGTTGGGAGCAGCACCTAATTTACATGACTAATTTAAGTATAGGGTTAATTGTATAGTTTTTATTTAATAATTTAGTATTGTAGTCTAACTTATAAGATTGTAATATTTTTAACTCGTAACACCTGGTCACCCTAATCCTTGTACTTGTCCTTGAATTATATTAATACACATTATCCTATATTTGTCATTTTCCTAACGTTCGTATCAACGCATTCTTATGTACATACATTATATATAAGCTGTGCTAAGCAAAGATTTCGAGACTTGAATCTCGACATCAGCTGTGGCCGGTGAACTAAAACTTTGTAACAAACACACGAACGCGTAAACTCTGTGAAAAATAAATTATAAAGTGGTTTAAAAATAAAAGTGTTTAATTTCAAAATTAATAGCTGCCAAAAAAGCTTGGTGGCTCAACATTTTTGGTGACCCCGACGTGATTTTCGTGTGTTTTAATTGTGTAAAATAGAAATTATTATTCAATATAATAACATTTGTTATCCCTTCGAAAATATCGTGTTACGGTAGTCAATTATTGTCGCGTAGTCGTTTAATACCTACCCAATAAATAAAGCCGTTTGTTAACTTTGTGCGGGACTTGTAAAACAAAACAGTTGAAATCGCAACATATATTTCTATTTACTAACTTTCGTGTTACGGTAGTTAATTATTGTCGCGTAGTCGTTTAATACCTACCCAATAAATAAAGCCGTTTGTTAACTTTGTGCGGGACTTGTAAAACAAAACAGTTGAAATCGCTACCTATATTTCTATTTACTAACTTTTTCAACGGTTTCCGTGTACATAGAACCGTGCCTATAAATTCGTGCGCTATCAATATAACCGGTCAGTTAATTTTAAAAGTCCAACGTTCAACATGTCGTTCAGTCCAGGTAATGGTACCTTCATTAGAGGCGATTCACCAATTACTGCACCAACGAGTGGGCAACCGTCTTCAGATCGCGTGTCGTTTTTAAAGCTGAAAACAAGGTCAGTCTTTAATCGACTTCAGCATACAGCAGCAGAGATGAACACCGAAATGCTACAAGGCATGGATGAGTACGGCTTGGCAGCAATCATGGAATCAGTGGGAGATTTGAAAGCAACATTCACCGCCGCTCACACCAGTTTAGAGGAAATGGATTTTGAATCTATTGCCAGTGACCTGCCCTGCAAATTCGATGCTACATTAGTGAAACTTAAGGCGAACCTGCAACGAGAGATTGGGAGACGTAGCACAGGTCAGCACTGCTCGACATTTAGAGCGAACACTGGTGACTCGCAGTCGATCATCGTGAATGCCAATCGTTCTCGCCTGCCTTTGCTAATGCTACCGAAATTTAGTGGCGCGTACACCGAGTGGAGCAACTTTTTCTCGATGTTTACCTCCGTCATTGACAACGATGGCGACCTAACGCAAAGCGATAAGCTGCAATACCTGCGTTCCTGCTTGAGTGGTGCTGCTTTGGATACTATCCAATCTCTGGAGATAAACGAAAATAATTATAAAAATGCATTAGATTTACTCAAAAAACGTTTTGATAACAAGCGAATTATATTTCAGGCACACATCAGACAGATCTTTGGGCTGGACAGGGCAGATGCATCCGCAAGCAAGTTGCGGGAGTTGACGGACAAGGTTACATCACACATACGCGCGTTGCAGTCGCTTGGATCACAAGAACAAATCGCTGACTGCATTATAGTTGAACTGCTAATCCAGAAGTTGGACAAGGCTACTCAATCCAAGTGGGAAGAAAATTCATCAAGCAACGAACTGCCGTCGTGGGATCAGTTAGCTGCATTTTTGGAAAAGCGGTGTCGTACCCTCGAAAATGTGGAGCATGCCATACAAACCCAAACGGATCAAGTTGACAGAAACGGTAAAACTGTAAGTACAAATAAAAGAAAATCATTTGTCGTTTCGAATGCCTCAGTAGGTGGTTGCGCGTTTTGTCGGTGCCCTGATCATAGAATTTACCACTGTCAGCAATTTTCCACTCTTTCTCCAAATCTTCGCCAAAAGGAAGCCAAGAAGCTCTCGCTTTGCCTTAACTGTCTAAAGGGTGGCCATCAAATGAGAGATTGCAATTCTGGACCCTGTAGAGCTTGTCAATTGAAACACCATACGCTTTTGCATTTTGACCGCACATCTTCTGCTTCAACTTCTATATCAGGCCCAGTCACGCAACCACCCACATTGAAATCAAACACCATAGCTGTAACATCATCTGTCCCTGGCCATGCCCTCACTTCGAGATCTCCATCTGATGCTGTGCTTCTAGCCACTGCAGTCATTTTTGTCAAAAATCGTGCTGGTACCTTCGTGCCATGTCGGGCGCTTTTGGATTCGGGTTCCCAGCTTCACTTTATTACAAATCGTTTTACTAACCAATTACAACTTCGTAGGACCAAATATTCGGCGGCAGTTTCGGGCATCGGGGATGCCAACCTGTCAACTGAAGGCTATTCGGTCAATGTCGTACTGAAGTCGCGGACTTCAGATTTCTCAACGCACATCACTTCCGTCGTTGTTCAAACAATCACTGACAATCAGCCTGGTTTTTCAGTGAGCATCGCGGACTGGAACGTCCCTTCGAACATCCAACTAGCTGATCCCAATTTCAACATACCTCAGCGTATTGACTTGCTTATCGGAGCAGGATTATTTTTCGAACTTCTCTGCGTTGGGCAGATACAGTTGGCGCCCGGATTTCCAGTTCTTCAAAAAACTCTTCTCGGTTGGGTGATATCAGGTGGTGGTCAACAGACTTCTAAGCTTTCGTCATTTGTGGCCAATCAAAGGTCTTCGAGAGACATCGACTCTGATACCCGACTAGACGATTTGGTACGTCGCTTCTGGGAAGTAGATCACGTTTTTGAGCCAATCACTAAAATAACAAGGGAGGAGCTCGACTGCGAGGCGCATTTTCAGCAAAATGTTTCGCGTTTACCTTCAGGCGAGTACTCGGTTCGCTTACCTTTGAAATTCGGCACAGAATCATTAGGCGAATCATACACACAAGCAAAGCGACGATTTCAGAGCCTTGAGCGGAAGTTAACTAACAATATCGATTTAAAGCTAAAGTACTCGGCATTTATAAAGGAGTACCTTGAGCTGAATCACATGTCACTGGTCACCAGCGCTGAGGCCCATGAATGCAAATATTTCTTACCACATCACTGCGTCGTCAAGGAAGATAGCTCCACAACAAAGCTCAGGGTCGTTTTTGATGGTTCTGCTGTCACAACTTCGGGCCTTTCATTAAACGAGATTCTAATGGCGGGGCCGACCATACAACCCAAACTTTTTGATATTCTCATTCGCTTTCGTACGTTTCCCGTTGCACTTACTGGAGACATTTGCAAGATGTATCGTTGCGTTCGCGTCTCTGCACCCGACAACATGTTGCAGTGCATTTTGTGGCGGGACTCCCCTGAATCAGACATCAAGGTTTACAAGCTGGATACGGTTACGTATGGAACGAAGCCCGCAGCCTTCCTAGCTATAAGAGCAATGCATCAACTAGCCTCCGATGAGTCCTCGTCTTACCCCTTGGGTTCACAAATTGTCAAACGCGATTTTTACGTAGATGACCTGATCTCCGGAGGAAATTCAGTTGAAGAAGTACGCGAGATGATGCATCAAACCACCAGTCTCCTTGCCCGTGGAAATTTTCATCTCCGGAAATGGTGCTCCAACAACCCAGACGTTCTTCATCACATTTCTGATGCAGAAAGGGAAACCTTCCTTAAATTCGATGACGGTAGCAATATTACGAAAACGTTGGGACTCACATGGGATCCTTTTAAAGATAATTTGTTGTTTTCCTTAGCGCGACACCTTGGAGGCACCAGAAATTCTAAACGGTCTGCACTATCAACAATAGCTCGCTGTTACGACCCGCTAGGTTTAATCGGCCCCACCCTGACTAGGGCGAAAATTCTGTTGCAGCGAATGTGGAGAGACAAGCTCGAATGGGACGAGAGTTTACCGCTCTCACTGGACACAGATTGGTCGGCCTTTTGCAAAGAATTCACGGATGTGCAGTATTTATCATTTCCGCGTTACATATTGCAGCCTGGAGCCACTCATGAACTACATGCATTTTGCGATGCTAGTCTCGAAGCATTCGGTGTTTGTGTCTATGCGCGTTCAGTCAAAGATGACAACGCTCAAGTTCATCTTCTTTGTTCAAAGGCTCGTGTTGCCCCTTTGAAGACGCTAACAGTACCTAAACTGGAGCTTTGTGCCGCCGCCTTACTCGCACAATTAATTAACGAAATAACAAAATTGAAGCTTTTCGCGAGTCGTTGTTATTGCTGGTCAGATTCATCTGTGGTATTATCCTGGTTACAAGAAGAGCCGTCAAAATTTAACGTATTTGTCGCCAACCGAGTATGTGCCATACAACAACTCACAGAAGGTATGCAGTGGCGTTACGTCCCCACCTCTTTGAATCCTGCTGACATCTTATCTAGGGGAGCCGCTCCCCGAGAACTCTCACAATCAAATTTGTGGAAGCATGGACCCCCGTTCCTGCAAGAAGAAATGTGTAATTGGCCGAAGTCTATTGTGCCTCAAACTAAACTCCCGGAAGTTCGTCAAAAGGTCCTGGTATCCATGAATAATCGAATCGACATCTCGCTTTCCTTTAAGTACATCAACTCCTTCACCAAGATGCAACGCATATTTGGATACGTACACAAGTTCATCACCACTGCAAGATCGTTAAAATCATCACATCTTACATCCGAAAATATACATCTTGGAACTCAACTGCTAATTCGCATTGTTCAAAGAGCTCAGCTTTGGCCAGAATACATTGCCTTGAAACAAAATCGATGCGTACATTCGTCGAGTAGCATTTCGTCTCTATCGCCGTTTCTAGATGATTTTGGTTTAGTTCGAGTTGGTGGTCGCCTAAGAAATTCAACCCTTAGTTTCGAAGCGCGGCATCCGATCATCCTTCCGAAAGATCACCCATTAACATCAGCCATAATCATGCATTTTCATAGAAAGAATTGCCACGCAGGCCCACAGTCATCACTTGCGGCAATTCGAATGCAGTTCTGGCCTATCGGTGGTAGGAAAACTACTGCGCGTACCCTACAAAAATGTGTTATATGCTGCAGGTCAAAACCAAAACTTTTTGAGCACATCATGGCAGATTTGCCGAAGGAGCGCATTCAGGCCTCACGAGCCTTCATCGTCACAGGAGTGGACTACTGCGGTCCATTTTATTTCAAACCCGAAACCCGCAACAAGTCACCCCAGAAATGTTACATCAGTGTTTTCATCTGTTTCGCAACCAAGGCCGTGTGGATGGAGCTAGTGAGGGACCTTTCAACAGGTGCTTTCTTGGAAGCTCTCAAGCGATTTACGGCAACACGCGGCATGCCAAGTTGTATTTGGTCAGACAACGCAACCAATTTCGTAGGCGCTAAGAACGAGTTGAGGGACCTAAAACGCTTACTCCTAAGCGAAGAGCACCGCAGCAAGGTTCACGTTCACTGCCTCAACAATGGCTTCGACTGGCGATTCATACCACCTCGTTCACCACATTTCGGCGGCTTGTGGGAAGCCGCAGTAAAAATGGCTAAACAGCACCTGTACCGCACTCTTGGCTCTGCAATTCTTAGTTTCGATGAACTACGTACTTTGGTATGTCAAATCTCTGCTATAATTAACTCTCGACCTCTTGTACCTCTTTCAGAAAATCCAGAAGACCTTGATGTTTTAACTCCAGGTAATTTTCTTATTGGCGGCCCGCTTACAGCTGCTCCTGAGCCTAACATCACTCATTTGAACTACAATCGACTCGGTCACTGGCAGCGTGTCACATACTTCCAACAATTATTTTGGAAACGATGGAGCGAAGAATACCTCACTCTTCTTCAACAAAGAGCAAAATGGCGCACCCCTCACCCTAATGTGCAAATCAACGATATTGTATGCATTAAAGATGAAAATTCAGCACCTCTTAAGTGGCCTCTTGCGCGCGTCATCGAAGTCATTACTGGTGAGGACGGTGTTGCACGAGTAGCTGTTCTACGTACATCCACTGGCCTTACACGTCGAGCTGTTACTAAATTGTGCCTCCTTCCGACTAAGGAATCAGTTGAAAGCCCTGAACTTTCAACGGAGGGGAGGATGTTGGGAGCAGCACCTAATTTACATGACTAATTTAAGTATAGGGTTAATTGTATAGTTTTTATTTAATAATTTAGTATTGTAGTCTAACTTATAAGATTGTAATATTTTTAACTCGTAACACCTGGTCACCCTAATCCTTGTACTTGTCCTTGAATTATATTAATACACATTATCCTATATTTGTCATTTTCCTAACGTTCGTATCAACGCATTCTTATGTACATACATTATATATAAGCTGTGCTAAGCAAAGATTTCGAGACTTGAATCTCGACATCAGCTGTGGCCGGTGAACTAAAACTTTGTAACAAACACACGAACGCGTAAACTCTGTGAAAAATAAATTATAAAGTGGTTTAAAAATAAAAGTGTTTAATTTCAAAATTAATAGCTGCCAAAAAAGCTTGGTGGCTCAACAAGCAGCAAAAGCTAACGGCTTTTGTAAATTACGAAATTTTTATTGTACAAAAATTACTGATATTTATACAGAAAGTAGTAAATGCCACGCAAATGACGTCACCATGTCAAAGCGTTATACGCGCGTGTATCGTTTAACGTTAATTTTATACGTCATCGTCCATAAATATCTGTTGTTGTTGTAGCAGTAACTTTGCCCTGTCAGTGTAGTGTAAATCACCTGTCGTCTTCGTCTAGCTCATCTAAAGGTAGGCCCAGCAAACTTGTTGTTTTGACGGGTTGGGTCCAGAGGGAGAGGGGTGTTAGATGAGTGGCCATAAATATCTACCTTGTATTGATGTTGTGTTTGCAGTTGAGCAAAGTATAGAGTGATTTTTTAGCTATTACAGTAGACTCGCGGTTGAGGGAGCCCCGGATTAAGGGAACTACTCGGTTGAGGGGACCACAAAAATTCTTGCATTGTGTACTCTATAGAGGGAACCTTCAATCTAATAAGTACCGAGTAGAAGGAACCTCAAAATTGTTATGCAATTTCAGTTATTTTACAGTTATGTTAGAAAGCGCATATGATTGGTATATACATATACATATATGCATATTGTGTACATTGTCCAGTGTAAAGCTATTTAGTTCGGTTCAGCGCGTTGAAGCAATTGTGCGAAATAACATAGTGATAAAAAGATAAATTTACTTTTGCTGGTTAACTATGAAAGCGAAAAGGTTTTTACCCCTCAAAACAAAATCTCGACCATATCACGTATAAAAAATGGCAAAAGAAAGATTTTAAAAGCATCGACAGCGTGCAGCATTAAACGGAAGTCTCTGAAGAAGGGTGAGTTTGCTAATATGGAAACTAAGCTCGTATAAATGGTTCATCACTCAAAAAAGTCGATATATTCCAATATCTGGAAACCTTATTAAAGAAAAAGCTAAAGAACTGCATGCAAAAATTTATGGAAATGGAAGAGACTTTAACGCAAATTCAGGCTGGCTAAATGGATTCAAGGCTAGATTTGGAATTAGATTGTTGAAAAACTGTCTTCTGATCAAGAAGCAGTGCCAGCATTCAAGGCAAAATTTTGGCGACTAAAAAATGAATTACAGTTGGATGAAAACCAGGTTTATAATGCTGACGAAACTGGATTATTTTGGAAATTACTGCCAGACAAAACATACGTTAGCCCAAATGAAAAAAATGCGTGCGGAAGAAAAAGTGAAAAGACGCTAGTCACAGTTTTAGTGTGCACTAATGCAACTGGCAAACACAAATTAAAGCTATTAGTATTATAATAGGTCAAGCCAAAAAACCACTATCATTCAGAAATTTTCAGCCTCCGTTAAACTACAGGTGCTCAAAACGAGCATGGATGACTGCGGACATTTTCGAAGAATGGTTCCACAATTTCTTTGTACCAGAGGCCAATTAAATTATTAAATCATAACATAGGTAAATAATAAATTGAACTAAATACATTTTGTTGTTTTTTAGGTTACCACATTCCTAATACACGAGGGTCTACCAGTCAAAGCTGTTTTGATGTTAGATAATGCAGCGTGCCATCCAAAACAAGAGTTATTACAAACAGAATGTGGTTCAATTTTCGTTTTATTATTGCCACCAAATGTAACACCCCTTCTCCAGCCGATAGACCAGAATGTAATAAGGTTTACCAAGTTGCACTATAGAACAAATTTATTAAAATCAGCTATTGGTAAAGACGAAATAGCCGACTTTTAAAAAAAAATTACTTTGAAAGATGCCATTTGCCTTTTGACCCAAGCATGGCAAAAAGTCGATGCCGACGTTATTAAAAAATGCTGGTGTCCATTACATGTTTATAAACATCCGATAGACAATGATGAGTGTATCGAGATTGATGTGCCCTAAGAATATGGACAGGAATAGATGACAATTGCGCTAATGGTACTGATGGCCTCTGATGAGGATGAGTATGACGAAATAAACGGCGACAAGTCTACAATAGAGGCAGCTGAAGCCATTAAAATTTTTGACAAAGCAATCCATTGGACCAAACACAATACGTTTCCACGACAGTCGGTTCTACGTTACCGAAACGACCCGGATTTATATCCGACCAGGGACTGTCACTCCAGCAGCATTCACCGTATGTAAGTATGGGGAATGTTTATGCTGCTACAACAACAACCAAACACAATACCAACTCACTCGAACACATCATTTTTCTTAACAATATCAGGGATATTGCAGTGAAAAAATCACTGGAAGCTAAGGAAAAACAAAGTACTATATTGGACTTCTTTAAATAATAAGTATTAATAAAATATTTATAATCCGCCCACTTCTGTACATGTATAATTACAATCTCAATTGAAGGGAAAGTCTGGGTTGAGGGGAATAACCCTTGCACGAATTAATTCCCTCAACCCCGAGTCTACTGTATCTTTTAAAACAGCTGGCGCACGTTTCGTGTTTTTTTTCACTGTCAAACATCTTCAGTTTGGTCTATAATTTAACCAAGAATCGTCTTACAAACGAACAACGCTTGCAAATCATTGAATTTTATTATAAAAATGCGTGTTCTGTTGAGAAAGTTTATCACGCGCTTCTTCCATCAACCATCAACACGTTTACTTAGTGTGCGAACTGAAGAAAATATCGCAGCTGTATTGGACATTGTTAATGTTGACATGGAACTGTACCTGTCTGTACCATTACTACGGTAGCTCCTTATTTCTCGTGTTAATTTTAAATTGAGTTGAATTATTTAACATTTTCTTTTATTAATACTTTTTGAACCGAGGGGTCTATGCGATCTATGCGCTTATCAAGAAGCCATTTTGCGACTGGGCTGATTTATAGTATTTTTTTTTTAACTTCCTTTAAAATCATGTGTTCTTCGAGATCATTAAGTTTCTTCCCCTGGCCTAGTAGTCTTTTATTTGCAATCGAAGTCACTTTTTTATATTCGCGTTACGTGAAGAATGATTTCACTTCATTAAACTGCCGATTTCTCTGGGCCTCTTCTATTCGCCACTTCTCCGCTCGCTATCTCTATAATCGATTAACTTGACGAAAAATTTGCATGCGAAAGCAACAACAAAGTTATCGATAAAGATTCGCCGCTAGCGAGTATGGCTATTGCCCGAAATCTGTAAGCAGTCTCAAGTCACTAATTGAGACTTTTCGCGGTGAAATTTGATTTTGAAACTAGTTGCAATTCAGTAAGCAATCTCACGTCATTAGTCTCAAAAAAAAGTCACTAATTAGTGATCTACTTCTGAGCAGCTCACAAAACGAAAAATTTGGAAGAGGAATTAATTATTTTATACATATTGCAAAAAAATCGCGAAAATGCGAAGTAATATGTTTTGGGTAAAAAATTCTTAAGAACACGAATAATTGTGTACTTATTGACGTTTTAGAATTATGCCTAGACGGATTCCAGCAAGTTTACGCAGCACGGAAGACCCATTCCTTCTGGAAGAAGACGTTTTCAGGAGGGTTTTTAGATTCCCGAAATCCTTCTGCTGGGAACTTATTCAAGATCTCAAACCACTTGACAAGTTTGAGCGGAATACCCAGCTCGTTCGTTTCAACGGAATATATATAGAGGTGCAATTCAACATTTATCGATTATTAATTTTGTTTGTCTCAATTGAATTGTTGATAAACCGATTCAGGTAAAAGGTTTATAAAACAGAAATTAAAAACAATATTTTGTATGAGCTTAGCAATGTTCATATTCTTTATGTTTTTGATGAAGAATTTCGTTTGATAAATGAGCTTAAAAAATTCCATTACTTATGGAATCGATAAATGATTTTTTGCTCAACTTTTTGACTATCTCTAGCCGATACGTGCCATCAGCTGACTGTCTCTATTTATTTTCACCATGATATTTGGTGAAATTCTTGTGACTTTCCCTTACTGAATACCAAAATCGTCTCAAGTCACAAAAAGAGTCACTAATTTATAATCTCAATTTTAGTGACTTGAGATGAGATTCGCTTACAGAATTCGGGCATATAGCTCATTAGACTGGTATAACTCACTGTCGAACAAATGCAAGTAATTTAAGGCGGCTCTATTGCCGCGTTGCCAATATATGATCTTTTATACCAGTTGCTTCATCTATTCTCCACTTGAGGCCTATTATTTCATAGCATGAATTGACAATTCCATTCAATTTGCTGGCTCGATTGGTAATTACCATTGAAATAGACCACTGAAAAACATCGAAAATTTAGTGGTGAGACGTTAAATATCAGTTTCATTCTCTGGATGAAATTTAGCAATTATTCAGCTTTCTCCTTTAGTTGCCTGTTTTACTGACGGAGCCATTGCGCTAGAGTTATGTTTATCACTTCAAAACTCCTAGCAAACTTAAAACTGTAGTGCTGAATTTAGCTGCGCACGCTTGAAATATAACGGGACCCCGTCACATCCTAATTACTAAAGTGCAAAACAAAATTGTTAGGGGAATTTCGATTGCTACGTCACAGAAGTATACGCCAGCCGAAATCTGCACGATAATTTCGCACATTTTCACACACTCGTCCATTCAGTCGTTGCTCAGACGGCAACAAAGTGCCATTGGGTTAATTTTTTTCGTATATCACTAACACATTCTTAGTTTTTTCGTAAACAAACCGATTCCTAGCTCCTGCTTCGTCTGTCAAATTCGCTGAGAGCCTGCTAACGGTCTGATATTGGCCACACCAAGAATGATAGAGAAATAGATTGCGCCTTCCGAATTCGCCGTGTCGTAAGAGTTCATATATTAACATATACAGATAAGGCGAATTACTTGTTTGCGAAGAGGAAGAGTAGTCGAAAGCACACACACACACTTTCTAGCCACGGCGTCTTCCGCATAAAAACGCAAAAAACTGCATTTGGAGGATTTATATTAATTTGTGCTTTCACAATTTAACGCACGGCACTTCGTTTTCATTAGTTTGATTAGTTTAAATCTCACAAATCACAATATTATAAGTCATTCACTGAATTTTCACAAACATGTAATTTTTCCTACTTTTGCTTGTTTTGTTCGCTTGTTTCGTATAGCGAACGGAGCTGACGTCAGACTTGTCAAAATCGTGAAAAATAAAATAACTGTTTTAATGGCGCCACCTAAGGTACTCAATTCGCCTTGATTAAAAACAAAAAAAATGTGCATATGTACATGAGGGTGCGTCACTCTCCATGTGTAAAAAATTGGTATTTTCATTGCAACGAGATTTTAATTATATTTATTTTATTATACATGCCGTCAAAATATTATCCGGCCGCCGTAGCCGAATGGGTTGGTGCGTGATTACCATTCGGAATTCACAGAGAGAACGTAGGTTCGAATCTCGGTGAAACCAAAATAATAAAAACATTTTTCTAATAGCGGTCGCCCCTCGACAGGCAATGGCAAACATCCGAGTGTATTTCTGCCATGAGAAAGCTCCTCATAAAAATATCTGCCATTCAGAGTCGGCTTGAAACTGTAGGTCCCTCCATTTGTGGAACAACATCAAGACGCATACCACAAATAGGAGGAGATCTCGGCCAAACACCCAAAAAGGGTGTACGCGTAAATTATATATATATATACTTCCGTCAAAATATTTCGGAAGCAGGATCAATTTTAAAGTACCTCCAAAACCTGAGCTTTTTTTAGTAAATAAAATTAAAAAAATTTTTTTCCAAAAATATAATTCGGGAAAATATTAATATCTCCCCAATATGCCCAAAGGCATATGAAAGTACCCTCAAAAACCGAGTTTTCCTCATAAATAAATGTTTTTAAATAATTTTTCCAAAAAATACCTCAACTAATAGATGAGTTAAAATTAAGTGGTCTGCATACAAGTGTTAAAATTTTAATAAAAAATAATGCAATATGCAAAATGACGACACCTAAGGTACTCAATTCGCCTTGGGCCTCAGCATAAAAATCTTTTCACCATGCAATATATGTACGATTATTCGTTTCGACATGAATTCTCTGCGCTTATTTTTATTTTTCAGTACGAAAATGTTGAATGTAAAGATACATTTTTTTTTGTGTGATTAAATTGAATAGAAAATATTATAAATAAGTGAAAAACAAGTTTTTTCGTAATAAAATTAATTAACTTTTACGAAAATCTGTTTTACAGTTGCACGCTGAGCATGTACGAATAAGTGTGTGCGCCACTGTATATTTATAAATGTATGCACTCACATACTCAGAATAACCGAGTGGTCTCGACTCGGAACATATGTACATAGGTAGCCAAACATACCTATGACTCACACAAAGCCACAGACGTGTTTACATCTGGATTTGATATTTCCAACGAATGTTGACCCACTAGGAATGTCTTTCTACATGAGGATTCTGCTAAGTATAGCAAAGTTAGTTTCGTACAACAATTTTTAGAAAAATTAATTACAATTAAAGCGCAGATATTAGCTGATGAGGTGGATGAAACGCAGAAGCGCCGTTTTACTACCGCGGGGAGTTGCAACTCAAGTTTCCAGTCGGGTGCAATTTGTGTGATTATATTCAAGCGCAAAAAATAAGCTTTGCATTTACATTAATTTGTAATATGTGGCATGCGTTTATGTATATAACTACTATATACTTAAATGCGTTTATATTTTTACAATAAAGTTGCAGTACAAACCTACAAACATCCAAACTCGCGTATGTATGTAATATATTTAAGTACGCTTGTGATGCTGCTGCTCTATCCTCAAACAGCCATATGCATACGTAAGCATATACATACGTACATACATACATATGTCCATGCGTACATAAGTGCTCATATGTAGACATACATATAAATACCTAGGAGCTTGGCGATCGCCGTTGCACTTCCTCTAGCAGGAGAGTGCAACAGCGATCACTGAAACGTGATCACGAGATTTTGTTGCTGCAACAACAATCCGCTGCTGTGGCATGACTTGCTGTGCATGACGCGCATTGTGTGCTGTCTGCCCGGCTGACTGCCTAACTTGCTTGCGCAGCGCTGGTGATCGTTCACCCGCTCGATTTCCAGCATTCGCCTTTTACTCTTGGGCCGCCACTTGGTAATTGGGTATAGACTCAAAAGGCCAGGCCGGTTTAACTCGTTATCTGAGTAATGTGAGTTGCTAGTTCTGGGCTTAAATAAAATTGTATAGAAACAAAAAAAAAAAATCAAAAAATAAATAAAAGAATTCAGCTGTAACAACAACAGTAAAAAAGAACTCCATCTCATGCGTTTAATATACTCCGTACAGGTTTGTGTTTTTTTTTTTTTATTTAATTTTTTAATTTTTTGCTTTTTTATGTAGATTTTGTTGTGAATTCTGGTGTACTCAACACTTTTTGCAAATAAAAGTAGGGTGCCCGAAGTCGTTGTACAAAAATTGTGTCTGCCTGAGCAAAAATGAAAAATGTGCATATGAATGCTGGTGTGTACGGTGAAGGTGTCGAAGATGATGATGACGCCGATAAAAACGAACAGTGTTTATTAAGCAGGAAAAATATTTAATGATGTTTCTAAGCATATAAAAAAGATTTGTTATTTCCTTACATGCGCCACACGAAATTAAGAACAAAATAATATTTAAGCGACATGAGTGTTCCTGGACGTGCGGACTGGCCGTGTGCCGTGTACTGTACGACAAATCCGGCTCAAGAAAAATGTAGGCAACGTATAGTGCAAAACTGAACAGATGGTTGGTGTGTTGTTGTTATTTCAGCAGTATTTTATTCGCAAACATGTGCGAAGAGTGACAGTTCCTGGCCTAAATATATATAAATTATAAAACCGTAACCGTAAACCGACTGTCGTACGTTTGTACTCGTATACGGCAATACATTCGTTTTAACTTCGTTTTGCGTTTCGTCTGACATATCAGTCGAGCTTGATGCCGCGACCGACACAAGGGGCCCATTCTAGCGAGGAGTTGCTTCATCTATTCGTTACTTGCTAACGCTTGGCGAAAGGAAGAGATCCTATGCCTCACAAAACTGGTAAGACTCACTATTTTACAAACACATGTAAGTTTAGGCAGCTCTCTATAGTAGCGCTACTAGGATATGTATTTATACCATCTTCATTATACATACAATATATCATTATAAATATCTTCATATTTATACCAGCTTCATCTATTCGTCGCTTGCTAACGAAGAGAAGAGGCTTATAGTAATATATTCCAATGCCTTTAGGGGGTTATATACAGTAAAAATTAAAAAAAAATCGACTTTTTTTTCTTGATGTGCATATATTAAAAGGTACACACAGAAAATTTAATATCGCTGAATATTTTCGAAGTTATCCGCAAATTTGAAAAGGCGTTTCAGAGTGTTTGAAAGTATAGGGTGGACCAAATAAAGCCTACTAATGTTAAGCACAAATAACTTTTTTATTTTTTGACATATTTCTTTTTCTCTTTTTGTAGGTTATAATTGAATTGTTGGAAATTTATTATGGAAGCCTACAGTACAACACAACGCGTTAAAAATAATCGAGTTTTTCTATTCTTACACAATTATCCACACAAATTGATTTTTTAAATAATGCTTTGATGTCGGATGAAGCGCATTTCCATTTAAATGGTTATGTCAACAAATAAAACTGTATATTGTGGGGCTCTGAAAATCCAAAGGCAACATACCAACATCAGTTGTACCCATCTAAATGTACTGTTTGGTGCGGTGTTATGGCCACTAGAGTTATCGGTTCATATTTTTTCGAAAATGAGAATGAAACGCCGGAATCGATTTCAGGAGCTTCTTACAGAACATTGATTGAAAACTTTTTGCGGCCAATGGCGGAGCAGTATCTAAATTTGTGGTTTCAACAAGATGGAGCAACTGCGCATACTGCTAGGCAGTAGTCTTTAGTCATTAGTAGGTCTTATTTGACTCACCCTGTACAAGGCCGGAGCTTTAAACGCGTTTTTCTCAAAATGGTGTTTTCAAAATGGATGACCAACATTACTCGAAAACGGCTAAGCCAATTAGTCTCAAAATTTAACACGAGCTTCTTTAATATATTTTTTAGTAATTAATCGCAGATTTTTTCTCACCGATAAATATTTGTTTTTTTTTTATAAACAATTTAAGGCCAAAATTTAGGTCAAAAATCCATGATTTTTTGAGAAACCGCCATTTTTCCAAAAAAATATTTTGCTCATTCCTTCGATTAATTACTATATTTAACATTAGTTTAACGAATTCTGTTTGGTTTTTTAATTTCAGAGGACCCAGTTCAGAGATATAGTGGTCACCGCAAAACGCAGATTAGCTGTAACTCCTTTCCAAAAAAAATTTTTTACTAATATTAAGTCTTAAAATACAGTTCAAAGATAACATAATATGTGTGCAAGTTTTTAGATTGATAAATTTAAAATTTTTCTCAGAAAAAATTCTGCCTTCTAACTGTATCAGATATATACCTAAGAAATGCTATTAGTCCATAGATGCTGCTAGCAGTATTTTTAAACCTTTCCAAATGTCTTGGTTGTTACATTTCATACAACAATGCATTTTTGTCGCTCTTAAAAATGTCGAATTTCGTGCCTTCAAACTACGATTTGCGGACATCGAAAAATGACATTGTGAAATGCTGCTCTCCCTCTTCAAAAGGAAGTCTTTTTTGCATCGAATCGTTACGGGTGATGAAAAATGGGTGTATTTTTCCAATACCAAGCGTAAACGATCATATGGTCCTCCCGGTCCCAAGCCAAAAACAATGGCCAAACCAAATCGCTTCGGCCGCAAGGCAATGCTGTGTGTTTTCTGGGATCAGCGTGGTATGATTTGGTACCAGGTGAAACAGAGGACGGTGCACGCTACCAACGACAATTGGCCGATTGGAACAGCGCTATACACCGAAAACGCCCAGAATATGCGGATCGGCGTCACAAAGTAATTTTTCTTGATGACAATGCACCGCCACATCGAAACCCGGCCAAAGACGGCCAATTTTTTTGGCGCGGCATCCACAAATTGCCTGAGAGATGGGAAACATGTGTCGCTAACGATGGCTCTTATTTTGAAGATTAAATTAGTAATCATTTTTTGTTAATAAACGTTTGAAAAAAAAGGTATATAATCCCTTAAGGATTTTCATTTAAAACGATGGCGAGTCCTACTTTATTAGTTGTAGAAGGATGCTTGAACGCGGTTCGCTCTCGAGTGTCAAGCCAATTTATGCCTCCCTTTTAGCAACCATATACAACAAATTATAAAATGAAACATTTTGCCATTTTTGTCATTCCATCATTTTTAATAAAACGTTACCACTTTTCAACATTAAAAACCCCATACTATCCGCTCTCAATAAACAATTGACAATATTACGTCTAACTTCTTATTGAGTTGATGGCTTCTTTCTGTATCTGAACAGTTTGGGTACATGAAACCTTACAAACTCTTGTATTCCATGACTCGCACAAGAAAAGGACTCAAATTAGTTGGTTGATAGCTGCTCAATAAATCTATGAGCTTTACTCCAAATAAAACCGAGACACAACCGAAAAAAAAAACTTTTAAATCAGTTCATTTTTATCTACTAATTCATTACAATTTAACACTGTGCACACATGAAAATGCATACACGCACATTTTTGCCGTTACGCGCTAGCATCTTTGTTGTTTCAATAGTTGTAACATTTTCTCTATCGTCAAATTAAATTACTTTGCTCAATTTAATTCTATTTTTCAAAATGCATAAACATTTTCGCGCATACAAACACATTTATGTATATGCACATATTTAGGCTGTTTATATCAAATCTTCTTGGCCACCCTCACCACAAAAATGCTTTTATGTCTTATGCCTTTGCCGCTTTTCCAGCATGCCTTTGTGGCATTCGCATCTCCCCTGACATGTCTCTGTCTCTACGTACATTCAAATCTAGTAACGGTTCTGAAAGTAATATTGTCGCGCACAGGGGTAAGCGCGAGTAAGGGGTACCTCACTTAACTCTAACAGTTTAACGCGAAGAAGGGAGATGTTTCAAGTATACGAAAGACGTGTTTGATGTACGAGTTGTATTCCGGTTGCCCGTTGTAATGTTTGCATACGCACTTGGAAACTATTTATGTATTTGCGTATGAACGTATTCATGTATTCATGTACATATGTATGTGGGTGCACGTCAAAAATCGGCAAAAACTTTCACACCTACTTTAAAGCATTAGAGCCACAGCACACACTCCATACGCCTATTGCGTCCAAACATCATTTGACCAATCCACCACCAGGCGCTTTCAAATGCTCACTTTTAAACAGCAACCATTGTATATGTACACACGCATGTACATATATCCAATACAAGTTGTATTCCATTCGTAAATCACGTAAAAGAAATAATCAAATAAAATAAACATAATATCCGCACATAACAGCAACGTCAGCAGCGTCACTACAACAACAATCACACTAAAAATCATGCATACCTACGTACTTCTAATTCACGTTTTATTTATGTAGATATGAGGTACTTGGCACATTAATAAATATCATGGACTGATTAAACAAATGGAACATCCTTATCGAAAATTAGTAATAACAAGGAAACCGCACTTCCGATCCCGAAGAAATATTTTATTACGAAAATGTTAACGAAAAAAAATTGCTTAAAACACAACAAAGCTTTTTTGTTTTTTTTTTTTTTGGGTCGGCCGATTGTTGTCACTATTGCCGGCTTTTCTGAATTCTGAATATGGCGGTTTTCAGATTGTTGTTGCACGTGTGTATTGTGTCGTAGTGTTGAGTCGTATGCGTATTTTGAGTGGGGCGCGCTTAACACACCGTTAAATGTTCGTTCGCTCGTTTGAAATGCTTCCGTCTGACTGATGAGAAGTTACGAAAAATATTCGATGGAAACGTGATTAGTAAGCACCAAAGCGCTCATAGCGCAGTTGCCGCATTCAACAGACCCACAACGATTCCAGCCGATCTGCTCCAACGAACGAAACAACTGACTCGAGTCACTCGACCGGTGTTTTGTTTATTTGCTTTTATTGTTATTATTATAATTTTGGCTTGAATGTGTGTAGTAGTAAGTTTATTGGTGATGGTGATGGTGTGGTGGCTGTGACAGAGAGGAATGCAAGAATGTGAAAAATAGGCTGGAAAGGTTTTAAGCCGGCAATAACGACGTCAGCAGTGCATTACATTTGCTTATGGATATGCGTAGAACAGTTAAATAAAAAAAAAATAAAAATAAATAAATAAAATATGTAATTAGAAAAAATAAATAAATAAAATAAAACAAAATAAAATAAACTTAAACCGAAACTTTTTAAAGTAAACGTTTTTCTTGTTAGTAAATTTGTTAACTATTTTGTATAATATTTATATATATATTTAATTGTAATATTTTGTACCTGTTATAAATTATTGGCTTGCAGCTAAGCTGTCGCCAATTAATGTAAAACACTCCTTTTTTGGGATGCAATAAAAAAAATAAAAAAATAAAATCAAATAAAATAAAATAAAATAAAATGAAACAAAATAAAATAAAATAAAATAATTGAATAAATAAGTAAAATAAATAAATAAATGAAATATGTAATTAAATAAAATAAAATAAAATAAAATAAAATAAAATAAAATAAAATAAAATAAAATAAAATAAAATAAAATAAAATAAAATAAAACAAAATAAAATAAAATAAAATAAAATAAAATAAAATAAAATAAAATAAAATAAAATAAAATAAAATAAAATAAAATAAAATAAAATAAAATAAAATAAAATAA
Source organism: Anastrepha obliqua (assembly GCF_027943255.1). Lineage (NCBI taxonomy): Eukaryota > Metazoa > Arthropoda > Insecta > Diptera > Tephritidae > Anastrepha > Anastrepha obliqua. Next base: position 11,750,544 of record NC_072894.1, read on the forward strand.
AATAAAATAAAATAAAATAAAATAAAATAAAATAAAATAAAATAAAATAAAATAAAATAAAATAAAATAAAATAAAATAAAATAAAATAAAATAAAATAAAATAAAATAAAATAAAATAAAATAAAATAAAATAAAATAAAATAAAATAAAATAAAATAAAATAAAATAAAATAAAATAAAATAAAATAAAATAAAACAAAATAAAATAAAATAAAATAAATAAAATAAAATAAATAAATAAATAAGTAAAATAAATAAATAAAATAAATAAGTAAAATAAATAAATAAATAAAATATGTAATTAAATAAAATTCTCGAACCTGAAAATCGAATCTCTCATCAAATTCTCGAAACGAATTAATATCTTTGACCAAAATCTACAATAAAAATCTCGGTTAGGTGGGGAAATCATATAACATCATGAGTTCTAGGGCAACACAACGGACCCAACTTGCGGTCTATGTGGCACTCCGATGCGGGGTCACCCTTAAACCAACCAACCAACAAATAAAATAAAATAAAATAAAATAAAATAAAATAAATATATAAAATAAAATAAATAAATAAAATAAATAAGTTAATAAATAAATAAACCAAATAAATAAAAAAAATTCTTAGTCTTACTCGTTGAAAGGATATTCTGTAAAGGAAGAAATATATAATAATATTTTTGTATTTTTTAACTATTTAACAAATTAATATGTATGTATATACAAGACGGCCGCCGTAGCCGAATGGGTTGGTGCGTGACTACCATTCGGAATTCAGAGAGAACATAGGTTCGAATTTCCGCGTAACACCAAAATGAATAAAAAGTTGTTTCTAATAGCGGTCAGGCAATGGCAAACCTTCGAGTGCATTGCTGACAAGAAAAAGCTCCTCGTAATAAATATCTGCCATTCGGAGTCGGTTTAAAACTGTGGGTCCGTCCATTTGTGGAACAACGTTAAGACGCACGCCACAAATAGGAGGAGGAGCTCGGCCAAACACCCAAACTTTCGTGTAAGCGCCAATTATGCATATCCATATATGATATATAATATGTATGTGATATTAAGTTATTTAATAATTTTTTTGGTTTTTGTGTTTCCGATAAATAGACGAGCCAAAATGGACAGCACCCTATAGGACCAAATTTTTCGGGATGGTCACCTTCAGCGCCATTTTTAAAATTATTAAAATAAAATTATTTTTTTTGTCATTTTTAGATGTAAAAGAAGTTAAATAAAAAGCCTAAAAAATGTAAACATAGTTTTTCATTTTTTTTTTGTTGTAAAAAAAATTCCTGAAAATACCCTAAATTTTCGAGCTCTAGCTTATTTGTTCCTGATCGATCGATTCTTTTTTCAGAATTAACAATATGGCGGCTTCAGGAAATATTTTCCATATTTTCGAAAAAAAGCGACAATTCATTGTTTAAAAAAAATTAAAAATTTTTCAAAAAAAAATCCTACGACCAGGCAAAAGTTTTTTATGTTTTTCAAGAGCAGTATAAATTTTATTGAAATCTACCAAGCGGTTTTTAAGTTATATTATATATATATAATTGGCGTGGTGTGCGTGCTGATGTTGTTCCACAAATGGAGGGACTTACAGTTTCAAGCCGACTCCGAACGGCAGATATTTTTATGAGGAGCTTTTTCATGGCAGAAATACACTCGGAGGTTTGCCATTGCCTGCCGATTTTTAAGTTACAGTTCATAAATTACAGTTCAAAAAACATAGTTTTGATAAAGACGCATTTAAAGTTTTGCGAACGCTCCAGAGCATCCTTTGTTAATTGTTGAATAACTCGAAAAGTTTTTAACGGATTCACTTCAAATTTTCACACAACAATTTTTATTTTATATTAATATATAATTTAAGAAAATGCAAAAAAAAAAAACAATTTTTTGAAAATTCTAACTACTTAAATTCTAACTTACCTTTAATATTGTTGAGGTCAGATAAAATGTATGAATACTGATGTTACAAGTTACATAAAACTCTCATTGCTTATAAGTTTGTTTGATTATAAAAATTAATAGCTAATCCTAACTAAATTTTACTAAAATATGCGCAGATGCCCGAACCTCATTTTGGACTCCTTACTTATTTTTATAATTTTTTTTTTTAATTTTTTATTATTTTGGATGTATGTACATATACATACATACATACATACATATGCACACAATTGTTTAATGGAATAGCCGAATGATTTGCGCGAGATTACCATTCCGTAGGACCAGACTTCGAAAACCACTGTCGTCATGAAACACCACAATAATAACAAACAAAAGTTCTTTCTAATAGCGTTCGACCTTTAGCAGACAATGGCAAATCTCCGAGTGTAACTCTGCCATGATAAAGTTTTCATAAAAAGCCCATTTGGAGGTGGCATAAAACTGTAGTTCCCTCCAATTGTGGGAAAACATCAAGCTGTGGACCATAAATTAGAGTCCCTCAGGGTTGTATATATGTAGGCATCTGGATTCTGGTTTCAGCATGATAATCATCCCAAGCATTTGGCATATAATGTTAAACTCTGTTAAACTGTATAACACAAATCACCAATTCCGCACAACGCCCCAATCCCCAGACCTCAATCCCATTGAGCATTAGTGGGATTTACTGGGCGCAGGATCTGTTAGCACAGCATAACTTCCAAGGAAATGCTTAAAAACGTAATAATTAATGAATGGAGCAAAATTACCAAAGAGGTCCATTCCATGTCACATCGACTTGCGGAGGTCCTCAAGGGGAAAGGTTATCTCACAAGTTACTAACACCTTATTATTATTTTTATAATTATTATTATGATTATTATTCTATTATTTTTTTTTTTTTTGTTTTGTTTTTTAAATATTAATACTTTTTCTGCTTCGTTGAAGTGAAGTTTTTTGTTTTTGTTTTGTGAAATGTAATTTTTAAAGATGTACTTAGGAAAATTGTATAGAAATTGTAGAAAAATTACTGACTAAACATTTCTCATGAAAGTGTAAAATGTTTTAATTTTTTTTTTACAAAGAATTTCTTAATATGTTGCTTTCATTCCTTTGTGTGCGGATACTTTTTTTGGCAAGTGTACATATTGCGCGTAAGTTTTTGCTAAATTAGAAATTTTTTGTTAGTTTGTTCTTCAAACAAAATTTCCAGAATTTCCTAGCTTTCCATTTGTGCACTCGTTCCAGCGAAAGCAACACTCCCCCAATACTGCCACCTTCAATACAAAAATGTTAACACGAAACGCCGCAAGTGTACGCCACAAATTAGTAAACAAAGGAAGCAAAACAAAAACGGAAAATGGCGAAGTGTGGCGAATGATAGAAGGCAGACGCAGTGAAAAAAACAGCTGGAAACACGTACGCCGGCACGTATCTGTTGTGCATTCATACATACATCTTGTACATGCATTCGCTTTAATTTTGGCTACATCAGGCATTGAAGGGGGGCACATGACTAGCCAGCCAGGCACACATACAAGCATGCATACCTCTTGGCATGAGTTGGTACTTTTGTTATGCTTTCAGAGCAGTGCCGGCCACAATTGACAATCACATTTTGCGCTTGGTTGAAAGCTCAAAAAGCTCATCGCTACACCCGAAAAATTTTGCAAATGTAATACACACTTTTTCCACCACCTTCATATCAACTTTTACCAATAAGTTAGCGACTTAAAACTTTGAGAAACTGAAATTCAATATTTACAAGTTTTTCCAGGTTTCATTAAATTTTTTCAGAAGACTAGCTATTACGCAGCGTGTCGCAGGAAAGTTGTTTTACTTCGCAAAACAAATACATATTTTGGGTGTCCACCACGTGAACTTACTGCACACAACTGGCCATGTGAAAAACATGGATTTACCAAATTCAATCCGCAAACTTGATACCCTTAAACTGCGATCGTTTAAAATCAAACGGCTACAGATATTGAATGATGGGAGTGCGTAGAATGAGCACATCTTCTCCTTTAAATTTACCATTAGCTAGCAAACATATTTGGTTGGGGGTTGGGTTGTATTTTTGAGTTATTTAATTTTTTATTACTTTTGAGGCTTAGAAATGGAATACCCAGGTGGCAAAAATCAACATTTTCGACACCTGCTCTTCTTTGCTTTTCATCGAGGTCAAAAAGCTGCCGCAGCGGCCCGGGACATTCGCGACGTGTACTGAGAAGGTGTCTAAGGCGGGTCTACAGCACGGAAATGGTTTGCGACTTTGACACGCTTTTTGTACCGAATCGTCACGAGCGATGAGAAATGGTGCCTATTCATCAAATATACTGAGATGCACTGGGGAATGCTCGAAAAGAATACCACGGTCAACAAAGAGCTCTACATTGCCCAATTACTCCGCGTGAATGAGACTATTCGACTGAAAAGACCTCATCGAAATGGTCACACTATACTCCTTCATGGCATTCTATTACTGCTACAACAACAACGACAACACCAGACCCATGTTGCAAAAGTCATCAAAGCCGCACTCCAAGAGCTCGAATGGGAGGTCGATCCGCATTCGCCGTATTCTTCGGTCCTTGCACCGACCGATTACCATCTTTTCCGCTCCCTGTCAAACCATAAAACTGACTCAACAACTTCTTTAGACTCCAAGCCAGGCGATTTTTGTCGGAGCGGCATCAACAAATTAGTCGATAGGTAGGAAAAGGTTGTAAACGGCAACGGCGAAGATAAAATTAATTAATTTATTGATATAATTATTGTTGCTCTTCGACAAAAACGCTACGAACTTATTTCCCAACCCAATACTTATGCACATATTTCATCATTTTTTGGCTCTACAGCTCTTTGTGAGCTTTGGCCTGCTGCACGTGGGACCTCCATACGTCTCGAACGCTTGCGACTTTTTTCCAGGTTGCTATCCTAAGTTTCTTGATGTCATCCTCTAGTTCGTCTGTCCATCTTCTTCTCGGCCTTCCTCTTGCTCTAGTGTTGAACGCTTTGGCTTCTACGATTTTCTTCTGCGCCCTCGTACCGTCCATTCTTGTAATGTGACCCAGCCATCTTAATGCGCTTTGATGAAACGTATAACATTTTCACCCTTTATCAGTTGATCTAGCTCGTCGTTCCATCTTATCCGCCACTCGCCGTGATCTTTGATTGCTCCGAAAATTCTTCTGAGTACTTTTCGTTCGAAGGCTTGCAGTTTTGTTTTATCTGCTTCAATTAGCGTCCACGATTCAGCTGCATAGCACATACTTAAAGTTTTAAAATAAAATTTTAACAATCAGTTAAACTTTCATTAGCATTTTTACTTTTATAAGCAGATTTGGATTATAAATAGATCATAAACTAATTTATTAACTATGGCAGGAATAAAAGAGATAAGTAAATAGATATTTGTACATTGGTATTCCTTTAAAGCATTTGGGTGCTTTCCAGTATGAGTGCCTATTTAGATCCTGTTTATCTCCCAATCATTGTTGTATTTTTAGGAATATATGTCGTCAAAATCTTCCAGACATACCAGCACAGAACACTCATCATTTTGCCCACATGTCAAGGCACCCCGCATGACACTAACTACCTTTTCATATGCCCCATCAAACCCACTCATCTAACACCCCTCTCCCTCTGGACCCAACCTGTCGAAACTGCAAGCTTCCTGGGCCTACCGTTAGATGAGCTAGACGTAGACGATCGGTGATTACACTACACTGACAGGAAAAAGTTGCTGCTACAACAACAACAACTAGTTATTTTGATCAACTTGATCTGCTTTATGGCTACACAGAGCCAAAATCACCCAATAAAATAGAACAAAAATGATATGAAATCTTTATGGATTTTCTTCAAGAAGAAGCTCTTCATATATTTGTAGAGAAAAACTTGAATTCTTGAAAGAGATATCTTCGAAAAATTATCAAAGATTCTTTTTTATATATCTATAGAGATATCATATATTACCGATAAAATGTTCTTATTAATATATCCAAAGAGATATCACAAGTTATTGAGAAGATAATCTTATTGATATTTTCGTAGAGATATCTTTCAAATTTTAAATGGAGTACCTTTTATTTATTTACCCCAATAGATACCTACAAGAAATAAAATTTTAGTTTTTTTATAAAATAATATAGTTTATTTATTCCTATGCAAACATTATTATTACGTATTATTATAAATACAAAAATATTATTTGTTTTGAATACATTTAGTGCCAATATTTTACAACCTTAATAGTTGAAGTCCATTATTTAGGTCATAAAAATGTGTAGGTGGCCCATAGTTCTTTAAAGTTTATTATTTTATATACATTGCTCGAATCACCTTATAAAACTTATATTTTCCCATTTTTTTAAGCAAAGCGTGACATTATTATTTTTTACTAAAAAATTAATTATTTCATAAATAATATATTTATATTATCGCTCTGAGAGACTATTACTGTATGACCATGTGAAATGCAATGCCTTAAAAAATAAGTACATTTGTTGTTTTATACAAGTTTAAATCAGACACTAATGACACTTGTTTAATATTTTCAATACTTCTAAATATATATTCTTCTTGAAAAAAAAAATACCAGTCTAACGGTTAGACGCGATAGAAGTGAAACCTTCCGTAAAACAAACTGAGAGAGAATGAGACGAAGGCAGCATTAGGAGCGGGATAATTATAGGTTCATTATAATATTGCTATAAAGTTCATATTTTATTCATCCTCAATGTTTTCAATTTCAACAAATGATACGAGTGGCTTATGATAGCTAAAATATGATACAAATGCTTTGGTTTCGATGTTGTCAACATATCTTTGAAATACCGCGTCAATGGTTGTTTTTGATCGTGTTGTCGATTCAGTGAGATTGTTACACATTTTTAAATTGAATGTTGTATTGAGAAAGTCAATTAAAGGAACCGCTGTGTCCAATGCAAAATTTACGTTAAAATCGCCACTTAAAATCATTGAAACTTTATCGTAATATTTTCTAATTAAGTATCCGCGATACTTCTGGTGTATACTTTATTAAATTTTCGTGAATGAATTCCGTGATGCTATTTATTGATTTTTTTTCTGTCGATATTCACGACACTTTTCTGCATTATTTTTCGGCATAATTGCGGTAAATATTTAAAAATGAAAATATTTACGAATATAAAAATACACACGCGGTTGCTATTATGAGCGTCCCCAGCAAAACCTGCGTGACCGAAACTCTAACACAATTACATTTTTTTGAATGTTACAAACACATATGCACGCAGGTTTTGCTGGGACGTGACCGAAACTCTAACACAATTACACATATGCACTCATATTTGTTTGAAAATCGACTTTTTTTTTTGGTTCTCCGTCACCTTTGGAAAATGTGTAAACAGTAAGCAAACTTTATTCATATATTTTTCCTCATTTTTGCATCAGTAAAATTAAACAAACGCCGTAGCCGAATGGGTTGGTGCGTGACTACTATTCAGAATTCACAGAGAGAACGTCAGTTCGAATCTCGGTGAAAACACCGAAATTAAGGAAAACTATTTTTCTAATAGCGCTCACCCCTCAGCAGGCAATGGCAAAACACCGAGTGTATTTCTGCCATGAAAAAAACCTCCTCATAAACATATCATAAAATAAAATAAAATAACTCTATAAAAAAAAATTTTTTCTTGTGATTCGAACCAAAGATTTTGGATCGGAAGCTCACATTGCTAGCCGCTCGGCTATCACGCCATGCTGTCGGCGCTGGCCTAAAAGTTATTTAGTTCGTCGCTACGTTTATATCAACATATAATATAACGCTTCGTAGCCAAGAGTGTCGCTTTTTTCGTTTCACTTTTTCTCAAATCACTCCCAACGATTCTAAAGAAGTTTTCACTTCAAAAATCGTTTTTCAATTAATAATTTGCGAAGCTCAGCGAAGATTTAATAGCCAGAGTTAATGAAATGTTTGCTGTAGGGGAAATGTTTATGACATATTCTTTACGCAGTTGGTGTGCAGCCTCGAATCTAAATGGCCATAGGTATTTCAAGAATGGCCATAAGTATTTCCATTTTATGCCATCGCAACAAATATAAAATTCGGAAACACACGTAATATCAGTTCCAACTGCAATGATTCTGGGTTGACATTTCTCTTTTCTTTCAGCAAATTGATTAATAATGTCCATTACTTTATGTTGAATATCATTCGTTGCTGCTACGAGTGTGACAAAATCATTTTAAGCATCGGCTATAGTAGGTTTGCCGGTTTTATTAAGGCGCTGAAGAGGCAGTAATGCGTGTAGAAGAATTGTGGTAATGCAATATTTAGTATCTATAGAAATAATAATTAAAATAAATTGGAGCAATTAAGATGCAACCAAATACTAACCATTTGAAATATCCTTGTTGTATAGGTGTTTTAAATATAACTCTCTGGAAGGGCGGTCCTTTATTTCTTTTTCAAAAATGTCCAATACGCCTTTATAAAAAGATTCCAATTTAAGAAACAATAAGTTCCCTTGCCTGGGTGAAAGCTTTCAGAGTCTATTTCCGATCTAGTGAAGAAATGAATAAAATTTTGTAAATACAAAAAAATACTTAGTAGCAAATACTTACGAGATCTTAACCATTGTAGTCACAATCCTTAAAGATGGCATCTAAGGAAACGCTTTTTCTAATTTCTGCAACTCTAGTCTTCCATGTGACCAGTACGTTATCACCTGTTCCCATGGACTGCAGTTGTGATGTAGCCAACACTTTCGTTCTATAGTTTCCGAATTACACTGAAAAATTAGCACTTTAGTCCACACGCTTTGCTTGTTAAACTGAAACTGAAAATATAATAAGCATTTACTATGTACTTTCATAGAAATAAAAAAGGAATGCAAGGAGCCGTTATGTTGTGCTACATAAGTAAGCATTTCACTGACATGAATATATTTACATACGCACATACATAGATTCATGTATGCCAATTACTAGAAAATACGAAACAAGACATTTTGAGTTTTGCAAAAGGACAGTTAAGGGGTTAGGGGTAGTCAGAGGCCCGAAAAAATGATGATTTTCACGAATTTTTTTTTGCTACTTAATTAATTTATTTAACAAAAATAAAAACATAGCATAAAAACATCATGTTTTAACTTGACTTCACCAAAATTTCAAAAAAAAAAATTAATAATTGCAAAAGTTATCGCTGTTTGTGTGAAGCCCGTTTCTCCAGAAGTCCCTTGCGGTGAACATCACAAGTCCTTGCAGATTCATCTAAAACCAATCGGACAAGAAAAATTAGTTTTATTAATATATTAGATAATCTTGTGCCTGATCGAAGCTTTTTTTTTTTTTCAAAATGAACAAAATGGCGGCCTCAGAAAATTTTTTCCAGATTTTAGAGCAAAAAACCAACAGTTAATTGTTAAAAAAAAATCGAAATTTTTGAAAAAAAAAAAATCCTTCGATCAGGCACAAGTTTTTTATGTTTTTCAAAAGCTGTATAAATTTTATTGAAATCTACGTAGCGGTTTTTAAGTTACAGTGTTCACCAGTTTGAAAAACATAGTTTTGAGAAAAACGCATTTAAAGTTTTGCTATCGGCTCCGGAGCGGCCGAGCGCCCTTTGTTAATTGTTGAATAACTTCAAAAGTATTTGTCGGATTCACTTCAAATTTTTACACAATATTTCTAAAACATTATACTTTAAGAAAATGCAAAAAAAAAATAAATTTTTTGAAAATTCTAACTACCCTTAAGTTTTAAAAATCGAATTAATAAGTTTTCTTTATAAAAATATTCATAAATATACCTTAAAAAATAAGAAGTGTTCTCTCTTTTCATTTTTTCCCATTTTTTCTCAGAAAGGAAATGAGAAGATTTTCGTATAAATAGCACGTTCAAAAAGAATTGCTACAAAATTAAGGAGAAATTGCACTTAATAATATCAATAAGAATTTCTTAATCAAACCAAAGAGAATTTCACATGATATTTTTTTCGTTTCACACGTTTTGACTACCCCTGAGTCCAAAAACTGCTCATGAAGACAGTCTTATTAATTTTATTAGGTACTTTTTGCTCTGTGTAGACCTATGTAAAGTTGGAGTGAGTTGTTAAAAAAAAACTTCGATTTAAGGGGTTAGGTGGGTTACAGAGGTTCAAGAAAAGGGTATTTTTACTATTTTTTTTAATATATACAATCATATATTTTATTCAAACAATTCAGCATATCAAAGATACATATTTAAACAGTATTTTGTGAAATTTTTATTTAAAAATTCCGAAAACTCAGCCGTTGGTACCTCATCTCCCTTAACGTCTCACAAAAAATGCTCTTGCCGTGGACAGCATAACTCATTATTGGTTCATTTAAAATCAAAAAACCAAAAATATTTCGTTAGTACATGGATAAATCTCGTTACTGGACGAAGGAAAAAAAAATAAAATTTAATTTGAATTTTTGACAGACTTTGAACAAAAAAACACATTTTTTGGTCAAATTTTCGTCACGTGTTGGCTCGAAAAAATTAGTTGTAATAAAAATAAAAAAAAATCCTTCATTCAATAACTTGATAATGTTATTCCAAAGATGTGTGCAAAATTTGAACAAAATCGCTTCATAACTTTTCGAGAAATCGTGTCCACCGACTTAAAAAATCGAGTTTTGAGATAAACGCGTATACCTGCGAAACGCTGCACTGACATGGCGTGATGGGCGGAACTTCTGAAGGGTCTATCTCGTAGAATTTTACTCGGATCAATTTGAAATTTTAGGAGAATATTTTAAACATATTATACTATTTAATAAGACAAAAAAAAAGAAATCGATTTTTTGAAATTTTCAAACCCACCTAACCCCTTAATTTAACGCGCTTACTTACCGATCAAATACTGCTGCACAATTTGAACAGCTGTTTCAACGTTCCAACGACAATCAGTTCAACGTTACCGGAACGTCCCGGATTTATATCCAGCCAAGCATTGTCACTCCAGCAGCACTCCCCGTACATGGACGGGAAATGTTTATGCTCCTACAACCACAACAACAGTTATTTGAAAATGTACTAACTACTACTCATTTTCTTTTATGAATTGCTTCTTGTCATAATCTGATTAAAAGCAAAAACGTCCAGGCTATATTATTTTAAAATTTTAGAAAAATCGCAGCAAATTTGCAACGATTGCAGAGGGCAAAGTAAATACATAAATATTTTTTCTCGCTGTGCAGAAAAGGCTTTGTAGTGTCGTAAGAAAGCTTTGAAGCTTATATTATATTATGGCGTCGTTTGATGGCAAAGCTCTAGTCAGAAGATTTATATTCACACAAATTTGAATATTCTATAAAAACTGCTACAATTTGTTAATAGGACGGAGATGTACCAGAGAACGTAATTTACGTGCTCAAGACTTCATACAGGAAAATTCCCAACTGGATTTAATTGTTTTTGTAAAGGTTCGATTTTTTTAATGCTGTTAGTTCAATTTAAATAACTTTTCAAATGGACCAGATTGATGTAAAGTTTTGTTAAAGGGGAGGAATTTATTTTTTTTTATGTTACCCGATGATCAAGCTATACTCCCATAGTTATTCGGTCGAGGCTTTCTAGGCCGAATGGAATTTTGTTTACTTTTTATTTAAAATATGATAAAGAAGTTATTATTTTAGTTGCGTAGTAAAAGTAGACTGAAAAAGCGGGAGAGGTGGAGACAGATAGACAGAAGATTTGCTACTCGGCTCTCACCCCTGTGCTCGGAGAGTACTGACCCACAATCTGGCATGCGCCGAGAAATGGAACAACACTTGTCGTTCTTTAAAAGAAGGAAGAGAGGCGTATTATCAGAAAGAAGAAACGAGAGGTCGAAATGCGTGAGTGCGAGGAGCTTGAGATGCTGGCCAATAGGAAAAATGCACGAAAATTCTAACAGAAAGTTCGGTGGCTTACAGAAGGTTTTAAGACCGGGGCGTTTTCCTGTAAGAACAAAGACGGCGAACTGGTAACTGACATCCAGAGCAATCTTAAATTATGGAGGGAACACTTCTCGAACCTGTTAATAAGTGATAGCTGCGCATATCACAGAGAATGTGAAGATCCCGATACCCCAATTGCCGACGACGGAATTGACGTTCCGCTACCCTCCCACGACGAGGTGAGAATAGCGATAACGCGGCTAAAGAACAACAAAGGCGCGGGAGCCGACGGGTTGCCGACTGAGATCTTCACGCAAGCCGGCGAGGCGCTGATGAGGTGCATGCGTCAGCATGATGAAAGCATGCCTGCCGATTTGAATTTAAGTGTGCTCTGCCCAATGCAAGAAGGGCGATACTGCAATCTGTGCCTATTATGACGGGATTAGTCTTCTAAATAAAGGCTGAAGCCCACAATCAACTAACTGATTGGAACTGATAAGTGTGGCTTTAAACCTGGAAAATCCACCATCCATCAGATATTCGCCATACGCCATGTCTTGGAAAAGATCCACGAAAGGAGAATTGACAATTAGGTGATGCGCAAGAGAAAAAAGTATCTTAATGTCTTAACTGGCTCAAATGAAATGAAAAATGCAACCGCCTTATCCGCTATCAGATCTTGGACAGAGACAGGTACCTGTAAGTAAAAGAACTGTTGTGCTGGCCACCGCATTGGTGAAGGTACTTGATCGCTTTGGCCACTTTCAATCTGCCCGTTTATTGTTCCGCACTGGACGACTCATTCATAACGGAGTCGTGTGTTTAACTTCTGGATCTACAAAAAACTTCGTGTGTGAAGTGATCATCAATGGAATTGAATCAGCACAAGGAGGCCAGTTTAGAGGTTAGACGTTACTTCCACTTTCATCCCATTGCTAAAATCAATGCTTTGGTTTTGCCAAAAACTTACCATCTGTGCGGACTGTAGTGTCGAAGTTGTAGGTATGTAAAATTCATTTCCTCCATTCCTCCCGAGATCGAAAGTAGGTGGCAAAATTCCTGTTGAATGTGACAGTTGGGATGATGTAATCAGTCCTCCCCGAGGTGAACTGAGTTTGTCGCAATAATGACTGGCATGTCCATAACCTAAATGCGATCATGGTTGCCATCTTCTTGATATATCGATCTATGTCTTAAGAGCCCCCCAATGATCTGACTGCACCGACCGTTATTTCACAGGCTGATCTTTGTATTCTGCCAAGTAGCTTGATATTGTAATCTCTTCCAAGAGCTTTCTTCCAAACTACCGAACCGTATGTTAAAATTGGTTGTTGTTGTTGTAGCAGTATACTTAACCCTCTGAGTGTAGTATAGATTACCGATCTCATCTAACAATAGGCGTCCAGGAAACTTGCTATTTCGACAGCTTGGGTCCAGAGTTCCCTCGGCTGTTAGATGAGTGGGTTTGATGGGGCATGTGAAAAGGTGGTTAGTGTCGTGCGGAGTGCCCTCACATGCTGGACATATATTGAGTATGTCGTGGTCAAATGTGGATAGGTAGGAATTTAACCTGCTACAGTATCCAGAACGTAATTGTGCCAAGGTTACGCGGGTTTCTCGGGGTAGCTGGACCTCTTCATCAGGTATGACTGGTGGTTGGACTCCGATAACGACATTCGGCAACGGTCGAGAGCTTAAGAAGGTGGTGAGTGTCTCCCGATGAGTTTCGTTAATTGTCTGTCTAAACACTGTCCGGTCCAGTAGTTGTCGGTAAAATTGGTCGCATAACCGCCTTATACAGACATAAAGTATATTTAGATTGACGACCCCGCCTTCTTCCCAGCATACGTTAGCAGGCATACAGAGAAACGTCTGCTTTTCTTACCCATTCTTCAATGTTCATTCTCCAGCTAAATCTGGAGTTCAAGTTTACTCCTAAGTACTTTGCGCTGGACGATACACTTCTTTAATTTTTTGGTGATTCAAACATCAGTTGGAGTTTCAATCGTCTGACTGTACCTCACATAGGTGGATATGGGAACACCGATATCAAACGCGTAAGATATCATTCGAAACGCGTATTGGGCTCGACTTTACGGAATCGGCAGAGGTAGAGAAGCCTGCATTAAAAGTCCGCAAGTGCACACAATGTGGAGCTTCTAACTCCGGACACTTTATCGCGGCTGAACGAACCATCGAGATGGATCCCAGAACGTGACGGGTAAGGGATCAGTGGAAGTCTGCACAAAGGATGGAAGCAGGGCATTTCTGCGATTGACCGATTCTGCGCCTTGTTGATTTTCAGCCACGCACGAAGTGGAAATTGTGCGGTATGGTCAGTTAGTAGGACGTCCTTAATACGGCTCGTAGTACTAAAAATTCTAAACACCGTTTTTTGCAACATTAACCTTGTAAATTTCACTGATTTACTTAATTGCGTTCATGCGTACATTTGTATGGATGGATGTGCATAATCGTCAATCATCGTGTGTATGTGTACCTGTGTGTATGTCTGTATATATTTATCTTGAATTTTGTACATCTGTCAACACGTTGAATGTCATAACAAAAAGTCATCGATTTTAGAAAAAATCAATCCGCCTTGTCAGCACATTCTTAGCTAATACGCGCATGAACCTCTCTTTTGCCCACCGAAATCTCGGCTAATCCAATGCGCCCGGCTGGCTTGGCTAATCCATTTTGAGCTTTGTAAAAATCAGTGCCGATTTATGACAAAATGTTAGTATAAAAGCCATTGCAGCGGATCAGTACAATTCTGTCAATGTTGACCAGTGAAAGTGTACACTGTGAGCCGGGAAAAAAGTGAACCCAACAGTTTCGAAAACAACACAACCCAGTGCTGTTTTGGATAATTTTGGTTTGATTTTTGGTGGTTGCTTGATATGGATATGGATATGGAATATCCGTATAGCTTATCGAATCCATTTGGCAATGTATCGACGGTGGCGACTTTGCGTGCTGAGGCAAGGTGCTGTGGACTAAAATTTTCCTTTCATTTATCGTCTAGTGCATTCTACTCACTAACTAACTGTACACCTTTAGAATGTCATCGGATGTGCGGCTAATCGGTTGGAATGTACCGCCGGAAGAGTTGCGTCATATACCCGATCATTGGCTGAAGTATCCGGAGCCACCAGCTTCCATACACTATATGTTGGGCACGCTGTACATATTCTTTACAACCGTGTCGATGGTTGGCAATGGCGTCGTCATATGGGTTTTCTCAGCGTGAGTATTAGCAGTATTAACTATTAGCTAGAAATTAACAGAATGTGAGCTTATTTCCATATTTATGGTGTTTCCCTCCTCTTCCAGTGCGAAATCTTTGCGTACACCATCAAATATTCTCGTCATCAATTTGGCCATTTGTGATTTCTTCATGATGATGAAGACACCCGTCTTCATCTATAATAGTTTTCACAGAGGCTTCGCTTTGGGCAATTTCGGCTGTCAGGTATATGGCATACTCGGTGCCTATACAGGAATTGGTGCATCTACGATGAATGCATTCATTGCCTACGACCGTTACAATGTCATCACGAAACCAATGGAAGGCAAAATGACGCATGGCAAGGCGATTATGATGATTATGTTTGTCTATGTTTATGCCACGCCGTTCGCTATTGCGTGTGCAACTGAGAGTTTTGGCAGATTTGTGCCAGGTAGGTGAATGGCTTATCTTCTTAATGTTTTATTGTAAGAGTTGTGCAAACTAGTTGTACAAACCAGGCGATAAAAAGGGTGAACAATTATAAGGAGTGATCAATTTAGAGATATCGAATTTTACAGTCTGTGCCAGAAGAAAATAACCGGTTCTTTTCTTGTACCTTAAAGTAGGTATATTTCGTTCTGCTTTTTGCTGCATAAAAGTTCCACTCAAGGGCTACAACGCTAGTGCTAACTCAGGTTAGTGTCGTTCGAAACTTTCCCGTGGAAGCAACCAAACAAAAATGAGTGAGAAGTACGCGAAGCGTTTTGAGGTGGTATTTTTATGCACGCATTCGAAAGGGCCGAAATTATCTTACGCCGCGGCTGCAAAAGTAATTAAAAAATTAAAAAAGTTTGTTGTGATGTAAGGTGTAAAAATGTTGATGACTTTTCCGAGCGCGGCTTGAAGCGAGTGACGACAGAAAAGCAGGATAAGTTGATCGTCCAACTTTTTAAGCGGGACCCTTCTTTGTAACTATGACAAGCACGCCCAGTTCTGACTAAAAAGGGAATAGATGTGAGTATCAACACTATCGAACGTCGACTGAAGGAGGCGAACATATCCTACCGTCCCACATCAACAAAACCACTGCTCTCAGAAAAACACATTGAGAAACAACAAAACAAGAAAATGGTGTCACTGTATTGGACTGGCCTTCCCAGTACCCAGACGCTAATCCCATTGAAAATGTGTGGGGAACTATGAAAACGCATCTTGCCGGAAGGCCAGTCCATGATTTAAGTTCGCAAAATCTGGTCCTCTTTGTCGACTAGCTACGCAGAAAAGCTGGTACAAAGCATGAACCCGACTAGTATTACAATGAGGCATGCCGAAGAATCAGTTAGGCCCGAATTAGGCAGGCCTTACTGAGGCACGCCTCACTATTACCTTACCAGGCCCACGTTAGGCAAGGCAAAGACTGGCATGCCAGAACAATACCAAATTTGGTTGTGGTCACGAAAATCTGTTGCAGTGTCTCACTTAGGCATAAATTGGAATCCCTAACTGATTTGTAGAAAGGAATCCGGAGTATTACCGAAGTTCGGTTTTTCGAACCTGCGCCTAACGAGGCAGATGTGTGGCGTTACTTTCGGGACTTGGGCCTGGTATGTCTGCCTTATGAGGCGCAAATTTGGAATGCGGTCTGCCTTATTTGCGCCTTATCACCGCCTTACCAAAATTTCTAGTCGGGAAGAAGATGCCAGGCTATACTCGAAAACGATGGGACTACACGGCTCATTGAGTAATTGCGACTCGTAGTTTTGAACCAACTTTCATGTAATAAAAATTTAAATATATGTCTTTTATACTTCATAAATAATTGCGGTACCTTTTTTCTGACACAGACTGTAAATTGAAACAAAACAACGAGAAACCAAAATGATTGGGCAATCTTAATGGCATTCATGAAATGTTGTCCGCAACTGTGCCGTAATTCGACCATCCATAAAAAACCATTTTGAATAACTTGCGATCCTGCAGGACTTTCAGTCGGTTTCGAGTGAATAGCCTAGTAATGTTGGCTTCCGGTACCCCAATCGAAGCTAATTTATCCACAAAGCATTTAGACTTTACAAATCCTCACAAATAATAAAAGTACAAAAATATGATATCACACGATCTTGATGGCGAATCCACTGATCCGAGAAGTGAGACAAATTGCTCACTGAAACGACGACGCATTAAATCCAAGTACCGCCCTATTTTTAGAACCAAATGTTGTGGCGATCACAGGCTTCAATTTCCGGCATCAAAACGTTGTCTATCGCGGCGCGTTAGCGTTCGCCATTGACCATTACATTAGCGCCAGCCTCGTCTTTGAAGAAATATGGCCCAATGATTCTTCGAGCCCATAAGCCGCACCAAACGGTTGTTTTCAATGGATGGCTGTTCTTGAATGGCTTCGTATTGCTCTTCAGCCCAAATATGGCCATATTGCTTTTTCATGTAGCCATTAAGCCAAAAATGGGTCTCATCGCTGAGCACCATAAGTTGGCCTGAGCGCGCGATTTACGTGTTTTGCCGTTAAGTTGCGTAAAAAAAAAAAACTAAATTCTGTTTTTGATTATTAAAATTTATTTATTTAATTCAATACAACAAACTACTCCAATGGAAGGGAGGAATCAGACTGACTTTATGCTTTTACTTCAAGTTTAATCAAAGCTTACATATTTGCTTACTCGATATATTCTGTTTTTCTTACTTGCTAAATTACATTGGCTTATGAAAAAATACTTATTAATATTACATTTTAGTGTGGGAACGGAAATGCTGATACTACAATATTTATTGTAGTGGACAGTAAAGTTAGTTAATTTTGGAACGGTTGCAATTCCTGGAATTGCGACCGAAAAATAATTTTGATTTGTGAATTTAATAATAATTTTTGCAAACAAAACGGAAGTTGGTTTAATATTACATTTTGTCTTTAGTTATACTTGTAATGAATTCATCTATGCTTGGTTTTATATATGTAATGCTTGGTTTTACATATGTAACTTCTCCCTCCCTTAAATTAGAATTCTCCTGAATTCTTTTATTTAATTTAATAGTTATACGTTTGTGTTTATTGATGACAACAATGACAATTATTAGAATTATGATAATGCTTAGTACATTGCAGATATGTGAGATTTTACTATGAATTTTCAATTTAAAAATATTTTCTATATTTGATCTATTTTCCTCCAATATTTCATCGAATGTAATTTTTTTTGTAAAGTTCCGAATGTCTTCATATTTTACACTTTCAATATTTTCTTCTATGTTTTCGATATAATTTGAAAAATAGTAGTCACTAATTTTAATTGAACAATTATTATATCTTATGATATAGTTTCCGTTCATAATTGGTTTCTCTTTATTACATGTTTGATTCATTTGTAAATTTACAGCATTTTTAACAATAATCGTTTTTACGTCTATGGCTAGAATTTCAAGATCCCTATTTCTGGTGAGGTGACAGTTTTGTTTTAATATACAGTGTTTACTTGGTTTCAATCTTTTTAAAGATTTATTTTCTTCAAATAATAAAGTTTTATTTGCATAAATGAATATTTCTTCTATTTTTGCTTCTATTTCATTATTTTCTTTATTAGGTATTGGAATAACCTTTCTTATTTTTACATATTCAAAGTTTTTAGGTATTTTAATGCCGAATATTAGGTAGGTGTTATTTAAAATGGCTGTGCCTAATTGTAGATACTTAAGCTTATTATAATCAATATTATATTTTACTATTTCTTCACTAGTTAAAATATTTGGGTGTAATATTCCAACAACATTTTCTTGTATTTGCTCAATTTTAATAGGTCTATGAATAAGTTCGTGCGGTTTTTTTCGAAATTTGAATTTCGGATCATTCCCATGGCTTTTAAACGTTTGGAAATGGTTGATTGATCAACTCCCAAAGTTTTTGCAACCTCTTCTTGCGTTTGAGCCGGATCTTGATCGAGCAATTCCTCCAATTCGGTATCCATGAACTTTGGCGGCGCGGCCAAAATCACCACTTTTAAAGCGTGCAAACCACTTCTGGCACGTTCGCTCAGCTAGAGCATGCTCACCATAAACTTCCACCAAGATACGATGACTTTCGGCTGCTTTTTTCTTCATATTAAAGAATTCCCCGCAAAAACACATTATTTGGCACGAAATTCGACATTTTCAAGTGTGGTAAAAATATTGTTGTTTACGCTTCAAATAAAAAACTTATACTGACGTTTGTACCTTACGACAGTAGCTCTCCAATGAATGTTTGGAAATGTGGATCGATGGAATAATAATCAAGTTACGCCATCTGTTGTAAAACCGCACGAACTTATTATTACTTTTTAATAACTGAATCTTTGTATACTGGTCTAAGTATAAATTTTGTTTATATTCGTCATACATAAATTTATTAATAGAATTAAGTTCTTTTTCAATTTTTACTCTATCACTTTTAACAATTTCTTTGAGATGCTCTATAGCTGAACTGAAATAATTGTTTATTTTGATTTGTTGGTTCATTGTGTCATTCGTCTGTAAAAAGTGCGTTTGTATATTTTGTCTACCGTCTTCGTCCATTGTACCAAAAAACCATTTTGACATACTACCTATTGCATTAATTAGTCCGCGTTTATTTCTAGTTTTTACTGGCATGAGCGTTAGTAACTTATTCCTTATGTCTAACAACTCTCGTTGTAGTGTCTCTTTATTTTCTAATTTCATTAATATTATATTGTCCGTCATTTCGTTGATAATAGTTTCTTGTTTGTAAACGTCAATCATGTGTAGTACTATGTCACTATCTTTGGGTATTTCTTGGTTTCTAATTTGTAAATCTATAAATCCTGTTTGTTCCGTTAGTTCCGTCAAAGTCATTATACCTTTACATTGTCGTATTGTTAGTATTATTGCTATCATCATGATCCATGTCTGTAAGTTTTAAAGGTCGTTTAATATTGTTAGGATGAATGTTTTCTAATTTTTCCTTCCTATACTTTGGTTGTTCTTTATGCCTAACCGCTTTATAGTTCTTTATGAATCCTTCTATTCTTTCTTCTTTATAGTCTTCCCTGGTTTTATTTAGATTGCTTATAATTTTATGCTTCCTTGCTTCTAAATTGTTTTTTATTATTTCCGGATCTATTTTATTGTCATGTACTTCGTTTGGTGTACATTTTATTGTTGAATGGAATCTATCATTGTAATTTCGTATGGCTTTCTGTATTAAGTGTTTAATTGATAACCCTTTTTCTAATTTATATAAAATTCCAAACTTTTCCGCGATCGTGTTGTGAAACCTTTCAATATCGGCATTGCCAGTATGGCTATTAGGTTTTGTAAGATGAAACTCTACATTTTCAGTGTCCAAAAATTCTCTTATTCTCGCGGCCTTAAATTCGTTATCTGCAATTATTTTCCTTGGTTTCCCTAATTTAGCAAAATGTTCTTCTAACTGTTCAACAATGGTAATATGATTTCTATCATTCAAGAGGTACGCTGCTCCGAATTTTGAGAATTTATCTATAACTGTTAAAAAGTGGTTTCCCTTCATAATATACGTATCTATGTGAATAATTTCATTTTTCTTTACTGGCGTTTCTGAGAAATTCAATTTCGGTTTTATAGGCTTCCTATCATATTTGACCTCTTGGCAAATTTCACATTGATTTATAACCAAGTGAACCAATTCAGTAAACAGGGTAATAGATTTTATTTTTTATTTGATTGTATGTTTCTAAAATACCGGAATGTAAACTTTCTCTAACATGGTAAAAGGAGATTTGTTTTATGGCTTCAACCTCTGTTTCAATGTCTTGTGCTCTTTTTGTACACTTAGTGAATTGAAGTTTGTTGTCATTCGAATACATACTAATCAGTTTTTCTTGTACTATGTTATAGCTGTGGTCGGTTAGTTCCGAAAATATTCCAATTTTTCCTTTTAGAATATATCTTCTGAAAATTTCTCCCATTTGTTCAAAATCACTCTCTGCAATAAAAATTATTCTCTTCCCATGTATTTCTTTATATTCTTCTGTTTTATTATTCGTTAAGATTATTTGAGTTTTATATTTATTCACGATTTCTTCTTTTATAAAAAAATGATCACCCAAATTCTCCTCTGCTGAATGTACTGTTGCCATGCTTACGTTGTCTTCCTCCCCATCGAGCGAAATTAGGTTTATGCTATTGGAACTGTCATCATCTTCATATTTTAAAATATTATCTTCACTTTTTTCTATTCTACTGAGAAAATCCGCTACTTTGTTCTCTCTACCTTTTATATAGTCTACTTCGAAATCGTACTCTCCTAGTTTGAGTATCCATCGTTGGTGTCTTGGCGATATATCCTTTCCTTTGTATTTTGTACATAAAAACTTAATGGGTTGATGATCAGTAAGAATTTTAAATTTCTTACCATACAAATATGGTCTCAGGTAATTTACACTCCACAAAATTGCTAAAAATTCTTTGTCTGTTGCTGAATAATTTCTTTCGTGATTGTTTAATGTTCTGGATGCGAAGCAAATCGGGTGTCCTTCCTGTGAAAGGACAGCACCAATTGCATAATTGGATGCATCCGTAGTTAATGTGAACTGTCTATCAAAATTGGGATATCTTAATATTGGATGAGAACTAATCAGTTGTTTTAACTTTTCAAACGCTTCGACATAGGTAGGGTCTTTTGTATTCACTTTTACGCCTTTTTTTAAATATTTCGTCATCGGTTGGGCCACTTTGGCGTAGTCTTTTACAAACTTCCTATAGTATCCTGTAAGACCCAGAAAGCTTTTGATCTGTTCTGTTCTTGGTATATCTAATTCTTGAATTACTTTTATTTTATTTGGATTGGGTTTTAGTCCTTCACTTGTCAAAATATGACCTAGAAATTCGGTTTCCTTCTTCATAAAATTACACTTGTCTATTTGTATTTTTAAATTTGCGTCCTCTAATACTTTGAAAATATCTGTTATTGCTTTTACATGTTCTTTTAGAGATGTACTAAATATTAGGATGTCGTCCAGATAAACAACACATGTTCTGTTAATGAATTCGCGTAATGTTTCATTCATAAGTCGTTGGAATGTCGCTGGGGCATTTTTCAGTCCAAACGGCATTCGTATAAATTCATATAGTCCGTGGGGTGTAACAAAAGCCGTCTTTTCCCTGTCTTTTTCTTCTATTAAAATTTGATGATATCCCTTAGCTAGATCTAGGGTTGTGAAGTATTGTGCTCTTCCTAGCTTGTCCAAAATTGAGTCGATGTTTGGTAGTGGAAATTTATCATCTATTGTTATTTCATTTAATTTCCTATAATCCACTACTATCCTGTACTTTTTTTCTCCTGAATTATCTAACTTCTTTGGTACAACTATTAATGGGCTCGCATATCGAGAGCAACTTTTTCTGATTATACCCTGCTCTTCCATTTCCTTGATTTGTCGTCTTACTTCAGCTTCATGTTGTGGTGGATACCTGTATAATTTAGCATTTATCTGTTCGTCCGTCGTTGTTCTAATCGTATGTTTTATATTCATTGTACTAGTCAGTTTGTCACCTTCTTTAAAGAACAAATTTTTAAATCTATTTAAAATTTTCATGACTTCTTTATATTCTTCAGTATTCAGATGTTCCAGATGTAACCTATTCCAGTCAAAATTGACTCCTTCCAGAGTACATATTTGGAGACTTTTGTATGGGTTTACTATAAAATTTGTTATCTTGTTATTGAAAGAAACATTTCCGTCTACTAAATTTATCATTGTGTTAAAACAATTTAATAGATCGGTCCCCATTATAAAACTATATGTTCTTCTTCTTAACTGGGCGACTTTCCACTTAATCTTTGCGTCTTTCACATTAAATTCTTCGGGTGCATCTGAGATGACCTCGAATTCAATTATACCTTTTCCTAGTATTGTTTTAAATTCGATCGGTTGTCTTAACGGTATTTTTCTAAAATCTTGTATATCTTTATTTATTATACTTACACTTGCTCCTGTGTCTATTAAGGCAGTATATTTTTTATTGTTTATAGTAAGTTCTATGATGGGTAAGTAGTCTGAGGTTGTTTCCGAAAAAAAATATTTTCGTGATTTTGGTTTTCTCTAACATTGTTATCTTTTTCATTATGTTCCATTGTTTCCCTTAGATATTGCCCAGGTTGAGTCAAGCGATTTTGGCTGACATTTGGCCTGGGGTTTCCCATCTGTGGGATTCTTTGAAAATGATTTACCTCGATATTATCTATTTCCATCGGCTCGCTCCGGTTTTGCCCGGTTTGATTCCAGCGATAATGGCCGGAATTTGCCCTGGGATTTCCTACCTGTGGAGACCTCTGGAAATTTCCTGAAGTATTTTTTGGGACTTTAAAGTGTCCAGAATTAAAATTTCTATTCATATAATTATTATCATACCTGTTTTTATATTTATTAAAATTGTTATTATAATTATTAGGGCGGTTATAGCTTTGAATTTCATTCTGATTTCTATTATAATTCATATTTGCATTATTGTATTTATTCACCTTAAATTTTCTATACTCTGGTCGAATGCAACTGTCTTCGTATCTACGTCTGGTCATTATGTCCAATATGTTGCCTAAATCCCTCATATCGTATATTTTATCGAGCAAGGTGCCTTGCGACATTTCTTTAATTGTATTTATTAATATACTATCTATGTTACTCAAATCTATACCATGATCGTCCCTATGGTAAATTACTAATTCGTCCGCTTTATATTTAATATTCTGAATTTCTATAGCTAGTTCACTTACCGTTCTTACACATAAGTTGTTAATTTTTTTGTATATTTGATGTGGCTCCGTATCCGGCCTGTATCTAAGTTTTAGCAGTTTTTTAATCAGCTGCCAGTTGTCTGGTGTCGGTATATTTATGATGACGTCCTTGGCCTGTCCTTGTATGACTTTGTAGAATATTGTTCGGACTGCTTCCTTTTTTAGACTTTCCTCTTGTATGGTTGATAACAGGTATTCTATGCTACTGAAGAAGCTGTTGACCGTGACTTCTCCTGTCCCGGTAAAAGTTGGCATGTGGTTTATCATTTTGAAGATGTTTTCTCTTTTGCCGTTATCCTGTATTTGGTGTTGTTGCTGTAGTTGGTGTGTCTGCTATTGCAAATCTAGGTAGGCTTGTCGTAAGCTTTCCAACTGCTGATCTTTCCTGGCCAGTTCTTCGGCCACGCTGACGGAGGTAATATGAGTCTGCTCTTCCATCCTTCTCCGTTTGTCGAATGTTTGTTGTCTTTTAGTATACAGTTTTAGAGAAAAAAAAAATTTTATAGTGGTGTCTAATTTGCAAAAAATGTTCACTGCACTATTTTTTGGTTTAGTGGTGTTCAAATTGCCTAAATTGTCACTGCACTATTTTTTCTTTTTAGTTTTAGTTATCGTATGTTTAGTTATACCCTGGAGGGTCCGGTCAACTCCTGAGTTGGCTACGGATTCGCAGGATTAGGTTAGGTGTTAAAAATTATTTTTATTATTTTTATTTCCCGTAATTCGTTTCACTGGATCCTTTTAAACACGACTGCGCCATTTACGTGTTTTGCCGTTAAGTTGCGTAAAAAAAAAAACTAAATTCTGTTTTTGATTATTAAAATTTATTTATTTAATTCAATACAACAAACTACTCCAATGGAAGGGAGGAATCAGACTGACTTTATGCTTTTACTTCAAGTTTAATCAAAGCTTACATATTTGCTTACTCGATATATTCTGTTTTTCTTACTTGCTAAATTACATTGGCTTATGAAAAAATACTTATTAATATTACATTTTAGTGTGGGAACGGAAATGCTGATACTACAATATTTATTGTAGTGGACAGTAAAGTTAGTTAATTTTGGAACGGTTGCAATTCCTGGAATTGCGACCGAAAAATAATTTTGATTTGTGAATTTAATAATAATTTTTGCAAACAAACGGAAGTTGGTTTAATATTACATTTTGTCTTTAGTTATACTTGTAATGAATTCATCTATGCTTGGTTTTATATATGTAATGCTTGGTTTTACATATGTAACTCGCGCGATAAACACTTCTCACAGAACCTCGATTTTCGTAATACAATTTTACTATGATATTTGTAAACGTTGGTGAGACGTAAGTCTTCCCATGATGAAATGTCAATGAATACTGAAAAAATTATGTATTTAGTTTGACAGTAGTCACGCGAGATCTGTCAAAAACCCCTTATTGGGAAGATCTGTCAAAAAACCCTTATTGCCTTCAATCTAATAACCCATTACATACAGGTATAATCCCATTAACATTTTTATACCAGTGCGCACAAGTGCACTAGTGCAGCGACTCCAACCCTTCTTTAATGGGAGAGTTGTGACATGACCAGATTTTCTGAAAAAAAAACGTCCATTTCCTTTGAGGTGCTTCTTCCGCGAACACCTTTTGTTGGCTTTAGCTCGTCTTGGAACAGCTGTACTGTAGTTTACTGTTTTATTTTCGGCTCATGGATAAATCCAAGATTCGTCATCTGTTACGATGTCGCAGACGTGCTTTGAAACAACGCGGCTGAGTTTCACTTGAACATTTCTTTACATTGTCAAATTATTTGGTATTCAATAAGATCGAATATGCTTCACGACCAAATGTTCATGGCTGGTGCTACTAGAGGACTATCTCCACTGCATATTTTCTTTAAAAAATGTGTAGCCAGAAGTGCATTGAAGATCTTACATGGGAAAGACCTTCCTGACCTCGATCATACAAGTATCATAACAGAGATGCCGGATCAGAATATAATCAGTTCATTAACAGACTATATGATTCCAAAACGTGAACTGGGAGAGCTTTGGGTCGATCCCAGAAGACTCGAATGATTCACAGACGGTTCGAAACCAAATACTGGAGCCAGTACGGGAATCTATGAGCCAAGAATGAAAATCTGTGAAGTCGAAACTAGTGTATGAATGCTTTAATATCCTAAACCAACTTAGTGCAACAAATAAAATTGTACTATGGGTTCCGCGGCAGACTAATCACCTAACCTGTCAGAAAGCAAATAGATTAACGAAACCAACGCAAGACTGAGTCTTCTCGAGGCCCTATGCTCCCGAGTGGAGTGAACAAGGAAAAAAAAACTGTGTTCCGGATGGCTCTGGAATAAAATGGTTATAAAATTGCTGATAAAATCTTTAGGGCGACACCATACTATGGTATCTACTGAGCGGAAGCTAAATGCAGAGTAAATAGTTGACAGAATACTCAAAGTATTACCCAAGTCACACAAGAACTGCATCAAGACAAAACGCTTATAAGGCCTTTTACCAACAATAGGAAGCTGCATGACTTGCGTAAAGTAGACATAAGGGAAATAGTTGGTTTTCTGACAGGTCACTATTACTTAAATTACCATCACTCAAAAATTAACATTGGGAATGAGGAATACGATAGCTAAAAATTTCCAGAGAAAAATTATCCAACAACCCATTTTTGCGCAGATTTAACAAAACTATTATGGATTTAAGTTTGACAAAAGAGCAGTGCAGAGCAATGCCGATGAATCTGGCTTACTTTGAAAGGCTTACCGAAAGCCTTCCGTCGCTTAACTGGCCGTCTTTTGACAACGTACTTGAAGTAAATTAGACTCGATAGATGCAAAAAATGTTGTTCCTTCGTAATATTTTGGTGGGTAGTATCTTGCAAAGGCGTTCCATCTTTTCATTTCTGTGCGAAGAAAGGGTTAAGACCAAGGCAAAAGTGTACCAGGAGGACGTCTTAGTAGGCCTGGTGAAGCAGATCAGCAGTACGCTTTTCAATGGAGGGCATTGGATCTTCCAGCAAGATTCCGCTCTAGGCAAGAACCACCCAGTCCGCCCAGCAGTGACTAAAAAACAATATTCCTGGAATCATAACTGCACAAGAGATGGTCTGTCGAAGACCTCACACAAATTTGAAGAGTCTCAAACAATCTTTGGTGCGAAACTATGAAAACCGTGCGTGCTGCAATAACTGAATGGCCTAATCCTTTAAAGGCTTGTGTAAAAGCAAATGGTGACCATTTCGAATGAAAGTCTACAATGGACTTAATTGTAAAAGAATTTATGGCAGGACTAAGTACATACATATATGCAAAAGTCCGTTCGGATTAAGCTTCGTGAAGCTGACTATTTAAAGGTTGTGGTATTGACACAAAATTGGGCCGCAGTATTTGCAGACGAAAAACACTCCCAACTTGGCGAACTAGAGTAATATTTGTCAATCTTGAAAGACGCTCCGCTCCGAGATGTCTCAACTGCTTAATTTAATTGGGAATTTCCTGCATCATCTTTTACCCGTTAGAGCCATTGAAAATCATGCGGCGCCAGTAAAAAGTCGAATGGTTTGGCAAAGCTTAAAGGTACTGGTATAAACATACATTTGAACAAAAAAATGTTCAGTACGCCGAGAAGAATTTATTCAGCCATGTCTCTTTGTCCATCTACCTGCCCACCCATCCGTACACACGACAACTCGAGTGAGATACATAGGTCTCGTTTGGTCCAAACTGGAGTTTGAGAGTCACGCCAAGGCAATTTTTCCTAGTAGCAGGATTGGAGCGATGGAAAAATTTGCACTGAAGCTGGTACATCTGTCTTCATTGCCGGCTCAAAGATGGAATCGGGAGTCGGAGCAGGGGTTTTCTCTAAATCAACACCAATTTCTCTATTTCCTTAAAATTCCCGAATACGGCTGGTTCAGACAGAAGTCTTTACGATCCTGCAGGCATACAAAATCCTTAGTGAGCGTGAGCACAAGGGAGATATTAATATTCTTTCGATAGACAAGCCGCGTTCAAGGCTCTGACGACGCCATGGTGCAGATCCAAATCAGTCAACTCCTGTAAGGACGAGATTAAATATCTTGGCGCGCAGGTAACATTTCTCTCTGATCTGCGTTGCAGAACACAGGAGCATAAGGGGAAATCAGCATCCATCTGACTGTTGTTAAAGGGGAATTGCACTAATTATTTCTCAGGAAAGCGCAGAAAAGATGGAGTTCCATTCCTTCGTGTGCTATTGCAAAGACTTTTGGCCCCAGTACAATAGACGGAGGACTCAGAAAGTCCTGGCGACTCCTCTCCATTCAATTTCTAAACTCATAGTTGTGTTCACCGGTAATTGGATGATCGACGCACACGCGGGAAAGCTATGTTTACTGTAAATGTAAAGGAGACTGTAAACGTATCTGTAAATGTCCGCGTTTGGCAGCTAGAAGATTAAGGCTGCCACTGGGTGTTCCTTTCCTCGATAGTCCGGGACAGTGGACCAACTTATATCCCATAAATCTTCTCCATTACATCAATAGCTCTGGCTGGCTGTATATATCTGCCTATTGGAGGCCTCATAATGGTATCAAAAACGGCGCTTTAGTGCTACTTGGCGAGAGCCAGAGTGACACTTCCACCATTTCACCTACCCAGGTTAGTATTGAAAATTCCTAAAATCAAGGTTGGTCTTCATAAATGCAGGCAAAGTTTCGCACAAAACTTAGGCTCTTCTTTTTTCCACTTTTGTGTTAGCAGAATTTTTATAATAACGGTTACACAAGCTATGCAGGCCACAACATAAACTCACCTGGGTGGGCTGACTAATTCAATTGCAAACACATTACAGTCATTAATATAAAAATAATTCCCCAACCCTGCGCGAGCGAAGCTTCACTCTTATTGGGTTTTCACTGTTTGTTTAGTAAAATTAAAGTCAAGTCTCTTAAACTTTTTAGCTGTAACATATGTACGAGGGGAGTTCAATAAGTACCCGTGTTGGAAATGAAGACACCATTTTTTTCAATTTTTTTTTATTTCAACGTATTTTCTTGTTTTTGTTGTTGTTGTTGTTGTTGTTGTTGAAGTGGTTGATTATTTCCACTGAAATAATCCTATATAGTGACCAGCACCGTTTTACTACCGCCGTCCTTGAATAATGATGTGCTTTTTTTTGTTGTTCTAAGTCAAATCGATTTAGTGGAAAAGACTTTCCTTCGCTCCTTCCGCTTGACATCTCCTGCAGAGAGGATTGAAGGGTAGATTGAGTCTAGCTGCATGATCCCCTACTTTCCAATGGCCTCCAAGGGTTGCAGTGATGCGTGAGATGTTTGGCCGAGAGCATCCTAACAGATCATTCGTCCTCTGGATTTTGTATGACGGTCATGTGTTTTTTGTTGTAATACATGTAGTTAGCAGAGAACTGCAGCGGTGTAATGCTACTGCTTACACACCGCTTCAATACTCTGTTTCAACTCACTACTCATACTCAAACGGCAAGTGATTTGAGCTGAAGCATTCATTTCCATGACGGTGTGTGTGCTGATCAATACCGCTATTACCGCGATTGTTGAGTGTATGAATATCTCGTATACTCGGGTGTTAGATTTGAAAGCAATCGTATATTCAACTTCGGCTAAGCGGTGTGACGTGTGAAATCTGTCAAATGAGGAAAACACCGCAAACACCGCGTCGTCATCCCTTGCAAATAGTGAGATTGTCTGCAGTATAATTCATAGCAGCGCACGGAAAAAAAGGATTTTTATACATATGTAGCAGTATTTTTAAATGAAAAGTTTTTTCTTTATCGAAGCAGTGATATTATTTTATTATATTATTGTACATTACTATTAATTATGACAGAAAATAAAATGAACTTTAAAATAAAAATTGAAAACCAAATTCATTATTTTACAAATTACTTATCGTACAAAAACAAATAATAATTTTTCTTTTAACTTACATACTTCTAAAGATACTTATGTATAAAGATATAAAGAAATTTTCTCAGCAATAAAATTTGAATTCTCCGTCATTATAAATCTTTTAAAAATAAACATATAATCACATGCACACATTAATATACATATCTGCAAGTAGAGTGATGCGTGTCCTTTGTTAATGCAACAAAGATAAAAAAACATAGATAAGAAAGTGGACTCCTTCGAGTGCTAATCATTTATGTATTGAGAGAAAGCGCGATGGCATAGATATTTTTAAGCGGTACTCTTTTGCTTGTGTGTTATGATCTATTTGTGCGGTGTTTTCAGTATTGTTGTCATTCGGTAGCGGTCATATGCAGCACCGCATAGCCGAAGTGATCGAACAAGCGGTAGTTATAAACGAAGCAAAGACTGAACAAAGAAAGACTCGGATGTGCAAACGATATACATAGAACATTTACTGCTCTGTTGCGGTTCTGCTCAGCGCAAACACCGCTTAGTTTGCGTTGGTCGTACATATTGATACCGCTTTTTTTGTGAGTGGATCGCAAGTCAGAAAAATACAACCGCTTGCAGTTCTCTGGTAGTTAGTTGCTTCCATCTTCTTTCGGCTAAAGCGTGGATGCTTTTAATGTGTTGAGTGGGGTGGAGACTGCCACCGCCTCTGCTATTTTTAGTGTCGAACCTTTTCTCGCTAGCTCATCCGCTATCTCATTACCCCGTATGTTCCTGTGACCAGGAACCCCTCTTAGAAATATACACTTCTCCCAACGCACCGGCCATTTTTTAACTTTTTTGTTGGTGCGTTATCGGGGTGAAACGGCACCTTCTTTTTCGCCAAATGCGGCCGTGTCTCTTTCAATTTTTCGTCAAAACATCGTCGCCATGACCTTTCGGACCGATGCTACTGTCTTCGCCTTCATTGGAGCAGATTCATGGATTTCTCCCATTGCTTTGATCGGTGCTTAGTTTTTGGTGTGTAATGATGAATCCAGGTTTGAGTAACGATGACAACTCGATGCAAAAATTCCTTCGGATCTCATTTAAATTGCCCCAAACACTGCTTCGAAGTTAACTGCCGCATCGGCTTGTTGTTGCTTGTGAGCAATCGCGGCATCCATCGACAATTTTTTCATCGCCCACTTATCATGTAAAATATTAATTGCCTCTGGCCTCCCTTACTTCGCGCACTTTCGTTCGTCGATCAGCGAGAATCATAACGTGGACATTTGAATGATTTCCATTACCGAATTTTCCATCTACGCGAAAATCACGAAACTCGTCTTACTCGAATAGCTGCCAAATACAAGCTAACCTCTCAATTCGTCTGAAATATGTTTTGCCGCCGTTCAATATATTTGGCAGCACACGATGCTAACACCAACTACCCTCAGTAGCGCCCTCTGTCATCAAGCGCGTATATTTATTTAACCGCCCTCGTATGACGACGTGGCTCAAACAAATTTCCATGTAATCAGCGGAATGGGACTGTAAGTATATAACTCGGGTCGGTTCGGGCACAAATTGCCAACCGTATACAAAATTTTTCTTATTAATTTGCAAAGGGTACGCTCGAGGCATATATCCCCTGCACTGCGAGCTTTAAGCGAAATCTGTCCATCACATTTGCTCCACTCTAATGCCACACTCTTGGCATTGATTGCCGTGTCTGCGCCAATGGAATTCGGAATTTGTCAACTTGCAACATTTTCTCTGCCACAGCGCCGATTAAGCGGCACGCAAGCAAAGTACATTGCAAAATGTAATAGCAAATTTAATTAGAATCACTATAAGCCAACCGCAAGAAGTTCAAAGCTATGAAACTATAAAAGCCCTTTGCATTCTTTAGTGTCACTCACCATCAAAATTTGCGGCTGTTGGGGCTATGCTGCGCGCGGCGCGATCTCAAGAC
The DNA here is from genome assembly GCF_027943255.1 of Anastrepha obliqua. Lineage (NCBI taxonomy): Eukaryota > Metazoa > Arthropoda > Insecta > Diptera > Tephritidae > Anastrepha > Anastrepha obliqua. Next base: position 11,782,226 of record NC_072894.1, read on the forward strand.
GTTTTAAACGGCTAAATTAGTGTAAGAATTGTGTTGTGTGGCCGAGAGAGTGGATTTGTTTTTGTTTCTAAGTTTCTTGGGAGTCGCATAAACGGCAGGTGGGCGCGTCAACGCCAAAACGCTACAGAAAATTTGTAATCACACACACAGCATCTATCTATTTGAGCGCCTAAGTAAATCATAACGAAATGACAGTGCTGCCTTGTTGCAATGCCAGCCTAGAGCCTGTGCTGCGGCCTGAAGCGCGGTAAAATATTACTCATGCCCCACGAATGCACGAACGTATTGTGAAAGTTGAATATTTTGTTTTTCATTTACCAGCGTCTCTGGCGAGCTACAGTTTCTGGGCTGGAATGTGCCGCCCGATCAGATACAGTACATTCCCGAGCATTGGCTGACGCAGTTGGAGCCACCAGCGTCCTTGCACTACATGCTGGGCATCCTCTACACATTCCTCTTCTTCGCATCGACCATTGGCAATGGACTTGTGCTGTGGGTTTTCATGAGGTATAGACGATTTTGATTTAACAACACATTTGTGTGTGAATGTGTCGGTATATGCAAGGTGGCGCAAAATTAATCACCCTATCGGAAGATTTACAATTTTTGCAAATTTGACACTTGTGAACTAGGCAACTGCAGCACACAAACATACAACACAAACAAAGGAGTGCGTAAAGGTCAAAATAAGGATTTATAAAACCAAAATATTTTTTTTTTCCTTTTTAAAAAAGTTATTCAAAATCAACACTGGATGATTATTTTTGTGCCACCTTTTATATATCATACTTGCATGTATGTGGATTTCCAACAACTTCGTTCAGATCAGACCACAATTGCAATTGATTTACTAAACGATCTATCACCATTTTTTCTCTTCGATTCCACAGCGCCAAATCCCTGCGCACACCATCGAATATTTTCGTACTGAATTTGGCCTTTCTCGATTTTGTTATGTGTGCAAAAGCGCCGATTTTCATCTACAACAGCTTCCATCGTGGCTTCGCGCTCGGCAATACCTGGTGTCAAATTTTTGCCGCTATCGGCTCATATTCGGGCATTGGTGCGGGCATGTTGAATGCCGCCATCGGCTATGACCGCTACAACGTCATTACAAAGCCAATGAACCGCTCAATGACCATGACCAAGTCCATTATAATGAATTTGCTGATATGGTTGTACTGTACGCCGTGGGTCATAATGCCATTGACAGGATTTTGGGATCGATTCGTACCAGGTATGTGGGCGGGAAGAAAAGTGGAATAAAGAAAAGTTGTGTTAAACGCTTGAATGGTTCGCAATTACCAGCCCCAGTACCGATAGGCAGGCGGCAAAGCTCACTAAAGGCATTCAAAGGATAATAAATAATTCATAACAGTGATTATATGTACTTACCTGCATACATATGTAGGTAATGTGCGAGCATGTGTGTGACGTATATGCACATACACTGCGCTAAATAAGTATAGCGCCAAGCCCTTGAGGCAAATGTTGACCATTTATTTTCTTATTTAATATTAATAATTTTATGAAAATATGGTTCATTCGACTACAAAAACCAAAAAAATTCAAGTTTCAAACATTGTGCAAATTTACAAAAAATTAAAAAAAAAAATTTCATCAAAATTTCACACTATTTAAGTCGAATTTTTAGAAAATTCTCAAGTATACAGCTTTAGATCTCCTTTGATTCTGAATCAAATGCAAGTTTCAGGTGGCTCAAAAATAGCTTTTATTTTTAAAGAATTTGTTTCCTGGCGGCTTAGTGCATTTTCGTGTTCACGGATGGATCGAAGTTGGAAGGAAAGGTTGGCGGAGCAGTTTTCTGCGAGGAGCTCCCCATCAGATTCAAATTCAGGTTACCGGACCACTGTAGTGTGTTCCAAGCAGAGGTAACCGCAATCAAGGAGGCAGCTGATTGGCTGCTCACATGCGAATAAGGGCTCTCGGTTCAGTGATGGTGCATTCGAAACTAGTCAGGGAATGCCTAACCTCACTTTCAACTGCGTCCGAATTCTTTGACACAGCGACATTGCGGGAAACTGCGAGGCGGATGAGCTGGCCAGACAAGGGACATGTGAGGTGATCTCCCCGCGAAGGGAGAGAATTGGGATCCCCCTGACTACCTGCGGTCTGCTCCTGGAAAGATGGGCATCGCGCCAACTCAGCGAGCGTTGGGCAAGTACACAAACTTGTAAGGTCGCGAAATCTTTCTGGCCACGTGTGGACCTGAGGCGCTCGGGCGAATGTCTGAGGTTGACAAAATATCAGCTCTCGAATCTCGTGGGTTTTCTCACAGATCACTATGCGCCAGGAATGCATGCTGTGAGGCTTGGAATTACCTCAAGTCCCTTTTGCGATGGATATATGGAGGATGAGGTGGAATCATCTCAGCACCTACTCCTTAGCTGCCCTGCTCTGGCGGGGCTAAGATCCAGGCATCTTGGCTCTTACTTCTTTGCTGCGCCTGCTGATATAGCAGGCGTTGACATTAAAAATCTGATGAAAATCAGTAACACAAAGCGGTTGAAGCAAACGCAGCACAGTCATCGTTCATAATCCACACACTCTAAACCCACCCTCCTAACCATCCCAGCACCACCTCTCCCCGCCCTCTCCCCGCATCCCATCGGTCTGCCTCTCTCACCTCACCTCCTTCATAATGGTATCACGAAGGACGAATCCGTTTTTCCTCGTCCAAGTGTGCTCATTCCTCGGGCAACCATACCAACCTAACCTTACCTAGTGCATTTTCTCCACATAATGAATGGTCGATTGTATGATTTTCGAAGAAGAATGAACTATTAAACTTAAATGAGAAAAAAATAAATTGCCAAAACTTGTCAATAAGTCCCTACTGCCAAGGCGAATCTATTAAAGTTGGTATCCAAGGCGAATTGAGTATCTAAGCTGGCGCCATTAAAAAGTTACTTTATTTTTCGCGATTTTGACAAGTCTGACGTCAGCTCCCTTCGCAATATAAAACAAACGAACAAAACAAACAAAAGTAGGAGAAATCACTTGTTTGTGAAAGTTCAGTGAATGGCTTGGTAATATTGCGATTTGTGAGATTTAAACTAATCAAAGTAATGAAAACGAAGTGCCGTGCGTTAAATTGTGAAAGCTCTAATTAAGGGGTTATATACCTTGTGAGCCCGAAGAAATGAACGATTTTCATAATTTTTTTTAAATATGTTTTAGAACTTTTGTTCAAATGAGACATGTATCATACTCAAGGGTAACTCTCGAAAAATACATTTTGGGGTTTTTAGCAGCTCAACTGAAATCAAAAAAATTAAATGATTATTGTAGAAAAATATTTTTTAGTGAATTTGAACGGTTTATTTACCCAAAAAAAAATTTTCTCGATATGAAAACCGCTTTGCACCAAAAAAAAAACGATTTTTGAGGGGTAGAAGTATTAAAAAAAATTAATTCCAGCGAACTATGCAAATATTTATAAAAAGTGAACCGTTCAGATTCACCAGGTTGTAACTTCGAATAATTAAAAAAAAAAAAATACCAGTCTAACGGTTAGACGCGATAGAAGTGAAACCTTCCGTAAAACAAACTGAGAGAGAATAAGACGAAAGCAGCATTAGGAGCGGGATAATTATAGGTTCATTATAATATTGCTATAAAGTTCATATTTTATTTTCTTCATTTTATTATTATTCATCCTCAATGTTTTCAATTTCAACAAATGATACGAGTGGCTTATGATAGCTAAAATATGATACAAATGTTTTGGTTTCGATGTTGTCAACATATCTTTCAAATACCGCGTCAATTGTTGTTTTTGATCGTGTTGTCGATTCAGTGCGATTGTTACACATTTTTAAATTGAATGTTGTATTGAGAAAGTCAATTAAAGGAACCGCTGTGTTCAATGCAAAATTTACGTTAAAATCGCCACTTAAAATCATTGGAACTTTATTGTAATCTTTTCTAAGTATACGCGATACTTCTGGTGTATACTTTATTAAATTTTCGTGAATGAATTCCGTGATGCTATTTATTGATTTTTTTTCTGTCGATATCACGACACTTTTCTGTATTATTTTTCGGCATAATTGCGGTAAATATTTAAAAATGAAAATATTTACGAATATAAAAATACACACGCGGTTGCTATTATGAGCGTCCCCGGCAAAACCTGCGTGACCGAAACTCTAACACAATTACATTTTTTTGAATGTTACAAACACATATGCACGCAGGTTTTGCTGAGGCGTCACCGAAACTCTAACACAATTACACATATGCACTCGTATTTGTTTGAAAATCGACTTTTTTTTGGTTCTCCGTCACCTTTGGAAAATGTGTAAACAGGAAGCAAACTTTATTCAAATATTTTCTCTCATTTTTGCATCAGTAAAATTAAACAAACGCCGTAGCCGAATGGGTTGGTGCGTGACTACTATTCAGAATTCACAGAGAGAACGTCAGTTCGAATCTCGGTGAAAACACCAAAATTAAGGAAAACTATTTTTCTAATAGCGCTCACCCCTCAGCAGGCAATGGCAAAACACCGAGTTTATTTCTGCCATGAAAAAAAGCTCCTCATAAACATATCATAAAATAAAATAAAATAACTGTATAAAAAAATTTTTTTTCTTGTGATTCGAACCAAGAATTTTGGATCGGAAGCTCACATTGCTAGCCGCTCGGCTATCGCGCCATGCTGTCGGCGCTGGCCTAAAAGTTATTTAGTTCGTCGCTACGTTTATATGTAATATTCGTAACCAAGAGTGTCGCTTTTTTCGTTTCACTTTTTCTCAAATCACTCCCAACGATTCTAAAGAAGTTTTCACTTCAAAAAGGATATAAATAATGATCACCGGTAATTTTCAAAAAACACGACTTCGAGATAATCGCGTCTAAAGTTTTGCGTGCACTTCATTTATGGTTAATTTTTATTCTGGTTGTGCGCTTCCACGGTCTGTAACTTTCGTTCTAGTGCTCCGATCTTTGTGATTTTTTGAATTTATATTTTTAAGGTGATGTACTTTTAGAATAAGCCATAAAAAAAATTCGATTTCAAGGTATATAACCCCTTAATGTAAATCTTCCAAATGTAGTTTTAGGCGTTTTTATGCGGAAGACGCCGCGTTTAGAAAGTATGTGTGCGTGCGTGTAAATTCTTCTGTTTGGTTGTTTCCATTCATGATTCAATTATTAAAGGTTTGCTCACTTGTGACATTAGAATTTTGACACTCCCTTACAAAAGGTCGCATTTAAGAAGGGCGTAGAAAGTGGAAAAATTAAATACCTTTTTGGTAAAAATGGTAGCAAAAAACGTTTTCTTTTTACTTAAATTATAACTGGTACAAGCAGAAATTGCCAGGAGTGATATTAAAAAAAATGTTATTAAGTTAAACCCAGATTGATATTTTGTGAATTAATTTTTAAATTGAAAACTGATCACGAAGTTGGGAAGTTTTACCAATATGAAGCTATTATATTACCTAAGCAGTATGACCCTAATGAATTCCTTGCGCCTTGCTTAAGTATGCTATGCCCACGTAAGTTTGGAGTTTTGACCGCCAAGTCGCGATTATTCATTCCTAACTACTTGACAAACTACCACGGGCATGAAACACCAAATGATAGAAAATGTTGTTTGTAATAGCAGAAGCTCCTCGACAGGCAATGGCACACCTCCGAGTGTATTTCTGCCATGAAAAAACTCCTCATAAAAAGCCATCTGCCATCAGGAGGCTATGACTAGTTACATATTGCTAAATGAGCTCTTGTTGGTAACTTATGTATCTTTAAAGTAACGTAGTAAGTATTTCCCCCACCTGTATTTGAAAAGCGTTGGACTCAAATTATCAAAACGTCCATCTTTCACGTTCATTGCCCCAAAAAGATGATTTGTTATATCCTGATTTAAGCTGTATGTCAGTATGTTTTCCATATCGTCTTGGTTATTCACATTCCGAGCAAGTGCTTATACACGCCTTTGAAAACGAAATGTTTTTCCTACAAATTTTACATTTCTTCCACTTTTGCTAAAAATTTCTAGAGTTAACAACCAGGTGTCTTGCTAAGGGAGCCGATTTGTCAAGAGGGAATGAGAAACTGAGCAAACCTTTTATTATTGAATCATGGTTTCCATTGCTTTCGCCTACTCTTCTTCTTCACACACAAGTAATTCGCCTTCCTTTTGCTTGTTTATTCATGGGCTCTTACTACACGGCGAATTGGGAAGGCGCAATCTGTTTCAATATCATTCTTGGGTGGTAGCGGTAAATCAGCTGATCTGTTTTTTTTCTTTCGCCGTGTCCATGTGGCTGTCAGCCCAGAATGAAACAAAGCGAATTCATTCTTTGTTTTCTAGTTTGCCAATACTTGGGTTTGACAATCAAACGCACAAAACATTTTTTTTGGTCTAGCGCCACCACCTTTAATGAATGCGCCTTGCCTAGTGCCATAGTTTTTTAACGCAGTGTATGTATGTGTAACTGTAATCGAATATGCACTAATGGCAAACTACGTATGTTTGTACAATATGATTTATGTACGCAGTAACATACATATGTACATACGTAGATATTAAATGATAAGCGCACTGCCAGTAATTTTGAAATAATTAGAGCTGTAAAAATAGCAGTCACCAGTCCAGTCGTCAGCAAAAAGCTACTTAAAAATAATCAATTTTTTTAAGCAAAATGCATGCAATACTAGGAACGGGTATGACAATACAATCATGCTGTTAAGCAATCACCGTTATGATATACAGGCCCTTATTATGAGCAACATTCGATCTTCGACTGTAGTCGAAAGTGCTGATCGAACGAATTTTCATTTGGTATTATGATGCTCATTCGTTGAAGAATAGGACTATTGTGAATTTCGATCGCTCCACGCATTTACAATAGATAATTTTTTCTCAGCTGATACAGCAAATCAAAATAAAAGAACAACCGATTGTGTTGAAATTCTTTGCTAACAACATTTTTAAAAGTTAAAAAAAGTATTTTTTGTGAAAATGAGTACAACGGAGTTGTGGTTCGACGATTCATCGGACGATGAAAGATTAGTGGAACTAGCTAGAAGTAGTAAACAGTTGAGGGGCGCATCCAACCCCCTAGAAATGGCTTCCACTGAGTAAGTTTAGAGTTTTCAAAATGTGTTGACGTACTTAATATTACAGAAATTTCCTTACAGATTTTTAAAGAACTTTAGATTATCTAAAGAGGCGTTTATGAACCTACTGTCCAGCACAGAAAACCAGTTGCAGCAGTGCACCCGAGCCAAATCCATTCCAAATATTTTAAAGCTAGCCACAGTTCTGCGATTTTTTGCTCAGGGATCGTACCAATTGAGTATTGGTAATGAAGGTATGCTAGGACTTGCTCAACCCACTGTGTCTGTTGTGCTATCGGAAATAATAGATGTCCTGGAAAATTATATTTGCCAAAGATGGATACAATTTAGTAGTACAGAGGCTGATCTACAAATAAGAAAAGCATATTTTTATAGCAAATACAGCATAAGAAATGAAATTCTTAGAATATTATAGACAAATCTAAAAAGTATTAAACAGAAACCTTTACGCCACAGTTTCTGTTTTATTTTTAATATAAATAATCTTTATTCAACTATTCGTCATTCGAAAAAAATATGTATATCAGTTCCTCTACGTATTTCAGCCCATACCTGCCAAGGGAAAATAAAAATGTATTTCTATAAACATCACAAAAAAAAACCATTATTAACCTTAATCCATTTTGCTGACGTTCTAACTGGTGGTCCCAAGCAATTCAGCTCCGTTGTAAATTCCTCCCATTTTTTTGCTGCTTGAACTTTGGTGCAAATCCAAATTTGGTTACTATAAAACCATAAATAATCGCAAACAACTTACATTTTAACAAGTTTACCCACAATACACAACACAATCGAAAGCAAAATTGCATTCGACTCTAAATTCGGTATTCAACGAAAATTTGGACAGGGCTGCACCGCTCATAATACCAAATTGACATGCGATTTTCGATCTTCGACAACCAACGAATATCGAATCTAACTCATAATAGGGGCCACAGCTAAACTGAATCCTTCATCGGACATCGCTCATCGAGAACCTATGTGCATACAAGGTATGTCACAAAAGTTCACGGACTGGTCAAAATTGAGTAAACTGAAAAAAAATTTGGCAAAGTGGATTCTTTTATTCCCCTATAATTCCCTACGGACTCTATACACCACCAACTTTAACCAACCGACCAACCAAGGACTATGGAGTTATCAAGATGCCAAAATTCACGTGAACCATCCATTAAAGTCAAATTGTTTTTTTATTCCGGCAATATCAATAGTTCATAGGGTGTTAAAATTTTAGTATTTAAATTTTATTTTATACCTATTTTATTAAGAGATCCATATTTCAAGGTTTGTTAGTAATTTTTGCATAAACAAAGAAGCTTTTTTTATATTTATATGGAAATGGATATGGAAAACTGTATCCGCATATTACCGGTCGACTGCTGCACCGGCACTTCTTAAGCTTTGCGCAGCGTTACGTTTCTTGGCAGAAGGAAGATTTCAAAAATGCCACTATTTCTTCCCTCTGCCACTCTTGCGCAATTCTATGTGGAGGGCCGAAACTATCTAATTCGCTTGCGTAAATATCCAATTGTTCAGCATTTTGTAATTTATTTCGCCAAAATGTCCGAGTCCCATTTTCAATTGATGAGTTAAATTCCATTAAATTCACCAAACGCTCCAACTGCCTACTTGTCGAAATTTTTATTGATCTGGAAAATGTTTAAACTCTTTGTTATTATCTACTTATTCACGTTCAGGTTTTCACATTTACTTACAATTTTTCCGCCATAATTTAAAATTTTCACAGCTTCTCCTTGCAAAAATGATAAAATTAAAGTGACGAGCTGTAGTTGCATCAGTTTGAGGCGTATAGATACACAATACAGATCATAGATGACTAGATGTGAAACTCTTTTTCTCGTGAGAGCGCTGAAAAATGTGCATTTTTTATAACATTTTCCAATATTGCCACACCGGTAGAAACATGAATTGGGTATTTTTGAACCAAAGGTCTGGAATTTTTAGTTTCCACACCACCATTGAGGTTAGTATTTAGTGTGCGGTTGCTCAATAGTATATTACTCGTAAACACCTACATATACTAAAAATAAGCACAATCCGTATGAAATATGTACATAAATAAGCAAAAAATTTAAAAATTTATATGTAAATGAAATTATTTAAAACTGAAATACAAAAGTAATTTAATAATAATAAAGTGATGAACGCGAAGAACATAAGTTATAATTAAAAACGTGCGATTTTTTAATATAACACAAAAATTGGGTAACAAAAAAAAAAAATTCTCGAACAACGAACAGAATAAGTTAAAGCAAATTACCTTTAATTTTTGTAAAATATCTCAAACACAAATTCAGTTCCCTTACCTACGCTTTTCAACCAAAGAATATTTACGTATATACAAATTTACATAAACCAACACACAGTTTTCAATAAAATTACATTATGTAGATAAGACTAATTAAAAGTAGAAGTCGAAAAGGATATAACGAGCTTTGGATTCTACAAACTCACTTAAATTCAAATTATTACATTTCAATTGAATTAATTTTAAGACAAATAATTATAAACATGTCAACACGTAATTTCTCCATTAAGCAAAAACGAACTGTTTTCGTCTGTTATTTTTGGCGCGTTTCTTCTGGCAGTCTGCCATTTCGCCTATCAGCTGTTCAAAATCCCATAATGTGTGAGTGCTGCCAAGTTTTGAAACGTCCTCATGGGCGCGCTCTCCCTCAAAATGAATAAGTTTCACATCTAGTTATCTATGATACAGATGATCGTCCTTACAACAGATGATAATCGCGCTACCTGGCTCGTTTGCCGACGGTCAGTAGCAGGTTGCCATACTTAATGCGATATTCATTATATGGTTGCCGAGAGGCTATCAGTCTCATACATAATAGCGGTATTAGGGTGCATTGACATATGCATTAATTACCGATAAATCCACAAAATTTATGTACCAGATTACATGCAAAAATTGACAATCAGGGAAAGGTTTCCCTTCATAGAAATTATTTTAGTGTAACATTTCGGGGTTTTTGGTTTGTTTAATTATTATTAAGGATAGCTAATTTACAGAGAGAAGGAAAAGAAGAAATCCGGGCGACATCAACAAAAACAAAAATTATCGAAATTCAACCATATTTTGCAGTCACTTGCAATTTGCACTTTGTTATACTAAAATTCAATGAGCTATGAAACTGTTTCCTCAGAAAAGCTGTAAAAATGTTGGTTCAAAAGTTGAAAGTTTTGAAGAGATTTTGAAAAATAAAAACTCATTAAAATAGGACAAAAACCAAAATTTATTGAGGAAGTTTAGGTTCAGTAAAATACTCTGAATCCATGAAACAAGAAACTTAACCTACTAGGAACGCACAATCGTATACGGCTAATTTGGGTGCCAGGACACAGGGGCACGAATTTCGCTATTTAATAGCGGACGTATTGGGAACGTAACTGGAAACGAAATAGCGGACGTATTGGCGAGATAGGCTGCGGCCTCACCTTTAATAGGACCCAAGCCGCCTTGCTAGCGTCCTTTGCGAAATTTATTCGAAAGTGTTTTTTTTGTTTTTTTAGAATTTTTATGCTTCAGATGTGGCGCTTTTAGAGTAAACCTTTGAACGGTAAATTTGCTGGCTGCAAAATTTGCCATTTCTTTAATTTTGCTCGTGAAAGGACGGAATTTGGATTTTACAGGCTTTCTTCGGTGTTAAAGCCATCGCAGTTGTGCCTTTGCAGTTCTTACCATAGGAGGCCACTTTTTTTACGTAAAGATCCACAACTTTTGGACTTGGCCCAATCTTTTTGGCAATTTGGCGATTTGAAAGTCTCTCTGAGGTTAAGTTATTGTTGGACTAGTTCTTTTTCGCGAGCTGTTAAACATGTCTGCTTTCCCATTTTATTAGAATTAAGAAGTTTTTGACCAAACCCAATGAATGCTTAAAAAACTATCCTTTTTCACTAAAGTTGTGCGCAAATAATGTTGGCTAACTGAGCGCCTCTATTCAAGTGAACCAATAAGTCAAGCACAGCATTATATTACAGCTGCTGAAGTTCTATTGCTGCGAAATACCGTTATAATACGTTCACAAGTAAGTAGATGATCTACTTTTTCGTGTTTAACTCGCAATCCGTAATTAAAAAGCGAGATTTCCCATACAAAATTTCTCTCCCAAAATCTGAGATTAAAAAATAGTTCTAGATTATTACCATACTTTTTTACATACAACCCTGTGTTTTCTGTGTAATAGATCATTATTTTTACACGTGTAAAGAAAAGCGTCAAAGCAGTGATGGTAAAAGAGGGAAAATTCCCTACATGTAGGGATTTTTGCCGAAAAATGTGGGCGTAAGGAAAAGAAGGACAGATTTTTTTAAATTCTGTAAATGTAGGGAATTTTCAAGAAGGGCAAAAAAAATTTTAAAATAGCGGGGTAAAATTAAAAAAGTACATTTAAAATAAAAATCTGCGGTAATACGGCAACATTGCCTGCACGATTTTTTCCTTGCGCGAAAATTGTTAGTTGTCCCACGTCTATGGTGCTTTTCACTTTTGAAGTAAGTTTGCAATTATTTTAGTTTTAGCTTTTTTTTATATTTGAAATGCATATATTTTACAGAAATTAGCTCCTCCTCTTCGACTGACTCTTCGGAGGAACACCAAGAAAAACAATGCAAGTATCGGAAACAAAAGTTCAATAACAAGTGGCTTGACGACGAAATTTTAGTAGCTAGTTTGAAGCTGTGGCTAACGATCCATTCAAATGCAAATGCACTGCGTGGAACAAAATTTTGAGCTGTGGCAAGTCTGATTTACCGAAGCACGCCGAAACAAAAATGCACCAAAAAATATGAAGGCAATTAAAAAGACATCTAAAATAAAGCGAGTAAACCAAATGGTTCCAGAAATTTCGAAACAAGACTTAGCATGTTCTTCGCTGAGCATAATGTTGCGCTGCAAGTGGTGGACCATTTAATCCCACTCTTAAAAGAAATCGTGCCCGATTCTGAAATAATAAAAAACTATGAGCTCGGAAGAAAGAAGTCCACCAGCATAATAAAAAATGAATTGGCAAAAGAGGAAAAAGACAATTTAGTTAAGAAAATTAAAAGTGAACAAATTTTCCATAATGATCGATGAGAGACATGGGACTCAATAAGCATATGTGTCTCATGGTGAGATTTTTCGAAGAGGCAAGCGAGCGGCTTGTGGTTAAGCTGCTGGATCTAATTCCAAAAAGAACTGATTGCACTGCAGAAGCTCTGTACAGAATTTTAAAAAATCTTAAGCACACAATTCAATTTTGGCGTTGCAATTGCCTCATTATAGTGTAAACACAGGAGAAAAAAATGTAGGGAATTTCGTAGGGAAAATTTGTTGTAAGCGTAGGGAAAAGTAGGGATTTTTTTTGGGCTGTGTAGGAATTTTTCAAAAAACCATTTACCATCACTGCGTCAAAGTAAAAACTAAATAAAATGGATGCCGGCAAAGAAAATAGGTTTGTAGGCATAATTCTAATAAAATGTTTGTTAGGTATTATTAACTATGGATTCATATGACAGAAAAAAGCGTGTGTCCATAAACGTGTGTCCTCTTATTACTTATTATTAAATGTAATATCGAGTTTCGAATGCGTTTTGCTGCCATAATTTTTTCGAACCTCAGTAAACGTCGTTTACGGATTTCCTCCAACTGTTTATTATTATCAGCCAATTGCGCAATTAAATTAGCTATTCCTTTTCCTTCTAAACTGGCTTTTGTTAATAATAATTGAACAAACCAAAACACCGAAATATGACACCAAAATAATTTGTACAAAGAAAAACTAAGGCGCAATCATTAAAGTTGGTGGCACTAGACCAACAACAATGTTCTGTACGTTTGATTGTCAAAGCAAAGTATTGGGAAACTAGAAAACAAATAATGAATTCGCCTTGTTTCATTCTGAGCTGACAGCTAATCAGCTGATTTACCAAAACCACCTTTAATGGATTCGCCTTGAGAAAAACCTTTCCCAGTATTGACAGCTGACTGTCAATTTTGCAGGTAATCTGCCATATGTGACCAAGTAGATAAATTTTGTAGATTTAGTAGTAATTAGTGCATATATGAACGTACTTTAAGAAGGGATATTTTGATGTATTTTTATTTTCGAGCACACTACAGCCTTCATTTGAACTATCAGAAACCTTTGTGTTACTAGATCAAAGACGGTTGCTTTAATAAATATTTCCTTCCTCAACCCTGCCAATGTTATGTAGCCGGTCATCTTCCTCTAGCTCATCTAACGGTAGGACCAGGAAAGTTGCTCTTTCCACAGGTTGAGTCCAGAGGGAAATGGGTGTTAGTTGAGTGGGTTTCATGGGGCATGTGAAAAGGTGGTTAGTGTCGTGCGAGGTGCCTTCACAGGCTGGACATATCGATAGTTTTGGAGAAAAGTGACACAATTCAAAAATACAAAATACTGAGTTGGGCCAGTTTTCTAGATAAGTGACGCGCCAATTCGATCACCTGACAAAACGACACTAACGCCATCTCTCAGAATTGCTTAAAGATTCGCTAATGACGCTTTTCCAGATAAAAATATATAAACTCTGTAGTTGATTTTTGCTTTTAACGGCAAAACTCCGAATTTGAGTTGTGTCGCTTTTCTCGAAAACCATCGATATGAATAGTATATTCTGGGTAGGTAGGAGTTTAGCCTGCTACAGTATCCAGAACGTAATTTTGGCAAGGTTACGCGGGTGTCTCTGGGTAACAGGAGCTCTTCATTTGCTATAGGTGGTCGTTGGACTCCGATAACGGCATCCGGGGTCGGAAGCTGAAGAAGGTGTCGTTTATAGTCTGTCTAAACACAGCCCGGGCCAGTAGTTGTCGTTTTGTTTTGTCCTGGATCTCGTCGGCGTAATTGAAGATGTGTGTCGCCTGACGTACCTGGAAGGCGACACTTTTTTTCTTCCATAAAAATTATTGCTTTTAATCAAGTTAACCGAACTGTAAGTTGATCCTTCTCACGTATCATGTCACATTTCGAGGCGTTTGCTATAGCGTAGCGCAGAAAAGCATGCTACGGATTCGAGATGTGGGATATTTGTGATTTTTTTAATAGTCTGAAGAAAAATGAAAACACGGTGTGTGTATGTATGTTTATGTTTTTATTTTTACTAATCACTTTAATGCTTTAAACACTTGTTGTATCTTTACATTCACTGTATTCATATCATAGTTTAAGAACTTCAATGCACTCTTACCGTCCATTTTGTATGTACTATGTGTAAGTGTGTATGTACATCCGAAACATTTGTTCTTACTTTTGTAGTATGTATGTATGTATGTAGCTGATGCAACCTTATACTTATGCATTTTATTTTATTTTTAACGCATTTTTCTTGCATTCGATTTGCTAACAGAAAATAATGAATTAAAATTAATTATTTGAAAGAAAACATAAAAATATATAAGTGAACAACTTTAAGGTAACAAACACTCAACCGACTTTTTTCTTGTCCACTTTCTCAATAACATCACTGAATTCAATTAATTGTTAACTTAAAGTGTGGCATGGAAATTAAATACGAGTGGTTCAGTTAATTTCTGTTTATTTCACCGTCTCTGAGTTAGTATGTAATATAGAAGGAAGGGAAAAAAATGGCAAACAGAAAGTATCGAATAGCTATCGGTATGTTTGAACAGTTAAATGATAATTTGCAAATCCATGAAGGGAGCCTAAGTAATTAAATAAAATTAAACTATTTAAATAGTTATACTTTTTTTCGCTTCCAGCATTTTCATTCCATTTCTTTCGTCTTCATTTTTTATCATCAATCATATTTTAGAGATCGATTACCTTATGAAAAAAAAAAAAATATTATTACCACATAATTTGGTACATACTCGTATGTATGTATAAGTTTAGCTTAAGTAATGTATACGTTAGATTTAAAATATATCCATGTAAATGTGCTCACATTCAGTTACTGCACTGAGCGCTAAAATATAATATATTTTATGTAGTTGGGTAAAACAGAAGTTTACAGTGACAAGAACCCAGCTTAGAAATTTTAATATACCGTAGGCATATGCATACATACATATGTATATGTATGTACGTATATATGCATATATGTACATCGCGCGACAAAATGATAGCACAATTTGACTAATTTTGAATCATTTTCTTTCGAAAGTCCTTATTTTTGTGTAAAAGTATAGCTCATTGTCTAACAAAAATTATATAAATTCCAGTTTACGAATTTCTAGAAAGATTTTTGGTATGCAGTTATATAACTCATTGAATTTTAGTATAATAAAGTGCAAGTTTCAAGTTGCTAAAAAATACCGTTGATTTGTTATAATTTTTTCCACTGACAGTGTCGGTAATTTTCTCCATATAAAAAAATGTCGTGCAATTTTTATAAGTGTCGGTCATTTTCTCCATACAAAAAAAAAAAATGTCGTGCAATTGTTATATGAAAAAAATGCAAATAAAAAAAATTAAAAAAAAAATCAACGGGATTTTCGAATAACTTCAAACTTTTTCTTTATCATACTATCATACTAAAATGTGTATGCATGATTTGAGTGCCTGCTAAGAGTTTTTAACAATACGTAAAGATATGGCTTAACGTAATATACTCGTATAGTACATACAGTTTTGGACAACTAAATAGAACCAATGCTTTTTTTATGTGGATTTTTGAGTAATTGTATTTCGGCTTGAGTGTCGAACGCGAGCTCCGACATAATAGCATGGATTCACCGCTCCATAACAGGTGATAAGTTATCGGCCCGAATTAACCCGTTTCCCTAGTTAAGCTGAAGTCTTTAACCCTTAAGGTTAGGTTAGGTTGAAGCGGTTGTCCACTGTGAGACACACTCAGGCTCATAGCCCATTCCGATGACGCATTGGTAACTTGTTCTTATCGCTCTTTTAAAAAATCCTTGATTTCAACTGAACTAAGAGCTTCCAATTCATCAAAGATTTGTCTACCTACAGTGGTGGCCTTATAATTAGAAACGATGTGCTAAGAAAAATAAAATCACTGTGCATATTTTTGGAAGACGTGCACTATGAATTATGAGCACCGTTATTCTTAGAATAGGCGATGAACATTGTAGTTAGAAAAGCACGTTGATATTTGATGGTTGATTCCTGAAAAAATTCACATTGTTTCTCTGATTATGTTTCTTGGCTGGCCACGAAATTAGAAACGCGCAGTTTTTTCTTAAATTTTCTATATTTATCTTGGAGTTAGTGTTAAAGTAAATATACTGAAAAAGTCCATAGATTAACTTTTCTAATTTTAGTTCATCTCAATTGTTAGAATGGGTAAGAAAAAGTCATGCTCCCCGAAATTGAGGGAGCTAATTGTACAGTGTTACAAAAAGGAAAAAATGTCAATGTCGGCTATCGCACAAAGGTTTGGCTGCTCCAAAAAAATGGTATTCGGAGCAATTCATTTGTACAAAAAAACGAGGAACTTTGAAACCCCAGCCAGGAAGCCTAGACCTCGAAAAACAACTCCAGCGGATGATAGGCATATTTGTAGGACCAGCAAGAGCAACCCTTTTATGTCTTCGCATGATATAAAAGCCGAAGTTGCAGAGCAATTAAACGTAGAAGTCTCCGCTCGGACGATAAGAAGGCGCTTACAAGAGGCGGGACTACGTGGGTGCATCGCACAAAAAAAAAACCGCATGTGTAAAAAAAAATATTATGAAACGGTTACGATTTTCTAAGGAAATGCTCAAAAAAGATTCAAGATTCTGGAATAGAGTTCTCTGGAGTGACGAATCGAAATTCAATTTATTCCAATCTGATGGAAAAACATATGTGAGGCGTCCTCCGGGCAAAGCTTTGGACCCCAGGTATACTGTAAAAACAGTGAAACACGGTGGCGGATCTATTATGGTCTGGGGAGCATTTTCTTGGCGTGGCGTGGGACCAATTGTGCGCATTGACGGAATCATGGACCAACATCAATATAAAAGCATTCTGGAAAATGTAATGGAACCATATTCCTTTGAGAACATACCGGTTCACTACATTTTCCAGCATGACAATGATCCAAAGCACACTTCACGGTTAGTAAAGCGTTGGCTTTTGGATCAAAATATTGATGTTTTGGACTGGCCACCGCAAAGTCCTGATCTCAACCCAATTGAGAACTTATGGGCAATTGTGAAACGAGATCTCAAGGACAAAAGTCCGAGAAATAATAATGAATTGTTTCAATTGGTGCAGCGAAGGTGGGAGAGCATATCTGTTGAAAGATGCCAAAATTTAACACAAAGCTTGCCGAGAAGATTGCAAAATGTTATAAAAAATAAGGGTTATCCCACAAAATATTAAAATTATGCTAAATTTGTTGAACTTTTTGAAGATATTTTTAAGTTTTCCTTGTCGTTTCTAATTATTTGACCAAGATGAATTTGTGTTTAGTATTAAGTTTATTTTTTTTTTTTTTAGGATTGTAGTAATGGTGAACATTTTTTATGTTAAACTGAAAGACTACTTGTTTTTGTATTATTTCTAATAAAAAAAATGATGTGGCGAAATAAATTTTAAAATTGCATTAGTAAAATCAAATGCTGCTATCTCGTTTCTAATTATAAGGCCACCACTGTAAAATGACAAGTCTACGTCTGGATAGAGCAGGACAGTGGCACAAAAGGTGCGAAATCTTTGTTGTTGTTGCTGTTGTAGCAGCATAAACATTCCCCATACATATACGTTGAATGCTACTGAAGTGACAGTCCTTAGACGGATATAAATCCGGTCGTTCCGGTTACGTCGAACCGACAGTCGTGGAACCGTTTTCCTCCTCTTCATCTAGACAACTTCTGCAGAAGTCATGTGTTTGCACACCTATCGCCGTTATAACTGAAATCAGTGTGCTAAATCTGTGCTTAACTCGTCTTAGCAGATATTCTGTGCGTTTAGCATAGAGCGTCTGCCATAATTGTCGAACGATGCTGGATGTGGTTTCATTTGTGTCAAGTTTCCCTATCGTTCATCGACTCTGCAGTTACTCTCAATCTTACAAGGGCCCCAGGAACCCATGCTACCTTTAGGTGAAATAACTCAGCCATCTCGTTAAACGAAGAGGGTCATAAATTACAACTCAAGCTACGAAACTGTTGGGTCTCCAAAGGCTCTGGCCAAAACTGAATCTTAAAAGGACAAAATGTCTGCTTGGGTTCTATAGTTCAACTACCAGTTTCCACACAGGTATTACAAGGGGTCACTGCGCTTTTGGCACCCTTATCCATAGAATGGGTGTACCTCACAATGACTTCTGCAGGAATTGTGGTGATGAAGAAGCAATTGAGTCGGTACAACACCTGCTCTGTGAATGTCCTGCACTTCAAAGAAGTCGTGCTAAAGAGTTTGGCGTTTAATTCTTTGAAGACTCGGGAAATTTGCAAAATGTCTCACTGGAGGGGCTGGTTGCCTTCTTAAAAAGATCTAAGTGATTTAAGCAACTTAGTTAGGGCATGGAAATCAAATGCAGGGCCTAAAGGCCATCGAGAGTGTCTTGTCTTACCATAGACTAGTAACCTGACTAGCCTAGCCTAACCTAAACTAATCTCTCTCATCTCAGCATTTTCAAACAATCTAGGCTGGTAGACGCTATTTTTTTTTTGAAGAGTTTTCTACCTTAACTGTATCCCATAATTATTGTTCATTGGCTCAGTGAAGGATATTTGGATTTGCCCCTAAACTTAAAGTTGTAACAGCAAACCTCAAATGACAATGAATTCGAACGAAATAAATTTTGTTTTTTTTTGCATTTTGGGTTTTATTTGTCCAGCTATAAATGCACCAGCAAGAAATTTAATCAAATACATTTGTATAAAAAAATTCAATTAAAATTTGCTCTAAGTCCGTTTAGAAAATTCAAGTCTCTATAAGAAAAAACTAAAATGAACTAAAGGAAAATATTAAATCCCAAAGATATTTTGGCTCTATTCAGTGGTACATTTGCATATTTTATAAACCATATTCACATTGCCAAACTGGGTTACACTCTTAAATGTTTGTCAGCTGCCATTTCTGGTCTGCAAATGTTCATAGTTGTAACTATTTTGTTGTCATTCTTTTTCTTTAGTTCGATAGCAACCTTGTGCTCCGTTCATTTTTTAAAAACTATTTACGCATTTCGCATACGAGCGAGTTAATTCACGTCTGCTTTTTGCTTGGCGTTGTCTTTTTGGTTTTAATTTGTTATGGGTCATTAGTTCAAACAGACTCAAATACATACAAACATACAATTAAATAGGAGAAAAGTCGTTTTACGAAATACAGCAAATCAGCAGTACTTCTCGAAGTTTAAGATAACGCAATGTGCGAATTTAAATTGTGAATTTCTCAAACTAATGCCATGAAGGGTATATCTACATATATATGGGCCCTAATATAGTCGAAGAGTGCAAGTTGCATCATGAGGCTACAATTGTCACTCCAGAGTGAACTTTTACATATTCGATAAAAGTTTTAATAAAAGAATATATACAGGGTTGGCCATCTTAAACTGACCCATGTGATTATTAAAAAAATATGGAAAAAGAAACATTTTTTTGGGTTTCATTGTGAAAAACATTTAATTTAGTTCAAGGAGATTCGTTTACATCACTTTTTGAATATGATATCGCGCAAGTGGTCGCCCTTAGCACGTATTTGGATATGTACAGGGTTGGCCATCTTAAACTGACCCATGTGATTATTAAAAAAATATGGAAAAAGAAACATTTTTTTGTGTTTCATTGTGAAAAACATTTAATTTAGTTCAAGGAGATTCGTTTACATCACTTTTTGAATATGATATCGCGCAAGTGGTCGCCCTTAGCTCGTATAGCGTAATGTGCCCGTTTTTCGGCGTTTTCCATAGTTTTGGCCAGCGTCTCGGCCGATATGGCGGCTATTTCCCGTCGGATATTGGCCTTAAGTGCGCCTAGTGTCTTTGGCTTGTTGACGTAAACCTTAGATTTCAAATTACAGTAAAAAGTTATAGGGTTACTCAATGGGTCAGTTTAATATGGCCAACCCTGTATATACCAGGTGTATAAGCTTAAATCCGCTGATTGCTCGTAGATGGAGCATATCAAGTTACCATAGAAATGCCATATTTTTTTTTTGCATGGGTTCGACACCTGTTTACATCAATCACTGCACATCATCAGTGATTTCATACAGCAACACACTTTTTTCCTTGCGTAATCATGTCTAATTTTGTGCCAAAAAAAGAGCATATGCGGGAAGCTCTACTTTTTTGCTTTAATTTGAAGAAATCGGCTGCCGAATCGCATCGAATGCTTGTGGAGGCCTATGGTGACAGTGCATTATCGGAAACAACTTGCAGAGACTGGTTTCGTCTGTTCAAAGACGGCCATTTTGACTTGAGTGACAAGAAGCGTGAAAATCGGCCCAGAAAAGTTGAGGACCATGAATTGCAGGCTCTTTTGGATGAGGACGATACCCAATCGCAAAAAATGCTTGCCGAGCAGTTAGGTGTCACTCAACCAGCCATTTCCATGCGTTTACGTGCCATGGGAAAGGTCCAAAAAGTCGGAAAATGGGTACCCCATGAATTGAACGATAGACAGATGGAGCGACGCCAACACATGCGAAATCTTGCTGGCTAGGCATAAAAGAAAGTCGTTCCTGCATCTTGTGGTGACTAGCGATGAAAAGTGGATATACTCTGAGAATCCTAAACGAAAAAAATCATGGGTCGATCCCGGCCAACCATCAACTTCTTCATCAAGACCTAATCGCTTTGGACGCAAGACGATGCTGTGCGTTTGGTGGGATCAGCAGGGTGTCGTTTACTATGAGCTGTTGAAACCTGGTGAAACTGTTAATTCTCATCGCTACCACCAACAACTCATCAAATTGCGCCGTGCTTTGCGTGAAAAAAGGCCTCGTTATGAACAAAGACATGAGAAGCTGATTTTCCTCCACGACAACGCCCCATCGCACACGTCAAGAATGGTCCAAAACTACTTGGAGACAATCAATTGGGAGGTGCTACCTCATCCCGCTTATTCACCACACCTGGCCCCTTCGGACTATCATCTGTTTTCATCGATGGGTCACGCGCTCGCCGAATACCACTTCGATTCGCACGAAGACGTCCGGAAATGGCTTGACGAGTGGTTCGCCTTGAAAGATGAAGAATTCTTTTGGCGTGGTATACACAAATTGCCCGAGAGATGGGAAAAATGTATAGCTAGCGAGGGCAAATACTTTGAATAAATTATTTTTTTGCTTTCTATAAAAAAATGGGTTTTTTTTACTAAAAAACAGCAGTGGTATAATTGGCGCGTACACCCTTTTTGGGTGTTTGGCCGAGCTCCTTCTCCTATTTGTGGTGTGCGTCTTGTGTTGTTACACAAATGGAGGAGCTTTTTCATGGCAGAAATACACTCGGAGGTTTGGCATTGCCTGCCGAGGGACGACCGCTATTAGAAAAAACGTTTTCTTAATCTTGGTGTTTCACCAAGATTCGAACCTACGTTCTCTCTGTGAATTCCGAATGGTAGTCACGCACCAACCCATTCGGCCACATCGATGAAAAAATAAAAAAAAACGGCAATAAAAGGAACCAAAGAGCTGGTGTCCAGACAATGCCACAACAACAATGGTATTATCTACATATTTGCCATGGGTACTTAGTAACTAACAGCTTTCAAGGAAATGAAATTGCCGATGAATTGGCCAACTGCAGATCAGAGGTTACGCCACAAGGACCAGAAGCAATAAACGGAACAGTTTAGTTCAGTAGAACTGCAAAGTGTTTTGTGAAAGGCTCGAACAGAAAACTATCGAACTTTCTTCTAAAACTTGGTAGAAAAGACATGCGGTGGTTCAAATGGTCGTTATTATTACAGAACACAATCCATGGGGTCAACATATGACCACTATTTCAATCACTGAGGGCGCTATTTGCCTGTCTTGCTTAGAGGAGCCTAATAGTACTGAACATTTCTCGGTGAGTGTCCTGGAAGGCTACGAATTTTGGCTTCCGTTGTCATAAGAATGAATAAAACTCGTTCTCTCAAACTGGAGAATATTTTCCGATTTGCCAAAGAATCTAGAATCTCTGTCTCTATCCCTATTCTATCCCAACTCTTTCTCTCTGTCACTTCTCTCCTTCCCTCTTGTCTGTCAACCCTTTTACTCGCCAGAGCTTCGAATACAATAAGCTTTTTGGGTCTGAGTGTTTTAGGAATTACCATTCTCTCGGTGCGCTTCTTGGGTCGCCTTTTTCAAATTTCAATTTCAACAGCTTTCACGGCAAGCATGGCGCTCTTTTCACAGACAGTCGGGGGGCTACTGTTGGCATCTCACACAACCAATCCGAGAGGGTCTAAACAATACGATCTAGAATACTGTGAAACACCGAAACATATCCCAACACGAGGTAGCCATTTGATTAATATTTAGCCTTTGGCAAAGTCCAGAATTGGCATTGTGAGGCTTGCGTTCGCTCTCACTAGACGCTGAACTATTAGCACTCACGCCAGTAGGCAGAGTCAACTACTTCTACCACGACAGTCGGTTCTACGTAACCGGAACGACCCGGATTTATAACCTGCCAAGGACTTTTACTTCAGGAGCATTCCCTATAAATGGATGGGGAATGTTTATACTATAAAAACAACTACAGCGGACTAACGCAGCGTCCGTGCCATCTTGGCACAATTACGAATACATGTCCGACAAGTGAAGGTAGCCCGGGTGACACTAAACTTAAGAGCTCTTCACATGCGCACTTAAATCTACTCACCTAACACCTCCCTTTTGTTCCAAACTGTCGCCCTGTCGGCCCTACCGTAAGATGAGATTAGCAACATCGACTTCAGCGCATTAAGCAGTTATTTTTAAGGTGTAACAAAAGAAAGACAATAGCCCCATGAATGCCGCAACCGGAGTTCCCATAACAGGTTACATTTATACCTATTTCAGATATGTGAAGAAACCTCGCACGATACTGATCACCTCTTCTCATGTCAACCTAATCCAACTCATTTAATGCCCCACTGCCACTGATCCGGCATCGTTTCTGAAGCATGTAGGGGCCAGCCCTTGTTTACAACACTTTAAGCGAGATCCGGGGGAATTTTTGCGTTGAATTGTCACCGAGTCGAGTCGAGTTGTCACACCTGAAACTAAGCAACAATCAAAGCAATGGATTTCTCCCGGTGAATCTGCTCCAAAGAAGGCGAAGACAGTCATTGAAGGAGACACTGCCGCATTTGGCGAAAAAGAAGGTGCTGTTTCACTATGATAACGCACCAGCACATTTACCCGGAGTTGTCGCCGCCAAACTGCTTGAATTGCGTTATGAATTGCTGCCGCATCCCCCGTATCCACCCGATCTGGCTCCCTGCGACTTTTTCTTGTCCTCTAACACGAAGAAATGGCTCGCGGGAAAAAATTTAGTTCAAGCGCGAATGTCATCGCCGAGACAGAGGCGTATTTTGGATAGTTCGACAAATCCTTATTTTCGGAGGGGTTAAAAGAAATGTTATGTTGCCGTATTGCAGAGAGAAGATGGCAATAAAATGGATCGACCAGCAGGACAATGATCCTAAACACAGGAGTCGGAAGACCAAAGGTTGGTGTCGCGCAAATAAAATTGAGGTTGAGGCTCAGTCCACCGATCTCAATCCTATAGAAAATCTGTGGGCGACTTAAAAAGAGCTGTACAAACCGAGTAACAATCAAAACAACGTTGGGAAATTATTAAAGTTGCATGGTTAAAGATTCCAAAGCGATGAATTGGGTAATTGGTAGACTCAATGCCAAGCCGTTCTGCTGCCGTAATAAGAAATGGGGGAACTAAATATTAGTTTCAGCTATGCATCTGCGCAAGCTTTCTTAATGCTGTTTTTCTTTAATTTTTCTAAAACTTGTTCTTAATGCGTTACTTATGCTCGTATGACCACTGTTATTTTTATTTCATATGGATAGATTGATTTCTACGAGCTTTGCACTTCAACCTCATGGTCGTTGGTGGCCTCTGCTCATCACAGTGCCTCATCCAGAGCCAGTTCCCCTGGCGACACTCTTTACCACCTAGACAAAGGAAGTCAAACTGCAACTCAAGGTAAAAGTCGGTGTGTCATCGGCCTTCCGACTGTTAACAATCCCAAAATTTTGGGTGTAACCTACGACAATTTGCTTTCCATCTCTGCGGGTTGGTTTGAGCGTATGTGCCTTTCTTCTGGCTGCAGTTGGCCGAAATGTATCAACCTTCTACGCACTATAGCGCTGCATTCCAGGAGAAGGTGCATTGGTATTCGTCGCAGAAACGACAATAGTCAGTGGACCGTATTCCGATCATGTGCAGATGACTTCACAGGCTGCAGTGACCTGTGAGTATGCCGTTGAACATTCTCAGTTTATTCTTGGGGAGGGTTATGAGTCTCTTAAACCTCTTTTGGTTATACACTCCCAATAAGGATTTCGCCTGGCGTAGCCCCATATTTTGGTGCCGGCAAACCTCCCTTAGCAGACCTAGCTCTTCTCTCCTAAGCTTCTCCGTGATGCTGTGTTGTCCTATAGCAAGGAAGAGTTTGGGTCCTCTCACCAATGCGCTCGCTACTTCGTTCCCAGTTATTGGGTTGTTCGGAAAGAAATTTCGCTTTTTCCCGACAGAGGATTTAATTGTATTTTTTCACAGTTAACTTTACACCTAAGCCACATTGTCATTATATGTTTTGACAGCTGATATAACAAGACTTGTGTGTGAATAAGTTCAATTGATTGTATGCAGTAGTTTTTGGTCGGTGCCCTTTTAAATATGGAGAGCAATAAGCAGCATTTTCGTCATATTTTGCATTCTTACTATAGAAAAGGTAAAAATGCTGTTCAAGCCAGAAAGAAATTAACCGATGTGTATGGAGAAGATGTGTTGACCGTACGTCCGTGCCAGAACTGGTTTGCAAAATTTCGATCCGGTAATTTTGATGGCGAAGATGCACCGCATTCTGGAAGGCCGGTTGAAAGCATAAATTGGGCGTGGGTTTAAGATGGTCTTTCATTTTCACCACAAAAAAAACGAAATTACTTTGCGAACAACCCAAAATTTTAATGCTTACGCTGAAGTTCTATCTTTTGTTAGACAAAAAAAAATTTTTTTTCGTTAAAGAATTAATTTAAATATGTTTCAATTAAAGAATAGAATTATATTTCAAAATTATCAGGTCAGTCCATAAGTTCGGGCGTATTTTACCTATAATTCCACTTTTGTACGATTTTTGCATACAAAAAATTATTCGCGGAATATAACGGAACTATTTATATTTTCTTTGAATACACAATACGTGCATTCAACAAGTGATTTTAATCGCAGATAGAAGCACGTGTTGTTAAAAAATAAAATGGAATCTTCGAACACGTATAAGAGGCATACTTTGTATTTTTTTATAAAAGTAGTAAAAATGCTACAACTGCTGCTGCAGAAATAAACACTGTTCACGGAGAGGATTCCGTGAGTGTAAGGACTGCGCAAAAGTGGTTTTCAAAATTCCGAAGTGGTAACTGCGACGTGGAGGATGCCCCTCGCGCTGGTCGTCTTGAATTCTTTAACTCCGACGCCTTGCTCGAACTCGTGGAAGCTGAGCCAAATTTGACAGTCGATATGATAGGTCAGAGGTTAAATTCATCGCATGGAACGGTTCACAGGCACCTGGTTTAGTTGAGAAAGGTTTCAAAGCTGGGAAAAAGGGTTCCGTATAGACTTTCCGTCGCCAACCTTCACCAGAGAGTGAATGCGTGTTCTCAGCTGCTGCAACGGCTTGAAAATGAAAGTTTTTTGAACCATATCGTTACTGGTGATACAAAATGGGTCTTTTACAATAATCCTGTTCGCAAACGCCAATGGTTAGATAAAGATGAAACACCAGAACCGACCCCTAGAGATGGCCTTCACCCCAAGAAGATACTCCTGTCTATTTGGTGGGATATGGCCGGTATTGTTTATTATGAACTTCTGGAACCAAACCCGACGATAACTGCTGATTATTGTTCCATCAGTTATCAAACCTGAATGAGGCACTTAAAAAAAATCGACCGTCTTCAGTGAATAGACGCAAAGTTTCGTTTCACCACGACAACGCCAGACCTCATACCGCAAGGCACACATTAGACAAGCTGAACGAGCTCGGATGTTAGCTAATGCCGCATCCACCATACTCTCCGGATATTGCACCTTGTGATTATCACCTTTTCCGTGGACGTCAATCCCATATGAGTAACAAGAACTACTCCTCAAAAGAAGCTATAAAAAGGGATATCGAAGCGTATTTTGGCTCCAAGGACAAACAATTTTTTGAGCAGGGAATAGAAAATTTGCCTAAACGTTGGGAAGACATTGTAAATAAACATCTTTTTTATTAATTTTACAACCCCCTTTAAGAAACGCACGCACTTATGGACTGACCTGATATAATAAAAACTTTCTAATCACATCATAGATAAAATTTTTTTTTAGAAATCTAATATTCTTTTGATGGTTGATTCTTTTGATACTGCTTTTTTCGTGTTCGCAACTGTATTTAGGTATATAAGAATTTGGAAAAAAACAATTTTTTAAGCGCATTTGCGTAATTCATTAAAAAACGTTTTTGTTGTACGATTTGAGTCTGTTTGCATGCGTTTTCCTCGGACAATGGAGGATGATTTTAAATCAAGGCAAATGCAAAATTCTCGTCTGAGCCATGAAATTTCTATAATATGCTTTTCTGCATGTGAAAGCATTTTTTGTTGTTGCTTTTGTTTTTGTTTTTGAAAGCATGACCGATTTTGCTCTGGTTCACGCTCATTTTATACATTTAACAATTGTTATGTTGTGTTTCAATTACAAATACAAAGTTATACTAGCGCATTAAAACTTCAGTTCCCTAATTATTTAGTACAAAAGTATGAGTTCATGTATTAATTATTTGGTTTTTAGTTTTAACATCTTAGAGTAAACTAGAAGAACGAACTTAAGTAAACTTCAAATTTATACAAGAATGATAAAGGCAAATTGTAGGTTGATAAGTAAAATAGGCGCCAAACACCCAAGCATACATGGAATCGAAACATTTCCAAAAAGAATATTTTATTCGACATGTATGTATGTGTGTGTGTATGTGATTATATACCTGCATACATATACATGAAATAGTTGCGCATTTTCCTTACACCACGACGTTTGCCGTACAATGACAGAAAATATTTGCTTTTTGTATTAAATTAAACTACACAATGTTTTCTTTTGAAATTACATAACATTAATTATAATTAATAATAGGTTTAGAAGAATAACATAAAAATAGGATACAAATTAGTCACGTCTTTGAGAAGTCGTTTTAGAAACTTTTTCCACATGGAAATGGCGGGCATTGCTTTACTGTGCGCATAAGGATTCATACCTCGATGGGAATTAATTAATTTCATTAAACAAAATTTAACAGGATTGTACATAAAACCCCATTTTTATTTATGTTGATGCATTATTTTGCAGAGGCACTAGACTAATAAAGACGACACTAAAAATGTGTGTATATATGACTACAGTTTGTTGACATATTTGTGTTGTGCTCATATGGCCACTTTCATATTGAATTTATTTCCCCTAATCTTCAAAATATTCAAACATTTTAAATAAGATTTTATTTCCATATGCAGTTAAGAGAACACAGATACTGACTCTAGCTTGGATACCAGCAGAGCTTTTCGGAAATTATTGGTCAAATATACGCTTCACAATGTTAGTCTCTGTTGATAGCAGGTCACAAATCTCAAATTTCAAACTTCAATTCAATCATCCACCAATAACTCAAATTTGGTTAAATAAATGAAGTTGGCTGTGCTCGCATTTATCTATAGCTAAAGTCTGTTGCAACCGGCCTGCAAAAGTACGCTAAGAAAATTAGCGTATTATTTGTGGAAAGCAACAACACAAAATATCCTACGCGGAAAATTCCAGCAAAGCGTCAAATAAAACCAAGGTGCACAAGTATATGGTGACATCAGCAGAACAGCTGATTCGTATTTTTTTTTATTTTTTTTGCGATTTTTTTTAATCATAGTTTCGTTAGTTTACTTTCTGATTGCAGTTTTGACATTCAAGCCACCAAATTACAAAAACAAAATACACGTAAAATTTGTTTGTGTATTACTGATATCACCTTGTATGAACTCAACTTGAACAAAACGAAACGCTCAAATGCTGGATATATTATACAAATAAAACAAATAAACCGATTTCGAATGGTATTTTGCAGGTCGTATACAATAGAATGCAGCAATTCATATAAGATGACTTCGCTATAGCGGTTGATTTGTTTCTTTTTTTGAGATCTCCTGGTTGGAAATATCAAAGTGCCCTGCTTCTTTGTTGCTGCTTTATTTGTTTGCCTACATTCTGTATGATATTTGGCCATGAAACTACACAATAACTATGCATACATACATAATTGGCGTTTACACCCTTTTTGGGCGTTTGGCCGAGCTCCTCCTCCTATTTGTTTCGTGATGTTGTTTTACAAATAGAGGGACCTACATTTTCGAGCCGACTTCGAACGGCAGATAGTTTTTGTGAGGAGTTCTTTCATGGCACTCGGCGGTTTGCCACTGCCTGCCGAGGGGCGCTCGCTATTAAAAAAAAAAAACTTTTTCTTCATTTTTGTGTTTCACGGAGATTCGAACCTACGTTCTCTCCGAATTCCGAACGGTAGCCACGCACTAACACATGCGGCTGCGGCGTCCGCAATAACACAATAACTAACAAATACAAAAAAAATCATGTAAATGTTCTTTTTGCTCTAGCGAAGTCACCTTCTATAAATTCGCCTTGGTATGTATGAATTTATTATTCTATATTTAATTGCCGCTTTGTCGTCTTCGCCACTTTTTGCAACAACTCGTGACCATCGCTCATTCTCGCTCTATTTTCCACCATTTCCATGCTTTATTTTCTACAAATATTCCCTGTCCTTGTCTTCTCTCTCTATTTGTGTGTGTGTATATGTGTTTGCAAATGTGTGTGTGTATGTGTGTGTAAGCTGTTTTTAAACAATTGAAATGGTTACATTAATGCCTAGATTGCCATTGTCCGCAAACAGCTGTGCAATCGATGTATCAAATACCAGACAATCCGAGTTGTGAATGGCAGAAGCAACACCTTCATGTATGGAGCGCGGCATAGCCTCCCAAGTTAGGCGTCGACGATTGCCATTCAATTCCAATCGATACACGAAATTTTCGGCCTCTTTCCGTGAGCCGATTAACTGCACAATAGCGAAGAATTGCTGATGTCCATCGTATTTCTCTTGCTTTTCCAGCACCAACATAAAGTGGTGGCCGAAACACGACTGCATCATGACCCAATCAACAGCCCCTGGCAGATTGATATCGGTAGCGAGAAAGACAATATCCTCGCCCTGTAGCGTAGTAATGCTTTTGTGTGACATCATTAGGTGTTGCATGACCAAATCTAATGGTCCCTGCCACTTGCATGATGCACCCGGGCATGGGCACAGATATGGTCGGCATTCGCATGTCTCTTCGTGTTCGGTCTTTTCGGTGTAGACAAGCGATGCTGTACAGCCATAACCTGAGTGTTTGCACGGGAATTTCACATTTGAGGCGACCTTTTCCATGGCCAAATTGCGTATATTGGCCAATGGGCCGCGACATGTTGGACAGCAGGTGAGTTTCGAGCGACATGATACGCATACCAGATGCCCGCTAGAACATTGTAATATCGGTGGCAACACATAATCAAAGCACACCGGGCACTCAAATAACGAAGTTAGATCGGCAGACATGCCACCATCACCTCCACCGGCGGACGACAGCGACGAACTAGACGAGGAGGATGTGTTGGCGGATGAGGATGTATTGGTGGCCGATGGTGTGCCCGTGCCGGTAGTGATCGGACCTTCGCGGCGTTTGGGATTTAGCTTATTGGACATTTGTGTGTGTTGTAACAGGGTGAATGGTTGCTGCGGACGCAGCTGTGTGCAGGGTGAACCAGAGGCGGCGATGACGGCGACAGTGGAGGCAGGGGCAGAAGCTGAAGAAGCGGGAGCAGAAGCGGAAGCGACAACAACGGCGCTCTCGTCTTCGTTGTGCACCACCGCTGATGATGATGAAGATGATGAAGCCGTCAAAGGCTGTTGGTGTGGTTGCTGAGTAGGCACCAGCGTTAGTGCTCTATGCTGCACTGCTTGAATAGGTCGTACTAGCTGTTGTTGTTGCACTTCAAGTGGAAAACGTGGCAGCACCGGTAACAATAACCGATAACGCTCCTGATAATAGCCGTACTGCTGCTGACGTAGATGAAGTTGATGACGAAGTTGACTGAGGTACTGTTGTTCCACTAGCAGTTGTTGTTGCTGTTGTTGCAAATATTGTAGGCAATTGTGAATGTCTCGTTGTGAACTATGATTGTTACTGTAAATGTTGGGGCTATTACTATTGTTGCAATGGTTTTCGTTCGCGGTCGCGTTCTCGTTCTCGTTTTGGTTCTGGGAGTCGTATAGATCGCGGTAATGCCGCCTGTCGATATTATTGTAATAGTCAAATTGACATATGTTACGTAAAAAACATGAAAACGTCGCGTTTGGCAGTTCACTGGCTGTGCTCACGTAGTATTCCAGAGTGTTGTTGTCGCAGTTGCTTTTACTATATTCGCGCTGGTGCTGGGCTGTAATTAGAAAAGAAAAAAGCTCAGTACAGCATTAGGCTCAGAAAATTTTATGATCAAATAGTTTATGCTTTATATGTTGAACAAAAGTAGAATTTATGTACAATACAGTTACGTCATGTGCATAGGTATGTGCACAGTGTGGCAAGCCTGGCTGTGTATTCAGTAAAATCTATTTTATTTATTTTTATTACTTTTACGACTTTTTTAAAATCCATTTTATTTATTTAATAGAAGAGTTCTTACTAACTACTGACTACCGTAAACAACTCTACGGGTCCCTCACACCCCGAATCGCGACTCCCATCCCGAAGAGTTTCAAGCTCCTACAAACGAACTGCAACGGACTCTCGAGTGAGGTCAACGAGATAAACCACTTCATGAGTCGACAAGGTATTTTAATAGCTACGGCAGCTTCACGGCAGTTCCTCCTTGATTACTAGAGAGGACTACAATATGCACAACAAAATTGCAAGTGAGACAATGGTTGCGGTCTAACGTTTATAACTAGTATAAAACACTTTGCAATATCGTTTTATCGATGAAGACATCGCACGCAGGGACCGGTCCTTAGAATATCAAGCTCGTATGATGCCGAGCTCGAAATATTTAACATATACAGGGTGCGCGATCTCGAGCTTCGGTATGGAAATATTGAATAACTTTAACAACTAGCAAAATTTAATGTTTGTTGGTGTTTTTTTATTTGATTTTGTCCTTTACAATCTGTTTCAACTGCACTTAGAACACAACATCCAAAAAATGACCACCTTTACGAGCCACACAATATTGTGCTCTTTTTTTCGAATTTTCAATTACTTTTGCTAGCATTTCGGGTGATATTGCCTCTATTTCAGATCTAATGTTGGTCCTGAGCGCTGGGCTCATCTGTAGGTAATAATCGTTGAGTTATTTGCACTTTGTAAGGAAACATGTGAAGATCCTCTTTTAAAATCATTCTAAGAGTGGTTCCTTTTATGTTTAGCTGCTGGGCACGGTGACGATATGACAGATTTGGGCTTTTCAAAACACTCTGATTGACAGTTTCAACAATTTCATTGGAGCGTCTTTTACGAACTGAAACACGTTGATGATTTGCTACAGACCCCGATTCTTCAAAATTGTTAGTCATATTGCGTATGGTGTCATCAGAAGGCACTTTACGGCCGCGGTATTTTCGACGGTATGCACGTTGAGCAAGCACAATTGAACGACCATTTTCCAAATACATGGTGACAATTTCCGCGCGTTCTTTAGGTGTAAAGTTATTCATCGTTAAAATTGTACTGAATTGACGTTTCCAAATTATTTTTTCTCAAGTCCTTCTGACAATGGATAGCAAAGTTATTCAATATTTCCATACCGAAGCTCGAGATGGCGCACCCTGTATGTATATATCTCCTGTCACCTACCGCACGGCTGGATATCACCAAGAAATTAGTACGGTCATCAGAGGTGGAAACCGTTTGATTGTAGGTGACTTCAATGCGCACACGATCTCTAGCATTCAAGCCTGCCAAACGATCATAGAAGACATTTTTTGGCAGAGCAGATAGACCATTCGTCATGCAGCACAGTAAATGATGACAACTCCACCAGGATAGTGGGTAGCTGCAGTAACTCACCTGACCTAACAATTGCTGGCCAGCTCAATAGCATAACCTGGCGACCTATGCTATCGCTGGCATCAGACCGTTTACCCATCATCGTCTCGATTGAAAAACCTGCCCACTTTGTTTCCACGTTCCCACATTAACTTCAACCAAACTAATTGGGCCGGCTTAGCAAAATTCACGCTCTCCCCATCCCCATGATACTTTTTTCATCTTTGACAGTTGTTAAGTAAACAAATTTTTCAAGTTAAAATTATTGAAATTTATTATACAATAAAAATGGTCGAGCTTTACGAACAACATATCGCGAAATTCTTTGGTTTTTTTTTTCTTCTTTTGGTAGAAATAATCGTCCGAATGGGTTGACAATTCAAGGGTTGGTACAAAAATTTCAAGTAACTGGCTTTGTCGAGGATAGAAAAAGAACTGGCAGGCCAAGAACTGGACGTTATGTTCACAATATTGCTGCTGTAGCGCAAAGTGTTGCTAAACAACCTTCAATATCGATATCTCGACGTTCTCAACAACGACGGCATTCATGAATAGACTGCGGATTTTACCTGTAGACCTGTTTATGATGGACATTTAAATGCTGTCGTTTTGTGTTTTTTACCTGTAGACCTGTTTATGATGGACATTTAAATACTGTCGTTTTGCGTTTTAAATAAAAATAGTGAAACCCGAAAGAATCTAAATTTGTCCATGTTTCTTGAAAATAGCATGTCTTTTGAAAGACCCTTTATAATAAAAACAAAAGGAGGATTCTCTGTGTCTAGCTCGTTTGTACAATAGCATGAAATGTAAAAACCCATACTGAAATATGTACGAGAGTAGTACTCACATTGCACGCTGCAAAGTCACAATACAAAAATAAGAACAAACAACTGGCAGAGAGTCGCATTTGTTATGCTACAATTTACGGCCTGAAAATGCAGATGGGTTTCGCTGTTGTACACTTTTCGGATATTGCAATTCTTCAAAATTGTTAGTCATATTGCGTATGGTGTCATCAGAAGGCACTTTACGGCCGCGGTATTTTCGACGGTATGCACGTTGAGCAAGCACAATTGAACGACCATTTTCCAAATACATGGTGACAATTTCCGCGCGTTCTTTAGGTGTAAAGTTATTCATCGTTAAAATTGTACTGAATTGACGTTTCCAAATTATTTTTTCTCAAGTCCTTCTGACAATGGATAGCAAAGTTATTCAATATTTCCATACCGAAGCTCGAGATGGCGCACCCTGTATGTATATATCTCCTGTCACCTACCGCACGGCTGGATATCACCAAGAAATTAGTACGGTCATCAGAGGTGGAAACCGTTTGATTGTAGGTGACTTCAATGCGCACACGATCTCTAGCATTCAAGCCTGCCAAACGATCATAGAAGACATTTTTTGGCAGAGCAGATAGACCATTCGTCATGCAGCACAGTAAATGATGACAACTCCACCAGGATAGTGGGTAGCTGCAGTAACTCACCTGACCTAACAATTGCTGGCCAGCTCAATAGCATAACCTGGCGACCTATGCTATCGCTGGCATCAGACCGTTTACCCATCATCGTCTCGATTGAAAAACCTGCCCACTTTGTTTCCACGTTCCCACATTAACTTCAACCAAACTAATTGGGCCGGCTTAGCAAAATTCACGCTCTCCCCATCCCCATGATACTTTTTTCATCTTTGACAGTTGTTAAGTAAACAAATTTTTCAAGTTAAAATTATTGAAATTTATTATACAATAAAAATGGTCGAGCTTTACGAACAACATATCGCGAAATTCTTTGGTTTTTTTTTTCTTCTTTTGGTAGAAATAATCGTCCGAATGGGTTGACAATTCAAG
Source organism: Anastrepha obliqua (assembly GCF_027943255.1). Lineage (NCBI taxonomy): Eukaryota > Metazoa > Arthropoda > Insecta > Diptera > Tephritidae > Anastrepha > Anastrepha obliqua. The sequence continues at coordinate 11,816,480 of NC_072894.1, forward strand.
GGTTGGTACAAAAATTTCAAGTAACTGGCTTTGTCGAGGATAGAAAAAGAACTGGCAGGCCAAGAACTGGACGTTATGTTCACAATATTGCTGCTGTAGCGCAAAGTGTTGCTAAACAACCTTCAATATCGATATCTCGACGTTCTCAACAACGACGGCATTCATGAATAGACTGCGGATTTTACCTGTAGACCTGTTTATGATGGACATTTAAATGCTGTCGTTTTGTGTTTTTTACCTGTAGACCTGTTTATGATGGACATTTAAATACTGTCGTTTTGCGTTTTAAATAAAAATAGTGAAACCCGAAAGAATCTAAATTTGTCCATGTTTCTTGAAAATAGCATGTCTTTTGAAAGACCCTTTATAATAAAAACAAAAGGAGGATTCTCTGTGTCTAGCTCGTTTGTACAATAGCATGAAATGTAAAAACCCATACTGAAATATGTACGAGAGTAGTACTCACATTGCACGCTGCAAAGTCACAATACAAAAATAAGAACAAACAACTGGCAGAGAGTCGCATTTGTTATGCTACAATTTACGGCCTGAAAATGCAGATGGGTTTCGCTGTTGTACACTTTTCGGATATTGCAAATATCGTTTCGCTTACATTTTGTTGTTGTATCTTTGCATGGGATACAAAACTTTGCAATTCGTGCAATTTTGGCACTGTGTAAGGGTTTTGCAGACTGAGAGCATCACAAATTCCAATAGTCAAGAGCACAACTCGCTCACGCGTCTAATGCAAACAGTGTTGTCTATGCTTTGAGTTACAAATTAGAGCGAAAGGGGGAACTTTTAGTATGTAAATAATGTACGCGTTAGAGATTGCATTGAAACTTTAATCTTTTGATATATATTTTAATTCGCTTAAATTCTTTGGCCAGATTTTTAATTAAGATATTAATTAGAAATAAAGCAAAAAAACTAATTAAAAAGTTTCTAATTTAGTTTTTAAGAATGTAGTTAATTTAAGGGAGGAAACCGGTTTAGATCGATCAAAAAATCAATTTTTTTTATTGCATAAATCGTTAGTATAACTACTCAAGAATATGTGGTAAAAATTTTAAAGCGAAATTCGCATTATTCCCGATTCTATGAGCACTTAAGTGACTGCCCGTCGGTTCCGCACTGTAGCGCGCGTTAGTTAGAACGACGTTTTTCTCGAAACTACTTTTTTTTTAACTGGTGGGAATTCTAGCTTAAAAAGTTATCGGGGTTTTTCAATAAGGGCGGGTAGATGTTGAAATGGAATAAAATGGCGTTTGCTGTGTGGCACGTAGCGCCGTCCTGCTGGAACCATATGTCGTCTAGGTCCATATGGTTCAATATGGGCCATAAGAAATTGGAAGGGTTACCACGTCTACCGAAAAATGGGCGCAATGCGCGCAACGTTTGCGTTAATGAACACTCATTTTGATAATAAAGTTTGATCATTTGAACGTGCTGTTCAATCGTGTAACTTGCCATGATGATTTGGCATAAACAACTGAATAATAAACAAAAGATTTGACAGATGTCACCTAAACAAAATGGCTGCCACAGGGCGCCAAAATCGACCCGCGCCAATTGAAAAACCCTTTATATGAACTAATTCTGGGATTATAATATTATTTAAAATATGTTTTTATAAGCACAATAGATGAAAAAATATGGTATAAAAAACTACTTTGTGTTCAAGCGCCTCAAAAGCATGCAATTTTCAATATATTTTTACTCAAATTAGGTTCATATTCTTAGGAAATACGTTGTTAATAAAAAAAATTGCTGTTGATTTTAGAGAAAAATTGCAACTTCAGGAATTCCCACCAGCAAGACACTCGAAATCCAACGCAGAATCTCTCTTGCCAACAAGTGCTACTTTGGACTAAGTAGGCAACTGAGCAGTAAAGTCCTCTCTCGACGAACAAAACTAACACTCTACAAGGCTCTCATCATGCCCGTCCTAACGTATGGCGCAGAAGCGTGGACGATGACAAAATACGATGAAGCGACGCTTGGAGTGTTTGAGAGAAAGATTCTGCGCAAGATTTTTGGACCTTTGCACGTTGGCAGCGGCGAATATCGCAGGCGATGGAACGATGAACTGTATGAGCTTTACGACGACATAGTGCAGCGAATAAAGAGCCAGCGGCTACGATGGCTGGGTCATGTCGTCCGAATGGATACAAACGCTCCCGCTCTGAAAGTATTCGATGCGGTACCAGGTGGTGGTAGCAGAGGAAGAGGAAGGCCTCCTCTGCGTTGGAAAGATCAGGTGGAGAAGGACTTGGCTTCTCTTGGTGTGTCCAACTGGCGTCGGTTAGCACGAGAAAGAAACGACTGGCGCGCTTTGTTAAACTCGGCCAAAATCGCGTAAGCGGTTATCGCGCCAATTAAGAAGAAGAAGAAGACACTCGGATGGCGATCGTCCATGGACAGCACGCTCTACTGCCACTATCTCCCGCGGAAATAGCTTCAAAAAAATTAAAAAGTGTACCTAGAAATATAAATAAAATATCCTCTAAACTTAAACAATTTCTGATTATTCCTTCTTTGTTCAAAAAATTCTTGGAAAACATCAAAATTTTGGCCTCCTAAACCGAAGAATTATCAAGCTCTTTTTATTGATGTACGTACATATTTTATTAATGCAAAATATGTAACAAAATTAAGGGGGCACTCTAGTGTAGAGGCATGAATTTCACCCGATTTTTAAAGAGCTGTACAAAGGAAACAAAAAATTGTGTATTATCCATTTCCTATCATTTGTTTATTGAGTATGAATTATTACAGTAAAAACTAATCCAAAAACAAAACATTTTAATTGACAAAATTATTCGCAATCAAAGTAGGGGGTTCAACAAAAAAAAGAGGGTGTCCTGGCGTGCATGATTCCAACCCTCCTAAATTATTATAAATGCCGCTATCAAATGAGCCTTGGACAAGATAAAAAAATGTTTTCACAATATGGCGGCTGTTTGAAAAAAAAAAATTTTGTTCTATATTTTTTCAACAATTTCGATTTTTTTAATGATAATTTAATACTAAATGAAAAGTTATAGTTTCGAGCTAAGGTCATCCGATGAAGGAATGTATTAAGAACATACTCCCCAAATTTGAAGTAAATCGGTCCATTAGAACTCGAGATGTCCTTACCGCCAGCTCGAAAAAAGAAACGCGTTCAAAGTTTTCAGACAAGCTTAAAGCGGTCGGATCGGAACCGACGCGATGTCACCAAAAAGGCTATAACTCATGCAATAATAGGAATTTTAAAAAAATCCTCTTATTGACATATTCTTAAACATCTAAACTGTGAAAATAAGCTAACAAAAATTTTGATTTTTTCAAAATTCTGCACTAGAATATCCCCTTAAAGAGTGAAAATGAAATGTAATATATATATTTTCCAATTATTAATTGATTCTTCAAAATTTCGTTCATGTTTATACCTAGTAATTCTTAAGAGATTTCGTAAGCCATCGTTCGCCAGACTGTTGCTGCGACTTGATTGCCTAAAACTGGCGTACGGATTGAGCCCGACCACAGCAAGCCAATAAGCGTTGGCATCACTGCTTTGTAGATTACGCTAGCGTATGTGTGAAAGCAGCGTAGTTTTGGTCGTGTACGTGTGAAAAGAGCAGAGAAAGATTTGGCCCGCGCGCCTATGAAATCATATGAAATGGCCAGCTCTGTTTTGGCGCATTAATAGGCATCTTTCACCTTACTTTTGTGTATTTATTTGTAAGAAATTGCAGGCAAGAAAAACAGCTAACTACGGAGAACTGATTGTAATTTTAACATAAAAATCCTATTAGGGTTTAAGAATTTTTAAGTTTTACGTCATAAGTGCAAAAAGTAACTAATTTAATTTGAAATGTTCCTTTGGTAAAATGCCCTAGAAACACTCAACGTCCATTTCTTATATCGGCCCAGAGCAGCTAAGTCCAAGAACAAAATTCTCGATAGACATCGACTGAAGTTTAAGCGAAGCGCGCTCATAGAATACAATTTAAAACGAGACATACAATATAAAGGGTTTTCCAATAACAGGTGTTATCTATCACTATAGAGATGACTAACGATCTTTTATGGCCATATTGGATGGTATTGATCTGGACAACGTTTATTTTCAAAAAAACGGCGCTACGTGCCACCCAAGCAACGAAAACATTGATCTTTTACAGGAAAAGTTTCCGGACCGTGTTATTTCTCGAAGAGGTGATCACAATTGGCCACCGAGATCTTGTGATTTAACACTTTGTGACTTTTTTCTTTGGGGCCACGTGAAAGAAAAGGTCTACGCCAACAGCCCAGAGTCGATTGAAGACCTAAAAGATAGAATTCGTGAGGCTAACGAGGACATAGGACAGCAACCTTGCAATGCGGTTATGGAAAATTTCATGAAAAGGATATTGCCCTGTAAGCGTGGTCGTGGTGGTCATTTGCCTGATGTTATTTTGCCACTATTAACGGCATACCTTCCTCTTTATAATAAAATAAACATCCGATTATTTATATTAATATAAAAAATAGCATTTTTCTTTGAATATCAAAATAATGCCTCTTATTGGAAAGCCTCAAATCGTTTTTCTTTCATAATAATAAATTACAGAAATAAGTTGAGCCTGTTTTATCATCCGCCTATTTTATCGTCGTCAAATACAAAAACAATTCGGTAGCCTTCAATAGCTTATACAGGGTGCATACGATATCTGAGGGCATGCTTATATGTGGCTATAACTTCCCGAAACTTTAATTTTCCTTTTTGCTCTTTTTCCGATAAGTCATCGAGGACTGCGACTTAACTCAAGAAATCAAGAGACATGCAGTTATTGTCGTTATATGCAATTCACACCGATTTAGAAATTTCTAACTTTCTTAAGTGCGCTCGTTCATAAGGTTCGCCGTGAATTGGAAACATCAGGCGGCGATGCAGAAACTGTTTCAAAACGCAAACAACACGAGGAACGTTCTAGCACTGTCCGTTCTGCAGAATTTGTTCAACAAGTTCAAGCTAGCTATCATTGAGGAATCACTGACTCTTCCAAATCAATCGAGGACCCATGCGAGGAAGCTTATTGTTTCTAAGGGTCTTATCCATCGAGTGATTCATGAAGATCTCCAGTATACATCCTACGTTATGCGCAGAGAACGGTTTATGTCGGAACAAACACGAGAACATAAACAAGTTTAAACACCCTGAAGCTCCTGAGGTGCTATGAACTTTTCCGACGAAAAAAAAAAATTTGCCAAGATCAAAAGACGAAACGCAGAAATGACAGATGGCTAAGTTCACATCCTACAGAAGTTCCTGTTGTCATGCACATAAAGTTCCCAGTCACTTTTATGGTTTAAGGTGTTGTGAGCAACAAAGGACATGTCATGCCACCACACTTCTTTACTCAGGGATTCTGAGTGAATTCTGCTGCATTTATCAGGTTCTAGAGATAGTAGTGAAACCCTGGATTGATAGTGTAAGCCAATACATCTTTCAACACGGCTCTGCCCTTTCACACAATGTGATGCCGACACAAGATTGGATGGCTGGAAAATTCCCAGACCCCATACCCCTAATCGCATATCTCTTTTGAGAAAATATACTTTATTTTAATGCGAACACAACTAATGTGGTATCTTTGTTACCACGCCCTTTGATTCGCATCCACTTTAATTGTCTTGCCCGCTTCCAACTTATACTGCTCGTTGTATGCTTACAAATTTAAGATCACCAGAAATTAGAATTATCCAGTCACTCATTTTTATTTTTCATCTGATTCGTGGTAATATTGATTGCCCTGATCTACTTAAGAGTTTGGCTTCAATATTTTAGTCTCTTTAGAAATGCACCAAGAGGCGCAAATTGTTTTTGCCGACGCTCATTATTTGCATCAAAAAAATTTACGCTGCGCTTTTGACACTTGAAAAAAGTTGAAAGAAAAGTGAGCAGAAAATATTTTTTGTTTTTCGATTTCTATTGTGACAATTTTATTTTAATGTTCCCTTGCGGAATCCTATCTGTGAATGGAGTGAATATCCCGATTACAGTTAGGCTCCATATAGAGGAAAATAACGCTGCTGCACGGAAGAAAAAGAACTTATGGACCGAAGTTGTACAGAAGGAAGTAAAAAAAATAAATAAAGGTATATAAATTTATAGAAATTTAGCGCAAGTGAGGCGGCCGCCGTAGCCGAATGGGTTGGTGCGTTACTACCGTTCGGAATACAGAGAGAACGTAAGTTCGAATCTCGGTGAAAGACCAAAAACAGCAACCACAAAATACTACTGGTACACACTGAACATAGACCTGCTTGAAACATATGGTATTTTTTGGTTTACTGACGAATTTAAAGGAAACTATATTTGACAAACCCTGAACTGGCGGACTGGAGTGACAGTCCTTAGCCGGATATAAATCCGGGTCGTTCCGGTAACGTAGAACCAACTATCGTGCGAAAAGTATACTACTATGTAGTATTTGCCTTTACTCAAAGTTTTTCTGGCATCGGCATAACTGAAGCACACCAATCCTGGCAATTTATTTCATTTTGTTCTAAACTCTAACTCAGCGTTTGCCCATCGTAACATTCATGTGAATAAATTTCGTATATTAAAAGAGTTTCTAGAAACTAAAAGGCAACATTTTATAAGCAAAATATTATGTTTACATTTTATCCATGTAAGTTACTTACTATATAGTGTCCGATATTATTTAATTGTGGGGTGAATTTCAATCCATGGACGATATGATTTGTCAACCCTCATTCCCCTGAGATTTATTATATAAACACATTGAACTTATCCAATTAGTTATTATTCGAAAGATACAGAAATAAATCAGCTTTTGCTACTATATCACAACAGAAAGAATGCAAAAGGTGCGGCCAACATCAGACCGCTAACCGGCTCTAAGTGATTTTAAAGGAATCAGCTCCACAATGATTGAGAAGAGCAAACTGCATTCGGAGGCTTGATATTAATTTGTGCTTCAACAATTTAACACGCGGCACTTCGTTTGCGTTAGTTTGATTACTTTAAAACTCACAAATCACAATATTACCAAGCCATATGTAATTTCTCCTACTTTTGTTTGTTTTGTATTGCGAAGGGAGCTGACGTCAGAGTAAAGCAACAGTCTTTAATGGCGCCACCCTCAGTACTCAATTCGCTTTGGAATCACCTGTTATGCTGGCGTAACAGGGGACGGAGCAGCGTTTTGTTTTCGACAGAGATCGGCAAAACTGAGATTGTGTTGATGATACACAAAATCAAAATCAAGAAGCATGCGCTCATGCTACCATACTACGTTGCTCTCTCTGTATTCAACCAACCTCATACTACACATGTTTTTGTTGTTGTTGTAGCATTTCATCAAACCCTGACAGTGCATTGTAGTCACTGATCGTCATCGTCTAACTCGTGTAACGGTAGGCCCAAGAAACACCAATTCGACGGGTTGGGTCCAGAGCGAGAAGGGTGTTAGGCGAGTGGGTTTAGTGGGGCATGTGAATAGGTGGTTAATTTCGTGCGGGCTACCTTCACATGCCCAACATATCGCACCCTAAATACAAAAGGGTCACAACTCAAAATGTCCCTTCTGCTCAAATATGAACGAGACGTTATCAATAAAACGGTCCGCGGATGACATATGGCAAAAATAATTTTTTTGTTTTTTGGTAGGACTGTTATAAGCTTACATGACAAATTTCAGCGTGATATATCACATAGTTTGTTTTCTGTGCTACTGTAAACAAGTCAAGCTCGAGTGTGGAAAATTTTGAGTTGTGACCCTTTTGTATTTAGGGTGCGATATATTAAGTATGTCGCGGTCAATTCTGATAAGTAGGTGTTGTTTAATCTGCTACAATATCTAGAACGTACTTGAGCCACAGTTACGCGGGTCTCTTCGTCTGCGAAGGGTGGTGGTTACACTGCGACACAAGTTGTTTTCATTTACCACTCTCTCTCTCTCTGTCAAATCTTCTATGACGTAAGAGATAAAGTTGTGCTGCGCACACTGACCGAAGTATCGTAGTCCCTTACCGCAGCCCGTAGGGAATAAAAAATTGAGCAAGACGTATCCCGTAGAGAACAACTGCGTTCTTTTAGTAACATATTTGGACAATACATCGGTTTGTGTGTGTATGTGTTTGGTTGTATCTACACAATGTTGCCATTGATATTTTTGCATACACACTTTTTCACACATCCGCGTTATCAGTTACAATTTTCCATTGTTTAATAAACCAAAGCCAAAAACCAACAAATCCAAATAGTTCATTTATCCTGAGATAAAACCTACGATACTACCAAGAATGATAGAAAGAAGATTGCGCCCATCAAGAGTGTGTGACGTCACGTTTTTCCGGGTTGTGCAGTATTGCCAACCATTTGCTCTTCGCAATAAATTTAGTACTTTTTTGTACCGAAAATGCAAAAATTTTGAAGTTTCGTGTTTGTTTCTTTTTTTTTAATTTAAAGCTACCGAAACTTTACGTTAAAAAAACTGTATTTTTAAACAAAAGAAGGTTAAAAAAGGTCACTCCGAGAAGATTTTAGAGCTAATGAAAATTTGTTGATTCTTATAAAATTTGATATTTTGAAAGTGTGAATTAAAGTTGTTGCTCCTTTTAAGGTTATGCAAGAATATTAAATCTTTTTCCCTCAACTCTTCTTAAGATTGAAAACCTTTTTACACATTTTAAAAAGCGTTTGAACTTACTGAATGCGAACCATAGAGGTGTAATCGTTTCTCCCGGTCATCAATTCTTAGTGGGACATAGGACATTAAGCAAAAAAAAAAAAAAAGATACTAAAGAAACCATAATGACATTTTTACAAAAAAAGTACCTTATCTACTTACATAACCTCAAATATAGCAAAAAAGTCGTTCTCTTAACAAAAGAGTTTCGCTTAACAAAAAACAAACTAATAAATTAAATTATACATAATCATAACACATTTATTTAAAAAAAAACGCACATTTTAAAAATAATTTGTCACGCATACAAAGTTCATCTTTCAATACAGATTTGGTGTTTATTTCCCTTAAATTGGCATTTTAGTGCGTTTTTATATCCAAAGCGAGGCAACACTGCAGTAGCGAGAGAGAGATTGCCGAAAGCAGAAGAACACCAACAACACCTGCAATCGGGGGCAATGCCACCAGATGTTAAAAAAAAGTAAAGCTAAATAAAACTGAGTTAATTATTTAACTAATTTTTAAAAAAATATATATTTTACAAAATTATAAACGTTACATTTTAATTAGAACAGGCTAGAAAAATGTCATGAAAAAAGAACTAAAACTCCGAACCTAAATAACAAAAAAAAAATGCTAAATCAAGGTACGAAAATGGTAATCTGGCCATACTGGTGCTAAAACCACATAACTCGTTGTCAAATTCTCTAAGAGCAAAGTAACGGGACCACGATAGGCGCCATCTCATTATTCTTTCCATCATGCGATACTACGATACGGAAGGGAAGTAATTTCTCATTTACATGGGGCTCTCATTAGTTTGATCGTAACAGCTGACAGGGGACTGCTTTTATGTCGGTGAGTGTTCGCAGCATTACTCTCACAACTTTGCTTCGGATGACCAAAGTTTAGGGCTCTTCTCTTCGCCAAGCGTTAGCAAGTGGCGAATAGATGGAGCAACTGGCATAAATGAAGATATATTGACAACGCGGGAATAGAGCCGCCTTAAGTTACATGTGTTGGTAAGGCAGTGCGATATACCAGTCTAATGAGCTATGGTTGTTGTTGCTATCGCATGCAAATTTTTCGTCAATTTAATCGAGCATAGAGATAGCGAGTGGGGAAATAACCTCTTATAATCTACCGTCCATGCTACTATACTACTTATAACAGCGTATACTACATAAGAGTAGTAAGCCAGATTCAAAAGCAAAACACGTAAATATAAATTTTAAATAAGATCACAGGCCTTGCTAACTTGCTAAATTTTTTTTTTAATGCTGAGGAGACATTATTTCTGATACATTTAATTTCAAAATATGTATATAAAAAAAAACGTTGCTACAAAAACGAGAATTGAGAAAAATTAATTTGCTCTCACCCTACGGTGCCCCTCATTATGTATGTAGTTGGTGTTGAATATCTGTGCTTTTACTTTTATACGTGTTTATTGTATGCGGCTATGTGTAGCTATGTATGGACATGCCTATGTGTGTGAACTACGCTTTCGGCACAACCCTTTCGATTATTCTACCGGTGGGTATCTTCATATTATATGTATAGGTATATGGTATATATGCGAATATGTACGCTCACATGCGTTTATGTATGTATGGACCATATGATATGGCTTGAATTTTTGCTTTAACAGCGGCTCCAAAAAGCAATACCATGGTTCCTGAATTGAAATAGATTCTCAACCACTACACACTATCCAACCCAATCACGGGTAAGTGTTAGTTTTCAAAGATTTTTAAGAGATCTTGAGAGTGTAATCGAGTTGCTATGCAGTGCAATATACAAAATATTTTGCAATCAAAGCTGTTTTCTTGAGCTAGAAAAAGAAAAATTTTGGTTATCGCCGAGTTCACAGTAATAAACGACTAAATGCAATGATACAAATGAAATTAAAAAAAGAAAAAAAGAATATGCAGCTAATTCAAAAGAGCTTCTAGAATTTATTCTGCTTTACTCAAACATCTGATGTGCCGGCAAAACTTCAAAAGATAAGACAAATTTTGAACGTTTTTTGTTTAACTCATCGCTGTAGCTCTTAAAATGAGAACATATTTAGATTTAGAGATTTTGAAATTACTTTTGATTACACTGGATCACAAATTTCAGCTTTTTTTCTGCACCAGAGACGCCGTTATGAAATTCCTATGTAAAATCACCGTCTGATTCCGAAAATCAAGGTTATTTTTTATTCTATGGTAACGTTTTTGAGATATTTACAAATTACCGTTATTTCAAAAAAAAAAAAAATTCGGCTCACTTAATCATATATATCTCGAAAACGAATTGAGCGATTCCAAAACCGTTGAAAGCTTTTAAAAGGTAATAAAATTTGCTATAAACTGTGTGTAAAACACTTTTTGCTAGGCCCTGCAGATTTAAAGATAACGAGCTATCATAACGGATTTTTTTAATTTTTTTTGTAAAAATATAAAAAAATTTGTACTTTGAGAGAAAGGATCTCGAAAACTTTTTACTTTTTCGTATATTTTTTGTTTTCACTCTAAGCTCCGTTTTATTACAAAAAAAATAAACTTTGATTAAACAAAATCGATGAACTAATACAAAAGTTACAAGCATTCAAGTAAATATATCCATTTAATACTTAACACGTTCCCTGTCCCAATACAAAAATGCAAAATTGACCGTCAAGTCCAACAAGGTTTTTTCTGTAGTCATAGGATAGCTTTAGTAATAATAATAACTAAAAAAAAAAACGGATGTAGGGTATTTCTACCTGAAACACATATGGTCCATTTTTGCTTCTGCATGTTCATGAAACACATGTGGTTCAGGGAATTTTTTCTATGCTGACACACATATGGCTCAGGAACGTATCAGTGCTTATCAGGCGCACGTTTCCTGAACCATATGTGGCTCAGCGGACAGGGAACGTGTTAAGTACCCTACTGGTAATATGTGTTAGTATTCGCAGATCAGTTAGTTTCAGGTAGATTTTGGAAGGGTTATTAGATACAAAAAATTGTTAGTGTCGTTATCTCAAGCACAGACACATTTCAAGCAAGATCATATGTTTAAGGCAGGTAGTGTTTTCTATGTATAACTAGGGAACCTTTTTGTATAGGTAGGTGATCTATGTAAGTATAAATAATAGTACATGTGCCTCGTTCCTTCATAATTTCTGCAAGGATCGCCGGATACTGTTCATTTTTTAATTGCAGTTTATAATCCGTCATTTGCTTAAAAATATAATATGAATAAAAGGGCGCGAGAATTTGAGTGTAAAAATGATCCAGATATGTTCTGTTTCATCTGCGGGGAGTTTATCGTTAAAAGGATGCGACGTGTGTTTTCAAATCCTTTGAAATTTGCATACCATAAGTGTTATGGAATTGAGCCTAGAAACAATGAAAAACCATGGACACCGAATACTGTGTGCACCACATGTCGAGTCGAATTGATATTTTCGGAAACCGGAACCAAAAGGTACATCATAAAAATTAGGAGTTTGCTCTCTTTTAATGCATATCTGACAAGTTTCTTAAACTATCTATTTAGACGACATATGAAATTTATTACACCAATGAAGTGGAGGGAACCAACTTGCCATTCAACGGACTGCTATTTTGGACTACAAAAGTATTTGGGGTTGGAAAGTCAAGAAAAGTAACCTATGCGAGCGTATCTACAGTGTCATTACCAGAACTAAATTCAACGGAAGCTAGATTGCCAGCATCAAATTTAACTTTAGTTCCGGCTCCAGTTTCATTGTCAACAGCAGTATCTGATTACGCGGCATCATGTTGTACTGAATTGCAAACGGAAAACGAAAGAAACCCTTTGTCACAAGCACAACTCAATGATTGGATAAGGGATTTGGAATTGTCAAAAGAAAAGGCCGAACTACACGCCTCTCGTATGCAACAATTTAAATTTGTTTCATCCGATGTTAAGGTAACATATTATAGGACTCGTCACGAACAATTCTCCCAGTACTATACGAAGAAGGACAGTATTTGTTATTGCAAAAACATTGCTGGTCTATTTAAACAGTTTGGTGAACCATATGATTCAAAAGAGTGGCGATTGTTCATAGACGCCAATAAATTAAGTTTAAAGGCCGTATTATTGCATATTGGCAACCAAAAGCCATCTATCCCGATCGCGCATGCAGTAAATACGAAGGAAACATATGAGACAATGCAAAAATTGCTTAAATTAATTAAATACGAAGAACATGATTGGAAAATATGTGCCGATCTAAAAGTCGTTGGAATGCTATGTGGTCTACAATCTGGATACACAAAATACTGTTGCTTTCTATGCAAATGGGATAGCCGGGCACGTCAAGACCACTACATCATAAAGGATTGGCCAGAACGAATCGAGTTTCAAGTTGGGGTGGATAACATAAAATACTCACCACTTATAAAGAAGGAAAAAATAATTCTACCTCCGCTCCACATCAAGCTCGGCCTTATCAAAAACTTTGTCAAGGCTTTGGACAAAGAAGGCGAAGCTTTTCATTATTTGAAAACAATCTTTCCACAGATTTCAGAAGCAAAAATAAAGGAAGGGATTTTTGTGGGGCCGCAAATAAGGAAAATAATGGCCAATACCCATTTCAAAGAATTATTGTCACCAGTGGAGGCAGCGGCGTGGGACTCTTTTGAAAAGGTCGTTACTTCTTTTTTAGGCAAACACAAAAGTCCTAACTTCGAGCTGATAGTAAACGATTTAATCAAAAACTATGCGGAAATGGGTAAATAAAAAACACATATAAGACCATTTTCTCAGTTAACTTTAAAACTAAACAAAAAGTTTGAAAGCAAATTTTTAAATTTACATGAGAACATATAGCCCTTAATCTGAATTTATTGCCCTGCTCCGAACAAACAAGAACCACCAAAATTTGTTCTGAATTGGAAGATTAATCCAGCCTAAGAAAATTATATGCTAATGTGTCACTTATGTATTTATCTAATTCCCTTTTTAATTTTCTTTCAGGAGTAAATATGTCTTTAAAAATTCATTTTCTGCACTCCCATTTAAATTTTTTCCCGCAAAATCTTGGCGACGAAAGTGATGAGCATGGCGAAAGGTTTCACCAGCAAATGCAAATGATTGAAAGTAGGTATCAAGGATTCTGGGATGTCGCTATGATGGGTGATTACTGTTGGTTTCTCATAAGAGAAACCGATCCTTCTATAAATAAGCGTCAAAACAAGACACATAACTTTTTCAATTATAAAATAAGATCATAGAGTTAAGACAGAATCATATGTACATATGGTATTATTTGTAGGGTACTTAAGTATTAAATGGATATATTTACTTGAATGCTTGTAACTTTTGTATTAGTTCATCGATTTTGTTTAATCAAAGTTTATTTTTTTTGTAATAAAACGGAGCTTAGAGTGAAAACAAAAAATATACGAAAAAGTAAAAAGTTTTCGAGATCCTTTCTCTCAAAGTACAAATTTTTTTATATTTTTACAAAAAAAATTAAAAAAATCCGTTATGATAGCTCGTTATCTTTAAATCTGCAGGGCCTAGCAAAAAGTGTTTTACACACAGTTTATAGCAAATTTTATTACCTTTTAAAAGCTTTCAACGGTTTTGGAATCGCTCAATTCGTTTTCGAGATATATATGATTAAGTGAGCCGAATTTTTTTTTTTTTTGAAATAACGGTAATTCGTAAATATCTCAAAAACGTTACCATAGAATAAAAAATAACCTTGATTTTCGGAATCAGACGGTGATTTTACATAGGAATTTCATAACGGCGTCTCTGGTGCATTTTGGCTGTAAACCAGTGTTATTGATGCGTGGTTATTAAGGTAACAATTATTTTGGCTAAACTTTCCATTACTACAACGATATATTGGGTGGTGGAGGGGGAGGGGTTGTGGCACCGCTCACCACGCCTAATAGAAAGAGCAAGGTCAAACCATAATAACGATAAAAGTCCCAACCTCCTAGGGTCCCTATAGAACCCCCAGGATAAGCTTAAAAATTAGGTTTTTTACGACCGTATTTGCATCTTGTACTGAGACATCGTTGAAGAGAAACGTATAAAGCAATTGCTAACCCAGCAAGCATTTAACTTAGGTTTTATAATTCATACTATTTATGAAAATTTTGTGTTATCGTAAAATTTATAAATGACCGTGACGAAAAATTCATTATTTTTATAAAATTTTTTTTTTTTTTTTTTAACATGAATGTATTAATTTTAAAATAAAAAAAAAATCAAACAAATTTTGGGGAAAAACCCCACGCGATTTTCAGTATTTGCGAAAATTTATATTTAAAATTAAAAAAGCGCTTTTTTATAAAAATATTTTTTTTTGTAACATGTACAGAGTGGGCCATATAGCGTTTGCTTTTTGAACCACCTATTTTTTTGAGAATGATAACACAAATGACATGTCAAATGTGTTCATAATTTACTTAAAGGTTTGACATTTACGAAATAGGACGCTATACGCTATACGCTATACGCTTGAACAAAATTGGGAAATATTGAAAACCTATTTCCAAAGTGGGGAGTCTTCTTCTTCTTCCACCATTACAGTAAATGGCGAGCGTTACCGTGACATGCTCAACGAGTTTTTGTTCCCAAAAATTGAAGAGGATGACATGGACGACATTTGGTTTCAACAGGACGGTGCAACTTGTCACACTTCCAAAGTTACACTTGAACTTTGGCTACCGTTTTTGAAAACCGAATAATCAGCCGAAATTCCGATATCAATTGGCCGCCTCGGAGCTGTGATTTAAGCCCGTTGGACTATTTTTTGTGGCGGCCGTTAAGGACAAATGCTATGCGAACCATCCAGAGACGATTGATGCTTTAAAACACGAAATCGAAGTTGCCATTCATGAAATTGGAGCCCAAACAATCGAAAATGTGCTTAAAAATTGGGTTGATCGAATGGCCTACTGTAAAGCCAGTCGTGGCAGTCATTTGAACGATATTATTTTTTATTCATAAATGACAATGTTCAATCTTCAAAATAAAAAAAAAAAGTTTGAAAAAATATTAATTCGTTTTTTTTTTTTAGCCGATTCAAAAAGCTAATTTTACATGGCCCACCCTATATATACATATGTGCATTTTTAAACAAAAAGGGCCGCCAAAGATGTTTTGGTCCAAATCTTCGCTTTTTATAAAAATATTTTTTTATCACGATTTTTATTCCATATTTTAACTTTTTTTTAATATTTTATTGCGATTTTTTATTCCAAATTTTCAGGTTTTTCTTTAAATATAATTTTATCGTGATTTTTAGCTCAAATTTTCACTTTTTCTTAAATATTTTATTGCGATTTTTTATTCCAAATTTTCACTTTTTTTTTTTGAAAATATTTTATTACGATTTTTTTAGTCCAAATTTTCACTCTTTTTGAAAAGAATGATTTATCGGTTCATCGCGCGATTTTTTACTCCAAATTTTCATTTTTTTTGAAAATATTATTTTATCGTGATTTTTAGTTCAAATTTTCAAAATAAAAAAAAAGAAGTTTGAAAAAATATTGATTAGTTTTGTTATAGTCCATTCAAAAAGCAAATTTTACATGGCCCAACCTATATATAATATACATATGTGCATTTTTAAACAAAAAGGGCCGCCAAAGATTTTTTGGTCCAAATCTTCGCTTTTTATAAAAATATTTTTTTATCACGATTTTTTATTCCATATTTTAACTTTTTTTTAATATTTTATTGCGATTTTTTATTCCAAATTTTCAGTTTTTTCTTTAAATATTATTTTATCGTGATTTTTTAGTTCAAATTTTCACTTTTTCTTAAATATTTTATTGCGATTTTTTATTCCAAATTTTCACTTTTTTTTTTAATATTTTATTACGATTTTTTTAGTCCAAATTTTCACTGTTTTTGAAAAGAATGATTTATCTTTTCATCGCGCGATTTTTTACTCCAAATTTTCATTTTTTTTTTGAAAATATTATTTTATCGTGATTTTTTAGTTCAAATTTTCACTTTTTTTTTTAATATTTTATTGCGATTTTTTAGTCCAAATTTTCCCTGTTTTTGAAAATAATGTTTTATCGGTTCATCGCGCGGTTTTTATTCCAAATTTTCACTTTTTTTTTTAATATTATTTTATTACGATTTTTTATTCCATATTTTCACTATTTTTGAAAATAATGATTTATCGATTAATCGCGCGATTTTTTATTCAAAATTTTCACTTTTTTGAAAACATTATTTTATTGCGATTTTTTAGTCCAAATTTTTACTTTTTTTGAAAATAATGTTTTATCGGTTCATCGTGCGATTTTTTATTCCAAATTTTCACTAGTTTTTAAATAAAGAAAATTAAAATTAAAGTTTAATTTAGCACTTTTAAAAACTACAAAAGTTCTATCGAACCTCATTGTTGGTTGACTGGGTTTTTTCGGTTTCGCTTTATTCTTCTCTCTCTCGCATCGTTCCTTTAACAGTTCGTCCCGCAGATTTATTTTGCACGGTATTACAAACGTTTAGAAGAATATTTGTAAAAATAGAATTTTAATAAAATTCGTAGTATTATTGAGTAAAAATAGCTTTAAATCAAATGTGCAATTGATAAAGAGTGTTTATGAGTGAATATTGTTACTTTTCTGTGTTTGTTTTTAAGTAAAATAAGCGTCTGTAATAGGGCATTTTTTCAAGCTTATACAAAAATTGAACATTTTTAACGTAAAATTAAAAAATGTACTATAAATCAAAAGGCTGATATAGTGGCTACATTTGTGTGTTATAATTTTTAAATTCGATCCACGCACTTAGCCATTATAAGCAAATTTATCAGGGTAGCAATGGAAAGCCATTATTTTATTTCAATGAAACGCAGTGAAATGAATCTCTATTGAAATGAACATACCGAAATTTTTGTAATTTTTAAGACTCCAAAAAACAAAAAGTTATCTTTGAGTCATGAGACTAGATAGATAGATGCATTTATTTTTCACAAAAAATCGTACAGATAAACAGATAAAATATCTAGAACAATTTTTTTTGTTGTAAATCTGCTACCCACCACAGCGACATATCTGCTGATGAATAATCGACCGATTTTTTTTTTCAGAAGTACCTGAGCAGCCCAATCAGTTACGCCAGTGGCATGTGTTACGTCAGGGGAAGCAATTTTTTTTATTATTGTCATTGAAAAAAAAAATATTTTAATAAAAAAAATAAAATATATGTATTATTTTTATATTTCTTATTTATATATATGTATATTATATATAAATACTATATATTTTTTTTGTGAATAAAGAATTGATCTGATGAATAAAAACGATTTTCAATTGATACCAATTGTTCAATTCTTCAATTTTCAACGCCTTCAATTTTCATGTCGCTAGACCAGGAAGGTGCCTTAAGGGGTTACGCCACTCTAGCTACTGTAAAAAAAGCAGTTTTTTAAGGATTTTTTTTACATTGAAAGAAAGGTGCTAGGAAAAAACTTTTTAAGTATACTATTAAGCATGTATTTAAGTGTAATTACAAATATTTTTATTGAAAAATATTACAAAATGGCGCCTTTGGAGTGAATCTCTGAACGCGCCCTGCGAAAAAGGCACTTCACGGCACGCAGTACAACTGACGTAAATGTCCACCTAAACCAAATTAAAAAAATTCTTCTTAATCGACGTGAGTATAGCTGTAGAAATACGTACGGGATTTTAGAAATATTGAAATTTGTGTATTTTGCAGATGTTTGAAGTCAAAAGTAGAATTTTTCATCTAAAATGGAACCGTTAATTGTTTATAAAAATTTTTCTAATTAATTAATAAAAAAATCCGTACGTATTTCAGTGCGGAATAATGTTCTAAAGATCCTTGTACAATTACAAGTGAAAATATTAAAAATTGTTTGTGTTATGCTGCGTGCAGTTTTGAAAAATCACGTTTTGAGATAAACACGGTTGAAATTTGAAATAGTCGTGTCAGAGACGTCAGAGGCGCTCGCGCAAAAGTGCGAAATATTAGAGATAAACATTTTTTTCACGCATAGGACTTTTTGTTTTATATTCTAAAGAGCTTAAAGCATCTTTTAAGCAAAAAAAAAAAATTTCGATATTTTGAAAATCCTAGAGTGGCCTAACCCCTTAAGCGGACACTCAGTGCATGCCACATATCTTTGAATATTTTATATCTTTTTAAATTTTTTTCTCTTGAGAGGACAACCTTCCCATAACATATTATGAACTTTTTTTCGTTCAACTATAATGCAACTACTTCTGGTTTTAAAAACCCATAAAATTAAAAAAATATGCATGGCATCATTAAAATAACTTTGACCTACACTATGGGTCAGTTCTTTAAATATTCTATACGGACTGTTTAGTGCACTATGCCAGATTTTAAGCAAGTTAGTAGTGTTAATACAATTTAGAAATATTTCACTTTTTTCTGCCCACTTGCTTTGTTCGAGCACTGTTTCGTCCCATTTCAAATCTTAATCCAATATTATTTGATTTAAAATCTTAGCCCAGAAAATATTTCTTTTTAAAACTATTTTTGTTTAGAGGCGTGGGAGCCTCAAGGCTTCATATGCAAGGATGGTTTTTTTGGATATAAATTAAGTATAATGCAGGCATGTAAATATGAACACAATCGATAGGTGTTCCTAAATAAATAACATAAGTAGGCGAACACAACTTGGGTGCTTAAAACGTATCTTAAGTCACAACACTATTGCTCCCATAGCATAAAACAGATAATTGGCGCGTAGACTTTTGTTAGGTGTTTGGCCGAGCTCCTCCGCCTATTTGTGGTGTGCGTCTTGATATTGTTCCCCAATTAAAGCGGGGCAGAATACACTCGTAGGTTTGCCATTGCCTGCCGAGTGGTGACGGATATTAGAAAAAAACTGTTTCCATCATTTTGCTGTTTCATGCACAGAGATTTCAACCTGCGAACGGCAGTCACGCACGAAGTCATTCGGGAGCCAAAAACACTACTTTATTCACTTCGTCTATAAATGGGTGTGGCGAATTCAGAAATCTTTATAACGCACAACAAGACGAAATAATATTCTTCTTCTTCTCAGCTTTCAAGGGGCATCTAAAGGGGTAGTCATTGTTATGGAGATTTTAAGTCTGTTCATGGAGCAAATAGTTTCTGACAATTGTTACAAATTATCACCTTTTGGTGTTCCTGTACGCAAAAAACTTGCAAAGTAGGGGAAAGTGAGAGAGCAAAATGACATTTAATTTTGAGGGGAAGTTGCAAGTTTTTACTGGATTAATTTTTAACTGTAAGAATTTGCAAGTGAGAAAAACAGCTGATCGCAAAGTAAAGAAAAAAAACGAATTAAAATTTGCGCATTGCAATTGCTAATGGAATATTCTTCATCTGACAGCCATGATGAAATGGAACAAATTATTGTGGACACAATGAAATCATGTGATTCCGAAGCTCGTTATTTTGCATTTTATTTGCTTAATTTTTTTTTTCTAATTTAATACGAGGTAGCTCAAGTGAGAAAATGTTTAATTTTTGTGATTTTTCCTGCCAACAATTTAATCACCTGTTCGTAAAACTTGCGAATTGTTACTGGTTTTGCGTTCATGTACTTTTTTTCGATATTATTCTCTTTGAGAGCGAATACTGGGAAATTATCATAAGTTATTGGATAATTTTTACATGAACAGACCTTTATGTAGTATATCGGTGTTTATTTTACTTCCACACAAAAAAATTGTTGTATTTAGTGTTTAAACATCTGATGAGGGTCTACTTTGAATGCCATATCGATAATCTAAGATAGCAGTGTTTTATAGAAGTTTCATATTTCGAAAGAAAAACATTTTTTTGTCCTGCTGCTTAAAAATCATTTCAGGCATATGCCTTCAACATAACGGCTTTTAACGAATCGAACGTTTTCTCTACGTGAATCATTTTCAAAAACGTTATGAACTAAGAGGTTTGCCTTTGCCTTTACCCATCGAAGAGCGACTGCTGTTAAACAAATATTTTTCTATAATAGAATATTTAAAATCCACGAAACCTGTACTTACTGCCAATGTGCACTGTCTTATGGTTTATAAACCACATTCAGTTGTATCATATTTCATATATGAGCCGTTTTCGTTGAAAGTGTTGTAAGTCCAATTCAACAAAAAATTAGTTAATGATAAAATGAACTTACTATGAACTTTTTATTTATAAACTTTTTCCAAACAAAAATCTGTTAAAATTTTCATGGGCTTTAGCATTACAAATTTTCCTAGTTCATGAAGTTACAAATATAATTTCTTTGAAAATGGTGTAAGTCTACTTTCCTCAAAGACATACAGCTATTTAGTTCAAAATTGTGCTACATAATTTCTTTAGTGCATTTTTATATGTGTAGCAACATTGTAAATGACATAAACATGTTTATCGTTTCCCGGAGTTTCGGTTTTCCCCGTTTATAAAGTCATCCAGGGGTGCTCAAGAAATTTTCTTCTTGTTGCTTGAAGCATTTAGAAAATGAAACCACAACATGTAATAGCCTACGGCGACAAAATAGCAATTAATAGGAATAGGCTTTAATGTGGCTTAAAGTTCTTCAGTCCTCCAAGAACGTCGTAGAAATTATCGACTATAAATTTTTATATTCTGGGCACTCCATATACCAAATGATACTGATTTCGCAACTATTGAGAACTATCCGTCTTCAAGGGATGAAAACGCCCACAAAGCCAAGGAAATGGTGCTGCAAAAACATCATTTAAGTTTGAGGGAGGTAGTTGTGGAAAGAAAACTCATGGATCTTGCACCATGATAACGCACCGTCTCACAAGGCTCATATTGTGAACACTTTTTTGACCAAAAACTCGACAAATATCATCGAACAACCACCGTATTCACCGGATTTAGCCGCCTGTGACTTTTTACTTTTCCCAAAACTTAATTTGCAACTCCGCGGACGCCGCTTTGAGTCGATAGAGGCCATTAATAAGAATTCGCTGAAGGAGCTGAAGAAGAAGATCGTTGGTAGATGTGTATTGCTTGGAATGGAGCCTATTTTGAAGGCGACAAATTTAATTTTGATGATAAAACAATAATTTTGCGTTTTGTTGAACAATTCCTGGTACTTTTTTGGTAGAATTTAATTAAAAAAAAATTGTATAAAAAATTGGTTTATTTCAATTGAAATCCCGTAGTTAACATTTTGTAAATGTAGGATTTTTACTTATTGCTGACTGAAAGTGGTGTAAGTCCTTTTACAGTCATTCATAGTATACATTTTTTGTTAATCGCAATAAAAAAATTATTACATTTATAAATTAAAATCAATTTAATCTTCATATAAAATAAAATGCACCATTTTCAGAGAAAACGGCTCATATTACACCTATGTGAAAATATTAATTTAAAATACCACATAACGCATCATATTGCACGAAATTTTTTTTGTTTTTTTTTTTATTTACACGCAACATTTCAGTGTATTTTTTGATTTTAATCAACGCGCGTTATGAAAGACTTGAAACTTAACCCTTTGAGGACGAGTGTCGGCATATAGCCGCCCAAGTCGTTTTACCGTTCCAGACGCGTGTCGGCATATAACCGCCCAAATTAGTTCGTATCGGACAGGCTCGTAACGTCTGTCATTCTAAGCGATAGGATACGCATAGGTATAGAAAAGAGTCACGTTTTCAATCAAAGACATTAGGGGCCATTAGCGATGAAGTCTTATCTTCCTTATAATGTAAACTTACGATGTGAGACGACGGTAGAGTCAGACGTTTCCACGACATTCGGTTCTATGTTACCGAAACGACCTGAATTTATATCCGGCCAAGGACTGTCACTCCAGCAGCATTCCCCCGTATGTAAGTATGGGGAATGTTTATGCTGCTACAACAACAACGATAGAGTCAGAAGGAAAATTCTTCGATTCAGTCTCTCAGTGTCACTGCCAGAGAAACCAGCAGGATTTTTATATATTTTATCCTATCCACGATGGCTAAGCGATCTAGAGATGAATAATATTATTTTGAAACTGACGGCATTACTTCGTCAAGTAGAAGTGAAATCCGTTATTGATTTTATGAAAATTTTCTCTTGTGTTAAATAAAGCCTTAGTTTTTATAACTTGCAACGTATTTATTTTCTTTACTGCGCACTGCGATACCTCTCGTCCTCAGCGCCGTTCGCCCGTCGAGCGCCTCCGTCCCCAAAGGATCAACTGCATTATACTACTCGAAAAATTTAATCGACCAAAAATTCTGACTAAAAAATTTTAAATTTTTAAGAGAATTTGCCGAATGCTTATATTTTATATTTAAGAAAATATATGAAACAGTTTTTTTTTATAAAAAAACTTGTACTTTTGAAATAAATATAATACTTGTAAATATCTAAGTGGTGCACACTTTCTTTTGACGCTGACAGAATATACAAATTACGGAATTATGAATGTTACAAAACTTGGTTATTTAGCGTGTTGCTTTCAAAAATTATGGAATATCTATATACCATAGCCACTAACGAGTCCGTCAACATCACTAGAAACCATACGTCTCAACGCCTCAACGAGTTGGTTGTTCATTAGATGGAGCGTTTCACCAATTATGCTGCTGGTCAATTACTGGCGCATAAATGTGAAAACTTACAATGGTTGAATGGCTGCACACGCGGCTATACAAAGATTAATATACAAATACGCTTACTAACGCATCCATATGTTTATATGTATGTACATATATACATCATTACTTGGCATCTAGTATGCACTTATATATCGTTCATGTGCTTATATACTACAACGTAGCCAAGTAAGGTGTTACATTTCCATTTGTAATTTGTAGGAGCTTCTTCCTCTTAGATCGCTTAAAAATATTTCGCTTGTTTTAAATAACTATGTACGCTTCCTACGAAGAGGAAAATGAACAAAATTTTTCAAAATTATTTTAGAATTTAGCACAATCCTCACTTAAACTATTCCACCAAGAAAAATCTTAGGTACTGCTTTTGCCCCCAATTTGATTTGCATCTATAGAGCTTTCAAGAGCCTAAAGATCATGAACGTCAAAAGAAAAGAAATCGAAGTTGATTAAAGAAAAATTATTTTAAGGTTGTGGAAGTAGTGCAAAAGTTTTCGCGAAATAGGAACACCGTCGGAAGAACACATTCCTCCAGAGAGTCATTAAAAACTTTAAAGTAAGTGGAGATTACATCGTCCCCTTAGTATAACAATAGCCTATGTGCTCATAGGCTATTATTTTTTTATTGAATATTTGGATTCTCCATCGTCGATTTTATATGTGGTCAAAATTTTGTCAAATTCTAGTTCCACAAAGTGGGTCAAAACGTCAGTCAAAAAATAATAAATATTTACAGACATAACGAGATTTGAGTGAGAGCTACTTTCGACAAAAAGTTTGAAATTCATTTTCTCAAAACATCAAAAAATTTATAGGCTATTTTAATACTAAGGGGACGACATATCTCGTCCACGAACTGGTCGACCTCCACTAATTATTGCACAAATCGGGAGGAAAGATATGTATATCGTGCAGCACGTACAAAATAACACAAGGGTTTAAATCCTATGGAGCATCTATGGGATTTATTGGGGAGTAAGTTTCGCCAGCATACCGTTACATCCAAAGCATTGCTCAAGAAACGTTGCTCATCCGAAAAAACGTTGAAGTTAGTGGAATGTATGGCAAGACGTTTACTAGAGGTTTGCAGAAAGAAAGATTATCCAACGTCTTACTAATTGTAGTTCTAAAGGCTTAGTATTGTACCTGCCCTGATTTGTTGTTTTTGCAGAACGTTTCTGTTTTGGGTAAATGTCTGTATACCAAAATATGTACATTCTGTCAAAAAAGGACAGGGAATCATTCAACAAAACGCAAAATAATTGTTTAAGGGGTTAGGGGTAGTCAGAATTTTCAAAAAATCTATTTTTTTTTGCATTTTCTTAAAGTATAATGTTTTAAAAATATTGTGTAAAAATTTGAAGTGAATCCGACAAATACTTTTCAAGTTATTCAACAATTAACAAAGGGCGCTCGGCCGCTCCGGAGTCGATAGCAAAACTTTAAATGCGTTTTTCTCAAAACTATGTTTTTCAAACTGGTGAACACTGTAACTTAAAAACCGCTACGTAGATTTCAATAAAATTTATACAGCTTTTGAAAAACATAAAAAACTTGTGCCTGATCGAAGGATTTTGTTTTTTTCAAAAATTTCGATTTTTTTTTAACAATTAACTGTTGGTTTTTTTTTCTAAAATCTGGAAAAAATTTTCTGAGGCCGCCATTTTGTTCATTTTGAAAAAAAAAAAAAAAAGCTTCGATCAGGCACAAGATTATCTATTAATAAAACTAATTTTTCTTGTCCGATTGGTTTTAGATGAATCTGCAAGGACTTGTGATGTTCACCGCAAGGGACTTCTGGAGAAACGGGCTTCACACAAACAGCGATAACTTTTGCAATTATTAATTTTTTTTTTTGAAATTTTGGTGAAGTCAAGTTAAAACATGATGTTTTTATGCTATGTTTTTATTTTTGTTAAATAAATTAATTAAGTAGCAAAAAAAAATTCGTGAAAATCATAATTTTTTCGGGCCTCTGACTACCCCTAACCCCTTAATCATCAAAATTAATTTTGTCGCCTTCAAAATAGGTTCCATTCGAAGCAATAAGTCCAAATAAGTCCAGTCATCAAAGCACCTTTTAAACGTGTTTGAAGAGATCTTCTTCAGCTCCTTCAGCTAATTCTCCTTAATGGCCTCTATCGACTCAAAGCGGCGATCGCGGAGTGGCAATTTAAGTTTTGCGAAAAGGAAAAAGTCACAAAGTAAGTTCTCTATCAAACGTCGCATAACTTCCAAATAATATTCTTTCCGAGTGCACAACACCGTGATAATAAAGGAAAACGAGTAGCATGACTTGCACGTTTGACCGACTTTGACGTGTTTTTTTGGGTTTCAGCTCATGTGGATAGCGCCATTCCGCTGCCTGTTGACTGGTTTGCATGTCCAACTCATATTCCCACGTCTCATCACCTTTTATGATGCGCTGGATAAACGTTGAATCCGAATTCACTTGCTCAAGCATGCCTTCAGCCACCTTCTTCCGATGAATTTTTTGAAAGAAATTCTACCCTTTTGTGTAAAATGTTGCGGATTGATTCGTGAGACACGCTGAGGTCACGAACTACCTCCCTCCAACTTAAATAATGTTTTTCCAGCACCATTTCCTTGACTTTGTCGACGTTTTCATCCGTTGAATACGTCTATAGGCGACCAGATCGGGGCAAATCTTCCACGAATTCTCGGCCCTCTGCAAAAGCCTTAAACCACTCGTAGACCCGCGGTTTTGATAAAGACTTTCTGTAACATTTTCAACGATTCGGCACACGAAATCCCGATCAAAGCAAAATATTTAAGACAAATTCTTTGTTCGATTTTTTTATCGGGAAAATACCCATTTGGTCCCCCGCCTCTTTTAAAAAAGGGGTATAAGGGGGGGTAGAGGGGGTATTCTACTTTCTAAAAGTGAAAACCTCACTTGGCGGCGACTTATAGTTTTTAAGTTATTTGAGTTTAAAAATTGTAAAATTGACCAAGAATCCTCCTATTTTGGTTACTACAACCAGCCGAAGTGCTGCCAGACATCGTATAAATAAACAATTTTAGAAGATAATAAATGAATAGAAATACAAAATTTTACAAATTATTTCCATATTATATACGTCTATTCATATATATATATAGGTATATTTATGGATATATGTATATATTTATATACATATATATATTAATGCTTGATTTTCAGAAAAATATGTTTGATTGTATGCATTTTGAATATATGATATATATACATATATATATTTAACAAAAAAAGAAAAAAAAAGCGCCGCAGGCGAAAATTTGGAATAAAAAATCGCGCGATTTTTAATTCCAAATTTTCCCTATATTATGAATATATTATATATATTCTTTTTTATATATTAAATATCTATATATAAAAAAGAATAGTTAAAAAATTTTAATAAGAATATATACACCTTAGAGGTTGTAAACCCCCATTCCCTCATATTCTAACAGAAAAGAGTGTGTGGAAATTATGTTCCTATGTTGCTTCGTTTTCAATCGCATTCTATTATTTTTTTTATTTTTTGCTTCTGGCAGCACTCCATTCAGCCATGCTTTTCAGTTATTGTAAATTTAGCTGGCATATTTGGAGTTAGCAACTTAAAAATGCAATATAAGTGGTTAATTTGTGGTATAAATAAATAAAAAGAGTTAAAAACGTGTGTGTATGTTAATATAATATAGTTTCAATATTTATTAAAATAAATGTGATAAATGCACTTATTCTATCAAAATTTGGTGAAGGTAAAAGACAAATTTTATCAACAAATAACTTAAAAACTATTATTAACAGAATAGTGTTGGTGCTAGTTTTAGCAAAATAAGCACGAAATGAACATCTCCTGTGAATTTCATTGGAAAATTCGTAATATTTATCTCAAAACAAGTGAGGGGATACTGTATGGAGTCGGAGCCTTTTTATCTATAATGAAAATCACAGAGCACAAAACAAAGCTAATTACAGATTACGCTCAAAATCTGAAACACTATAGAGGACCGTTGCACCAACATCCCAGCACAAAAAAATTAGGCATACGTGTACGCGCGCACTTTTTAAATGAACAATTTCCGATATTGTTTTGACAGAATGTAGCTTATAATAATGAATTATAGAAATTATCATTTAAGTTTGGAACATTTGGAATGGATTATATTCAATTCTTCTTCTTCTTAATCGGCGTATCCATGCTGGATGTTCGTGATTGCATACAAACGTTATTTTGATCTTAGCCGTACAGTTGTCAGGTCATATTATTAATGATGTTATTATATTTGAGTCTGTTTCTTGCTGCAACTGTTAGTTCGCGAATTGTTTTGATACCTGTCCAATCCTTGTTGTTGGTCGCAAAAGATCGTATTTGTTACCTCTTGTTAAGTGTCCGAAATAAGCGAACTTTCTTTCTTTTATGTCCGTTAAGGGGTGTAGGGTCACAAAATCGAAATTTTTTTTCTTCACTCATCTTATAGTAAATCATTTCAAGAATGTTGTGTCAAAATTTTAAGTGGATCGGAGCAGAACTCTCAAAGTTATAGCCTTTGTAGGCACTCTACCTCGAATGCGGAGCATAGATAATTTTTCAGAGTCATTTTTTCAAACGCGTTTTTCCCGAAACGACTTCTTAAAAGTCGGTGCCAATCACAACTCCGAAACTATTCAACCGATTCTTTTCAAATTTGGCACACGTTTTCTAAATCAAAAATACCTCCCCCCACCCACTGTTTTTTTTTATTATTACGTCATACTTTAACTGAAAAATTCGACTTTTTTAGTTTCAGATGATTCTACGACGAATGCCGATTGGCACCGTAGAGCACCTCTCGAAAAACATATCTCCAAAAAAACTCTGTCATGGGCTTATTTGTCAATATTTTATTATTAATATTTTTTAAAAACTTATTGAAAAGATGTACAATAACATACAACTGATTTTATTAAAGTATCTTAGCCATATTTCTGTAAAAAATTAAAAAAAAAGTGTTTTTTTTTAGCGCTAAACCCTACCACCCCCTTAACTTGTTCCTAGAGGTTTGCATTCTACTTAGCACTACGTCATTTGACATTTTGTCAGTCCAGCGTATTTTCATAATTTTTCTATAGCACCACATTTCGAAGGATTTTAGTCGAAGAATGCAATATGGATACCAATTGACGCAAAACGGCGCGTAATTTATTAAATCGTTCAAAAGTCATTAACAAAAAGGAAATCCGTAAAAGTGGTTGTTGTTGTAACAGCGTAAACATTCCCCCAAGAGTTTGGGAATGCTGCTGAAGTGACACTCTTTGGTCGGATATAAATTCGGGTTGCTCCGTTTAGGTAGATCCGGTTGTCGTGAGTATAACCAAGCGGTGCGTACTCTTTACAAGTTCCGAAAAATGAAGAGTACCTACGAGTAGGTGTTTGCAAGCGTGATCAGCTGTACGTCTAGCGTAGCTGTAGTGAAAATAATCAAAAGCTAGCACCAATGCCACCCCTCAAAATAATGCAACCATCAATATGCTTCGTTGAAAATCAATATTTTTTAATTAGAAGTGAAATAATTGAATAAATAAATAACGAGTTTTGCCAAATTGCTGATTAAAGGGGCTGCTTATCGGCCAACACAGAACATTTGATAATAAAAAAATGAAACTTACAGTCTGCAATTCCGGTTTATTCAGAGCTTACAGGTAAAATTTCCAGATATATGGTAAGTTGTCCAAAGCTGTTGCGTTACGATATGAAGCAGCTAAGGTTTTTTCACTATTTTCACTGAACTCTCTCTTATTTTTCTACTTAATTTTTATTACATCCATATGTACATACATACATGTATTTTAACTTCTCCAGACGGCACCGTTTTTCTATAATATTTGCGTGAGCGACGGAAGTTCAAGCTACCACATACAACAAATTCGACAACGTGCTGCAGCTAAGCATATTTCAAAACACACATATATACATTAATACATACATAATATGTAATGTGCACTTATAAACACACACTGCTTTGCCTTGGCAAAAACGTTTTTGTCGTCGTTCTCTCTACAAGGTGTTTTCTGGATCTACTTCACCTTTTAACAGTAAAAAATATAATACGTTGTGCTCGTTATATATAATTTTGTTTACGATTTTCACTTTTTAGTTACCTGCACTGCCACACTTACTATATATTCAATATATATATATATATAAATTTACGAACTTTTTTATTCTTTATTTCTATTGACAACCAAATTTTTATTCCAATTTTTTTACTACCACTCGAATGAATGTCATCTGTTTGTCAGACAAAACTGCACTGCCCTGCGCCCTTCTGCTTCTGCTTCGGCAGTTCTCTGCACCGCAAAGTATAAATAAAAACAATTTATTCACCAGAGTTGCCACCCAAGCATATAAAGCAAAACAAACAAGTTCAATTATAGCGCATAATCATTTCATATTTCACTATTGAATCATCCAACCACTGCCAGGTTATCTCCCTCTCTCACTTGCGCTCGTTCACTTATTTTTCACTTGCATTTAATCACCTAACTACAAACGCTATATGAGCTATTATCATGTCTGTATTAGGTGGCACCGCTGAATGGAATAAAAACACAACAATCAACGTCTACAACAGCGATTCACGTAGCTACATCGTTGCTACAGAGGCCAAGGAACGCAACTTTTTCACTGCTGCTGTGTGCTGTGGTCTATAAACATACTGGGGTTGCATAGAATTCTGGATCGACTCGTATGTCCATCCCTAGGCTTGTTTGTCTGTCTCCTGTACACGACGTAACGTCCCGTTAACAAAAAAAACGCGTAAGCATCAAACTCGCAGATTTCCGTTCACTCAAAAACCGAAATGGAGGCGGTGCAACGCACTCATATGAAACTCAAATGCATTTGATGCCTTATAGACCGAAAAGAGTTGGAACATCAAAGTGCCATCTCGCTCGCACATCGGACATGAAAGAAGTACTCACTTGCCTCTGCTTGGCATACTCGTTACTTTGCCTTTGATACTTTGTTCCTTTTTTTTTACTCGTTTTCTTTTGTTGCATCCCCTTTTGGGAATTAACACAATTAGCTTGAATTATACTCTTCGCATACACCACTACCTCGTCTTTTGATCGTTTTGCTATTTATTTCCACATCTACCTAATATTTAGTATTTTATTGAAGATTAGAATATTTATTTGGCATAAAAATTACAAATTGATAATATTTAATGTTACTACAAATATCACTGCCGTTCGCCGTCACTTTTGCTACTGCTGCCGAGCTCAAGTAAAACGAATTTCACGAAAATTGTTGTCTAACTCAGTGGTTAGGCAAAGACAACATATGCGTTATGCGGTGCAGAAGATGGCGTACTCTTTTTAACCTTGGTGGAGCGGTGCTGCCAGACATAATCGATTATTTAAGAAAAAACTTTAAATGATGTTTTCAGAGGATCAAAACATAATTTTATTAATACGAACAACATGTTGAGCGATTTTATAACAAGTTACGGTTTCCAAGAATATTGCACGAATTTGGTTAACTTAAGGGGGAAGTCTACTGTGACAAGGGAAAAAACAGGCTTATTTTCCGGATTTTATTTCTAACAAAATATTGCTCGTACATAAAATCTATTTAAACTCTTATCTTTATTATATATTTAAGTTTTTGAAAAAAAAATTTTAAGTCAAAATATTCAAAATGGCCGCTGTGGCACTTCTGCAAGCGCAGGTCCGCTTTTCTTAGGTGCCTAAACGGTGTACATGAAATCTTACGTTTCGGTGATCTAAAACAAAAAACAAAATATTGTTATCATATACATAGTATTGACTCTCGTCTGACGTAGGATTATGTCGATAAAAAATTTTGGCGTTGAAAAAAAAATTCTTGAAATGTTTTTCTTTTTTTTTTGCCTAAAATTGATGTTACTATTGTTTATAACAATTTAACAAATAACGATATCAAAAAAATCCTATGTCAGACGAGAGACACTATTACAGAGAATATATAATTAAAATTTTAAGCTGATTCATTTATCAGAACTCGAGATATCGTGTACACCGTATAAAAAAGCGGACCTGCGCTTGTGCGAAGTGCCACAGCGGCCATTTTGAATATTTTGACTTAAAATTTTTTTTTCAAAAACTTAAATATATAATAAAGATAAGAGTTTAAATAGATTTTATGTACGAGCAATATTTTGTTAGAAATAAAATCCGGAAAATAAGCCTGTTTTTTCCCTTGTCACAGTAGACTTCCCCCTTAACTAATCGAGGTGTTTATTTCCTGAATTCTAATTATAATAGAAATATGGTAGTATAATTTTACCATGAATAAGATAGTTTATTTGACGCTTTCTACATTGTCACGTTTTAATACACAAAAAACAAGCATCCTGCGCCCCTCCAAAAATGTGTTCCGTTTCTTTTGAAGTCTCCTGCCAGAGAATAAGCATTGAAATTTTTTTACAAGAATATATGTATGTACATGATTCTGAATATACACTTGCCAAAATCCACACTAGTCCTTTCCAAGGCGAATTAAATACAGAAGGTGGCGTCTTTTCAAAACATTCGCTTTATTTGCCGCCATTTTGACAAGCCCAGGCACCTCAATAACACAAAACAACTCCAAGGCAACTCTATCATTGTTTGGTTTTCATGAAAATATTTTCGTAAATAAATATCTTATCAAGATGAATCTATTAAAGGTGGTATCGGCAAATCAGCTGCCTTATTTTTTTTCTTTCGTCGTGTTCATGTGGCTGTCAGACTAGAATGAAACAAAGCGAATTCATTCTTTGTTTTCTACTTTGACAATCAAATGTACAAAACATTGTTGTTGGTCTAGAGCCACTACCTTTAATGAATACGCCTTGTATCATTTCATATTTTACCATAAATTTCATTGTAATCACCTTTTTTTCTTCAACCTTCTTCGAAACGAGTCAAAATAAAGAACAAAACAAA
Organism: Anastrepha obliqua; assembly: GCF_027943255.1. Lineage (NCBI taxonomy): Eukaryota > Metazoa > Arthropoda > Insecta > Diptera > Tephritidae > Anastrepha > Anastrepha obliqua. The sequence continues at coordinate 11,848,696 of NC_072894.1, forward strand.
TAAATCCCTTTTTATAAACCAAAATATTTTCAGTGACTATATTTGCTTCTGTGGTAGCTTAATGCAGGCCAAAACCAATGAAGAAAATAGGAAATTAAATATATATACCGGCGATACTTATAGGAAATGAATTATAAATGTGGCGCATTTGCCACATATTCCCATACAAATGCATGTAAATGCAGAGGAGACTGGTCAAACCCGGGTGCCCCACAGAAGGTTTTAAAAAAGGTGTCCAACAAGGGGTTGAGTCTAACTTAAGATGTTGCGTTTCATCAACCTTTTTTTTTGATCTCTTGTTTACAGCCATTTTGTTTAATTTAAAAAAGGTATTTTATTTATATTTATTTTAGTTTCATATATGAAATTAGAAAATAAACCAGAACCACTAACTCTTCAATTGTTTCGCATTTTCGAAATATACTATATACAGGGTTGGCCATATTAAACTGACCCATGTGATTATTAAAAAAATATGGAAAAAGAAACATTTTTTTGTGTTTCATTGTGAAAAACATTTAATTTAGTTCAAGGAGATTCGTTTACATCACTTTTTGAATATGATATCGCGCAAGTGGTCGCCCTTAGCTCGTATAGCGTAATGTGCCCGTTTTTCGGCGTTTTCCATAGTTTTGGCCAGCGTCTCGGCCGATATGGCGGCTATTTCCCGTCGGATATTGGCCTTAAGTGCTTCTAGTGTCTTTGGCTTGTTGACGTAAACCTTAGATTTCAAATTACAGTAAAAAGTTATAGGGTTACTCAATGCGTCAGTTTAATATGGCCAACCCTGTACTACTTTCTTTTTTTAATTCTAAAAATCCCGGCTAGTGTATGAAATTCCCGAGATGGTTGAATATAAATTTTTTACATCAGATACAATTAGTAAAATTTTCATCAAACAAATCCCCCTTTTTGCGGTAAGAAAACCTTTATTACCTACATTTGTTGAGCTTTAATCGTTTGTAAGAACTTTTTCATAAAATAGCTGAGTTTGTACAGAAATTTGTGTCTTTAAAGTGCGAAAAAATCGTGCAAAAATACAAGCAAATACTCTTCTTCTTCCTAGCAGGTATCCTTGTGGTGAATTTCACAGGCAGTCAAGGGTGTGACGGTGTGAGTGCTTAGTCTTTTTACCTGAGCATATTGGCGGTGTTGCTATGCCATATTAAAATTTGTATGATAACATTAAGAACAATAGAATATCGACAAAATAGGAATATAAAATAATGTCTTTTACTTGAAAAAGTTACAATAACAAATATTTTTAATACATTTCTTAGCTATAATAAAGTTTTTTATTGAGAAATATATGACTTTTTAGGTTTAACGATTTTCTACGAACTTCAAACCTTTTTTTTGCAACCATGTTACATAAAAGAGCGTTTTCGAATCAGGTGAACTCACATGATTCAATTATTAAAGGTTTGCTCACTTGTGACATTAGAATTTTGACACTCCCTTACAAAAGGTTGCATTTAGAAGGGTGAGAAAGGGGGAAAAATTAAATCCCTCTTGATGATAATAGTAGCAAAAACGTACTTTTTTATTTAAATGGAAATAAGCTGCAAACGGTTTAAAACATAATTTAAAATTAATATTTGAACGTAAATAAGTTATTTTAAAATTCATTCTGACAGGAAAACGGTTACAAACAGATTCACTTAACACCGTTAAGCACGGAATAAGTGGCTCTGTAGACGGCCAGTTGGAAATCTGTAAATGAAAAGGTTCACTCTTTATATAATTTCAAAGTCTATTGGCCATTAGTTTGAACTTACGTGTTTGTGTTTGTATGACGCAGGAAAACGATTAAAAACAGCTTCAGTCGCAAGCAGGCACAGTAAAAGGCTCAAATTAGCACGGAAATAACCTAATGAATGTAAAATTATAATTTATTTATTGAATAATATGTATTTACTAAAAACTTACTCAAATTCACGAATTCAGAAATTCAAATGTCAGCGAATTCGTAGAAATCAAATAGCAATGATGCCAACGATTATGTTTGTTCTACAAATTTTACTTTTGCTCCACTTTTACTTACAATCTCTTGAGTTAGCAACACAGTTTCTTGCTAAGGGAGCCGATTTGTCAAGAGAGAACGAGAAAGCTGATTACTGAGCAAACCTTTAATTATTGAATCATGGTGAACTCAGCAGTGGGCATTTTTTGGCAACCACCTGCGAGTGTTTTTACTTACGAATCTGTGCAATTCCTACACCGACCGACACACAGCAGTTAGATTGGCATATACAGTAGATTCTGTTTTTATGCGGTACATACGTTCCGCAAGAAACAGCATAAAAAAAAACAGCATAAAAAAAGCTACCAGTCCTATAGTAAAACTATAGATGCGTTTCAAAAGTGCTAAGAACCGCATAAATCTGAAATAATGTAATAAAATCGCATAAAAAGGGCACTAGTCGCATATTATTACTATAGATACGTTCCATAGACCGCATGAATCTGAAATAATTAAATAAAATCGCACAAACAAAATATTGTATTTTTGAAAATTATATCTTTATTTAAGAAACGTCAGAATCGAAAAATAAATTTACATCGTCAGAAATAGAATCAGACCATTCCCGCATGTTGCGCGTTCGTTTAGGATTTGGCGTAAAATCACTTTCGTCACTTGAGGAAATGTACACGTCTGATCTAGATGGTTATGCAGGCGGTTCCGTGCTTGTAGGGTTAGCATTTTTGATGTACGACATGCATTCTTTAATTTAAAAAAAAAACGCACTATTTCAAAACCGCATAAAAACAGAACCTACTGTAAATTGATTAAATAGATTAAGATATTTTCTAATGGTGGTGAAGAGGCTATTATTTACAGAAAACATTTAAATTTCTATCGGCAATACTGCTGTTTCCGTGGCGCCGCAATTTAATGGCGGATTCTTATAGAACTCGACAAAAGAAAACGAAATGAAAGAGTAAAATTTTTTGATATATATTTTTTGAATATAAACCGAGGACAAAAACAATGATTAAGCGTATCACGAAAAATAATGAAGTAATTAAAATTAAATTAATTAACACAGTATTTTTGCGTAGAACTCCTTTCCGTGTTAAAACCATTGCAAATGCAAAAATTGCCCAATATACATTATTCTAAATTCCAGTCTTTTTTTATTCAATATCTCGAAAACTAAGCGAGATATCAAAAAATTTTACTCCTTCATTTCGTTTTCTTTTGTCGAGTTCTATAAGAATCCGCCATAAGATTGCGGCGCCACGGAAACAGCAGAATCGCCTTTCTATCAATAATCCCGCCAACAAGTGTTAAATCAGATCAGTAATTTAATCTCAAAGAGTAACTCGATAATACTTCGAAATTCATCTGAGCAGGTCTACTTCTTTGAGAAAATTACACATCACTTTTAAAGGTGGGAAAATAATCTTTTTCTTTTGCAAGCTGTGTCTTTTTTTCCTTCAGCTGGTCTAAAAGGTTACAATATACAATATTCAGAATTTATTGTTTTACCAGTTTGCAAGTAATCCACTAAAAATAAAAAAACTCCTTTTGCATCCCAAAAAACTGATGCTAACACCTTTTTTGCCGATTTCTGGACACAAACTCGATTCGGAACCGAAGAACCAGGCTCACAACACTCTTTAGCCTCTTTTTTTGATTTAGGAATCACTATGATCCTCGAGGATAGCAAATGGACTGGCAGACCAAACTGGATTTTGTTTTTTTTGAAGTGAAAACTTCTTTAGAATCGTTGGGAGTGATTTGAGAAAAAGTGAAACGGAAATAGCGACCCTCTTGGCTACGAAGCGTTATATTATATGTTGATATAAACGTAGCGACGAACTAAATAACTTTTATTTTTTCTTGTGATTCGAACCAAGGATTTTGGATCGGAAGCTCACATTGCTAGCCGCTCGGCTACCGCGCCATGCTGTCGGCGCTGGCCTAAAAGTTATTTAGCTACGAAGCGTTATATTATATGTTGATATAAACGTAGCGACGAACTAAATAACTTTTAGGCCAGCGCCGACAGCATGGCGCGGTAGCCGAGCGACTAGCAATGTGAGCTTCCGATCCAAAATCCTTGGTTCGAATCACAAGAAAAAAAATTTTTTTATACAGTTATTTTTTTTTTTTATGATATGTTTATGAGGAGCTTTTTTTCATGGCAGAAATACACTCGGTGTTTTGCCATTGCCTGCTGAGGGGTGAGCGCTATTAGAAAAATGTTTTTCTTAATTTTGGTGTTTTCACCGAGATTCGAACTGACGTTCTCTCTGTGAATTCTGAATAGTAGTCACGCACCAACCCATTCGGCTACGGCGTTTGTTTAATTTTACTGATGCAAAAATGAGGGAAAATATTTGAATAAAGTTTGCTTACTGTTTACACATTTTCCAAAGGTGACGGAGAACCAAAATCAATAAATAGCATCACGGAATTCATTCACGAAAATTTAATAAAGTATACACCAGAAGTATCGCGGATACGATAAAGTTCCAATGATTTTAAGAGGTGATTTCAACGTAAATTTTGCATTGGACACAGCGGTTCCTTCAATTGACTTTCTCAATACAACATTCAATTTAAAAATGTGTAACAATCGCACTGAATCGACAACACGATCAAAAACAACAATTGACGCGGTATTTCAAAGATATGTTGACAACATCCAAACCAAAGCATTTGTATCATATTTTAGCTATCATAAGCCACTCGTATCATTTGTTGAAATTGAAAACATTGAGGATGAATAATAATAAAATGAAGAAAATAAAATATGAACTTTATATCAATATTATAATGAACCTATAATTATCCCGCCCCTAATGCTGTTTTCGTCTCATTCTCTCTCAGTTTGTTTTACGGAAGGTTTCACTTCTATCGCGTCTAACCGTTAGACTGGTATTTTTTTTTTAAATTAACGCCTACGTGAATAACCCAAAAACGATTCTAGAGCTGAAACACAACATTCGAATCAATATAGCTGAACTCAATGATGCGTGAACGAGGCTCAAATTAAGCGGAGTCTGGGGAAATGAAAAAAGCACTGGCCACTGTCAGATATACCACAAGTTGTCGGAGCGATGCCAGTGGACAATCGGGTGCCTTTCGTTAGAAGTATGATGTTTTGACCCCGGTAAGAAGTATGATGTTTTGGCTCCAGATAGAGATCAATGGTTAAGTTCAGAGAACCTATTACCCACACTTTCAACACCGACGTACCTAAAACCAGTGATGGTAGCGGATCTGGATGGTACTTAGACGAAGGCACTAAGTACTCCTATGCCACAGGGCAGATGGTCACGGTATTCCTTACGGAAGCCTATGTCGTCTTGAATGTGGCGTACTGGCTAATTGAGAAAAAGTGGCGGGGTAGCAGTAATGGAATTTGTAGTGACAGTCAAGCTGCACTGAGAGCCCTTGCTAACCTACGCTGCTCTTCGAACGAATGTAAGACAAAGCTGAACAGTGTTGCAAAACACAACAAAGTTAGTCTTGCTTGCGTGCCTGAACACTGTGGTATTACAGGGAAAGAGTTAACCGATAAACTGGCTAATGAAGGTTCTGCAAGTATGCCGCTAGGCGCTGAACCCTTGGTAGGTATCACAGCCGCTCCGATTCAGCTATGGATTGACGACTTCATGAGGTCTACCCACAGAAAGCGTTGGTCTGAGTTGGGCTCCTGCAGAGTAGCTAAGTGAAAGGACCTGAGAGTACTGGTGGGTGTAATCACAGAGCACAACGCTTGTGGTCAGCATACGGCTGCCATGGGGGTCGTCGACAACCCGATATGCCTATCCTGTCTTGAGGATGACGACACTGCAGAGCATTTTCTCTGTAGCTATCCGGCGTTTTCCAGAATCAGACTTAGAATATTGGGTTGCGATATACTGAGTGTCGATACAGTTCATACTCTTCCTCTTCTGGATCTCTTAACATTCATCAACGAATCCAAGAGATTTGTGGAAGAGTGACCTCAAACTAATTTATTCGCCTTACCACCCACTTTTTATCTTTCCCATCTGTATTCTTTCTACTAAAATCTATCCGGGTGTAGTACAATGGTCTCCTCACTGAATGCTTGGACTTGTCCAACCCCCCACAAATCTAATCTAATATCTTCAAACAACATCTACGCACGTCTTTTGAAAGGCTCTTCGGTTAGTTTAGGTTTGGCAGCCGCATCGCTGATAGGAACAGCGCCCACGAAATGGGTCCGTTGTGGACTTGAAAGGATTTTAATAATAATAAAATGAATAACCTTTTGATTTGAATAAAATACTCAATCAAACAAATTCAAAAAAGCTTTATTTTTCATTTCAGAGGGCTACTTAACATCCTGTACTTTCGACTACCTAACCGATAGCTTCGATACACGCCTCTTCGTTGGCACCATATTCTTCTGCAGCTTTGTGTGTCCGACCTCTATGATCATCTATTATTACAGCCAAATAGTCGGGCATGTGTTTAGTCACGAGAAGGCGCTACGGGAACAAGCTAAGAAAATGAATGTGGAGTCTTTACGTTCGAATGTGGACAAGAATAAGGAAACAGCCGAAATTCGTATCGCTAAGGCCGCAATCACTATTTGCTTCCTGTTCTTTGTATCGTGGACGCCATACGGCGTAATGTCACTGATTGGTGCATTTGGCGATAAGAGTCTACTGACGCCCGGTGTTACTATGATACCAGCTTGTACATGCAAAATGGTCGCCTGTGTTGATCCGTTCGTGTATGCCATCAGTCATCCCAGATACAGGGCAGAATTGCAGAAACGTTGCCCATGGTTGGCCATCAATGAAAAATCAACAGAAGCGTCGGCAGCAGGTTCGACAACCACCGAACAACAGCAAACGTCAGCAGCGTAAAGTCTCGCTTTGTCATCTGGATTTTTGTAATAGTGTTGTTGCTGTTGTTAATTGTTAAGATTTTAGACTAGCATTTTTAGTTGCATTAGTATTTAAAATTTAAATTTTACGTAGGTTTACCTATTTAAAGTAGATTAGTTTTAATTGCGATTTATTTCGGCACACAAAAGTTGACTACTTGGCTATGGACATGGACTAAAATTCTGGAAAAATGCAAACCGAAGGCAAAGGAACCACGTAACTATGCAACAAGGTGACACGACTTAATCAACCGTTACAATCAACAATGGAGCAATGCGTGGGTGCTTAAGAAGCTGCATTGTTCACGTGAAAAATCAAATAAAAAAGGCATATCTCCAAATTCACCACAGCCTATTGAGAAATTTAAAAGAAATGGAAATCGAATAACTAAGTCTAATAATACTTGCAAAGTGGAATTGACTGTGGGAACTCTTAAGAAAAGTATTTATTCAGTTGTAGCTAAAGTTTGTTTTGCCGATATTTCTGAAATGAAAAAAAAGAAATAAATAGATTTTTATTGCAATCATATATAATTTATTAGATTTATTAATAATGAGAAATTACGGTGATATATCTTGTCCTGTATATTATTTATTTTTTAGTCTTGACAAAACGCTTACGTGGAACTCCCATATTGAGAGAGTTACTTCAAAAGCCACAAGGGCATTCTTTGCCTGTACAAGGCTTTTTGGTAAGACATGGGGACTAAGCCCTAGAATGACCTTCTGGACATTCACCACAGTTGTGGAACCCATCCTTATGCATCCTTGGCATGGTGGCCCAAGGTCAAGCAAAGAAAAGCAGTAAACGAATTAAACAAACTGCATCGCCTGGTATGTGTTGGTATTACAGGGGCTATGAAAACGTGTCCCACGGATGCATTGGGTGTGCTCCTGAACATACCACCGCTTCCAATTCTAATTGAAAGGGAAGCTCGCTCGAGTGCCTTAAGACTAAAAGGTATATCTGAACTTAAAAGTGGGGATATTAAAGGACATTTAAAGATCTCCTACATAGTCCCATTCTTCATAGGGATGATATACTATCACCCAAACCAATACTCTTCAGGAACTTCCAAGTTATAATCAATGAACGAACAGACTGGAGAACTAACTCTATCACCTTCAAACCTGGCTCCTATGGCTATGGTTTACTGATGGGTCCAAATTGGAAAACGGTAGAACAGGGGCAGGAATCAATGGGCCCAAATTCAAAAAATCGATTCCGATGGGATCCTACCCAACAATATTCCAGGCAGAAATACATGCCATTGAAATATGTGTGAGAGAATGCCTTAGAAGGAAAATGAGAGGTACTCACATCTACATACTTTCAGATAGCCAAGCGGCTTTAAAAGCCCTTCTATCAACAACCATCACCTCTAAATTGGTAAACAATTGCCTAAACCTCCTAAACACGTTAGGAAACCTCAACACAGTAACACTATGTTGGATTCCGGGACATGAAGGACATGAGGGAAATGAAATGGCTGACGACCTTGCAAAACAAGGAGCAAATATGCAACTTACTGGTCCTGAGCCTTTCTGTGGACTGACAAAAGGCCAAATTAATGAATTCCTTAGGAAATGGGAGGAAAGAAAACTTGCCGCACACTGGCTAAACTGTGCCGGTCAGCGTCAAGCCAAACTATTCCTAAGTCCCAACAAAGGAATATCTGACAAACTTCTCTCACTAAACAGAGTAGATCTGCGTCTTTTAACTGAAAACCTTACAGGTCACTGCAGCCTGAGGTACCATCTAAACAATATTGGTCTATCCGAGACCAATGTCTGCCGCTTTTGCGAAATGGACATAGAAAGCTCAGAACATATGCTTTGTGAGTGTCCTGCGTTGGGCAGACAAAGACTTCACCACTTTGGTGGTATCGTAGTATCTCCATGCAATCTTTGGAACAACAAACCCAAAACTGTGCTAAAATTTCTAAAAAGCTTAAAACTCTAGGGTTACAAAATAGGCCTTTCACAATAGATCAGCTCTGGTCGCAGTGCGTAATGGCCTTCTAATAATATATTAATAATAATATTATTTATTTGCATTTATGATTAGTCTTTATCAGCTCGTGGGTTCTCTCACAGGGCCCTTTGCTCAAGAAATGCATGTTGGAGACTTGGAACTACCTGCAGTCCTTTTTGCGTTAGATGTATGGCGGATGAGGTTGAACCATCTCAGCACCTTCTCCTTAGCTGCCCTGCTCTGGCAGGGTTAAGAGCCAGCATCTTTGATCTTACTTCTTTGCCACGCCTACTGGTAAAGTAGGCCTTGATATTCAAAATCTGATGAACTTCATCAGCAGCACAAAGCGGTTGACGCAAAAGCAGCACAGTCATCGTTCATAATCCACACACTCTAAACCCACCCTCCTAGCCATCCCACTACCATCACTCTCCGCCCTCTCCTTTCGACCCCTCGGTTTTTCTCTTTCACCTCACCTCCTTCATAATGGTATCACAAAGCACGAAACCGTTTATCTTCGTCTAAGTTTGCTCATTCCTTAGGCAACCATTCCAACCTAACCTAACCTATGATCAGTCTTTCAAGACTGAAAAAATCCAATGTTTTGGCTGATCTTTTCGTCAGTTATTCCTGGAATGTAAAGCTATGCAAATCTAAAGTCTCATTCCCCAATTACGCAGTTGTCGACACAGTTGGTCACGCCCAAGAAATGCAATCACTACCAGACATTGCATCTGCGTTCACCGACAACTTGTCGGTCCTGAAAGCAGTCCATAGTCCAACCCATGCCTCGATTACAGTCAATTCAATTAGAGATATGCTCATCGAAAACGATCAAAAGATTAAATTGCTATGAATACCTGGACACATTGGTATCATGGGCAACGAAGTAGCAGATCGTGTCACAAAATCGACTAACTCAACACCTGTATCTACAAAGAACACAGTCGAACAAATAGATGTCAGGCGATTTATACTAAACCACATCCGTAAGAGTTCAGAATTGGTTTAATTTCAACCACCATTACACAGCCATAAATCGAGAACGCACAAGACGCAAGACTGCGCCTAGGTCACACTCTTTGCACCCATCAACGCCTTCAGGCAATCCACCACCAACTTGCCCGCTTTGTCCACTGTTGTTGTCCTCTGTTTCTCTCGAAGAAACCAGAAACCGTCTTCTCAAGCACAATTGGATTGAACTCTTCAAGATTCCCAATGAAGAGAACATAATTTCAATCAACAACTTTATCCAAGCTGTGAAAGCAACAATCTAAAACTAGTATTAAAAAAAAAAGTATATGCATTATACCCTATTAATCGGGGGTGGAACCTCACCCCTTAATTCTTGGATAAAAAACCATTCAACGAAAAATCGTTTTTACACATAAATGCCTCGCATAACGTGTTGTTGTTGTTGTTGTTGTTGAGGTGGTTGAACATTTCTTAGCTGAAATGCTCCTAATTAGTGACCAGCACCGTTTTAATACCACTATCTCGTGAAATGATTGTTGTCTCCAAGTCAGATCCATTTAGTGAGGTCCAAGAATAGGAGCAAAATCCTTTATCTCGATGACTGAGATCTCCTTAATTTGCTGTAGGAAAGGTTTACCGAAGGATCGGAGTCGTGCCCTGGCTAGTTCCGGACATTCACATAAATAGTGGAACAGACTTTCCTTCGCCCCTTCCGCTTGACAGCTTCTACAGATAGGATTGAAGGGTAGATTGAGTCTAGCTGCATAATCCCCTACTTTCCAATGTCCTGTAAGGGTTGCAGTGATGCGTGAGATGTTTGACCGAGAGCATCCTCACAGATCATTCGTCCTTTGGATTTTGTATGACCGCCATGTGTTTTTTGTTGTAATACATGTAGTTGTTCGCTTCCATCTTCTTTCGGCTAAAGCACGATAGTGCGAAGCAATGGATGCTTTTATTGTGTTCAGTGGGGTGGAGACTGTCACCACCTCTGCTAAAGGCTAGTGTTGAACCTTTTCTTGCTTGCCTCATCCGCCATCTCATTACCCCGTTTGTTCCTGTGACCGGGAACCCATATCAGGGTAATTTCAAGCCAATGGCTGAGCAGTTTCAGCTCCTCTCTACACTGTAGGACCAGTTTGGATGAAATGTAGTTGGAGTCTAAGGCCTTAATAGCTGCTTGACTGTCTGAGAAGATAGCTACTCTTGCACAAACTACCTTGTAGAGTTCTAGGGATTTGCATGCTTCTCTGATCGCTAAAAGTTCTGCCTGGAACACGGTGGCATAATCAGGAAGACGAATTGATTGAGATAGGTTGAGTGGCTCCGAATGGAAGCCAGCTCCCACACCACAGTTCATCTTAGAACCATCGGTATAAAAATTCGATATCGTGTCTTCCAATCACCTCTCCTTTGCTCCACTCGGCTCTCGGTGGAAAGCGTACCGTAAAGCCTTTCTTGAAGTTGAAGTCGGGGACTGTGTAGTCTGATCCGTTTTTGAGCAGCGGGGGTCCCTGTAGGAGGATCATGCTGTGACCGTACGGCCTTGTTGTCCAGCTTCCTATGTCTCTGAGTCTCACCGCGCTGCAAGTAGCTATTGTTTTAATGTGTAAGTCTAATGGCAATAGATGTGTTAGTACATTGAGCGCTTCAGTAGGACTGGTGCTAAGCGCTCCTGTAGTTAGGATATACGCTGTTCTTTGTATCTTGTTCAGCTTAGTTTTGTTGTATTTCCTTTCTGTTGCAGGCCACCAAACTAGTGCCGCATATGTTAGTATTGGCCTTACAATGGCTGTGTAGGACCAGTTGGATAATTTTGGTTGAAGACCCCATTTTTTTCCCAACATTCTCTTACATGTGTAAAGTGCTATGTTCGCTTTCTTTACCCTGTACTCTACGTTGCACTTCCAGCTGAGTTTGGGGTCCAGGATAACCCCTAGGTATTTGGCCTGTTTGGTTAGCGTGAGGCTGACGCCGTTTAGTTTTGGGAGATTAAAGTTTGGCACCTTGGTTTTCTTGGTGAATAGCATCAGTTCAGTTTTTCTCGGGTTTACGCTTAAACCACAGTCCGTGGCCCAATTGCTGAGTAATGCCAGAGCTCCTTCCATAATCTCACTGATTGTGGTTGGAAACATTCCTGAAACCATAAGCACTATGTCGTCCGCGTACGCCACCACTTTAATTCCCTTTTGGTTAAATTTGGTGAGGATGTTGTTGGCGACTAGTAACCACAGTAGAGGGGATAAGACTCCTCCCTGAGGGGTTCCCCTGTTGACAGAGCGTTTTATCGTGCTGCTGCATAACGCATAACGTGTATACTTCGTTAGTTTCCCACCCCCTAAGAAATCTATCAAAATTTGTATAAATACTGCTTTACACAGTCTGCGTAAGTTTACGCGTTAGTTTTAGCTCGCATACGGACTGGTATTTACCGAGGCAGGAAATGTAACCTTACCAAATATAATATAACCTGTTGTCAAAACACCAATGTTTTAGTCTGTTCCAGTAATCCAGTAAACCTTCTTGCAGGCACCTGTTATACACTACTTTGAAAACTTCGGGCTTTGATTGAATTGCCATCTTAATTACTGCGTTTGGAGTGCCATCCAATATTGGGGCTTTCTGTAACTTCAGATCCTGACGGCTGATCCTGAAATGCATATACCGATGGCATATTCCATGCTAAAACTGATAGCCTCCTACTTCACAGGCATCAGCTTAGTCGACGATACAGATCAGTGACCAGTTACCAAAAATATCACAGGAGAGTTTCCCCAGGGCTCTACCTTGGGTCCAATTCTGTGCAACGTAATAAACGAGGGAGTCTTCCGATTAAATAAGCCAACAGGGATGCATATAAAGAGTGGTTAAGTTTCAAGGACCGCTGTTGATTTTCAATAAAATACAATTTTTTTAGGAAATTATTGTCATTTCTCTTTATTATAATAAATTGGTATGACTCAATTGCGTATGGTACAAAATATCGGCCAAATGGTCGCCGCGGCCTCGGCGCACACTGTGACTTTTTATCGTTTTAGGATGCCAAAATTAAAAAAAAAAAGTTCTGCTAAAATGATTTTCTTTCGGTATGTTGTGTAAAAATGACCAAACTTTACGACAGTGTACTCAAAATTTATCAAAACAATAGTTTTAAGAAAGATAACCGTTTACAAACACAAGCCGGTGCGTCAATTGAATAATTTTTATTTATTATCCGAACATCGCTGTGAAGTTTGTCAAAAGATATAATACGAGTAAGTATCAATTTCATAAAATTGAGTATTTGCTGATTAAATTTCAACAATTTTGTACTTCAGGGGTAAGTAAGAGGATTATAAAGTTTTTACTATCGATACAAATCCGCTCAGTAAAATATCACTAAAACAGCCATAGCTTAATATTATTTTCGATATTTTACTGAGAAAAACTTATATTGGTCCATCGAGTTCCGTCCATTCTTTAACAGCGAATCAACCTTTAGGATTCTGTGTTTCAGATACTGGAATAAAATTTTGCTACAATTTGCTACCACAGCTTTAAAAGAAGTTTTCATGGCGATTCCTCGGAAAGAACTTTTTGAAATTTGGCTGACGAGCTCAAAAGAAACGCGTCGTGACGCGGTGTTAGAGAAAATTTTGGGGTGATCGGAAGAGACGTGGATACAAAAAAGCTAGGAGAGCGTATAAAAAAACTGTGTTACTAATTTCCTTCAAAGTGGGAGGGGTCTTGCCGAGTTAAGGCCCGTGTTCTAGCCCGTAATTATAGTTGGTTTTCCAAGAGTGAAGACTTTGGAAAATACCGTCTTGATGTTGGGCCATCAACTTCATCCTCTATTAGATCCAATGTAGGTAGACCACATGTAGCGTTTTCCGATTCTTCTCTTCGCACAAAGAAAAGAAAAGCAAAGAGTCTTTTAGCAGTATCAAATAGCAAACAAGTGTTAATGGCGGCAGAAATGAGACTTAGATCAAACGGTAAGAGAAATTCCGCAATATTATTTAAAGAGCTGTGTTTGTCTTCGCCGTCAAGAGGTACTGTGTTGAAAAAATCTCGACTTTCGAAAGAGCGCAACAAAAGTTTATCGCCAGACCAAGCACTTGCGCTGATAATAGATGCAAATGATTTAACACATGACTATAATATGCATAGACAACATACAGCAGAAATAAATCCCAAATTATATCCGTCGTATAACTGCATAAAAAAGTCCAAAGCTTTATGTTACCCAGAAAAAATCACACTAACCAAAACGTATGCCGAAATTGAGTTGCAAGCGCTTATTGATCATAGTACAGTAGGTTCTGTTTTTATGCGGTAGATACGTTCCGGAAGAAACAGCATAAAAAAAAACAGCATAAAAAAAGCTACTGGTTCTATAGTAAAACTATAGATACGTTTCAAATGCTAAAACCGCATAAATCTGAAATAATGTAATAAAATCGCATAAAAAAGGGCACTAGGCCCATATTATAACTATAGATACGTTCCATAGACCGCATGAATCTGAAATAATTAAATAAAATCGCACAAACAAAATATTGTATTTTTGAAAATTATATCTTTATTTAAGAAACGTCAGAATCGAAAAATAAATTTACGTCAGAAATAGAATCAGACAATACCCACATGTTGCGCATTCGTTTAGGATTTGGCGTAAAATCACTTTCGTCACTTTAAGAAATGTACACGTCTGATCTAGATAGTTATGCAGGCGGTTCCATACTTGTAGGGTTAGCATTTCTGATGTAATCTGTGATGAGTTTTTGCTTAGCTGGTTTAGAATCTTGTTTATATGTACAATTCCCGATAGGTCGACATGCATTTTGTAATTTAAAAAAAAACCGCACTATTTCAAAACCGCATAAAAAAAAGCCGCATAAAAACAGAACCTACTGTATAAAAAGGTTGTGTAACGCATAAAAAGAAGTACTGCTGTCAATTCCCAGTATTCAAGAAGTTTTCGTGACTTTCAAATGGGGTTGCGATGGCTCGGAGCAAAAACGGTATAAGCAAAAGTTCAGCGAAGAAAATCAATCTGATAGCAGCATGTTTTCTGTTTCACTCGTACTTCTCCAAATGTATACTCTAGTTAATGAACGTAGAGTTGTTATATGGAGCAACCCTGTTCCATCATCAACCAGAAATTGCCGTCCCATTAAATTTTTGTTTGAAAAGGAAACGTGAGATGCTATTGTGAGAGAAGTAAAGATTGTGGAAGACCAAATTTCTAATCTTCTTCCTACAATAATTACGATGGAAAATTTAAACTTTATTTTGTGTATGATTGACGGTAAAGTATGTAATGCACTTTCAGCATATACCTCATCTCAAGCGTGTTATATATGTGGTGCTTCGGCGAAGGATATGAATAATTTTAGCGCTTTGTCGGAACGGAAAGTTGACGCAAACATGCTAAGATTCGGCATTTCACCACTTCACTCATTGATACGGTGCATGGAGTGTATGTTTGCACATTGCATATCGGTTGGAACTAAGGACATGGTGTGTAAGAGGCGCCGAAAATAAGGAAAAACTGAAACAGAGGAAGGAAAGCATTCAAAGCAGATTTAGAAAAGAAACTGGGCTTTTAATTGATATGCCAAAAGAGAAATCTGGCAATACAAATGACGGAAACACAGCACGACGTTTTTTTAGTAATGCAGAAGTTACTGCAGACATTACAGGCATTAACATATCGCACCCTAAATACAAAAGGGTCACAACTCAAAATACTAAGATTTTCAGGAGAGACGAAAAACGTTTTATGTAAAAATTATTGTAATATTTAAAGAAAATATTGTTCCATCATGAAAATATACAACATTGAAGAAGGTTCTACTATATTTTTTTCAATTTTATATTATGTTTGCGAAAATAAAACAAAATTTTGATTTATGACTCTTTAACTGAAATTTTTGCTATTAACTAGTGATATTATCTTAAGTTGTGCCTTTTTAACTGATAAAATGTTTTAATTTTATAAGTTTCCTAACCTAATTGAACTCACTTTTCACAACTAAAGAGGCACAATGCAAGATAATATACCACGAAATTTATCACTTTTTACAGTTATAAAGGCAGAACTCAAAATAAAACTCTTTATGTGTAATAAAAGTAATCAGCTGTTCTTGAGCCCATTAACGCAACTAAAAATAATTCTCTTTAGTTGATCGTGCAAAAGCAACACACTTGACATAAAAATAGACATAACTGTATTTTTCCAGTTAAAGAAGATAGTTATGTGAACGAAATATTTGCAGCAGTTAGAAATGTGTACTCTGAATTAATTTATGCAAAAAACTCAGTTTTGGAAAATTTTGAGTTGTGACCCTTTTGTATTTAGGGTGCGATATGCCTCTTAAAAAGGCTTTTCACCATATTGTCTTGCTTAGGGTGTGAATTTCAGATAAACGCTGAGTCCTTTGAGGTATACGTGAGAGACACACGCGATCTTTATTTGAGGGAATATGAGTGATACAATATGCCAGTCAGTCTGCATAAAATACTGTTCCATTCAAGACATATAATATCGTCATGCATGGTTCCTATTGGTCAGCTTTCCGAAGAAGCGCAAGAATCGAGAAATAAAGATGTCAGAAATTATCGCGAATGGTATACAATGAAAAGTTCACGAAATCAAACCAATGAGGGTTTATTGCACAGGCTTCTATTATCATCCGATCCCTACATTTGCAGCTTACGTAAGTCATCGAAAACCAAGCGCGGGACTTTGCCTCAAGATGTAATTGCATTGCTGGCCCAGGAAGAAGTATTATGAATAATTGCTTTCGAATAAGTGTTTATGTTTTGTTATGTTTAATCTTTAGAAACTGTTTATTGGCTTACTATTAATAAAATAAAGATTAGTGACATATTTATCATTGAAACAATTTGTGATTATCTCCTTCATTGAGCAGTATAATGTAGTATAAAAAGGTACCCAGGGGCTGAATGAAATCTTTTAAATATTAGTCATAAGCGTCTAAGCTAAAGTTAAGAAATCTAAACAATTTGTATTTAAATTGGCACTGGAAAATGCTTTTAAAGTAGAAAATATGATTATGTGAAATTTTACCTTATATGTGGGCAAGGAGAAAAAGTGGGCGTATCACGCCCATTTTTATTCTCAAATCAGATTTAGGTATCTGCAACCACACGGCACAATTTGAAATGAATTGCTCCATTGGTTTGGCTGTTATTAATTTTGGCATCCTAAAAGTGAAAAAAGTCACACTGTGCGCCGTGTAGATGTTGAAGTGCCATGTTGTACTATGGCAGCCGGTTGTTGTTCTTGTAGCAGCATAAACATTCCCCATACTTACATGACAGCCGGTTCTACGTTACCGTAATGACTCAGGTTTTTCCCGACCACGGGCTGCCGCCTTAGTAGGGTACCGTACCTCATCCCAAATCTATTCCCAGTGATAGTTTGACATCCTTCAAGTTGTAAATAGGGTCGACGAGGATTTAGTGGGAAAGTTGGAGATTTTTTGCAGTCAAGAAGCGAGAAGGAATGGAGAGATAATCGTTCACCTTTGAACACAAACCATCCCTCATTGCCTGATGCTAATCGTCAGCGTATGAGCCAAAGAAACTCATTCTGGTGGACGAAGACGTTTCAAAACATAAACGTAATGCCACTCTGCGACACCCTTGGCCCGTTCCCACGAGAGTGGGTTAAACGTAACCGGATCGGCCCGGATATATATGCGGCCAAGGACTGCCACTTTAGCAGCTCTCCTCGTATGTGTATGGGGAATGTTTATGCTGCTACAACAACAACCCCTGACTTTCTCCTCCACTGTTTTGGGATTTGACCACGAAATATTGCGGACAAGTGTCGACTACCCAGGTGATTTTCGGACCACATCTTCAGTTCCTGTGGGAGAATAGATCGTTCAATGCCAACTACTAGCGTGGCATGGCTGCCTATATCGAAAGCCTTAGACCGATCCAACCCTAATAAGACTGTTCTACCGAAGAGGCGGTTTTGATAAAGTCCGCGCATGGGAATGGAACCCGGCTCAATAAAAGTAATTGTGAGCGTACGCAGCATCACAAAATACATAATTTTTTAAATGCATAGATATACATATGTATGCACATAGTTCTACATTTGTATACCCGCGCGCACTTGTGGGTATTTTAATTTTTGTTTATATTAATTTCTGGAACTTTTCTTTCTTTTAAAAGAAAAATTCTACTAAATCATTAACCTTCGAAGCTTCAATAGTAAAACGTTTTTGTACATCTAAAAAATAAAATGTGAATTTATTCTTTCTTTTTCTTTTTTCATCTCTTCGTCATCATCATCGTCCTTGTTTCAATGTCCGTTAAGCCAGTTTCTTAAATTTTAATACCCCACCATAGCACCATGTAGCTTGATAACGGCGCGATAGTCATTATATGACAGTGCCCCCTCTGCCGCTTTGGTCTGTATGCGTTGCAGCTTTAACAATAACTCTGTATTCGATTCGGCCATCTGAATGCATACATCTAAATAGCGCATTGATTCGCGTGACCAAAATACCGATGGACCTTTGGAAGGAGCTCGTTTGGCATTGCCTGTGCCGCTTGGAGATTGGGTCTGGATTTTAAAATTGCCTCCAGCTGAGGGGCTTACATCATAATTTAGTATATCATCAAGTGCAGACTGTTGATGCTGAACAGATTCCTTGACTTTTGTAGGAACTGTTGACTTTTGTTGTGGGTTTATAAATGGTGGTGATGCAACAGTTTGTCTCTTTGTTGGTGTAGATGTCGAGGAGTTAGCTCGTGTGCTAACAATTTCTGATAAACTCTGATTTGGTGTAGCATTTGGTGTGCTATTTTTGCTCTTTAACAATGGTTGCTGGCTTTGTTTCGATTGCTGCGACTGTTGCCACAAATCCTTTTGCTTATTGCCCAATTTGGAGTTATTTAAACTCGGTGAATTAGTTTCGTTGTCGGTAGATTCCTTTACCGACGATGTTTGATTAATCTGTAGTACTGCAGCTGCTGCAGTTTGTGGTTGTTCAAGTCGTGCTCTCTGTTCGGCTGTTAGAATTACGTCTAGCATTTTCTCGCCCAGCAGCAATGGATCTATACTTAAACTGAGTTTTCGACTTTTCGACATCCTGTTATATGTTTGTATAAGTTCTGGATAATTTTCATGGCGATACGAAGTAAATATCATCTTGGAGTGTGAATCAATCTCTTCGCGTAGCGACTGCGGTACCATATTTTGAGACTGATAATCATTAATAAGCGATTTTAAGTTTACTAAAAGCTTATCCAAGTACTTGTCGCCATCACACAGACCCGCTTGACCCACCAATATCATATTAAGCAAACGTCGAAACTTTTCCGCCAATTTCATATTCGCTTTGGTATGCGTTTTCTCCAGATTCATAATGCGCTTCTGCAAGTCATTTACATCACCCAAATCGCTCTGCAGTTGAGAAATGTTTTCACGAAGAAACCGAATCAATGCGTCTATGCGCTTAGGCACCTTAACGCTACTTAATTGCCTGTTGTTCATTTGATCCATTAATTCGCGACATTTTTGAATCAATGCATTGTGAAATGTGTCCTGGTCACTGGGTAGTCCAAATATAACCAAAACGTGACCAACAGATGTCCAGTCGAGTCTCGCTGTAATATTACACTCCTTGGAGTGGTGTACCAAGAATTCGTGCCCAGCAGGCGTAAGCAAATAATTGCTGTGGAAACTAGTGAGATATATCTTTGCTTCACATGGCGCATCAGGCTTTTCTGCTTCATTGTCTTCATTTTCATCATCCGTTTCTGTAGTAACAAAACATCTAGAAATGCCTAACGCCGTGTCAAAGTTTTGGTCCATGTCCGTTTTATCCGTGTTCACATCACTGCTGTCCATCAATGGTATGAAGTCGGGCAAAGGGTCCATTTCACGTACACGTCTTTCCATTTGTAAGCTCTTAGCTGCTGCCGATGTTGATGGTTGCGCATCTAATGCAGATTCATCTGAAATCATTTCCCCCTTTGATGCAACATCATCCAGCGGTATTGCAAAATGTTCCGAGAAACTGTAATTTGAGTCTGAATCTACCGTTAGGTTATCTTTGTTCTGCGATAATTGATGCGAAATAGTTGAGGTTGGTGCATCGCTTGGAGCTTTGAATTCAGTACCACTGTCAGTGACAGGCTTATCAGCATCCGCTTGTTTCACATTGTTTGTGTCATTTTCACTTGTATTGCTGGTACATTCTGTGTTCATAACTTCTGCAGCACTAACATCAAGGCCATCGGATGTGACTGCCTCGGCTATGGTCACGCTACCACTCACCTCCTGCACCTAAAGTGGTGAAAAAAAAAATTGTAAGTGCAAAGGTAAGTAATCGAAAACGCTTGCGTTATTACCTGATTTGGCGCCACTTCTGCTGTTGGTGCTATATTCCGGTTATCCACATTGCCTTTGGTAGACGGGGTGCCCATACCACAAGTGTTCCGCTCAACATGTTCCGAAAGACTTCGGGCTTGCTTTGACGGCTTCTCA
This sequence comes from Anastrepha obliqua, assembly GCF_027943255.1. NCBI lineage: Eukaryota > Metazoa > Arthropoda > Insecta > Diptera > Tephritidae > Anastrepha > Anastrepha obliqua. The sequence continues at coordinate 11,869,037 of NC_072894.1, forward strand.
GGTGCTGCCAAACATTTGCTAGTTCGCTTACGTCTAAGCATGTTGCCGAGTCCCACTGCTTTTAAGAAGCGTGCATAGTAACCATTTGGTGTGGTTTTCTTAGCCATATGAAATACAGCTGCATCTCTAGGCTTGTACAGCAAATTAAGCGCGATTCCAGTGTGTGGCGATTTTAAAAGTAAATCGCTGTATGATTTTTGATGAGATTTGACATGGCTCACGATAACTGGATATTGCATAAAGCGTAAAGCGCTGCGGCAGGTGTCGGAAAAATGCCCATTAGCACCACAAACGCAACACATCTTGCGCTTGTTAAACTCTATTTCGCTGTTTGGGTGCGCATTCGGTTGGGTCTATTGGATAAAATGAAAATATTTTCAATATTTTTTTTTTATTTGAGTTATTTTCAATTACAAAACTTACCGTTGAGTGGTAACGACGCCATTTGTCTGGACAGAGGTTTATGGTGTGTCCACGAACTTTACAAATGGGACAAATAAGTCGATTTTGGAATGTGCAAGCATTGCAGCTCTTCGTAAACACTTGGGTTTTATTTCCGCACTGAAAACCATGAAAACAAAAAGATACAATATATGGAATCATTCGATGGTTGCCATCACCTTACCCTTAGACAAATTGTGTTTGGGCAACGGGGCTCAAAATGACCGCTTTCGCCGCACATATAACAAATAGGTGGCTTTTTTGGGCGCCGACATTTAGCGCGCACATGTCCGAACTCACAGCAATTGTAGCATTTCAAGTTGCTATAAGGACGCGACTTGGGAAAACGATCTTCTGAGTAAATTTTCCACAGTTTAGGATCCTCTGAAATTATGCAAATTATAAAGTTGGTATAATAAAATTATATATATTGGCATAAATCATAAGTATCTTACATACTCTTCATATACTTACTTTCCATTCCATTTTGTAATCCGACCAGCGTAAAACGTTCTCCATGCCAAGAGAAATTATAAAATTTTACCATTTCTTCATTCCAACCCAAACCGCTCTGCTGTAAATTCTGCTCATTATAAACAATATGGCGAATGGGTAAAGCCTGTTGGTTTTCTATTTGTTCAGCATTCGTAGATATTTGCACAGGTGGCTGAATAACTTCGACTTCATCGTCTGAGCTATATTCGTACTCATTTTCATTTTTATTGAATGTCGTTTCGGGCATATTATCAATGGAATCAAAAATCTTATCCAATCCGGTCACTGCATCGTCAGGAACTGCCTGAGCAAAAGATGCTGGTAGCGCAGTTTTTTCTACAATTTCCACTGACTGTAAACTTTCTTGTTCACTGGCTAACGGTGATAATAGTTTTTCTTCAGCGACAGTATCGCATTGAGTATTATTCGCCTGCATATCGTCACCAGATTCATCCTGTGCGTCCTTTTCTTCGCCTGTTCCCTTGTTCGGATCGTCTTCACGCCCTTGCACCAAGCTGTTCAATGTGGCTATAAATTCTGTGTCGGACATTTTTCCAGATGCATTACCGACACCACGACCTGAAACTCGTCGGGTGTTTAATGGTTTTATACTTTTGCGTAGCTTTTTATTGTTACGCTCAACAGCATTACCACGTAAAATAAATGGCACCCCCGTTTTCGATACACCATCGTCTATCTCATCATCCGTGCTCGCATCGTCGTTATGTGCATCAGAGCCGCGATTGCTACTGGAGGTTCGTCGCTTGCAGAAGCGCTTCACCTTTTGACTGGATGAGGTTTGTTGTACATCATCTGCCTCGGAGCTGGTGTCAACTGCGTTAATAATAGTTCTGACTCGATTTGTGCCTTTGGAGTACACACTGTCAGCTATATCAGATTCGCTTTCATATACATCCATCGCTCTAAATTCCGTCTGATCTACACAATAATTTTCCCGCTCTTTATTTTGGCTTTGCAATGTATGGATATTTTCAGTTACTGCCGCAATTGTCGATGTTGACAACGGTGCCGTAAATTCAGCTGTACACACAACTTCATCGGCGGCGGAATTCTTGGCTTCCGGGTTAGCTTGTTTCAAATTGTTTGACTGACTCTTAGGCGGTTGCATTAGACTGTCAACATCAGCAGTCAGCAGCACTAGATCTTGATCATCCGCCATACAATTGTCTTCAAGTAAACGGCTTCGGTCGGTCTGGCCAATGAAGTCATCTGATGATAGCACAGAACATGGCGATGCACACCTACTCGATGCATCTTTTGTCACATTGCTACGAACTTCATTTGGTTTAATAAAGGTTGATTTTGATATTTTGTTATCAAATACGACATCACAAGAATCCATGGCATTCTCTTCCAGTTGAAATGCGCTACATTCATTATCGCTGTCAGATAGTGTGATTGTAGGTGGAGGCTTCGCCGGTATTAAAACTACATCATCGTCAGATTTATTTGTTTCACCATCACCATCTGACGACGAATCCAATGCAATACTTACTAATTCCGGTTTTTGTTTAAGCTTTTTGTTACGAACATTTTCAGATTTTTTTTTCTTTGCTTGTAACAAAAGTGCTTTTTGCAGCTTTGTCTCTTTTTGCATAAAAGGCCCATTTCGCTGCACTTGTTTCTGTTTTTTCTTTTTTAAATTTAGCTTTGAATTTTTAACTACTGCAGACGGGTTTATTCGCAAGTTATTACCGGGAGTGTTATTTGTCTTAGATTTTTGTGGTTGCAGTGGTGGCGACTTTTTAACTTTATCAATGTTAGGCGACTGACTTTCATTTTTGCAAGTAACTTCTGCATTATTCTCATTTCGCCTGACACCGCTTTCATTTGTCTCCAAGGTAACATTTTTTGATAATTTCTTTTTGCAAGTAACTTCTGCATTATTCTCATTTGTCCTGACACCGCTTTCATTTGTCTCCAAGGTAACATTTTTTGATAATTTCTCTGTAATATGTGTAACCCACTTAATAAATATCTATCTTCTTCATAGCAATGCCCACACTTTAAACTTACCATTATCAGTTATGTTTCTATTGAGATTGACATCATTTGTAACTGTTGCAGCATGTTTTGTTTCTGAGGGCTTATTAGTTGGCTTGGAAGTTTTTAAGCTATTTGCCCAGTAGCGTGTATCGGGCACACGATGTGTTTTAGCAGGTCTATTCACAATCCTTTTTTCAGTAACAATACGTTCTACGCTAACCTTTCCTTCTGCTTGGATTTCTGTCGTGTTGTTTACGTCCACCGTTGTGGCATCCACGGCCTCATGATGTATTTGTCCGTAGAGCCTAGCCTCGAGCTCATTGAAATCTTCTCCATCTATATCAACCTACGGATTTTCAGTTAAGGTATGAAGTAAGAGATAAGCACGTGTGTTCTTTAAATCGAATTGTATTTTTGTTTACCTCGTCCATTTGTGGTATGATTTTATTTCTATCATTGAAATATGTCGGTACTGGTTCCTGATTGTTAATTTTCTCTTTACTTATAGCTTCGCAAATATTTTACGGACCTCTATACTTTCGTATTGTATTTATGGTCGACTCGTGCAATGACAAATGAATAACTCTGGCCACCCTCAGCGTTGCATTTGTTGCGAACAAATTTATGCATTGCGACTTCCTTGAAGGTGGGGGCGCCAAGAATGACAAAATACAAGATTGCGGCTTTCTAAGAGTGGCAATACCAAGCATCACCCGGTGTAATTTTTGTTCGTCACGCATATATTGCATACATATTTATTAACAATATATTCAAGTTATAGGCAAATATTTGAAGATGTTTTTGGTAAATACAGTTGACATATATATTACAATATATATGTAAAAAGCAAATGAAGTTTGTGTAAGTGTATTTACTTCAGTGCATTTAGTTATTAAAAAGAGCAACATTATAAAAAAGTTTTTTTTAAATAAATTTTGAAATTATTTCGCTCCTTCAGATTTTTAGTACATGTGCTCCTTAAACTGTATGCATATCTAATTTTGTTAACAACAACTTAATACTAGATTCACATATAACTAGATTATCTACTTTGTCGAGCTTAATTCCCAATGCATAATTAAAAAGAGAGATTACCCATACAAAGTTCCTCTCCGAAATCCGAGATTATAAAATAAGCTTATAATACGTTCACATATAAGTAGATGATCTACTTTTTCGTGCTTAACACTCAATCCGTAATTAAAAAGCGAGATTTCCCAAAAAAAAATTCTCTGCCAAAATCTGAGATTATAAAATAATCTTAGTTAATAACCATACTTTTTGGCATATAACCCTATGTTTTCTGTGTAATAGATAATTATTTTTACGTGTGTAAAGAAAAAGGTCAAAATAAGTACTAAATAAAATGCAATGTGAACGTACTTTTAGATTATCAACATAATTTTGCCACACAACCCTGTGTTTTCAGTGTTATCGATAATTATTATTACGAATGTAAATAGGAAAGTCAAAGTAAAATGTAAAAGAGTAAATAAAATGGACGCCGGCAAAAAAAGAGGTTTGTATCGAGAACGATAGAAAAATAGATTGCGCCTTCCGAATTCGGTGATTTCTAAATTTGCTGAGTTCTTTTTTTTCTTTGGCCGTGTCCATGTGCCTATCAGAATTTTCATTCTGCAAATTCATTCTTTGTTGGTCTAGAGCCAACTAGAGCTTTAATGAATCCGGCTTGGTTTTCAGCAATTTTGCTATTAAATTGGGTAATCGTTGCTTTACGATTTCAAAATGTAATGAAAATAGTTTTTTACTGTTTCGATACATGTCAAATCGTTGTGTGTTAATGTTCGAAAACGAAATAGGACCAGTGAAATTTAGCTCACGCAAGTTCGTTTTCGCCCACAATTTCATGTGAAGCATAGATAGTTGCTTCAAGTTTTTTAAAACCTACTCAAGACGAATCTACACAAGGTGATATCAATTAAGCAGTTACAAAATCAGCTGAGGAAACATTACCTACTTGTACAAATTCGCCGTAAAACTGCTCACACTCCGTATAAAAAGCTTCCAACCTTACTTTTTGATTTTAAATATTTCAATATGTAAAAATGCGAATAAGTTATATGTTATATAATCTATGACAATGAAGGGACACAAAACAAGTATTAAAATTAAAAGCTCTCAAACTAATCTTCAAACTCGAAAGCAAGCAATTATAATTAGGCATAAGATATATCTTGGAATTATTTGTAAAATTCGCCATATGCTATTCCGTGAACGAGTTCTTAGTACATTGTAAATATACATTCTACCACCTTTGTCATTCGAAAATGTAGGAGTGAAAAGTTGGAGTAAACGCTTAAATTAAATTGATGTAAAAAGAGGTTGTCTGTAAAGTCGGTTTACTGACGATAGTTTAACGTGATAACGTCATAAGAAAATACTGATTGAATGGTTGCATTTTTCAAAAGAAAATTTTAATTTTATTTGTTTGATAGATATTTTGTATGGATATAGAGAATGAGTTAACATTAACATAACATAATATACTTTAACATAACATAACATAACATAACATAACATAACATAACATAACATAACATAACATAACATAACATAACATAATATAACATAACATAACATAATATAACATAACATAACATAATATAACATAACATAACATAACATAACATAACATAACATAACATAACATAACATAACATAACATAACATGCTGTTCAAGCAAGGTAACGACGCATGAGCAAGATAACGTCGCATTTTTTGGTGCGTGCAGCCGGCTACATAGAATTATAAGACGTTATCACGTCAAAAAATAATAATAACATTAAAACAACAGGTATTATTAACAAACTTGGTTTTATTTTAAATTCTTCAAGTAAATCAAATTAATAATAATCAATAAGAAGGCATATGCAAATACAAATACGTGAATTTATATATGTACATATGCGCATATACATACACATATACGCTCACTTAAGTAGGAGAGAGCAAGATGTCGAACGTTGCCGTTCGTTTGCTTTGTTTGCTTTGTCGTTCGTTCCGCGCTTTCGCTTGCAGTTCATTCAAGGTAAAGGCAATGAGCAAGGTAACGACAAATGAGCAAGGTAACGGCAATGAGGAAGGTGACACTAATGAGCAAGGTAACGGCAATGAGCAAGTAACACTAATGAGCAAGGTAACGACACATTTTTTCGTGCGTGCAGCCTGTTAAATCGATTTATAAGACGTTATCACGTCAATATCGCTTCGCATGACATCGATGTTGTTTGACAGATAAATCGATAACTCGTATCGTTTTCATTCCTAACCGGGCCACGTATTTGTCAAGTTCTTAGTCGAATTGACATTCCAAATTCTTTCGTGAAGGAGATATTCTTATAAACAAGTAACTAATAATTAAGGGTGCAAAATATATCGAAACTATGTTTTTAATATTTCTTTTTTAGAGTAAAATGGAAACTATGCAACGCTACGTTTCACCCGTGAATCCCGCCGTATTTCCACATCTGGCTACGGTATTGTTGACAATAGGCACTTTCTTCACCGCCTGGTTCTTCGTGTTTGTGGTATCACGCCCGAGGAATTCTAAAGAAAGTACTCTGTTTAAGGAGCTCTCCATAAGTCTATGCGCCTCAATATTTCTCGGTTTTGGTGTGGTTTTTCTCATGCTTTCGGTTGGCATATACATATAAATTACAATCAATTAACATGAAGAGTTTCCGCTGTAAAGAAAAAATCAAAAACAATTTCCCCAGTTGAAACACTTTATGGAATTATTTTCATGCGAACGGAGTTTTACTATGTACCATTCTTATTTCATATTTTGTTCGGAAATCTTAGTAAATAAAATTAAACATTAAATATGTGTGCAAAAACTTTAAAAATATCCGCATTAGCAACATTAACTTCACTATTTGCTGCTAACCAAGCTGTTAACATACTTGTACATTCATTCTTTTTTTATCGAATAACTTTTACATATAATAACTTTCGTTTGAATCTGAATAATAATAATTGATTAGGTTGTCCAATACAAATATTTAATTCTCATTTTTAAGCGATTCCACATTTCATGGTTTCAACAATTTTAGTATCGCTCGTTTGAATTCGTTCTTTGTGAATTTGTTTCGTTTATCCAGCTAGACCAGCTTTTTGCCTGCATTTCTGCATAATAGCGCGTAGCATAAATTGTTTGCGAGACAATTGCCGTACATGCTTCAAGAAAGTTTCCAAGTCAATGACACCACTTCGTAAGGCCTCACCCAAATAGTAAATAGCATCCTCAAGCGCCGCTTCTTCAGCATACGCATTAAGTAGTCTGAAAAGATTAGTTATAAATTTGAAATGGAATTTTATTTATATTGAAGAGTGCATACTGTCTGTACAGTGGCGCTGTTGTGGTAACAGCTTCATCTGGGTCAATACCATCGGACTTCTCTAACGCGCCTAAACTTTTCTCAAGCTCTTGCTCCTTATCACGCAAAACGTTAATATTTTTTTGCAACTCCACCTAAAATAAATGTTTCTTACTAAACATAAGGCTGTAAGCAATCTCTTTTAGTGACTTACTTCCTCTCTATTAAGGCGTGCAATAACATTATCAATTTTCGAGCTGCCCTCTACCAATTCCTGCTTGGTACGGTTAAGCGTTTCAATTTCGGCTTGATACTGATTTACTTTCTCTTGTAAGCGGCGTCGTAATTTGTCTTCCACTGCGCTAATAAGCGAGGCTTTGATATGCTCCTCAGTTATGGTACCGGTGGAACTGGGTGTTGTAGAATTCTAAGTTACAAATAAAAATGGTTGTGTTAGTTATGCTTTACCTTACTGTCAAATACTTACGTAACCAGAATTGTAACCAGGAACTTGTGGAAAGTTCATATACGGTGGATAGCCGCCAGCACTTGCATTGCCCGCAAATGGATTACCTCCAGTAGGATATGGAGGATATGGTCCGAAATTACCTGCTGGTGGATAAGGTGGGAAAGTGCCACTGCCGCCAGGATTGGCAGTGGGATAAGGGGGATAACCAAGGCCACCAGGAGAAGCAAATGCTATTAAGTGAAAATTTGTTGTAGTTAATTTTTTTGTAAATTTTTAATTGAATGATTATAACCTGGTTGGGCTGATTTATTTTTTGGTAAGGAAAATACTGGTGGATGATCACCAAACGTTAGTATCATCACTTGTATAAGAGAGAGTAAATCCGATGTGTGCTAAAATTCACGGAAATAAACGCTATGAACTACAAGTTACGGATATATGAATGCATGTATTTTCTTAATTTTATAATTTATTTAGTAAATAATTGCTCATCAGAATTTTGGCATTTAATTCTATTACTCACCGGTTGCCAGTCATGTAAATATGGCAAGTATATTTTTCCATTGTGATCCACGTACATTGACACTTTAATCTGCATTGTTGGTGTTGGCCTTACAAAGCACATTGGTGCATTTTGAGGATGAGTGTCCATTAACCATATGATTATGGGAATGTAGTAAGTGTTTTCTATGATGCAAATGTTATACCATTATAGATTTTCTTTTGAATTTTGTATTTATTTTTAGTTACGTTTGTATACAACGGGTATGGTTCCAGCCAAATTGAAGAGCTCCTTAGAACTGCCATCATTAAAAACTAATGGAATATGTAAAAATCGAGAAGGGTAAATAATGTATAAAAAAAAGAAGCAATTATGTAGGTACACATATACACATATGCATGTTCTAAGAAATTATTATTGTGCTACGCAACTCCCATTCCAAGTCCAACTCACCGAATTTCTGAAAATTGTATGTTAAGGACCGATAATTGGAAATTACATCAATCACATCTTTTTTGGTGGCGCTTATGTTTTTATACTGCAAAAATAGAATATCTTGATTATTTACACTCACAAAAAGGAACTATTGCTTCTGAAATAACACACCCTGGATAATAACTTTGAAATCTGGGCCTCCTCTGCAACGGGTATCATTTTCAACGCGTTCGTAGTGTGTTAAATACTTTCCAGCTTGTGTTATCGGAGTTTCTATGCGATTTTATTGAAGAGAAATATTATAACAATTATTAAAAACTTGATATAATTCGCAACAAAAATTTTCTTTTGTTCCCCTTTTGACATTAATGACTACATTCACAGATGACTAGCTATGCAAATTCAACATCGATGTTTGTATCGATGCTTTCGATAAACTGAAAGAAACTGTCAATGTAGTAGCTTGCAGGGCTGCATTAGCCTTTGAGTCCGATTAGAATAGCGCGCGCCATCTGCATGCCATTTGCGTCTGTAATAAAAAAATAATCAAATCAGAATATATGAAGGTTTAATTTAGGTGTTTTATTGCAGAGATCCGACTGCCAAAGTCAGAGTATTCACTTATAGATATATGCAAACAATTACCTGATGAGCATAGAATATATAATTATGGGATACAAGTCCATTGAGGAGTCTGAGAAGAATATTGACTTGGATCGTGAAACAAGGAATTGTCATAAACAATTAATCTTATATGTATACCTCGTCACTGGTTTCACCTTTCATCTCCTTCGAAATAATTTTTCGTACCTATACAAAAGCGCTATGATATACTTGCTAATTGTAGCAACCTCAGTGTTACGTGAGCGATTGCTGTTGTTTTTGTAGAAGCATAAACATTCCCCCTACCTTCATACGGGGAATGCTGCTGGAGTGACAGTCCTTGGCCGGATATAAATCCGGGTCGTTTCGGTAACGTAGAACCGACTGTCGTGGAAGCGTTGCTCTCAGGGGCTGGCACAATAATAACCCAATAGAGGAACAGCTTACTGGGCACAAGATTGTCAAACTTGTTGTAATTAAATTCTATTACTAAAAATACATAAATCATTGTTTTTCACCTTTGAGAAATAAATTGAATGTATGTTATATGTATTGTAGTTAATATTTTACCAAAAGTTAGTCCTACCTATATATTTTAAGGGGTTATGCACAGTAAGGAGGTCGAAAAAAAGAGAATTTTCCAGTATTTTTCTGAGAAAACTTTTAAATTTATCGTTTTAAAAATTTGTACACAAATTATGTTATCCTTTAACTGTACTTAAAGACTTCGTATTAGTAAAAATATTTATTTGGAAAGGAGCTACAGCAGATCTCCGGGAGCTCCTCTCAAAAAAGACGTTTTGCGGTGACCACTATATCTCTGAACTGGATCCTCTGAAATTAAACAACCAAACAGATTGCGTTAAAGTAATGTTAAATTTAGTTATTAATCGAAGGAATAAGCACAATACATTTTTTTGAGGAAATGGCGGTTTCTCAAAAAAAAAAAAACAAAAATCGATTTTAGACCAAAATTTCGGCCTTAAATGATTACAAAAAACAAAAAAATATTTATCGGTAAGAAAAAATCTTCGATTAATTACTAAAAAATATATTTAAGAAGCTCGTATTAAAATTTCCGACTAATCAGTTTAGCCGTTTTGCAGTAATGTTGGTCACCGACTTTGAAAACACCACAGAAAAAGCCTTTTCAAATTTGCGTGCAACTTCGAAAATATTCACCGAAATGATATTAAATTTTCTGTGTGTATTCTTAAATATATGTGCATAATAAAATAAAAAAAAATTCTAACTGTATTTAACCCCTTAATCAAAATATTGAAAAAACATCGATGTATCGTTCACAAACACAGACGTTTTCTTTTAAGACAAAAATATTGATGTTCAAATATCTTGAAAAATATCGATTACAATTTTTATCAGCCATGTTGGGTCCCTAGAGATGACACACTCTTTAAAATTAAACGGCCTTACAGCAAGTTCACATATGTATGCAAGAATGATAGAGTAAAGTATTCAATTCGCCTTGGTGGTGGTGTCTGTATGACAGCCCAGACCCAATTAGCACAAAATATGTCGTTTTGGTTACACCACTGGTCGTTATTAGTCGAACCATCTTGATTTGTCTATGAATCTGCCGATGTCGTATATATTCTTTCGTGCAATTTTTTTCAAGTTAACCATCGAGAATTCGCTCAGCATTCTATGTCAAGGAGTATCCAGGCCTAGGCACTTACGCAGTTAGTGAAAGACTGTTTCCCTAGATTTGTTGTTGTTGTTGTAGCAGTAATACAGTAAAAGCCCTGTCAGTGTAGTGTATATCACCGGCTGATTTCGTCTAACTCATCTAAAGGTAGGCCCAGGAAACATTCTTAATTGCAGCTTCTACATCTATCGTTGTATTGGTCGACGCATCTTCCTGGAATGGTCTTCCAAAGGCCAGTGGCCGGTTATTGTTCACGTAATTCTGGATATGCCTGCTCGGGGTTTTCTTAACAACTCGCCAATTCTGCATTTGTTGAAATTTTGCCATGTTTGTTGAGTTATTTTGCCAGTATCCGTGTTAGTCCATTTGCCAACGGCCTGCTTCTGGAATAGCAAGATCTCGCTTTTGCACACTCCTTGGGGTCAGCCTTTTTCTATCCCTTCGGCTTCGTTATATATACTGTGCCCCCTGTCGTGCCAGCTCAACAGCTTTCTAATTTCCTTCTATGTTTCTATGACCAGGTACCCAGAAGAGAGTGATGTCTGTCGTGCGTGCTAAATCATAAAGTTGTTCTTTGCATTTATAGGTGACTTTAAAGCTAGGACGGCTGCTTGACTATCTGAAAAAAAAATACTTCCGATAATTGTTATGGACGGTTTCTAATTTTCCTGTAAGCTTCCCTTCTCCCGACAACTTTTACTTGAAAAATACTATTCCAATTCAAAAGAGAAGACTTGGAACTTTCTAGGTCTTTCGAGTATACACCAGCGCCGACGCAATCCATCTTGGATCCATCAGTGTAAAGTGCAGTTGTATTTTCTTTGAATACTGAATTTAAATTCCATTGTAAGCTACCTATGAAATATTTAATTTATTTACTAGAAAGGATATTTCACAGGAAATATACCTTTAAGAATACAATCAAAGTCTCTTTTAAATATAATACAAATATTTGGTAAAATGTCTTCTGAATTTGCCAGTATGGCCACATCCACTGTAGATCGCCTCTTCCTACAACCAAATTTTCTGTTATTAATCTGTTTGTTATTATTCGTTACAGTAGTTTTCCCAACGTGTCCAACATAATGGAAGATATGCAGTAGGGTTTTCTGGTGGTAGAAGCGTTTAGGTAGAAGGACTAGAGGTTGGTGTTTCCAGATTAATGGGAAAACACCTTATTTGAAACATCCATTGTGAACCCGAACGAGATCTTCGGGGTTTATGCTGGTAGTTAGTTTTAGGATGCGATATTAGACAAGATCTGGGCCTGGTAAATATAGGGAACGTTCTTACGCTGTTGGATCTGTATTGACGACCACCCTTCAAAATCAATGAGAACCATTGAGAAGGGGAGCTCAATGTTTCTGAAGCTCTTTTCCGTCGAGCTGTATATGAAGATCTCCGATATAAATCCTATGTTATGCGCAGAAGACAGTTTATGTCGGACCAAACACGAGAACAGCGAGTTATCCGATCAAAATGTCTTCTAAACAAAATTAAACAGCCTCAAGCGCCTGAGATGTTATGGTTTTTTTTGACGTGATAACGTCTTATAATTCGCTTTAGCCGGCTGCACGCACGAAAAAATGTATCGTTACCTTGCTCATTAGTGTTACCTTGCTCATTTGTCGTTACTTTGCTTATTTGTCGTTACCTTGCTCATTGCCGTTACCTTGAATGAACTGCAAGCGAAAGCGCGGAACGAACAAAGCAAACGAACGGCAACGTTCGACATCTTGCTCTCTCCTACTTAAGTGAGCGTATATACATATGTATGTATATGCGCATATGTACATATATAAATTCACGTATTTGTATTTGCATATGCCTTCTTATTGATTATTATTAATTTGATTTACTTGAAGAATTTAAAATAAAACCAAGTTTGTTAATAATACCTGTTGTTTTAATGTTATTATTATTACTTTTTTTATTATATATGAAGGAAAAAATGTATGGTAATATTTACCATATACCTTATAAGATATGTTGTATACTAATATATGTATATAAACATGCATATATGTACATATACAGTTTCGCGCAATTTTCAAAAAGAACAAATCTATATGTAAAGATGCATACAAGTCATATGGACATATCAAATATACGAATCTATTCCGTACGCAAGCAAATGTAAGCTAATGTGCTTGAACTGCAAGCGAGAGCGCGGAACGAACGACAAAGCAAACAAAGCACAATCGGCCCCCGCGTTCGGCAACGTTCGACATCTGGCTCTGTCCTACTTGAGTGAGCATATATATGTATGTATATGCGCATTTGTATATAAATTCACATACTTGTATTTGCATATGCCTTCTTCCCGTGTGCATGGTAATGAACCATTTCTCTGTTGAGAATAGGACGATGATAGAAAAAGTAGGAAATGAAAGGGAGTGTTTCGAGTGTAAAGTGTCTTGAAAAAGGCAAATCGATGATGATGCCTCTTAGTGTTGTTGACTTATTAACGTCTGATGCACAATCGAAATTGAAGATATATTTCATGAATTTGATAAATGTTTCGTCATTTTTCACGTTCGTGTAAATGTAACTTGACCTATTCCATTGCAATTCCATTTACCTCCTCCTCTATATCCATACAAAATATCTATCAAACAAATAAAATTAAAATTTTGTTTTGAAAATTGCAACCATTCCATCAATATTTTCTTATGACGTTGTCACGTTAAACTATCGTCAGTAAACCGACTTTACAGACCTCTTTTTTTTTTTTTTGACGAACAAAATTTTGACCAAGACCAAAAGACCAACCGCAGAACGTTTCCAGGACTGTTGGTTCTACGTTACCGGAACGACCCGGATTTATAACCAGCCAAGGACTGTCACTTTAGCATCATTCTCCGTATATGTATGGGCAATGTTTATGTTGCTACAACAACAACAACTAGACCATAGATCAGAAACAGCGACTACTAAATTATAGCAAGGAAGCAGCAGACAGCTTACATCGGCTGAATTCTTTTGAAATACGTTTAAACGCAGAATGATAGCAGACTTATGGAGAGTGAATAGCGATTAATTTATTAATTAATAAATTAATTTTTCCTATGGAAATTGGTTACTAGTATCCTTTTATATATACTAGGTGCATTTGTGAAACGCTTCCAAAAAATGAATAAGAATCGTTAGTAAAAAAAAAATAGGCAGCCACTTGTCCCTGCCATGCCCTTTTCCTAACTCAATGAACTCATAAATTTATGTACAGGGCCCGGCACTCGAAGTGTACCCAATTAAAAAGGCCATAAATTTAATTTGGAAAATAACTTTTATTCAATTCAAACTAAAAAATGTGTGAAAATAATACGAAATTAAGAATCAGTTTACTTTTGCTCGATATGACCACCTTTTACCTTGACTACGGCCTTGAGACGGTGCAGCACCGAATCGCAAGCTGCTCGAATGTGACTTGCAGGTATTTTGGCCCAATCGCGGGCCACTGGCTTTTTTCAGCGCCTCGAGACTGGTGAATCTTTTAGTTCAAACTTTGCTCTCCAAAATGGCCCAAAGAATATAATCCATCGGATTCGCGTCTGGTGAATTTGAGTGCCATTGTGTGGACGTTATGGCGTTCGGAACGTTCAGAACGTTGTTTTTGACGTGATAACGTCTTATAATTCGATTTAACAGGCTGCACGCACGAAAAAATGTGTCGTTACCTTGCTCATATGCCGTTACCTTGCTCATTGCATTGAATGAACTGCAAGCGAAAGCGCGGAACGAACGACAAAGCAAACGAATGGCAACGTTCGACATCTTGCTCTCTCCTACTTAAGTGAGCGTATATATGTATGTATATGCGCATATGTACATATATAAATTCACGTATTTGTATTTGCATATGCCTTCTTATTGATTATTATTAATTTGATTCACTTGAATAATTTAAAATAAAACCAAGTTTGTTAATAATACCTGTTGTTTTAATATTATTATTATTAATTTTTTTATTACATATGAAGGAAAAAATGTATGGTAATATTTACCATATACCTTATAGGATATGTTGTCTATACTAATATTATAAAGAGGAAAACTTTGTTTGTTTGTAATGAATAGGCTCAAAAACTACTGGACCGATTTTAAAAATTCTTTCACCATTCGAAAGCTACATCATCCACGAGTAACATGGATTATATTTTATTTTGGAAATAGGGCTCGAGATATAGGTCAAAACGTGGACCCGGGTAACCTTCGGATGTGTATATACAATATGGGTATCAAATGGAAGCTGTTAGTGAGTGCTTTAGTCCAGAGTATTTTTCATGCCGCTCCGTGACTAGGATCTCGAGATAGAGACCAAAACGTGGACCCTAGAATATGTTTGTACAATATGGATATCAAATGAAAGCTGTTGATAAGTGCTTTAATACGGGGTAATTTTCATACCTATTGATGACTAGGGTCTCGAAATATATGCCAAAACGTGGACCCGCCGTGTCTTTGCACCGAATTAAACCAAACTTACGCACATTGTTAAGGAGGTATTGAAGATGGTTTCCGTATAGTTTGGATACCTATTGGTGGATAGGGTCTCGAGATATAGGTCAAAACGTGGACCCGGGTAACCTTCGGACGTGTATGTACAATATGGGTATCAAATGAAAGCTGTTGGTGAATGCTTTATGATATGTTATGTAATGTTATGTTATGTAATGTAATGTAATGTTATGTTATGTTATGTTATATTATGTTATGTTATGTTATGTTATGTTATGTTGTGTTATGTTATGTTATGTTAAAGTATATTATGTTATGTTAACTCATTCTCTATATCCATACAAAATATCTATCAAACAAATAAAATTAAAATTTTCTTTTGAAAAATGCAACCATTTAATCATTATTTTCTTATGCCGTTATCACGTTAAACTATCGTCAGTAAACCGACTTTACAGACAACCTCTTTTTTAGTTATTCTTGGTTCACTCGAGCTTTGTGAGACCGTGCCGAGTCCTGTTGAAACGTTCATGGTCTGCCACCGAAAGTTTTGTTTTCCCGAGGTTTCGAAGCAGTCTCCAGAATACTTTCCCGATAATATTTCGCATTTACCTTCACGCCAGGCTCGATGAAAATGATTGGAGAGTGCCTATCTGCGATTACAGTGGCCCAAACCGTTACCTGTGGCGGGTGCTGCTGGTGGCCAAGCGATGACTTAAATTGTATGATGACCGTATGAACGGTCGGTCAAATAAACCCTATCGTTTTGAGAGTATACCAGTTGCTCAATTTGAAAAATGTTCTCGTCAGAAAACACAATGTTCGGAAATTGACCGCTTTCGGCCAAGCGAAGCAACTCCTTCGCTCTCTCAAGTCTGACTTGTTGCTGCTTTGGTGTGAGATCATGCGCCTTTGGACCATGTAAGGCTTGACTTTGAGATCATTTTTCAGTAAGCGGCAGATGATGGCCAGATATTTTCAGTTCTTTCGCCATTTGATTGGGGCTTCGTCGGGGATTTCACTCAAGTCGCTTCTTCACTTTTCGAACCATTTCACGTGACGTTGCAGTCTTTTGATGACCACCTCCATGACGTTTCGCGATGCTACCAGTGTCATTGTAACGAGCAATGGTGCGTTGAACAAGAACTTTATTTACTTTAAGGTGCTCGAGCTCACGAACAATCGCTGGTTGTGATTTTCCAGCCAAATATAATGAAATCACACTATTACGTGTGAAATCCATTACTGATTTTCTTTTTTCCGCGCTTACTCTAGGCAAAATGATTGCGCGCGCTTGTAAACAATACTCTGGACTGTCATTTAGCCAACTAACAGACAGTTGAAGCCCGCGCATTAGCTGCGCGAGCGGTCTGAAGTTGTTTATACTTTGAGTGTCGGACCCTGTATATACATACATACATATATTCGTATATTCTACAATATTAAGATCTTAATTATGTCAGAGCCTCACGAGGCAACTCGAGTCTGCGATGGGTGGTTTCGGGTTAGGCCATTCACTTGGCCGAGCTTTCATCCATCACTCATGGACATTGTACCCATGACAGCCAGTTCTACTTAATAATTAATATTACCACAATTTTACTTACCTAATCGACCCCATCGGTACCGTAGCAAGAGCGTATATAACGGCACTATGTGCTCACCTTGTGTAATTTCATCTAAATTCGCCCCTCTGCAAATATGTTTACGATTATTTTTATTTTGTGTTATTTTTTTTTTATATGAAACAGAAAATGTAATGGGCAAAATGTCAGTTTTATTTATTTTTGTGCTTGCAGTTGTTAAATTTGGTCATAATTTTGTACAATTTTTAATATAAATTAAAATTAAGTGCAGTTCTATTGTTAAAGAGAAAAATTAAAAGATAAAATCAACGCAAAAGAATTAAGATATTAAAATTATTTGGCATTCAAATTAAATTCACACTCACTTTAAGGGTATTGCCAACATGAATATTTGATGCAGAGGTTATAATTTCCAGTAGGCTTAGTTTTTTGTTTTTTAAAGAAAATATTACTTTTATGTACATAAAATAAATAAGTAATGCATGTAATGTACGCAATTTTGTGTTGTGACGAAGGGTAACTAATTAATGTACCTATTATTTTAAAAGACACACTTAGTAGAAAAATGTAGTAAAATTAGGGTTTTTTTAAAGCATTTTTTCCGAGTATTTTCAGTGGCTGGGAGATGTACCTACATGTACATATGTATGTAGAAATGTACTGTGTGGTATATACATGTATATATAAATTTGTGTATGTATATGAGAGACCGTTTTTTGAAATTAATGCGTTATGTCGGCTGTTTCGTTGTTGGTTGTTAGTTTTATTTCAGCTGGGTGCGAAGTGGGTAATAATTGTGAAGCTGAAAAGTTTGCAAAGAGACTAAAATTTCTTCATTCGAACTATCATCTTCATAATCATATGACCCATTTACGCAACATCCATACATCAATTCCATTCATGCCTCATCATCATCAATACTTCTTCTTCATTCGTCTGAAAACACATACAAAGCAAATAAGGACATATTTTAATACAAACACAAGATTACGAAATTTATATGTATGTACATACATACTATATGCATGTATGTGTGTATGTATGTATGTATAGAAAAAATAACAATTTCAATTTCAATTACTTTATCATCATTCCTTAAATTATTTTTATTTTTATCATATTTTATTTACTGCGATTTTGTTAGCTAAAACTATTTTGTTGTTGTTGTTGTTGTTCTTTTTATATGTAGGTATTACTATTATTAAGGGATTTCAGTTTTTGTCATATAAATATATTGTAAAGTACATACACATGTACGTTCTCATGCTAATGTTATGCACTCATAACTCCCGTTGTAATTCGTTTATACATAAATATTTCTCTTATATGTGTATGTATATAATATGTACACATATACTTATATACTTGCATTATAATGTTTATTTCGTATTTTTCAAGTTAACTTTCTTGTTTGCATTTATCTTGTGGTACATATAAAAATAAATTGTTTTTGCTATATAAATTGATATAGGTATGTATGTATGTATACATAAGTATGCCAAAAGATCAAAAACTAGGAGTATGTACTTATATATTATATTATATATCGACTCTATTTCCCTCACTCGTTCTCTCTCGCTCTCTCGCTCTCTTGTTATTGCAATGTTCATTACTCTTAGTAAGCCATTGGATTTTTGTTTATTTTTGAATCATCATTTCAATTCACCTATTTCCATTCGTATATATGTAGCTTTGTTGTATAATCCGCCATTTCAGTAAAAAATAAAACGCAGCTTTATTTGCCATCAAAAATGTTCCATTTACACATTTTTTTTTTTTTTTAATTTTTTTTTGTTAGTAATTTATAACCATAAAAGGTTTTTGATAGAGTATTTTATTTCTATGAATTTTGAATTGTTCCCCTATTTTAGAGCAAATAATTTGTGCACCGCTGCGAAAAATATAAAAATATTCGCTGGCGCACTTTTCTGATTTTGTTATTGCTTTAATATTTTCTCTTTGTATTTATGTATGTATGCACAAGGAATATACAGCCACTAAAGCGGGCCACAAACACGTAATATATCATGGCAATCGGTTCAAATTCGTTTCGCCACACTCTGTGAATCGGTTGTATAATTGGCGCGTACACCCGCGTACCCTCCTCCTATTTGGGGCGTGCGTCTTGATGTTGTTCCACAAATGGCGGGACCTACAGTTTCAAGCCGACTACGAACGGCAGATATTCTTTTATGAGGAGCTTTTACATGACAGCATAGCTGTGGATCGGTTGACGAATTAAATTTACGCCGAGTTCTTTGTTCGCTGCCGAATAATGATGCCCACACTCAGCGACGTTACCGTAGTCCCTGTCCGTTGCCCGTGAGATACACAAAACCAAGGCGAATTTATTACAGGTGACAGCAAACACATATAAGTAAAACCCTGCATGTATTTGTTGTTGCGTTTGGTCCAACCATCACGTCAAAATCAGCAAGCAAATGTAAACATACGAATGTAAACATACCAAAATTTCAGTTCGTAGAAAACAACTGCTTTCGTTTGGTTACATATTTACACAATACATCGATTTGTGTGGGTTTGTGCTTGGTTGTGTCGACACAATGTTGCCATTGATATTTTTGCATACACATTTTACACACATCCGCGTTATTAGTTCAAATTTTTCATTGCATAATAAACCAAAGCCAAAAACCAATAAATGCAAATAATTCATTTATCTTTAATTAACATTATTCATCATTGTTTTTAAGTTATTTGAATAAAAATTAAATTTTTTCTAAGTTTATTTTGTTAATGATTTCGAAATGTAATGTTTGGCCGCAGCTGATTGCTCTGCTGACACGTTTTTACGGAATATTCAAAAATTTTCATTTACACACAAGGCGAATCCATTAAAGATGGTAACGGTAAATCAGCTGATTTGTTTTTTTTTTTTCATTCGCCATGTCTATGTGACTGTCGGCACAGAATGAAACAAGGTGATTTAATTTTTTGTTTTCCACTTTGCCAATACTTTGCCCTGACAATCAAACGTACAAAACATTGTTGTTGGTCTACTGACACCACCTTTAATGATTGCGTCTTCATTTAGACACGTACACGATACGGTAACGGAACAGTGGTGAGTTTTAATTTACATGCCGCTCTCATAGGTTTGATCGTGTCAGCTAACAAGGGAACGTACGTTTACGTCGGCGAGTGTGGGCACCGTAAACATGGAATGCGAAAAAAAACGAATTGCTATGCATTGTATTGCCGCGCATGTGTACACTTCGAAATCTCAAAAGCAATGACAAAAATCGTCAACTTCGCCACACTCACACGTAACTGATTGCAAGAAAATCCAAATATAAGTTTTTTTCAACTTTCAAGTGTTGGAAATCGGTGTGTGGCGTGATCGATCTGTGGAAATTTCAACCCACTGTTTTGATTTTTTATGTGTTTGTGGCCCGCTTAAGGTAACTGCTGTAGGTGATTTTATGTTTTTTGGTATAATAATAAAAAAAAAAAAACAGAAGGCAAAAACTATGTAATTTGTTTTTGTATATGCACGTTAATACAGGAATGTACTTGTATACCTCGTAAAATACAGAACATTTTTGTAAATAAAGGGCTTGTTCGAGTTGGGCACAAGGGCACACGGTATCCATGTGAAATTCTGGCAACTTTGGCAAATGCATAGCGTTGTACTTCTCTACACTCAATTGTTCATTTTATAACTGTCAAATTTCATTGAATGCGATGACAATATTTCAAGGTGGATTTATTAGGGTAACAGCATTCACCCAGCTGAATTTTTCGCCGTAGGTATGGCTTACGTCAAAATGATAAGCTTTGTTTGTATGTATTGGTATGTTTACATATGCTTGCTGATTTTGACGTGATGCTTGGACCAAACGCAACAACAAATACATGTAGGGTTTTACTTATATGTGTTTGCTGTCACCTGTAAAAAATTCGCCTTGCAATATTTTAAATGTGAGCATTGCCGCGTTATGTTAGTGTCATTTTGAAAATGCCGTCAAATAAGCCACTACGTTGTGCTCGTGCTCTTGATTGCTTGAAAGCATTGGGCGTTTTCCAAAACGCTTGTTGCTTTGTGTTCGAACAACGAAACATGTTACCAAACGCAACTCTAACCCCCTGGACGATGTATCGTGCTCCGAAAAGTACCGTTGATGCTCTCTATACGCAACAAAAAGCAACCAATGCATCACTAAACAAGCTGATGTCATGTGTGTACATGTACAAAGAAAAAAAAAAATGGCGGAGCATGAAGAGAAGTAAGTTTTAAGGAAATTATTTTTATCATTATAGGAAACTTGTATGTAATATTTAATTTTTAATATTCTAAATGTCAACAAGCATCAATATTTTACTAATGCAATGTATACATACGGCATTCATACAGAATTGAAGCGATACTTCTAGATTGTATTTTATACATACGTTTTGGAAAACGCCCATTGTTTGCTTTATGCAATGAAGAGGAAAGATGGACGCCAAGATTCTGAGTGAATTCTTTTTTGTAAAGAAGGAAAATGCACAGTCTGAAAAACTAAAATGATCAAAGATGCTGCCAATGTGAGCGTCATAAAAAATAACAATTGGCTGTTAAACATGTAAAATGATAGCCTATTGCTTCGTTCCTACGACAGTCGGTTCTACATAACCGGAACGACCGGACTTGTATCCTACCAAGGACGGTCACCTCAGAAGTATTCTCCGTATACATATGTATTGGGAATGTTTATGCTGCTACAACAACAACATCCCATTACTTCCATGGTGAAAGTTTTTAGAGGTGTACTACCCAGCAGACCGTTATCCGGCTCTGAGCGAATTTGACAGATATATCGACGTCATTCGTTTTCTGTTTCCCTAAGCTAAAGCTAAATTTTGTGAAACCTAAAACGAATGACGTAGCATCCAAAGTTCCCCTCAAAAATAAAAATTTTTTTTTCACCATACCGTGCTCACCTGGTATCTATCATCCTTGCATTGCTTCACAGATGTTGACAATATATGACTTCAAATATTTCAAGACATGAACTGCCAGCTTCATTCAATTTGCTGTCTCGATTGACAAATTCACTGGAATTAACAATTGAAAGCAATAAAACATTTAATTGCTTGCCAAAAACTCGGTCATTATTGCGCGTAAATTCTTTAAAATCGGCATCATAAAAATTTTGTTCGTACGACTACTTCATTATTTTATTTGACATTTACAACGTAAAATTAACGTCAAAATCGAAACTATCGAGGAAAAAATTTATAAAAAACTTTAGTATTTTTATTTACGTATTCATCTTCTAAGATGGCTAGGCCATACCATGAGAATGTACGACTCCGCGAGAGCTCAACGAAAAGTAATTGACGCTTAAACATTTGAAACGAAAGCAAGAGGCAGACCAACCAAGATCAAGATGGATTGCCGAAGTAGATGACGACATGAGAAAACTCAAGGTCATTAATTGCAGCGAAATAACCAAGAATCCGGCCAAATGGAGACATTTTGTGCAGCAGGTCAAAGCTCACACAGAGCTGTAGCGCCAAATGATGATGAGGATGATGATTCACCTTCACATATCTGTGTAAAAACAAATACTCGAACAGCAGAAAAGTATTAATTTAAAATTTGCAACAGTGTTGCGAGTGCTGACGCTTTTATTGCGTGCCTCGAACCCAATCAAAACTGTGACAAAATAACTAAAATCGATTTAGCTCTATTTAGCTTTAAAGCATTAGGTTTTAAGGGGTTAGGAGTAGTAAGAATTTTCAAAAAATTGGATTTTTTTTTTGCATTTTCTTCAGGTATGATATCTTAAAAATATTGTGTGGAAATTTGAAGTGAATCCGACAAATCGTCCCCTTTCTGTGTTAACCTCATATCTACAAAATCATAATTTTCAGTAAATCGATCAAAATGTTTAGAGTTACTTAACTTCTATGAAAAGTTATAACTTATTTGATACGAAACTTATAGTAGATACGAGGTTTTTGAATTCGGACATGTAGATACGAAAAAAACCAAACGCGCTGAAAAAAATTCTATAATCATTATGAACATTGTATGTTTTGTTTTACGTAACAGGAGTGCTAAGGAGTGTTTTTCACAAAAATCTCAACTTCGAAAAAAATGAAGTTACGAGGTTAACACAGAAAGGGGATGAAATTCTTTTCGAGTTATTCAACAATTAACAAAGGGCGCTCCGGAGCGTTCGCAAAACTTTAAATGCGTTTTTCTCAAAACTATGTTTTTTGAACTGGTGATCATTGTAACTTAAAAGCCGCTTGGTAGATTTCAATAAAGTGTATGCTGCTTTTGAAAAACATTAAAAACTCATGCCTGATCGAAGGATTTTTTTGCTTCAAAAATAATTTTTCTTTTTTAAGAATTAATTTTTTCTCGAAAATCTGAAAAATATTTCCTGAGGCCGCCATATTGTTAATTTTTGAAAAAAAAAAAGCTTCAATCAGGCACAAGATTATCTATTAATATAACTGATTTCTCTTGTACGATTGCTTTTAGTTGAATCTCCAAGGACTTGTGATGATCACCGCAAGGGACTTCTGGAGAAATGGGCGCCATGCAAACAGCAATAAATTTTACAATTATTAATTTATTGTTTTGAAATATTGCTAAAGTCAAGTTGAAACATGATGTATTAATGTTATCGTTTTATTTTTGTAAAATGAAGCAATTGACTAGCAAAAAAAAAAAAAAAAAAAAAAAATTATTGAAAATCATCTGACTACCCCAACCCCTTAAAGCATTTCTAGGTTTTAGTGAAAGATTTAAACTATTTTCATTTCACAGCTGTTGCACGAGAATTCATTACAAAAGTTGAACTATAACTACGAAATGTAGTAGTTTAAAATTCCATCTTATAAGAGTTGCATAAAAAATATTACATTTCTTTACGAAAGTTTAGAATGTATCAAAACCAAAAATCAAATTTGTGTTAGTTATACTATAAGTTAATCTTTCAAAAATCCACATTACTCGTACATTTAGCGTATCAAACGTAATTTGTTATTATTCGTTTGCGATGTGTTTCTTTCAAGCTTTCTGCTTCGTTTTTTTTAACTTCTTCATAAAAAAATATATAGGTTAGTGATTGTGTGCTATTTGTATATGTATACAAAATTGATATAAATTTGTAAAGACGTACATATTAATAAGTGTATAAGTATATTCATAGAAAGTTAAGGTCCATAAATGCGAGCTTCAAAAAGTGGTTTTAGTGCTAATAGTCAACAATTGCGTATTAAGAAACAATAAAAATTCCAACTAGTATTTCAAAAGTTGAAATATATTTATATACTTATGCATACATGAATGTGTTTAAACGAAAATACTATATGTACTCGTACTACAGCGAGGAGCAATGTTCGTGCAGCAAAGAAGGTGAGCGCGAGCCGATCATTAATCACTAATGAGAATAGCTCGCGAATGTTTTCCTCTTAAAATCCAATCAATTATGATGGCAAGTTGCTAATTTATGTATTTCATGCTTGTAGTGTTTATGTATGTGAATAAAAAAAATTAATTTCAAAGCCTCTCTCTCTGCCTTAAATGCCAACTTTATACTTCAGGCGCTTAGAACAATCATGATTAAAAATTTCTAGTAATACTTTTACAGGATAACTAAAGTAACCAAGCAAATTATAGTTTTTCATATAAAGTTTCTCTCAAATCGTGTAAACTCAAAGTAAAAAAAAATGCCTGCGTAAGTGCACTTTCAAACAGAGTTGTAGGGGGTGGTTCAGCTAAGTAGATTTTTCTTAAAACGATCACATACAGATACATACATATATGTATGTATATACATAACTTCTGCTCAAATATGAACGAGACGGTATCAATAAAACGGTTCGCGGATGACATATGGCAAAAATAAATTTTTTGTTTTTTGGTAGGACTGTTATAAGCTTACATGGCAAATTTCAGCGTGATATGTCACATAGTTTGTTTTCTGTGCTACTGTAAACAAGTCAAGCTCGAGTGTGTTCTTCGAATTCTCTTTTATGACTTCAATTGTCTCAAAATGTTTTCCACGGAGCGGCAACTTGAGCTTGGGATACAGGAAAAAGTCACATGGAGCCATATCAGGCGAATACGGTGCTTGCGGAACGATATTAACATTATTTTTGTTCAAATAATCGCGAACAAGACGTGATGTGTGAGCTGGTGCATTATCGTGATGCAAGAACCATGACTTGTTGTCCCACAACTCCTTCCTTTAAAGACGAATGTTCTCGCGCAAACGCTTTAAAACGTCTAAATAATATTCAGCGTTAACCGATTTTGCGATTTGTGCGATTTTCAAGCACAATTTCCTTTACTTTTCTGATGTTTTCGTCGTTTACTGATGTTGCTGGACGACGTTCATGAAGCAAGTTCTCAACCGATGTACGGCCCTCTTTGAACGATTTGTACCACTGGAAAACACGTGCACGCGATAGAGCAGAGTCCCCATAGGTTGTCTGCAACATTTTTAAGGCGTCTGAAGCCGAAATTTTGTTGGAATAACAAAATTTCAAACAAATTCTTTGAATTTCCATCGTTAAATTCGAAGAACACACTCGAGCTTGACTTGTTTACAGTAGCACAGAAAACAAACTATGTGACATATCACGCTGAAATTTGCCATGTAAGCTTATAACAGTCCTACCAAAAAACAAAAAAATTATTTTTGCCATATGTCATCCGCGGACCGTTTTATTGATACCGTCCCGTTCATATTTGAGCAGAAGATATATATGCAAAATAAGTGAATTTATTTAAGTGTGCAACTTCTAGAATGAAAAATTGGACATTTTCAATATTGTAATTTTTTCATCACACGCCGACTCATAAAATATGATGTGTTTGGCCTGTCTAACGCACAGGCACTACCAAGTTATGTATAAGTAAAGTTCGATAACTTATAAGTTTTGCATAGCAGCAGGCACTACCAAAGCAACGAGCTCGGCGCAAAAATAGCAGCATTGCTGAACATCGCTAAATTATATGGGTCTGTATATTTTTGTTATCAAGGCAGGCAGTCCCAGGTAAAAACCCCCTTTGGTTAGTGTGGTGGTGGTACTCTTCATATTCAATGAGTATAGGCTGCGTATGTCGACAGCTGAAGTTCTTAGGGGTATCGGAGCTTAGAGCTACTTAAATGAGTGAATACTGAGTTAAGTTATTATAGCTTTCTCTAAACAATCTAGACAACCAGGGTACGTGGTTGTGGGAAGTAGCAAGCCGTTCAACCATAAAACCGATTTACAAAAAACAAAAAAAAAAAAACAAAAAATGTAACGCTTCTTTGAGAAATGCAAAATTGCCGAAATATTCATCGAATACCGACCAAATATTTAACAAGCTCTCGAGCGAATAGAGGACCTAAAAGACAACGCCAATAGTAGTAAAGCAATAGAAATCATGATATTTTTAAAAGTACAGTACTATCTCGATAATCCGGACACGCGGTAGTCCGGTCACATCTATAATCCGGACAACTGCTAAATTCGGACAGTTTAACATTTTTTACTCTATAATCCGGACATTTTTCAAATTTGCTTCGCAATATGTACATACATATGTATTTTAATTTTTAGTTTGCTTTGTGAGTTTTTCGTAAAATAGCGGTACTTTAACAACAATATGGTATATGTATACGAAATGCAACAGCATAAATCACGCGTTGTGTTTATTCTTTAGCGACAAACTGAATTGAGTGGACATTATTATTAGGAAAATAATAATATAGAAGAAGCTGATTCTGATTGAACCATAGTTGAAGCGGTAAATACTATAAGTAGCGGTGAAGCAAAAAATATTTTTTCCAAGGCTATACAATGGGCAGAACAAATTGACGCTTCGGCTATGGATATTTTAGTTTTAAGACTGCAGATAAAATGTTGCTGGCGAACTCGCAGCAGACCAATATTAATAATTTTTTTGAAATAGTACATACTAAATAAAAAAAATGTTTGATTATGTACAGATGTACATATTATTATGTAAGTATGATTGTTCTGTATTTAATAAAACTATTTATGTACGTACATATATCTGAATTGCGTTATGTTCATTTCAAAAAAACAACGTTTAGTTGAAAAAAAAAAATGTAATTGCGTGATGTTCATTTCAAAAAAACAACGTTTAGTTGAAAAAAAAATCATCTATAATCCGGGCACCCCCATAATCCGGACGACCCCTAACATTAAGGGTGTCCGGATTATCGAGATAGTACTGTACATTAATTATTGAACATTATTGAACTTATGTAAGAATTAGAAAACATTCTAGCTCGCTAACTGTGTTACATTATCGTTAGTTACTAAAAAAGGGTTTTATAAATACAAATCAATTAAAAAAAATTGTAATTTCGTTAAAACAAGAAACACATGAAAATTGTGATAAATAACTATTTCAAATGCTATTGATCTACTGTTTTAAAGTGCGATCGTGTATTACATGGCATAAAAGTGCAAATGTAATATATAATAGTTGTGTCGTTGAGTAGGCATGCCGCCTAAGTAGTTTTGAAAATGTTTTTCTTAATTTTGGTGTTTTCACCGAGATTCGAACCGACGTTCTCTCTGTGAATTCCGAATGGTAGTCACGCACCAACCCATTCGGCTACGGCGGCCGCCTTGAAGAAATTCAGTTATGGTTGATTTTATACTATTCTTAACGTTTTTAAGGGGTTACGGGTAGTTAGAATTAAAAAAAAAAAATTAATTTTTTTTTGCATTTTCTTCAGGTATAATATCTTAAAAATATTGTGCGAAAATTTGAAGTGAATTCGACAAATACTTTTCGAGTTATTCAACCGGGCGGTTGGGCGCTCCGGAGCAGATAGCAAAACTTTAAATGCGTTTTTCTCAAAACTATGTTTTTTGAGCTGGTGATCATTGTAACTTAAAAACCGCTTGGTAGATTTCAATAAAATTTATACTGCTTTAGAAAAACATTAAAAACTTACATTAAAAACTTAAAAAAAAACCTGATCGAAGATTTTTTTTCCTCAAAAATTAAAATTTTTTTTTTAAAGAATTAATTGTCGGTTTTTTTCTCGAAAATCTGAAAAATATTTCCTGAGGTCGCTATATTGTTAATTTTGAAAAAAAAAAAAAAAAAAGAAACGCTTTGTAGATTTCGATAAAATGTATACTGCTTTTGAAAAAATAAAAAACTCGTGCCTGACGAAGAATTTTTTTTTAAATTTCAATTTTTTTAAACAATTATTGTCGGTTTTTTTTTCTCGAAAATCTGAAAATTATTTACTCAGGCCGCCATATTGTTAATTTTGAAAAAAAAAAAAAAAAAAAAAAAAGCTTCGATCAGGCACAAGATTATCTATTAGGTTAAGTTAGGCAGCCGCGTCGCACATAGAGACAGCGATGCCACTTAGACCACGAAATGGGTCCGTTGTGAGCAAGATGTATTAATAAAACTATTTTCTCTTGTCCGATTGATTTATATGAATCTCCAAAGGCTTGTGATGATCACCGCAAGGGACTTCGGGAAAAACGGGCGCCACACAAACAGCGATAACTTTTACAATTATTAATTTTTTTTGTTTTTGAAGTTTTGCTAAAGTCAAGTCGAAACTTGATGTATTAATGCTATGCTTTTATTTTGGAAAATAAAGAAATTGACTAGCAAAAAAAAAAATTATTGAAAATCATCATTTTTTCGGGCCTCTGACTACCCCTTACCCCTTAATACCTTTAAGAAATTCAGTTATGGTTGACTTTATACTATTATTAGCGTTTTTAAGGGGTTACATAGGTTTCGTCGGGCAAAAAACGGCCTATTTTCAATATTTTTTTTTCTATGTAAAAAATTATTTATTTAATTCAAACTTTTTTTTCTGTCTTTTAGATACATATTTAAATTTTCAAAAAAAAAAAATTAAAACTCCTCCATAGTGACGTCATTTCCGGTGACCTCTCGAAAAAAAAGGTGCGTCCGCGTTGTCAGCATAACTCCTGACAGGCTCATCAAAAATGAAAAAACAAAAACAAGTGTTTTAGTTAAGACCATAAACTCCTGCTCGAACGAAGGAAAGAAAAAAAAGTAAAAATTGGAATTTTGGCAGACATTTTTCCAAAAAAATTAAAATTTCGGTCATATTTGCTTGACATTTTGTTTTTTTTTAAATAGTTGTAATTGAAAAAAAAAAAAAAAAAAAAAAAAATCATTCGTTCAAGCACGAGTAAATTGTATTTCGAACAACTGTGTAAAATTTCATCAAGATCGGTTGAGTAGTTTTCGAGAACATTTGACAACCGACTTTGAAAACACGGTTCCTAGAAAAACGCGTTTAAAGTTTTGAGTAACAATAAAAGTGGCTTGGAGTGCACACCTTCCCAAGGCTGTATCCCCGAAACTATTATTCGGATCGACTTGAAAATTTAGGATAATATTCCTGAGATGTTGTAGAAATTAATAAGCCGAAAAAAATAAATAGATTTTTTGAACCAACGAACCCCATGTAACCCCTTAAGTGATATTAAATAATTGTAAGCAAACATGCAAAAAAAAACTGTAATTATTTACAATATTCATATATACCAAAAATCCGTATATAAAAATGCATAGAAAAGTTGCATGTGCATGCAGTTTTTAAAAGCAATTTACATTAATTTTTTTCGCTTGCTGCATAAGGCATTAAATGTCGACACACTGGCACACTACATTTGTTTGAAAAATTAAAAAAAAACATGTTTTTCTTTAACGCATGCGCAGGTATAAAATTTGCTCTTAACAGACAGTTCACAAACTCACTGCATAAGTTTATTAATTCACAATATAAAGCAAAAACTTGAAGGAAATGAAGAAATGTCGTATGTTGAAGAAACTTTGTTTTTTTGAGATTTCCCAACTTACATCTACTTTACTTTAGGTTTTCAATGCGTCTATATGTAT
Source organism: Anastrepha obliqua (assembly GCF_027943255.1). Taxonomy (NCBI): domain Eukaryota; kingdom Metazoa; phylum Arthropoda; class Insecta; order Diptera; family Tephritidae; genus Anastrepha; species Anastrepha obliqua. The sequence goes on from NC_072894.1 coordinate 11,898,934, forward strand.
AGTATATTGTTATGATGCCATGAGTTGTATTGTATATATTTACAAAGAAGTTATTTCTTTTAATTTTTCCGTCTTTTCGGTTTATTATTTTTGTTTTTAATTTTACATTCTCAGTCTATTGTCGTGTAATACATATAGAAATCAAGCAAAATTTTGCAACTAATTTTGTTCTTTGTTTTCTATGTTACTCCCGTTTAACTTTCATTTGAAATACATACTTCATTACTTTCCACCAAAATCTTGTGCGCCAAACAAAGTCTGGGCAAGCGAAGAAGCATTTTATGTGATTGTGTTAGGGCACACACTAGACCTACTAATCACCATCAGCGTTTAGTTAGTAAGTATGTACGTTACAAAAAAAAAAAAAATATTTATGTATAAGTGTTATATTAACTAATCGATTTAAATTTCATTACGTTATAATATATGTCGCATCATAGTAAACTTATTCTTAAAACATTTATACATTATTTCAGCGGATTGTTCATAGAATTATCGTATATAGCAACAATCTTAACAAAAAATTGGCATGAGTCTTATAAGTGGTATATTTATTTATGCGTGCGTTTAAGGTGTACGGGCTGTGGTTTCCTGTGTGTGGTAAGAATACAAAAATAAAATAAAATTTAGAAGCAAAAAGAGAATCACAACTTTGTGAAAGACGACTGAAAAAATTAATAGAGGGGCAATGCATATGCAGCATTAAATTTGATGTACAGACGTGGCCACAATAAAAGCACAGCGACATTTTGCCAAATTTTGACTGCTTATCTGTTTTTTTTTTTTAATCTTGCGTATACCGCAATACAAACGATATAGTTCCACGTTTTATTTTGTACAAATTATACAAATCAAAGCCCATCAAAGTGCCTGGTTTATAAGGTCAAAAAAATCAATTTTTTTTTTTTCGTTTTAAGCGATTCCTAATATATTTCAGAATATTCACACAAAGTTACAGAGCCTAATTCTCGATATTTCCGTAGATACAAAGCCAAAGGTAGGCGAGCGTTAGGTAGTTACGCTGTGACCGGACAGCTATAGTACAAACTTTATCTTCTTTTCTCGACTTTTCATTTTTATGATTTCTTTGAATTGGCGTACATGAATGAAAAAAAACTAATGAACCTTTTGAAATGAATCATAGCTTGTTCCCTTCAGTATTAAATTCTCTTCTATTTGAACTAACAAAATAGATAAACAAAATTTTTCAAGATTTTTATACCAAGTTGAAGTGATTTTTTTTTATAGAAAGGCATTTTTTTCTTTAAAACCTCCAAAAAGTTAAAATTTTGGAATTTCTCTCAGTTTTTTTAGTTTATCTAGAATAAAAAATCATGATAATTAGAAATCCAATTGAATTTTTTGCGTTAGATAATAATTACGAGCTGTATCTTGTACGCCAGTTGGAAACTCCAGCGTTGCAGCGCTCTACTAATTTCTATGTTAAACATTTTTTTCAACTTATTTTAACCAGTACAAAAATTTTTATACTTTTTAAATGTTCATTAAAAGATAGAAAAAACTTTGCAGTGCTAAATAAATTTTTTTCCTTAAAAAAAAAAAAAAATCGCAAAGAGATGCAATTTTTAGACCTCATAAACCAGGCTCCCCCTTTAAACAAATCAAAGCCCATCAAAGTGTCAAACTTTTAAGGGTACGCCATTTTCTAGCCAATTCAATTTCAGTATAATACTGTGTAAATTTCAAGTGACTTCAAATTCGCATTGATTTTTAATAATTAATTGTTTTTTTTTTGTGTTGGCGGTGTTACGCATTTTTTTCCATACATAAAAATTCCGCGCATTCGCTGGCAAAATACTGCTGTGCTATTATTGCGGCCACGGCGTATTTATTGCAAAAATGATTATCAATTCTTCTCGACTTAGACATGATTTGTACGAAAACATAAAATAAAATCTGGCTATTGATTAGAAATCGAAAACTTATTTCGGTAACTATTTGTAACTAATTTATGCATAATGTTCATTTGTGTGTAATCTTGGCTCTTAACTAAATGAAAAATTAGTACTTTGAATTTATTTTTACTTGGCTTCGATTACTATTTCGGTGTGTGTATGTGTTCTAAAGAATTACGTGAACGCATTATTTATTTATTTATTTATATTGGCGAGAGCTTTATTATTGTGTATGTATGTATCGTATATGAAGCGCTCTAGTGCATAGGCGCGTCACAAAGATAACTATCGATTGATACTATGAAGGGCAGGGATGTGGGGGTTTGGGACATTTTGTGCCACTCAATGGGCACTTTAGGCAAACTTCGAATATGCATACACACAAATCACACCCACAACAACACCCGCCGCTATATAAGTAATTAATGACCTTCTTTTCTTCGCCGCATGCTTTCTTTCCTCCGATTCGCGCTGTTTTCGTCTGATTTCGCTCACTTTTTGTTCGATGTTGGTCTGTCGCTCTACACGTTTCCGCCGTTTCAATTCATTTTCGGGGCTGCTATAGAGAAGATGAGTGAAATATTTAGTTAAAAAACACAAAACAAAAGAAAACAAATAATTTGTTCTATTTATTTGTAGACTTACCCGATCGCGATTGGTTTGCTATTTGAGAGATCGGAGAAGTTTAATTTTACTTCACCCGTAGTTTGATTACCACCGTTTCTACTACCGCTCGCACGTTCACTGCTTCTACTCCGGCCATTACCTTCGTTAGTGTTCTTATCGTCATCATCCTGTTCTACGATTTCATCATCATCACTACCCTCATCACTTTTATTGTCCTCGTATAAATCATTGTCATCACTGTCTGACTCATGCACTCGTTCTAACGGGTTTTGTGAGCCTTGCGCCTGTTGTGGTATTGGCGGCAGAGGTCTATTCAACATGCTCTCAACGGTTTTTTCCTTGCCGGCGTGCTCTGCACTGGCGGTCATGCCGTATAGTTCGTCACTGAAACTTGCGCTAGCCGGTATTTTTGGTAATGGCTTGCCGAGTTGACTGAACGATAGTACACCGGCAGTGCTGCAGCCGGCCATTGGCAGTGGTAGGGAATGTGTACGTGGCGGTAGAGGTGGTGGCATCTCACCAGTTGTGGCATACTGATCGTGTTCATTGTCATTGTTAGCGATTGGCTCCTCCTTGTAATTCAGAAATTCCTTTAATCAAGCGAAAATTTTGTTTTTATTATATATTTAAATGTTTGAAATACAATAAATTGTTTTACTGAATCTTTAAGCAATTTGATTCCCTCTATAATTGCTTGATAAGAGAAGTATAATTGATCTGCAGTCTGTATTAAGCCCATGCGATATCTGCGCAGCTCATAAAGTACTTCCTGTACAGAAACCTTGTTCTCGCCTTCTTTCTCAACCTAATTGTTTCAAAGTAAAACCAAACGGTTATAATATTTGCAAATTTCACATCGATTTTTTATCACTAACCAAAACTAGACAACAGTCTACTAAACAAAATGTGCCGGAACGTCCGATCCCGGCGCTGCAGTGCACTATTGCGGGCCCCACACTCGCATCGAGTGCACCCGTGTCGCGCACCTGTTTTAAAAATTGTAAAAACGCCACTGGTGAACTGGGAATTCCAAAGTCCGGCCATGTTGTATAGTGGAATTGTAATATCTCACGGCTTGTGTTCGTTTCAAGATCCGTTAGCCTAATAGCGATAATATTAGTTTTCAAAAAGACATTAACCAATTATCATTTCGCCAACTTACTTGAACCATCTGCGACAGAAGTTCTGATACTCTTCACAACGAATAAATTCAACAACCAACTCAACTTCATTCAAAATTAGTGCATTTTCAGGACCTTTCCTATCAGGCCAATACTGATGACATTTAACTTGCTTCTTTTCAATTAATTTGTTTAACATAAGAATGGCCTTGGTATTTTGCTCCCATACCATTAGCCAAAAGTGTCCAACGGTTTCAGTGAGTGGACCCTGTGTTAGAATGTATGCTCTTTCGGCACGCTCGAGCTGTGGAGAGTTAAAAAAAGATAAAATTGAAAAAAAAAACTTTTGCTTCCCAATTTGGCTATTATGACGCCACTTACCGTAACAAGATTTGCATTAATATAGTCAATACCGCCCTTACGGAGGATAATGCGCGAATGATCGTAAGGATTTACATCTCTGTATCTGTTTAGACAGCGATTGTGTATTCTCTCTGATTCAACAGATTCAAATTGTTTTTCACTAGCTTCACGATCGCAATGTTCACGAATTTCCTAAAATAAAAAAACAACAACAAAATAATTTAATATTTTTCAATTAAAAATTATGTCAATGTTATGATTTAAAAATAAAAATATTATTATAGTTTTTGCTAGTAAAACTTTCAACGAAATGCAAGAAATGCGGTTGCTTAAAGCTTGGCTTAACAGTCACCACAAAGCAGATCAAATATAGGCGAATAAAAGTAAGCAACAACACACAGTTCGAAATAGTTGGAGAAATAGGAAAGGGTGTAAACGAAGTTGAGTATCTTGGCATCTTGATGTTGTTGTAGCAGCATAAACATTGTCCATACATACACATATATATATGGAATGCTGCTGAAGAGACAGTCCTTGGCCGAATATAAAACCCGGTCGCTCGCCGAAGAATTGAACATCATATCGACACCGATCCTTATGAGAACACCAAAACATACCCTCAGTGGGTTTCCCTCAAATCCTGTTTCTATAATAAATTATTCTGCCTTAAAAAAATTGAAACAGCAGAAGCAGCTGCACTGCATGAAGCAGTAGTGTTTGCCTCCCAAACGAGCAAAAAACATCTAATATGCAGCGACAGCAAATCCGTCATTGAAGCCTTGCAGAACCAAAAACGATATGTTACTCATCAATATGATAAGAAATATTACACTGTGTGACAAAAAAAAAAATTAAATATACTTTTATGGAAACCTAGCACAACTTGTGGCTATAGAAAAACTAAACAAAATGGTATAGGAAATTTCCAATACACCCCCAAAATCTCATTTTATGGCCATAAAACCGTTTTTCAGTAGGTTGATGTGAAGAATAACTCCTAACTTCGCCAATTTCCATCCGATTTCAAATTTGCTTTTTTAGTTCGAAAGAACAAAAACAAGCCTTTTTGACAGTGTGTTGACAATTTTTCTGAAATGACAACTGACGAGACTGTAGACGGAAGTATTTGGAATTTTTTTATTTTTTCTCTATTTTTTCGACTTTGACATAATTTTTACGATATTATCCGATATTGAGGATTTTTTTAGTGCACTACTGTTATAGTAAATTTAATTTTGCGTTAAATGAGTTATATTTGACTGTAATTGAATTAAAATTAATAGAGTTGCTGGGTTTTAAGATTTTTTCTTTTTTTTTACTACGAGATTTGGTATGCGTTTCGAAGCATGAAAATGATAACAAGTGTCATTATAAACACATAATATTTATTGGAGTATTGTGCAGTGCAGCACTGTACGGTATGGTACGGTGCGGTACGGTGCAGTACACAACGGAACTGGTTCCAAACTTAAAAATGCATTGGAAACGCCCCTTTGGAGTTTAGTATGGTACGGTACATTTGTCATTCTCTTCATCAATTTTGAATACTTCTCTGTAAGAAATTCGATCATCATCATTCATCTTAAGTCGTCATCAACTAAGTTCCATTGTTTAAATCGAGAAGCGAGCGTTTCAGATTGTCTTCCCGATAGAAGTAAATCACGAGAAAGATCCTGAAAATCTGAATTTGATACAATGTGTCGTTCTGAAGACTTAGAACCAGACGGAAAGTACTCTTCATCATCAGGTTTATTGTTATCAGTTTGATCATCATCAGCAATGAGTTGAACTTCCTTCAGTTCATGACCTGCAGTTGAGTCAATCATATCGTCCAAGACTACGGGGTTCTTAACAGTTGCAACATCAGCATACTTTATGTGCTTTCGAGTTTTATAATGATGACCGTTTACGTCCGTTTTACAAAAATAACAATCATCTGGTTTATGATAAGGCTGATGCACATCATCGGAGAATATTGAGAAATTCGACTTTTCTGGCAACGTTTTGATTTATATTTCTTGAATTTCAATGAAACAAACAATAAAACTTTGACGTTTTAATAAGGTTAAATTATAATAACAAACTTCTTTTGTTAATCAATGTACAGTGTGAACTTTGGTACACTTGGGAGCTTTTTCATATTTCTATTGAAAAAAAATGTGCTATAATATGTCAGATATTTTCGTAAGTTCTAACCAGTTCTGTTGTATGCAGTACAGTGTACTCTTATGTATACATATACACTCCAATAAATATTACGTATCTATAATGACGCATCAAAACACGTCCTTATTCCCATTTAGCGTAAGCTATACCTACACACCAAATTAGTAAAAAAAAATTAAATCTTAAAACTCACACAACTCTATTAATTTTAATTCAATTACAGTCAAATATAGCTCATTTGACGCAAAATTAAATTTACTATAACAGTGGGGTACTAAAAAAAATCCTCAATATCGGATAATATCGTAAAAATTATGTCAAAGTCGAAAAAATAGAGAAAAAATAAAAAAATTCCAAATACTTCCGTCTACAGTCTCGTCAGTTGTCATTTCAGAAAAATTGTCAACACACTGTCAAAAAGGCTTGTTTTTGTTCTTTCGAACTAAAAAAGCAAATTTGAAATCGGATGGAAATTGGCGAAGTTAGGAGTTATTCTTCACATCAACCTACTGAAAAACGGTTTTATGGCCATAAAATGAGATTTTGGGGGTGTATTGGAAATTTCTCCTATACCATTTTTCTTAGTTTTACTATACCTAAAAGTTGAACTAGGTCTCCATAAAAGTATAATTTCACTGTCGCACAGTGTTATATATGAAAAGAAAGACGCAATAAAAATTATGCGGGTTCCTGGGCATGCTGGAATCAAAGGCAACGAAGTTGCTGATGAACGCGCAAATAAAGCACGGATGCAGCTATTACATTTCTTTAACCACCTCACTCCTAAAGACCTACGGATGCATGCGTCAAATTACGCATGATTGGGCCACATTTCATCACTACTACAAATTAAATAATCCCCGTGGAACTAAACCGATTTTCCCATCTGACTCTCCTTGCAGAGGTATCACAACTTTTGTGCGTCTACGAATCGGACATTCATTTCCCACTCATAATCATTTACTAAATGGAGCCTTGAAGCCGCCATGCTCATACTGCAATATACCAGTACAACATCTCCTGGACGAATGCCCTGGCCGAAGTCAGATCTGAATAACAGTTTTTGGCAGCAGCAAACCCTCTGACCATCTGAAATTAGCAAACTCAGCTTTCCTTAAATTTCAAATCTTAGCTAAACTAAATATGTATATAAAATTATTGTTACTTTCATCCGGCATAACACAAAGTTTTTGTTTTAATACTTAATGTAAATTATCTCTAAATTATCTAAAATAGTCTTATAGTATCTTATAGTATAAATCTCGAGCCGAAGGCCTTAGTAGCCAGAGTTCTTGTTAAATTTTAGTGTATTGGTTATTTATAACTATTACTCTTACATATAAATAAATAAATCCCGGTCGTTCCGATTACGAAGAACCGACTTGCGTGGGAACGCAGAATCTTGATCCCCGACGGTGGTACAGCGTCCTGACATTCAACAAAGAATATCCAAAACGGCGAGTGCGCGACTATCTCGAGTGTGGTATAAAAAAGCGAATAAGGGGTTACATAAGTCCAGAATTAAAAAAAATCGATTTTTTTTCCACTTTTCAAAAGTATAGTATCTTAAGAATATAATGAGAAATTTTCATGCGGAAATTTCCAATATTTTAGCTTCTGCAGCCCATTAACTAGGTACAGAGCGGTCCGCGTGCTCCTGTGCCTCAAAATTTAAACTGGTTTTTCTCGAAACTACTTTTTCCGGCACGGTCTGCATGATAACTCATACAGTTTTTAATATTTTTTCATGCGGTTTTTTTAAATATTCGAAAGTGGTTTCTCTATAGTCCGGATTTTTGATGTTTTTATTGAAAAATTTTATAAACCTAATTAAAGTGTGACATTTAGACGTAAAACGCATACTTTTTTTTTAAATGCCGTAAATTGCAAAATTGTTTGAAATTTAAAAATCTTTTTTACAAGAATTTTTTTACTTTTTACAGATCCTTCAACATTTCAAGGATAAATGATGCAGACCGTGGAGCAACTTATTTTTCATTGTACTTTGGGTTTGATTGATTGATTTTTTATATACTAATTTTTGTAAAGAAAAATTAAATTTTTTTTTTTCTAAAGTTTAAGTACTAATAAACAATGTATACATTTTTGTATATTTATTTCTATTGTTATTTCTTCTAAAACAGTTTTTCTTTAAGCGCATTTTTGGCGCTGCAGGAGTAACAAAAATAAGAATTTTTGATGCTTATGTAAAATCAGTTTTAATCTATGGCCGCGAAACGTGGCACTTAAAGCAAGAAAACTGCAGCCATTTGTAAATAAATTTTTGCGTCGTATTATCGGCATTTGGTAGCCACGAACCAATTGAAAAAGAAATTATGCACAGAAAGTGCAAATGGATCGGGCACACGTTTCAAAAAAATGCGGACCAAATAACTCATTCAGCTTTGCAGTGGATTCCACAAGGAGACCATCAAATCAATTCATTCAACGAACTAAAATATGTAGCAAGAAACCGTGATTTGTGGAAATCTTTTGGAGATAGACTAAGTGCTTAATTACGATGTGGATTGTAATATTGAAGCATGTCAATAATAATATAAATGTGCAACTAGGTGGTCCATACAGAGGTTCCTTTTTACAAATTATTTTACTTTTGTATTAATATTTTTTATATTAAAAAATTAAAAAAAAAACATCGACAGAGCAAACATCCCGATTATTTATGGAATACGATTTCATTTATATGGCTGTCCATATGGCTTTCCAGTAGTACATCCAGTCAACCCAGTTTTCTGGCTCTAATTGCTTGCTCGATATTCCCTTTTAGGGCCTGAATCATTAACGGATTGTTCCCATAAAATTTTTCAAGGCACCCCACAGAAAAGTCTAACGGTGTCACATCGCAGCTCCGAGGCGATCTTTTGAGATTTATTGCGAAGCGGACTGTGTGGCATGGCGCGCTATCTTGCTGAAACTAAAGATCGTCCAAATCTATGCCCTCAATTTTCTACCAACAAATACCGTTTCTTATGCCTCTGTAGCGCTCACTGTTGCCCAAAATGGCGTTAACAGCGGCATTTTCAAAGAAAAATTGATCAATGATGTGACCGGTCAAAACTGTCACTCACTCTCTTTCTCTCTCTCTCTGATGATGTACTTTTTGGGGATTTTTCTATCCCTAGATATAATAATTTTGCTTGCTAGCTGTCGATGAGGTGAAATTGGGCTTTTTTCCAATAAACGCACTGACTTTGGAAATATATTTTGTATTTTGACCAACAAACTTAAAGCGATTCATTTTGATCCGTGAAGATATGACACGTACTTTCTGTCAAGACTTCTAACAGGAAAGGGCAAAATAACATAAAAACAAAAAAATAAAACAGAATACATGGACCACCCTGTAAAAACGAAAATAATTTTTTTGCATGAGCACATCGACTTCATAGAAATTATATATATTTTCCCGAAACATTCACAGCTATTCATTATGTATCAAAATATGGTTCCCCCAACGATATGAGTATACCGGCCAAAATACAAGTTTAAAAATAAATTTTAGTGATGAGTAGTCCGGGAGCCAGGGGTCGGTTTTGGACTGCGTTTTTATACCGTTAAATTCTTGACTATTCTTGTGATTTAGCTTTGATGAATAACGAAAGTGAACGTCAGCTGGCGCACCCGCGGTGGGTGTGATTGTGGGAGGGTACGAAACGTGTCGAAAAAAAATTTCTACCAACTCATTTTATACCGGCTGAAATTTTTTTCATGCATTGTTGACATTTAGTAGAATAAAAAAAAATAGTCAACTGCGCGGCAGAGAGGGGAAAACACGTCAGCTGAACTTGTAAAATAAATTAAAAAGTAAAACTACTTATGCCGATTGAATTTTTTTTACATAATTTTGGACACTTATGAAAATATAATAACGATGGTCAGCTGTGTTTATAGCGGTGGGAAGACCGTCAGCCAAAGCAAGAATGTATCATTGCGTTCAGCTGACGTATTTTCCCCCCTTTACGGCGCAGCTGACTATTTTTTTTTTATTTTACTAAATGTCAACAATGCATGAAAAAAATTTCAGCCGGTATAAAATGAGTTGGTAGAAATTTTTTTCCGACACGTTTCGCAGCGTGGGATACGCACGTACCCACCGCTACTGGACCAGCTGACGGTTGGTTTCGTCATCCATTGGATGGCGTCTGCCTTCAGTATTAAAATCAGTCAGCATGAAATGACGGACTAGAGGTTTTTCTCTCTCAAGCTAATTTTATATATATGTATATATTATATATAAACATATTTTTTCCCATTCTTTCTGGCGTCCATTGCTATATGTACATAGTTCTTAGATAATATAGCCCACCGGTTTCTTATGTTTTTTCATACTAAAAATTCTTTTCTCTCTGTATGCATTGATTACTAGGTTGTTTTGCCGAAATATCCACTCTGAACCTCATAAATCGTCCCCAAAATATTTTGGCACGTCGTCTTAAGGATCTCAATAGTATTTTGAATTCATTTTATGGTTTGTAAAACACATTGGATACTGTTACAGGCCGCCCATACCATTGAAAAACCTCCTTAAAGTTCCTAGAGCGCCGGCCCTCGCGAACCGGGACGAATATCTCACCAATATTTTTGATCTTTATCTAAATCACGCTGAATTTCTTCACGTCGCCGAAGATGACGGATTGCCACTCACTGTCTCAACTTAGCAGATTTATGATGTGGTAATAGACGACGCTCCGGCAAACTTTTTTCATATCTCAACGTCCTTTCTTGACCTAAAAGTGCTTGAATATGTCTGGTAGAAATAAGAAGACGTAATTGTAGAATTGTAAATTTTTCGCTGGACGATCATTTTGCTGACCGCTAACCGTTTTCTTTTTCCGCTCGTCAATTTTAGATGGGTGGATAATAATTTTGTGGATTTTTAAAGCATTTATTTTGACCACTTTTTGTAATTTTTGGGTTTATAATTTGCACCAAATGTGAGTAATTTTTATATGGGAGATGGGGGTGATTATTGACGGATTTCGCCCATATCCATCCTACCTTATATATGTATATACATATATGTATATGTATATAATTGGTGCGTTCACCCCTTTTGGGGTTTTTTTGGTTATTTCAGAATGTTGTCACTTGATTTGATTACAATAAATTTTGGTCAGTCTTTTTTAGTGATTGGAATGTAAGCTAATTCCGATTCAAACTGCAAAAACCCATTATGTCGCTTGTACTTTTGGACATACTAGGGACCTGTGCCAATTGATAGAAAAATACACTGCGTTGTAAATTTTTTACAGCTATGAGTAAATAAAAATTGGCGGGCCGGCAGGGCTAGTGAAAATTTATCATAAATAAAAAGAAAACCGAAAAACGTGTACTGTCCGCTACAAATGATAGCACATCCACATTTTGACTATTTTGGGTTTTGAATACTAATTTTTTTCTAGAAGTATAGCTATAAATTCAAATTTTAAACTTTAGACAATAATTAGAAAAATTAAAAAAAAAAAAATTCATCACAATTCCACGGTTTTTAATTAAAATTTCTAGAAAAGTTGTTGGTATGCAGTTCTATCTACACTAATATTATAAAGAGGAAAACTTTGTTTGTTTGGTTGTAATGAATAGGCTCAAAAGCTGTTGGTGAATGCTTTAGTACAGAGTATTTTTCATGCCGCTCCGTGACTGGGGTCTCGAGATATAGGTCAAAACGTGGACCCGGGTAACCTTTGGTTGTGTATGTACAATATGGGTATCAAATGAAAGCTGTTGATAAGTGCTTTAATACGGGGTAATTTTCATACCTATTGATGACTAGGGTCTCGAAATATATGCCAAAACGTGGACCCGCCGTGTCTTTGCACCGAATTAAACCAAACTTACGCACATTGTTAAGTAAGTATTGAAAATGGGTTTCGTAAAGTTTGGTTGTAATTCGGAGCACTGGCAACGGGTACAGCGTTCTTTTGAGCCAGCCATAATGTCGCTTACTTTTTTAACGCTTGGGGCGGAACTGAACTGTCAAATTGACAGTGTGAGTTACAATGTGTCAATATTTCTTTCTGATTTGGATGCCATAAGGAAAAAGCGTAAGTGCAACATGTAAAAATTGTTTGTGATTTTTTTTGGAGTGGATTTTGGAACAGTGAATAATTTCTTACGAAATTTGAGAATTTAATGTGAAATCCGAATGAAATTATGTGTTCGTGGAAAAAACAATTTTTTTCTTTTTTTTTTTTTTTGAAAAATATAAATGGATAATGGTTAAAAAAGCTCCAATGCTTAATAAAACATATAAATTGAAACGAAAAATTCATGGATGATCAGGAAAAAGACGGTTGTTTCTTAGTTATTCATTTGCGTTGATTTGAAATTTAAAAACAATCTTCTTTTTTCCTGATTTTCAATTTGTATTTTATATTTACTCAAAAACAAATAGAAAAACAAAAAATATTGTTTATGCCAAAGCGATTGAATAAAGAATAAAGAAATAAATAATATGAAAACCATATATTTTCTGTTCTAAACCATATCTATTCTATTTTAGTGTGCCCAGCGAAGGGGGCGGGGTTTGCTAGTATTATATATAAACATATTTTTTCCCATTCTTTCTGGCGTCCATTGCTATATGTACATAGTTCTTAGATAATATAGCCCACCGGTTTCTTATGTTTTTTCATACTAAAAATTCTTTTCTCTCTGGATGCATTGATTGCTGAGTTGTTTTGCCGAAATATCCACTCTGAACCTCATAAATCGTCCCCAAAATATTTTGGCACGTCGTCTTAAGGATCTCAATAGTATTTTGAATTCATTTTATGGTTTGTAAAACACATTGGATACTGTTACAACTCTACGGTTTTTCATTAAAATTTTCTAGAAAAGTTGTTGGTATGCAGTTCTATAGTTTGTAAAATTTTAGTGCAACAAAGTGCAAGTTTGAAGTTGCTACAAAATCACGTCCATTTTTTATAATTAGTTTCCTTGATGGTGTTGCGTATTTTTTCTATTTTGATGTTATTTATTATGAACTGTTAAAGCCAAGCGAAATCATCACTGGGGATCGGTATCGACCTTAATTGATGCGATTGCGCCGAGCACTGCGAGAGAAGCGGCCGCAATACGCGGAGAGGCATGAAAAAGCGATTCTACAGCATGACAACGCTCGGCCTCACGTTGCCAAACCCGTTGAAACCTACCGGGAAACACTGAAATGGGAAAACCTACCCCAGCCGCCACATTTTCCAGATGTTGCGCCGTCCGATTATCACCTGTTCCGATCGATTGCACATGGTCTAGCTGCCCAGCAGTTCCATTCATATGAAGACATCAAAAAATGACTTGATGCGTGGATAGCCTCAAAAGATGAAAAGATCTACCAGAAAGATGGGAAAAAGTAGTAGCCAGCGATGGGCAATACTTTCAATGACTCACTTGTAACCACTTTTTCAGAAAAAAGTTGTATTTTCCATAAAACAAAACAGCGAGAATTTAGTTGCGCACAAATGCACGACATTTATTCACCATAGAGCTTTTCTACTGATTGGCATAGGTTCTATGTAACTCCTGTAATCCGGTCTTGTATCTTTCGCATGATTTATCTCATCTTTATATATAAAAATGAATGTTTGTCTGTATGTCCTCGATGTCCTCGATGAACTCAAAAACTACTGGACCGATTATTATAAAAATTGGTATATATATGGATTTTTCCACGAAGAAGGTTTGTAGAATATGCTCATTGCTGCCACTCGCCACCAGGTGGCGCTGCAGAGTAGCAACTTCTGCCCCGTTCACCCGATTTTTTTCGAAATAAACAAAATCAATAAAATGGTTTAGAATGAATTGAATTTTTTCTTAAATTTATTTTAGTTGTTGGCGTAGCAACGCGCGCCGAGTACAGCTAGTTCTTAATAAATTTATATTTTTTTGCAGGTATTTTCGTCACCAGAGAGTTTCTAATTTTTTCTATTTCACTATCACCCAAAGCCAAAACCAGATTTTTAACGGCACCCAGCTTTAGACAGGTAACAACAAATTTCCGATTTCATTTCTTCTTCTTATTATGAAACTATTTACCGTTTGGAGGTGGCATAAAGCTGCAGGTCCCTTCATTTGTGGAACAGCATCAAGACGCACACCACAAATTGGAGGGAAAGCCCGGCAAAATATCTAACAATGGATGCATGCGCCAATTATGTATACACTTACATACATATATTAAGTTCTCACTTTGCCGGTTGTGTTCGAGTATAATCAACATTTCTCACATACATAATTAGGCTGAAACGGTTGTTGTGGCAGTAGCGGCGTTTGCAGCAGCAGTACAGCATGATATGACTGGAAGCCTGCAAATGCAATTAAAGTGCAAATGCATAGCAAACATACACCCGGTGCGCAAGCAATGCCCATAGTGTCATATATGACTTATGTCGTGTGGCAATGCGAAGCACATTTACCTACATACTTGCATGTATTGCGGTCAGATAAAAAACAAAAAACAAAAAAAAAAACAGTTGAGTATCTCAACAATTCGCTGCAATATTTGCAAGTGCAGAAACAGTTTTCTTTTTTAAACGTGTGTTTACACACATGGAAGTATATGAAAATAATAAAATCGCTACCTATTTAACTATATTATTGGAGCGAAACAAATTGCAACGCCAAAAGCAACAGATGTATTTGCCACGGGCGACGGGCGTAATAAAAGATCCATGCTGAATATGTAAACAAATACATACCCGCTTATGTATGCGTGTGTGTGCAAAAGTAACTTTAACAACTAAGGAATGATAAGTTCGCTCCGGACTTAACTTTATATACCCGCCCACATTTTAGTAAAACTTAATTTCCGCTGGGTGATAATTTTTGGAACCAAACAAACTCATAGACAATGAGAATTAAGCTTGCAATATCAGAAGGACGGACGGAAACGTACTCTTACTATAATATCAGAAAGATAAATTAAAGATAAATTGATTAAAAAAAATAAATAAAATTAAATTATTAAAAAAGTTATCAATGTTAATTTACAAAAAAATTGTATAAATAATTTTTGTTTTGTCTTCTAGAGCGCAAATGAATAAGTTCTTAGTTGCTTTCACTTTTAAACATGCAATAGGATGCAATAAGTTTTGCAGTTCGATAAGTAAAACACATTTTTATGGTTTGAAATACACTTTATTATTCAATATAGTCTCTCTCAGCATCAATACACTTCTTCCAACGAGATTCCAATTTATGAATTCCATCCCTGAAATGAGAATCTGGAAGGGTTGCAAAATACGCTTCCACAGCTGTTATGATCTCATCATTTAATGAAAAACTATCTCCAAGTATGAATTTATTTTAGGTCTGGAAATAAATGGAAGTCACTAGGAGCTAAATCTAGTGAATACAATGGGTGTTCCAACAATTTGAACTTTATGCCATGGATTTAAGCCATTGTCAAAATGCTCTTGTGACGCAGTGCATTGTGCTGATGAAAAACCATTTTTTTTCTTTTGCAAAGTGGGGTTTTTTCACAAATTTTTTCCTTCAGCTGGTCTAAAAGGTTACAACAACATTCAGAATTTATTGTTTTACCAATTTGCAAGTAATCCACCAACAAAATTCCTTTTGCATCCTAAAAAACTGATGCTAACACTTTTTTTGGCCGATTTCTGGACACGAACTCGTTTCGGAGCCGAAGAGCCAGGTTTACACCACTCTTTAGCCGCCTGTTTTGATTTAGAATCATGGTTATAGTCCCAAGTCTCATCCATAGTGATAGATCGACGCACAAAATCCACTTTATCCTTTCGAAAACGCTCAAAATGTGGATGAGAACATCGCATTCGAATGTGTTTTTGTTCTTTTGTTAGCGAATGCGTCACCTATTGTGCACTTTGCGTGCTAAAACCCAATACTTCAGTGGAAATATTGCTTACACTGCCCAATGAGATGCCTGGGGCTTCTACTAAATCTCTTTCAGTCACTCGACGATTTTCCAATACGATATCCTGCATCTTTCCTATAATTTCTAAAAACTCCACTTACATTCAAATGAAGAGTATACCAAAATAACAAAAAAAAAAAAAAACCAGTAGCAACGCCTTCCTTTATCGAACGGGTGTATTTTAGGTGCATGAGAACTATCGATATCGATAACGAGGGTTTGGTTCGTTTCCACGACAGTCGGTTCTACGTTAGCGAAACGATCCGGAATTATATACGGCCAAGGACTGTCACTCCAGCAGCATTCCCCGTAAGTAAGTGTGAGGATTGTTTATGCTGCTACAACAATAAAAACGAGGGTTTGGCAGCTGAGAATGGCAAACTGTGTTGACATTTCTGTTCAGTAAAGTTTGGCCGAAAAACCCCTCCAAATAGTGTAAACTTGCTTTTGAAAAAAAAAGTAAATAAATAAATAAATCTGTTTGCTAAAATGTCGATTCGTCGCCGTTCTCAACTTGTTGGCCTTTGTCCTTCGACTATGAGGAAAATTTCATGTAAGGATCTTGGCTTGCGTGCCCATAAAATACAGATCGTGCAAGAATTGAGGCCAAGTGACCAACGCTTGCGTTGCACTGTTTGCTGATTAGGCTCATGTGGATTTATTAATCAGATTTATTGGAAAAAGTAGTAAACAATTGGATTAATCGAAGGGAGTATGTAAAAAACTTCATCCAACAATATTTCTGTTCTGTATTATCATTTTAAGTTCTCTAGCTCTTAAAAAAACAACCAAATGGTCTAAAACTGGAACTATTTTGGAAACATGCCGGGCTGATAAACGGTTCACTAGGCAGGGCTAGTTTACTGGAGCGGCAGCCCTTGGTCGGGAGAAACTCGCGACATTCCGGTAACGTAGAACCGGCTGCCATGGGAACGAAACATGTTGGGCTAGTATGAACTGGTGTTTTGGTGATGCATTGTTGGACAATCGGCATTTCGTAGGGTATCGCCGTGAGTGCCTTGCTAACTTGTAGAAAAAAAAACACGAACTAGTTGAGCTCAAAAGTGAAGTGGTAGTATTCTGACTCACAACTAGTATTTTTCCCCCAAAAGGAACTTGTACTAAACTCGAGATATCTGTATATACATACAAATGTGCATATGTATGTATGTAGTGGTTATTTACATTTTTACTTTTCTTTCCTGATGTTTTCACTCATGTGATTTATTGACGATTGTAGTCAATTTTTTGCTCACTTATTAATGACGTACGAATGACGACAGATACAATGGTGAAACCCATTTTTCTATTTCAATTATTTATTAATTATTAACATACATATGTATGTTTGTGTACTTATATGAATATTAATTGGTGTGCACACCTTTGTTAGGTGTTAGGCCGATCTCCTCCTCCGATTTTTGGTGTACGCGTTATTTTTCTTCCATAGATGGAGTGGCTTACAGTTTTATGCCTCCGATTAGCAGATAGTTTTAGGTCAAGGGTTTTTTATGGCAAACATACACTCGCAGGTTGGCCATTGCCTGCCGAGGGGCGACCGTTATTAGAAAATTTTGTTCTATCATTTGGTGTTTCACGACCACAGTGGGATTCGAGTTCGGGCCCTATCGAATGGTAATCACGCATCAAACATGCGGCTACGCCAGTCGCCGTTAATTGCTGTGTTATCATTATCTACGTACGTATGGATGAACATATGCAAGTACATACATACAAATATGCATTAGCAGGTGAATGCCCCGCTAAACTCATGCTTAGGTGGGATACTGCATTTTTTTATAACGAAAAGTGACTTAAAAAATGTCCGGTTCAAAAAAGTTAATTCAGTTTTTCCCCGTACCTATGATCGAGGGAAATAATGAATGAGTTCTATTTTTTAATAAATACATATGCATGTACATACATATATATATGAGAAATGAGTTCATTTATAATTACAGTTATTACATGTATGTATGTATGTAAATGCGTTTGTTTTGCATTTACTTTTTGCATTTTTTACTGTATTATAAGTTTAGAAGGTACTTCCATACTGTCGGGGTTTCATTCATTCCTCTGTTTAATCATCTTGCTGTTGATTGATTTTTCTAGGACTCCAAAAATAAAAATTCTCATTAACTTTATGACACATTGCGATTTCCACGCAAACTAAAACAACTTGGTATTATTAGATCGGAACTGATTTCTCTTCGATCTGAAAGGTATTCCGCGCTCATTTGGAAACTGAGAAGTTCTAATCGAATACAAATTTTATTCGAACTGCCATTCAGATGTTTTGTTAGTGTATCCATCACATTCATGATTCAATAATAAAAGGTTTGCTCAGTAAGCAGCGTTCTCGTTCGTTCGTTCTTGACAAATCAGCTCCCTTAGCAAGACACTGGGTTGCTAGCTTTAGAAATGTTTAGTAAAAGTGGAGGAAAAGTAAAATTTGTAGAAAAAACATTTCATTTTCAATATGGTCTGCTTACGAGCAACAACTCGCTAAAGAGTTTTCATCGGTATGTTCAGGACTATGGTAGTATGACATGGAATATATACCGCTTAAGTCAGGACATGATAGAGTAATTGAGGCATTCCGAGATCGCTAAAAGGAGAATTTAAAAAGCTTTATTTCTTATGATAGGGTGATTTAGAAGGAATTGATGTTTTGAAAAGAGCATTTCCCAAAGAGCTACGACAGGGAGAATAATGGGATAGTGCCGACGCAATCGATAACATTGCACACCTGATTATAAGAAAGTTGATATTGACGGAAATTGTTTTCAATGGATGGATGAAGTGTCCAGAGGAGGCGAAGTACAGTACCAGTATGAAAAAGCTTCTCATAAAAATATCTGCCGTTCGGATTCAGCTTAAAACTGTAGGTCCCTCCATTTGTGGAACAACATCAAGACGCATGTCACAAATAGGAGGAGGATCTCGGCCAAACAGAATTTTATCCGCCAATTATTTATTTATTTTTAACGAAATAGTTTCATATTGGCGAAACTTTACAACTTCGCGATCGGTTTTAAATTTAAAAATTAATTCTCAAAATAAAATCTTGGATTTAGTGAAATAATTTCTTGTTTTAATATAGATTTGGCAGTTTCCGCTAATAATTTCTATTTGTTCCATTATTTAAATTCAAATATTAATTAACATTTTTAAACCGTTCGTTGTTTGCTTCCACTTAAGTAAAAAAATACTTTTTCGCTACCATTTTTACCAAAAAGGATTTAATTTGTTCCCCTTTATTCACCTTCTTAAATATAACCTTGTGTAAGGGAGTGTTAAAAATCGAATGTCATTAGTGAGCAAACCTTTAATAATTGAATCATGCATCACATTGTGCATTGAATTTGGCCCCGAATTTTGCTTTTTAACCGGACTACAAAAATAGCGGAATTATAACTTCCAAGCCAAGGTTAGGAAGGCCCCTTCGTAAAATACCAGAAAGAAAGGGAACAGCGCAATATTATAGGGCTTGTGAAGCAAAATGCAAATATAATTGCTTCAGAAGCGAAAAATTAAATAAGGAAAATAAGCTTCAAAAATATATTACAGTTTCAACTGCGAGAAGAGATAAGAAAAGCCAGCTCTCATGGAAGAGTAGCTAGGAATATATTTTATTTTTTTATTTTATTACAATACTAGCATTTCCCAGTGGGCTTCGCAACACCATACATAAAATGTTTGTTTTATATCGCAAGAAATTTTTCATATTAAGTTTTCTTTATAGAACTCGTAAAATGTTTAAACAGTTGAATTAGTTGATTTTTTTCATTCAACATACTTTCAACATACTTTCTGTACTTTTTTAAAATTTGATTGTGGTGGTCACCTATATACAGGTAAGGTGAAAGAGCCGATAAAAACTTGCAATTAAACTTTGATTCTTTAATCTCCATTTCAATTTTCTACGCTAAATAAATTATGCTAAAATAAATAAAGTTAAAAATGTTTTTCCAGTTCCTTGAATGCTCCAGTTTTTATTATAATTTCGTCCAAAATTAATATTAACATAATACACTTACAACCACAACAGTACAACTCATAAGCGGTACGCTCATAAGCGGCTGTGTATTTGTTGTTGTTTTTCCCATATAGGCATTTCGTATGAGAGGAAACCATTACTCACATAAAATGTCATAACTCAGGAACGGCTGCACCGATTTCAATCAAACTTCACACAAACCACCTCCTCAAAGACAAAAAAGAACTCTAAAATTTTTGTGTCAATCGGTTCGGCGGTTCTTGAGTTATAAGATTACCAAGGAAATGTAACTTCTTTTTATATATATAGATATTCCTAGTAAAAAGAAAAAAGTCAGTGCTTTCGTAAATGAGCATATAAAGAAATCTCTAGAATTTTGGAAAGTTTATTTTTTCGAAGGCAATTTTTGCATTTTTGGGATCCAAGGAAGAATACTTTACAGCGCATAATAGAAAGCATTATTACTAACAGTTAAAAGTTGTAGTTGTTAAGGGGTTGTATACCTTGTGTTGGACTAAAAAATCGAAAATTCTTTTATGGCATATTCTAAAAGTACATCATCTTAAAAATATAAATTCAAAAAATCATAAAGATCGGAGCACTAGAATGAAAGTTACAGACCGTGGACGCGCGCAACCTGAATAAAAATTATCCATAAATGAAGTGCACGCAAAACTTTAGACGCGATTAACTCGAAGTCGTGGTTTTTGAAAATTACCGTCGCGGTGATCATTATTTATCAAAAACTTCTTCTTCTTCTTCTTAGCTTCACAATCCGTGGTGGACCGTAGCTTCATCAACAATTTTTCTCCACTTTATTCTATCCATGGCTACATCTCTCCAGTTGTGTACGTTCATTTGCTTAAGATCTGATTCGACGTCATCTAACCATCGCTTTTGTGGGCGTCCTCTTTTTCTTCCTCCAATGGGTGTTAAAATAAAAGCTTTCCTAGCATTTCGCTCTCTCTGCATGCGCAGTACGTGCCCAATCCATCTAATTCGTTGGGCTTTGATAAAACGTATTACATTTTGTCTTTGAACGATTTCAAAAACTATTTGACCGATTTGCATAAACTTTTTTTTAATTATTCGAAGTTACAACCTGGTAAATCTGAAAGGTTCACTTTTTATAAATATTTGCATAGTTCGCTGGAATTAATTTTTTTTTAATTTTTCAACCCCTCAAAAATCGTTTTTTGGGTGCATAGCGGTTTCATATCGAGAAAAATTAAAAAAAAATTAATAAATAAACCGTTCAAATTCACTAAAAAATATTTTTCTACAATAATCATTTCATTTTTTTGATTTCAGTTGAGCTGCTCATGCGCTACCGTGATCACCGCAAGCCTCTTCTCTAAAAACGGCGTTTCGGTGGAGGGGCGATATCAACAATGAATAATAACATTTTTTTTAAATAAAAACACCAAAATGTATTCTTCGAGAGTTACCCTTCAGTATGATATAGGTATGCCTCATTTGAATAAAAGTTCTAAAACATATTTAAAAAAAAATATGACAATCGTCCATTTTTTCGGGCTCACAAGGAATATAACCCCTTAAACGTACTGTATGTGCTGTAGTCTTTGAGTGTAGATGTAGTTATGAGTATGAACCAAATTGGACGATAAATGCGATTTTTCGGAATGTTCGATCACAGCTTATTAGAGTGAGCCATTTTTCCTAGAACATTTATTTCTGGCAACACTCACTCTAAGTGATTTTGTTGGTGCAGAATGAACAATTAATCAGT
This sequence comes from Anastrepha obliqua, assembly GCF_027943255.1. NCBI lineage: Eukaryota > Metazoa > Arthropoda > Insecta > Diptera > Tephritidae > Anastrepha > Anastrepha obliqua. The sequence continues at coordinate 11,920,790 of NC_072894.1, forward strand.
ACAAATATCTACAAAAAATATCTGTTTTAGTAGGTATGGCCCGAAGAAATGCAATTCGTACTAGCATTCTCAAAATTTCCAAAATTTTAATCGAAGTTAAACAATTGCTTGCCCTATAAATTTACGACGACATTTTTGTAAGAAATGTAAGTTAAATATTTTTCTTTTTTTATTTTTCTATTGGGTATTCAAATAGGATTTTAAAAATAGTAATAATAATTTACAAATCCAATACCTCCATGTTATAAAAAATTCGCAATTCGCATTCGCATAATTGGTGTCATAAAATAAGTCAGACACCTGGCATTATTGCGATTTTTTGACACTTTAAAAGGGGAATCCCACAATTAATTTTCTCTCGGTAGAAGAGTAGTGCAAAGAAAGAAGCAAACGTAATAAAGTAAAATAAAATTTCAATCGTGTTTTATTGGGTAGACAGCGTGGACAAAGCCCAATTGAAGTCAGAAATTTAATTATTAGTCATCATGAAAAGGGTAAAACCGGTCGGGAAATCGCAGAAATAGTGGATAGACCAAATACATATCTAAAATATTAATATATATAACAACAGTAAGTACAAAATATACATATCTTTTGAATTTGTCACGTGGATTATCCTTTTTTTTTAATTTATCCAATTTTTTTTAGAAAATGGGCCGAAAGTCGGATTTGATCTGGGCCAAAAGCACCAAATTACAGTTCTTTTGAAAGCCAAGAACCTGAGCTATGCAGACATCGCAAGAACCGTTGGAATATCCCAGCCGTCTGTGGTAAATGTTGCCAGAAAGTTGAAAAATACCAACAATATTTTAGCGGTAACTTCAAACAATCGCCAAAATTGTCGCCGAGAACGCATCACTTCAACCAGGCAGGATTGCAAAATCGTCCAAACAGTTCTCTGGAACAGAAATGCTTCAAGTCGAATGATTTTAAGAGAGGTTCAGGAATCTGGAGTAAATATTTCGGAAAGAACGTTACGACGACGCTTATACGAAAATGGACTTTTTTGCAGACGACCAGCATTTTTTTCCTTTGTCAAATAGCAGTAGTAAGAAGATGTGAATATTCACACTTTTTGTGGTTATGGTTTTCTTCTTACAGATCATCTTCAGCGATGAATGCCGATTAGAAGCGGTTACAAAAACAGCAAATTTCGCAGGTGAGCCAGAGTACGATATTCTGAAGCGTTATGGTTTGGAGCTTTCTAACCTCAAGGTCTGCTTCATTTTGTTGAGGGAACAATGCGCTCTGTCCAGTACGTGGAGGTGCTGGAAAACGTTTTGCTGCCATATTTAGAAACCCTGAAGTGTAAGTGAGACGAATACACCTTTATGCAAGATGGAGCTCCATGTCACATATCCAGGATGAGCATGAATTGTCTGAATTCAATGGAAATAATGGTTTTGAAATGGCCTGGCAATTCACCGGACCTTAACCCCATCGAAAATTGTTGGGCATACCTCATCAAATCGGCAGTATACCAGCGGAATAATACCACAATACACCAGCTTAAGGAAAACATTGAAGATGTGTTGTATAATGACCAAAATCTTAAGATGAAGATAACACAGTGCGTAGCCAGTATGACTCAACAAATTGCGGCCGTCTTAACAGCAAGGGGAGGAGCCACGAAATATTAGTTTAAAATAAATATTTTTACAACGGTCATAGAGTACTTGAAACACCTCCACAGTCTCCAGACATACATATGTAAATGTAATTGAACATCTGCAGGCTCATTTGGAAAACCAACTAAAAAACCTTGTTATTAGAAACAAGAAAGACCTAGAAGATGATATTAAAGGAGAGTGGGGGAAAATAAATCCTTTAACATGCCAAGAAGACTGAATGCTGTGAGAAAAAATAAAGGCTTGCCGACTAAACATTAATTATATTGTTTTTTCTTAAATATTATTTGACTAACTCTACTTTACATACAGTGAGTCACAGTCAAAGTGAGCCACCAATTCCTTGGAGATATTTGTTTAAACAACTTTTGTAAATACTTTCAAACACCCATTATTTTTTGTCAACTTTATCAAGTGAGCATGTACACAAGCATGTATTAACTGTATTTTTCCTATTTGTTTGCTGCCGAAGTAAGAGTAATAATGAAGAACAAAAACAAACGCACAAACTAACGTCACACTCAAAGTGAGCCACCTAACATTGTTTTTTTTAAAATAACGGGATATGTATTTTTGGATATTAATTTTCGCTTGCATCTTATTCTTAGTGTTTTAGTTGTTTATTATCAAGCGGGTTATAAAGATGGGTCGACAAACAAGTGTTGAAATTAGACAGTTAGTAATTGATCTTTTTAAAAAAGGAAAATCCCAAAGAAAAATTGCGGAATATGTGAATAAAAGTCGAGGAACTGTCCAGCACATCATACAGATGGAGGAGGAAGAGTAGGAAACAAGCCGAAAGAAAGCAAAAAAAGGCTTTTTCAGAAAGGGACGAGGCATTTATTTTGCGGGAAGTGAAGAAAAATCCTCATCTTAGTGCTCCAAAATTGACGAAGATGGTTAAGGAGTAGCTAAATATCCACGTTAACCCCGAAACTGTAAGAAGAGTTCTCAGAAAGCATGGTTATAATGGTCGTACGGCCAGAAGCAAGCCATTTATTAGCACCAAAAATCGAAAAAAAAGGTTGGAGTTTGCGCTGAAATATGTCTACAAGGATATGAGTTTCTAGCAAAAGGTTCATAACGGTATAATGCAACGTAGAGGCTATAATAATAGTTTTGTAGGTTCTCTTTACTGACGAAAGTAAATTTAACTTATTTGGCTCTGACGGTAAGAAGATGGTACGGCGACAAAAAAACACTGAGTTTCAGCCGAAAAACCTAACTCCCAGTATGAAGCACGGCGGTGGCTCCGTCATGGTTTGGGGCTGCATGGCAGGTGGTGGAACTGGAAATCTTGAACATATTCCAGGCATAATGGATAAATACGTTTATATAGACGTTTTGAAGCAAAATCTTAAGCCAAGTGTCGAAAACTAGGGATCGAAGGCGACTTCTATTTTTACCAGGACAATGATCCTAAGCACAAGTCGTTTGTTGCGCGGGAATATCTATTATATAACTGCCCCCACGTATTGGAAGTACCACCGCTGTCTCCAGATATAAATATAATTGAAAACTTATGGTTCCGTCTTGACCAAAACCTGCGGAAACATAGCATTTCTTCAAAACAAAGTCTTTTAGATGCCTTACAAGACGAGTGGCGTGCAATTCATACCACATATACCTGTAAGTTATTAGAATCAATGCCCCGACGTCTAAAAGCCGTTATTTCCGCCAAAGGAGGCTCACTTTCACTGTGAGATAGATTTGTGAATTATTTTTGTTTTAGTTCATTTTTTTATAATAAACAAAGAAGGTTCTTCATGTAATCGATGAATTATTGAAGCTAATATTCAAACAATAAAAACACATAAACCTTTTTTCCAATCTGTGGTATTTTTAAACAAATTTCTACTAAATCTGATGACTAGGAAGTGTGGCTCACTTTGACTGTGACTCACTGTAAATGTCCGGGTTCTTTTTTGTCATGTATTTTGCCAAGTTTTTTATTGTATTTTCTATGCACGAATGAGTTGAAGGTTGTTTATGTTTTTTGTACTTTATTGAGCCACTGTACATAAGTATATAAAACAAAAACTTAAAAGAAATTTTTAGATAGCTCTAACACCGTAAAGCAAACGCTGTGAAAACTACATACATCGAAGTGAGAGTCAATTAAAAAAACAAAATTGTATAAAAGCTGACTTCAGTTGTTTTTAAGGAATTTATTGAACTATCCTCGTACACGCACGAAACAATACAACAACAACTACAAAACAACACTTACTAGCTGTAAGTTCACCAAACACATGACAACCGTCTAGTCGTTTGACTGACCTTCCAGGAATGTTGTTTGCTTTCAATTTAAACGCTTCTATACTTTTTGTGAGTTTCCGTTCACCTCTTTTCGCTGAAAAGCATAACCAAATATAATTTGAGAGAGAGTGAGAAATGCAGAATGGAAGCGAATATTATCCAATGCCTGAGTATTATTTCTTTTAGCACGAAATAAATATTAATCTGTATGAATTTTCTCAGAATCATAACGAGCCTTGCTCAAATGGCATATCTGTGGGAAGTCTGCGTGCATATTTCTTTCTTTTTACATTTCTTGCCTTAGGCCAGTGCTTTTCTGGATGCTATGATGCATATACATAAGTATGTATGTACAATATATACAGTCGGTCAAACAAGGCTTAGCCCAGTGAGTTTTTTGTATTACAATATTTTTCATGCTAAATTTTTTTCTAAATTTTGTATGAAGGTATTGTATCGGGTGTTTTTTTAGCTGCATGAGATCTATCGATAACGGTTTGACAGCTGAGAATAGCAACTTTGTTGACATTTCTGTTCAGTAAGGTTTGGCAAGTCATTATGATTCGTTTACATATTCGTGACAATTTACTTTGAAATAAAAATGTCTGTTCATGAATTTCATAGAGCGAAGTGTTCAAGAAAACTCCGAAAGGCCGATCTGTCGCCGTTGAAAACTTGTTGGCCTTTTAGGTAAGGATCTTGGCTTACGTGCCTATCAAATACAGATCGTGCAAGAATTACAGCCAAGTGACCATTGCTTGCGTCGCACTTTTTGCTGATTGGTCTCATTTAGATTTATTATTCAGATTTATTGAAAAAAGTAGTCAAAAATAGACTGTTCGAATGGGACATGCAACTCGTTGGATATATGCTGGATATCATATTCACAAAATGAATGCCATGAAACTATCTACCAGATTTTAATAGAACAAATTAATTCGAACAATATTTCTGTTTTGTATTAGCATTTTAAGTTCTCAAGCTCTTAAAGAAAACCCCTGATGTAATGAAAACTGTACAATACTTACAAAAAAAAAAAATAAATAAATAAAAAAATCATGAAATTTCTCTTCATACTTCCCTTCAAGCATTTTATGGAAGAATTTTATTAAATAAAATTTTTAGAAAAAAAAGAAAAAATTAAAAATCTGCAATTTTCTGCAACTGGTACACTAGAATTAAATGAACTATAAAACTGCATACCAGAAAAAGAAACTAGGGATTCTAAAATGATTAAAATTTTGTTGATAATTTGTTGCATTTTTTTAATGTTGCATTAAGTTTGAAACCTTAAAACATGATTTTTTTGTACTGATCATTCATTCATTATTTATAAAAAATTAACAAACAAAAATTACCATGAAAAACATTACGAACGTTGGAACAAAAACACTCACTGTGGTTAAACTTTTTTGACACAGTGTATATGTAGGTATGTAAGTATATACATACATTGATTTGCAATACGTTTTTATGCTATTAACCTTTTGAAATAGATAAATTATCATTCCATAATGCATTAAACAGATTTGGAAAGCGTTCAATAATTGTAACTTCAGTAATTCAAGAAATTCATGCACGCATAATAATTCAAATTACAAATTAACACACTTTCTTTTTATGGGCCAATAATGCTGAAATGACCGTGTACGGTCAAAAATCAATCAGCGCAGGAAGAGGTCTGAAATTGGTTACACATATTTTAGACACCACTATGGCGCAGATGAACTGGTAAAAAATTGGGCATGACCCGCCCTCTTGCCAAAGGAGATTTTTATAATTTACAATTTTTATGGAAAACAAATTTCAGCATAATAAACATCTGGCATTATTTGTGTTCATGTTGAAGTTCGTTTCATTTTCTTTTTTGCTGACATAGACCACAAGGGTCCGCAGTATTACCAGTGTTGTTGCAGTCGTATTGAACATAGTTCGTGATGCAGGTTCTAGCGTGTTTTAATAAAATGTTTAAACTTTTGTCAGCAATATCCTTCAGAGATCAAAAGTATACCGTTCCCAGGCAGCTGTAACGAGTTCCGCTTAGAGCAGGATAGTGGCAAAGTAGGTATGCTAACGTACCCCTTCTTCTTCGCAAAGTTACACACGTCGTTCTGAACCAATCCCATTTTAGCTGCGTGATATGGAGTGAGACAATGTTCCGCCAGTACTCCATTCAATATTTTACATTCCTTCCTTGGGAGTGATAAAATGAAGTTGGTTGTTTTCGTGCTGCAAGTTCGTAGTGTTATTTTGGCAATCCTGTCGGAGGTCGAGGCTTCCAGAGTTAATTCCTCGTCTAATTCCGCCTTTAAAACTGAGAGTGAGGGGTATATGTTCGACTTGCTCAACCTAGGCAAGCGGATGCCTGCTTTGGGAAGCTCGTCAGCTCTCTCATTTCCCTCTACTCCTTTGTGTCCTGGTACGCAGTAAACTGTGACCTGTCTATTCTCGCAGAGCTCGTACAGGGTTACACGTATTCCGAGCTAGTCATTACAGTCATTATTGCTTTAATAGCAGCTTGACTATCGATGAAGTGTTCGTGCGAGTATTGGGGAGGTGAAATTTCCACCGCTGAATTCAGCTGCCTTGGTTACAGCATAGATCTCAGCTTGAAACATGCTACCGGGATTCGGAAGCCTGTAAGACTTGGAGATCAAACTGCGGGCAGAAGATTGCCACTCCTACTCCTTCCGTCATTTTGGATAGATCTGCAAAGAAATTGCGTATGCGTGGTGATAAGACTCTAAATCCTTCTGCCAAACATTCTGTTCTATTACAAAATCAGGCCCCTTGCCAAAGTTTACTTGTGGAATAACGTACTCTGACCTGCCGTTTATGTCCCGTGTGTTACTGTGACCACACAACATTTGTGAGAACTTTTGGCTGAGTTTTTTACTACTAATTTGATTGGATGCCAGTCGATAAGTCTTTATATTGCCGCTGTTGGAGTTGTGTTCATAGCGCCAATTACCCATATTTCTGCAATCCTTGCACGCTTTCCAATCTTTTAACGTACGTACGTCATTTTATCACAAAACCTTCACCAGTTTTGTATCTCAAAAACCTCAATACTTTAATTTTACTGAAAAACTCAGTCGAAAGGAATATTTCTACGACATACAGGGTTTGATTGAAAAGTAATGAGCCTTTCCGCGCGGAGCGTCTGCCAAGCGATCAACCGAATCGGCTGGTGGGGGAAAAAGATCGTTGGACCTTCCCATTCCACTAGAAACCAGTCCCAGTTCGCTCGTTCCAGTCAACATCGCTCCGCGCGTGAAAGCTGTTTTAAAAGTGTGTTAGGATTTTGCAGTGGCGAAAATGCAGCGATCGTTGAAGCAACGTTACCCGATCAAATTTTGCGTAAAGCTAAACAAAACGAGTACCGAAACCATTGGGCTACTCAAGGAGGCTTACGGGGACCAATCTTTTGAAGAATATTAGTTGTATAAGTCAAAAGGTTTAATAAAACTGCTTAAAAAAATAAGGCTCATTACTTTTCAATCAAACCCTGTATAATTAGAGATACTGATCTCCTGCATCGGATATGATCACGCCCTAATCAATATGCCAGCCGGAAGCCTTCGATGTGCCTAACCTAGCGTTGCCTTACTATATTAGTTTATAGATATAATTGTACGAGTATTATGTACCTATTTATAAAAAAAATTTAAATATAAGAAAAAATTTAAACAAATAATAAAATTTTTGGTAAACTCCAAAGTTATGTATTTTAAAATTGTGTGTGCATGTCGCTAGCTTGCTAGAGAAATGTCATAAAATAAAATTTGAGAAGAACTGCTCTAAAAATTTCAATTTACTCTCGATGTGTAAGTAAAAATAAAAGCATATTTTATTCCAATGAGATAGTGTTAACAAATACCGCAAGAACAATATAAAGCAGCCGCGATTATTTTTGCATATTTAAGTAGATTTTGGTTTTGTTACCAAAATTTACGAAAATAAACTCTTACTAGTTCTTGCTTCATTTGTTTAAAGCCGCAATTGCCGCGCTTTCAGCCAATAGTGATGACGAGTTTTTAGCAATGGAACACACGTTAAAACACGAAGAAATATGTGCATTCGCAGAGGAGTGTATTATGACGTAACGATTAGTCAGAAGGTTTCATTATTGACATGACATACATAGGTATGTATGTAAGTTTATTCCCTGCAGGAAAACCCAAGCAGATTTCTGATTCAGTAACCCAAGTTTTTACGTCGAACTTCAATGAAAATTACTAGATTTTGCCTCTCGATAAGAATCAAATATCTGACAATGACCAAAAAAAAACTTCCAATTTTGTAAAAAAACACATATTAAATAAAGAAATGCAATTAAAAAAATGTATATATAGTTTATTTTAATTGCTTTTATATTGCACAGTGGCAGTCATTAATATTCGGTTTTATTATTTCAATACCTTAAATTTCTATTTCTTTTAATAAATATAGCAAACATGAAATTGATGTATCATTAAATGTTGTTGTTGTTGTAGCAGTAACTTTGCCCTGTCAGTGTAGTGTAATCACCGGTCGTCTTCGTCTAGCTCATCTAACGGTAGGCCCAGGAAACTAGTAGTTTCGACGGGTTGAGTCCAGAGGGAGAGGGGTATTAGATGAGTGGGTTTGTTGGGGCATGTGAAAAGGTGGCTAGTATCGTGGGGGTGCCTTCACATTCTAGACATATGTTCAGTATGTCGTAGTCGATTCTGGGTAAGTAGGAGTTTAACCTGCAACAGTATCCAGAACGTAATTGTGCCAAGGTTACGCGGGACACTCGGGGAAGTTGGAGCTTTTCGTCTGCAATTGGTGGTGGTTGGACTCCGATAACGACATTCGGGGGTCGGGAGCTTAAGAAGGTGGTGAAAGTCTCCCTATGAATGTCGTTTATGGCCTGTCTGTTCACTGTCCGATCCAGTAGCTGTCTGTCTGTTTTGTTTAGTATCTCGTCCGCGTAGTTGATGAAATGCTTCCTGATGTGCCTGGGAGGTGGCTCAGGCTCAAGCAGGTGTCTGCATGGGTAAGGCCTGCGGTAACACCCTAGCAGAAACTGCTTACTGAGCAATTTGTTATGCTCCTTAACAAGCAGCATAAGGGCCTCATCGTGTAGGTGTTGTATCGGTGACATCATAAGAAATCCTGTTGCGGTCCTTAATGCAGTGTTTTGGCAGGTCTGAAGCTTCGTCCAATGCGAATCACTGGTTCCAGGCGAGCAGACAGGCGCAGCATAGTTTAGAACCGGTTGGCATATTGCTTTAAAAGTCGACAGCAACATTTTCTTGTCTTTGCCCCAAGTGCTGCCTGCAAACGACTTGAGAACCTTGTTGCGATTCCGTACTTTAGGTTGAATAGCGGTTGTATGCGCTGAGAAGGAGAGCAAGCTGTCAAAGGTAACTCCCAATATTTTGGGGTTGTTAACCGTCGGAATTTGTGTGTCATCGACTTTCACCTTGAGTTCTAGCTTGACCTCCTTTGTCCAGGTGGTGAAAAGGGTCGCCATGGATTTAATGGGGGAGAGTTGTAAGTTTCTCGCAGTGAAAAAGCGAGAAAGCCTGGCGATGTAGTAGCTTACCTTGGAGCGTAGGCCATCAATGTCATTGCCCGACGCCATTATCGTGAAATCGTCGGCGTATGAGACCAGGGAGACTTCCTCTTGTGACTGGGCAGTTTCGAAATATAGAAATTGAACAGCAAGGACACCTTGCTTTATTTTCCTGTTTAGATGTTTGGTCTCGAAATATCACCGACGAATGATGACCACTCAGGTAGTTCGCGGTCCACTTCTTAAGCCCTGGCGGGAGTGTCGACTGTAAATGTTTCCTTAAATCTATTTAATTGTGTCGAAATTTTATTTCTGAATTACCCTGAAAAATTCAACAAATTCTACATCGGAACAGATTCAGTTGGCAATTTTTCAGCGCAAAAAATGTGAAATCTACAACAAAATTGCAGAATTTGTTATAATTGCCAGAAGCTAAGAATAGCACAAGATATTATTCGACGATACAGAAAAGAGAAAAGGGAAAATCTATTAAACCTGCTAAGTCAAATCAGCTCAATGAGAGAGAGCAGAATGTAAAAAATAAAGGTTAAGCCCCGCTTGACTGCAAAGAAAATCGCCACAGAGGTAACTTGCATCAGCCTCTATAGTAAGAACCTTTAGTCCAATTGAAGAATAGGCAAGCGCGTATTAAATGCGCTTGTGGGGCCGACGTTTTATTTGCTGATGAGAGCAAATATAATTTTGGATCTGATCGCAAAAACTAAATGAAAACCGCAAGTCCACGATTTCTTTAGCTGCTGAGTAGAAAAATATACCCCAACGCGAACCAGATTTGGCTCCCAGCGACTACTGGACTACTTACACAGACCTAAAAAATTGCTCGCTGGTAAGAAATTTCGCACGAACTGGCTGGTTACAAAATTGCTGGTAAAATGCAGAATATAATTGTTAATGTGATCTAATTGTGATGCGAATCCAAAGAGAAACGGTTTAGAAACAATCGATTTTCTTGCGGGGCATGTACAGATATTTTAGAGATAAAGGGTTTTGCAATAAGAGGTGTTATTTTGTTATTCAAAGAAGAATGCTATTTTTTAATATAAATGATTGGATGTTTATTTCATTATAAAAAAGAAGGTATGCCGTTAATAGTGGAAAATAACATCAGGCAAATGACCACCACGACCACGCTTACGGGATAATATCCTTTGCATGAAATTTTCTATAACCGAATTGCAAATTGGCTGCCCTATGTCCTCAATAGCCTCACGAATTCCATCTTTGAGGTCTTCAATCGACCGTGGGCTGTTGGCGTAGACCTTCTCTTTCACGTGGCCTCAAAGAAAAAAGTCACAAGGTGTTAAATCACAAGATCTCGGTGGCCAATTATGATCACCTCTTCAAGTGATAACACGATCCGGAAACTTTTCCCGTAAAAGATCAATGGTTTCGTTGCTTGTGTGGCACGTAGCGCCGTCTTGTTGAAAATAAACGTTGCGCAGGTCAATACCATCCAATTCCGGTCATAAAAAATTGTTAATCATCTCTGAATAGCGATAGATAACACCTGTTATTGGAAAACCCTTTAGCTGACATACATACATATGTACATACATATGCATGTTACGCATATATAGGGTGATCAATTAAGAGGCGTTTTTTTCATTTGCGTTTTTTTTACAGATCGCGCGCGAGTTGTGGCAAACTGTCATCGTGGATTTGTTGAACAGCGTTTGGCATTTCATCATGGAAAGACTCACACCGCAACAACGTCTACAAATTGTTCAACTGTATTATGAAAATCAGCGTTTGAAGAAGATCCGCTGTTTTCGAGCAAAATTTTGTTCAGCGATGAGGCGCATTTCTGGCTCAATGGTTACGTCAATAAGCAAAATTGCCGTATTTGGGATGAAGAGCAACCATAACAGGTTCAAGAGCTACCTTTACACCCAGAGAAAACAACGGCTGATAAACCAGCTACGATTGAAGCTCTGGAAGCCAACATTACGCGTGTTATTCACGAAATGCTCGAACGAGTGATTGAAAATTGGACCTTCAGAATGGACCACCTTAAGCGTAGTTGCGGCCAACATTTGAATGAAGTCATATTCAAAAAGTAAATGTCAAAGAATGTCCTTTCAAATGATAAATAAAGGTTTTGAACATAATTTACATTTTTGTTTTTTTTTAACTATTGAAAAAAGCACCTCATGATTGATCACCCTATACATATATAGCCTTATGTGAATACGACTTCAATCACCTTTCATTTAAGTTTCGTAGAAGTAGTTACAGTTTCTAAAATTAAATAGCCTTTGATAACCTGACATACATACATACATATATGTACATATGCACGCTTTTGTAATAGCCTAGACACATGGTGGCGTTAATTGGGATTAACAACTTAATTTGGAATTGTCTCACACTCCAATTTTAATTAGAATTAACTACACCAGTAGAAGCTTTTTCATGGCAGAAACACACTCGGAGGTTTGCCATTGCCAGCCGAGGGGCGACCGCTATTAGAAAAATGTTTTTCTTAATTTTGGTGTTTCACCGAGATTCGAACCAACGTTCTCTCTGTGAATGCCGACGCACCAACCCACTCGGCTATGGCGGCCGCCTGTTAATTTGTATAGTATTTATAAAAACACGTACTGAGGTTGTATATTTTTTATAAATTTTGATTTTTTTTATAAAAACCTTTAAAAGTTATTTGCTGCGAAACAAGTTTTTTCCACTGTTTTTTGCGAAAAGATTTTATCTTTACTTGAGATTTTTGACATTTTCTGTATAGAATTTGCTGCTTTTGCAATTTGATCACGGCCGTTGCAGTTGTATTGATTTGCTGCACGTTTGCTTATTAAGATTGTTGTTGATGCCTCTTTATTCCCGGCCCCCATCGCATTTTATACCCCGTTTACTAAAGCGCATTCACACACGGTGATATGTGATATCCAGAGGGAAAGTGAAAAGTGTTTTTTTGTGTTTCATTTGTTTGATTAACATGTTCCCGCCGGCGCTGTTATTCATGGTCTTCGCCCACAGACGGCAATGTTTAAGTCTTTTCGCTCTATCGGAAGCGATTGCAGGTCATAAAACGAATTTTTTTCATAAGGGTAGTCGTTTATGGCATCTCATCTCATAGGTACCGTTTAATAAAGTACCATTGGTGGTACACGCCGCCTCATGAAGCAATCTTGTGCGGGCCACCGGTGGTACGCGCCGCCCCATGAAGCAGCCTTGTGCGAGCCACCGGTGGTACGCGCCGGCGTGAACGTGTTAAACTCTAATTGGAATCTTGACATTCACAACACCTAATTGCATTAGTTTGGGAAAAAAGAAATCCATTATTCTCTCGGTGGTTGGCTGTAGTGATCGACATCTCGTAAATTATCGATCAAACTATTTAAAGTTTATGCTCGTTGTCAAGGTGACATTTCACAAGCAAAACTTATTTACTGTTTTTGGTTTGTTCCATTCAGTTGTGAGTTACAGGGAGTTAAAATGGAAGTCAACAAAGAGAAAATTCGGTGCATTCTACAGTTTTTCTTTGATAAAGTCGAAAATACCAGCCAAGCCGCTGAAATTGTGAATGGTGCCGCTACTGTAACAGCTAATTTCATGCAATTTTGGTTTCGTCGATGACGGTCAGGAATTTTTGTTTCTAAAGAAAATGTCGGTAAAATCACAGAAATAATTTAAGTTGATCGGCATGTTAGTAGTCGTAGCATCGACCATAAAACAATTTTAAAGCACTTGCGCAAAAATTTTACGCAAAAACAATGGATTTCTTTTTCCCCAAACAAATATAAGTTACATTAAAATCTTGTTTTTGTACTCCTGCTATCACCTTGTATGGAGTCGTCTTCCTGTATACTCACTAGTTTCCTGGATATGCCTGCGAAAGGAAGAAATTATAGATTTCGATTTTGACGTGTAGTTCACACACACCGGCAACCAGAACACAGGTAAAAAAGAACTGAGAACCGCTAGATTGGTGCCCATAAATACATTCACACTTTCGCACGTAGAATGTAAGCTAGTTCGCGTACTGTGTTTTCCTTACTAATTCCTTGATGTTTTGTTGGATGAAAACAAAAAACAAAAAGTAACTGTATAGAAGACGATGGCTATTACAAGAGGAGGGAGGTACCAAGTGCTTAAGAAAAACAAAAAACGTTAGTATTAACGGATTTGTTGAATAAAGTTGCAATGGACCTTCTCAACATATTCAGCAACAAATATGTTTCCAGATATATGAATATATTGAAAGGCAAACGACGGGAGTATTCACCCTACCGCTTGTGTTTTGTTTATTGTTTACCTGGTAGAATCTAAGCCAGCCCTGACCATTGGCAATTCTATTATACTCCGCTTCGATGCTACCGCTCATGTTGATATCGCCTTCCGCTGTGGTGCTCCCGGCATTAGCTGTGACTTCATGGCTTACTGAGGTATCACTCTTATTCGTCGTTGAAGCCATTATTTAACCGTTTCGCTTCGTTTTATATTTAGTTTTCTGCTTAATGTTTTATTTCAGTAATTCAATAAAAATGTTTTTATTCGCAGCAGCTGGCCACTTTTTCCCCCGTTGAGTTAGAGCGATGCGGCTTTATTCCAACGATATACGTCAAAAAGCCAGTTTGGTGAAAAACTAAATCGTATTCGTTTATGCCACTAATTGAAACAAAAAAACTGTGCAATTGCAAAATGAAATGTGGCGATTACAACGATGAGTTGTTTTTACGGTGGTCAAGGCAGATATTGGCAACACAATTTCAATAATTTTGTTGCTTTGTATTGTAGATTAGAAAAAAAATCAAGTCGCACACTTTAGTAATAAAAAAAAAGCTAAGAACTTGTCGCGGCACACCGAGTTCTTCGAAATTAATTTCCTAAATTGGCGAAAGGAAATCACGCGCATAATATTCGTCACACCACAATAGAAATTTCTTCGTACCAGTTTACACTTTTTGTCAATCGTACTTTTTCATTTTGCAAATAAAAATTAAGCAATATAAAAAATTTCGCAGTTTTAGTTCCTCGATCTCTTTTTGTCTGATGGCTGTGTATCGTAAAGTGTTTCTGTGTAAAACATTGCATGGTCGCATTTTAAAGTAACATAAGATGTTGCCAGTCTCAAATCAGTGTGTGGTGAGTAAAAGGCAGGGTGACAAAGATAATGTTAGCTTTATTTTATTAGGTTCTTTAAATTTTTCAAATATAGGAAATTGAATTAAAATTAAATTAAAAAAATGAGTAAAACGACGAAAAGCAATACGAGTACAAATACTCATAAAAGCAACCACAACTACAACGATTTAGATGCTAACAATGATATGTCGGATGAATTGAGCGCGTACAGCTCGGAGGAAGACGAGGTGACATCACGAAAATCGCGAAAAATACAGCTAACTGATGCTGCGGATTACGAGGATGGGGGCGGAATGTAAAAATGTAAATTAATTTGTGTGCAAGTAAATTATAAGTGATATTTTCATATTTGAGCCGTAAGCCCTGGCAGCTAGTGCTCCTTTTTTTATTGTAAAATAATAATTTATTGTTGTTTTCCATATATTAAATTAAATTAATTTTTATTAGGTTTTGAAAAACATGAAATTACATTTATAAAAACAACAAAACACGCATATTTGATATCGAAATAAAGTAGCTTAGCGTCATTTAAGCGCGATTTATTCATACAACAATAATAATCTTGTAATAGTAACAATTTTGGTATTTCCAAGCACGCCAAAAATATGGTAATAAATGAATTGTATAAAAACTTTCGATACTGCCTGCAGAGGCAGCCATCGTCAAGACACACTTTTTTCACTTTCAAATAAATTTTTCGAAAGCAACTTTAATCATTTTATTACATTTTTAGTGTGCGCATTGAACTGAAAAAAAATTATAATAATTTAATCTTTATAGTATTTTCTGTGAAAGTAAAACCGTTAAACCAATTTCTTGGCACTCTTAACCGTGTATGTAGCACTAAGCAGGGAGCGGCACCAAACCTGTACGCCTTATTAAATTACCACGATTATGGTCAACCAATTCCTTTAAATTATTATACCATACGCCTGTAAAAATAGAAAAAAAAATTATATAATTTGTTACAATGTTTCACTAACGGATGTAATACCAATTTTCGTATTTGCCATGCAATCTCCAAACGCTTGACAACCTTCCATGCTGTTAAGTACTCCAAACACCGACAAATCTGCTAGATTTGGGCGTTCACCTCCCATGAATTTCTGCTTACGCTTTTCCAATTCTTTAGTCCACTTATCAAGAGCATCATATATATGTGTTCGTACATCGTCGGAGAGGCCATGCCGGCGTTTCAACATTTTGCTAATACCCCACATAGCAATGGCGCCAACATTAACCATTAAGTTGCGCTCCCATGAGGGGAAGTAAATATCCCACTCTCCAGCCTTTGAAAACCATTCAAACGTTTCACGAGCTTCGCCTAGCGTACGGTAGCAGTTAGGTGATATAAGATGCACAAGATGCGAATCCGCCCATGTGCGCCACTTTCTCTCATTCCTACGAAATCCCCAAAAATAAATAAAAATTATTTACACCGATTTAGCTAATCTCGTCTCACTCACTCCTGCATATCTTGAGTAACATGTTTCGGCGTTTTATCCTGATACATAAGGAAGTACTTGTTCAGTATGTCCAGCCGTTTTTTACCGTTGTCGTCGAAAAATGTTATTGTTGGGTAGAAACTTGCCAAATAACCTATATCAGTTTGTTTGTCATTTAAATATGAAGCCAGCAGGGATATAATAGCGCTCGAATCGGTCAATTGTATATAACGTCCGTCGTCTTGCTGCACCAATACCATAGGAACTTTTTTTTGTTCGGACCATTTTATATCTTGTCGCAATACTGCATCCACTTCGACCACCGAGTACGATATGCCCATGTAATCGAGAAAAGCGCGTACCTTGCAACAGAACGGACAGGTTTGGTACTGAAACAGTATTATTTTTAAATTGGAATCATCACGCGGATTAACGTATTTCTTTGTTATTCTAATATCAGGTAGGTCGCGTAGAATTTTCGGTGGTATACGTTGGTGTTCCATGTGCGAACCCTTATCCTTCCAATTCCCATATATAGAATATGCCGTGCCAGAAGCGGCACCAATGCCTGCTCCAATCAGAGCCAATTTAAATGTACTGGTCGGTTTTGGAGTAAGCTGCGACGCATAATGCCTATACTGCTGGCCAATTGCCCGGTACACAGGTAACACGTTGCCGAAAATTGGACGCGATCCACTACATGTCACAAGTCGCCGACTTATACGCAAAGTCGACATTGCCGCGAGTTTTAACAAAATCTTCAGAAAGTAAATTTATTTAAATAAAATGTGTTACTTAATACCGAGCGGAAAATTATTGAAGATAATAATTTTGACTAGAATCAATCTTGAAGTGGCCTCTTCGTTAATCAGCTGTTTCAGAACTTTGGTGATGCCAACTGAGGCAGATCACGGCAATCAGTGACATTTAGCGGCGGCTATTCACCATAATTTTAGTTTTTTACTGAAATTCGTTTTAAATGGAATGGAATGAAAATCAAAACAACTATCAGAAACAAAACGCCAGTAATGATTTTCAATTTATTCCAATGAAATTTCATTTTACAAAGGCAACATACACTTCCAGTGTCAGTAAAATATATTTCGGAAAATATTTTTAAAGCCATTGAATTAAAATTTCTAATTACAAATTTTCGGCATTTTTATTATGTACATTTCAGTGTGAAAATATATTACGGCACAAATTTCATATATCACAGAATCACAAATATAAGCGGGCAATTAGGAATAAAGGCAATAGTCTAACGACACAAAACCAATAATGCACATATCAGGAAAGGATTGTCGTAATATTTTTTATCGGGGAAAAAAGCTCGTAAGTATTGGCATGCGTCTACATTCACCACAGAAATTGCAAAATTTATATCTTATTTAAAAAAATTGTGTCAAAGCCTCTACGTTCGGTTCCTGCCTTTACATATCAGGCACTGCAGAAGAATACCATAGTGGAACCACCGCCAAGGTGAGACTCTAATCATCCAAACTAAAAAGTCAATATTTAATCCAAAATTCGTATAGAATTTATATATACAAAAAAAAACCTGTAAAGGAGACAATGTTCAAAATGTATTTTCGTCGTGGTGATATACCGGTAGCCAAAAGAATTAAAGGTAGTGGGGAGGGTGCTACGGGAACAGTAAAATGGTTTTGTGATCCGAAGGACCTTGACTACTGTTATTACTTGCCAATATTTGTAGATGGGTATGTACATAATATTCACATACATATTTATTTTATCAAAGTAAATTTTGTTTTACTCAGAGCAACACGAAGATTCCTACTGTGATACTGGTGTTGTTGTAATCCCCGCGAATTGTTTCCCATATACGCGTATTGAGCTGAGTGCAGTAATAGTCCTTGACTCAATGCGAATTTAAAAAAATTTAAAGGTGGTGGCACTAGACCAACAACAACGTTTTTTACATTAGATTGTTACGGCAATAGAAAATATAGGAGCATTAAGGGGGTCTTCTGGTCTCGAGGCCCTGAAATGAACGGTTTTTTTGGGGATTGATTGTAAATCCTGTGAATATTTAAAAAAAAAAATTTTTTATTTTAAAGGTACATGTATGGGCTTTTAAAAAATGGTTTTGACTTTGAAAAAAATTAACACCCGCGACCTTGAAATGGCGCTGAAGACGTCCACCTCCAAACGAAACAGGTCTCCATTTTGGTCACGGTTTTTCCACCTGGGTAATCAGAAAGCAAAAATTAGATATGCGTTGTCTTCAGAGTTGCCCTGGTTAAGTTTTCCCGTGACAGATTTTTTTTTTTAATTTTTTTCAAAAGTTAAGCAACAATTTGCAAAAAAAATTTTTTTTTGCTCATTTTTTGAACTTTAAAAGGTTATAAAAATGGAATGAAAAAAAATTTCAAAAATCGTACACGAAGAAACTTAGCGGTAAGTTTTCCGAACCTTTTAAGACCAAAACCATTGAAATCGGAGTATAACTACTATGAAAAGTGTGACCAAAATGCTTAAAAAACACGATTTTCGGGGAAACGCGTTTAAAGATAAAGTTTATGATAAAACGGCCGGAGGAGGGTACACTTCGGTGCCCAGAAAAATGTGAAAAAATGCGATTTTCAAAAAATCCTTTCTGTGGCGTATTCTCGCATACACACACAACAAAATTATGCAAAAAAAAAAAATCGATTTTTTTTTCGCTGGAGACCAGAAGACCCCCTTAAAATGGAATAGCTTTTTGACATTTCATTTTGTGTTGACATCCTAATTTTCAAGGCGAGTGAAAAACAAGTTGGCTGGTCAATTGATATCACCTGGAATCGATTCGCGTTAAATTGAGGCAGATAAGGTCTTTGGCCGGATACAAATTCCGTTCGCATGACAGTCGGCTTTACGTTGAAAATTGATTTGGTGACTCCTAAAATACTCAGGCTAAAAAGCCCATTGTATTTAGAGCTCTGAAAAGAGGGTAGATAGTCAGGGAGGAAAGGAGAAAAGTATCAGAGAAAGAGATAGCAAAGAGTAGAGACAGAGATAGAGATAGTTAGTCCTGTGAGAATTTTCCACATTCTTTGGCAAATCTGTAAATATCCTCCAGTTTTAGAGAACGAATATTACTCATTCCCATGACATCGGAACCCAATACTCGTAGTCGCGCTCTAGCAAAGGCAGGACACTCACAGATAAAGTGCTCAGTGCTATCCGCCTCCTCCAAGCATGGCAGGCATACCGGGTCCTCGATGATTCCAATGGTGGTCATATGCTTACCCCATGGATTGTGCCCTGTAATAATACCACCATCTACCGAACGTCTTTCCTTAGAAAGTTCTAGTAGAACGTTTGACAGTTTTCTGTTCGGACTTGTCACAAAACACTTTGCAGTTCTGCAGCGTTCTAGACCGGACCATCGCTCTTTATGTAGATTGCCTACATAATCGCTGATCCAATTCATGATTCCTGCGGAACTGATTCCGATTATTGGCTCTGGCCCCTGTGGGGGCACCGCTGATCCACGGTTGGCCAATTCGTCGGCAATTTCGTTTCCTTGAACACCGGAGTGGAGACTCGGAACCCATATAAGTACAAGCCTGTTTTGTCTTGCGACATAATTAAGTTTCTTCTTACATTCTTGAACAATCTTTGATTTTTATGTCGTGGCGGGGGCAGCGCTCATAGGAACGTTCCAGGCGCTCATAGAAAGAATCTTTGGTCGCATCGTCCTTCTCTTCCGTCGGGGCGTGGGCACAAATTAGCGATATGTTAAAAAAACGGGCTTTGATGCGGATTGTTGCAAGACGCTCGTCCACCGGAGTGAACGACAGTACTTGTCAGCCTTTACTCTCACGAGGGCATCAACCAGCCGGGCAGAGGCACCCTCCCCATTAAGGGACCGGACATTCCAGGTGCATGCCCTCAAATCATAGTCCTTAGTTCGTTTGCAGGGGTCGTCATCAGTATAGGGAGGTCTCATCCGAGGCTTTTTTAAAGTTTTCATTGGGGGGGATTTTTAAGTGGCGGGTCCCAAACCCAACGCACAACCAGCTATCCTGGAATGTTTCGCCTTCTCACTTTAGCTCACTCCCGAACGGGTGTTCGGAAGCGACCCAGAGGATACGTGGGCTAATCCCGGCCGTTGTGAGCTGCTTGAACCATATGCAGAAGAATCGTCCTGGCCATTCCCAAGTGAATGGCGATCAGTAACTTTCCCCACTTGCGTGGACTTCTACACATGGAACCATCCTCCTATCCTCCCATCTTGGACCCATCGCTAAAGAAAATTTTCGTCAAACCTCCCCGCATGCATTCTGGATTGCCGCATTTGCGTAATTTGAGTATCAGGTCATCTTTAGGTGCCAAAAACAGTGGATACTGCTGAAATAGCAACTTAAAGATTTCTCTGTGTCCCGAAGTTCCGTCTTCGTGCCAGAAATCATATTTATGGAGTCTACACATCGCTTTTATTGCTTCCTGTTGTATCTTAAGATCCAAGGGGAACAAATCCAGCATAGCATTTAGAGCATCGCCAGAGGTTGTACTCATGACACCCGTAATGCATACGACTTGGCCTTAGCGAAACAACTTGGATTTATATTCGGCCAAGGACTGTCATTACAGCAGCACTCCCACACTGAAGGGAAATGCTTCTGCTGTTACAACAATCACTGGATACAAATTCTGGTCATTCTGGGAGCATAAACCATTCGTTATTTTTATGCTCGTGAGAACTTTTGCATTAGAGTTACTTACATAATGATGAGAAGTTCAACTGTTCTAAGAAATTTTAGTTACATATATCGCACTTGTTACGTTAAAGCGTAACAACTCAAAATTTCCAAATTTTAGTTTTTTGCAAGAAAACAATGTACAGTGGTCATCTCTACCCACTGTAAAAATCGTTCAGTGGTTTGTCTAGTCTTTCGTTAAAAAAACCGTTATGACTCTCTCTTTGTTTTCAGAATGACTTCTTTTGTCTCAACTAAAGAGTTACATTTTTAGTTGTCTCCAAGTGTTTGAACAAATTTGTGTCACATAAACTGTAACATTTTGAATTGTGCCTGTTTACAACCAAACGGTTTGTTTAAGTTTGTTTAAGTTACGTGTTATTTTTTCAGTTAAACAGAGACAACTCAAAATAACACCACTAAGTGTATACAAAAATTTCAGAAAAAGAGTAACAACTCAAAAATTTGTTATTTTAGCGCAACTACTAAACAAATAAGAATGAAACAACCGTTATATTGTTTTTAATGATATTTTCGTGCAATTACATATTTTTTTCCTTGTTATATATTATTAATATTTACGGAAACAGTTTTTCGTCTCTACTGAAAATGTTCACATTTTGAGTTGTTACGCTTTAACGTAACAAGTGCGATATATTTTACTTTTATTTTATTACGGGTTAAAATTAGAATGGGTGAAATCTACCATCTGGCATAAATATACTGCGACAACAACAACAATATTCCAACAGCTCATAAACCCAAAAACAAATTTAACCCGCTACTTTAACCCACTCACCACACACTTTTCCAGTTACACGTTTTTCGTTCGTAACATAGTTTTTCTTTTTCTGTTGATCTACAAATCGTTGTTGTTGGTCTACCACCACCATCTTGCTTCTACCTGCTACTCGCACTCGGGAGGATATATGTAATTTGCAGAGAATGTTACTGCTAATGTTAACGTTCTCTGTATTTTGTTTGTATGAATGCGGCCCAATAACAAATCTGCATATACGAGTACAGAAACCATCGAGTACTCGTATGTACATACATATTTTGGGACTTTATTTTATATGATTGTTTGATGTATTTGAGCTGTATGACATTTATTAGAATTTCTATGTAAGCTAATGGTTTTTAATTCAGTTTAGCCGATAGCGACATTGATATACGTTCACTGGCACAGGAAGCTGCAATGGATCTGATACTAAAAGCACCACACAAAATATTGCCGGTTCTGCCAAAATTGATACTTCCACTTAAAAGGGCGTTCAACACGCACGATAAACGAATAATAATATCAGCACTAAAGGTATTGCAGACTATGGTTTTGGTTGGTAGGTTAAAAACCTGATAGTAAATATTAGCAGTCATTAAAATACGACACGTTACACCGCAGGGCCATGTGTTGGTCAAGCACTTGTTCCATATTACCGCCAGCTTTTAGCAGTTTGCAATTTATATAAAAATATCAACGTTAACTTGGGTTCTGGTGTTGATCCTGATCGTAGTCGTCGTATTGGTGATGTAATTGAAGACACCCTGTCTTTGTTGGAGACCTGCGGAGGACCAAACGCCTTCATCAACATCAAATACATGATTCCCACCTATGAGAGTAGTACGCATCCGATATGTACGCCGTCGGCCGGTAAATTTGGTGTTGACGCAACCAAATGAAATAGGCCGAGTTCAAAATAATAGTTATAGAGGTTTATTTACAAGGGGGAAGGAAATTATAAAGTTCAAACATAGCAACATACATACATATATACGCAATATGTACGCAATCAAATACGTTAGCAGCCTTTCTTTGAGCGGACACTCAACACTATTGATTCAAATTCCGCAGTTGGTAGATTTTTATTTACTATACGCATTTAATTTAGGGAAAATCTATGGTTTTTTGATTTATTAAAATATGTATTTAGTTTAACATTGGATGATGTGTACATACATATATTTATCTGTAATATATTTGAAAAAATAATAAATTCAAAATCCAAAACTGTTAAAACTATGTATTTTGTTTTTATTTCTTCTTCTTCTTTTTGTTTGGCGCGATAATCGCTTAATCAACTTTGGCCGAATTTAACAAAGCGCACCAGTTGGACACACCAAGTGAAGTCAAACCCTTCTGCACCTGACCTTTCCAACGCTAAGGAGGCCTTTCTCTTCCGCTGCTACCACCAGCTGGTACCTCATCGAATACTCGAATACATAGAGCCGGGAGTCTTTGTATCTATTCGGGCGACATCACCTAACCAACGACTAAAAACGTCTCACTGTCAGCGAGTCACTCTGTCTGTAACCTCACTTGGTATTAAACTGCGCGGAGAGCTATTTCCCAATTCTGACGTGGCTGCTGGTTTTGTTCAACTTTATCTCCCACAGCCGTATTAGTTTTTCGGAGATATCAAACTCAGACATCGCGGCACACAGGCAATTCCTTTCCCTTGCTGTCGAATACGGCCTTGAAAACCACAAAAATATGGCTTGGGTCGATTCTCCTTTCATGGGTATTTTCCAAGACTTGGCGTATTGTAAACACCTGGTCAGGTGTGGATGTTTCAGGTCTAAAGCCACACTGAAAAGGTTCAATCAGTTGGTTGATGGCAGGCTTCAGTCTTTTGAATTATAGAACTTTGTACGCCATGTTTAAGAGACAAATTCCGCGGTTGTTCGCACAGATTGCAGGATCAACCTTTTTATGAATGGACCACACTTAAACTCCAAAGCATACATTCACCTGACCATATTTAGCATAGAAATAGCGGTACGACAGTCTCGTCGTTAACGTTTGGGGAATCGGGATATTCACATTCGCTGTGGCATCCAAAGTTGTCACTATTCAACACGTTTGAGATGTGTTCCCTTCATAATTGAAGTTTGCTCTAGGCGTCTGAGACCAGACCGCCGACTTTGTGCTTATAGAAAAACGCGCCGATCTTGAAACCTGTAAGCCACCGAACTTTCTGGTAGAATTTTCGGGTGTTTTTCATATTGACCAGCTTTTCTAGCTCTTTGCACTCATGTAATTGAGCAATTGTTTCGTCTTTCTGTTAATACGTCTCTCTTTCTTTCTCATCTCCCGGTAGCGATCCCACATGGCTTACGATCGCAGCTTGCCCTACAGGGAGTGTCCGTTCTTTCTGCGGCATCGTAATATTCCTCGTCGTACCAATTGTATTTCGGACCCGCAAAAATCGGATATCTTCTTCAGCGGCGGTACGCAGAGAACGAAATGTGGCTTCAATGTTCGTACATGCCGGTTTTTGCGCAGAACTCTCTGAGAGTAGGAGTGACAGTTGAGCGGCGACTCTTTTGGATTTCTGCTGTTTTTCGATGTTGAATATTCTTTGCGAAGTGCAAAGATACACATTTTTTGTTGCACAGAGGTGTGTGCGGATTTTGGCTGCAACAAGATAATGATCCGAGTCGATGTTGGATCCTCGAATCGTCCGTATATCTTAAACACTGAAAGCGTGTCTTCCATATACCGCATCATTGAACGTGTTTCTCGTAGCTTGATGAAATCTTTTGTGCTGGAATCTGTTGCTGACGACTTCCACGACACAATAGTCTTCTTGCCTTGCATCTCTTGACTGGTGGTGATGTCAGTTGTTGTTGTTGTTGTTGTTGTTGTAGCAGCATAAACATTCTTCGTGCATATGCGAGGAATGCTGCTGAAGTGACAGTCCTTGGCCGGATATAATTCCGGGCCGTTCCGGTGTTACGTAGAACCGACTGTCGTGGGAACGGCGATGTCAGTCTTTGGTTTTAGTAGAACACCAGCCAGTCGGGCAGATTCACCTTCCCCATTAAGGGATGGACATTCTAGGTGTATTGCTTGAAATCATAGTCCCTCATTCGTTTGCTGTGGTGGTCCTCAGAGTAAGAAGTTCTCGTCCCTTGTACTTTAATTGTTGTTGAATGAAATTCTTTGAAGGAAAACCACACAATTGCTTACGGTTATGTTAATTACATACATATGTATATCATTTCTTTTTTGTTGTTGTTGTAACAGTATAAACATTCCTTATAAATGTTTGCAGAATGCTGCAACAAATAAAAGGCTGAAAAATCTGTAGTGAAAAAGTTTAAATAGAAACAACTTAAGGGGGTCTTCTGGTCTCCAGCGAAAAAAAATCGATTTTTTTTTTTGCATAATTTTGTTGTATGTGTATGCGAGAATACGCCACAGAAAGGATTTTTTGAAAATCGCATTTTTTCACATTTTTCTGGGCACCGAAGTGTACCCTCCTCCGGCCGTTTTCATCATAAACTTTATCTTTAAACGCGTTTCCCCGAAAATCGTGTTTTTTAAGCATTTTGGTCACACTTTTCATAGTAGTTATACTCCGATTTCAATGGTTTTGGTCTTAAAAGATTCGGAAAACTTACCGCTAAGTTTCCCCGTGCACGATTTTTGAAATTTTTTTTCATTCCATTTTTATAACCTTTTAAAGTTCAAAAAATGAGCAAAAAAAAATTTTTTTTGCAAATTGTTGCATAACTTTTGAAAAAAATTTAAAAAAAAAAATCTGTCACGGGAAAACTTAACCAGGGCAACTCTGAAGACAACGCATATCTAATTTTTGCTTTCTGATTACCCAGGT
Source organism: Anastrepha obliqua (assembly GCF_027943255.1). Taxonomy (NCBI): domain Eukaryota; kingdom Metazoa; phylum Arthropoda; class Insecta; order Diptera; family Tephritidae; genus Anastrepha; species Anastrepha obliqua. The sequence goes on from NC_072894.1 coordinate 11,946,113, forward strand.
GGAAAAACCGTGACCAAAATGGAGACCTGTTTCGTTTGGAGGTGGACGTCTTCAGCGCCATTTCAAGGTCGCGGGTGTTAATTTTTTTCAAAGTCAAAACCATTTTTTAAAAGCCAAGACATGTACCTTTAAAATAAAAAAAAAATTTTTTTTAAATATTCACAGGATTTGTCACAATCAATCCCCAAAAAAACCCTTCATTTCAGGGCCTCGAGACCAGAAGACCCCCTTAACATAACAAAAGTGTGCAGCAATACCCAGATAGTAGTATAATTCGAAAATTTCCCGATATATTTATCAGCTGATTAGTGCCTGATTGTCAAACTTAGATAATTTGTATATTTGCCTTGACTTCAGCTCGGAAAAACTTTAGTATAATGTATATCGCTTTGGAAAAAACGGTAAAAAGGGGGTGATAGAGGGGTGTATCCCCATCTTAAAACTGAAAACAGAACCTGCCGGAGGCTTATAGTTTTTAAGTAATTTAATGTTAAAGTTCTCTAATTTAGCGCAAAGTTGGTGTTGCCATACACCTGAAATGAAAACGAAGTTCGCACGCAGAGATGTTCAGTGGAAGGTTCATTGTAAAACTGCAGTATTTTTTGCTGTAATTTAAAGTTGAGAAATAATTTTGAAAATAAAAACATACAACTCATTTAAACTTAAAAACAATGATATTAAGCGTATCACAAAAAATAGTAATTAAAATTAAATTAAATTAATTAACACAGTATTTTTGCGTAGAACTCCTTATCGCGTGGGCGGCCTTCGGCCGCGCTTCAAAAAAATAACCCTCATCAGTCCAACTCCGGCTACGCAATCCACAGTATTTTTGCGTAGAACTCCTTTTCGCGTGGGCGGCCTTCGGCCGCGCTTCAAAAAAATAACCCTCATCAGTCCAACTCCGGCTACGCAATGCACAGTATTTTTGCGTAAAACTCCTTTCCGTGTTAAAACCATTGAACCCAAAATTAAAACGTCATATGCGTGTATGTAGTAAGGAGGCACAATAACCCCACCCCCATGATTAACACTAAACTCAAGAACTTATTTTTTGTTTTCATTTGCAGGCATCCGGCAACACCATACTGTTGGCATTCCAATCTTCTTCTTATTCGCGCTTAAAATTGGAATGTGATTGCATAGGCAAATGAATTTGCATTTAATTTTAATAGATATAATTAGAATATTAGCATAAAAATCGGTAAAAACACGCGTGTGAGTGTATATTTGGTGAATTTTAGTGAAATGTTAAAAAATATATAGTGTAATGTGGCAAATTATAGTGAAGTTCTCGAGGGCATTTTCAATGTAAATAATTAAAAAATTATTATTTCCCGAATAATTTAAAGTTATAAAGAGTGTTCCTTAACACCTCAATAACATCTTCACCAAGTTTCATTAAAAAAAAACATTATAGTTTGCCAGAAATTCTAAAATATACATTGTTCTAAATTCCAGCCTTCAGCTCTTCACAACAAATTTTCATGACATATAAATTCACGTTGAAGAGAAAATTGCCTGGTAAACTTTGATGAGCAAAATTTTATTAAAATAGGTTACTTATTTTATTTCAGTAAAATTGTGGTAGTTGTTTTTTAAATATGTGGTAACTGTGGTATAAGCGAAAAATAATACAAAATGTGGTAGATCCAAGGTGGATTTATTAAGGTGACAGCATTCACCCAGCTGAATTTTTCACCGTAGGTATGGCTGACGTCAAAATGATATGCTTTGTTTGCATGTATTGGTATGTTTACATTCGTATGTTTACATTTGCTTGCTGATTTTGACGTGATGGTTTCACCAAACGCAACAACAAATACATGTAGGGTTTTACTTATATGTGTTTGCTGTCACCTGTAATAAATTCGCCTTGGGTAGATCTACACAATTGCGGTAAACTGGCAACACTCGTTGTAACTGATATCTCAGGAAGAAGAAGAAGAAGCTATAAACAAACTTTTATCCGTCGAATACAAATTGAGAAGTAGAAAGTAAATAAATATCGGTTTTCTATAATGAGTACAAATTTTTTTGAAAATGGTTTACGGCTGGACAGATATAGTGGCGAGGACCTCTTCAGCATGCTTTTGCGCTATGGACTATTCCTAGGCGCAATATTGCAGCTTATTTGTATTGCCTCATCGATTTTACTACCAGCAGCCAATGAAGGGTCGAGCTGTGAAGATGGGAATGAGGTATGGAATTCATGAATATCAATGAAATAGAAAACGTATCTGAAGTGTAAAATTTGTATGTTTTGTTTTAAGGATTATAAGTTCAGCGGTGAAGTGGGCAATATACGCCGGTTGCATAAATTGCGCAAGCAGGAAAAAAAGAAGCGACGTTGATTTAACATTTCTAGCACAGTAAAATAAGTGAATTTAGATTTATAAGCATACATATGAATGTATAACTAACCTAAGGAAAAATTGTATACCGGCAATTAGTAAATTTATTTGCTGATAATATCTTTTACATATTTGCTGATCGCACAACGCACACAGATAATGCAAAACAGATGACATGCAATATGAATTATTATATTTCCAAGTTAAGCACCTTAGAGTTAACTATAAAAATATGTGTGTAAGTATGTGCGCTTAAAAATTAACCGCGAACAATGGAATGCATGGTTCAATACAAATTTTTTTTTGTACATTACGAGGAAAGCGCCGAATCTAGGAAGATTATCTTACGAAATGAAGTAAAAATGTAGGCACATATGCATGGATGTACATATATGCGTGTATAGTATATGCACACACGTATGTACAATATATTACATATAACACAAATGTGGGAAATGTTTTACTTTTCGATGATAGTCTTCAAATGACGAATTAACAATAAATACTAAATTTAATGTATTCGTGTGCACGAAATGTTCTCAAGTAATTTTGTTATCTAGCTGTTCTAAGCTATTCTAATTCTAACAATTTTAGTATATTCTAATTCTTTGCACCTATAGGATTTCTTTAAAATATGCGCTTAACAGTTCTATTAATATTTTTATACGGAGAAGCAATAAATTGTAGGTATAAATGAAGGATATGTTAATACTGAAAATCAGTTTATTTATTTCTGTATTTATGCCAAGATGTTGCATGCAATGAAAAACGGTCTACGGATTGTGGTAATTTGTCTGATTGTGTTGCTGAAAAACCAAATATATGCGCATTGGACAAGCAAAATGTGTGTTTCAAATATTTTGACTCCTTGTGCCATTTAGAGTATGAGCAATGCAAACAGCAACTAGGTTTGTGACTAATTTGAATGCTTACAGATGTACATATAAAAAAATATTTTGGTCTTATTTGCAGAGTACTTAATTTATTTGGACAAATACTGTGAGAATGACGCGTTCAGGTGCATCAAAGAAAAGGAAGATTTTTCGGAAGCTGCAGCAGTCCACTTATAATTCCATATAACTAACTATAACAACAATTTTTGTATAGCGCTAATTTACAGCGTCCAATTTATAGTCACTAACCTTTTCATTACACATTCACTTGTTTAAATATTGGGTGTGCAACTAAGTTTTAAAGGTTTTTTTTCGATTTCAAAAATTTATTGTTAAAAATTGGTACAACCTATTTTATCCAAAATACTGTCCATCACTAGCTATAACTTTTTCCCACTTCTCTGGTAATGCATGGATTCCGTCCCAATAAAACTGCTCGCTTTTGGAGGCGAAGAACTCATCAAACCAATTTTGTATACCTTCAACCGAAGTGAAACGCACTCCCGTAAGGGCATTCTGCATCGACCGGAACAAATGGTAATCTGATGGTGCAAGATCTGGGCTATAAGGCGGGTGGGGTAGAACTTCCCATCCGCTACCATCGAGATAGGTTTTGACCACTTGTGCGACATGCGGCCGAGCATTGTCATGATGGAAAATCAATGTCTCATGTCTGGTTTCCCATTCCGGACGTTTTTCCGCAATTGCTCGCTTCAATCGCATAAGTTATTGGCCCCTATTATGAGCAACATTCGATCTTTGACTGTAGTCGAAAGTGCTGATCGAACGAATTTTCATTTGGTATTATGGTGCTCATTCGTTGAAGAATAGGACTATTGTGAATTTCGATCGCTCGACGCATTTACAATAGATAATTTTTTCTCAGCTGATACAGCAAATCAAAATAAAAGAAAACCCGATTGTGTTGAAATTCTTTGCTAACATTATTTTTAAAAGTTAAAAAAAGTATTTTTTCTGAAAATGAGTACAACGGAGTTGTGGTTGGACGATTCATCGGACGATGAAAGATTAGTGGAACTAGCTAGAAGTAGAAAACAGTTGAGGGACGCATCCAACCCCCTAGAAATGGCTTCCACTGAGTAAATTTAGAATTTTCAAAATGTGTTGACGTAGTTAATATTACAGAAATTTCCTTACAGACTTTTAAAGAACTTTAGATTATCTAAAGAGGCGTTTGTGAACCTACTGTCCAGTACAGAAAACCAGTTGCAGCAGTGCACCTGAGCCAAATTGATTCCAAATATTTTAAAGCTAGACACAGTTCTGCGATTTTGTGCTCAGGGATCGTACCAATTGAGTATTGGTAATGAAGGTATGCTAGGACTTGCTCAACCCACTGTGTACGATGATGCTGAAGATATTGAAGAGGAGTCAAATAACGGAGAAGTAGAAAACATTAGAAATGAAATTTTGCGAATATTATAGAAAAATCTAAAAAGTATTAAATAGAAACCTTTACGCTACAGTTTCTGTTTTATTTTTGTTATAATTTTCTTTATTCAATTATTCGTCATTCGAAAAAAATATATATTTCAGTTCCTCTACGTACCTGCCCTCCCATACCTGCCAAGGGAAAATAAAAATGTATTTCTATAAACATCACAAAAAAAAAACCATTATTAAGCTTAATCCATTTTGCTGCCGCTCTCACTGGAGGTCCCAAGCAATTCAGCTCCGTTGTAAATTCTTCCCATTTTTTTGCTGCATGTACTTTGCTGCAAATCCCTTTTGCAAATTGTGGATTCTCTTCCATTAATGCAACTAGTTTTTCTAGTTGCTGTTTGGTACTCACGACTTTCGACCTGCATAAAATTAACAAAATTAGTATATATTTATTATTTGGTTACTATAAAACCATAAATAATCGGAAACAACTTACATTTTAACAAGTTTACCAACAATACGCAACACAGTCGAAAGCAAAACTGCATTCGACTCTAAATTCGGTATTCAACGAAAATTTCGACAGGGCTGCACCGCTCATAATACCAAATTGACATTCGATTTTCGATCTTCGACAACCAACGAATATCGAAGATCGAATGCAACTCATAATAGGGGCCATTGTCTGTAGAGTGCTCCGTTTATCGTCTGACCACTTTTCAGTAGTTCGTGGTAAACGTTTCCCTTCTGGTCCCACCAAACGCAGAGCATTACCTTGCTGCCATGGATATTTGGCTTTGGCGTCGATGGTCCGGGTTCGCCACGCTTAACATACGCTGCCTTGCGCTTCGGATTGTCGTAGTGAATCCATTTCTCATCGCCAATAATAATGCGATGCAAAAACGACTTCGCTTTGTATCGTTGAACCAGCATTTCGGAAGCAGTGACACGGCGTTCGATATCCCTTGGTTTGAGTTCGTAAGGCACCCAGTTTCCGACTTTCTGGACCATTCCAATGGCTTTCAGCCGCCTTGAAATGGCTTGATGAGTCACGTCTAACGTTGTCGCAAGTTCTTCTTGGGTTTGACACGGGTCTTCGTCCAAAATTGTCTCCAATTCGGCGTCTTCAAAAGTTGGTGGCCTTCCTTCGCGCTCCTTGTCGGCTGTGTCAAAGCCACCACCTTTGAATCGTCGGAACCAGTACTCGCAGGTTGAAATTGATGGAGCATTCTCACCGTAAGCCTCACACAGCATCCGATAACTTTCCGCTGCACTTTTCTTCAGATGGAAGCAAAATAGCAATGCTTCCTGCGAATGAAGTTTTGTAGGCACAAAAGCTGACATAGTCTTTGTATAAAAAAAATTTTTTGTTTACACTTCGACGAAATGACACAAACTAAGAAACGACACTTAATGATGACGCTTTCACATGAAACTCGTTACACAAATACTCAGTACAATTTGACACTAGTATTACTATATGTTTTAAATCCTTTAATACTTAGCAAGTTTTTATATATAATATATATTACTAGCAAACCCGGCCCCCTTCGCTGGGCACACTAAAATAGAATAGATATGGTTTAGAACAGAAAATATATGCTTTTCATATTATTTATTTCTTTATTCTTTATTCAAGCGCTTTGGCATAAACAATATTTTTTCTTTTTCTTTTTGTTTTTGAGTAAATATAAAATATAAATTGAAAATCAGGAAAAAAGAAGATTGTTTTTAAATTTCAAATCAACGCATATGAATAAACAATCGTCTTTTTTCCTGATTATCCATGAATTTTTCGTTTCAATTTATATGTTTTATTAAGCATTGGAGCTTTTTTAACCATTATCCATTTATATTTTTCAAAAAAAAAAAAACGAAAAAAATTGTTTTTTCCACGAACACATAATTTCATTCGGATTTCACATTAAATTCTCAAATTTAGTAAGAAATTATTCACTGTTCCAAAATCCACTCCAAAAAAATTCACAAACAATTTTTACATGTTGCACTTACGTTTTTTCCTTATGGCATCCAAATCAGAAAGAAATATTGACACATTGTAACTCACACTGTCAATTTGACAGTTCCGTTCCGCCCCAAGCGTTAAAAAAGTAAGCGACATTATGGCTGGCTCAAAAGAACGCTGTACCCGTTGCCACTGCTCCGAATTACAACCAAACTTTACGAAACCCATTTTCAATACTTACTTAACAATGTGCGTAAGTTTGATTTAATTCGGTGCAAAGACGCGGCGGGTCCACGTTTTGGCATATATTTCGAGACCCTAGTCATCAATAGGTATGAAAATTACCCCGTATTAAAGCACTTATCAACAGCTTTCATTTGATACCCATATTGTACATACACAACCAAAGGTTACCCGGGTCCACGTTTTGACCTATATCTCGAGACCCCAGTCACGCAACGGCATGAAAAATACTCTGTACTAAGGCATTCACCAACAGCTTCAATTTGATATCCATATTGTACAAACACATTCTAGGCTCCACGTTTTGGTCTCTATCTCGAGACCCTAGTCACGGAGCGGCATGAAAAATACTCTGAACTAAAGCATTCACCAACAGCTTCCATTTGATACCCATATTCTACATACACATCCGAAGGTTACCCGGGTCCACGTTTTGACCTATATCTCGAGACCCTATCCACCAATAGGTATTCAAACTATACGGAAACCATCTTCAATACCTTCTTAGCAATGTGTGTAAGTTTGGTTTAATTCGGTGCAGACACGGCCGGTTAGCGAACACACACAAAAAGTTGACTTTATTTTATATATAAGATTTTTTTCAGTTTGTGTCCGAAAAATGCAAATATCTTACGGAACCCTATTTTTTCCAAAGTAAAATGTAATCCATGTTACTCTTGGATAATGTAGTTTTCGAATGGTGAAAGAATTTTTAAAATCGGTCCAGTAGTTTTTGAGCCTATTCGTTACAAACAAACAAACAAACAAACAAAGTTTTCCTCTTTATAATATTAGTATAGATAAATTAAATTTTGGTATAATAAAGTGTAAAGTTAAAGTAGTCCGAAAACTGTTCGAATTTTGAACGTTTTTGCCGATGCTGGGTATTTTTTCCATATAACGCAAACTTTCAATCTTTGTATCACATTTTTCAAAAGCCCATCAAATTTTCCAACAATTTAAACAGAATTTTTCTAGAATATTGCAAACTATATACAAAAATTAGAAAAAATCGACAAAATGTTCATCATCATTTCAGGGATATTAAATTATAATTTTTAAAATTTCTGAACAAAATTTTAATACGCATTTTTATAGATTATTGAATTTTAGGATAATAAAGTGCAAGTTTGGAGAAGCGCAAAATTCTCGTTGATTTATACTAATCTTTCCCTGTCATTCATTTGTTGTCTGGAGCAAATACGCAACACCACCAAGAAAAAATTATAAACAATAACAAAATTTGTAGCAATTTTAAACTTGCACTCTTTTAATGCTAAAATTCATTAAGCTATAAAACTTAGTTCAGAGAGCTGGGTTTGGACGAGGCACTTTAATGAGTAGAGGGCACAAAAGACCTCAAGGTCGAAGTGCACAAGAATAATCGATTACATGATTTGTCCATACGAAGTAAAATTGTAACCGACAGCACTATTGGGCACCCCCATTTCACACGTATTCATACATTCTTCCAATCAGTCATTGCTCATATGGCAACAGTGGGCAGTGCCGGCACAGATTTTTTCGTATATTACCAACAAGATCACTGTTTTTTGTTGGCCTCGGTTGTAAAAAACCTCTAGTCATATCCCGTATTACGTCATCAAATCAGCAGATTTCTTCAAATATGCTAAGAGCCAATTAACGGCTTGATGTTGGCCACACCTTTGCATCTGTACATCGTGGAAGTGCAAATTTCCCCATACTATCATTTTACTTCATTTCACCAAAGGGGAAAAAAGTCACCTAATTTGGTAACTATTTACCAAAGTGGCAGCCCACAAACTATTCGGCTGGCAGACAAGACGATCGTTCGCGTCGCTGTTAATCAATTCCTACTTCACTATTGTGCACGGATATGAAAAGACGACAAAGGTAAGTCTTATTTCCTGTCCGCTTATTACGAATTCAAAATGAAATTTCAAATTGCTTTCATCATCGCTGTTATATTTACATATAAACGCATAGTTTCACGATTTCATGAATGTAGCTATGAACCGTGTTTTCTTACATACGAGGTGTGCTCAAAAAATAAAGTGAATTTTCAAATTTCGCGGGCTACGTACATTCGACTTTCGGTTAGTATTTTTTTTTTTTATGTTGGTGCACTCGTCTCGAAGATATGTTCACGGTTTTAGCAATAAAGCAAGTTTAGTTTGTTTGTGAGTGGCATAAATAATAATATTGGCTCCGACTCCATGCAGTATCCCCTCACTTGTTTTGAGAGAAATATTACGAATTTTCCAATGAAATTCACAGGAGATGTTCATTTCGTGCTTATTTTGCTAAAACTAGCACCAACACTATTCTGTTAATAATAGTTTTTAAGTTATTTGTTGATAAAATTTGTCTTTTACCTTCACCAAATTTTGATAGAATAAGTGCATTTATCACATTTATTTTAATAAATATTGAAACTATATTAACATATGTAAGGTTATTTTACCTTTATATAACACATCCGGGAACAAAGGAAACGCACGTTTAAACTGCTCGGTTGCTTTATTTCAACTAACTGTACATATTAAAACTAAGAATAACGGCTGAACCAAAATGTACATAGCCAACTATGATTCTTGCAAATCATGGCTTGCTATGATTCTTATAATCATGGGTTGCTATGATTCTTACAATTCTCCCTCTCAACCCAGTTATTTTATAAATTACATTTTTCAAAATTTTCCGTATTTTAATATTTTTATTACGACAAAACTGTAATAATAATATTGCTACTTTTGAGTACATTTTAATTACATTGTAAGCTTTAGCAATTTACATCCATTGTTATGTTTCAATTTCTTTAAAAATTTAGTCATTATATCTGCTGCATTTGCATCAGAATTTACAAAATGTACCTCGATTTCGCCCTTTTCAAACAACTCACGGACGTAATGAAATCTTAAATCTATGTGTTTACTGCGCTTGTGCACCATCGGGTTCTTCAGCAAAAATTGTGCACTTTGATTATCGCAATACATGTTCGTAGGTTCATTTACGTATCCGTCATACCCCATTTCACGCAACAACGCTCGAAGAAAAACAACATCTTTTGCCCCTTGACATAGAGCTATATATTCTGCTTCCAAGAAACCAGACCATCAGACATGAATACTACGTAACCGCTGTATGATTTGCGATCAGATACGTCACCAGCCCAGTCGGAATCTGTGTAGCACACCAAATTTTCGCCTGTAGATGAATAAGTAATTTTCGCTGCTGAACTCTGCTTCAAATATCGTAACACGTACTTCGCGGCTTTAAAATGTTCTTCATGTGGATGATTATTATATTGTGATAATCCAGATACAACATGGGCGATATCTGGCCTAGATATTACCGCCAGGTACATCAACCCTCCGATTAAACTTTGGTACCGCATCGCGTCAATATCGTTACACTGCTTCTCACACTTCTTGAGCACCGTGCCATCAACCCAAGGTGTAGTTGCCGACTTGCATGAGTCCATTCCCCATGTTTTAAGAAGTTGATTCACATAATGTTCTTGATGAATTGATATTGTGCCAGTAGATGCATCTCTCTCTATTTCCATACCCAAATAAAACGATACCGGCCCTTTATCTACAGCTTCAACAAACTCATTTAGCTGCTTTAAAATAATTTTCGTCTGCCCTGCATTAGAGCAAGCTAACAGCATATCATCCACGTACAAACCAATAAGACACATGGAACTATACTCCCTCTTAAAATATACACAACTATCCGCTTGACATCTTTTGAAGCCCATAATATATATAATATATTCATAATATAGTGAAAATCGCGCGATTTTTTATTCCAAATTTTCGCCTGCGGCGCTTTTTTTTTAAATATATATATGTATATATACATATATATCATATATTCATAATATAGTGAAAATTTCGAATTAAAAATCGCGCGATATATATTATATATATGTATATAAATATATACATATATCCATAAATATACCTATATATATATATATATATATATATATATATATGAATAGACGTGTATAATATAGAAATAATTTGTAAAATTTTGTATTTCTATTCATTTATTATCTTCTAAAATTGTTTATTTATACGATGTCTGGCAGCACTTCGGCTGGTTGTAGTAACCAAAATAGGAGGATTCTTGGTCAATTTTACAATTTTTAAACTCAAATAACTTAAAAACTACAAGTCGCCACCAAGTGAGGTTTTCACTTTTAGAAAGTAGAATACCCCCTCTACCCCCCCTTATACTGAGTTGCTGAGGATATCGGCATATAGGTTGGCTCATGCCATGCAATCTTTTCGAAAATTTTGGTCATGAAGCGTGTGACAGCGCAGTTCGTTCCAAAATTGCTGAATTTCAGCCAAAACCAACGTCGCATGAGCATCGCTCTGGAATTGTTGAATGACGTCAACAATGATCCAGATTTATGACGAATCATGGGTATACTCGTATGGTTATGACATCGAAACCAGAGCCCAATCATCCCAATGGAAGAGTCCAAGAGAGCCAAGACCAAAAAAAGCACGGCAAGTTTCAACAAATGTCAAGGTTTTGCTCACTGTTTTCTTCGGTCACCATGACGTAGTGCATCAGGAGTTCTTACCACAAGGTCGTACAGTAAATAAGGAGTATTGTCTTGAAGTATAACCTTGAAGTTATGCCCGGAATTGTGGAAAAAAATGCATCCTTTGCACCTTTCACTCATCTTTGCTCGTGAGAGATTATTTGGCCAAAATCAACACCATTATCATGCCATAGCCACTGTATTCAACAGATTTTGCCCCCTTCCTGTTCCCAAGATTGAAGAGACCCATGAAAGGACGGCGTTTTGCGACGATCAAGGAGATAAAAGATAAATGGCTGGGAGAGCTCAAGGTCATACCAAAAAGTACATTTCAGAACTGCTTCGAGAATTGGTATAAACGCTGGCACAAGTGTATTAGTCTGTGTCAGAAAAAAGGAACCGTTATTACTCATGAAGTATAAAAGATGTATGTATGTACAAAAACTACGAGTCCCAATTACTCAATAAGCCGCGTAGTCTCCATCGTTGTCAAATATAGCCCGGCATCTTCTCGGCTTGCTTTGAACAGAACTAGATTTCGCGAACTTGATGCCTGAGTTAATTTAAACCATGGACTGGCCTCCCGGCAAGATGCGTTTACATAGTTCCCCACGCATTTTCAATAGGGTTGGCGTCTGGGGACTGGGAAGGCCAGTCCAATATGACGCCATTTTCTTGTTTTGTTGTTTCTCAATGTGTTTTTCTCCTTCAGTCGACGTTTGATGGTGTTGATACTCACATCTATTCCCTGTTTAGCAAGAACTGGTCGTGCTTGGCGTAGTCACAAAGAAGGGTCCCGCTTAAAAAGTTGGGTGATCAACTTATCCTGCTTTTTTGTCGTCTTTCGCTTCAAGCCGCGCTCGGAAAAGCCTTATACCGCTGATTCCACATCACAACAAACTTTTTCTGATTTTTTTATCACTTTTGCAGCCACGGCGTAAGATAATTTCGGCCCTTTCGAATGCGTGCGTAAAAATATCGCCCTCGAAACGCTTCGCGTACTTCTCACTCATTTTGGTTTGGTTGCTTTTACGGAAAAGTTTCGAACGACATTCACCTGAGTTAGCACTAGCGTCGTAGCCCTTGAGTGGGACTATAACGCAGCAAAAAGCAGAACGAAATATATCTTCAAGTTGCAAGAAAAAAGCCGGCTATTTTCTTCTAGCACAGACTGAATGGAAGTAGAAGACGGAAGTAGAAATTGATGAATAAATAAATATTTTTGAAGAAAAATGAAATATCACCTTATTTTTTGAACACACCTCGTACATGCATAAATAAGTATATATGTATGTATGTGCTTACATACCGCTATGTATAAACATGTATTATACATACATATATACACACATATGCATACGCAAAAAATATGGTTTCAAAACGTGCTCAAGTGAAAAATATAAAAAATACTTTCATAAATAAGTCGAAGAAATCTTAATAAATCACTAAAATTAGAAATTATAATTTGTCACGTAGATTTGGTTAATAAATCCCGCAACTAAGCAAAAATTCATTGCAGTATTTTTTGTGCACCAGAAAGTAATATTTCAATTCCATTTGAACGGTTTGCAAAGCAGTTAACCACAAAATGCGCGCGCTTCACAAATTTCTTTGGCTTTTGGTGGCATGTAAGCAAGCGATATAATCTCGATTGATTAGTTTTTATTTTATATTTACATGAAAACAGTTACAGTTTCACCAACACTAATACTTGCACGTCCCAGTGATGAGCTCGCCTCGCGTCTCGCATTCCTCGTTATGGATCCAGCGAATGATGAACGTTTCAATGAAATCGAGCATTCTGGCATGGGTGAGATTTACTATCCCGAGACGACGATGTTCGAAAAACAGCGGCAACTTAGCAAAAATATACTTCCGAACTTGAATGTGACAACCAGTAAGCCGGATGACAGCGAAGAACCGACGGAAGACAAGAGAAGTTTAATGCGTTCGATGGTTACATCGGTGTTCAATTTTATGCAGCGCTTTATCCTATGATTACGAGAGTAGTGCGAATTCAAATTCATCATATTTTACAATCTGTGTTTTTTTTTTTGCGTACTTTTCTACAAACGAATTTCGTGCTTGCGTGAAGTTGATTTTCACATGAGAGAAAATAAAGTACATAACATACATATGTACGTAGTAATGTGCATGTGCATGTATGTATGTATGTATGAATATACTATCATAAAGACGTACTATCCCAGCAAAACCTGCGTGACCGAAACACTAACACAATTACACTTTTTTGTATGTTACTAACACATATGCACTCGTATTTCTTTGGAAATCGACTTTTTTTTTGATGCTCCGTCCCCTTTGGAAAAGGTGTAAGCAGTAAGCAAACTTCATTCATATATTTTTTCTCATTTTTGCATCAATAGAAAAAAAAAAAACGGCAAGTGGCTGTCAAAGCCATAAGTCAAAAAGATATCTTTTCTCTCTTTTTGATATCAAAGTAGGCCGAGAATCAAATTGTCAACCTTTGGCAAATATGTAAGCAGTAAGCAAATTTCATTCATATATTTTTCCTCATTTTTAAATCAGTCAAAGTAAACAAACGCCGTAGCCGAGTGGGTTGGTGCGTGACTGCTATTCAGAATTCACAGAGAAAACGTCAGTTCGAATCTCGGTGAAAGCAAAATTAATAAAAACATTTTTTAATAGCGGTCGCCCATCAGCAGGCAATGGCAAAACACCAGTGTATTTCTACCATGAAAAAAATCTGCTCATAAACATATCATAAAACAAAATGAAATAAATGTATAAAAAAAAAAATTTTTTTTGTGATTCGAACCAAGGATTTCGGATCGGAAGCCCACATTGCTATCCGCTGGGCTATCGCGCTGTGCTGTCGCCGCTGGCCTAAAAGTTATTTTGTTCGTCGCTACGTTTATATGAAACTGGCACTGGCAAACGAATCCATATGTATGAAAGGGATAAAAAATCACACGTACACAAAAAATTTGGCACAATTTTCCCAACGGCCTTAACAAAGTGATTGTAAAGGGGCGGGGCTAGTGACAGTTTAACGACCACGCGTGCAGGTCATGTGCAGGGTAACATGACCACCACTCTTCTTGCTGGGATGTAAGGCGTATATAAATAAGATTTATGTGTCAGTGTTGAAGTGCAAATCAGCCACTTATAAGTGGAAAATAAAATTTTATAATTTTTTTATTACTTAGAATTCTTCTTCTTCTTAATTGGCGCTATAACCGCTTACACGATTTTGGCCGAGTTTAACAAAGTCGTTTCTTTCTCGTGCTAACCGACACCAGTTGGACACACCAAGTGAAGCCAAGTCCTTCTCCACCTGATCTTTCCAACGCAGAGGGGGCCTTCCTCTTCCTCTACTACCACCAGCTGGTACCGCATCGAATACTTTCAGTGCCGGAGCGTTTGTATCCATTCGGACGACATGACTCAGCCAACGTAGCCGCTGGATCTTTATTCGCTGCGCTAAGTCTATGTCGTCGTAAAGCTCATACAGCTCATCGTTCCATCGTCTGCGATATTCGCCGTTGCCAATGTGCAAAGGTCCAAAAATCTTACGCAGAATCTTTCTCTCAAACACTCCAAGCGTCGCTTCATCGGATGTTGTCATCGTCCAAGCTTCTGCGCCATACGTTAGGACGGTCATGATGAGAGTCTTGTAGAGTGTTAGTTTTGCTCGTCGAGAGAGGACTTTACTACTCATTTGCCTACTTAGTCCAAAGTAGCACTTGTTGGCAAGAGAGATTCTGCGTTGGATTTCAAGGCTGACATTGTTATTGGTGTTAATGCTGGTTTCTAAATAAACGAAGTCTTTTACAACCTCGAAATTATAACTGTCTACAGTGATCAGGGTGCCGATACGCGAGTGCGCCGACTGTTTGTTTGAAGACAGGAGGTACTTCGTTTTGTCCTCGTTCACCACCAGACCCATTCGCTTTGCCTCCTTATCCAGTTTGGAGAAGGCAGAACTAACAGCGCGGTTATTAAGGCCGATGATGTCAATATCATCGGCATACGCCAACAATTGTACGCTCTTATAAAAAAATTGTGCCTGAGCGATTAAGTTCTGCGGCTCGTACGATGCTCTCCAACATCAGGTTAAAGAAGTCACACGACAGCGAGTCCCATGTCTGAAGCCTCGTTTGGTATCAAACGGCTCGGAGAGGTCCTTCCCAATTCTGACGGCGCTGCTGGTGTTGAGCAACGTCATCTTGCATAGCCGTACTAGTTTTGCGGCGATACCAAATTCCGACATCGCGGCATACAAGTAACTCCTTTCCAAGTCTTAGAAACGACCCATGAAAGGAGAATCGACACACACTTAGAATTACAAAACAAAAAAATATTAAAACCTTAAATTGTATTCACACTAAATTTGCCAGACTAGTCCAGAAAACTGGTCTTGCAATTTAAATTCAAAATTCTTTCCATAAAAATGTAATGGCTTTTGTAGTTATTATATAACTAAACTAGCAAACCCGGCCCCCTTCGCTGGGCACACTAAAATAGAATAGATATGGTTTAGAACAGAAAATATATGATTTTCATATTATTTATTTCTTTATTCTTTATTCAAGCGCTTTGGCATAAACAATATTTTTTGTTTTTCTATTTGTTTTTGAGTAAATATAAAATATAAATTGAAAATCAGGAAAAAAGAAGATTGTTTTTAAATTTCAAATCAACGCATATGAATAAACAATCGTCTTTTTTCCTGATCATCCATGAATTTTTCGTTTCAATTTATATGTTTTATTAAGCATTGGAGCTTTTTTAACCATTATCCATTTATATTTAAAAAAAAAAAAACGAAAAAAATTGTTTTTTCCACGAACACATAATTTCATTCGGATTACACATTAAATTCTCAAATTTCGTAAGAAATTATTCACTGTTCCAAAATCCACTCCAAAAAAATTCACAAACAATTTTTACATGTTGCACTTACGTTTTTTCCTTATGGCATCCAAATCAGAAAGAAATATTGACACATTGTAACTCACACTGTCAATTTGACAGTTCGGTTCCGCCCCAAGCGTTAAAAAAGTAAGCGACATTATGGCTGGCTCAAAAGAACGCTGTACCCGTTGCCAGTGCTCCGAATTACAACCAAACTTTACGAAACCCATTTTCAATACTTACTTAACAATGTGCGTAAGTTTGGTTTAATTCGGTGCAAAGACACGGCGGGTCCACGTTTTGGCATATATTTCGAGACCCTAGTCATCAATAGGTATGAAAATTACCCCGTATTAAAGCACTTATCAACAGCTTTCATTTGATACCCATATTGTACATACACAACCAAAGGTTACCCGGGTCCACGTTTTGACCTATATCTCGAGACCCCAGTCACGGAGCGGCATGAAAAATACTCTGTACTAAAGCATTCACCAACAGCTTCAATTTGATATCCATATTGTACAAACACATGCTAGGGTCCACGTTTTGGTCTCTATCTCGAGACTCTAGTCACGGAGCGGCATGAAAAATACTCTGAACTAAAGCATTCACCAACAGCTTCCATTTGATACCCATATTGTACATACACATCCGAAGGTTACCCGGGTCCACGTTTTGACCTATATCTCGAGCCCTATCCACCAATAGGTATCCAAACTATACGGAAACCATCTTCAATACCTTCTTAACAATGTGTGTAAGTTTGGTTTAATTCGGTGCAGACACGGCCGGTTAGCGAACACACACAAAAAGTTGACTTTATTTTATATATAAGATTTTTTTCAGTTTGGGTCCGAAAAATCCAAATATCTTACGGAACCCTATTTTTTTCCAAAATAAAATGTAATCCATGTTACTCTTGGATAATGTAGTTTTCGAATGGTGAAAGAATTTTTAAAATCGGTCCAGTAGTTTTTGAGCCTATTCGTTACAAACAAACAAACAAACAAACAAAGTTTTCCTCTTTATAATATTAGTATAGATAATCAGTTTTATGAACTTTATATTCGTAACAAAATATTTTTTGCTATTGACACTCATACCAGTAACAGTCAAAATAGCTGATGCAATTTTCTATGTGATGCAAATGCATTAGGGCAGCTCATGAATTGATGGTTGGTTGCTTGGTTGAAGTGGTGATTCGTCCAGAATCGAACTGGCGGTTCCGCATCATTTTTTTGCCACATCTTCGCTACCAAATTTTTTAACAATTATTTACAGCACGACTATATCCAGTCTGTGCGGTGCCGGAGCATTATTAGATTGTTGACATCTAAGCCCGACAGTTGTTCGAGACTCTCGAATAGCGGTTTGTCCAGGGTTAACATTATATCCTTCCATAGGGCAGGAAATAGAAGATTGTTTCCTTTTTTCTCCGGTTGTTTACAACTGTGACAGTATATATTGTGAGGGATGCCCATTTTCTCTGCTTGTTCTCCGACAGACCAAAAGCCAGTTATGACTGCCGTTAGTCTCCAGGCGTGCCGTCTATTTTTGTTTATCAATGTCGGCGGTTGCTTGAGGTTTGCCCACCTACAAGGGCTATTCTGTTAATTTTATATTTCGTCTGGTCTCTCAACATTTTTTCGGAACAAAATATTTGAATGCGTCCATAATTTTGATGCAGGACTTGTGACGACCCTTTGCTTCAATTTATTTTTTTATATTGACGAAGATTTTTATTTACAATACTTATATCAAAAAGTTAATCAGTTACATATTCGCCGTTGCTGTCTGCAACCTCTTCCCACTTCTCAACTAATTTTTTTATGCCGATCCGCCGAAAATCGCCTGGTCTGGTGTCAAAGAAGTTATTGAGCCAGTTTTTAAGGACCTCTTTGTTATCGAAGGTAACGTCCTTCATTTGGTTTGATAGAGAGCGGAAAAGATGGTAATCGGTCGGTGCAAGGTCCGGAGAATACGGCGGATGTTTAAGGATCGCCTATTCGAGCTCTTCGAGTGCAGCTTTGACAACTTGTACAACATGGGGCCTCGGGTTGTGGTGAAGGTATATGGTTTGACCAGGTCGATCAGGTCCTTTCAGTCGAATAGCCTCATTCACGCTATGTAGCTGAACACTTTAAAGCTCCTTGTTGATCGTGGCATTCTTTTCGAGTATTTCCCAGTGCACCAATCCCACCAAACAGATGTCTTGATCTGCTTTGGATGAAGATCGGCTTGACTCACGGCTTTGGCTTATCTTCTGGAGCCACCCACACCTTTCTTTGCTTCGCATTGATGTATAGGCACCATTTCTCATCTCCCGCGAGGATACGGTACAAAAAGCGTTGTTTATGACCGCGTGTTGCTCGACGGCGGACGAAATACTGAGAAGCAATTTAATGGTGATTTTGTTTGTTTTTTTCGCTGAACTCATGAGGCGCCCGAGCTCTCAATTTTTTGGTAAATCCTATTGAATGAAGGGGATCGAGAAACGTTTTATGATCGCAGTTCATTTTTTCTGCTAATTCATGACTGTTTTAGCGACTGTTCTCTTTCGAAAGTGATTTGGGGCGTCCTTCATCGAATTCAGAAGGCCTTCCGCTGCGGGACGTGTCATCGACGTCAAAGTTGCCATTTTTGAACTTTGCAAACCATTTCCGTGCTGTGGACTCACTATGACGCCTTCTCCAACACGTCGCAAATGTCCCGGGCTGCTTCAACAGCTTTTTGACTTCGATGAGAAGAAAAGAAGAGCAGGTGTCGAAAAGGTTGATTTTTGCCCCCTGAAATAACTGAAAGATACAATTAACATAGTTATAAAATAAAATAAAATAAAATATAAAAACGCTTCTCTTAAATTTTAGGTGCACTATTTATTGACTCAAGATTTTTGCGGGAAACCTGCTTGAAACTCTGTGAGCAGGTTATTTTCTTCAACCCGATGAGCCAGCCGAGAATTTAAAACGCCCATTAGAACTTGTGGCCTCCCCTCTACCACCGTTGTATCATATTTGTAATTTTGGGTATATTCGCTATCAGATTTATTTTTTTACAATCGGCCCTTTGATGTTGGGGAATTTACTTTGCAACGCACGCAACCAAGGGAAGCTTTTTGGGTTGAAAAAAAAAAATTGCTGAAAATGTTGTTATCGTATTGTAATATATTTTTTTCTTTTTTCATACGACTTTTAATTTTTTTTCGTTGAAAAATTGTTTTTGGTTTTTTTTTTTTGATAACTTCTTTTGAAGCAGTGAACGCGATTTTTATTTCCCTTTAAGGTGTGTAAACGTATTAATTAATGTGTATGTATGTATGTATGTATCTAAGTACCTGAATATTACATATCTTTTTTTTTTAAGTTTTTCTCACCTTTTATAAATTAAGTATAATGTAAGAAAACCAGTGAATATTTACTTTTTTGCTCATAGATCTGACCAACCTTAGTCCGCTGTAGTCGTTCTTGTTTCAATTTTGGTTCATGGCGGTGGAACCAAGTCACATCCATAGTTATAGAACGATGCAAAAAAAATCTTCTTTCATTATTATTTACTGGCTCTGCCAAATTTTCCCAATTTTTATAGTGAATTTTAATATTTTCAATGCGTTGTTTAAGCGTGTATCGTTCCATTTTTATTAATGGCGTAGTTTCTACTTGTCAAATATCAAAAAATGACCGCTTCAAAAGTGGCATCTACCGAAATAGCGGGCTATTCAAAATAACACCTGTTATTTGAAAACCCGTTAGTTTTAATGTCTGTGAACATATGGAAATTTAAAAAACACCGTTATATGCGAGGCGGGCGCGGTTTATATTAACACCTTTTGCCAATCCTATTCCTTAGCTTACAAAACTTGCATACCAACTCAATTTTTATTAATTATACCCAACGCTCCTACTGCACGTCGTAGCCGAGTCCCCCCGATGGGGACTTGAAATATTAAATAACATTAAACAACTGCGTCCTTTCGCCCCTACTTTGCCTAGTTGCTATTGACGAAGTTCTGATAATGCTAAATAAGGGTGGGGTTAAGGTAGTAGCATACGCCAATGACTCGGTCACTGGCTGTACTCAGTCGCTGGGCTGCCACTTGTGGCCTCCGAGTCAACTCTGACAAAACGGAGCTGGTGCTATTTACCAGAAAATATAAACCTCCCCCCTTTCGATTTCCCAAATTAAACAACCACGTTCTCCTGCTTTCATCGAAAGCTAGGTATCTTGGAGTGATAGTTGACTCCAAACTCCATTGGAAGCTACACATTGAAAATCGGGTAAAAAAAGCCAGTATAGTCTTCTTTCTACTCCTGCAAATTTATGTTCGGTAAAACATGGAGACCGCCGTAGCCAAATGGGTTGGTGCGTAACTACCATTCGGAATTCAGAGAGAGAACGTAGCTTCGAATCTCGGTGAAAGATCAAAAATTAAGAAAAAGTTTTTTCTAATAGCGATCGCCCCCCGGCAGGCAATAGCAAAACTCCGAGTGTATTTCTGCCATGGAAAAGCTCCTCATAAAAAATATATGGCGGTCGGAGTCGGTCTGTAGGTCCCTCTATTTGTGGAACAACATCAAGATTTGTGGTGTGACAAATAGGAGGAGGAGCTCGGCCAAACACCCAAACAGGGTGTACGCGCCAATTATATATATATATATAAAACATGGGGACTCAAGCCACAGGTCGTGCTGTGGATTTACAACACCGTAGTTTTGCCAATTTTAACGTATGCTAGGCTATAATATCACTAATCTGGGGCAGGTGCAAAGGACTGCTTGCATTGGCATCACCAGAGCATGTAAAACTAGCCCCAGTGCTGACCTAAATGTCCTTTTGCACTTACTTCCCATCGACTTTTACGTTATTTCCATCGCAGTTCAAAGTGCAATCAGGTTAAAGAAGGTTGGTCTCTGGAGGCAATCTCTCAAGGGACATGGTGGCATTTTCGGACAGTTAACACCGTATTTCTCCGAACTTCGAACAGATCTCTCTATCCGCAAACTAGAGTTTGAGGGTCGTGCTAGGGCAATTTTTCCAAATAGGCAGGATTGGATCGAGGAGAAAATCTGCACCGAAGCTTGCACCTCTGTCTTTACTGACGATTCCAAGATGGAATCGCGAGTCAGAGCAGGTGTTTTCTCTAAATCAGCCAATTTATCTATCTCCTTTAAACTGCCGATCACTGCTAGTGTTTTTCAAGCAGAAGTCTTTGCGATCCTACAGGCATGCAAAATGCTTAGGGAACGCGGAAACGAGGGAGATATTGGCCCCTATTATTAGTTACATTCGATCTTTGATATTCGCTGGTTGTCGAAGATCGAAAATCGAATGTCAATTTGGTATTATGAGCGGTGCAACCCTATCGAAATTTTCGTTGTTTACCGAATTTAGAGTCGAATGCATTTTGCTTTCGATCGTGTAGCGTATTGTGGGAAAACTTGTTAAAGTGTAAGTTGTTTGCGATTATTTATGGTTTTATAGTAACCAAATAATAAATATATACTAATTTTGTTAATTTTATGCAGGTCGAAAGTCGTGAGTACCAAACAGCAATTAGAAAAGAGAATCCACAATTCGCAAAAGGGATTTGCACCAAAGTTCAAGCAGCAAAAAAATGGGAGGAATTTACAACGGAGCTGAATTGCTTGGGACCACCAGTGAGAACGGTAGCAAAATGGATTAAGCTTAATAATGGTTTTTTTTTTGTGATGTTTATAGAAATACATTTTTATTTTCCCTTGGCAGGTATGGGCTGAAATACGTAGAGGAACTGAAATACATATTTTTTTCGAATGACGAATAATTGAATAAAGAAAATTTATAACAAAAATAAAACAGAAACTGTGGCGTAAGGGTTTCTATTTAATACTTTTTAGATTTTTCTATAATATTCTCAAAATTTCATTTCTTAAGTTTTCTACTTCTCCGTTATTTGACTCCACTTCAATATCTTCAGCATCATCGTACACAGTGGGTTGAGCAAGTCCTAGCATACCTAACTTTTTTCCTGGTTCTTAGGATGCTCAGACTTCTACATTTTCAGTGCTCTTTGGCCTTTTCGGAGCACCATAAGGAATTCTTAGCATTGAAGTCCCCTAAAATATAAGTTATTGTTTGTGTGTTTTAAGAACTTGTCCAACACTGGTCGATTTCGATGATAACGAGTGC
Source organism: Anastrepha obliqua (assembly GCF_027943255.1). NCBI lineage: Eukaryota > Metazoa > Arthropoda > Insecta > Diptera > Tephritidae > Anastrepha > Anastrepha obliqua. The sequence goes on from NC_072894.1 coordinate 11,968,586, forward strand.
AATGGTTCCAACGGCAGCCGGTTCCACGTACCGGAATGACTCGGATTTTCCCGAATAAGGGCTGCCGCCTCAGTAAACTAGTCCTATTCAATGCGCTTAAGCTCACACCTCGTCTATAATCACTGGCATCGAGATTCATTCTGGAGCAAAAGTTTATTTCTGCTGCATTGCAGTGCAACGGGTTGTGCCTCTTTATGACCTGTTCTGCCTTTAAGGAGTGGGCGCCATTAACCACCTTTGGCCTCTACGGCCTTTACTTCGCACAATGCGCCGGTGTCTCCGTTAAGCACTACAATCGAAACCTCTACAGCTTCTTGGAGCTCACCAGAGCTCATTACTCCCTTCTTCTTTCCTTTTACCTTTGGTGCGAGCAAGCTCTGGTCCATCGTAAGGTGCATGTCAAATCCAACGAAGTACAATGACAGAGTGGCAATCACTTTTCACATCGTTTGATTGACAAATCCAAGCGCCGTGTTACCAGACTGTTGCACACGCTGCCAAACAACAGTGCACCGCTTGCTTTCTCCAGCAATGAGGTTGAGGTGGCCATCAGGTGGCTTTTGCGACATCTTCACGTCGTGGTTATTGTGCCGATAAAAGAGCATAGTAGGATGCTGGGCAAGCAATTCTGGCTGGGCTGCTAGAAACCACCCCTCCAGCCACTTGCTGGAGGCTAAGCCGCATTCCAGGCGAGTCAGGAGACAAATTTCAGCTACATTGACGAAATTAAGAAACGAATAAAACTACTAGATCAGGCAATTTATAGACCAGACAAGTTATAGACGGGCCTTGAACGACATTTATCGGGAGTCTCTTACTACCTTTTTAAACTGCTTACCCCCTGTTGCCGTCATAGGAGTCCAATCGCCATACATCGTAGGCGAAAAGCTTTAGCTGCCTCGTGAAACCTGCATTATTGTGGCACAAGGATATTGACCCCCACATACTCACCACATTTCCGGCATCTAAAGGTACCCCGCACGATACTAACCAACTATTCACATAACCCCTTGAAACCACGCAACTAACACCCCCCTCCCTTTGGACGCACCATGTCTAAACAGCATGCTTCTTGAGCTTACCCGTCAGATGAGATTGAAAACGACGATCGCTGACTTCACCATGCTTAGTAGGGCTTGATAAACTGCTGCAGCACAACAACAACGAAGAAAAATATAAACTTCACCTTCAAGTGAGCGGGAACATAAAATTACAGAAATGCAATTTCGGTTTCCCCAAGAGAAAATGTAATTAATTTACTTACAAGGGGACGTATAAAAAGGGAATTTGCTAATTTGAGCTCTTAATAAATGGCGCCCAGTCTGTGTGGATGTAGATCAAAAAGCATTACACAAGTTTTACACTTTTCCTGCCTCTAAACCAAGACAAATCTAAGTGCATCGTCAGAGAAGGATAACTCAAATTTCTAATTTTCACAATTTCACATTAAATAAGGAGAGATTTTTGTGCGAGTCAAATCTCTACTGATTTATACATTTACAATATATTTTCGACAAGGAATCGGCTTAAGGCTATTTGTAGTGATAAATTGAGTATAATATTGCTTTACATTTAGATGGCATGGAATTTGAAATAATTTATTAAAATACATATAAAAATAGTTGAGCTCTCAGCAAAGCCTATAATCTGGATGAGTTCTTCGTTCAGCTAAATCACATAGAGACATGTCCACCGTCTCCAGATCTGAAATTAAAACGAAGGTTAAGTTAGAGTAGTTATGAGTTTTCAAACTTATGTAATTTAGTTACTTATAAATTGAATCAACGCATATTTTTTAATAAATGAAAAAGCATTAAGAAGGCTACATTCGGTCCGGATCGAATTTTTGTAAAATTTAATTTGAGCTGGTTGTTAATTTTGGAAACAACCAACTCAAAAACAATAAGAGTTATAGTTTGTAGCATCAGATGGACGGACCGAAATTAGACTTAACATATAAAAAGTGGGCGAAATTTTATCCGATCTCAATAATATGCATGACGGATCTAACTGAAATGATGAAGATTACGTAGACACAATTGGGGCGTCTTTTATTACGTCATTAAATAGATACACGCATTTATCCAAAAGTAGGTGTATCGTTGCTCATCTTTTCACATTTTACGCGCATCGTACTTATCGTCTTGGATCATCATTTATACCAAATATGAGTAATTTTGCTTTGTTTATAATGATGTCCGAATTTTTTTCGAAGAACCTGTTTCTAGGTATTTTCATTCTTAATGGTAACATGTCGGTGAAAAAATCATCCGATCAACATAATCTGTCTACTACTTATAGAAAAGATAAGAAAATGATGTCCGAATTTTTTTCGAAGAACCTGTTTCTGGGTATTTTCATTCTTAATGGTAACATGTCGGTGAAAAAATCATCCGATCAAAATAAACTGTCTACTACTTATAGAAAAGATAGGAAAATGATGTCCGAATTTTTTTCGAAGAACCTGTTTCTGGGTATTTTCATTTTTAATGGTAACATGTAGGTGAAAAAATCATCCGATCAACATAATCTGTCTACTACTTATAGCAAAGATAAGAAAATGAAGTCCGAATTTTTTTCGAAGAACCTGTTTCTGGGTATTTTCATTCTTAATGGTAAGATGTCGGTGAAAAAATCATCCGATCCACATAATCTGTCTACTACTTATAGAAAAGATAGAAAAATGATGTCCGAATTTTTTTCGAAGAACCTGTTTCTGGGTATTTTCATTCTTAATGGTAACATGTCGGTGAAAAAATCATCCGATCCACATAATCTGTCTACTACTTATAGAAAAGATAGGAAAATGATGTCCGAATTTTTTTCGAAGAACCTGTTTGTGGGTATTTTCATTCTTAATGGTAACATGTCGGTGAAAAAATCATCCGATCAACATAATCTGTCTACTACTTATAGCAAAGATAAGAAAATGATGTCCGAATTTTTTTCGAAGAACCTGTTTGTGGGTATTTTCATTCTTAATGGTAACATGTCGGTGAAAAAATCATCCGATCCACATAATCTGTCTACTACTTATAGAAAAGATAGGAAAATGATGTCCGAATTTTTTTCGAAGAACCTGTTTCTGGGTATTTTCATTCTTAATGGTAACATGTCGGTGAAAAAATCATCCGATCAACATAATCTGTGTACTACTTATAGCAAAGATAAAAAAATGATGTCCGAATTTTTTTCGAAGAACCTGTTTCTGGGTATTTTCATTCTTAATGGTAACATGTCGGTGAAAAAATCATCCGATCAACATAATCTGTCTGCTACTTATAGCAAAGATAAGAAAATGAAGTCCGAATTTTTTTCGAAGAACCTGTTTCTGGGTATTTTCATTCTTAATGGTAACATGTCGGTGAAAAAGTCAACCGATCAACATAATCTGTCTACTACTTATAGAAAAGATAGGAAAATGATGTCCGAATTTTTTTCGAAGAACCTGTTTCTGGGTATTTTCATTCTTAATGGTAACATGTCGGTGAAAAAATCATCCGATCCACATAATCTGTCTACTACTTATAGAAAAGATAGGAAAATGATGTCCGAATTTTTTTCGAAGAACCTGTTTCTGGGTATTTTCATTCTTAATGGTAACATGTCGGTGAAAAAATCATCCGATTAACATAATCTGTGTACTACTTATAGCAATGATAGGAAAATGATGTCCGAATTTTTTTCGAAGAACCTGTTTCAGGGTTTTTTCATTTTTAATGGTAACATGTCGGTGAAAAAATCATCCGATCAACATAATCTGTGTACTACTTATAGCAAAGATAAGAAAATGAAGTCCGAATTTTTTTCGAAGAACCTGTTTCTGGGTATTTTCATTCTTAATGGTAACATGTCGGTGAAAAAATCATCCGATCAACATAATCTGTCTACTACGTTCATATATATATGTGTGTGTGTGTGCACACCCTTTTTGGGTGTTTGGCCGAGCGCCTCCTCCTATTTCTGGCGTGCGTCTTGATGTTGTTCCATAAATGGAGGGACCTACAGTTTCGAGCCGACTACGAACGACATATGGTTTTTTATATGAGGAGCTTTTTCATGGAAAAAATACACTCGGAGGTTTGCCATTGCCTGCCGAGGGGCGACCGTTGTTAGAAAAAACTGTGTCTTCATTTTGGTCTTTCACCGAGATTCGAGTCTTCGTTCTTTCTAAATTCCGAATGGTAGTCACGCACCAACCCATTCGGCTACGGCAGCCGCCTACTACTTAGTTTCTTTAAAACGATGCAAACTGAAATGATACGAAATTTTCAGCCATTTTCCGAAATTGCACAACTTTAGTTGTTATTTTGTAATTGCAAAAATTGTGAATTTTTGAAACTTGAGGTGAAATATAGTTTGCGCGGAGCGACATAAAATATTAACCAAGAACCTACCTGATTCCATCAATGAAGCGAGGGCGATGAAAAAAGGGGGGAATGATGTTGCTCTGCCGAGCTCCGATGAGCCCTGCAACCTGCAATTGTGGTGCTTTGTGCGAAGTCGAGGCTGTACGGGTTGGAGGCGTCTGATGGCGTGAGCGGTTTGTAGTCTATTTTCTGTGGATTTTAAAGACCGAGCAGGTCTTAAAGTGACACTACCCGGAGCAGAGCTCTCAAAGTTATAGCCTTTGTAGGCACTCTACCATCGATAATTTCTCAGAGTCATTTTTTCAAATGCGTTTTTCCCGAAACGACTTCTTAAAAGTCGGTGCCAATCACAACTCCGAAACTATTCAACCGATTCTTTTCAAATTTGGTACACGTTTTCTAAATCAAAAATACCTCCCCCCTACACCGTTTTTTTTTTTTTTTTTTTTTTTAAAGTTGTTTTTCACTTACAAATATGGCGAAATTTTTCGCCAAAAATGCTCGTTTTACGTTTTTTTGCCACCAAAACTACAAAAATGAAAAAAAAAAAATTTTATTACTGTAGGGGGGAGCATTACGTCATACTTTAACTGAAAAATTCGACTTTTTTAGTTTCAGATGATTCTACGATGAATGCCGATTGGCACCGCAGAGCACCTCTCGAAAAACATATCTCCAAAAAAAACTCTGTCATGGGCTTATTTGTCAATATTTTATTATTAATATTTTTTAAAAACTTATTGAAAAGATGTACAATAACATGCAACTGATTTTATTAAAGTATCTTAAGACATATTTCTGTAAAAAATTCAAAAAAAAAGTGTTTTTTTTAGCGCTAAACCCTACCCCCCCCTTAAGGGGTTAGGTGGGTTTGAAAATTTCAAAAAATCGATTTTTTTTTTGTCTTATTAAATAGTATAATATGTTTAAAATATTCTCCTAAAATTTCAAATTGATCCGAGTAAAATTCTACGAGATAGACCCTTCAGAAGTTCCGTCCATCAGGCCATGTCAGTGCAGCGTTTCGCAGGTATACGCGTTTATCTCAAAACTCGATTTTTTAAGTCGAAGGACACGATTTCTCGAAAAGTTATGAAGCGATTTTGTTCAAATTTTGCACACATCTTTGGAATAACATTATCAAGTTATTGAACGAAGGATTTTTTTTTATTTTTATTACAATTAATTTTTTCGAGCCAACACATGACGAAAATTTGACCAAAAAATGTGTTTTTTTGTTCAAAGTCTGTCAAAAATTCAAATTAAATTTTATTTTTTTTTCCTTCGTCCAGTAACGAGATTTATCCATGTACTAACGAAATATTTTTGGTTTTTTGATTTTAAATGAACCAATAATGAATTATGCTGTCCACGGCAAGAGCATTTTTTTGTGAGACGTTAAGGGAGATGAGGTACCAACGGCTGAGTTTTCGGAATTTTTAAATAAAAATTTCACAAAATACTGTTTAAATATGTATCTTTGATATGCTGAATTGTTTAAATAAAATATATGATTGTATATATTAAAAAAAAAATAGTAAAAATACCCTTTTTTTGAACCTCTGTAACCCACCTAACCCCTTAACAGATTGAAAATGCTCTCGGTGTAAAATAGAGTTTTTCACTTAACACGTTCCCGCCGGCGCTGTTATTCATGGTCTTCGCCCACAGACGGCAATGTTTAAGGCTTTTCGCTCTATCGGAAGCGATTGCAGGTCATAAAACGAAATTTTTTCATAAGGGTAGTCGTTTATGGCATCTCATCTCATAGATACCGTTTAATAAAGTACCATTGGTGGTACGCTCCGTCTCATGAAGCAATCTTGTGCGGGCCACCGCTGGTACACGCCGCCCCATGAAGCAGACTTGTGCGAGCCACCGGTGGTACGCGCCGGCGTGAATGTGTTAAACTTCTTCATTTGCGTTGCGTTTACCTTCCTAATTTGCATCCAACAGAGATCTCCCCTTCACGCCATCATCCGCTTTCGTTCTTCAAAAGCAGTTGCAATGAAATCTTTCGCCTTGTACATGGCTTTCAGCTCTCAAGATCAAGGGGAAAACAACAATACTTTTTTTTTTTTTTAAATTACCGTTATGTGGTTTTGCCTGGCTTCAATACCAAACTATCCTGGCCAAAGCGTAATTTGTGTACCCAGTTTCACAGAAATATATTAATTTTTGCTTGAGCTCTCTCGCACAGATAGGCGGATGGACAGACATGGCCAAATGAATTTCTTTTATTATTCCGATCCTTTTGTAAGTATATACATATAGTATATGTTTATATTTATCGCGCATCCTCTATACTGTTATATACAACCGTTATGCAAACAAAATTATAACGGCCTTGTGTAAAAGTGCTCGGGCATAAAACCACCAAAAACTGAATTTTATTGAAGCTTTTATCTGATGAAATTTCTTCGAATTCGAGTTCCATCTAAGCGTACTTGATAGCGTGCAGCAAATTATTTTTCTATTTAGCGGGTATATACAAGCATATATATGTATATACATATATATAATATATGTACATATATATATTAAATATAAACGTACGTAATCTAAGTTGATATGGAAAACACAACTTATGGGTCTACTCAGGAAGCTTTCGCTTGCTTACTTAGGTTATAAAAAATGTATATATCCCGCCTATTTTATTAACTGCAACTGTATATGGTACTTACTGTGCTTCGAAGAGCATTTTAACCAATCATACTGGCATTTATTGTTAAATCTGGCATAGCAATTGCTGTCATAACCACAAACGGGATCGACTGTTGCCGGACATTCCTTGATGCATTGCTTCGGCTTGGATTGTGCAGCCGTCGTAGTTAATGTAAAAACGATGAGTACTAAAATTAATTGTGTAGAGTTCAATGTTTTGTATTATATTTTACTTCGATATTTTGCACTTCACCTACAATAATAATTTATACTTACCAAAAATGAAACAGATTGCAGACATATTTAAAATTTGGTTTTTCATCTTTATTTGAAAATATCTAGTTTTTAATTATCACAATAAAATTTTTCGAACTTAAGTAAAACCACGTTGGCGTAACAAGCTATCTATGACGGGATCTCTTCTGCGACTATTAGTGCGGCGTTGCCTAGAGTGTTCTCAGTAACTATGAGCGTATACAAGTTTCCGTTATAAAGCTGGATTTTATATTTTCGCACATACACATATACGTATATAACTGTGTGGGCTGCGGTTTACAGTAGACTCCAAATGAGGTGAATAAGGCGAAGAAAGTATAAAGAAAAGAAAATCTCAACGCGCTTACTGCCTTCTTGGGGTTCTATGCGCCGCCATGATGACGTCTTTTATGGAGTAAGAAAAGCTTCTAGAGCCCATAGCGGGACTGTATGTGTCATGTGACCAAGGCACATTGAGGAGGTAGTAGCAGAAGAGCAAAAAAAAAAAAAACAAACAAGTGCAATGTATTTTGTTTTTGCTTTTGGTCTCGGAAATGTCAAATTCTATAAAAAAACGATTTACAGTTCAGAGAAAAACAAATAAAATTTGACAATTTCGATATCAAATAAAAAGAAAATAAATCAAAGCTGCTGCTTTACTGCTGATGCTACCTTTTCAATGAGTCTTGAATGTTACTAGGAATAGGTCTGTTCATGAGGCAACTAGTTTGGAACAATTGTGTTCTTGTACCAAAAATTTGCAAAGTAGGGGAAAGTGAGAGGGAGAGCAAAATGACATTTCATTTTGAGAAGAAGTTGTAGGTTTTTACTGGTGTTCATATACGCAAAAAACTTGCAAAGTAGGGGAAAGTGAGAGAGAGAGCAAAAGGACATTTCATTTTGAAGGGAAGTTGCAAGTTTTTATTGGATACATTTTTACTTGTAAGAATTAGCAAGTGAAAAAACAGCTGATCGCAAAGTAAAAATAACCACGAATTAAAATTTGCGAATTGCAATTTCTAATGGAATGTTCTTCAATTGACAGCGATGATTAAATCGAATAAATGATTGGGACAAAATGAAATCATGTGACTCGGTAGCCCGTTATTTTGCACTTCATTTGATTAATTTTTTTTCTAATTTAATACGAGGTAGCTTAAGTGAAAACACTTTTAATTGTTGTAATTTTTCCTGCCAACAATTTAATCAGCTGTTCCTAAAACTTGCGAATTCTTACTGGTTTTGCGTTCATGTACTTTTTTTGGTATTTTTCTCTTGTTGAGAGGAAATTCTCGGAAATTATATATATAATTGGCGCGTACACCCTTTTTGGGTGTTTGGCCGAGCTCCTCCTCCTATTTGTGGTGTGCGTGTTGATGTTGTTCCACAAATGGAGGGACCTACAGTTTCAAGCCGACTCCGAACGGCAGATATTTTTATGAGGAGCTTTTTCATGGCAGAATTACACTCGGAGGTTTGCCATTGCCTGCCGAGGGGCGACAGCTATTAGAAAAATGTTTTCTTAATTTTGGAACCGAGATTCGAACCAACGTTCTCTCTGTGAGTTCCGAATGGAAAGCACGCACCAACCCATTCGGCTACGGCGACCGCCGTTACTGGATAATTTTAACATGAACAGACCTAATGATAGATTACAAGAACGCGACATCTGTGATATTATTTCTGACTGTGACGAACCGAATGAATATGCAAGAGGGAGAACGATGTTGTAGGGGAAATTTGCTCGTGAACAAGAACAAAAGGCGCAATCAAAGTCAATGAAAGATGGCTTTAATCTAAACCGGTTTGAAAATTTATGCGATTAAATAAGAATAATTTTAAAATTATCACAGGACATTCTAAGAGGGCATTGTAGATTGAGTCATTATATTGTTAACCTGAGCATATGCTCCAATGGAATTTGCGGGCTCTGTAGGGAGGGAGATGAAACCGCCAAACATGTGCGGAAATCATGCCCAGCACTGAAGCATAAGCGGGAAAAACTCATGGATCAACATATTTTATCGGGAAAGGATGTAAAAAACAATAAAATAGAAGAAATAATCAAATATAAATATTCGAAATCGAAATTCGAATTCGAATTTGTTGTTGTTGTAGCAGTTTACTAAACCCTGCCAGTGCGGTGTAGTCGCCGGCCAGGATAGATGTTGTTGGGAGTGTGGAGAGTGTTGCTGGAGTGACAGTCCTTGACCGGATATATTGAAACCCGTTCCGGTAACGTAGGACCGACTGTCGGGGGAGGCAACGGGGGCAGAATACTTCTTTTAGGTGGCTGTGTTAAGTCCCCTCACAATGATAATAATAATAAGAATATAAACGAAAAGCAATAAAACTATGAAATGGATAAAAATATTAGTTTTGGGAAAAAGTAATCGATTATTTTCTCGGTAGATGGCTGTAGTGATCGATATCTCGTAAAATATCGATTAAACAATTTAAAGTTTATTCATTTTGTGAAGGTCAGATTTCGCACGAAAAAACTCTTTTGCTGTTTGTTTTTGTTCCATTCAGTTGTGAGTTACAGGGTGTTAACAATGGAAGTCAACATAAAATCACAGAACTAATGAAGTTGATGGGGATGGTAAAAATCGACCATAAAACAGTTTTAAGCCATTTTGCGCAAAGTAACAAATAAAAATAAAGAATTTCTCTAAACTAATATTTAATTATTACGTCATCAAATCAGCTGATTGTGCTCACTGAGAGCAGATTAGCGGCTCGCGGATATCGCCACCTTCTTCTGTATTTTTTCCATCGAGGATGTGACAACGTGTGTAATGTCAGTTTTCGGCCTAATGAACGGGGAATGGAATGGGTATAGGCCGGCGCGTAGTCGTGGTGCAAGCCCCAGCCATCTCGGTGAGTTCGGGCCATACGGGAAACTTTTGAATTTTCGCTTAATTTTTGGAGACATATTTACAAACGGTATATTGAGAATAATCCAATTTGTATATTGGTAATTAAAGCAAGTAAATTTGTGTAGATTGTCTGTGATCTTAGTTAAGAGTAGGTGGAGAGTATGCATATCAAGTGCACTTGGTGTTTGTAAAGTTTCAAATCGACTCCGAACGGCAGGTATTTTTTATAAGAATCCTTTTCAGGACAGAAATACACTTGGAGATTCGCCATTGCCTACCGAGGGGTGACCGCTATTAGAAAAAACAAACTCTATCTTCATTTTGGTGTTCCACCGAGACTCGAACCTATGTTCTCTCTGAATTCCGAATGGTTGTCACGCGCCAACCCATTCGGCTACGTTGAATTTATTATACGTATAAATTAAATCTTAAAAAATTATTTGTCTAAGGCATAAGAAAAGAAAAAATGTATTTTAGTTTTGTTCAAATATTTTAGAGCTGACCGTATTTGGCGCCAATGAGCTGAGATTATCATTTAATGCGCCTCATACATACCATATTACGTTATATGCCCTACTACATACATATTTATTAGTACTCGTACATATGCACGGCATTGCAAGTACCACGAAAATTTCACTGATAATAACGGCCATTAAATATGTATGTAAGATTTATACTAACTCGCGCTTATCATATATTTATATGTATATATGTATATATGTATGAATGTACGTACATATATATGTAATTTCCATACTTGATATTTAAAACATATAAGGGGCGGATTTGGATGCTGTCTACGTGGCTCGTGGACACAGCGATTACGATGAGATAACATAAACGCTCACATATATACATATGTACATATATTTTGGATTGTGAATACACCCATCCACACATACATACATATAAACATATAGATATTTTCGTTCACATATTGTGTGAATGGTTTTAAAAATACGTTTGTAAAATAATTTTTTTATTATTTAATAAATTTGAATATATAGCGGCCGCCATAGCCAAATGGTTTGTACGGCACTAACATTCGGTAGTACATGGGTTTGAAGCCCGCTGTGGGGTCGACACACTAAAATGATAGTAAAGAGAGGCAATGGCAAACTTCAGAGTGTATTTTTCCGTGAAAAAGTCACTCATGGAAAATCATCTGCCGCTCGGAAGTGTATTTGTGGAACAACATCAAAACATATGAGGGGGATTCACTTAGTACCCGTGCTAGAAATGAATACACAATTTTTTCGAAATTTTTGTTTTTTTTTTCAACATAGTCCCCTTCTAAAAAGATACACTTCTCCCAATACTCCGGCCATCTTTTTAGCCCTTCCAAAAAATAGGATTTGTCGAACTTTCCCAAAATACGACTCTGTATCGGCGATGACCTCCTCGTTTGAGGGTAATTATTTTCCCGCGAGCCATTCCCTCATGTTAGGGAACAAGAAAAAGTCAAAGGGACCCAGATCGGGTGAATACGGGGGTGCGGCAGAGATTCATAACGCAATTCATGCAGTTTGCCGGCGACTACTCCGGATAAAAGTGTTGGTGCGTTATCGGGGTGAAACAGCATCTTCTTTTTCGCCAAATGCGGGCGTGTCTCCTTTAGTTTTGTGTAAAAGCGGTCCAATAACTATCCAGTGATCGTTCTTCCGTTTTCTAAAAAATCCATGAAGATGATGCCGTTCGCATCGCAAAAGATCGTCGCCATGATTTTTCCGACCGAGATGAAAATATCTTATTTTAACACATTGGCTGAAAAGTCCCGGACCTAACAAAGAAAACATATTTTTTTGTTCCAATTTAGCTTTATTCATTAACATAATTTCTATCAAGAACAGTCATTCCAATGCCGCTCTAACATTTCAATTTGTTTTTGTGTTTTTTTTTTACGATACCAGCTAACTCACGCAACTTCACTTTTCAATCAGTCAAAACAATTTCGTCGATTTTTTTTGCTGTTTCCTGATGTTACAGCCTCATTTGGACATCCACAGTTGATACATGATCGGTGTCTCTAAGCTCACGTTTGAAGTGAGCAAATTATTGTTTTATTCTTGTTTCCGATGGAGCCATTGCTTTGCTTGAACGGTAGTTTTTCCCAGTGTAAAGTTAGGGTGCTCGCCTCATTTGAGATTGTGTGTTTTTTTAAATGCGTGCAAAACAGAAACGAAAAAAAAAAATATTTTTGTTTTCAGTATTCTATTTTTTGATCCATTGTTAAAAATCAGAAAAATTTTTTTGGCTTCACGAGGTGCGTTCAAAAAGTAGTTAGCCTTCAAAAATGGTCTTCACATAGACAATGGGTTTGGCAACGTGAGGCCGAGCGTTGTCATGCTGTAGAATCACTTTTTCATGCCTCTCCGCATATTGCGGCCACTTCTCAGCAAATACATGGCATAACCTTCGCATATATGAAGAAAACCCTTCCTTTTTGGTGCTGGAGCAGTTGTTCCAAGGCAAAAAAACGACGTTACGACGTTCAACACCCCTTGGTTTTAACTCATAAGAACCCAATTCCCCTGTTTCTGAAGCATTCCCAAAGCATGTAATCGCTTGGAAATGGATTTGCCGGTAACTCCTAATACTGAAGCAAGCTCTTCTTGCGTTTGACACGGATCCTCATTGAGCAATGCGTCCAACTCAGCGTCTTCGAAGGTTTCTGGCCTTCCTTCACGCGGACGGTCGTCAACATTAAAATCACCGTCTTTGAAGCGACGGAACCAATCTCGGCACGTTGTTTCACTTAAAGCAGCATCCCCATAAACTTTTTGTAGCTCTCGATGCGCTTCAGCCGCCGTTTTTCGTTTTTTTCGAATGAAAGAGGAAAATCAACACTTCCCGCAAATGACGATTTTTCGACACAAAAGTAGACATTTTCACAAGACCAAAAGTATATGATACCAAAACAAAATCAGTAATGTGTCGAAGCAGTTTGTTTACCATACCTTCTGCTCAAATATGAACGAGACGTTATCAATAAAACGGTCCGCGGATGACATATGGCAAAAATAAATTTTTTGTTTTTTGGTAGGACTATTATAAGCTTACATGGCAAATTTCAGCGTGATATGTCACATAGTTTGTTTTCTGTGCTACTGTAAACAAGTCAAGCTCGAGTGTGTTCTTCGAATTTAACGATGGAAATTCAAGTTGAACAAAGAATTTGTTTGAAATTTTGTTATTCCAACAAAATTTCGGCTTCAGACGCCTTAAAAATGTTGCAGACAACCTATGGGGACTCTGCTCTATCGCGTGCACGTGTTTTTCAGTGGTACAAATCGTTCAAAGAGGGCCGTACATCGGTTGAAAACTTGCCTCATGAACGTCGTCCAGCAACATCAGTAAACGACGAAAACATCGGAAAAGTAAAGGAAATTGTGCTTGAAAATCGCACAAATCGCAAAATCGGTTAACGCTGAATATTATTTAGACGTTTTAAAGCGTTTGCGCGAGAACATTCGTCTTAAAAGGAAGGAATTGTGGAACAACAAGTCATGGTTCTTGCATCACGATAATGCACCAGCTCACACATCACGTCTTGTTCGCGATTATTTGAACAAAAATAATGTTAATATCGTTCCGCAAGCACCGTATTCGCCTGATATGGCTCCATGTGACTTTTTCCTGTTTCCCAAGCTCAAGTTGCCGCTCCGTGGAAAACATTTTGAGACAATTGAAGTCATAAAAGAGAATTCGAAGAACACACTCGAGCTTGACTTGTTTACAGTAGCACAGAAAACAAACTATGTGACATATCACGCTGAAATTTGCCATGTAAGCTTATAACAGTCCTACCAAAAAACAAAAAATTTACTTTTGTCATATGTCATCCGCGGACCGTTTTATTGATAACGTCTCGTTCATATTTGAGCAGAAGGTATGTCTAAGCTTGTTTTATGACTTTTAGGTTATGTTAGAATTGACTAGCATACACCGCTGGCGGCATCTATTGGCAAACAGCGGGAACTTAGTTGCGCACCTAATATTTTTTCGGACAATTAACGTCAAAAACAGTGTAAAAAAATGGTTTTCCGTTCCATTTTGTCATTTTTTTTTCAAGATCGTAGCTCACCCGATAACGCCATTCATGCTAATCAAGAACCTTTTTGTTTTTTTGATTTCAGACGCCTGTGTGCCCCGGAATCCGTGTCACCAGCGACATACCTGTTTTGGGAACTAATGAATAAAATATCATGAAATTTTAACAGCTGTCTTTCTACGGTTAGTACTAACCGCAAAAGAGGTGAATGCAATAAAACTAGTGCCATCTATGTTTTAGGCCCGCGACTATTCAGAGCATGCGTTATAAAGGGTGATTTTTTAAGAGCTATAGGAAAGTCTTTCAAAAAATGCATGAAATTTTTATTTAAATCGATAGTACAGTCCATATAATTTAATGTTCGAAGATTATTTCATGCAAATGTTGACCGCGACTGCGCTTCAAATGGTCCATCCGCTTAGTCCAATTTTGGCATACTCTTTCCAATGTTTCAGCCGGCATCTCACATATAAATACTTTAATGTTGTCTTCCAATGCGTTAATTGAAGCAAGCTTGTCTGAATAGACATGAGCTTTAACATAGCCCCACAAAAAATAATCGAAAGGCGTTATATCACACGATCTGGGTGGCCAATTGACAGGTCCCGAACGTGAAATAAAATGTTCACCGAACTCGCCTCTCAACAAGTCCATTGTTACGCGTGCTGTGTGGCATGTGGCACTGTCTTGTATGTGGCTGAAACCACATGTCATGCAAGTCAAGCTCTCGCATTTTGGGCAAAAAAAAGTTGGATATCATTTCACGTAGCGCTCACCATTCACAGTTACGTTACGATTCGCAGCATCATTGAAAAAGTACGGTCCAATGATACCTCCAGCCCATAAGCCGCACCAAACTGTGACCTTTTCTGGTAGTTCTTGCAATTCTTCTGGCTGATCTTCACTCCAAAATCGACAATTCTGCTTATTTACGTCCCCACTGATCCAAAAATGAGCTTCGTCGCTGAACACAATTCGGCCAACTTTCCAAGAGCCCATTCACTAAAAATTCTGCGTTGCGGTATGTCGTTCGGCTTCAATTCTTGCACCAGCTGTATTTTGAAAGGCTTCAAACCTAAATCCTTTCGCAAAACTTTCCACGTTGTTAAGTACCAGAAGCCCAATTGCTGCGAACGGCGACGAATCGATATTTGATGGTCATCATTAACACTGACCGATACAGCTGCGATATTTTCTTCAGTTCGCACTTTACGTAAGCGTGTTGGTGGTTTGATGTCCAATAATGTATTTAAATTTGGTTCTAAATTTAGTCAAAATAGCTCGAATAGCGGCTTCAGTGGGGCGATTAAACTGACCATAAAATGGAAGAAGCGCGCGATAAACTTTCTTAAAAGAACACGCATTTTTATAATAAAATTCAATTTGTTGTTGTTGTTCGTTTGTAAGATGATTCATGGTTAAATTATAGACCAAACTGAGGATGTTTGACAGTGAAACAAAACACGAAACGTGCGTCAGCTGTTTAAGACAAGCTAAAAAATCACCCGTTACCTTGTGCATAAGGGTATTCTAATTTTGTTCACTATTGCCTGTGTGATTGTTTGATTCCAAAGATTAAGAAGAAAGTTCAATTTAAATTGTTCTAAAATGAGCGCGGGTATATAAAGTTCGGCCCGAATGTAAACTTAGCCATCCTTACTTGTTTTGTTTTGCCACTTTTAGATAAGAGATTAGTAGGCATTACGAGAGAGAATGAGAGTACGTTTCGTCAGAGGCATAAAAATATAATACTGATTTTTACGGAATTCTTGTCGACAGTTTAAATCGGAAACTGGACGGTTTCCTAAAGTAAGAGTGTTACTTGAAATATGGGGCGTCTCAGCATTGGCGGTCTTTTACTTTTGACGTCATA
The DNA here is from genome assembly GCF_027943255.1 of Anastrepha obliqua. Taxonomy (NCBI): domain Eukaryota; kingdom Metazoa; phylum Arthropoda; class Insecta; order Diptera; family Tephritidae; genus Anastrepha; species Anastrepha obliqua. The sequence continues at coordinate 11,984,681 of NC_072894.1, forward strand.
GAGTGTGTTCATATTTTTCAATAAATATATTTATGTGTGTGTGTGTGTTAATGTCGATTGAATTTAGCGAGTCGTTTGCATATTCCAGTGCTTTACACTCGCTGCTATTTTTAAATGATCGCATTTGCATGTGGCTGAAGGCAGTTTAATTATGCAAATAAAAAAATGTGTTTGCTGCAAATAAATCGCCACAAGTCATAATTAGATGAAGCAGAAGGAATAATTTAAGGGGTTAGGGGTAGTCAGAGGCCCGAAAAAATGATGATTTTCACGAATTTTTTTTTGCTACTTAATTAATTAATTTAACAAAAATAAAAACATAGCATAAAAACATCATGTTTTAACTTGACTTCACCAAAATTTCAAAAAAAAAAATTAATAATTGCAAAAGTTATCGCTGTTTGTGTGAAGCCCGTTTCTCCAGAAGTCCCTTGCGGTGAACATCACAAGTCCTTGCAGATTCATCTAAAACCAATCGGACAAGAAAAATTAGTTTTATTAATAGATAATCTTGTGCCTGATCGAAGCTTTTTTTTTTTCAAAATGAACAAAATGGCGGCCTCAGAAAATTTTTTCCAGATTTTAGAAAAAAAAACCAACAGTTAATTGTATTTTTGAAAAAAAAAAATCCTTCGATCAGGCACAAGTTTTTTATGTTTTTCAAAAGCTGTATACATTTTATTGAAATCTACGTAGCGGTTTTTAAGTTACAGTGTTCACCAGTTTGAAAAACATAGTTTTGAGAAAAACGCATTTAAAGTTTTGCTATCGGCTCCGGAGCGGCCGAGCGCCCTTTGTTAATTGTTGAATAACTTGAAAAGTATTTGTCGGATTCACTTCAAATTTTTACACAATATTTTTAAAACATTATGCTTTAAGAAAATGCAAAGAAAAAAATCGATTTTTTGAAAATTCTGACTACCCCTAACCCCTTAATGGGAAGCAATCGAGTAAGTACTCGTAAGTACTCGTATGCATATGTTTGTATGTAGATATTGTATTTATCAGCCCTATTACTGAGTCCGAATGGCTACGTTGCAAATTCGAAATTCGTCGAGTGGCCTCACTGAGTCCATTCATGGTGCCATTTCGTAGAATTTTGAAATAATTCCTTATGACTTCTTCAGCTTGTCGCAGGCATATGTAGTGTATAGGTATATGGGTCAGGAAATTCAGATGTATTGAGAACATAGAAGATAGAATGAAGTCTAGAACCGAATACGATTTTGAATGAATGAAATTGATGTGACCACTGAAAAAAAATTTCGTATCAAATAAAACTCTACGATCCTTAAACTCTTTTACACTTTGTAATGCATTCTTAGAAATGGTGTAGGATGAGTTAAAAAGGTACTGACATTTTTTATCGATGGATATTGTTCAAGTCGAGTTGAAGTTTCTGAGCATCCACTAACTCCTGACAGATGAGAAAGTTCTTAAATCCTCACCGAAGAATAAGAAATGCAAAGGGCTTTGGCTTATGTCAGTCAGATGAAAATGACTAAACGAAATGGCTCTAAGATGCTCTCTTCGGGGATACCTCAAGTAGCAACACAGTAGTTCAATAAAACTCCATCGATTTTTACCACGCACTGGAGTTAAAGCCCAGTCAAGCTAATTTGTTTACTAAAATCCTGTGCATCTTTGTCAAATACCTTAGGGAAGTCAATGTAAATGCAATCAGCTTCGAGTCTTTTGGAAAACGTTGACATACAGAATTCACTAAAAGCAGCAAAATTAGTAGCTGTAGAGCGGCCGGTTACAAAACCATGTGACGTTGGGTTTATTAAGACTTTAATCGCAAAATAAATTTTGTCCCTTGAAATTGAAATTTGAAAAGGTCGAGTCAAGGAGCACCAGAAAATTTGGTGCCTCCTAAAACACTCAGGCTAAAAAGCCCATTGTATTTAAAACTCTGGAAAGGGGGTAGATAGTCAAGGAGGGAAGGAGAAAAGTATCAGAGAAAGAGACAGGAAAGAATAAAGACAGAGATAGAGAAAGTTAGTCCTGTGAGAATTTTCCAGATTCTTTGGCAAATCTGTAAATATCCTTCAGTTTTAGAGAACGAATATTACTCATCACTCACGACATCGGAACCCAATACTCGTAGTCGCGCTTTAGCAAAGGCAGAACACTCACAGAGAAAGTGCTCAGTGCTATCCGCCTCCTCCAAGCATGACAGGCATACCGGATCCTCGATGATTCCAATGGTGGTCATATGCTGACCCCAGGGGTTGTGTCCTGTAATAATACCGACCATCAACCGAACGTCTTTCCTTCCAAGCTTCCTAGTAGAAAGTTTGACAGTTTTCTGTTCGGACTTGTCACAAAACACTTTGCAGTTCTGCAGCGTTCTAGGCCGGACCATCGCTCTTTATGTAGATTGCCTACATAATCGCTGATCCAATTCATGATTCCTGCGGAGCTGATTCCGATTATTGGCTCTGGACCCTGTGGGGGCACCGTTGATCCACGGTTGGCAAATTCATCGGCAATTTTGTTTCCTTGAACACCGGAGTGAAACCCATATATTATAAATACAAGCCTGTTTTGTCTTGCGACAGAATTGAGCTTCTTCTTACATTCTTGAACAATCTTTGAGGTTTGCTTCGCGTTCTCCAGGGCTTTCAGTGCAGCCTGACTGTCACTGAAAACTCCAATCTGTGTCCCGCTCTATCTCCTCTCGATATTCCATTCGGCTACTTTCAGGATGGCAAAAACTTCCGTTTGGAAAACAGTTGCCATTTCCCCCATAGCATAGTGATACTTATTACTATCGTTTAAGTACCATCCGGCTCCAGACCCTATTTCATTCTTCGACCCATCGGTAAAGAAAATATCCGTCATACCTCCCTGCATGCATTCTGGTTTGCTCCATCTGACATCAAATTTCCTTCCAAATGAAACTGTGGGTATCAGGTCATCTTTAGGTGTCAAAAACAGTGGATACTGCTCCGATAGCAACTTAAAGATTTCTCTGTGTCCCAAAGTTCCATCTTCGTGCCAGAAACCATATTTATTGAGTCTACACATCGCTTTTATTGCTTCCTGTTGCATCTTAAGATCCAGGGAGAGCAAATCAAGCATAGCATTTAGGGCATCACCAGAGGTTGTACTCATGGCACCCGTGATGCATAACACTTCTTTGCAGCCTGTATAGTTCCCGGATTGTGGACTTAACCATGCTCCGTCGGCACCAGACCACAGAAGCGTTAGTGATGATTGGTCTGATAAGTGCCGTGTATATCCATAGGGCCACAGCAGGTTTCAGACCCCAAGTTTTGCCAAAGGCTCTACGGCATTGCTGAAAAATCTTCAATGCACGATTCACCTTCAGTGAAACGTGTGTCTCCCAAGTCAGCTTCTTATTCAAGATTACTCCTAAATATTTTACTTCATCGGAAAGAACAAGTATCACACCTTTCAATGTTGGACGACTGAGTCTATCCAATTTCCGTTTTCTCGTAAACAAGACTATGGTTGTTTTGTTCGGATTAACGTAAAGTCCTTGTCTCATGCACCAGTCATCGATTTTATCAAGAATCCTCTGCACTTTCGTGCAAAGCCTCCTTAAGGATTTATCCGATCGCACAGACATCGTCCGCATATGCTTGGACGTGAAAACCGAGTTCCTGCATCTCCACTAATAGAGAGTCTACGACGAAGCACCACAGCAGCGGAGAAAGAACACCCCCTTGGGGACATCCTTGCTTGGCTCTGACTGTGATTTGTTCGTCACTGCTTCCACCAGCGGTTAACAGCCTCTCAGAGAGCATGGAATATATCCATTTTACAATGGTTTGATTAACTCCGTGTCGTTCGGCAGAAGAACATATCGGCCGATAGTGGCATTATCAAAAGCCACATCAATGTCCACGAACACGCCCATGGTGTATTCGTCAGCTTCCAGCCCGGCTTCAATCTTGCTAACAAGATCGTGTAAGGCTGATTCACATGATTTTCCATTCTGGTAAGCGTGTTGATTTCTACTAAGTGGACTTCTCGTAAATACCCCCACTCGAATATGTTTCTCCACCACTCGTTCTAGACTTCTCAACACGAACGATGTCAAACTGATTGGTCTAAATCTTTTCGCTAGGGAATAGTCATCTTTTTCTGGTTTCGGAATAAATACTACTCTTACGCGTCGAGATTGGGATGGTATGTAACCAAATGCAAGACAGGCTGTGAAGATCCCTTTCAGGGCCTCAATCAGCCTGTTTCCTCCTTTTTTAAGCATTGCTGGATATATTCCGTCAGGACCATGGGACTTAAAGTTCTTAAAGGAAGACAAGGAAAACCTTATCGATTCCTTTGTCACTATCCGACTAGCAATATACCAGCTGTACCTAGAGGTGCCACCGTTGCTACCGTTATTGTTCATGCCACTCTCTACTTCAGAGAGAGCATTCAACGTTTCCGATTTGGAAATGGTGTATGAACCATCAGGTTTTCGAATGGAATCCAGCCTTACTGAGCGGTCTAAATGAAGGACCTTACAAAGTATCGCTGTTTCCCTCATTTCTTCGACGTTACTGCAGAAATTTCTATAGGATTTTGTCCCTTACAATACATTCAAATATGGTACTTAGGATATATTTGATAGTTTGAAAACCGGCTTATAAAGCGAACACCATTTTTTCTGCCACTTTTAAAAAAGGTGTGATGCTTGTATTTTTGTCCACTAAATTAAGAAAGTGCCTGTAGATAAAATTTTTTTAAAGATAATCTCAAGAGAAATTGCCATCGTCGAACAATTTTTGAGCAGGATAGCTGAAACACCGCCAGCTTTTGTGTGAGATGAAGGTTTGAGAGAAAGCATCTCCTTGAAAATGTCGCCAGTTGATATGTGCAAATCGCCAAATTAAAGATGCGAAGATAACTCGCATGAAAGGTTAAGGGAGTCCTCATCAGCCGAGATATGATACAAAAAAGTTTACCACACGAATTTTGCTTTGACTCCACAATAGAGTTCCGATAACCATGAAATATTTAAATCAAGTTTTCTGGACTCATACTATTTCAACTTGAATGCCAGTCTGTATATCTCTCTACCAACCGTTCGGATCATATGTAACACCCGTAGAAAATTTGTATTAGCAATACCAACGATTTAACTAAAATAATATTGCTCGAATACTTATTACAGAAAAACTAGAAATAAGCAAAGTGATAGAGTTACCTAGTTTGAAAACATTAGATATTGATGTGGTAATACAATAAAATCTACTTCGGGTGCTTTGAACCCGGCCGGTAAACAAAGGGCCAGTATTAGTTTGGGGGAAAACAAATCGATTATTTTCTCGGTAGTTGGCTGTAGTGATCGATATCTCGTAAAGTATCGATCAAACAATTTAAGATTTATGCTTTTTGTCAAGGTGATATTTAACACTAAATAAATTATTTTGCTTCTTCTGTTTATTCCATTCAGTTGTGAGTTACAGGGTGTTAACAATGGAAGTCAACAAAGAGAAAATTTGGTGCATTCTACAGTTTTTCTTTGATAAAGTCGAAAATGCCAGCCAGGCCGTTGAAATTGTGAATGGTGCCTCTACTGTAACACCAAATTTCATGCAATTTTGGTTTCGTCGAGGCATTTTTGATGTTAAAGAAAATGTTGATAATGTCGATAAAATCACAAACCATCGAAGTTGCTCGGCATATTAGTAGTCGTAACATCGCCCAGGAGCTTAAGATCGACCATAAAACAGTTTTAAGCCATTTGTGCCAAAAATTGTATGCAAAAATAATGGCACCCTATTTTAGATGATTAAAGTTGCTGTAATTTACAAGGTGACAAAAAATAACTGTATACAAACTTCTCTGTGCAATTAGATGAATGTAAAATTTTCTTAGCGAATGCTTTTATTTTGTGATTTTTGTGTGTTTTCTGAAGTACAAAAAAAAAGTGTTCGTTTCTGTTCCAGCTCTTTTTAAATACTTTGTGTAACAATGTCAAGTAGTCGCTCAGCTATTATAGCCCTGCATCAGCTAGGAACACGCAACTATGAGATAACACGGAAGCTTTTTGAGGACAATTCCCTTAGAGCGTGCCGTATGTTCATCGTTATTTATGTCCTCACAACCATCTCTGAAACGTGTAAACCAGCCATGAACTTTCGCACGAGATAGACAATTATCGTCATAAACTTTTGACGTGATAACGTCTTATAATTCGATTTAACAGGCTGCACGCACGAAAAAATGTGTCGTTACCTTGCTCATTAGTGTTACCTTGCTCATATGTCGTTACCTTGCTCATTGCCGTTACCTTGCTCATTTGTCGTTACCTTGCTCATTGCTGTTACCTTGAATGAACTGCAAGCGAAAGCGCGGAACGAACGACAAAGCAAACAAAGCAAACGAACGGCAACGTTCGACATCTTGCTCTCTCCTACTTAAGTGAGCGTATATATGTATGTATATGCGCATATGTACATATATAAATTCACGTATTTGTATTTGCATATGCCTTCTTATTGATTATTATTAATTTGATTTACTTGAAGAATTTAAAATAAAACCAAGTTTGTTAATAATACCTGTTGTTTTAATGTTATTATTATTTTTTGACGTGATAACGTCTAATAATTCTATGTAGCCGGCTGCACGCACCAAAAAATGCGTCGTTATCTTGCTCATGCGTCGTTACCTTGCTTGAACAGCATGTTATGTTATGTTATGTTATGTTATGTTATGTTATGTTATGTTATGTTATGCTATGTTATGTTATGTTATGTTATGTTATGTTATGTTATGTTATGTTATGTTATGTTATGTTATGTTATGTTATGTTATGTTATGTTATGTTATGTTATGTTATGTTATGTTATGTTATGTTATGCTATGTTATGTTATGTTATGTTATGTTATGTTATGTTATGTTATGTTATGTTATGTTATGTTATGTTATGTTATGTTATGTTATGTTATGTTATGTTATGTTATGTTATGTTATGTTATGTTATGTTATGTTATGTTATGTTATGTTATGTTATGTTATGTTATGTTATGTTATGTTATGTTATGTTATGTTATGTTATGTTATGTTATGTTATGTTATGTTATGTTATGTTATGTTATGTTATGTTATGTTATGTTATGTTATGTTATTTTATGTTATGTTATGTTATATTATGTTATGTTATGATATGTTATGTTATGTTATGTTATGTTATGTTATGTTATGTTATGTTATGTTATGTTATGTTATGTTATGTTATGTTATGTTATGTTATGTTATTTTATGTTATGTTATGTTATGTTATGTTATGTTATGTTATGTTATGTTATGTTATGTTATGTTACGTTATGTTATGTTATGTTATGTTATGTTATGTTATGTTATGTTATGTTATGTTATGTTATGTTATGTTATGTTATGTTATGTTATGTTATGTTATGTTATGTTATGCTATGTTATGTTATGTTATGTTATGTTATGTTATGTTATGTTATGTTATGTTATGTTATGTTATGTTATGTTATGTTATGTTATGTTATGTTATGTTATGTTATGTTATGTTATGTTATGTTATGTTATGTTATGTTATGTTATGTTATGTTATGTTATGTTATGTTATGTTATGTTATGTTATGTTATGTTATGTTATGTTATGTTATGTTATGTTATGTTATGTTATGTTATGCTATGCTATGTTATGTTATGTTATGTTATGTTATGTTATGTTATGTTATGTTATGTTATGTTATGTTATGTTATGTTATGTTATGTTATGTTATGTTATGTTATGTTATGTTATGTTATGTTATGTTATGTTATGTTATGTTATGTTATGTTATGTTATTTTATGCTATGTTATGTTATGTTATGTTATGTTATGTTATGTTATGTTATGTTATGTTATGTTATGTTATGTTATGTTATGTTATGTTAAAGTATATTATGTTATGTTAATGTTAACTCATTCTCTATATCCATACAAAATATCTATCAAACAAATGAAATTAAAATTTTCTTTTGAAAAATGCAACCATTCAATCAGTATTTTCTTCTGACGTTATCACGTTAAACTATCGTCAGTAAACCGACTTTACAGACAACCTCTTTTTCTTACAATAAATAAATACCTGCAAAAAATGTTGCCAACAAATTAAGGAATAGGTTAATGTAGTTATGTGCCAGACGAAAATAGAATCGTTTCTGTTTTGTATCTGCAGCTTTCTAAATAGACATATACATATGACAAAACTTATAGTGTAAGAAGCCTTTTACGTTTCTTATAATTATTTAATTAAAAACTGTTTTACAGCCATGAATATAAAATTTAAGAAGCCAATGCTTGATACCTGTTCTACGTGCGAAAAATTTAGAGCTAAAATTGCTATTGCTAAACAGGAATCCGATGATATTCTGCTACGTGATTTAGAAAAGGAACTCTTAGCCCATCAGAGTAAAGCAGATTTTGCATATGAGTCAAAAAGATATGACAAAACTTGCTCTTCCGATGATCCCAAAGTTAAAGTGTATACTTTTGATTTGCAGCAGTGCTTGCCTACCCCATACTTAAGAAACTCAATAAGTTTCTACAAAAGGCAGCTTTGGACCTATAATTTAACCGTACAACTGGCACCCCACATTGCTTTATGTGGCATGAGGCACTTTCTGCCCGTGGCGGCAATCAAATCGCATCATGCTTATTCAAACATATGTATAAACAATCTTCCACAAGTTAATCATGCAATCTTTTACAGTGATTCCTGTATGGGACAAAATAAGAATTCATTCGTGTGTTCAATGTTCACATTGGCTCTTGAAATTAATCCCACTTTAGAAATTAATGATCCCAAATTTTTAGAACATGGGCACACGCACATGGAATGCGATGTGGATCACGCTGTGATAGACACAAATACATCATCCTCGTGACTGGTACAATTTTATAAGAAGTGTACGTTCCAGAAATCCGTTCAACGTAATTGAAATGAACTTAGAAGATTTTTGTGATTTCCAGCTTTTCTTAAAAACAAAGCTAATGTGGAGAACCAATAATCTAGATGGTGAAAAATTCGTTTGGAAAGATATTAGATGGCTAAGATTTGCAAAGAGAAATTTTGTAAAAATTCTTTATAAAACCACTTTAGACGAACATGCTCCTTTTAAAACATTGAACTTGTTACAACGTGGTGTAAATTCAATAGCAATAAGCGACATATCAATGCTAACACAAGGCATTAAGATTAGCTCAAAAAAGAAAAAGGATCTCCTTGATTTACTACCATTTGTAAATCCATGCTTTCATCCTTTTTATAACTCAACTGATGTACATCCAGATTTAGTAGAAGGTGAATCAGATCCAATTGTATAGACAATAGAAGAAAACAACAAAAAAATTTACAAACTCAATAAATTTGTATTGGAATTATTTTCTATAAAATTATGTTATTTACTTTTCTTCCAAGTTGCACTCTCAAAAATGAAAGACTTAAGTTACGAACTTCAACACTTTCCCAACTCCGCTACATCATTTCAAATATATTCAGCAATTCATCCACGGCAATAAATGGCAAGCGAATTATTATGCGCTCAGTAGTCAGCTTTCTTGCAACACTCGGTATTTGAGCATTTTCCATGACAGCATATTCTGGTTTAGTTCCTCGCACAAACGCACTACACAACCTTTGCGTACATAAATAAAAGACACACATAAAAAAACAAGAGAGAATGATATTATTTGAATTCATAAATACACTTTGATAAGTATATAGTTTTTCTTTTATTTGCTAATTTGCTAACCACCTTAAGTGGTATTAAAGACCTTTAAACATTTTAACGATTGAAGCACATAAGAGATTTCGTATATATCTCTAACTTAATGAAATCAAATAAAGTTAATCGAAAGCGTGTCTACTCAAAATTCAATTACATTTCCATAAACAATTTTCGACACTAACCCACAAGATATTTTATAACGCGCAGCAAAACCATTGCGAAGAATGGCCAAGTTCCTTTTTATTTTTCAATTTTGTTGATTTTATTTGCGCGCTGATTGCTGTTGCTGTTGTTGTTGTGACTGTTGTAGAATGTATTACTTTACAGCATGCTTTACTTTATCCGCTTAGGTTGTTTACTCGCCAACGTTTAGAATGTAATTGAACGCAGAATTGGACTGCAACGCTGATCTTAAGCGAAACAAAATATCCACCACTCGCAATCGCAAGTGAATATTGTTGTTTATGCCTTACAGCTGATAGACGTTTTTTTTTTGTTTTTCAAACTGCAAGTTTGGTTGCTGCTGTCTGACAGTGGCAGTGGTAACGGTTAGTTGCATTTATTTGCACGTTCGCTAAGAAGTTTGTAGGTCGTGGCTTTGTGGTAAGCTCGAATTTTATACGCTACGCGCATATACCATACGAAATGTCTACATATGTATATGTATGCCTGTGTATATGTATGCATGTCTATATGTATATAGTTGCGTATGTCAGGTGGCCATGCTCAATGCTTTTTTGAATAGTCGAGTGTTCATGAAGGCTTGTGGCTTGGCAAATAGCGCAAAATGTTTATGCATCGAATGCTAAGAACTTCACTACGCCTGCATGTGTTACTTATGCATTATACCTGTACTTCGAGAGTATGATGTGTGCGCCTATATGAGGTTTGAGATATTATTAATTAAATTAATATAAAAGAACTGACGGTTGTAGCTAAAAGATTTGTTCACACTGTTGGAAATAAAGAATTGTGTCAGAGCAACTATTTTTGAGATAGCTTCAAGGCACACTACACAGGTGGAGCAAAAACAACAAGAGCACTGCATTTTGTTTTTGCTTTAGGTCTCTAAAATTTCAAAATACAAACAAAGATTGAGAGTTTAGAGTAATTTAAACACAATTTGACAATTTAGCGATCAAAAAGTAGAAAAAACCAAATCAAAGCCATGATGGAAAGAATAATGAGATGGCGCCTATCGTGGTCCCGTTAGTTTGCTCTCAGCGAAATTGACAACGAGTAACGTGATTTTAGCACCAGTATGGCCAGATTACCATTTTCGTAACTTGATTTAGCATTTTTTTTTGTTATTTAGTCTCGGAGTTTTAGTTCTTTCTTCATGACATTTTTCTAGCCTGTTCTAATTAAAATGTAACGTTTATAATTTTGTAAAATATACATTTTTTAATAATTAGTTAAATAATTCACTCAGTTTATTTAGCTTTACTTTTTTTAACATCTGGTGGCAGTGCCCGCGATTACAGTTGTTGTTGGTGTTCTTCTGCTTTCGGCAGTAAAATCTCTCTCTCGCTATTGCAGTGTTGCCTAGCTTTGGATATAAAAACGCACTAAAATGCCCATTTAAAGAAAATAAAACACCAAACTTTTCTTGAATCACTTAAAGAACTTTCTATGCGTGACAAATTGTCTTTAGAATGTGCTTTGTTTTTTTAATAAATGTGTTATGCTTATGTACAATTTAATTTATGAGTTTTTTTTTTGTTAAGCGAGACTCTTTTGTTAAGGTAACGACTTATTTGCTATATTTGAGGTTATGTAACTAGATAAGGTACTTTTCTTTTAAAAATGTCAGTATGGTTTCTTTAGTATTTTCTGGTATTTTGTGGCTTATTTTTACAATGAATACACCTCTTGAAGCCCTATGTCCCACTAAGGATTGATGGCCGGAAGAAACGATTACACCTCTATGGTTTTAATCCGCATTCAATAAATTCAAGCGCCTTTTAAAATTTGTAAAAAGGTTTTTGATCTTAAGAAGAGTTGAGAGAGGGACATTTAATATTCTTGCATAATCTTAAAAGGAGCAAAAAATTAAATTCACACTTTCAAAATATCAAATTTTATAAGAACCAACTAATTTTCATTAGCTCTAAAATCTTCTCAGACTGGCCTTTTTTAACCTTTTTTTTGTATAATAATACAATACAGTTTTTTTAACTTTAAGTTTCGGTAGCTTTAAATTAACAAAAAAAAGAAACAAGCACGAAACTTCAAAATTTTCGCATTTTCGGTATAAAAAAGCACTAAATTTATTGCGAAGAGAAAATGGTTGGCAATACTGCACAACTCGGAAAAACGTGACGTCAAATGTATGAAACAACAAATGAATAGAATAAAAAATGAGTGAAACAATAAATGAATGAAACAACAAATGAGTGAAACAATAAATGAATAAAACAACAAATGGATGAAACAACAAATGAGAGAAAACATTTTCTCTCATAGCGGTCGCCCCTCAGCAGGCAATGGCAAAGCTGCGAGTGTATTTCTGGCATTAAACGGCTTCGCATAAAAAACGATCTACCGTTCGGAGGCGGCATAAGCAAAGCAGTAGGTCCCTCCAAAGTGTGTAAGCGCCAATTATTATTATTATTAAAGCCACTGGAAATCTAACTTTTTCTTGATTCTTCCAAAACGTATAATTAAAATTTGTCAGATGCAGTCATGCAGCCTAAAGCCAAGGCGCTTTCAACAAGTGATAAGTGATTCCAAATTTCTCTCTTTTGAACTGCGACTAAAATGCCAATTCTTAATCATTAACAAATCGTAATTTTCATTTCTGATTTTTTAAATATTAAAATGAAAAAAAATTTTAAAGTTATGGTAAGGTTTAAATATTATACGAAAATTATCTACTAATACCTATGAAGATAAAATCTCCTTCCCTTTTACAGGGATACAGTTTTAAAACAAAGAGTATGAGGCTAAACGATTTATTTCGAAAGTTATCACAGAGAGAAATATCTTTCGATCAAAAGCAGCTCAAAGTTTAAGGAGAAAGCTGAACATCGAGTGGAGCTTTCAAATAGACGAAAGTTGAACGAAAATATTGATTTAATTTTACAAAATATGGATGAGAAAAATAAACAGACGTTATGGAAAAGAAGTCTTAAAGTTTAACGTATATACAAAAAATTAGATCACAATAACGGTAAAAGTTATTTAAATGATAATATTGATAATTATATGTTAATGTGGTTTTGAAGGCCAGGTGTGATCAGAAAAGGTACAACAATCGATTTTTTGTTTTTTCGATAAGAATATATTCTTATTCTATATATTCTTAAGAATATACGGTGAAACTTTCATGTGGTAGAGAGGTCCGCGCGCTCCTGTACCTCAAATTTTAAACTCATTTATCTCGAAACGGCTTTTTTGGGCCTGGTGTTGTCAAAACAAAAAAAAAAAAAAACAAAAAAAACTATTCAACCGAATCGTCTGAAATTTTAATATGTTGCTCACAACATCAATGGCTATCGCCCGTATTAGAATCATTTTATTACTTCAATTATTTCATATTTTTGTATTAAAAAACTGAAAAAACAAGATTTTAAGAGTGTCAAATTCAACACTGCGCCATTTTGTAATTTTTTTTTTTAATTCTAGTACGGGACAAGGCTAATTTTTTTGTTTTTTGTGCTTCAGATAAATAAAAGAGCCATAATGGACAATAGCGTCAAGGTCCAAATTTTCGGGAGGGTCAACTTCAACGTCATTTTTAAAATTAAAAATTTTTTTTTTATTTTTGTATGTAAAGAAGCTAAATAAAACGCCTAAAAAATGTAAATATCGTTTTTCATAAAAGCAAAAAAAATCTTAAAATACCTTAGTAAATTTCCCTTAATCAAATTGACATGGCTGAAACTCAACAGTGGTAGTTCAAAAAACTCCACAGAGAGAATACAAGAACTTTGCTAGGTGTATTTATGGGTCATTGACTAAGATGTAACCCTGCTAGAAGGCTGGGAGTTCCATACTACGATTACTGTAGAAGCTGCTTTAATACAGAAGAGTAGGAAACTGTGATATTTGATATCTTCTTTGATAGAAGTATGCATTTTCACATATTTTTTAAAGCGAAAATGCAACAATTGCTAAAATGAAGCTGAGTTACGCTTCGCAAAAGTTCGTCTACCATAGCGGAATTGGTTGCCACCTCGTCGTCCGTGGGGTTTGTCTAACGCAACCGTGGTCTCCTCCTTAGATGAGGTCATGTTTCCTTCGGTGCTACTCTTACCGGCTACATCCTGTCTGTAGACATGGAATGTCAGTGCTTGGAGGAAGCCTTAATTTACCTTCCATTTCTGGCTGGCGAGTGGGACTAGTGATTCCTTATTCTAGATCACCGTTAGTCTTCTCTTGCCGTCCACTTCTCCAATCTTTTCTACCTTCCAGTCGCAGGTAGATAGATCAGTGTTGCCCACATTAATTGGCTCCAGCTCTTCCTCTGGGTCGGTATAGAAGTCTGATATCCAGGCTCTGGATCTTGACCGGTTGAGGATGTCTTCTCGGAGGAACACATCGAGGCGGGTCCCCAGCCAAGACTCCCCTATACGCTTTATTGCCAGGCCGTATATGTACATACATATGTTCACCGATCGTTGATCATAGAGGACATGATGAGATGCCGGGGTTAGGAACAATAGAGGGACTATCGTCGGTTCGGTAATCTCCTCATGGTGATTGGGTGTCCAATTCCAATTCTGCCGTTCCGTGGATGGGTGGCTAGCCAATCCCTATATGGAGCTTCTCCTTAGTTCGTGGTGACTTAGCCCTCATGATATGGGGGTTAAATCGCTACTTAAGCTGCAATCCCGCGTCAAGAATACCAACATGATAAGGTTATTTATAAGTTATTTTAACAAATAACAAAAATTTTTGTTTTATAATTTTTTTTTTACGTTTCTCCTTCAAATTAGCTCGATCGCTTTTTAAATTCAAAAATAGAACTCACACATTTATACGTTAAAAAAATAGTTGATGCATTTTTTGTAACTGCTTTGATATTTTTTTTAACAAATTTCGGCTTTCAAATTTTGGATTTTTTGAGTGCGCTAATTTTCAGAGAGCGTTTTTTGTCAGAAGCAACAGAGGGTGTCATGTGATTTACATTTTTATAATACATACACTATGCTTTCTTTCTTCTTCCTTTCACTTTGTAGTGTTAATGCCACATCCATTACTCAACTAACTGAGAGTGTGTAGCATAGGTTGTGTTGAGGGACCAATTAATAGTGAGCAGTGACCAATAATAGTGGGTGAGCTACTTGTACTTGGGAGTAAGCCCGCTTGCCGCTTTATTTTTGTAAACTGTATACGTTTACATAAATCTGCTATCTCACACCCATGTGTTGCAGCTAACTAACATTTCGTACTCAAATATTATATATTGACTCTTGTGACTCAGGCGACTCTCATAGAGAATCGCTCCAAGAGGACAGAGCTTAATGTAATTTGCATGTTTATAGAACATATAAACTAACTGTACAAGATCGTGTATTAAGAGGAGAACGCAAAAATATAATTTTTAAAGCATGGCTTCTGTCAAATGAAGACAAATAGAAAAAAGCAAAGTTAACTGAGTTCTGTTTGCAGGCAAAAGTTAATTGAACAAGAAGAGCGTAGTAAGCAATAAATAAAATCTAAATTAATTAAAATAAAATATAGGAAGAAGAAAAATGTAGTAGAAGTGAAAAGCAAAACAAACAAGGCGCTTCATCCACAAAAGTGGCCTTCCGTAAGGCTAAACAAATGCACAGATTTGCCTTTATCGTGATAAGTTTTACATCCAATTACCGAATAATTCCTTGTAATCCTTAAATTGGCTTGAATCACTCAAACTCCTAACTAGGTTTCATAAGTGTCGTATTGTCCTATGTACTTAATTTTTTCCTGGCAAGTTTAACAAGTGTTAGACAGATATAAATATATATATGTTTTTTATGCGCAAAATGAGAAGAATATTGAAGTATTAAAGAATTTATCATATTTTGTAAATAAAAGCACGTGCATCATCGATTTCCTACAATTTTAATAAAATAAAGTATTTATGAATTAATTACTCAGCCAGTGGAATAAAAATAATCAAAAGATTTAGTGTGGAAAGGGTTTAAAGTTCCTGGTACAAAAAGTATACCACCGCGCGGTATATACGTATGTAAATGACAATGGCTAAAAAATTTAAGCAGGGTAATATATGCAAAATATTGAAAGCTTTCGATGATGAAATTGATTTAGCAGAGAATCCTTCAGATACCGATTCAATTGTTGACGAAGTTGAAGTATTCGATGAAGAAAACTTGCAGGAACTCTTTGATGCAATCGTTGAAGATGACAATGAGGATGTGGGAATTGTTGAGAACGAAGAACTAGGGTTTAGCAGAGCCCATAATTCACGAGAAGTTTATGATAGCGATGATGAAGTTCCTCTAGCTGATTTAGGAAGAAACCGTGAACTGCTTGGGCCACCCAAGTGGAGTAAGCAAAATTTTATGGAACCGTTAGTAGTATTTGCTGGCGAGATGCAGCGGCCTACTGATGTTATCGAAAGCATGCCATCACACGACAATTTTTCAATTTTCAGTTCAATTGTAACTCCAGCTGTGGTTGAGCATATAGTATTCCAAACCAATTTGTATGCCCAGCAATCTGGTAAGTTATACATTCCAACAAGGATGTCAGAAATATATGCATTTATTGGAATCAACTTTTTGATGGGAATAAAGCATCAGGCCAGTTATCGAGATTACTGGTCATCTCGCCCAAAACGGAACGATAGCTATATATCCAAAATAATGGCCGTGAAAAGATTTGACTGGATTTTAAGCAAATTGCATTTGAACGACTCTTCTAAATGCGACTCTTATAATGCCAAAAAAAGGATCACCATCATTCAACAAACTCTACAAAGTTTAACCATATTTGGATATGCTGCAAGAACGCAAACTGTACTTCAATCTTGGGGGGTACCTTGCGGTAGACGAATCAATGACAAGATTCAAAGGTAATTTTTAAGATACGTTGATATTTGTATTCTACAAAAACTGTTTTAATAGGACGATCAACTTTGATCTAGTATATGCCGAAGAAGCCAATAAAAAGTGGGTTCAAAATTTGGATGTTGTGTGACAGTACCGGTTATGTCTATCGGTTTGAAATATATACGGGTAAAAAAGATCTAGTGGAAAAAAACTTGGAGAACGGGTCGTTCTCGGCTTAACTACTGATTTAGGGGGGAAACACCATAAAGTGTTTTTGATAAATTTTTCACTTCGTTCAACTTAATTCTTGAACTGAAAAAGCAGTTGATAAATGGCTGTGGAACAGTGCGAACCAATCGAAAATTTCTTCCCACCGATATTAGACCTGGTAAGCAGGTAAAATGGGGCGACTATGATTGGCAAATTAGTGATTCTGGTATACTCTTTATGAAGTGGATTGACAAAAGAGAGGTTACAGCTTTATCTAACTTTCATTTCGAGTAAATTTGTAAAGATACAACAACGCCAAAGCGATGGTTCTGTCAAAGAAATCGAAAATCCTGAAATAATACACGTCTTTAATATGCGCATATAAATAACGTTGACAAGTTAGATCAGCTAAAGAAGTACTACGAGCTGAATAGAAAAAGCCGCAAGTGGTGGCATCGAATATTTTTTCACTTTCTTGATATTGCAGTCGTGAATTCTTTTATTATTTCTAAAAGTATAGTGTACTACTTACCTCTTAAGGACTTCAAACTTGATTTGATTTCAATACTATGCAGTTCAGCTGCACCACCTACTCTTGGAACCAAAAATAAAAAGCAAGCTAGACTCCGCATAAAGAAAACCAAACCGTATGTAGATCCCAGCCTACGATCCTCGTCATCTCATCAACCAGTCAGAACAACCTTACATAGATGTGCGGACTGCAGCACGACAAGCCACCAAAGAAGGACTCAGTGGATGTGCTCAACTTGTATGTGGTTTGGGAAAAGTAGGTGCCTCGCCTGCAAAAAAAAAACGCGGATAACCTGATGGCGTTTCCAAATGAATTCTCCGTCAGCAAAGTGTCGGGGAGTAAAAGACATCAATGCTTTTCATTTGACTGCCTATGCATGCTAAACTGCTCTAAAAAATATTGGAAAGCAGTTTTATTTAGTGAATGAAAACTTAAATGAAAATAATTCACACGAGGACTGCGCCAATTCAAGTGGGTTTGCTTTATCGCGAATTTGTCTTCTTAAAGATTTTTGTGGCTGTGGGTGACGCACCAAGTTGTCTACTTTTTCATCTGCTACTATTCGGAAACCCATATTTTGCATTTCTTTATAATTTTATTTGCTTTTCCCAACTTCTTTCTACTTTTTTTGAAACAACTTACAATTCACGCCACTCAAAAATGCAGAATTCAGCTGTGTGGAAGTTCGCACTTCCCACTTTAAAATTTTCTGAAAAAAATTCGCTCTCCGGGAGTTTAGAATTGAATGATTTTTTTCTTGAGTAAAAATAAATTGACGGGAATACAACTCCCCACGAATATTTGTGATTGCTTTCGCATACAAATCTGCTGATTGGCGTGTAGCGGAGTTCTCTAGCAGGGATTGTGCAAAATCTTATTGTTGCTTCTTATACCAAGAATGTCTCCATCTCACGGCATGCAACATGACGGTCTTCCTCAATCATTTCGCGTACAAGGATATTCTCTGGTATAATAACGGGTTTTGGCCGACGTTCCTGGCCGACGTTTTCAGAGAGCGAGACCACGAGAGTCAATGAGTCTTCCATTATCCCTGTTCTATTGCACAGCGCAGAAGCTTTGATGATGGTAACATCCAATGAGGCCTGCTTTGTTGTGCTTGAGCGAAAGATTTTGTGGAAGATTTTTTAATTTTTGCATGTTGGTGACGGTGAGTATCGCAGACGATGGCAAAATGAGCTGTATGAGATTTACGGCGATGCAGACATAGGTAGTGCAGCAAATAAAGATCCAACGGCTCCGCTGGCTGGGTCATGCCGTCTAAATGGATGCTCTGAAAGTATGAAAGTTGCAGTACTAGCTGGTGGTGGCAAAAGGAAGAGAGCAGGGGAAGAAGGGCTTGTTTTCACTAGGCGTGTCCAATTGGCGACGTTTAGCAACTGGAAGAAACAACTCGACCAAAATAGATTAAGCGGGAAACGTCAGATGGCACTTGACAAAGTCAGAAGTTCCCAAGGCCAGAAATATAAATGGGAACTCTTGTGTGCGTACGTAAATAATATTCGATAAGTACAGGGTTGCCCACATTCGATGGACCCATATATTTTTTGGGCCCATTCCAATCGACGAGGCTTGTCCGCAGGCAACAATCTTTGCGTCAATTGAATCTTATACGGGAATAAATGCAAGTCAATGCGGATAATTCGTTGTAAAATGGTCCGAGCAATGCCCAACTGCTGAGAACGGCGATTTTGGGATGCCCTTGGCGACGTCTCAACACTGACCCGTACAAGAGTAATATTCTCATCCGATCGCCTTGGTCGCATCACCAGTCGAAAACCTGGTGTTCTTAGAAGGCGCACTTTTCACATTATTTAATTTTTTATACGCACGTTGAGTTTTCACAATTGACTTCTTTTGTTGGATGTAAATTTCAGCAATTTGGGAGCGCTCGCATGGCGTGTACTGTTCATGGTAAAAATCTGCTTGGACTGACGCTTCCAAAGCGGTATGTCATTAAACGATCTGACGTCTCTGTCAAAAGATACAGGGTTGCCAGATGGTTCCGTCGAATATTGGCAACCCTGTAGATAGATTTGTACGAGGTGTGCACTTCGACCTCGGTGTTTTTGTGCCCTCTACTCATCGCAGTACCTCATCCAGATCCCTATTCCTATTAAACTCAGGATTGAGCTGGGTTGGATTGAGTGTATGCGCCTTTTTTCTGGCTGTAGTTGACCGAGATGTCTCAATCTTCTCCGAACATTCATAAATAATATAAAAAACAATGATTAATTACCATTTTCGCCTACGCTTTGCCAAAAGTTGATTAAGATTAAAAAAGCTCAAACTTGTTTGTGCCGCAACTGCCGCTAATGCAACCGCTCACATATGTATGTGCGACACTTTGACACAAATTTTAAATAATTTTCGAATTTTTATTTCACTTTTTTTGTATTACTTTGAAAATTTATACAAAAATTACTACACTCAAATTTAGCCAATCAATTTTAGAGTTTGCTGGTTTCGAGTGTAGCGTGCTGGCTAACGGTAGAGGAACCACTCAGTGCGTCGCGACGCCTCGTAGTAGCGCAGAGAGTGAGCAGGTGCAAACGAATGGTGAAACTGTGACAGACGGCGTTCCGCACGGCCGCCGAATCTTAGTGCAGCAAAACGTGTGTAACGCGCAATTGCCGCCGCTCAACCTTCAGCGGTCACCAGCGATAGGAGCAAAATGGTGGTATTGGTTGATGATCGTGAATTTAACAACTTTGCACAGTTTGTTTGCTTCTTAATTGGGCGCATACTCGTACACTTGACAAACGAAAAACAGCAGGCTGCGGATCATACGTACTTGCTTTTGGTAGGAAATCGCAAATATGTATTAGTCAAATAGTTTTCGTGGTATATTCTAGGTGTAGTATTTCATAACTTGTTGCAAGCTATAAAGCTGGTTTATTGGTTTTTCGGTGCAATTCGACTTGCTTGAGGGAGACTATCGCCGGTTGGTTAAACTGGGTGGATTACACCATTCGGTAGCAATAAACTTCAAGTTGGCCATTTTTGGAAATTTCCATATTAATTTTTGAGTTTTCCATTCCTTTTGAAGTAGAACTTGAATAGGCATACACATACAGGGTGTTTTGTTAGCAATCAAAAAGACTTTAAGGTTACATTCTGTGGTTAAATCCATGACGAAATGGACCTTAAAGATAGAATTCAACTTGAACGCCCCATTTTTATTTTTCTCTCAAGTTTGCGAAAATATTGTTTGAAAGCCAATAACATTGTCTACGAGGGCGGTTCAATAAGTAGCCGTGTTTGATGACAGAGGGCGTTCCTGAGGGAAGTTGGTATTAGCATCGTGTGTTGTCATCTATCAAACGACGGCACAACAAATTTCA
This sequence comes from Anastrepha obliqua, assembly GCF_027943255.1. Classification (NCBI taxonomy): domain Eukaryota; kingdom Metazoa; phylum Arthropoda; class Insecta; order Diptera; family Tephritidae; genus Anastrepha; species Anastrepha obliqua. The sequence continues at coordinate 12,005,519 of NC_072894.1, forward strand.
GGCTGATTGATAGGTTAGTTTGGATTTGGCAGCTGTTCGAGTAAAACGAGTTTCATGATTTTCGCTAAGATCGAAAAAGAACAGCATCGTTCGGTAGTTCGCTTAATGTTTTTGGATAGGAAAAATGCGAGGAGATGAAAGCAAAGTTGGATACTGTCTATGGGGACGCTTCGCCATCTATGACCACAGTTAGATTTTGCATCAACGGAATTTAAACGTGGACGAACATCCGTTTTTGATGAGGAGCGACCAGGTCGTTTCAGGACCAGGCAATCATTCAAAAAGTTCACGTCATGATTCTCGCTGATCGATGAACGAAAGTGCGCGAAGTAAGAGAGTCCGTAGGTTTGTCGACCGGAACGGCAATTAATATTTTTGATGATAAGTTGGCGATGATGGGTGTCGCCTCGATGGGTGCCGTGGTTGCTCACGGTGGATAACAGGTGGTTGCGGCTGTGTTTGGAGCAATTTAAGCGAGATCTAAAAGGAATTTTTGCGTTGAGTTGTCACCGTTAATCAAACCTGGATTCATCATTACACACCAGAAACTAAGCAACAATCAAAACAATGGATTTCTCCAGGTGAATCTGCTTCAAAGAAGGCGAAGACAGTCCCATCGGCCGGAAAGGTCATGGCGACGATTTTTTGGGATGCGAATGGCGTCATCCTCATGGATTCATTAGAAAAAGGAAGAACGTTTTCTGGGCAATTCTACAGTGAGCTCTTGGACCGATTTCACAAAAAATTGAAGGAAATTCGGCCGCATTTGGCGAAAAAGGAAGGTGCTGTTTCACCACGATAACGCACCAGCACATTCACCCGCAGTTGTCGCCGCCAAACTGCATGAATTGCGCTATGAATTACTGCCGCACCCCCCTATTTCATTCGATCTGGCTCCCTTCGACTTTTTTCTTGTTCCCTAACGTGAGGAATGGCTCGTGGGAAAAGATATTAGTTCAAACGAGAAAGTCATCGCCGAGAGAGGGGCGTATTTTGGAAAGTTCGACAAATTCTATTTTTGGAGGATTTAAAAAAAAAATGCCTGGAATGTTGGGAAAAAGTACCTTTCTAAAAGTGTATCTCTCAAAATTTTTTTTTTGAAAAAATTTCTAACACAAGTACTTATTGAACCCCCCCTCGTATAATACGTTAACATTGTGTAAAAAAATCGTAAAGTTTCATTAAATTTTGTTCAAGATAAAAACTAATTAGTTTTACTCTCAACCTGTCCCCAAATACCGTGCGCACACTGTATACATATACAGTGTTGGAAAAAATAATAGAAACGACAATCACTCCATATTTCATATAAAATTTTTAGTTTGTAAGTATGCACCTATTTATGCAGATACACACTGTGTAATACTGTTTGATAACGGTACTTTATTTTGTCTTGTTTTTATGTGCATAATCGCAAATATTTTGGCTCAGTATTCTTTTTGGTGCAGAACCGCGTGTTTTAGTTGGAAAAAAAATAGAAACGTTTCGGAAAAATTTGAATAGCTACAGTTAAAATTAATAATATACTGTTATTTTTAAACTGTTTGATATTTTGTTGGAAAAGTATGTAAAAAATTATATTTATTATTGTCTTGTTCATAAAATATTTATTATCTTATGAATATTGCATTCAGAATGGGACGTGGTAAACACTGTACTGTTAATGAAAGAGAAATTATAAAAAAACTATAAAGTGATGGCCTTTCTATGTCACGGATTGCCGATTTAGGTGTTTTCTGCGATTAATTTTAAAATTACAGAGGAAAAACGAGGACGACAGCGCGCAACATCAAAGAAGTTTGACCAACTGCTTATACGAGAATCGAAAAAAAAACATTTTTATCCTCAGAAGAATTGAAAAATGTTTTACAAGCGCCATTAAGTAGTCCAACAATCCGAAATAGATTAATATCTGGGGGATTAAAGGCCTATAGTGCAAGAAAAGTACCATACCTTAGCAGAAAAAACATAACCTGCAGATTATCGTTTGCAAAGAAACATCTACTGCGTGCAAATTGGAAAAACGTATTATGGTCAGATGAAACAAAGATTAATTTGTTTGGGTCTGATGGCAAGGTACATGTAAGACGATCTAAAAACTCTGCATACGATCCAAAGCACACGTTGAAGACCGTGAAGCATGGAGGTGGTAATATACTACTTTGGGGATGTTTTTCGTCGGCAGGAGTTGGTCCTTTATTCTGGATTAAAGATAAGATGTGCGCTGCGGACTACGTAAATATTTTAAATAATGTTATGCTTCCATATGCCAAAGAAGAAATGCCATTGATTTGCAACAAGATAACGACCCAAAACACTCCTCTAAACTGGCGAAGAAATGGTTCCAGAATAACAATGTAAAGTTAGTAGAATGGCCTTCACAATCCCCGGACTTGAATCCAATAGAGCACCTTTGGGGCATTCTGAAGAAGAGAATTGCCGCCTATAAGGCAAGAAATAAAGCAGATTTGTGGGAAAAAGTCCAGGCAGAATGGTTTAGTATAAACCCATCAGTTTGTGCCAAGTTAGTGGACTCAATGAGCCAGCGTTGCACCGCAGTCATTAAAGTCCAGGGTGCAACAACCAAATATTAATTTGTTTACAATTTTAAAAGTTTTGTTTCATTATCTTAAAGAAAAATACTTATGTTTATTAGCTTTAAGGACGTCGTTTCTATAATTTTTTCCAAGGGCAATAAAATGAAATTCATAATTTCTTTTTTTCAAAAATGTAGCAAGAGTTGAGTACCTCTATTTTTATATATAAAACTGTTTCTTTATAAAAAGATATGAACTTCAACAGCAAAAATTATTTTGCAAGAAATATACCCAAAAGAAAGAAAAATTCACATCGTTTCTATTATTTTTTCCAACACTGTATATGCATTATATATAAGTACTTACTGTACACTACATTTATATGAACGTCGCAGGCGTTCTCGTTTGTGCTTGGAAAATTTAACTGCTGTAGACATAAGATATTTGGATTGTGCAATACACAATGCAATCAATCGAGCGGTTTACCTTCATGCGAGCGCACACACTCACGCACACACATATATATATATTTGGTTTGTTAAGTATCGTGCGAGACAGCTGAGTATCATATAACGCCTCATATTGTCATTTTGAATAGTTATAAAAGTGCTCATTTAACTACTCATGTTCATTCTAGCTTCGGGAAAAAACTGAGTAGCCTCCGTTTGCCATGTTATATATCTTCTCCTCTTATAGCAGTTCCAAATCATCGCCATCATCATTAGCATTGCGGTGTTGGGCAGACCATTGCTTCAACAACTATAGCCCTCACCTTCAATCCTCTGCGTCAAGTCAGCTGTGACATCATCAATGCAGCGTTTACTTGGACTGCTTTGTCCAATCGATAATCTATGGAACACTCTACTGGCAGTAGAGAATATATACCAGCTCCAACACCACAATCTATTTTACTGCCATCTGTATAGACTGTGGTATCGAAGTTATTAAGAGAGAATCCCTTATTCCATTCTTCTTTAGATGGAAAGAGAGTTGAAGTTTGTTTATGTTTTTTGTAGTATTGAAAAATACGTTTGAAGAACGAAAATATATGTGACACATAAATGCCTTAGATTTGCATTTTAATATAGATTTTTTGATTTAAAACCGTATCTCTTGGGTGTCCGAGTTCTTTATTGAGACACAGTATCTATATTTTCTTTATTTATAGTTCATATAGTTCCGATGGTTATCCGAGGGAAATGAAATTATTTCTCTTCGTACGTTCAGAGAATAAAGCAATAACGATTTGATTATGTGGCATACCTGATTTGGAATCTTGGTATGCAAAAGTGTCAAGCTAAATTTTTTGTAAACATTGCAAATTTTCGTGTATTTCTTCGATTACCTTAAATGTTGGCATGAAACTATCATTGAGAATATTTGTTGTATTAAGGGAAGTAATTTGAAAAAAAAAAACGAATTGTAGACCTGAATATTCGTCAAAAAATGCTTCGATTCTGGTGACGCTCAGTGGTTGTTCTTGTGAGTGGTTCTGGTGGACAACTCAATATCGACAATTTGACTTGACTTTCAATAGGCACTGATCCCTTTTTTTTTTTTGTTTTAGTCAGGAGTTGTAAATCAAAATGTCTGAAACATCATCAAAGGTGCCCTCACACCAATGGTATGTGGGGCATGCTTCCACTAACACTATAACATTCCTCCTCCTCGGCTGATTTCCACCCTGGAACCGCGTTAGCATTTCTGCAAGGCGGGGCCGCGTTTATGTCTATTTACATAACAGGTTCCAGCGTCGAGGTTCCGCTCCTGTGGGCGTATGGAGATTTTACGCCATTGATAGTACTCACTTCTCCCACTGGCTTCGAAAGCGGTTGTGTGGGGAATTAAACATCTGAGAAAATACAATAGTCCGATACTCACAAACTATTGTCTTGTCTTCAGTTCGGTACTGTTGTGAGTGTTTGGCTCAAGCGTCTGTGTTTGTCGTCGGTTTGTCTAAAACAGTTCATCTCCACTGTCCACCTGCTAGCAATGGTACCAAAAACTTTGTAATCAACGACTAGGCTTTATATTTATAACGTTGCTTGGTTGTTTTTTTCCCCTTCCTTTTCTCCTAAGAACTGTCGAGTTATGGCTTGGCTGAATTTATCACATTGCATAAAAAAAAATCTAGCTGGTCTTGCTACCTAATTAATTTAGTGTCGTATCTTAATAGTATTGAATACTTAGTCTATCTTTCTGCGTCTACTGCTGCTGCCGCTGTTGTTGCTGCAGTAGCAACTGTTGCTGTCGTTTCTTGGCTTTCCTTTCCCAGTCAATGCAATTGAGCCTCGTCACGACTGTAGCCGCGGACGTTTCTGCGGCGTCTCTTTTAGTGATGGTCGAGCACATATCCTGGACGAATCTTGCGTGGGATGGCGGGTGTTCGAATGCCTTCACCAGTATTGCTCGTTCTTCACTGAAACGTCCGCAGTGAAAGGCCACATGTTCTGCGCTCTCGACCGTATTCGAGCAACTCAAGCAAAAAGGGCTGTCAGCCAGCTGGAAACGGTGTAGATATTCAAGGAAGCAGCCGTGTCCGGTGAGTATCTGAGTTAGGTAGTAGTCAATATCGCCATGCTTCCTATTCATCCACCCTTCAAGGTTCGGTATGAGTTTGCAGTTCAACGGCCTTTGGTTGACTCATCCCATCTTCTTTGCCATTCGACCATCGATCGCGTTCTTTCTACCGCCTTTTCTGCTATCGTCGGTCTCACTCCTTTTACTCCATAGAGACGATACCGCTCCATCGCATGAATATCCACTGGTATCTTTCTAGCAATAACACATATTAAGTCGTCTGATATCATTCTATAAGCGCATGCAGTACGTAGTGCGCCGCGTCTGTGGGTGCGAACTACCTCGCGCATATGACTATGTTTAGTCTCAGCCCATATCGGCGCCGCATACAATACGATAGAGTCCGTCACAGTCGATATGAGTCGTCTCCTCTCTCCTTGCGGGCCACCTATGTTAGGCAGAGTTCTCGCTAGTGCGCCACTGACAGCTGAACTGATCCTTGTGAACTATCATCAGTCATAGTTATATGCAGCATAATCAATATTTTTATGCTCTCGATTATCAGTGTTCCTTGCTTTTACCAAGCGAGAACGTGGTTGCGCATTGCGTCCTGGATCATGCTGTGCTCGCTGCGTCAGCTGTATTTAATTGTCATTTACTATGGCAGCAGCTTGTGGCCTGACATTAGTCGACCGTCTCAGTCGTCGACGAAGACTCAATTTTCTTGACACGATTTGCAGCAATACTGGTAAAATAAAGACACATTATCACACAATACTACCCAAAAATTATTTTAATATGGGTGCCTGGGCACAATAATATTGTTGGGAACAGCCTCGCTGACCAATCCGCGAAACAAGCTCATCGAAGCCCAGTAACTAGCACAGACAATTTCAACTTACTCGATATTAAAAATAATATTAAACAACACTTCTACAACAAACAACTCCTTGAATGGAATCTAACCAATGACTGGTATAAAAACGTTAACTACACAAAGACCAATATAACAGATTTTCTACAAAAAACTAATAAAAAACCTTCACGACTAGACATTATAAAATTCGAACGCCTTAGGTTAGGACACACGAAAATAACACATGGCATCCTTATGAATAACACAAACCCATTATATTGTACTTGCAACACAGATATCTTAGTCACAGTAACTCATCTTCTACTGAGTTGCCCCCTGTATGCTACATGTAGAGAACAAATATTCACTAACACAAACCCAATTTCATACCCAGTGCCTTCTCCTGAGTCAATATCCCTAATAACAAAATTCCTCAAAAGAACCAATCTTTACCATAAGATTTAAAATAAAATTGTATCTACTAAGTTTAAGAATGGAAGTATGCATATGTATATAAAATTATCGAGCTTAAGGCCTCGCTGCTATAGCTCCTAACTTAAAATAGCTTATAAGATTTATGTTGTAAGCTAATTTTATATAAATAAAATAAATAAATAAAAGAATTATATTTTCATTAAGCTTCCACATATAAGTACATATGCAACATCACAAAAAATGCACCCACTTCGAGGTAATAATTCCAAGTGTTTCCAAACGATTCGCTCTGAGTATTAAAATAACAACATAACGAAAAAAAAACAATTATCGCCAAACAAAAGAAAAAAAAAACAAAATAGCGCTCAAATTCAAATAAAACTGTTATGATCACCGATGAGCACAAGGTAAGTAGGTGCTTTAAGAGTGTAAGTACGCCTTGTGTGCATAAACAACGGGAGTTTATTGAAGAGAGCGAGAAAGGCATTCATACTTTTGCGCCAATGCACACTGGGCCAGAAGACCCGAGTGAGTGGCCAAAAATAAAAATTTTCGACTTAATTTAAACAGGAAATTTATAACATCATCTTATTTTGAGTAATTTTTTACACCAAATTATGAAGTTTCAGTAGTTTTTATCAATTAGTTTTTTTTATGTAACAGTTCAAAGTCAAAGTTTTAGTTCGATTTTTAACACTTTCAAACAATGTTTATCAATAAGTTGTTGTGAAAAATACTACTCAAGATGTTATTATCGTCCATAACTTTTCTTTATGGATATCAAAAAATAATTTATAATTGAAACCATGTGTATTTATGTTGAATAAGTTTTTTTTTTAACATTTAATCAACAAAATCTGTTTTTTATTCATACATGACTTACTTTGAAAACAAAGTGCCCCGAAGTTCCCCTATCAAATGAGTTAAATTTTATGCCAAATTGTTCGTAAAGAAGTATTAAATAAGGTATATATGCGCCTTTTCATAAACATGTCTGAAATATCGATATTAGTGTGAGAGAAATCTCAAATAATTCTGACCCATTAATGTTTGAGCCAAAACTACCGAGGGAAAATCGAGTTTAATTCAGTGTTTGCATTTACTACTTCAGAGCAGCAGTAGTACCCCAAATAATGCTCTGCTCTAACTATGTACATAGTCATAGTTAAACATTGTCAGCTACAGAGTAGAGCTGATAGCGCACAAGTCAAACTAGGACTCCAAGCTATGACTCTAACTGCGCAACAGTCAGAGTCATAGTAGAAAAATAATTGCGTCGTAGTTTTATACAGGAGCTCATAGTCACTAAAATAAAATGCGCAGTAGACCAAAAAAAGAGATTGAACTTTGTCCAGAAAGATCCAGAACTGTCTAGTACCTCAGAGAGTGAGAGACTCTCAGCAGATCGTTCGGTCAATGTGCGCCCCCACCCCCGTTTTTATTCAGGCACTCAGGCACAGTAGACAATGTGATAGGAAAACAAACTTAGAGGATCTCTTTAATCGATTACTAGATACTTCCGATCCATTACTGTCTAGTATGAACAGGTTGTCTAGAGCTAATAACAGAAGACGTTTACCACTTTCAGCAGAAATTAAACAGTTACTTTTGTTAGATACTCAAAATATGGAAAATGATCATAGCAGTGCCAGTACAAATGAAGACGAATATGAATCGGAAGATGAAACAGAGGCCGAACGCGATCATGAAATGATTGCGTCTAATGACGTTCACAAACTTCTAGATGAACTTGAACTATCAGAAGAAGAAACTTCTGATTCTGAATAAATTGAGCTTAAATGCAGATTCAAAAATTAAGTCAAATTAAAAAAAATTAAAAATTAAAAAAATATTGTCCAAAAAAAAAAATAAAAAATTACAAAAATTACAACAAAAAATTAAAAATTACAAAAAAAAAAAAATTAAAAATTACAAAAAAAAAATTGGGATACTAAATCGTACTAGAATCCTCCTCGCGGTGTATCCTGGGTGTATGAGTACAGCTAATTCTAGACGTATTTTCTTTGTTCTAAACCCCTAGATTCTGAGTTTGAAACAAAAATACTGATTTTTTAAATTTTATGTCCGCCATTTTGGATCCGCCATTTTGAATTTCTCAAAGTTGACATTATATTCGTAATGTGCATTGTTCTAAACCCCTAGATTCTGAGTTTGAAGCAAAAATACGGATTTTTTAAAATTCATGCCCGCCATTTTGGATCCGCCATTTTGAATTTTTTAATTTTGACTTCAGATTCGCATTCATAGAGTTAAAAAACTATAATAAACGTGGTTTTAATCGGTTTTATGGCCTTTTCCTAAGAAAAAAGAGTTTTGGCCACTCACTCGGGTCTTCTGGCCCAGTGTGCAATGTAAGTACACTAAAATACATATTGTTTGTGGATATGTGTAATTAGGAATATATGCTTCTTCTCTCATGCTCATACATACATGTAAGTGTGAGTGTAATATTATTTAATTTCTCTTTCACTTTTCTCAAATGGTTTTTTTGCCTATTACCTTCATACTTTAATTATCTACATTTAATAAATACCAACTAAATTGTTTCAAAAATACGGTCGGCAAGGGGAAACAGGCGCATTTAAAATGGAGTTCATGGCAGTTAGGTACACATATCAATTGCTTAATAGAACGCGCGAGAATTACACGGTGGCAACAACAATTAACCGTTGATTAGTTCGGGAAGTGGCTGTAAATTATTCTGATTATCCCATTGGAGAAGTTAACAAATTTCCTTAATAAATAATTATGGCACAGGTTCGGAGGAACAAAAATAGTAAGGTTTTACAAATTCTTCTCTCTTACTTTAACAACAATTTCTTCTTCTTTTCCTTGATTTGCTTTATGACCACTGAGGGTTTTAATCGAACTGAAAAAATTACGATCACTTGCTCTTTCGCAGCCTCAGTTGTTATTAAGTGCTAAGCTTAGATAAAGAGGGGAAACAAATACGTTTTGAGTTCAACGACGGCTAGGTGCAGTTTATCCTGTTGGCGCACTTGCGACCGGCACCCATGCCAATGTTGATAGTTAAAATGTTGAAGTAGAGTAGTTCGTTCACTGGATACACTTTAAATATGACATTTCTTATGCAAATTTTGAATTAAACTCTGTATGGAATTTTTGTGTATACTTAATTTCAATTGGCACTTAAACATTTTTGCATTTGCACTTTTCCAGTTTATGCAGTCAAATTGGTAGTTGCGCTATTCATATGGTCAATTAATCAACCCAGTGAATGGAGAGTGGAAAAGCCATTAAAACGGTATTACAATTTGCTTTGTTAAAAGGTGAATGCTTTGACTTAATATAAATTTTGCAGCGAAAATCAAATCTTACTAATGGCGACGATTTTTTGGGATACGAACGGCGTCATCGGTATGGATTTATTAAAAAAAAAGGAAGAACGATCATTGGACAATATAACAGTGAGAGTGAGTGGACATTTGACAAAAAAGAAGGTGCTGTTTCACCACGATAACACATCAGCTCTTTCATTCGGACTTGTCGCCGCCAACTGCATGAATTGCGTTATGAATTGCTGACGCACCCCCGCATTTACTTGATCTGGCTCTCTTCGACTTTTTCTTGTTCCCTAACATAAAGAAATGGCTCGCGGCGGGGAAAAGTAGTTCAAACTAGAAAGTCATCGCTGGGAGAGAGGCGAATTTTGAAGAGTTCGATAAATTCTATTTTTTGGAGGGGTTAAAAAAATTGCCGGAGCGTTGGGAGAAATGTATCTTTCTAAAAGGGGACTATATTGAAAATAAAAATAATACAAAATATTTGAAAAAATGATGCCTTCATTTCTACCAAGGGTACTTATTGAAACGTCCTTCTCTGCATCAGCTCCAGTGGCATTGCTTCTTGTTTATATAATATTTTATATTTTTTATTTGTAATTTATTACATCTTGGCGGGGTAATGACAGTTACTACGTTCCAAATCACTTTATAAAATTTAATTTAACGCCTAAATGTATGCTTATGATTTAATAGTTCGTTCAACACATTTGACTTATGGGCGAAATAATAAAAAGCGCCCGAATCCGTTCAAATTTTCATCACATTTATAAATCGTTTGAGTAAATTAGTGTGCATATAGGTGTGCGCATTAATGAATTCATCTGTATGTATGTATGCCAGTACATATGAATGAAAATAGGAAACGACACCAAATTTTTGATAGTACATAGAAGCCATAATTCTTTTTTGCATTTATTTTGTTTTTTATATTTTAAATTTTGTTTTTTTTTTCACATGGCTGTGTAAAGTTAAATGGCGAAGCTCTAATAAAATAACAAAAACAAAAGTAGACGCTTCTTCATAAAAATCCCTTCAAGAATTAATTGCATACAAATATAGCCATAGCAAATATAACCGGCATTAAGTAACTCAAAGAACTGCATTTTCTTGTGTTTATATGTTACTCCACTTATTGCGCTCAAATATGCATTGAATATTTTGTTATTGTTTGGTTTCATATACCAATTCGTTCCGCACATGTCGACCGGCTGATAACCAACCGACTATTGGAGCTAAAGACAGAAATTGTTATGAATGGGCAATAGATAGAGAGAAAGAGTCGGAGAGAGAGGGAGAGAGTGAGGCGGAGGAGGAAAGAGTATGTATGAGTGTGTGCGAGAGAGTTATTCATGAGGAACGAGAGCGAAACGTGACTAAAAATACTTATGTAAATACAAAGTAAGTGAAGATTTCCATATGTATGTATGTATTGGCAAATAAACACCGGTGATGCACGGGCGGCAGCAAATGTTATCAGTTTTGATGCAACGGCGTTGGATAAATAAAAAATATACATATGTGCATGTAAGTATGCATATGTATGTGCAATGATATAAATAAAAAATGTATTTCAATGTTAATAAAATGAAATATGCTTTGATAACGATTTCCCCTTGGGAGACAAAAAATTATTTTGGGAAAGAGTTTTAGTGCCAGCTTTTCAGTGCAATCGTATCTAATTCTTATTCTAAACGATCACCCAAAATGTAATAAAAAATATAATAATAATAAAAAATACAACAAGAACAAAACAAAAATCAAAAAAAACTCCGGGCTCTTTCGGTTCTTGCAAGGCACATGCAGTCTTTTTTTAATTTAGGCGAATGTGCATATGTATGTACGTATGTGTGTGCATGTATGTACACTAAAGCTCCCACGAAATGTATGGGGCTTGGAAAAGTGTTACATTTTTTTGTGCCTTGCGCATTTTCAGCAAACTTGGTAAAAAAAAACCTTGATAAAAATAATATCTGTCAGAAATTTTGGACATCTGTAATGGTCCCATGATACATGCTGAAATTGCTTTATTTGAAATACGTAGTCAAAAACGAGTCCACTCAACGGGCCAACAAGTAGATAAATTAGAAATGGAATTCAAAAATTACTGTTAGGTTTATCTTTAATTCTAAGCGATCCAGTAATTAAAACCAGGTATTTAAAAATAAGGTGTCCGACTTTTTTACAGCATTCATATTTTATCCCGCGGCTATTCGAAAATTCACGGCGATCGAATAAATTCAACACTTTTGCATTTGTGTGTGCTCTTATGAACAAATGTACATATGTATAGGGTGTTTTTTAAGAACTTGAGTACTTAAAGTGATAATACAAAATTGAAATATCGTTGAAATGTTTTTTTTTTATTATAATCCTGTAGGTAATTAGTTTACGGAAGCGTTGGTGGGGAGTATTCTGTGAGTAGTTCCCCATTAAGCTCAAATTTAGGCTTCCGGACCACTGTTGTGTTTTCCAAGTGGAAGTAGCCGCAATTAAAGAAGCAGTGGATTGCTTGCTTACTTCTGTACTTACTGTAAAATACGTAAACATCTACTCCGACAGCCAAGCGGCAATTAGGGGCTTGGGGGCTTGGGGTTTGTGCGTTCGAAATTAGTCAGGGAATGCCAGACTTCTCCCTCAATATTAAGCTCATCTGGATTCCCGGTCACAGCAACATAGATGGTAACTGTTGGGCCGATGAGCTGGCTAGACAGGTGACCCTGGAGACGGTTTCATCGCAAAATGAGAGGATTGAGAAACTGAAAAGATGTGCCCGTCAACTCAGCGATTGGTGGGCTAGTGCGCAAACGTGCAAAGTCGCGAGATCCTTCTGGCTACCGGTAAATCAGAGGCGGTCGAAGGAACTTCTAACGTTAACATAACCACAGCTCTCGAATGTGGTTGCTATCCTTCCCGGAGATTGTCCGTTAGGTGTCAGTCATGCGGTGAGACTTGGGATTGCTTGAAGTCCTTTCTGCCGAAGCTGTCTGGAGGATGTGGCCGAATCAACTCTGCACCTTCTTCTCAGCTGCCCTGCTCGAGTCGGGCGTTATTCAGACATCTGCGCTCCAAATTTTTCGCTACATCTGTGGATATTGTGGGTTTAATTATCAAACACCTGGTGAAATTCAGCGGAAGCTTGAAGCGGTTGATATAAACGTCACTGCTGGTCAATGTTGGTCGTGATTCTCTAATCCAAAGCCCCTTCTTCCTTTTTCCACCTGTCTCGTTCTTTTCCTTCTGTTCTATTTTTTCGAAACCAATTAAAAATAATAAAAAATAAATATCTCAAATTTTATATGGAAATGTATTGTTTATGGGAATATACATTAAGACAGACGGCGCTTATATGAGATAAAAAGTATTACAAGGCTTCTCGCATGCTTTAACCCTAGATGACACTTTTTATTTTTGAAACGCTGAAGCCCATCTTCGCTGATTCGACGACGCCTATTCTAGTTTGATGTGCAGTGCTTCCGATGAAAAATATATTCGCTCATAAATTTTCTTATGCGTTTAATTAAATGCCTATTTTTTGTGGCGCGAAAATAATTTGTAATGACGTTGTACGTCAGCCATATTTGACACTTGTGAACTAGAGAGCTGCAGCAAACAAACAGACAAGCAATGGAACGCTTGTAAAAGTCAATATAAAGATTTCCAGCAGTCAAATTTTTTCTTTTTTGTACTTCGTAAAAAAGTTATTTAAAAACAAAATTAGTTGATTTTGTGCCACCTTGTACAAACAGTACAGCACGGTTTTCCAATCTCATGTTGTGCGCCTATTTCGTAAAAGCGAAAAATTCGATAAATCAATATAAAGATTTCTATCATTCAAAATAATTTTTTTTATTAAATTTTTTATTTTTTTACTTAATATTTTTTTTCTTTTATTTAATAAAAAAAATTTTTCAAAAACCAAATTGGGCGATTAATTTGTATACTATATATGTATATTTGTATCAGTCGATTTTTTGTATAACTTTTTCGCTTTATAGATTAAATAAACAAAGAAGCCCTATTTTTGGTAAACTAAAACTAGAAAAAAATCGCTTTGTCGATTCGGAGAGGAAGTGCCATCGTAATTCAAATACAAAGCAAAAATTTTGCAGTCACAATTGGATAGAAAATCAGCATAAAAATAATAATCGACTTATTCAAAAATGTGGTTGACATTAAAAAAATTAAAGATTAGTAAACTTATTTACGAAATATATGTGCATATGGCTTAATACAAAATATTTAGAGCATTGCATGCATGGTTCTAACTCTAGCCTTCTCACATTTTTTTCAAAAAAAAAAAATTCTTCAAAGCTCATCAATGATTTAAAAAGATTAAAGGTATATTAAGAGAGTCACCCTGTCTGAAACCTCGTTTCCTAGTCTTGGGAAGAGCTTGGCTCCTATAGGCGACAATTTCATGTGGTTAATTAAAATTACATTAGGTATAATAAACTTTAAGTACGCGTATGCACATACATACAAGTATTTTAAATCCTGTCGTTAACTCCGAAAAAAAATATTGGCTTATCTATACTCGTAAAAGCATTACATTAAAGATTTGACCCACATACATTAACATACATTGCTCTCAAGTGCACGCATACGCATATCGATTACTACAGCCTCAAATCGGTGTGGATCAGAGAGTGCAGTAATAACTCTCATCAGAGAGTAAACCGCTGTTATCAGTAAATAAGTATGTACGAGTACTTTTTTTGAGCAGCAATACCAACTTCATTTTTAGCCTTTTCGCCTTATCCCATCTCGTCGCATGGTGCGTGCTGCACCCGTAATATGTATGTATGGGACAATAATTTGTTACTTCAATCAGCTGAGCAGTCAGATAAGCGAATGCCGCTCAAGCAAACTATCGCATACACATACATGTATGTATGTAGGTATATGTAAACATATTCATAACTATGTACCCAAACATTCCCACAAATACGTAAACAATAAACGCATACAACCCCATTGGAACGATCGTGCCGTCAATCGTGAAACTTTGTGCCGAAGTCAGAAGGAGAAGATTTTTGAAATTTGAATTTAGTTGTTCGCGGAAGAGCCATACAGACGGTTGGATAATTGGATTGGCTCCAATAAAAAGTGAAAAGTGTGGAAAAAAACAGTGAAAAGTGAAAAATAGTGTTGATAAAAAATGTGTGAAAAGTGAAATTAAAAGGGTATAGAAGGCTTTAAGAGAATCTATTTCATTGTTTAGTGCAGAAAATAAAGGATTTCCGGCTTTGCCGGCAGGATTAGCTGAGCAAAAGTAAATCTAACGAACATTTAACAACGTACAACATGGCTCAGCCACCACATTGGTGGCGTAGCGGTGACAGCGTGGGTGTGGCATTTTCCTGTGCGCTATTCTACGTTTGCTGCAGTAGCCTTGTGTGGGCCGAACTAACACCACCATACTTCAATTTGGCTACAGGACGTCAAGTTTATGCCTCGGCCACATGTGGTGTGGGCACTGATGGACCGGAATTGTATTGTAAATTGGTGGGCGCTAATACGGAGAATGATCACGTCGATTATTCAGTTATTCAGGGACAGGTAAGAGAGTGTGTGAGAAAGAGAAGGTGTATAGAATTCGTTAGATTCTTTTTTGTGTGAGTAAGAAATTGTGTGTTTGTGAAGATTTTGACCGGAAGTACATACACATTTTGCGTGCGTGGTGCTGATTGAGATTATTTTTTTAGTATTTAAACTTTTTAACAGTTTTTGGTGAAAATTTAAAAGAAAAAATAAACGAATATTAATTTACATTAATTTAGTATTAAAAATTAAAAAGAAATTAAAATTGAAATTAATACAATAATTAAAAAATTAAATTAAAATTAAAAATTCAAATTTTTTTTTTCTCAAATGTACACTATTTATCTTGCTGAACACATTTGTGTGTTTTTTTTTCGTTTTTTATTGCATAGAATGCTGATCTAATGGCTGAGCAAATTAAATTTTGTGTTTTGTTTGTCTAAAGCATTTACTGTCTACAGCCATATGCACATATATTTGTACGCGAGTACATACAAAAGTAGAAGAAATGAAGCACACACATTAGCCACATATGTACATATGTTTGGCTTGAAGATTATTTCCAGGCTATTTTTGGTTTCGAAGTAGAGAACTGTGTGCGCTGTGATTGTTTGGCTGGAACAATTTTTAGTGGAGAAAAATATAATTTTACAAAGTATTGAAGAGAAGAAATGTTTAAAGAACTGACTTTAAATAGAAAAGCAATAATAACAATAAAAGTTTTAAAAATGCTGGAGAAGTAAATAAAATTCGTATGCATTAGGGATGTCAAAAATTTGAAATATCGATTTGCAAAAAAAAAAAAAATTTTTTTTATTACACAATTTTAATAAATCAAAGATTTTCAATTTCTAAGAAACTTTTTTTAACTTAGTTGTGCAACATGAAATAAATTGATTTGAAGTGAAAACTGCATTATTAATATAAAAAATAAATCAATTCATTCAGTTGAACTGTGTCAGCTTTTTGTTGGTTATATTGTACATTTTTGCAAATTAAGCTAAAAAAGCAGCTCCTAGTTGCGAGTTTCACCATATGCAATATACAACCTTGGAAAGGACGGACGGAAATGTGGTCTCAATATATTAAAGTAGGCGTGCTTAAGTCTATCGCAATGAGGTTGGGTATAGATTGTGGGTTCCAAGTTTGGACGAATTTTATTAATTCGTTATCGAGGTACACACATTTATCCAAAAGTAGGCGTAGCACAACCCATTTCTCAAACTTTTGCTTGCATCGTATTTCCTTAGTTGGGTTCAATATTTGAAGCAAATTTGAGTAATTTTGCTTTACAGCGCAAAATTAATCACCCTATCAGAGATTTATAATTTTAGCAAATGACGTCGTGATTGACGTATATCTGAAATTTGTGAACACACAGCCAAGCAATGGAGCGCGTAAAGACCAAAGCAAAGTTTTCCATCATTTAAAATTATTTGATTTATTTAGCGAAAAAGTTATTCAAAAGCCAAAAAGGATGATTATTTTTGCGCCACCTTGCATATAATAAATGAGTAAAAAAATTAGTTTTCTTTAAATCGGTTTATTTAGCGAAAAAGTTATTCAAACGCAAAATCGGATGATTATTATTGCGCCACCTTGTATATAATAAATGATTAAAAAAAAATTATTTTTCTAAATCGGTTTCTTAATTTTGTGCGCTTTTCGTATTGCACTTGTGCAAATCGCCTAATGCCTTGTTTTATATCGATTTAGATGATTCACGTAAATGGCTCATTATTTCATTGAAATGAAAAATCCTTAATTTATAGTAAATATAAAATAAATATAAATACATAATAATAAGATATTTGTCAAAGGTATACGAAAAATGTGAACTTTTTTCAAATATATATAATAATTTTTTTTTATAACAAAAATTGAGCGTTCTGTCCGAAAAAAACAATTTCCGTTAAAAAAAATACACCCCTTTCTTCAAGCAGTTACTATTTTATTAGTACCACTTACAAAACAACAACAAAAATTATTCAGTAGAAACAAAGTATTGATTAGAAGTAGTTAAATCGAATTTTCTTTTTGCACCGCGTTCGAGTGAGTTCAGTAGGCTGTACTAGGTTGTTCACTAAGTTTTGCGGTTCGACAAGAAAAACGCAATTTTAATTGTTTTAAATGCACTTTAGTATTCAATATAGTCGCCCTGAGCATCAATAAACCTCTTCCAACGAGATTCTAATTTATGAACTCCATTCCTGAAGTGGCAGTCTGGAAGATCTGCAAAATATGCTTCCACGGCTGTTTTGACTCCATCATTTGATGAAAACGGCTTTGAACGCATGAAGTTTTTTAGGTCTGAAAACAGATAAAAATCGCTAGGTGCCAAAGCTGGTGCATACAGTGGATGCTCCAACAATTCGAACTTTAATTCATGGATTTTAGCCATTGTCAAAATGCTCTTGTGACGCGGTGCATCGTGCTGATGAAAAATATTTCTCATCCCCTAGCTCTTGAATTGTTGCTGGCTTATCGACGTACACCTTGTATTTCCAATAACCCCAATGAAATAAGTCCAACGGTGTCAAATCATATGATCTTGGTGGCTAATTGACATCGCCGCGACGTGAGATTATTCGACCATCAAATTTTTGCGCAAAAGAGCCATTGTTTCGTTAGCTGTGTGACAAGTGGCACCATCCTGTTGAAGCCACATATCGTTGACATCCATATCTTCCAATTTGGGCCATAAAAAGTTCATTATCATCTCACGATAGCGTACACTATTCACAGTAACTGCTTGACCGGCCTCATTTTGGAAAAAATACGGCCCAATGATGCCGCCAGCCCGTAAACCGCACCAAACAGTCAACCTTTTGTAGGTGCATTGGTTTTTCGGCACTCACTCTTAGATTATCATTCGCCCAAATGCGACAATTCTGCCTATTGACGAATCCACTGAGGTGAAAATGTGCCTCATCACTGAAGATGATTTTCTTCGATATGCATTTTGATTTGAACGTCCGTTTTCATAATAAGCCTGAATAACTTTAACGCGTTGCTCGATGGTTTATCTTTCTATGGTTCAAATTGAATTAATCTGAAATTGAAAAATGTCAAATGAAATGCAGAAAAAAGCTTGACGTTTAGGTGTGGTTCACATTCAACATCGGCCCTTGAAATTTAAGCACCCTTTATAAAGAGATATTATTACTTTTGATTAAACTCTAATATATTCAGTAGCCTCTTTTCTGCCCTTAATTTAAGGTCTTGTACGAAAATCACTTCTAAATTTTACCATTTAAACTTGCAGGTTTGCGACTACTGTGACCCGAGTATACCAGAGAAGAATCATGCTGCCGAGTATGCCATTGACGGCACGGAGGCATGGTGGCAGAGTCCGCCACTGTCTCGTGGCATGAAGTACAATGAAGTCAATCTGACCATCGATTTCGGCCAGGTAAGTTGGTGTCGGTAAACAAACAGTGCCGGTATGTACACACACACACACACACTCACACATAGATTATTCGGCGGCAGCAAAACATATGGCATGTCTACGCACAAAGGCAACACCTTAACGTTGCAGGGAAGAGCCAAACACAAATCAAAACAAAAACTAAAAAAAAAAAATTGAAAATGTGGAAAAAATTGAAAACGTGAAATAATCTTTTTTTTAATACTCGCGTTCTTCATTTTAAATGCGCAATCACGCACGCGACGAACGTACAGCAACAACAACTTTTTAATAAAACCAAAATATGAGCACTATGAAGGACAGGGCGTAAAGGATAAGAAAAAAAATAAGAAAAAAATGCGCAAAGACGCATCAGACAAAACATAAAAAGCCGCAATAAGCCGTTCAAGAATGTGGAATATGTGGTGGCTGCACAAGCAACAAATATACTTTATACTCTACATAGAACATACATACATACATACATACATACTTACATGCATATGTACGCACGCACGTGGAGCGAGTGCATGCATGCCCGCATAGCCGGGTCGTAAAAATTGGGCTAATTTCTGCTTGTGCCTTTAGTTGACTTCTTCCATGCATTCACCCTTTTTATTTATTTTTATTACGATTTTTATACCGAAATGCCAAGAAGACAAAACACAGCAAGGATTCTGTTAAGAAAAACGAAAGAAAGTCCAAATAAATGCCCGTTGAGCAACAAAAACCAAAAACAAGTAAGGAAGTGCCGAATTCGGCTCGGCTCGAACTTCATATACCCGCACATATTTTAGTTAAATTTAATTTGGGATAGACGGACGGACCGAAATTTACTTTCCACATATTAAAGTGGGCGTGATTTTGAAGCGATTTCAATGATATTTACCCGTAAGTCGAATCGAAATGAGGTCGGGTGTGGATTACGGGTAACAAATTTGAGCGAGTTTTATCAACGTGCATTTACCCAAAAGTAGGCGTGGCACAAGCCACTGCTCAAAATATTACTTGCGTCTTACTTCCATAGTTGGGTTCATTATTTGCATCGAATTGGAGTAATTTTGTTTATGGCGCAAAATTCATCATCCTATCAGAGACTTATAACTTCTGAAGTGGTGTCGTACGACTTGACACTTGTAAACTACACAGCTGTAGTATAAAAATTGATATGCTATGGAGCGCCTAAAGGCGGCAGTAAAGATTTCCATTATTGAAAAATCTTTTATTTTTTAAATAGCAAAAAAGTTATTAAAAAAAAAATTGGATGATTAATTTTGCGCCACTTTGTAGCTATATATAATTGTCACTTACACCCTTTATTAGCTGTTTGACCGAGCCCCTCCCACTATTTGTGGCGCACCTCAAGTTTTAAGATGCCTACGAATGCCAAATGGGTTTTTATGAGGAGGCGGAATACACTCGGAGGTTTTGCCATTGCCTGCTGAGGTGCGACTGCTATTAAAAAAAAGAATGTTTCTATAATTTGGTGTTTCTTACCCGAGTTTGCCTTTATCTGTTGGTTGGTTTTAGTGGTGATTCTTCCAGAATCCAACTAGCGCTTCCGCACCATTTGGTTGCCACATCCTCGTTACCAACTTGTTTAACAGTTATTTACGGCATGACTATATCCAGTCTGTGCGGTTTAAGGACCTTATTAGGTTGTTGACATCTAAGCCAGACAGTTGTTCGAGACTCTCGAACGGCGGCCTGCTCAGGGTTAACATTCTGTCCTTCCATAGGGCGGGGCATTCACAGAGGAAGTCGAAGATTGTTTCCTTTTTCTCCGGTTGTTTACAACTGTGACAGTATGTGTTGTGAGGGATGCCCATTTTGTGTTGGTGGGATGTCCTTTATCTGTAACAGAGATATTATAATTTTTTTGATTTTCTATTGAAAATTGCCATTATATGTTTTATGGTCGATCTTTAGCTCCTGGGCGATGCTACAACTACTACTTCTACTACTACTACTGCTTCAACTTCGATGATTTCTGTGATTTTATCGACATTAACGACATTTTCTTTAACATCAAAAATGACTGAAACGAGTTGACGAAACCAAAAGTGCATGAAATTTGGTGTTACAGTAGGCTGGAGAATTTCTTCAAGTCATCCCCAAAGGGCACGCAAGCACCTAGCCGCCAGAGCCGGACATTTGCAGAGAAAATGTTCAACAGTCTCTTTTTCTGTAGGATCTCAACAGCTTTTGCAATAGGGGCTGAGACACACCTCCATCTGTCTTGCGCTTTTCCTAGAAAGAAATTGTGTAGTTTCCCTTTAACAACGGACAAAGGGACCCCGATGTCTGCGAGGGGGACAGCTGAAACCGGTTCTGTCGACCCCTTCCTGGCAAGCTCGTCGGCAATCTCATTTCCCTCTATATTCCTGTGCCTACGAACCCAGATAAGGGAGATGTTTCCTGCTCGATCGAGATGTTTGAGTTCCTCCTTACAGGAGTTCACCAGAAGAGAGCTGCAAATACGGCGACGACAGGGCCTTGATCGCAGATTGGCTATCGGAAAAAATATTAATGTCTCTCTCCCAACAGCGATCTTGAAGTATTTTGCATGCCTGCAGGATCGCGAAGACCTCTGCTTGAAAAACGCTACTCGTTTCCGGCAGTTTAAAGGGAACCGAAATGCTGGCTGATTTAGAGAAAACCCCCGCTCCCACTCCAGATTCCATTTTGGATCCGTCAGTGAAAACAGAGAAACCTATATCCGTGCCGACTCTCGCTGTAATTCACAACTGACTGGAACGAACAAAACAAAGCAAAGGAATTTTTTTAGTGTTAAATATCACCTTGACAAAAAGCATAAATCTTAAATTGTTTGATCGGTTCTTTACGAGATGTCGATTACTACAGCCAACTACCGAGAGAATAATGGATTTCTTTTTCGCCAAACTGATATTAATTTTTTTTCGAGTTATCATGCGCACGAACGGCCAGCTGAACTCAATCAACTCTTCCCGTCATCCTGTGCCTTGTGGTGTATATTGAATGCGTGTGCCATTGTCAGTTTCGAAGGATTTACGCTGTTGCATAAAACGGTTAAGTGAACAAAATTGTAATACCCTTGTGCACAAGTGTGCGTGGGTATAAGAAGAAGGAACAAAAAAAAAAAAACAAAAAACAAAAAAAAAAAGAAAAAACAAATTACCAAAGGGTTAACGTGTGAGAAGAAACGGTAACAAAGCGTTTTTCTTTACTGGCGGTTGCCACAAACGCATCAGATTTCCCCATACTTGTTCGTTGGTGCGTCTGTTCACCGGCCGGCTGTGGCCTGCACTGCACACTGACCAAATGCCACATTGTCATAAGATACACACGGATACACTCAGTGCAAGTAACTTGATTTAATGGTGCATCTTCCAGATGTGAACAAAAGCTTTTATCTTTTCCTGGTAAAAGGTAGTGAAAATTTGCTTAGAAAGCAAAATTCATGAAAATATTTTGTAGGAGTAATGGTTGCAAATAATATGAAGTTTGCCGTCTCAAAATACTCAGAGGATAGTATTAATAACAAGTTTCGAATATGTGAACGAATTTTGTGTTCTTTTTTTGTCGCAATCAGCACCAGAGGTTATCGGTACTGTCTGTAAAATGAGATTTCACTATTCTTTTCATGTGAGTTTCACTTTAAAAATATTCAAAATTTTAGTGCCTTCAAGAACAAATCAGTTACATACATTTACACTTGATCGTATAAGTTCATTGTGCTGCCATCGCCGCTAGAAAGTGATAAGCCTAACCCGGCCGACCTAAGTTATGGTTACGCTTACGCACACCAACGCACATCGTAATGTTTGCTATGACTTTGTGCTTGATTGTAGAAATCCAACTGGAAATCGGGTCGTTGCGGAAAGCTGCTAAATTTCTATAGTAAAGAAAATTTCAACATCGCAAAAAAAAAAAAATAAAAAAATAAAAAAAAAATAAATAAACAAAAAAATAAATAAAAAACTTAAATAAAGAAAATCTCAACATCGCAAAAAAAAAAATTAAAAAAAAAAAATAAATAAAAAAATAAATAAAAAACTTAAATCAAGAAAATCTCAACATCGCAAAAAAAACAACAATATAAATAAAAAAACTAAAAAAAACATTAAAAAAATGATATAAAGAAAATCTCGACATAGCAAGGGGGGAGGGGGACGGGGTAGAGGAAATAAATAATTCAAAAAAAAGAAAAAAAAACTAAAAAAAAGATAAAAAAAAATTAGATTAAAAAAACGTAAATGCAGATTTTGAGCGTCTTCCAACTTTATTATACTAAAATTATAATATAAAGGGTGGTTAAGTTTCAAGGGCCGGTGTTGATTTTAAATAAAATTCAATTTATTTAGGAAATTATTCTCACTTCTCTTTATTATGATAATACTGGTATAGCTCAATTACGTATGGAACAAAATATCGGCAAAATGGCCGCCGCGGCCTCGGCGGCACACCTCCATCCGATGGTCCAAATTTTGTAATGTCGATGACACTGAGGCATAATTGAGGTTCTATACCGTTAATGTGCCGAATTATCTCTTCCTTTAGCTCTTGAGTTGTTGCTGGCTTATCGACGTACACCTTTTTTTTCCAAATAACCCCAAAGAAAGAACCCCAGAATCAACCCATGACACATTTATCAGGGGTGCAAGTGTAATTAGGTACGTCAAAGCGCAAGGGAT
The DNA here is from genome assembly GCF_027943255.1 of Anastrepha obliqua. Classification (NCBI taxonomy): domain Eukaryota; kingdom Metazoa; phylum Arthropoda; class Insecta; order Diptera; family Tephritidae; genus Anastrepha; species Anastrepha obliqua. The sequence goes on from NC_072894.1 coordinate 12,028,819, forward strand.
TCGATGGCACGAATGAGCAACGATAGAACTCTAAAAAATATCTTCGAAATAAATCCTTAACACATTCGATGGCCCTCATTGTGATAAGTGCATTTGTTTTCCTGCCCCTAAATAGTTCGCTTAAACCACTTAAGAAGAAGGTATCTAGTCCCTCCAGGCTATTTATGAAGGTAACTAGTCCTTCCAGTGAGACATGTTGCAAATTTCCTAGGCCCTTGAAGTAGTAATCGCCAAGATATTTGGCACGGTTTCTTTAAAGTGCAAGCCATTCACAGAGGAGGTGTTGTACCGACTCAATTTCTTCTCCACAGCTCCTGTAGAAATCATTGTGAGCTACTCACATTCAGCTATACTCGCTAGGGTGCGAATAGTGCAGTGAATCGTTATAATACCTGCGATGACGTTGGTAGTTGATTTGTTGAATCCAAGCTCTATGGGCATTTTTGATGTCAAACGAAAAGCTGATGACCGAGTGACGTGAAGGCCAATTATAAACGGAAGCAATGGTTCATCTCGAACTGTGATGCTATGATGATGATCACTAACCCATTTTCCCACAACACGAACAAAGCAAACCGACATTTATTACTGTAGTAGCATTCTGAAAAATTGTTTATACTTTTCAAATAAGAGTAGGCAGTTCACGTCAGGGGATTTACAGCTGCCACAGGGGATGTGAAAGCGCTTTATTTACGACAGATATCGGAAAAACTGAGATTGTGTTGGCGATATATGTATAAAAAAATCAACGCAATCATGGCTAATATTACTACGTTGTCGTCTGAGCAACGACTGATTGGAAGAGCGTAAGACTACGCGTCTCCTATGACGTAGCAATCGAAGATACTCTCACAGTTTTGCATCGGAGGATAATCTATCATTCTTAGAATCGATGCACATCCAACTTCTACTCCTAAAATGCACATTGCGAACGTTGCACTGTTCGAAGCCATACTGGAAGCTTTTTCAGTCAGCTCCTTCATGACATACTCGTATAACGCATTATCCTACACAAATTCAGCGGATCTTGTTTCTTTTAGAGCAGATTTCATCTTAGAAAACGTACAGAATCGCACGACGTATGATCCCGTGGTAAGGCCAATGGTTTTACACTGCGATTCTGTACTTGGCTAGAAAATTCCTTGCATATAATACGGAATGAGCCAACACATGGCCTTGCTTATTTGTTAATATCATATTTTTCCTTGTGAAGAAAAAAAAAACCTCTAATACGAAGAGATGGTGTACTAAAAATTGATTTGCGCGCAGTGAGAGTTACTGCATTCAAAAGAGAAGCCTTCACGCTAGACATCCAGTGGTACTTCTTCTAATGCAGCGCTTTTTTCGTTATTTTATATCCAACATGCTTATCTTGCTCATAAAAAATACCATTCACTGTTGACTGAAGCCATTAATTTCCAACTGGGCTGCTCCTATCCATAGTCAGCTTGGGCGAAATTGCGTATGCTTGTTTTTATGAGCACTTCATGCTTTGCTTGGTGTTGAGGCATTTGTATGCCGCACTTTAATCTGCCCTATTTAATTTTTATAATCATACAAATATAATGTTTAAATGAAGTCTTATAAGTTTGCTTAAGTTGCCTGGTTAAAGTCGTCGGAAGTGCCAGTTGATAAGCAGAAAATGTCTGCTTCTAATTCATGCATTGGTATGGGTAGATGTGAATGTAGGCGCTTACAAAGCTTATCCTCTTGTTCTTCGACAAAAAAGGTCAATAGTTTATAATAATTTCAAGTAACAGTGTGGATTGAGAAACTCTAACACAGTAATATTCCTTAGAGAATTTTCTATTTATATAAAATATGGCTGCATATAAAATATATGAAATATATATATACATATATATATGTATAATTGGCGCGTACATCCTCTTTAGGTGTTTGGCCGAGCTCCTCCTCCTATTTGTGGCGTGCGTCTAGATGTTGTTCCGCAAATGGGGGGACCTACAGTTTCAAGTCGATTCCGAACGACCGATATTTTTTTATGGCAGAAATGCACTCGGAGGTTTGCCATTGCCTGTCGAGGGGCGACCGCTATTAGAAATATGTTTTTCTTAATTTTGGTTCGAATCTCGGAGCCTACGATCTCTCTGAATTCCGAATGGTAGTCACGCATCAACCCATTCGGCTATGGCGGCCGCCTCTGATAGATATTAATTTTCCAGTTTGCTTTTTAAGAAAATCTAATGGATTGTTTTGTACCACAATGTGTACGTATTCCCCGCACCTCAAGTTTGGGTTTTAATACCATCGACTTTGATAGACATTTCCTTCTTCTTTGAGTACGTAAAAATATAAAAATAGGGGCCGTTCAAGTATTACGTAAGCACTATGCGGGGGTGGGGGGTCTTTGTTTTGCTTATTTTGGATGACATGGGGGGTAGGGGAGTCTAGATGATGATTACGTCATCGGTAGTTATTTACTTTTTTACACGAATGGCAACCCTCACATTGTCTATGCTTGAAAACGAAACGCGTTTTCGGGGATTCCCGCAAATATACACGCATACGTTTAAGCACTCGCTTTAGGGTACGTTTATAGTGAGCCAGGTTGTCGACACTGCAGTATACTGCAGTACACGTACTGGTAGCCGTACATAATGAGTCAGGTGAATCTGGCTGTTGTGACAACAATTTTTTTTTTATTTGGACTTTTCGTTTTTTATAATCGGGTGATATAGTAAAAATTTTGACGGGGTCCGATAAGAATAGAGTCTCCGAGAAACCGGTAATACGTTAAATCAAGAAATCAAGCTGGCGACCGAGCGAGACTATCGAATTCGGGATTGCAGGCCCTAGGCGCGATGAAATGATTTCTTTATCCGCAACAGACAGACACCCTAGACACCCAAGATGATAAAGCTCGAGTCCCTATTGGCGTAACTTCGGCAAATAAGCAAGCACCTCTTCTAATGCACATGGAATATAGAATCAAATTATCTGACCACGATTAGGTAATCGCTGAGCGTCATAAATTAATACCATCTGTTTATGCTGTTATCAAAATCACTTCCAGTATGCTAGGACAACCGGAAGCCGTTGGATATTCTGGACCAACATACATCGCTATTCGAAGTGAAAAGCATAGTTCATCTACTGCTAATACTCATGCTCAGGATTTCGAGACGCTTCTCGAACTTGAAGAGTTTCGACCATTAGCTAAAACTGACCATGGACTAGTAAAACCAGTGGTAATCATGACGGTTGATGGAGGGCCAGATGAAAATCCGCGTTATGAAAAAGTCATAGGGTTTGCTATACAACACTTTAAGCGATATGATCTCGATGCATTGTTTTTAGCTACCAATGCTCCTGGAAGAAGTGCGTACAACAGAGTAGAGCGCAGAATGGCTCCTCTTAGTCGGGAACTGGCTGGTTTAATATTGCCTCATGACCATTTTGGGTCTCATTTGGATGAACGTGGGGTTACAATTGATGAACATTTAGAAAGATCTAATTTCGAATTTGCAGGAAATGTATTTGCTGAAGTATGGAGTTCAATGGAAATTACTGCAAAATATGTTGGGGCAGGTCAACAAGATATTCCTGATTTTCCAGACATTAAATGGTATTCAGAACATCTGCGTGAAAGCCAATACTTGCTTCAAATTGTGAAATGTAGAAATACAGAATGCTGTCGTCCAAGAAGTGGCCTATTCAGATTACTAGGTAACAGGTTTCTTCCACCACCTATAAAAGTAAAACAAACAGTTGATGACTTGGTTTTGGATGAAGGAGAGCAATTTCTTGATCTTCCAGTCAATTTGGCTCTACGCTTAAGTGCTTCACTAAAAGATTTGATTATTATTTGTCATGGTAAAATTGAGGCTATGAAGTCGAACATGCAAAACGTGTGGTCTTTATCATGCTTCCATCAAGTCACTAAATCGTCACATCGAGAAGATCCATAAAAAAGTAAACACGCACACTGATAGGAATGTTAGACCTGTAAGAGTCGCTGCTCGTCGTGCTAATGAACTGATGTGCATTATTCAAAATTTAGAGCACCATGATGTTGAATGGCTCGATGAGAACGACGTAGACATTCCAAAATCGGATGAAAGTGAGCAGACTCACAACACGGAGTAGCAATCGAAGCAATCCAATGTCATCGAAAACTTAGAATCATGGATTCGGGTTTCATGGACTGAAGACTGTCAATTTGAATTTAATATGTGTACCAAAAATTTTAAATAAGCTTGTTATGTTCGTAAGATTATAATATTTTTGTCCCTTACTCTATGTTGAATACTGCATCAGTAAAATCTAATCTCTATTCTAAATCTATTTTCTTATTTTTAAAATTATAATTATAACATTATAATTATAATATAAAAAAATACATTTTTAATTGAAAAATGTTTACGTAAGCATGGGGGGAGGGGGTAAAAGCTTTGCTTACTTTTGCTGACAAGGGGGATGGGGGGGGGGGGGGGGTAAATAATTGTAATAAATCTGCTTACGTAATACTTGAACGGCCCCATACCAAACTTTCGTATGGAAAGTTCAGTTGACGTCTGACAACATTAGAAGTGCCCAAGGCCAGACATATAATTATTAACCTCCGTATAATGTTTTGCATTTCAAAATTTATGATGTGAGCTCCCGGTGGATCAAAGGAATTTTCCTGTGGGTTTATGTCCTTCCAAGTTATGTGTGTGACAAGGCCAAAAAGCTAAAAGTGAGCTTCATCACTGAAGACTGAAGACTGAAGATTACTATGTATTTTGGAGGTAATTCAAAATTTTTTCAAGAGTTAAGATCAAAATTATGGCTGTCTGTTTGCCCATAAGCCTCTTTGAACGCGCTAGCCTCCCGAACGCATAAACCAAATTTGGCGGAAATCTCGTAGAGAAATTTTCTGAGCAGGATAGAGGTTACATTTTATTCTGAGTACATTAATCCACTGGTGGCTCTGACGTCGAAATATTTCGAGAACCTTATTTATCACCCAAATCGGCTAATATCACTGGGCAAAGATTTTGCCAGGTGATTTTACTTAATTGGGGGATTTTAAATTCGATGGCGTCCCGCGTTTTGTCAGAGTTGCTCCGGTTTTCGGGATACTACATATAGGTAAATAATTGGCGCGTACACCTTCTTTGGGTATTTGGCCGAGCTCCTCCTCCTATTTGTGGCGTGTGTCTAGATGTTGTTCCACGAATGGAGGGCCTTATAGTTTTGGGTCGACCCCGAATGACAGATATTTTTTTATGAGGAGCTTTTTCATGGCGGAAATACACTCGGAGATCTGACTTTGACTGCCGAGGGGTGACCACTACCATTTTGTTGTGTTTCATGCACATATCGATGGTTTTCGAGAAAAGTGACATAATTCAAAAATACAAAATACTGAGGTGGGTCAGTTTTCTAGATAATTGACGCGCCAATTCAAACACCTGACAAAACGACACTAACGCCATCTCTCAGAATTGCTTCAAGATTCGCTCCAGATAAAAATATATAAACTCTGTAGTTGATTTTTGCTTTTAACGGCAAAACTCCGAATTTGAGTTAATTTTGAGTTGTGTCGCTTTTCTCGAAAACCTTCGATATATTCGAACTTACACACCTCCGAATGGTAGTCATGCACAAAACCATTTGGCTACGGCGACCACCTCTGCCTTACCTATCCAATTAAATACCGCTGATTTTCATATAATGAGGTTATATTGACTAATGCCAATTAGGCAACAAAGCTGGAATAGCTCAGAAAGAATACTAAACGCGAAATCACCAACATTCTGGCAGATAAAATTGGATGAGTGGTGCAACATTGGCTCCAAAGAATCGATTGCTGTAAGTCTGCGACATTTCGTTTTATATTCAGATTTAACAAACGTACATATGTATGTATATTTATATGTACTACTTATGGAATGAATTTCCGCTCAATAGCTCATACATAACGCATACATACAAAATCGTATATGCAAAGGCATCCTTATCACTTGCAAGCGGAAACTGCGTATTGAGTCCACATCGCAAGTTTACATTTATGTATATTAGGGTGTGTTTTTCTTAAGATTTTTCCATTCAGATTCTATACGAAATTCAAAGAATAAAAGTCCACTGGGGCATGTGTAGCTCTGGAGTCAATTTCGAGCCCCCAAATTTTGAAACCAGCTATAGACATCTTCTGTTCGCCATGCGTTAGCGAGTGGAAAAAAATGAAGCAACTGGCATGAATAAACATATGTTGGCAGCACTGGAAAAGAGCGGCCACAACTGGTATTTGTTTGGAAGGGTTTCATAAATATGAGTATTGTTGTTGTTGTTGTTGAGGGGGTTGAGTATTTGCACTTCAATAATTTTAATGAGCGACTAGTGACATTCTATTACCACTGTTTTCCTATGATGTCTTTTTGTTTTTTTAAGCCATATCCATTTCTTGAGTTCCAGATATAACTGCAAATTTTTTATCTCTATGTCTGAGATTTCATTAATTTGCTGTAGGAAAGGCTTACCGAAAGAGCGAAGTCTTGTTCCGACTAAACCTGGACATTCGCATAAACAGTGGAAAATACTTTCTTTCACTCCCTCCGCCTGACAGCTTCTGCAGATGGGATTGAAAGGAAGGTTGTGTCTGGCTGCATGATCCCCTATTAGTATTGAAACTTGTCTGGTATCAGAAAAGAGAGTTGGAAGCAGTGAAAATAGTGAGTTATACCAGGTATAGGAAGTAAAATCATAAGCGTAAGTGGCGACTCTTGCTTGATAACTTTGTTGTTGCTTTGACATGCAAATTTCTTCGTCGAGTGAGCAGATGCCACACATAGCGAGCAAAGAAGTGGTGTATCGAAGGCGGTTTATCTTTAGTTAATACGAAGTTAATATGAAGAGTAATATTGATCAAAGTATTACGAATGTTATTTCTGGTAATGCAAACTTGTATTTTTTGGGTGTTTTAGATCGAAGAATTTATTTTTTATTTAAAGAACTCCACGATGGCGCTACAAAACTAATCAATAAATGCTTTTTAATATTGCAATAGGGTAAGTGACTATGTATTTTTTTTATCTGTAGGTAGGTAAAATGGTTGAAGGACCGCTCAGGTCCTCCCGAAGTAGTACTAAAGCGCGGTTTTGATAGCCTTGTAAGAGCACCATCGAGCAGATATCTCTAGCCAGCCAGAATTGTTGATGTAATGGAGCAAATTGATGGGATTCAGCTGGGCGTACTGGTTGTCGAAGAGAGGAGCACCCAGTGTTCTTTATCTCGTCTAGCTGCTAAACCTGGACATTTACTGAGAAAGTGCTCAATAGTTTCCTTCTCTGCAAGGTCTTCACAGCTTCCTCAGCGTGGATTGAATGGTAAACCTAGTTTTTTTGCGTGTGTATCGACCGTCCAATGACCGGTAATTATAACTATGAATTTGGAAATTGAGTGACGTGGCGTCCCTAGGTTTTTTGGATTCCTGCGCCTATTGTACTGGGGCCAAAGGGTTTTCGAAATAGCACATGAAGCGATGGAGCTCTATCTTTACTGCGTTTTCGTATGATTGCGCTTTCCCGAGTTGTGCAATTCTCTTTTAACAACTGTCAGGGGGATGCCAATAACCGGGCAGGAGATCTCTGAGACTGATTCAGTCGATCCTTCCCTGACAAGCAATTTCATTTCCTTCTATGTCTTATCTGTAAATCTAACTTAAACTTCAAAAAAAAAATAAAAAATCAAAGCCAAAAACTATTAAATTTTCAATCAAAAGAAAAAACAAGGCGCATTCATTAAAGGTGGACCAACAACAACGTTTTGTACGTTTGATTGTCAAGGCAAAGTATTGGCAAAGTAGAAAGCAAAGAATGAATTCGCCTTGTTTCATTCTGGGCTGACAGCCACATGGACACGGCGAAAGAAAAAACAAAACAAATCAGCTGAAATCAGCTGGTTTTCCAAGCAGAGATGTTATTTTGATATTCAAAGAAAAATGCTATTTTCTAATATAAATGACCGGATGTTTATTTCATTATAAAGAGGAAGGCATGCCGTTGATAGCGGAAAATAAAATCAGGTAAATGATGCGGTACCAGCTGGTGGTAGTAGAGGAAGAGGAAGGCCTCCACTGCGTTGGGAAGATCAGGTAGAGAAGGACTTAGCTTCACTTGGTTTGTCCAATTGGCTCCGGTTAGCACGAGAAAAAAACGACTGGCGCGCTTTATAAAACTCGGCCAAAATCGCGTAAGCGGTTATAGCGCCAATTAAGAAGAAGAAGAAATGACCACCACGACCCCGCTTACAGGACAATATCCTTTTCATGAACTTTTCCATAACCGAATTGCAAAGTGGCTGCCCTATGCCCTCGATAGCCTCACGAATTCCATCTTTGAGGTCTTGAATCGACCCTGGGATGTTGGGGTAGACCTTCTGTTTCACGTGGCCCCAAAGAAAAAAGTCACAAGGTGTTAAATCACAAGATCTCGGTGGCTAATTGTGATCACCTCTTCGAGAGATAACTCGGTCCGGAAACTTTTCCCGTAAAGGATCAATGATTTCGTTGCTTGTATGGCACGTAGTGCCGTCTTGTTGAAAATAAACGTTGTCCAGATCACTACCATCCAATTCCGGCCATAAAAAATCGTTAATCATCGCTCGATAGCGCATTCCATTCACCTGTAGCACCTGTTATTGGAAAACCCTTTAGATTCGTCTCGTGCAAATCTAACTTAAATTTAAAAAAAAAGCCAACAACTTTCTTTTCAAAACCTTTTTTTTAACTTTTTTGTAATCATAATTTTTTTTTTACAATTAACAACGCATTTCGAATTATTTTAGATCGGTTTTACTTTAAACAGGAGGTGTAATAATCTTCTTCTTCTTTACCATCTTCTTTACTCAATGTTCATACTAATTTAATATAGCTTGTTTTCAATTTTTTGGGCTTGAAATTGACTTTAAAGCTATGATGTAATGAAATTTTTTTCTTAGAATTCTATGTGGAAACCGAATCTGTTTGGAACGATGACGAAAAAATTTGTTCCATACCAATAAATACTCCTTGTTCAAATTAGATTGATGTTGGAACTGGGCGAACTCGGTAAATAACCGCGCCCACCTCCCACATAACGGTAAATAAAAACAAAAAAATAAAATTACTCTCATATGAATGACCCCAAAACAAGAAATGTGGTGCAAAAGTTTTCGAGATGTGGGCGGCGTCACGTCCGCTCCTGGGTATAAAGAAAGATAGTTACATAGTTCCCAGGGTTGCTTGGTATTCTTGCATCCACATACAGATATCTACATATTCGTATACACATACATACACATGCTTATTGCTTCCTGTTTATGTGCGCATAAATAATGTGAGCATCTAGTTCGCTTACGTGTGTGTGTGTGTGCGAGCAATTGAGTGGTTGGCTCGTCGTACGTTTATCGCCACAGCTTTTGAGCCTTGGCCACTATCGTCAAGTGAAATGTATGTGTGTATATGGCATTTTGATGAAGCCATAATCGCTTTTATATTACGAAACAGAACACCACAAGCCAGCACAGAATTTTGATATTTTTAAACGAGAAAATATTTTTTTAAATTAATTTCTAACACATTTTTTATTGTAAAAACATCTCTTATTATGATATTTTATTGTAATTCCACCTATTTTTTGCTTTGAATATTTAAAGATCTATTTGAAATAAATAAAAAAAAATAATGATTAAAGAAATGAAACATTTCACACCATCTTAAATTACGTAAGAGTTTTGTTTTTGTAATTTACTTAGAGGTTAATTTTCTTTTTTTAATTCTGCAATTCCCAAAAATTTTCTTGACCATGAGGCGATATATGTAAATAGTCTGTGGCCAGATAATGCACGTTATTCCAAATGTTTTCGTTGACGTAGACCAGGCTGTCACGCGAAGCGCCAAAAGTTTGGTTAATCGATTTACTTAGGGATGTCAGAAATAGAGCTAACTATTGACTTGCTATTTGGAAAGAAGTCACGCAAAACTAGTGAAGTTGTTTTTTTGTTGGGATAGACCAGCAAGTACAGCACTCAGACAACATTAAGTCCATTTACTGCACTCTGGTTCCATTTTTAATTTTCTTTAAATCTACCTGACCTCCTGAGAAATCTGAGTAGATTTTGTGGTGCCAATGAGCCAAGGTGGCCGCTTCTTAACACATCAGTGCCAGAGGACACCTCAAGCCTGATTCGAGCGGAGGCCGGGCAGACGCATAGAAAGTGGACCGTCGTCTCATCCTCTTCTCCACACGCTGGGCAGAGTGCACTGTCTGAGATGTCTACATTTTCCATGTATTTCTCCCATGTGCTTCGCCGTCATCAGTCCAACCAGCTGCCTACAATCTCTTCTGTTTAATGAGTGGAGGATCTGCGACAGTCGATCCGACATGACATCAGTTTAGTCCATCTGCAGCCTTCTCAGACTGCCAAACTCGCTTGTGAGTTGTAGTTACCCATTTGCTAGCCGTGGCTTTGATGGCTGAAGCAGGGAGTGGCAGAACGGGCTCTGAGGCCAACTTCTTTGGCTAAAGACTCCTAGCTAAAGAGTCAGAGACCTATGTTAGTATCAGGATATTATGTCTACCTACATAGTTCAGCCTGGATTTACAGGACTCGACTACTCTTGAAGTGGTTGGGGGGCTGCCTAAGGTCATGAGCGCAGCTTTGTTGTCGCTGCAGACACATACAGATCTGCCTTTCCTAGAGAAGTGCTTTACCATTTGGTTCTGAATTGGAAGCCATTTTAATCCACTGCGAAACCACACTTTTTTGCTTACGTAACTAGTAGCGACATTTACCGTTAGAGTGTGGCATGTCACCATAGTTGACGGAACACAGAGGGTACCTGGATTCGATTCTCAACAAATTTGAGAATAAAATATGTCGCTTGTAGTAGGTAAATCTTGTGGCTGACAAATCTTATAGCTGAATAAAGCGCTTAGCGCTAGGAATGGAGTTCTGCGAAAATACACTAAAAGTGTTGCAATTCAGTACCAGTCGGTTTTCCTGAAAGGATTCCTAAGGTTACTTACTCATTTTAGGAAATAAAGGTTTACTTGGAACCATGATTTTGGTAAGAAATAATGCGTCGATAATTTTGCTAAGAAATAAATCGCTAAGTGCACTAAAACATAAGTAACTTTTATTAACCTCAAAAGCAAATTAAAGATTCAGCAACATAAGTAAAAAAAAAATCGTATGAATGCACGGCAATTGAAGAGCTACCGGTTTTTGAACAAAAATAATATCTATGGACCTTTGAAAAAACAAATCGTAAAGCACTTGTTGCCGTAAAGCACTAAATTACTGGGGTTTAATAGAAGTTGGCGCAAAATTAGTCACCCCATAAGAATATTTATAATTTTTGCAAACGTCAATCATATTGGACAGTTGTAAACTAGACAGTCGCAGTATACAAACAGACATGCGATGGAGATAAAGATTTCCATCACCCGAAATCATTTTTTTATTTACTCAAAAAGTTACTCGAAAACAAAATCGGAATATTATTTTTTTGCCACCTTGTAGAATATTCATAGTATATTAAATAATTTGTAAGTACGCTATTTTAATACTAAAAAATACTTTTAAATATTTTTTTTAAATTTTTTTTTTAATATTTTTTTTTTAATATTTTTTTTTAATAGTTTTTTTTTTGCTTATCGTTGCTTGTTGATCTGTGTAAAGCGAAAACTGAGATCATTTCACTTTCTGGTTTGTCAAAAATTCACAGATACTTATGTATGTATGAACATGTGTGTGTATGTTTACACACACATACATGTTTAGTAGTAGACATAACAGTAATTGAATGGCATGCCACAGACGCGTTAAAATGCAACAAGATAGCGGTATAGATGGTGTAAAGTAATTTTTAACGCCAACGCAAGCAATTATCGTTGAAGTGGGCAAACAAACAGCCATCCAAATATACCTACTATGTACCTACATATGAACGTATGCATCTACATAATTATGCACAAAAATGCACATACACATGCAAAAATACAAATGCACGCCATGGAGATTGCCATGGCATCCACATGAAAAGCATTTTGCTCGCTACGCATCCGCCGAAGGCCTTTGCTCTTATCTCATGCCACAGTTTTAATTACAGTGCAGTACGAATGTAAAAAGAAAAAAATATTGCAGCAAAATATGATACATTTTTTATAGCTTCTTTTAACTGCCGCAAAATGGCAATAATTAATCCGCCTGCTTTATATGCCTGAGTAGGAAATTTTTTTCGGTTTTGTTTTTGTTTGTTTTGCATTTTGTTCATTGGTTAAATTTTATTGTAATTGTATGTATGTATAGTATATGCTGAATATGCTTGCACAGCATAAAGAGAAGGTAGCGGTAACAGTATACAGTTAATATTCTCTATAACGAATCCAAAATAAACGACAGAGAGAGAGAGAGAGAGAGAGGGGAAAATGCTTTGTTTAACATTTTTATTTGAAGTGATCAGCTATTCTGGATTGAAGAATATTTCTCCACTTTTGTGCTTCAACAAAAATGTCGAATACAATAAAGGAAGGGTGTTTGATACATTATTTTCAATTTCTAAATATATTTACATACATACATAATAATTTCAGTTGATTCTCCTTCGTTCGAAATTGAACCTGTATGTGAATATTAAATATTAAAATTTATTGGCCACGGTTTTTGCTTACTTTAGCTTATACATACAATGTCATACATACATATGCCAATATACCTTTCAATAGCTCGGATTGACTGAATCTCTTGCGCACACTTTCGAGAAAATCTTCTACAAAAATGCTTATAAGCGGAGCCATTTTTGAGTTGATTGTCGTGGCATGCACTGACAGATGTTGGGACAAATGTGCGATTTGGCCAATTTTTGGTAGCAATTACCGTTTTTACAGTAATTTTCATTTTAAAAATTGTTATTTTTAAGGTTCCCTTAGACACAGCATAGCTTCCTTTGTAAAACAGCAACAGTACAGGCGCATAACGAAAAATGATTGGAATTCATTCGTTATATGGAGATTGTAAACGCTTTAAATGTCTAGTTAAGGCTGCACACATTTTTTTTATGCAGAAAAATTCTCTATATTGGTGGCTTATATTCAAGTTGATACCATATACACCGATTTTCCGAAGGCATTTGATACGGCTCGTGCCAACAAAGCATAATAAGAATTAGAAGAGTTATATGCGTTTCGTCGGGTAAAAAAGGCCTATTTTCAATTTTTTTTTATGTAAAAAATTATTTACTTAATTCAAACTTTTTTCTGTCTTATAGATACATGTGGTATTTAAAGAATAATTTCTGAAATTTTCAAAAAAAAAAAAAATTAAAACTCCTCCATTGTGACGTAATTTCCGGTGACCCCTCGAAAGAAAGGTGCGTCCGCGTTGTCAGCATAACTCCTGACAGGATCGTCTAAAAATGAAAAAACAAAAATAAGTGTTTTAGTTAAGACCATAAACGCGTGCTTGAACGAGAGAAAGAAAAAAAGCTAAAATTGGAATTTTGGCAGACATTTTTCCAAAAAAATGAAAATTTCGGTCAAATTTGCTTGACATTTCGTACTTCGTTCGTAAATTATATCTCGAACACCAGTGTAAAATTTCATCAAGATCGGTTGAGTAGTTTTCGAGAACATTCGTCAACCGACTTTGAAAACACGGTTCCGAGAAAAACGCGTTTAAAGTTTTGAGTCACAATAAACCTGACTTGGAGCGCACACCTTTCAAAGGCTGTGTCCCCGAAACTATTATTCGGATCGACTTGAAAATTTAGGATAATATTCCTAAGATGTTGTAGAAATTAACAAGCCAAAAAACAATCGATTTTTGAACCCATGAAACCCATGTAACCCCTTAACTATAACTGCATATACACCTAGTCTAGTACAACAAAAAAAAAATCTAAATAATTTCACAAGTATAAATGTTGTTGTGCAAGTAGGACGTGGTTTTGTTGCGCTCCCGAGTTTTTCACTTTTATCTGAGTATTTTTGCTTTTAAAATTGCCATTGCTGCATATATATATACGTGTGCGTGTGAAATAACTCTCTCCAAAAACTGAGTTTGTTTTCCATGATGTCAACAAAACGCAAAAATCCACAGCGCAAAGCTCCAAAAACACCACAAATTCCTACATCGGTCGTAATAAAACTCGAAAAGTAGAGAATCTCCATAATCGAAAAGCTAACAACCGTAATAAAGAGCTCTGAGGAAAGAGTTGTGCAAAAAATCGATGAGCTAGCTGAGGAAATCTCAAATTTAAAACTTTCCGCTATTGAGAAGAGAGTGACTGAGGTTGAGAACTCTTGCGCCAAGGCTAAAAATGTGCATAAAGAACTTGTTGCTGTGCGCGTCCAGCTCACTGAATTACAAAGCAGCGCAGTCGCCACAGAAATGGTATCCCTGAAGAGAGAGAGATGAGAATTGGCCTGACAACTTCGCTAAGCTGTGCAGTGCTGCACATTACAAAATACCGTCACTACGGGAGGCGATCAAATATAATTTGGAAAAAGAGGATGAGTTTGTTCCTTAGTAATTAAATAATTTAATTTGTAAAAAGGTTGAGGAGGTCAACAAATTGATAATTCAAACAGGCCCAATTCAGCTATCGGGGGATGGCTGTAACGCCTAGAGGGTGCGTCGCAGATGGCGGATATCGAACGCTTCTCAGATGTGGCTGGTAGGAGGGCAATGAAATATCTCCCGCATGCCAAATAAGCTTGAAGAAGGGAACAAATATTCTAAGCCTCAGCGTCTGTTCACTATGTTAGGTGTGACTGGAACGGCTGACGGCCTTGAATCTAGTGGCTCGCTATATAAATGTGCTCAAAGGTTCTTGAACTCATCAAACATTAACTGATTACCCCATACTGATATTTAGGAATGGGTCCAATTCCGAATGGAAATATGTCTCTATGGGGTAATTGGTTAATTTTTATGTGCCGGGTCCCAAATTCAGCACACAACCAGCTATCCTGAAGGTATATAAAGTCTAAATGCTTTGTGGATAAACCAGCTGGAATTGAGGCAACATTACTAAAATTATTCCAGCGAGTTAATCAAAATTGGTGTTAACGGATGACCGACGTCCCGTTAGAAATTATAGGCCTATTTCAAAGCTATCGACAATTTCCAAAATTTTTGAGCACGCGTGTTAGTGCAGTTTCTTTCTCGGCTGGTTTCCAGGTCGACTGTATTTACACTGACATTTCGAAACTTTCGACAAAGTTTCTCATAGAATCTTAGTTAAAAAATTAGCTTGTTTTGGTTTCCATTCTGCTTTTCTGCAATGGATAAATTCTTTTTGTTTTTGTTTTTTTTTCGACAACACTAGGGCGAAAAAAGGTCGTTTCGAGATAATTAAGTTTAAAGTTTTGAGAGTGGATATTTTCCATTGATGCCGCCGTGGGACAAATCTGACTCTAGCTGCTAAAAAAAATTTGATAGTATATTCTCAAAAGCTTACACTTTCGAAATATCAAAAAAAAAGAACACCTTAAGACGGGTGTGCGTTAGGAGAGAGTACACTTCTTCTTCTTCTTAATTGACGCGATAACCGCTTACGCGATTTTGGCCGAGTTTAACAAAGGGCGGCAGTCGTTTCTTTCTCGTGCTAACCGGAGCCAATCGGACACACCAAGTGAAGCCAAGTCCTTCTCCATCGATCTTTCCAACGCAGAGGAGGCCTTCCTCTTCCTCTGCTACCACCAGCTGGTACCGCATCGAATACTTTCAAAACCGGAGCGTTTGTATCCATTCGGACGACATAACCCTATGTCTATGTCGTCGTAAAGCTCACACAGCTCATCGTTCCATCGCCTACGATATTCGCCGTTGCCAACGTGCAAAGGTCCAAAAATCTTACGCAGAATCTTCCTCTCAAACACTCCAAGCGTCGCTTCATGATGAGAGCCTTGTAGAGTGTTTTGAGTTTTGTTCGTCGAAAGAGGACTTTACTACTCAATTGCCTACTTAGTCCAAAGTAGCACTTCTTGACACGAGAGATTCTACGTTGGATTTCAAGGCTGTCATTGTTATCGGTGTTAATGCTGATTCCTAAATAAACGAAGTATTTTACAACCTCGTAATTATAACTGCCAACATTGACGTGGGTGCCGATACGCGAGTGCGCCGACTGTTTGTTTGAAGACTTCGTGTACTTCATGTTCTGTTCACCACCAGACCCATTCGCTTTGCCTCTTTATCCAGTTTGGAAAAGGCAGAACTAACAGCGCGGTTGTTAAGGCCGATGATGTCAATATCATCGGCATACGCCAACAATTGTACGCTCTTATAAAAAATTGTGCCTGAGCGATTAAGTTCTGCGGCTCGAACGATCCTCTCCAACATCAGGTTAAAGAAGTCATACGACAGGGAGTCACCTTGTCTGAAACCTCGTTTGGTATTAAACGGCTCGGAGAGGTTCTTCCCAATTCTGACGGCGCTGCTGGTGTTGAGCAACGCCATCTTGCATAGCCGTATTAGTTTTGCGGGGATACCAAATTCAGACATCGCGGCATACAAGTAATTTCTTTCCGTACTGTCGAATGCAGCTTTGAAGTCAACGAAAAGATGGTGTGTGTCGATTCTCCTTTCATGGGTCTTTTCCAAGATCTGGCGTATTGTAAATATTTGGTCGATGGTAGACTTTCCAGGTCTGAAGCCACACTGATAAGGTCCAATCAGTTGGCTGACGGTGGGCTTCAGCCTTTCACACAATACGCTCGCTAGAACCTTATAGGCGATATTTAGAAGACTAATCCTGCGGTAATTGGCACAGATTGTAGGATCGCTCTCCTTATGGATTGGGCAAAGCACACTTAAATTCCAATCGGCAGGCATGCTTTCATCCGACCATATTTTGCATAAAAACTGATGCATGCACCTTACCAGCTCCTCGCCGTCATGTTTAAATAGCTCAGCCGGCAGTCCGTTGGCGCCCGCTATTCTCACCTCGTCATGGTCAGTTAACGGATTGTCAATTCCGTCGTCAACGATTGGGGTATCGGGATCTTCACATTCTCGGTGACATGCGCAGCTGTCACTGTGTAACAGGTTCGAGAAGTGTTTCCTCCATAATTTAAGCATGCTTGGTACGTCAGTCACCCGATCGCCGTCTTTGTTCTTACAGGAAAACGCCCCGGTCTTTCGGGCATTATTCCTGTTGGCCAGCATCTCATGCTCTTCGCATTCACGTATTCCGTCCTCTCGTTTTTTCTTTCGGATAATACGTCTCTCTTCCTTTTTTAGCTCTCTGTAGCGATCCCACATGGCTCGCGTTGCGCCCGATCGCAGCGTGGCTCTATAGGCGGCATCCTTTCTTTCAGCGGCAGCATGACATTTCTCGTCGTACCAACTGTTTTTTCGGGCTCGCCGAAATTCGATTTCTTCTTACACTGCATTGTTATAAAAAATCTTAGTTCAGTATTTTGCGTTGCTAACTACTTTCCTTCGGTAGAAATTCCGACTATATGCCATTGCTATTATTTCGCACAGAGTGTATATGCATTCCAAATTAACTCTACTCATAGCATTCTAAATAATTTTGACGTTGAGTAGCTGGAGCGCTGTGGCTCAATTCAACTTTTACTGTTCGGCTGGAGTGTGCCAATGATCTCATCATTCGGCGCGTTTGTATGTACATACGTATGTGTGTATGCATAATTTTTTTTTTGTGCTGCCGGCGAGCGGTTGCTGCTGAAAAAGAAAATATACTAAACAGCAGACAATTATTTGTTTATTAAAGTGAATTGTGTATAAAGTTGGAGTGCGTTAAGCTTATTTGGCGCCTACATACACACTGCAAGAAATATTTTTAGAAAAATGATTTGTAATGCATGTGCTTATACATATGTTTGTATATATGTGTGTACATAGATACACTACGCGACTGCAATGCAAATTCTATTGTGCATAAATTAAAATCGAGTCGCGCATATTTTCTAGTTCAAGTACGAGATGTTTTTTGTTGCAAGTAATTTTAGTGGCTGAACTGACTACGCTAAGGGGTTAGGAGTGGTCAGATGGATGGAAAAATAATCTTTTTTATCATAAGTATCTTTCAACTGCTTTTTAATTAATAAAAATGAAAAGCTATAACGGGCAACGGTGTTATAATAAACTAGCAAACCCGGCCCCCTTCGCTGGGCACACTAAAATAGAATAGATATGGTTTAGAACAGAAAATATATGGTTTTCATATTATTTATTTCTTTATTCTTTATTCAAGCGCTTTGGCATAAACAATATTTTTTGTTTTTCTATTTGTTTTTGAGTAAATATAAAATATAAATTGAAAATCAGGAAAAAAGAAGATTGTTTTTAAATTTCAAATCGACGCATATGAATAAACAATTGTCTTTTTTCCTGATCATCCATGAATTTTTCGTTTCAATTTATATGTTTTATTAAGCATTGGACCTTTTTTAACCATTATCCATTTATATTTTCAAAAAAAAAAAACGAAAAAAATTGTTTTTTCCACGAACACATAATTTCGTTCGGATTTCACATTAAATTCTCAAATTTCGTAAGAAATTATTCACTGTTCTAAAATCCACTCCAAAAAAATTCACAAACAATTTTTACATGTTGCACTTACGTTTTTTCCTTATGGCATCCAAATCAGAAAGAAATATTGACACATTGTAACTCACACTGTCAATTTGACAGTTCAGTGTCCCAAGCGTTAAAAAAGTAAGCGACATTATGGCTGGCTCAAAAGAACGCTGTACCCGTTGCCACTGCTCCGAATTACAACCAAACTTTACGAAACCCATTTTCAATACTTACTTAACAATGTGCATAAGTTTGGTTTAATTCGGTGCAAAGACACGGCGGGTCCACGTTTTGGCTTATATTTCGAGACCCTAGTCATCAATAAGTATGAAAATTACCCCGTATTAAAGCACTTATCAACAGCTTTCATTTGATATCCATATTGTACAAACACATTCTAGGGTCCACGTTTTGGTCTCTATCTCGAGACCCTAGTCACGGAGCGGATGGAAATACTCTGAACTAAAGCATTCACCAACAGCTTCCATTTGATACCCATATTGTACATACACATCCGAAGGTTACCCGGGTCCACGTTTTGACCTATATCTCGAGACCCTATCTACCAATAGGTATCCAAACTATACGGAAAGCATCTTCAATAGCTCCTTAACAATGTGTGTAAGTTTGGTTTAATTCGGTGCAAAGACACGGCGGGTCCACGTTTTGGCATATATTTCCAGACCCTAGTCATCAATAGGTATGAAAATTACCCCGTATTAAAGCACTTATCAACAGCTTTCATTTGATACCCATATTGTACATACACAACCAAAGGTTACCCGGGTCCACGTTTTGACCTATATCTCGAGACCCCAGTCACGGAGCGGCATGAAAAATACTCTGTACTAAAGCATTCACCAACAGCTTCCATTTGATACCCATATTGTACATACACATCCGAAGGTTACCCGGGTCCACGTTTTGACCTATATCTCGAGCCCTATCCACCAATAGGTACCCTAACTATACGGAAACCATCTTCAATACCTTCTTAACAATGTGTGTAAGTTTGGTTTAATTCGGTGCAGACACGGCCGGTTAGCGAACACACACAAAAAGTTGACTTTATTTTATATATAAGATTTTTTTCAGTTTGTGTCCGAAAAATCCAAATATCTTACGGAACTCTATTTTTTTTCAAAATAAAATGTAATCCATGTTACTCGTGGATAATGTAGTTTTCGAATGGTGAAAGAATTTTTAAAATCGGTCCAGTAGTTTTTGAGCCTATTCGTTACAAACAAACAAACAAACAAACAAACAAACAAAGTTTTCCTCTTTATAATATTAGTATAGATAATAATAACAATTTTTTTGAGCATGCAGGCTGACCGCCACTCTCTCGCCCGACTCGATGGTCTAGAAATTTCAAAAAATCGATTTTTTGTTTTTCCGATATTTCGAAAGTAGAGTATCTTAAGAATATACTGTGAATTTCTCATGCGGAAATTCACAATATTATAGCTTCTAGGTTAGGTTGACTTGGTTGGCTGAAAGCCATCACGTGGACCTATTGGTCCTTAGTGATACCAGATGCAGCTTGACTCTTACGTTTTCTTGTATCATAGTAGGCTTTTTGTAATAAATAGAATTTTGATAAAATTTGCGCGGGTATATAAAGTTAGGACCGGCCCGAATTTAGCACTCCCTTACTTGTATTGTTTTTACATTCGATTTCTTTCGTTCTTTACCACATGGCATTTTATGTGGCCGATAATATTTGTCTTGGCTAGTTTCGCCGATTTACGCTAAAAGTTGTTGCTTGTTTTACTGTTACTTGCGTACATATCTAGAACATTTTAGTTTATATGCCAACTACTCACTTCACCCAAATATCAGCTACTTGGGCACATGTTGAGCAGATGCTAATGTTTATATGAAAAAAAAAGATTTATTAGTAGCAATAATTCTAAAATACACTGACGAAAAAATTAGAGGGCGAGTTACGCTAAATTCTCTTCTCGCCTATAAGTACATAGCGACCTGGGCTTTTTGTTTATATATTTTATAAATTTATATTTAATTTGTCGTGCAGATCGTTGTTACTCTCTTCTTTTTTAAGAATAAGATTTTCTCTACAAGACAGCTGACTATCATATAATCACTCATATTATCATCATCACTATCCTCATTAAACTACACATTTTCGTTCTAGCCGTGGGAAAGTTCTGATAGTTTCCCCTTGTCGGTGTGATATTCTATCTCTCTTTTACCAATAGCAATTTCTTATAACCGAAAAACGTATCTACTATGCTCTAAAGGCAAGGCTCTCACAATGTAATAACTGCTGACAACTAAACTCCTCATTGTCGTCATTAAAAACTTCTCAACACTAATAATCATACTTCTCATTTTTGTTATCAAAAAGTTATCAGCGCTGATGGGCCAAACTACTCATTTTCGTTATCAAAAAGTAATGTTGTTGTTGTTGTAACAGCATAAAAATTCCCCATACTTACATACGGGGAATGCTGCTGGAGTGACAGTTCTTGGCCGGATATAAATCCGGGTCGTTTTGGTAACATAGAACCGAATGTCGTGGAAACGATCAAAAACTTATTAAAAAGTAATCAGCACTGATGAGAAAAACTCCTCATTTTCGTTAAAAAGTAATCAGCAGTGATGACAAAAACTCCTCAATCCCTTCGTTATCATAAAATGTTTTATTTAGAAATATATAAAATTAATATCTTTTGTATACATTAGAAATTTCTTACATATAAATTTGGTGTTTCATCTACGGAGATTCGAACTCACGAATTTTCTTCAAATGTTAGCCAAGCATCTACTCATTCGGCTATGGCGACCATAAATAAACACAACAAAATTTCACACTAGCACTTTTTTCAGAGCAGCCACATTATAAGCATAAAAATGAGTTGCCTTGCCACTTATATGAAATTGCTATTGGTGAAAGAGAGATAGAATTCACACCGCCTAGGGGAAAGGAATATCAAATGAAATATTTGATTTCCTCCATTAAAAAATGTTGTATATGCCATTCTGATAATGCGTTGGAATTTTTGTCGAAAGTGCTCATCATTGTCTTATAGGGTTTATTACGTCGTTTCACTGTCACTTGCGCTGTAGCGAAAACTGGAAAAATTATTGTTTGCAAAAAGATCCGTGCAGCACGTTTTTGTATGGCCAAACTTATGCAGTGGCTGCAAAATAGTCTATTTTATATGACATGGTGCCTTTTTTTTAAATAACGTTTTTATTATCAAGTAGAAGCTGCTAAAGTTACGCAATTTTTAAAGGTACTTACAATAGATTATACAAATTTTCGGAAAGGGTTATTTCGTATTTTCCCTGCGGGGTAATTGCATGCCCACACATATGTTTCATACACTCTTATGTATGTATAAGTATATTTGCATACATATACACACGAATATTTCGTTAACCAATTTCAGTTGGTTTGCTTCGCTGCAAATTAATTTAGTCAATTTAAATTGATGAGTAAACAAAGGAGAAAAAAATGCGAATATTTTCTAAATTTTTAATGACTTCGTAGTTTACTTAAAGCGATTGTGAGGTTTGCGTTTTTTGTGCGCTTTGCTTGGTTCTGGTTGCGCATGGCGCATGACTGTAGTTTTAGGAGTGTAAAAAGTTCAAAATTGTCTCGAAGAATTGCGAAGAAAAGAATGGAGTGCTGATGCTGTTTTTTATGTGTAGGAACTAATTTTTAATCGATGCAATCGATTTTTTCGATTTTTAGGCGTCAATCATCAACAAAAGTTTTATTTGTCCTTTTTTCAATATATTTTAAGCATAGAAAGTTTTGGTTTTTATTTGTGTAATTTTATTTTAATTTTTATTTATTTTTTAATTTTATTTTAATTTTAAAAATTAATTTTTACGAACTACTTTTATGAAAAACTTGTTTTTTGGGGATCAGGTGTGAAAAATAAGTACAGTATATACCTATGAAATAAAACCTTTTTTCAATTTCAAACGTTTATTAACAAGAAAAGGGTTACAAATTTAATCTTCAAAATAATAGCCATCGCTAGCGACACATTTTTCCCATCTCTCAGGCAATTTTTGGATGAAGTCATATTATGAATTTGGATAGACGTCTGACCAGATGATATCATCTGGTATATTATAATTGTCACAACACCAATTTTCTCTTTTTTTAATCCGTTTTTTAAGTGGAGCAATGCATTTACTGAAAGAAGCGGCAAGCGGTTATGAACTTTGCTTATAAAAGTATTTTATTACTCTGCAAACGCGCTTAATTTGGGACATTTTTAAATCAGACCAGCCGAGTCTTTATACGTCTCGAACCCAAAAGTACATCCTGAAGTAGACCAAGTATGATGACATTGTAGGCAGGTAGGGGAAATGGTTGAAGTACCAGACTGGCACTCTCCAAGTAGCGCTGTTTTGATATCCCATTATGAGACCTCCATCGAGCAAATACCTGCAGTCATCCAGAGTTGTTGTTGTAACGGAGAAGGTTGATGAGATTTACAAGGTGAAGTCCAAATTAAACAAGACTGGCGTCATAAAAATGATTTTGATGCCGTCATCTTTTTAATGGATTAGTACGTTGGATATTACATCCCTAGCTGACTTTCAGTGAAAGCTTGGTGGCATTCGATTCAGTAGAAGCGAAGTTATTGCGTCTAAAGTGTCAGTATGTTTGTGTCATCGGTACAAAAATGAGTTTCGAACACAGAGTTAATATCAAATTCTGTTTCAAAATCGGTAAAACGATTTGAATTGATGAAAAAAGTTTAAGGCGATAATCTCGTGTCAAAGTTCATGAGGGGTTTACACGTTTCAGAGATGGTTGTGAGGACATACTATAAATGACAATGAACATACGGGCCGCTCAAAATGAATTATAACCGAAAACTCCATCGAAATTGTTAGTAAATTTATCAAAAATTAACCGAAATCATCATTGAAATTCATAGAATCGGAGTTGAATATCTCCAAAACATCGATTTAATGCATTTCAACTGATAATTTGGGTTTACGAAAGGTCTGTGCACCTTTCATTCCGCCTAAGTTAACTGAGGACCAAAAATTGCTCAGAATTCAACTATCGAAAGAACTCATTAAAGAGGCGAGAAAAGACGAGAACTTCCTTTACAACATTGTAACTAGTGGTGAAACCTGGTTTTTTCGACATGACCCTGAAACTAAGCGCCAAAGTGCCAAAAGGAAGGCCTCAAACGAGCCACCACCCAAAAAATCGAGTTTGGAAAAGTGCAATATCAAGTCGATGCTCATTTGTTTTTACGATTCCAAAGGAATTGTTCACAAAAAGTTCGTGCGAACGGGCCACACCGTCCATGCAATTTTCTACCTCTGGCGTTTTGAAGCGTTTGTTGCATCGCTTTCGTCGAATTCGCCTTGAATACCGTGAAGGAGGAAGCTGGCGCTTCATCGATCTACTCCTGTGACTGATTTTTTGACTAGAAATCACATTTGAACCAATAATCCCTCACCGTATTCGCCTAATATGGCTCTCTATGACTCTAAGGAAAATGGTTTGCGCCCGTAAAGGCCATCCAAAAGGCTTGTACCGACATCCTGAAGAACATTCCTGTCAATGACCTGAAATACTCTTTCTAAAAGCTCGAGGCCAGAGGAGACTATTTTGAATAAATAAACTCAAAGTTATCAGAACAAATCTCCTGTCGTTTCTATTTTATCTCAGTCTTGTTTATTTTGGACTTCACCATATAGGTTGAAGTGCCGCCACAGGCTGTCGAAGAGAAGCGCACCCAACATGCCAAATCCCGACATGTACAAAGAAAATGCTCAATAATTGGAAAATGCAGCTTTTTTGCGTGAGTGCCGATCGTTCAATGATCGGTAAGCCCAGCTACAAGTTTGGAAATTGGATGGCTTGGAGTCCCTAGCACTGTCTGCTTCTTGCGTCTATTGTACTGTGGCCATAGGATTTTCGAAATACTACACGAAGAAATGGAACTATATCTGACATGTGCTTTCCATTGAATGAATATTTGTCCATCCACGTCCAAGTTTTAAATAAAGGGTTTTCCAATAACAGGTGTTCTGAATGAGTGGATTGCGCTATTGAGAGATGATTAACGAGTTTTATGATCAGAATTGATCTGGATAACGTTTATTTTCATCTTTTACGGGAAAAGTTTCCGGACTGTGTTATCTCTCGAAGAGGTAATCACAATTGGCCACCGAGATCTTGTGTTTTAACACCTTGTGACTTTTTTCTTTGGGGCCACGTGAAAGAGAAGGTCTACGCCAACAGCCCAGGGTCGATTGAAGACCTCAGAGATGGAATTCGTTGGGCTATCGAGGACATAGGGCAGCCAGTTTGCAATTCGGTTATGGAAAATTTCATGAAAAGGTGGTCGTCGTGGTCATTTGCCTGATGTTATTTTCCACTATTAACGGCATACCGTCCTCTTTATAATGAAATAAACATCCGATCATTTATATTAAAAATTAGCATTTTTCTTTGAATATCAAAATAACTCCTCTGTTTGGAAAACTTTTTATTTAATTTATCTATGAGAAATTCATGTAAATTGTAAATGAGTAAAAAAAGACTAAAAATGGCACTAGGCACTTCAAAAGCACTGAATCTTGAGCACCAAGTTGGCAACTATGCTTCAAAGTTATCACTACCGATAGTAGCGTACACAAACTGTTACTGAATTAACGAAACACATTTCTGGCATGCCTAGAAGTATGCAACACTTTTGCTTGCTAATCTCGTTTATTGGCACTAATCTGTCTGTCGTTTGTTGCCGCCGAATATGTCCACAAATACAAATGCCTGTCTGTATAGGTGTGTTTAGCAGTGCAGAGCACAAAACTTGTAGTGTGCACATACATACATACATGCATACATACACACATGCATGCATACATACACACATACATACATACATAAAAACACGTTTGCAATGCTTATATCAACAGGAGTTCCATGTCGCCTACCTATTCATTCGCATGGGCAATTCGCCCCGCCCCGGTCTGTGGACACTGGAAAAGTCCAGCGATTACGGCAAGTCTTGGACGCCATGGATGCATTTCTCCGACTCCGTACACGATTGCATTACCTATTTCGGCAAAGACTCCTACAAGCCAATCACACGCGATGATGATGTCATCTGTTCAACGGAATTCTCGCGTATCGTGCCTTTGGAGAATGGCGAAATTCCAGTTATGTTGCTGAATGATCGTCCCTCGGCTTCGAACTATTTCAATTCAACGGTGTTGCAGGAGTGGACACGTGCCACAAATGTGCGCATACGCTTGTTGCGTACCAAAAATTTGCTCGGCCATTTGATGTCGGTGGCGCGACAGGATCCCACAGTTACGCGTCGTTACTTCTATTCAATCAAAGATATCTCGATCGGTGGTCGTTGCATGTGTAACGGTCATGCGGACACTTGCGATGTGAAGGATCTGAAGAGTCCAGTACGAATTTTGGCTTGTCGCTGTCAGCATCGCACCTGTGGCATACAATGTAACGAGTGTTGCCCCGGTTTCGAACAGAAGAAATGGCGACAAAATACTAATGCGCGACCCTTCGAATGTGAACGTAAGTTCGAATGGCGACAGAAAATGATAATTAAGAATTATTGATTTATTTTATAATCCCTTTTTTACAGCTTGTAATTGTCATGGCCACACTAACGAATGCGATTACGACGAGGAGGTGGATCACAAAGGTTTGTCGTTGGATATTCATGGGCGCTACGATGGTGGTGGCGTTTGCAAGAACTGCCAACACAATACAGAGGGCATTAACTGCAACAAATGCAAAGGCAAATTCTATCGTCCGTTCGGCAAATCGTGGAACGAGACTGACGTCTGTCAACGTAAGTGTGCATCTTTTCATACACCGTATGAAAATTCCTGTTGTAAGGCAAAAGTAACAAAAACATTTAATTGCAGCTTGCAACTGTGACTATTTCTTTTCGACCGGCCATTGTGAGGAGCAAACGGGACGCTGCGAATGTCGCAAGGCGTTCCAGCCACCGAACTGTGACTCTTGTGCCTATGGCTACTACGGCTATCCCAATTGCCGTGAGTGTGAGTGCAACTTGAACGGTACCGATGGCTATCATTGTGAGGCGATCAATGGAGAATGCCCGTGCAAGATCAATTTCGCTGGCCATTATTGCAAGCAGTGCGCTGAAGGTTTCTATGCTTTCCCCGAATGCAAAGGTGCGTATACGGAATAGAGATTTTTTCTATGCTACGGGTTTTTTAATCAATTTATTTGACAATATATTTTAGCTTGCCAATGCAATAAAATTGGCTCAATCAGCAATGACTGCGATGTGCAAACGGGCCAATGTAAGTGTTTAAGCAGTTTTGGAGGTGAACGTTGCGAGCACTGCAAAGACGGCTACTACAACTATCCCAAGTGCCAATGTAAGTTTGTGCAATTAAGCAAAAATTAATATATGTAAATATGTTTTCCTTTAACTCCTTGTGGAGCATAGGGTGTCAAAAGCCAATCTTAGCCTTTGTTCGATAGCCAAAAGTTGTCAACGAGGGTTGCCGATTCTTTATACGAGGCTGTGAATTTGACGATTCGTTAGTAATTAGGATTCGAATAAGTAGATTGCTAGCCCGCCCATCCTAGCTTGGTGTTAGTTAAGGGAGCCTGGTTTATAAGGTCAAAAAAATCAATTTTTTTTTTTCGTTTTAAGCGATTCCTAATATGTATATTTCAGAATATTCACACAAAGTTACAGAGCCTAATTCTCAATATTTCCGTAGATACAAAGCCAAAGGTAGGCGAGCGTTAGGTAGTTACGCTGTGACTGGACAGCTATACTACAAACTTTATCTTCTTTTCTCGACTTTTCATTTTTTTGATTTCTTTGAATTGGCGTACATGAATGAAAAAAAAGTAATGACCCTTTTGAAATGAGTCATAGCTTGTTCCCTTCAGTATTAAATTCTCTTCTATTTGAACTAACAAAATAGATAAAAAAAAATTTTTCAAGATTTTTATACCAAGTTGAAGTGAAATTTTGGAATTTCTCTCAGTTTTTTGAGTTCATCTAGAATAAAAATCATGATAATTAGAAATCCATTTGAATTTTTTTCAACTTATTTTAACCAGTACAACAATTTTTTATATAATACTTTTTAAATGTTCATTAAAAGATAGAAAAAACTTTTCAGTGCTAAATTAATTTTTTCCTTAAAAAAAAAAATCGCAAAGAGATAAAATTTTTAGACCTCATAAACCAGGCTCCCCCCTTAAAGGTGTAGCTGACAGCTCCAAGCAGGTGTTGCCTGTTTTGGTCCGCGAGTGGTCCCTGCATATCTACCGAGCGTTCCCCTATGCGCCACCTGGGGCCGCGGCCGATGGGAGACACGCAACTCCACACGGCAATAGCGTCTTGGTAATTTATTTATATATTTGGAAGGTAAAGCTAATTTTATTTTTTGCACACTCCTTGCATAGTAGTTGACTGCTGCTTGGGGTGATGCCGTTTTTTACGCTTTAAGAAAGACTTGTTTTCACTCATTCCAATCAGGGAAAGCTGAAATTTCGCTATTAATTTCCTTAGATAGTTTTTTCACATGCGATATGGCATATGGCATACTTTTAATCTCAAGACTTTGTTTTGAAACCTTTGTATTTGCAAGGTATTGCTGATGCTTGAGCGACGCCATAGTAGGATTCCATACGTATCATATAGGGTGGGCCATGTAAAATTAGCTTTTTGAATCGCCTATAAAAAAAATTAATAAATATTTTCTCAAACTTTTTTTTGGTTCGGTCTGAACCATTCGGTTCGGTTGAAGATTGAACATTGTTATTTATGAATGAAAAATAATATCGTTCAAATGACTGCCTCGACTGGCTTTACAGTAGGCCATTCGATCAACCCAATTTTAAGCACATTTTCGATTGTTTGGGCTCCAATTTCATTAATGGCAACTTTGATTTCGTGTTTTAAAGCATCAATCGTCTCTGGATGGTTCGCATAGCATTTGTCCTCTCCCTACAAAAAATAGTCCAACGGGCTTAAATCACAGCTCCGGCCAATTGATATCGAAATTTCGGCTGACTATCCGGTTTTCAAAACCGGTAGCCAAAAGATCGAGTGTAACTTTTGCAGTGTGACAAGTTGCACCGTCCTGTTGAAACCAAATGTCGTCCTCTTCAATTTTTGGAAACAGCTCGCTGAGCATGTCACAGTAACGCTCGCCATTTACAGTAATCGCGGCTCCTCCACCATGCCGCCAGACCAAAAACCGCACCAAACAGTGACTCGTTGTGGATGCATTTGCTTCTCTACAGTAACATGTGGATTTTTTGAGCCCCAAATCTGACAATTTTGCTTGTTGACGTAGCCACCGATGTGAAAATCAGAAAAGAAGAAGAAGACTCACCACTTTGGAAATAGGTTTTCAATATTTCCCAATTTTGTTCAAGCGTATAGCGTCCCATTTCGTAAATGTCAAACCTTTAAGTAAATTATGAACATATTTGACATGTCATTTATGTTACCATTCTCAAAACAATAGGTGGTTCAAAAAGCAAACGCCCACCCTGCACATATTGGTTTTGAGCATCTGGTTATTATTAACACGAGGGTGTTTAATAAGTACCCGTGTTAGAAAGATACACTTCTCCCAATGCTCCGGCCATTTTTTAATCCCTTCGAAAATTAGGATTTGTCAAACTCTCCAAAATACGCCTCTGTCTCGGCGATGATTTCCTTGTTTGAATTAAATTTTTTTTCCGCGAGCCATTTCTTCATGCTAGGGAACAAAAAAAAGGTTGCAGGGAGCCAGATCAGATGAAATAGGGGGGTACGGCAGCAATTCGTAACGGAATTCATACAATTTGACGGCGACAACTCCGGGTGAAAGTGCTGGTACGTTATCGTGGTGAAACAGCATCTTCTTTTCGCCCAAATGCGACCGTATCTTTTTATTTTTTTTTTGTAAAGCGGTCCAAGAACTCACTGTAGTATTGTCCTGCGATAGTTCTTCCTTTTTCTGAAAAAAATCCATGAGGATGACGCCGTTCGCATCCCAAAAGATCGTCACCGTGAATCTTCCAGCCGATAGGACTGTCTTCGGCTTCTTTGGAACAGATTCACCGGGCGAAATCCATTGTTTTCATCGTTCTTAGTTTCTGGATCCAGGTTTCATCAACGGTGACAACTCGACGCAAAAGTTCCTTTGGATCTCGCTTAAATTGCTCCAAACACTGCTTCGAAGTTAATAGCCGCATCCGCTTGTTGTCCACCACCCATAGGGCCGACGATTATTTTATCGCCAACTTATCATGTTTTATCAACTTAAAATTGCCGTTCCGGTCGACACACCACTGGCCCCTGTTATTTCGCGCACTTTCGTTTGTCGGTCAGCGAGAATCATGTCGTGGACTTTCTGAATGATTGCCTTAGTAACCACGTCAGCCGGGCGTCCTGGTCGCTGGCCATCAAAAACGGATGTTTGCCCACGTTTAAATTCGTTGAACCAATATCTAACTGTGGTCATTGGTGGCGAAGCATCCCCATAGACAGCGTCTAACTTTGCTTTTATCTCCTCGCATGGCCGTGTCGCCTGCAAACGTGGCTGCGGTGCATTTCTGTTTGATGGGTAAGTTGCTTTGAGTGGGAGTACGAATCGTTGTTTTTGACGTGGCATATTTTGTTGAAGGCAGCGGAGCATTCTTGTTTTCCCTCAAATGCATTTGCAATAACTCGAGTTAATCTATGGATTTGGTCGACGGTTGAATGCTTTGCGCAAAAACCAAATTATTGTGAATTTTTTTTCTTTGTTCAATTACGTGATTGAGATGCTTGCAAGGAATTTTTCTATTCATTTTGGTAGGTACGAGAGATATGGGATGAGCCCACAGATAGCCCATGATTAGAGCTAATAATATGGCTAATTGAGTGAGTGTTTTGTAATTTTTTTTTTGTATAGTAACTTTGTTGTCCATACAGGCACATATCTACATAAGTTGTATTTCTTTATCTACCTAAAAATAACCCGAAAATTATCAAGAAGCCTTTACTAAAGGGTGGTTAAATTTCAAGGGCCGATGTTGAATGTGAACCACACCTAAACGTCAACGACTCCGTTGGACTTCTTTCTTTGGGGTTATTTGAAAGAAAAGGGGTACGTCGATAAGCCAGCAACAATTCAAGAGCTAAGGGTGAGATAATTCGGCACATTAACGGCATAGAACCTCAAGTGTGCCTCAGCGTCATCGAAAATTTCGACCATCGGATGGAGGTGTGCCGCCGAGGCCGCGATATTTTATTCCATGCGTAACTGAGCCACACCAATATTATCATAATAAAGAGAAATAACAATAATTTCCTAAAAAAAGTGTATTTTATTCAAAATCAACACCGGCTCTTGAAACTTAACCACCCTTTACATTAAAGGATACATAATTGGCGTCTCCACCCCTCGTTTGGTGTGGAGCCAAGCTCCTCCTCCAATTTGTGGTATGCATCCTGATTTGGTCTTACAAAATCGAGGAGCCAACAGCTTTATACCGCCTCTGAACGGCAGATTGGTTTTTCTGAGGTGCTTTTTCATGGCAGAAATACACTAGGAAGTTTGCCACTGCCTGCCGGGTGCGACCGGCATCATATATGTAGTGTTTCACGCCTAGAGTGCCCGCGTTTATAAGCTGTGCGCAAATCCATTGCTGATTATTTAGTCAGTGATGCGAAATCATCATCATCTTTGTGTCCTCGGCGATTTTAATTTATGTCGGTTGAGTTGATCTGCACTTAAAAACTCGGCTGCTTTTACGGCTTCTAATGCATTGTAAGTTCTTCAGTCGAAATTGAGATCGTTGCTGGTTTTGGCTTTTTAAGCATTGATTTATTACAAACTAATGGTTGCAATTAATGGTCCAAATAATGGAGGATCCTAGAGTTTTATTCCATTTTCGGTTGAAGGTCACACGGAAGTGTATCAACGCCTGCTAAGAGGTGGCACTTTTTAGAAAATACTTTTTTCTTTTTATCATTTAATGTATCCTGTCCGCAGTGTGAGATGACAATTGGTATGCCAACTATTCCGCTGCTTGTCCATAACCTCTTATCAACCGCCTATTTATGCTCACTTCCGCTTCATTTATACTTCCATTGCCAGTGATTTCCATTTCTACTCCACCTCAGAACAGAAAAATAAATAAACTAATTTTCCTAGTTTTAGTTACTGCCGGTTCTTGTCAATTTCCATGTCTAATAACTTGCGCTTCTTGACAATGTTCGCCTCAAATCAGGCTCTGTTTTAGCCACTTCTGACTCTTATCGTCTCTTTTTCTGGTCAATTCCGCGTTATCAACTTCCACTTCTAATAATTTCCGTTTCTTGACAATATGCGCCTCAAATCAGCCTTATCTCCACTGACGTTCTTCTTATTTTGTCCATTTCCGTTTGCGGTACTTTTCGTCTCTAGTCCGTCTCGGGCTGTAATTTTCTCTGTTATACTCACTGCCGGTTTTTGTCAATTCCCATTTCTAATATGACCATATCCGCCTCGCATCATCCGCGTCCTCGTTGACTTTCATCTCATTTCCTTTTCCGGTGATTTCCGTCTCTAGTCCGTCTCAGCCTCTAATCCGCCGAGGTCGACTTTTATACTATATTACTAAAACATTTTTCGCACAACCTCCAATTCATTTCATAATTATCAACTTCTCTCTCATCAACTACCACAGATTGCGATTGCGACATTCAAGGCACCGAATCGGAAATCTGTAACAAGGAGTCAGGCCAATGTATTTGTCGCGAAGGTTTTGGTGGACCACGTTGTGACATGTGTCTCCCCGGTTACTATGACTACCCCGAGTGCAAGCCATGTAACTGTTCAACACAAGGCAGCACGGCTATCACCTGCGACAACACTGGCAAGTGCAACTGTTTACTCAACTTCGCTGGCAAACAATGCACACTTTGCAGCGCTGGCTACTACAGCTATCCGGAATGCTTGCGTGAGTATTTTTAATGATCGGCTCGTGTTGCTATAAGTTTTAAAATCCATTCGTTTATTACAATTTCAGCCTGCAACTGCGACGTGCACGGCTCTGAAGGTGTGACTTGTAATGCGGACGGACAATGTTCTTGTTTCCCCAATTTCGGCGGAAAACTTTGTGACTCCTGTAAAGAAGGTTTTTATAATTTCCCCAGCTGTGAGGATTGCAACTGTGATCCGGCTGGTGTTATTGACAAGTTTGCTGGCTGTGGTTCAGTGCCGGTTGGTGAATTGTGCCAGTGTAAGGAGCGTGTGACTGGGCGCATTTGTAATGAGTGCAAACCACTGTACTGGAATTTAAATACCAGCAATCCGGACGGCTGTGAAGTTTGTGACTGTTGGACTGATGGTACTATTGCCGCATTGGACACTTGCCTATCTAAGTCGGGACAATGTACATGCAAACCGCACACCCAAGGACGTACCTGTAAGGAGTGTAAAGATGGTACCTATGATCTGGATGGCTCATCATTGTTTGGCTGCAAGGACTGCAGTTGTGATGTAGGCGGTTCGGAGCATAACGAGTGCGACAAGTTAACCGGTCAGTGTAGATGCCATCCTCGTGTGACTGGACGTGGTTGCACACAACCGCTTACCACGCATTACTTCCCTACACTACACCAATTCCAATATGAATACGAGGAAGGCGCACAGCCATCGGGTGCACAAGTGCGCTATCAATACGATGAGAATGTCTTCCCCGGATTCAGTAGCAAAGGCTATGCGGTCTTCAATGATATACAGAATGAAGTGCGTAATGAGTTTATGGTGAAGAAATCTTCAGTGTATCGCATCGTAATAAGATATGTGAATCAAAATCCGTTCAATGTGACTGCGAGCATACTAATCCAGTCGGAAAATCCACTAGAGGTTGATCAAAAGTGAGCGCATAAATGCAGGAATACTAAGTAGTTTAAAGTGTGTAACTCTATAATTTTTTTTGTCTAGCGTCAAAGTGTTGTTGCGCCCAACCAGCTCACCACAATTCGTTACTGTCTCTGGTGTTAAAGGCAATAAGCCATCACCCATCGTGTTGGATCCAGGCTCCCGTTATACCTTTACAACTAAAGCAAGCAAGAATGTGATGCTAGATTATTTCGTGCTGTTGCCAGCGGCTTACTATGAAGCCTCGGTCTTGACACGCAAGATCACAAACCCTTGCGAATTGGGCAATATGGAGCTTTGTCGTCATTACAAATATGCCTCCGTGGAAGAGTAGGTTTTGCATTTCTGCATAGTTTCATAATTAATATATGCATATTACGAATTTCCATCTAGTTTCCAACCGTCCACCACCCCATTCATTGTCGGCGCCAACGGCAAACCCACCAATCCCACCGAAGTGTATGACGATCCCGAGCATTTAGCGATTATTGGCCATGTGGGTGATATTCCAGTTATCAGCGATACTCAGCGCGATCTTAACTATATTGTCGATGTGCCGCATAGTGGACGTTATATTTTTGTAATTGACTATGTGAGTGTACGCGAATTGGCAGAACCATATTTTGTGAAGCTACGTTTGGGCAATAATGAAGATGATTACGGTACTACCACTTTATACCCTTGTCTATATTCAATGGCCTGCCGCACGCCTATCATCGACGAAAACAGTCGCGAGAAGCCATTTTACATCTCCAAAGATGATCTTAAACCGGTTATTGTTAGCGTAAGTTGTGGCGATACTGAGTTTTCATGAAGAAAAGTACGCAAATATTTTTTGTTGTTATCCTTTAGACCGACTATGAGGATTTTGGACGTGTTGCGATCATCTCAGTGACGGCTATACCAGTTGAGAAGTGGTCCATCGACTATATCGAACCAAGTCCTGTTTGCGTAACCCATAATAATCAATGTGCCGCACCCAAATTCCGCTCCGTACCCGATTCGAAGAAAATCGAGTTTGAAACTGATCATGAAGACCGCATTGACGACAATAAGCCCCCGTACGCGGCACTGGACGAGCGTGTAAAACTAGTATTTTTGGACAATAAAGAAGCCACAAGCACAATTGTTATTGAGTAAGTTCAATTTTATTGTATATCCATTCGAAGGGCCCTTAAATATATCCATTGACGCATCACTTGCAGCTCGAAAGTGAGTGAGCCGGGCCGATATGTCATTTTAGTGAAATACTATCAGCCACATCATCCAAAATACAACGTGCTCTATACGCTGACCACCGCCAAAAATCAATACAGTGGCAAATTTGATATTAGCCATTGCCCATCTAGTTCCGGCTGTCGTGGTGTTATTCAACCTGCTGGAGAGGACTGGTGGTTCGATATTGAAGATGATTTCAAATTTACGTTGACGGTAAATTCTTTATTGGAATGCGTGTAAATTCATGCACGTAAATTCATTGTTTTCGTTTTCTTCTTCGTTTAGAATACACGTCCACAAGGAGTCTGGCTAGATTACTTAGTTATCGTCCCAATAAATCAGTACAATGACGATCTGCTCGTGGAAGAATTGTTCGATCAGACGAAAGAGTTCATCAAGGAGTGTGGCCAGGATCACTTCCATATCACACACAATGCTACCGAGTTCTGTAAGAAGTCTGTCTTTTCGCTGACATCCGAACACAATATTGGCGCTTTGCCTTGTAATTGCGACTACGAGGGTTCCATCAGCTTCGAGTGCCATCCATTTGGTGGCCAATGCCAATGCAAGCCAAATGTTATCGGTCGTCAATGTAATGCTTGTCGCACTGGCTTCTATGGCTTCCCCGAATGTAAACCCTGTGATTGCCCCAGTACAGCCATGTGCGAACCAAATACAGGTGAATGCGTGTGCCCGCCGAATGTGATGGGTGAGCTGTGTGAGAAGTGTATGCCCAATACGTATGGTTTCCACCAGATAATCGGCTGTGAGGATTGCAATTGCAACTATTTGGGTATTGCCAATGGCAACCAGCAGTGTGACATGTTCAATGGTTCGTGCGAGTGCCGTCAAAATATAGAGGGCCGTGCCTGTGATATGTGTTCCAATGGCTTCTTCGATTTTCCGCGTTGTGAGCGTTGTAGCTGTAATGTGGCTGGCACACTGCCGGAAATTTGTGAGAAGATCGATGGTAGTTGTTTCTGCAAAAGCAATGTTGTGGGCCGTGATTGTGAGCAGTGTCAAGAGGGCACATACAATCTGCAAGAGAGTAATCCGGATGGTTGTACATCGTGTTTCTGTTTTGGTAAAACAACACGTTGTGAGAGCGCCTACCTACGCGTTTACAATGTTAGCTTGCTGAAGAAGATAACGCTGAACTCTGCGCAATTCAATGAAAAATCCATTGATTTTCAAATTTGGGATATACCACAAGAAGAACTGATGGCGAATGAGACGACGTTAAAAGCAGACTTTTCCTTCCACGAAGTGAACGATGAAGAGGCGGAGGATGTGGTTTATTTCGGTGTGTTAGATTATCTGCTCAACCAGAACAGTCATATATCCGCTTATGGTGGCGAACTCGTGTACTCCTTATACTACACCACAGGTCTGTCTGGCAAGCCATTGTTAGCGCCCGATGTAATTTTGTTGAGCAAGGATCATTTATTGGTGCACCAGAGCTACGAACAGCCTTCGAGCAATCAAGCATTCCACAATCGCGTTCAAATGGTTGAGTCCAACTTCCAAACACAAGATGGCAAACTAGTTACACGCGCTGAGTTTATGATGGCTTTGCGTGATCTGAAGATGATCTTTATACGCGCCAATTACTGGGAGCAAACGTTTATTTCGTATTTGTCTGACGCATATTTAACTCTTGCCGACGAAGATGAAGACAACTTTGCCGACTACCAATTCTTAGCGGTGGAACGCTGCCACTGCCCACCTGGATATACAGGGTTGTCTTGCGAAGATTGCGCACCAGGCTATTATCGGGATTCTAACGGTCCGTATGGTGGTTATTGCATACCGTGCGAGTGCAATGGCCATGCGCAAACTTGTGACTGTATGACAGGTATTTGCAAAGATTGCCAACACGCGACGACCGGTGATCATTGCGAACTCTGCCAGGAGGGCTACTATGGCAATGCTACCTACGGCTCACCACACGATTGCATGATTTGCGCTTGTCCACTACCCTATGAAACCAACAACTTTGCAACCAGTTGTGAGATTTCCGAGTCCGGAGATGAAATCCACTGTGAATGTAAGCCGGGTTACACGGGTCCGCGTTGTGAGGCTTGTGCTAACGGTTTCTATGGACAACCGGAGAAGGCTGGTGATTACTGCAAGCCGTGCGAATGCTCAGGCAATATTAATCCAGCAGAACCGGGCTCATGCGACACCATTACCGGCGAATGCTTGCTTTGTTTGAATAACACTTTTGGTGTGGCCTGTAACCTGTGCAAGCCAGGCTTCTATGGCGATGCAGTGAATTTGAAGAACTGCCAGAGTTGCGATTGCGAGGAGTTGGGCACACTTGAGTGCGATCCATATGAGGGTAAATGCCACTGCCACGATAATGTGATTGGCGATCGTTGTGATCGCTGTGAGCCCGATCACTATGGATACGATTCCGGTTTGGGTTGTCGCGCGTGTGATTGTGGTGTGGCTTCTAATTCAACGCAATGCGACGAGCATACCGGGAAATGTGCTTGCAAACCGGGCGTTACGGGACGTCAGTGCGACCGTTGTGCAGTGGATCATTGGAATTATACGAATGAAGGCTGCCAGCCATGCCGTTGCAATCAAGGATACTCACGTGGATTTGGCTGCAATGCGTTTACTGGTCAATGTGAATGTTTGCCTGGTGCCATTGGTGATCGTTGCGATGCCTGCCCACATCGTTGGGTGTTGGTTAAGGATGAAGGCTGCTACCAATGTGACTCATGCCACGATGCTCTGTTGGATGTGACCGATAGTATGCGCTATCAAATCGATCCAGTTATGCACGAGTTCCAATCGGTGGCCTTGGCATTCTTCACAAGTCAGAAGTTGAACTACTACAATGAAATTGCCGACAAAATCGCACCTGATGTGGCAAATCTTGACCCGAAACGTATTAACTTGGATCCATCGCGCGCTTTGGTAGCTGAGTTGGAATCAGAGGCAAAGATGTATGGCAAACAGGTTAACTTTAGTATGAGCAATGCATTGGACAGCCGTCAAACGGCGAGTGAATTGATAGTGAATGTAACCGATTTACGTGAGAAATCCAAATTGAGTGCTATGGAAGCACGTGATGCCATCAATTCGGTAGATGCGCTCTCCAAAAACTTAGAAATGGCGGCAAGCACGAAGATCGATGCTGCATTGGATGAAGCACAACGCATTCTGCAGAATCTGAATGATACCAAAATCGATTTAACATCCAATCAGAAGGTGCTGAACAAATCTCGGGATCTCTTAACCGAGGTGGACATACTTATTTCTCCTGTTAAGAATCAAAATGAAACTTTGATTTTGCTGAAGGATGATATCGGTGATCTAAGCGATAAACTCGAAGATCTCTACTATTGGAGTGGCAATGCAACAGACAGAGCCATCGATGTGGAACATCTCAATGGTCTGAATAAAGCAGCCTTTGATAATTCAAAATTTGATACAGTTTCTGATCAACAAAAAGAAGCAGATAAACATATTGAAGAAGCCGGGAAGTTCCTCATCAATGGGGACTTGGCTTTGTATGATATCGACAAGAGAATTAGTCAGCTAACGAGAGTACTCTCCGATCTGAAGGATATTAACAAGAATGTTGACGATGATTTGCCGGAAATGGAAAAGGAGAATAGCGAAGTGAGCGAGTTAGTTGTACAGGCCATAAGACGTGCCGATGAATTAAGTACGAGTGCACATGGTCTCACGGAGCAATACGCCGACATGACCGCCAATGCCGAGCCAGCTATAAAGGCGGCTACAGCTTATAGTGGAATAGTAGATGCAGTCTCTTCAGCGCAACAGTTCACCAAAGAAGCCAAATTCGCTGCTGGCAATGCGACAGATATCACAGATGGCATTGAAGACCGCGCCGGACGCGCTGACAAGGACTCTGGTGAGTTGCTGCAAAAAGCACGTGGTGCCTTAAATAAGGTACAGAGCGAGCTGGAGCCACGTTTGAACGTTTCCGCTACTAAAGTCGATGATATATCCAACTTAAATAAGAATACCGAGAAGCGTTTGGAAGAGATCAATATTGCCTTGCAACAATTACCAGTGGACATGCAACGCGATCTGTGGAATAACGCCAACCAGAATGCCAGCGAAGCCTTGAAAATCATTGACGGTGTGTTAGCGGTGCTAAGGCCTGTGGGCGCACAAACGGAGAAAGAATTGGAGAAGGCTCGCAACATTTCGAAGGATATCGATGTAACCACTAAAGACATCTCACAAACTAGATCGCAATTGGACACTGTGGAAGACACAATACCGCAGCTGAACGAGTTGGTCCAAACTATCGAGCAGGAGCAAGCAAACATCGAAGAGATTGGCCAATTACTGGGTGAAGATATTGAGAATTTGAAACGCCAAATCGAAACTGCGCGGCAAATTGCTAACGACATTAAAGTAGGTGTACGTTTCTCTCCGGGCACCGTTTTGGAATTAAAGACACCAGAGACCACACCATTATTAGCCACCAAAACAAAGGCATCGGCTTTCTTCAAAACCGAGAAACCCAACGGTTTCTTAATGTACCTGGGCAATCATAACCGAACCGCCGCGGCTGGTGCGACGCCTGCTAATAAAGAAAACGAAGACTTCATGGCATTGGAGATCGTGAACGGCTATCCAATTCTGACGATCGATGTAGGAAACGGTCCTGAACGCATTACAAATGAAAAATACGTGGCAGATGGCAACTGGTACCAAGCAGTTGTAGATCGTACGGGTTCCAACGCAAAACTTATCATTCGCGAAGAGCTGGAGAATGGCACAGTTGCAGAACATGTCAATGAACAGCCATTGCTGGGCGCCAACAATGTTTTCAATGTCGACCGAAATAGCCGGTTATTCGTTGGTGGTCTGCCACCACCAGCCGACTTCACGCCTCCTCATGATATCCAAAGTAATGCTTTTGAAGGTGAAATTGAAGATCTTAGAATAGGTGATGAGCACGCAGGCTTATGGAACTTCGTATTTGGTTTGGAGAATAACCAAGGTGCGCAGCCGCGTGATAAGTTGCTAACAGAAGAAATACCACCAACTGGATATCGTTTTAATGGCAATGGCTATGTGGCACTAAAGGCCTCACCATACAACTTGAAGGCGCGCTCCAGCATACAGTTTAGCTTTAAGGCATCTAAAGATTCTAAGGATGGTCTAATGTTCTACTACGGACGCAATGATCACTTCATGTCTGTTGAGTTGGTAAATGGCGGTGTATTCTTCCGCTACAAACTGGGCGAGCATATGGTCTCAGCTGGTAGTGAGGACCGTTATAATGACGACAAATGGCATCGTGTGGTGGCCGAACGAGATGGAAGGCGTGGCCAATTAAAGGTTGACGATGTGCTGATCTCTCAGGAGGAAGCACCAGCAGATGCTAGCGAATACATGCCTATGCCCAAACGTATATTCTTTGGTGGTTTCCCCGGTAAACGCAATCATTCGGCGGTTGTGGAGCACAATTTCGATGGCTGTATTGATGAGGTGTCGATTTCGGGTACAAAAGTGGATTTGGGCAACAATGTGCATGCGCATGGCGTCAAGCCAGGCTGCCCGAAGAAATTCTCAACTGTTTTAGCATATCCGCCAAACGAATATGGCTTCTTGCGCAAGGCCAACGTGTCATCCAACAATCAGCTGAATGTGAATCTCAAGTTCAAGACACGTCAACGCGACGGTGTGCTCTTCTATGGCGCCAATCACGATCAAAGTGCGAATATTGGCTTGACCTTGAACGATGGCTACTTAATACTGCGTAGCATGGGCGCTGAGGTGGTATCCGATATGAAGAAACTAAATGATGGCGAAGAACACGTGGTCACGGTGCAGCACGACGGCAGTCAATTACGCTTGTCCATAGACGACCACGAAGATAAGCGGTAAGTGAAGCAGAGTTCATCAGTGAAGACTGAAGACTGAGGACTAAGTTTCGTATATTCTTTTTACTATAGTTTACCCTATGCGCCCGAACCCTTATACATTCAAGCGGGTGATGTATTCTTTGGCGGTTTACCAGACAACTACATACCAGTGCGAAATGCGCTGCCTACCTTGGCGTACTTTGTGGGCTGTATTAGCGATGTGACAATCAATGGGGAGATCGTCAATTTCGCCGACAGCGCTGAAAAGCGCAATGGCAATATTAATAATTGTCCAACAGATATTTTAGGTAGCTATTACAGTAGTTAACAGTTAAAAATTGTTCTATAATTGTCTTTCTTTACATTTCCAATTTAGCTTATGATGCTGCGCTAGTACCGTTGTACTTCCCATTGGGCGCAAATGAACTATTGCCAGAGCCAGAGTATCCAGGCAACTTTGAAGCGCCCCCACAACCACCCTTGGCGCCCTTGGCGCCCACACAGGACCCACGCACAACAACAACATCACGTCCAGTTGAAGTAGTTACGACAAGCAGTACTATTACAACGTCCAAAGCGCCGCCTACTCAGAGTCCACCCGATATTGATACGCGGTTTGGATATGGGGAGAAACAAGAACCAAAACCAAAACCAGAACCGGAACCGGAACCCGAACCCGAACTAGAACCCGAACCTGATCAACTACCGCAGCCCGAGGAGAAGCCACAGCCACCAGTACAAACGGTGTCTGAGCCAATAAGGCCAACACTGCCACAAAATAAACCAGAAGATCCACGTTGCAAACTGCCAACGAATCCAAACTTCGATGTTGATTCCGATGAAGCTGGTTATCGTTTCTATTCAATGCGCGAACAACGCCTCGAAATACCACCGCCAACAAAACTGCGCCGGCAATATGACATAAGCATTAAATTCAACACTGCCTACCCAGTTGGCTTGCTTTTCTACGCAGGCCTTAAACAACAAGCCGATTCTATCGCCATCTATCTTGTGGATGGTAAATTGCATCATAAACTGAAAATAGGACTGGAAGAAGTGGAGGTCGCCAGCAAAGAGGAGGTGAACGACGGTGAATGGCACACCGTTAAAATCACACGCAAACACCACACAGTGAGCCTTTTCATTGACCAACTCGAAGTAGACTCAGCCACTGAAAATGTGGATGATAACTATGAGTTCAACGTGCGCAACATGACACTCTTCATTGGTGGCGTGCCAAAGCTTTGGGAGGAAGAAGTCTACCGCAGCATCAAGTATGTGAGCGATGAACATCCCTTCTACAATGGGTGTCTAAAGGAGTTGCTGTTGAATGATGTGCAATTAAAGAAGGAGCCAGAGGAATACCACACAGTGCCGTGTTCAACAGAAATAGAACAAGGTTTGTTCTTTAGCAAACCCGTAGGCTTTGTGAAGCTCTTCGACCGCTTCGCTGTGGGCACTGACTTCAACATCAATTTCGACTTCCGTCCACGCGAACCGGACGGTCTGCTCTTCTCAGTGCATGGCAAAAATGCCTACATGATATTGGAGCTGATCGACAACAGTCTAGTTATGACTGTGAAATCAGATTCTAGAAATATCGTCACAACCAATTATACATTGCCCGATAACGGTAGTTACTGTGACGGAAAATGGCGTAATGTGCAGGCGGTGAAGTCGAAATTCGTCATCACGATTTCAGTGGATTACATAAGCACACATCCGGGTGTTGGCACAGATGGTTCGACGCTAACCAAAACCAATCGTCCGCTCTTCTTGGGCGGTCATCAGGCCTTCAATAAGGCGCCGGGATTGAAGACAAAGAAGACCTTCAAGGGTTGTATACGCAACGTACAGGTGAATAAGAAGGCTGTGCGTATTACGCCGAAGATGATCCATGGCGATATTTGGCAAGGCGCCTGTCCATTAAATTAGTTGGACGATAATGAATGAGAATTATAATAATTAAACGAACAAAAATGATGACGATCGCGTGCTGCTGCTGCAGTGCCACGAGCTTTTGCGATAATTTTGAGAGCTTGCGATGAAAAGCAAATGCATCTGTATGTGTGTGTGTATTGGTTGCAGCAGCATCTTCCAATTGGTTATAACGATTTCTATTTCAACTATTTGTGTTTTTTTTATAACTTTGCTTTGACATAATCCGTTAATTGCAGCCCAATATAGGGCCTTTTGTGTATTTAACTACTGTACCGCTATCACTCATAAATACTTTTATATTCTTCTAATATCTTTAAACATATCTATACACTTTGCTTTGCCTTTTTTTAAATAAAATCCGATAAATTTTTTTTAATAAAGTTTCTATGTATGCAGAATATACAATATTTATTATATTTTTTTCATTTTCATATCTATAGAGAACAAGAAAAAATTACAAACTTTTTGGACTATACTTTTTTCTGCAACAGAGCGGCAAATGCTGCATCATTTTGCATCCGAATTGTAAAAAGAGCACCCGAAATCGGTTATATTTCACAGTTAGATTTGGTTAGGTTAGGCTGTAGCGGTTGTCCACTATGGAATACACTCAGACTTATAGTCCACTTGTTGTGATGCCACGTGGAGAACTTGTCCTTGTTTCTCATAAAATCAGTGTGAACTTTTCAAAAATTATAGAAGATCCCTGATTTTCATAGTACTGGTACCTTCCAGCTCAAAAAAGAATTGCCTACCTAAAGTAGTGAATCTATAAACCAATGTCGGAACTTCTGCAGTACCATGGTGCTTTGACAATGCACCTAAGGACCTTATTTTGGAAGTGTTGGATTTGGTTTTTCGTACTTTGACTGGCGCACCCCCATAGCTGCGCACCATAACTCCATACTGGCCTTAGTATCTGCTTGTAAATTAACAGCTTGTTTTCTATCGTGAGAGCTGATCTGCTACCCATGAGCCATTGCATGTTTTTGAGTTTGATGTCCAATTCTTGTCTCTTTTTCTTGACATGCTCTTTCCATCGAAGTTTGCAGTCAAGTGTCATACCTAGGTACTTCGCATAGTTTGAGTATGGGACCTGTTGATCATCTATGGCCCTTATTATGAGCAACATTCGATCTTCGACTGTAGTCGAAAGTGCTGATCGAACGAATTTTCATTTGGTATTATGGTGCACATTCGCTCAAGAATAGGACTATGGTGAATTTCGATCGCTCGACGCATTTACAATAGATAATTTTTTATCAGCTGATACAGCAAATCAAAATTAAAGAAAAAGCGGTTGTACTAAAATTCTTTGTTAACAACATTTTTGAAAGTTAAAAAAAGTATTTTTTGTGAAAATGAGTACAACGGAGTTGTGGTTAGACGATTGATGAGGAGCAACATCTCAATGACCGTCGCAATACTTGGCTCCTCGGTATGTAATAAACACCAATAGAAATTCCGTTTTTAATAATTTTTGTCTGCCTTAGGTGATGCTAGATACGCTCTAAAACCATATTTAATGACGGCGTTCAGAAACTGAGGAAGGGTCTCCAAAAAGGACATCCAACAAACAACATGCTAAAGCGAGAAGTATCATTGAGAGAACAATTGGAGTCTTGAAAAACCGATTTAGATGTTTGTTGCAGGCAAGAGCTCTCTCTCTCGTACAACAGTTGTCTGCTTTACAATGTTCAACTTCCGAATGAAGAGTTATCCGATGAGACCCTCAACGATGATGCTGGAGATATTGAAGTGGAGTCAAATAACGGAGAAGCAGAAAACATATGAAATGAATTTCTTAGAATGTTATGGAAAAAACTAAAAAGTATTAAATAAAAACCTTTACGCCATAGTTTCTTTTTTATTTTTGT
Source organism: Anastrepha obliqua (assembly GCF_027943255.1). NCBI lineage: Eukaryota > Metazoa > Arthropoda > Insecta > Diptera > Tephritidae > Anastrepha > Anastrepha obliqua. The sequence goes on from NC_072894.1 coordinate 12,073,148, forward strand.
TATAAATTTTCTTTATTCAAATATTCGTCATTTGTCAGCCCATACCTGCCAAGGGAAAATAAAAATGTATTTCTACAAACAATCCAAAAAAAAAACATTATTAACCTTAATCCATTTTGCTGCCGTTCTAACTGGTGGTCCCTATCAATTCAGCTCCGTTGTAAACTCCTCCCATTTTTTTGCTGCTTGAACTATTGTGCAGGCATGCACCGCTCATAATACTAAATTCACATTCGATTTTCGATCTTCGACAACCATCGAATATCGAAGATCGAATCCAACTCATAATAGGGGCCTATGTATAGTGGTATATGTTGTATTTTAGTGTTTGTGAAGACTACATGTACAGATTTTGTTTGGTTAAGTTTAATTTTCCATGTATTAGTCCACTGGCAGATCTTAGGATCAGACGGTAGGTCATGTGTAAAGATAAGGTACAGCAGAGGCCCAAGAACGCTGCCTTGAGGTACTCCTGCATTTATTTGTCGAAGACTTGAATAAGCACCATCTTGCTTGACTCGAAAATAGCGATCTGATAAGTACGACTCCAAGATTTCGTAGAATTGCTTAGGAAGTAAAGGTTGTCAAAAAAGTCTTGCGGTATTTTTATTGAATTTTCAATTGTTCATAAAATTGGTTATAATAATGCGATTTAAGTCAAATATGCGCCGTTTTGTTCGATTACGAGTTCCCAATGAGATGCCAACTTCATAATGCCCCTCTTATAGAAGCTCGCTTCCCTATTGTCAAAAAACTCGGGGAGCCAATTTTCACAGGACTCTCTTGTGGACAACTTCCGACTACCAAGCTCGTTCGCCATGGACAGAAATAGGTGGTAATCACTTGGTGCGAGATCCGGACTATACGGTGGATACAAAAGAACCTCCCATCCGAGCTCCCGGAGCTTCTGGCGCGTCACCAAAGATGTGTGTGGCCTGGCGTTGTCCTGCTGAAAGACAATTCGGCCTCTGTTGATCAAAGATTGCCTCTTCTGCATGAGTGCTGCATTCAAGCGGTCCAGTTGTTGGCAGTACAGGTCCGAATTGAGCGTTTGGCCATAGGGGAGCAGCTCATAGTGGATGATTCCCTGTCAATTCCACCAAACACACAGAAGAACCTTCCTGGCCGTCAATCTAGGCTTGGCCACCGTCTAGGCAGCTTCACCGCTTTTCGACCACGACCGTTTGCGCTTCACGTTGTCGTAAGTGACCCACTTTTCATCGCCAGTTACCATCCGCTTCAAAAACGGGTCGATTTTGTTGCGATTCAGAAGCATTTCTCATGCATACGGGCAAAAATGTTTTTTGCATCAAGTCGTGTGGCACCCATACATCGAGCTTCTTTTTGAATCCAAGCTTCTTTAAATGGTTTATAACGGTTTGATGACTCATGCCCAGCTCTTGGCCGATGCTACGGCTGCTACTATGCCGGTCTCTTTCGATCAATTCAGCGATTTTATCGCAATTTTCGACGACAGGCCTTCCGGACCGTGGCGCATCTTCGATCACCTCTGCACCAGAACGAAAACGTTGAAACCATCGTTGTGCGGTGGAAATAGAAACTGTATCGGGTCCATAAACTGCACAAATTTTATTGGCAGCATGAGATGCATTTTTGCCTTTATCGTAGTAGTACTGTAAAATATGCCGTATTTTCTCTTTATTTTGCTCCATGTTTGCGACGCTATAACTCACGAACGACTAAAAGCAAACAACAATTAATCAAACACGTGTTAGCACGTGAAAAGAGCTTTCCAAAAAGCTCTAGCGTGAACCGATGCGACGAATACAATTAGAACTACGCGCTTGCAAAGACAAGCTGGCGGAAATACCGCAATACTTTTTTGACAACCTTTATTAATTTTAGTTTAAAAAGCAAACCTGTGTGACAAACTTTATCGAATGCCTTAGCCACATCGAGGAATACGCCAGAACATACTTTTTTATTTTCGAGTGCTTTTTCTATTTCGTGCGTGATCCTGTGTACATGGTCGATTGTAGAATGTTTACTTCGAAAACCAAACTGATGTGTTGGAATTATTTTTTTTCGTTCTATTATTTTATTGAGCCTTTTAATCAACAGCTTTTCAAACAGCTTTAAGATCACTGGTAGGAGTGATATAGGTCTATACGATGAAACTTCGTGTCCAGGTTTGCCTGGGTTTTGGAGCATAATAACCTCCGCAGTTTTCTAGAGAATAGGAACGTAATGAAACTTAAAAGATGCATTCATTATGCTAGTGAGAACTTGGATGCTTTTAGGTGGAAGCTGCTTGAGTATTTCTGCAGTGATTATATCGAAACCAGGGGATTATTTATTTTTTTTTTTTTTTTTGCATTTTAATTTCTCTTTTTAGTTCGGCGCTCGTGACTCGTGAAATTTCTTCAAACTCTTGGAGCACGGATGTAGACAGGCTTTCGGATGTTGCCTCATGAGGTGTAAAAATATCAGCTAGATAATCTGCACATAGTTCTGCTTTCTGGGAATTGTTATTAGCCCATTTTCCTTCTTTTATCTTGAGAGGATGACAGTGCATTTGTCGCCTTTTTAAGAACTTTGTGCATTTCCATAAAGAGTAATCCACACGACGATCGTTGGACAATGAATGCAAGTAACGTGAAAAACCATCATTTTTAAATTTCTTTATTTTCCGACTAAGATCTTTGGTCATTTTGTTTAGCCTCGTTTTATCTATTGGTGCTCGTGTTTGATGCCACTTACTGCAAAGTTCTCTCTTTAGTGAAAAAGATCTCTAATGCCCTTTGGGTATTGAGTAATGACTGCGGTTTTTTTAATAGTTGGAGTACTTTTCCATGCGGCAAGTTGCACGTTGGACGTAAAATGTTGAACTTCACTATCTAATTGTTCCTCATTAACTATATGTGCTGCATTATTTTTGCAATTTTGTAGAATTTTCTTGAAGTAATGCCAATCTGTGAATCGGTTACTCAATTTGTCCATATGTTCTTTAAAAATGATATGCTCGCTGAGTGACAAAAATATTGGTGGATCGGCTCACTTGATGAAAAATTTGCATGTGAAAGTAACAACAAAGTTATCGAGCAAGATTCGCTGCTAGCGAGTACGATTATACCTCATAAAACTCAATACTTTCACAAACAAATGTAGTTTAGCCAGCTCGACTCCAGCGCTGCCAAGAGTAATTGCTACATCTACCAGTTGCTTCATCTATTCGCCACTTGCTAACGCTTGGCGAGAAGAAGAGACCTTATGTTTGAAAATAGCGGGACAATGGCACAGTTGGTGCGTGATCGTCTCTTCCCGTTCCTTATTTAGACAGCTTTTGCAGAAGTCATGTGTTTGTACGTTCATCCCCTGAGCGTGTCTGCCTATTAGGCAGTGTGCCGTTATAACGGAAATCAGCGTGCCAAGGCTATGCTTATTTTGGCTTAACAGGGATGCTTTGCGTTAAGTCTTGAGAGACGGCCACAATTGTCGATTTGCAGGTGCGTTCGTTGCGTCTTATTTCATTTACTGCTCTTACAATTTTCTCAAAAATAAGTGGGTTACTTAGTTATTCTGCAAGGCGAAATCTCTACTGCGAGGTTTGAAAAACTTATAACCCTTTCCAAGGGTAAACAGAGAATGCTCACGGGCACTCTCACAGGGTACTGCAGACTGCGAAGTCATCTGTACAAGATCGGAACTTGGTCTATGGACTCTTCTCATTTCCGCGACCAGGAGACTTGAATGCACCTTCGTCTGGAATGCAGTGCTATAGCGCGGAGAATGTTGAGACATCTTGGCCAACTGCAGCCTGAATAAAGTCACATACGCTCAATCCAACCCAGCTCCATCCTGAGTTTAATAAAGGAACTGGGTCTGGATGAGGTACTGTGATGAGGAGAGTACACAAAATACTATGAGGTCGAAGTTCAAACTTCATAAAGAATTTAGTCTACTTATTCTGTAAAAATGTCCATGTCATTGTTTGTCTTCTGTCAACTTGTTGCCAAGTTTCCTAGTTCATTGGCCCTGCAGTTGCCTTCAATGTCGCAATAGTCAGGAATACATGTTACCTTGGGATGAAATTATTCCACCTCGTTAAGAGATGTACGGCATTTCATGGCTACCTTAGAGGTTGTCGATTGCATTGTAAGAGATTCTATCACTGTCTGGCTATCAGTGAAATTGTAGATTTCATATCCGGGAATCGCATCCCACTGTACTAGTGCCATGTTTTTTATTATTGCCGTCAGTTGAGCCTGGAAGTACGGCAGTAGTCGGAAAGCCGAAAACTGAAGAAAATCCCCAGATGTTCCGAATATACACCTCCGCCCACCCAGCTCTCGAGCTTTGAGCTTGGTATATCATACATCGTCCCATTCCCACTCTTTCCTTGAAAGTAGGAGGGTTGTGAAAGTTGTACTGACGATTGTTGGCGGATGTGCCTAGTTCACTAGTCTGGGAAGTCCGGAAGAGCCAACTATGATTTTACCGTAGCCGTAGCTCGTGTTTGCGTATTCTATCTGCAAATGTGAGTCCACAATTTAGCTTCCTTTCCAGTATAGACTAGCAAGTCTGAGCTGTTTTTGCATCCAATGTTCAGAGGATCTGAAAGTACAAGATTTTGAAGAGATTGAGCTTTGTTGTCCTGGGGTTTAAGGAAACGTTGTAGCCTTAGATAAGTTATAGGCTAGGTGCAGCAACATTAGAATGCGTTTCCCACCAAAAAATACTGGCACAATAATTGAAGAATGGGGCACAACAAGAAAATAATCCCATCGTGGTTCAAGATCTAGTTTTTTTTTGGCGAGCTCGGCTGAATATGGTAAGTGGAGGCGTGACGCCCGCATATAAGTTGAACTGTGCAGGTGACACCAAATGATAGAAACTCTTTTTTTTACAGCGGTCGCCCCTCGGTAGGTAATGGCAAGCCTCGAAGTCTATTTATGCTATGAAAAAGCTCCTCATAAAAAATATCTGCCTTTCGGAGTCGGTTTAAAACTGTAAGTACTTCCATTTGTGGAACAACATCAATACGCATGCCACGTAGTCGCTTGTCGCATAGTAGGATGAGTTCGGCCAAACACCCAAAAAGGGTGTAAGCGCAACAGAGCTGTAAAAGAGTAAGAGTGTTGCAGTATTGTAGCAATTATTGAGTAGCACGAAGAAGCTCTTGTTGTCTACAGTTGTCTACAAAACTGACAAATTGTTAAGAAAGCCACGGGCAGACATTTTCAAAATTACGTCAACGATAATTGGTCACTAGCCTTTTGGAGACCGTGCCAGAAAGATGGGGTGGCCGTTCAACAATAAATGCACAAGCTGCAATCAAGAATAATCTAGAGAAACAGTTTTTCACTATCTATATGAGTACCCAAGTCTCGGTTCCCTTCGATATAGAACGCTGAGGGAATTCTCGATGGCCAACTTGAAAGAAATTGCAGAAAAGAAAATTGACAACACAGACAGATTTATAGTCAAATCAAGACGATTCGTCTAATAAGCAGTGGCTCTGCAAGTGGTGTATGAAAATGGCATCTTTTATGCTAATTGAGTCTGGGTTGTGTCGCTCAGATAACACGTACACCAACCAACCAAACCAACAAACCCTCTTTCCAGAGCTCTAAATACAATGGACTCAACGCATAAAGGCACTACTAGAAAGGTTTCGATTACCTGAATACCTGATAAGGATTCTCCAGTGCTACTTGAGCGAGCGCGAACTGCTGTACGACACACCAGATGGTCAGAAAAAAAAAGCAATAACGTCTGGCGCAGCTCAAGGATATATACTCGGCCCCGATCTCTGGAATCTGAGCTATGATAAGATATTGAGCATAGAAATGCCAGAAGATAAATACCTAGTGGGATACGCGGACGATATAGCGGCGGTCATACCAGTTCGGGACACTGAGGACGTTAGAAGGAAGCTGAACCAAGTCATGATAAGGATGTAAATATGGCTTGAGGACCACGGCCTGGAACTCGCCGAACATAAAATCGAAGTCATCCTTATGACACGAGGTCACATGCCACTCGAGGTCAGCATGCAATAAGGCGACACGTCCTTAGTGACCCAAAAAGTAGTAAAATACTTAGGTATTCAACTTGACTGCAGGCTTACTTTCTGGGCCCAGATACGGCATGCGGCTACCAAAGCAGCAAAGGTGACGGGTATGCTAAGTAGATTAATGGCAAACATTGGTGGGTCAACACAGAGCAAAATAAAGCTAATTATGGCGGCCACAAGCTCAATTCTCCTGTACGGCAGCGAAGTATGGGGAATTGTGCTAAATTGCAAAGCCAAGCGCAAAGCACCGGAGGCTGTGCACCGAACAGCGGCACTCAGAGTTGCCTTAGCCTACCGCACTGTCTCAAGCGCTGCAATTTTCGTGATCAGCGGTCAGATACCCATCGACCTCATGGTCCGGGAACGAATAGATGCGTGGGACTCCAAGAAGAAACACGTAATCACCAGCTTCCCAGAACGGGTACCCCAAACCATGCTGCGGTGGCAAAGCCGATGGGACACTGAACCGAGTGGCAGATGGACAGCGAAACTTATTCTATCAATTGACAAATGGGTCCAAAGGAGCTTCGGAGAAGTGAAATACGTCTTAACCCAGTTCCTCTCGGGCCACGGATACTTTCGGAATTACCTATACCGTATGGGCAAAGTAACCGATTCCGAGTGCATATACTGCGAAGCACCGAGCGATGACGCTGAACACACGTTTTTTAGTTGTGACAAATGGCTGGCGGAGAGAAATGCTCTGAGGGAGCAGATCGGCGACATCGCACCGAGCGACATAATCTGCAAAATGCTCGAACGCGAGGACAACTGGAACGCGGTAAAGAAATACATCGAGAACGTACTACGAAAAAAAAAAGATCGACCTCGACACAGTGCAGCAAAGTGAAGCCGCACAGATAAAGACACAAGAAGACGAGCCTATAGCATGAAAGCTGGCTACAAATATGGTGGACCCAGACGTGGATGAATAGAATTGGACCTTTATGGATGCCGTTCTGGGCCCTCCCGAATTAATATAGAAAGCAGTTCCGGGAAGGGTGTCTCCCCAGAAGGAGAACAGGGATCGTACCACACGACGCAGTAGACGACGATCGCTGTAAGTGCGAAGGCATTTTGAACCCTACCTCACCCGCCAAAAAAAAAAAACCATGGACTTTTTAGCCTTAGTGTTTTAGGAGCCACCATATCTTTTGGTGCTCCTTGGCTCGATCAAGTCAAATTTCAATTTCAACCAACCAAAGCCCAGAAGCACAAACGCCCAGAGACATTCTGACTTCTCATATTGTACAGCTCATTCGGGCTTTAGCTAATGCAAGAACATAGCAGGTATTCCAGAGTTTCCCGCTCTTCCAGTTCATTGCAAAAACTGCAGTTATCGTTGCTTACGATTCCTATTCTACCCATACACATACGTAAGTGTATTTTTCTTATGCCAATGCGGCTCGGCTGTAGTTGTCCCATCCTAATGGCCCACTTTGGTAAACGGCTGCGTAGATAATAGTCGAGCGCCGTTAAGTCAAACGATGTCGGCGGCCAGTCAATGTCACCGCAAAGAGTGATGACGAGGCTCACAAACTTTTCAAATCTAAAAACTAAATCACGTAACTATTCTCGTAATTAGTGAGACTCGGCACCAAGTTGACCGATGAGTATATAGACAATGACATAGGCATACCCCTACAAATATGGAAGCTACTTATCCTTGAAGAAATCGTAAGGAAAGCAAACGAAAGATGGTGTAATGAAGCCACCTGCATAATCGCCCATCAACTGTGGCCGACTCTTAGTGCACACACGGACTCTTTGCTAAGCCAAAGTAAACACAGCCTTAGCACACTGATTTCAGTCATAACGGGACATTGCCTAATAGGTAGGCACGCTCAAAGGATGGGTCTGCAAGCACACGACTTCTGTAGAAGTTGTCTTGATGAGTAAGAGGAGGAGACAATCTTGCACCTTTTGTGCCATTGTCCTGCTATATCCAGGCGGAGATTTGCTATTCTAGGCAGACAATTTTTTAACGAATTAGAAGATCTCAGTTTCGCAGATATCAGAGATATTCTAAAATTTTTGAAAAGCACACAATGGTTTTAGGAGAAATAGGGAAAGCTCCCCACGCGGCATCACAATAAGCTATGGGCATGAGTGTGTCCCACAGGACAACCGCTTCAACCTAACTTAACCTAATTATTCTCGCCAGATTTCACAGCTGATGTTTTACCAAGCTGACCTCTGTACTGTATGTACTGATATGCTCTCAAAGTTTGGACCCTCCCATTGAAGTACCCTTTTAGTAATAGTAAATCCAATAGTAAATCATTTTTCACTATCGTTCTCACTTTTTAATTCGTCATGGTATATAAATGATTTCAGTCCCATTTCCACAAAAAAACCAATGACGTAAGAGAAAACGCATAGAAATAATATTTCCATCCAATCGTAAGCAATATTTCTGTATTTGTCACGTTCCTCCTCGTACGTTTCCAAGGTTGTAGGACCCATGTAACAGGCAATAATGCAAATGGTTACAGCTAACTTCACCGTCCAGATGCAAGTACGCTCGAAGCGAGTCAACGGCATTTCCCCATACTTCCATGGTCCTACGAGTGCTTGGAATAGGAACCATTGAATGAAAAGACTTTCTAGCGTGTAACGAAAAGTGCGTTTGAACGACTGAGTACCTTCCTGAAAATTGATTGCATCCAAAACTAGTGGCTTTGTAGTTATCCAGTCCTCAACCTCGAATGAACAAATCACTTCGTTGGCGTAATCCTCAATGACAATATTTCGACAATACCAGCTGGGGTAGCGGCCGGAATTATCACGTCGTATGCTGAGCAATAGTGGCTGAGCGAGATCATCACCGATTAGCGGTAAACGTAGCGTACATGTGGAGTTGCGCACGAGATGTGGGTCCTCGGGATTTTGATAAATAAAAAACTTTCTGGTGCCTTGTGGCACCGCGAACATTAGTATAATATTTGCAGATGTGGCGGCCTGCCAATGGCCACCGGTGCTTATGTGCACATAAATGCCGAAATCTTTGTTATAATCTTCCTGATCGAGTAATGTGATCAGATCGCCTTTGTGATTTTTTAAGGAATAGTAGGCCCACCAGAAGAGTAAAGTAAATAGTAAAAGAAGTAGTAGGAAAAAGGTGACCATGTGACCATTGACAGGTAAATGAGTGAGCACTCGACGTGCTGTATCAGTTTCCGTGGCTGCTGTGGTGTGCTTTTTGCCCGCGAACGTGGACAAATGATAACAATTGCAACGCAAATTCTCTGTGTCGGTTAAATTTAGTTTGGGGATGCAACCAGCCGTCGTCCATTCCGGATCGCGCAGTTTAAAGTCCCATGCGAGACATTTTAGCATAGTTGTCTCAAATTTGAAAGTTTTCCTGGTAGAAATCTCATCTGCCGCCATCACAGCTAGATATGCCCAGACATTGCCGCCCTTATCGTTGACAATATGAAATGTGTCCTTCTCCGGCACAATATCGCTAGAGGCGCGCACCTGATAGCTGCGAGGTTTCGTACACAAATTCAATTTAACACAAAGTCTAGTGGTGGGATCAACGAATTTCACAATTGCTGCGGTATTTACCGGCATTGCGATGCGATAAATAGGCATATCCAACGAGTCGTTAACATAGCCCTCCACTAAGCTAGTAAGTGGATCGTGTGCTGGTGTACTTGGGGACAATGGCATGCTAAACTCTATTGGATTTTCCAGAAACGTAGCTTCTCTCAAAGGAACGGTGGCGCTATATGCACTGAACGATACTATTCCTGTGCTGAGTGGTTCTGTATCGGGATACCACCAAAATGGGTTGCTCTCAAAGGACACCACTTGAAGGAGTAACTGCGCGCTTTGCAGTATATGCTCAAGTTCAGCTAGCATGGCAGACGCCACTATAATTTCAATTTTTCTATTTTCAGTTTCTATATCTAGCATTTTTGTGCCCTCGATACTGAAAACATCCAATCGAACGCCTGGTTTATCTAATACGTAATGATCGTCACTGGGTTCATGCATAATCGCTCCCGAGATGCCCACAAAATGAAGACATCGAAAAGATTCGAAAATAACATCTAACCAATTTTCGATACGCGAAAGTACTGTCTCATCAAAATCCGGCAGTGGTGCGTAGCTCTCGCTCAGACGATCCGCGGAGCCGATATTCGCCGGTTGCATGAGCATTCCTGGCGGCATATCTTCCAATTTTGCTGAAAATTCTGCAATCATTTCGACCACTTCATTGTTGAGTATTTCATACGGTTCAGGTAGTAATTCCTGATACTCTCTGTCTGTGATTACGTAGTAGAAGCCAATCGAAATTTTGCGTAGGAATTTGGTGAAAATGCGTACTCTTTTATTGTCGAGTGGTTGAAATGTTGCTAATAGGTTCCGGGTTATTTTAGTAATTTGTTCAACCTGTAAGAGTGTCTCTAATTTGAGCCCCCTTAACTGGTAATAAATGGTATTTGCCATATCCAATGTGAGAGTGCTACGGGTTAGTACGTCCGTGAGAACCATGACACGTTCGATATGTCCATCTTTCAAGAGTTTAGCTATGTTACTGTCTGGTTTCGTTAAGAATTGCTTGAGAGCGGCTTCATCTTGTGGTGCTTGCATGGCGGATACGCTGACCGACACCTGAGTCTCTGTGCAAGCGAACAGAAAGTCACATATAACAATTTTAATATTGCTCGTTATCGGAAGTCTTGTGCTCACTAACCGTTCGGCGGTGCGATCAAGAGTGAATGTCCCAGCTATGCATTGATAAGTTATTGGTACATCTAGATCGGCAAAGTTCATGCATTCTATATGGAACTCGGTTTCATACTCAACTCCACTGGTCGGTTCAATGCTGCAGCGCCCACCCGTGGGTGGTTCATTATGTGCCAGCTCCATAACAGATTTACCGCTCATCGAACCGCTGGTAACAGATACTTCAATTGTGACCTTGCCACTGGCAGGTGGCATAAAACCGATTCGATATGCATTAGGAGGGAAGCTGCCACCGCTGCTTACTGTCCATAAGATGGTTGGTTGAGCTGTACAAGTGGGACAGCGCACACGTAGATGTACCTTGCGGCCGGCAGCAAATGTGGCAGTTAAACAATTTCGTACACATTCAATGAAAACGTAATGCTTGGGTTCATTTGTAATTTGAATAATCTGCTTTGTTACATCCGACTCCATTGTGCTGACATATGAGTTTACGTGAAAGGTAAAAGTGTAAGACTTGCCTAGCCGAAGCGCGCCAGCAGGAATATTAAGGATGCTATCTGGAAAAGAAATGAATGGGAAAATGAGCAACAAGTTTCTTAGAAAAGAATAAAGCAGTTTATGGAAAATAATGGTGACTATAAGAGTGGAAGATATCCAATTTTTTGCAAATGGCGTCGTATGCCAATCGTATTTGGCACTTCGGAACTAGACCGCTGCAGCATAAAAACAGACAAGCAATGCATCGGGCATAGGTCGAAACAAAAATTTCCGTCACTCAAAATAATATTTGTTTTGTGTTTGTGTAGTAAAAAAGTAGTTCAGAAACGAAACAGGTTGATTAATTTTGCACCAGCTTGTATATAATTTTCTTACGAAAGGGTAATGCATACAACTTTGCCAGTTTATATAAAGGGTAATTAAATTTCAAAGGCCGATGTTGAATGTGAACCCCACCTAAACGTCAACGACTCCGTTGGACTTCTTTCTTTGGGGTTATTTGAAAGAAAAGGTGTACGTCAATGAGCCAGCAACAATTCAAGAGCTAAAGGATAAGATAATTCGGCACATTAACGGCATAGAACCTCAATTATGCCTCAGCGTCATGGAAAATTTGGACCATCCGATGGAGGTGTGCCGCCGAGGCCGATATTTTCTTTCATTCTTAATTGAGCCATACCAATACTATCATAATAAAAGGAAATAACAATAATTTCCTAAAAAATAATATTTTTAATTCAAAATTAACACCGTCCCTTTAAATTTAAACACACTTTAGAACGAGCCTTACTATCATTTTTTTACTGTAGATAGCCTCATTCGGTAATGCGCGGGCTCGAAATCTACTGCGGGCACGAAACACCAAAATGGTAGAAACCGGTTTTCTATAATACCGATTGCCTTCTGACATGAAAAATCTCCTCATAATAAAACCAGCTGTCGTTTGGAGGTCACATAAAATTGTAGGTCGCTCCGTTTGTGAAAAATCATCAAGACGCTAACTAGTAAAATCCAGCTTCTTTTGAACAAGTATTACTGCAGTTGTTTCGTTGAAAAAGTGCGAACTTATAAATAATTCCCTTCTTCTTCCTCCTCGCGCGATAAATTTCTTTCTCGTGCTAATCGGCGTCAGTTGGACACACGAAGTGAAGTGAAGTGAAGTCCTTCTCCAACTGATCTTTCCAACGCAGAGGAGACCTTTCTCTTCCTCTGCTACCACCAGCTGGTGCCGCAACGAATACTGTCAGAGCCGGAGCGTTTGTATCTATTCGCAACGAATACTGTCAGAGCCGGAGCGTTTGTATCTATTCGGATGACAGACCCAGTCAACGAAGCCGCTGGATCTTTATTCGCTGCGCTATGTCTTCTATGTCGTCGTAGAGCTCATGCAAGTCATTGTTCCATCGCCTGCGTTCCAAAGGTCTAAAAATCTTGTGCAGAATTTTTCTCTCGAATACTCCAAGTGACGCCTCAACGGATATTGTCATCGTCGAACTTTCTGTGCCATACATTAGAAGTGGCATAATTAGAGTCTTGTAGGGTTAGTTTTGTTTATCGAGATGGGACTTTAACCAGTTTGGAAAAGGTAGAACTAACAGCGTGGTTAATAATTCAGCCTTGATAAATGTACCGGCCTCGGTAATCTAGCGTAAATGCACTAGCCTGCCATCCCAAAGGTTGTGGGCTCGAATCCCACGTAAAGCACGGTACTCGCACTTTTCCAAATTTACCTACTTTCCCGCATCATTTCCATTGTGGCTGCCAAAACAAGCAAAAACAAAGAGTTACACATTGCATCAGTGGCGCCAGCAAGAGGCAGCAGGCGACCGCGATAATAGCGCAGACACACCAAACTTAGCGAAGTCCTCAACCATCTGGCAGAAAAATGTGAAACACAGATGGTGCTCCAAGCAGTAAGAAGGCATTGTTCTTAAGCAACGACAGTTGGGCATTCCCACTATTTAAGACTGGTAGCGGCAGGCTAATCATCTACCCAATCAGAACAATTTACGAAATCAATCCAAGACAAGTCTTGAGGCCCTATGCTCCCGAGAGGAGTGAAGGTGGAAAAAATTTAAAGAAATACTAATAATAATTTGATATTCTATCGATGAGGCTATTAGAAGGGGTGTGCCTACGCCAAACTCTAGCTACGGTTACCTGTTTAATGTTAAATCTTCTCTTTCAAATGCAGTGCCTCTCGTTTCTGCTCAGTATAGCCATAGTCTTAGTTCGCATACGATTTTTGTTTTTTTGATAGGCCGGAAGTATCTTAAGAAGAATAGAACCCTTATAGTATCGAGTAAATGCTATTACTATAATCTCAAATTTGTTTCAACCGTTCCAACGTTTTGATGAAAATCGGAACAAGACAAAGTAGGCATTGCTTTTTTTTTGATTGGGGAATAACTTTCGAACCTACCTGTTCCCATTTTTGTACGACAGAATCTATTGGTACTATCGTCACTTGAAGCACAACTCCATTTGAATTTCATTGCTTGCTCCGCTAGCGGCGATAGCGCGAAATCACGACTTTTGGAACCGTCCAATGAGAACGACTGACGAACGCCAACTTCACGTGTGCTTCCGCCCAAGATTAATGCTGAGACCGGCTTGGACATAACGAAAATGTAGCACTTTTAAATATATAATAAATGATGAATTACGCATTAAAATTTCGTTGAATCTACACGTGCGCTTACTCTAACTTTCCTATGAACTACTGTATCGCCTTGGTGCTCATCCACATTCAGTCGTATCATATAGGATTGCGCCACGGCGCCATGATAGTTGAACCATAATCGATATGGCTTGACTTTCAGTTGCTTTTGACCGCTATTACCGAATTCAAATAGTAAAACTGAAAGGGAAACTCACGCGTGACAAAGTACTAATGATAAAAATTAATTAGTAATTACCAACTTCGCTACTCACCGGTTCCGATGGTATTGTGCACAGTCCACTCCATGTCCATGCGTGAGTTAGGCGTGCAATGCTTGTTTACGACAGCATTGAAGACATTGAAACGCGCTATGTCCACCATGAGCGGTTCTTGGGGATTAGCGCCATGTATGAAACCAATATCGGGTATGCATGGCACATGTGGCGGCTGTATGAGGTACAATTCGAAAGTTTGCTCATAAAGCTCTATCGACTCCATGTCTGCAACTCGCACTATTATATTCAGTGTACCCGCCTCCCAGAAATTTTCGTAAGATTCACGATAGTAGCCGGACTTGTAGGGTATGCGATCAGCATGAACCAAGCCGTGTGATTTAGCGACAGATCTTAAATTTTTGGAGTACTGAAAACCACTGTTCCGTGGCGGAAGCGACTCAAAGGTATCGATCATGCAATTATTTGTGAATGCCTCGTAATTGAAATCTCTTGGTCCCAATGTCTCCACGGTGAGTAGAAAGTTTTGTCGTTCGCCAAAAATGCCAACTGGATTGAAAAGGACATGCATTTTGGTAAAAGCTGGCGTATCTTTAAGATTACATCGTTGTCCACCCCAAGTGCCAACACAGTTGCAAAGGAACTGGCCTAGGGCAGGCTCGCAAGTGCCTCCATTCCTGCATGGATTTGGCTCGCAATTGTTAGTAAATTCTTGACAGCGCGGTCCTTTGAAGTAATTCCCAAGACAGGAGCATTTCAAATGGCCACCCTCAATGGTGCACGGTCCGGCGTTATTACAATTGCCGATGGGGCAAAGTTTTTCACTTGCGAGGGTACACCGATACTGGCAGATAAAAACTGAGAAAAACAAAATGTTTTGAGCAAAATATTTCATTATTAATGTAAGATGAATACGCGATTGAAAAACTACGTGAGAAAAATTGCGACGTATTTTTTTGTGCGCGACAAGGCAAATACAAAAAAGGCGATTCGATTATTTTTTTTGATTTAAAGTAAAAGCGGTTGCAAGTGGAACTAAGTGAGAGTTTAATAGTATTTGGGATTAGTGATGGAGACAATACTTGGCGGATAGTAGCTTGACTAGTTTTGTACAGGGTCCGGCACTCTAGGTTATAATGGTTTCCCAGAGAGTAGGGCCCACTTGGACGAAATAGTTTTGTTCGTCCTTTGTGATACCATTTAAGGACAGAAAAGGGGGAGGAAGGGAAGGGATGGGGGAGTGGTGAGTGTTGGTGGACTACGAACGGTGACTAGTCCGCGGTTGTGTTAACCTCATTATGCTGCTGATGTAGTTCATCAGATTTTTGTTATCAACACCTGCTATATCAGCAGGCGCAGAGAATAAGTGGGGGCCAAGATACTTGAATCTTAGTCCCGCGAAGGCTGGGCAGCTAAGGAGCAGATGCGGAGATGATTCCACCTCATCCTCCATACAGCTGACGCAAAAAGGACTCGAAGTAATTCCGAGTCTCACGGTATGTGTGCCTCGCGGACAGTGCCCCGTGATGATGCCCACGAAATTTGAGAGATGACATTTTGTCATTCCCAGGACATCCCTCGAACACCTCCTATCCAAACGTGGCCAGAAGGACTTCGCGACCCTACACGTTCGTGTACTTGCCCAGCGTTCGCTGAGTTGGTGCATAGCCAATCCTTCCAGGAGTAGAGCGCAGGTTGTCAAGGGGATTCCGATCCTCTCCTTTCGCGGGCACATTGCCTCACAGGTCCCCTGTCTGGCCAGCTCGTCGGCTTCGCAGTTTCCTGCAATGTCACTGTGACCAGGTACCCAAATTATCTTTATGTCGAAGAATTCTGATGCAATCGAGAGTGAGACCAGGCATTCCCTGACCAGCTTCGAATGCACCAATGGCCGCTTGGCTATAGGAGTAAATATTTACCTTCTTAACAGTTATTACGCAAGTAAGTAGCCAGCTGCTGCCAGTCAGCTGCTTCTTTAATTGCGGCCACCTCTGCTTGGAACACATTGCAGTGATCCGGTAGCCTCGGCACTCGAAGTGTAACTAATTAAAAAGGCCGTAAATTTAGTTAGCAATAAATCAATTGTTGAAGAATCTAGAGGAAAGGAGAATACACGTAGTGGCCTACGCAGACGATATTGCAATATTAATAAGAGGGAAATTCCCAGATAACCTCTGCAACATAATGCAAAATGCTTTGCACGATGTAAGCCGGTGGGCTGCATCGAGTGGTCTTAGGATAAATCCCAACAAAACAGAACTAATCATGTTCATCCGAAAATACAGGATACCTGTTCTAAACCCACCTACCCTTGAAGGAATCACACTGTCAATTGGAGAAGAGGCGAGCTACCTAGGACTAGTATTAGATAGGAGGCGCTCGTGGAGACATACGATTAATGATAGAGTAAAAAAAACAGCCACAGCACTCTGTACATGCAAAATAATTGTGGGGGCAAAATAGTAAGGCCTATCATGACATACGCTGTCTTAGTCTGGTGGCCAACACTCGAGAAAAGAAGAACAGTAAAATGCCTAGAAAGTATTCAAAGGGGTGCTAGTCTCTGCATAAGCGGGGCACTAAAGACTATGCCCACGGCAGCGATGAATGTCATGCTGCATCTATTACCGATTGAGGCATACAGCAAACAGCTGGTGGTGAAAGCGGCACTTAGGTTAAGAGAATCTTCTAACTTAGCCACTAACAGAAGAGGTCACGCAAGAATACTAGACGAGTACCCCTTCCTACATCAAACGACAGACTTTTGTAGCTCAGTGGAGTTGCATTTAAACACATCCTTTACCACAACTTTCCCAACGAGAAAAGATTGGGACAATGGGGTAATGGACAATAGAAGCGGCATCAGCATCTATACTGATGGTTCCAAGCTAAGTGATCAAGTAGGCGGAGGCCTTAATTCTGAAGGAATGAATGCCAACATCTCACTCCGCTTACCGGATCACTGCAGTGTATTTCAAGCTGAAATATTAGCTATCAGGGAAGGCCTGCTAGCCCTAAATAAAAGTGCTCTCACAACAAGAGATATAAACATATATTCAGATAGCCAATCGGCCCTGAAAGCTTGAAAATCGCCTAATATTAACTCGAAGAGAGTAAAAGAATGTATCGACGTTTTGACAGAACCATCATAGTACTTTGTAATCAACCTGCTCTAGGTGCCGGGTCATAGAGACATACAAGGCAACTGCAAAGCAGATGAACTGGCGAGATTGGGTACTACATTACCGATCCAACCAGACAAAGCGAGCATACCTACATCTTTAGCAACTTGCAAGATGCTTATAGATAAGCACACTATCAGTGCTGTCAACAGGCTATGGTCTCAGTCCCTGACCTGTGCAACAAGTAGAATGACGTGGCCGGAACGGAACATAGGCTGCACAAACCGACTGTTGAAACTAAACAGGAAAAACATGAGAAATCTTCGCGGGGTCCTAACAGGGCATTGTCTGATTGGCAGGCATGCCAGTACACTGGGAGCACCCTATAAGGACTATTGCATATAAGCTGTAACGTCATTGAAGAAGAAGAGACTATAGAACACTTTCTATGCGGATGCTTGGCTCTGGATAGAAGAAGGTTCAATATTTTAGGAAAAAGTTCAATGAATAACTTGAAAGAAGTAGCCAATATAAAAATAGCAAGTCTTGTTAGATATATTAAAGCCACAGGTTGGTTCAATGAGGACAATGTAGAGTGAGGGGAGGGGACAGCCGCGGTGGTATCACAATGGGCCTACAGCAGGCCTAGGTGTGTCAAACGACAACCACTATACCTACTTACCTAGTTTGGAAAATTACTTTTATTCAATTCAAATTAAAAAATGTGTGAAAATAAGACAAACTTAAGAATCAATTTACTTTTGCTCGATATGACCACCTTTTAAATTGACTATGGCCTTGAGACGGCCCAAAAATGAGTCGCAAGCTGCCCGAATGTGACTTGCAGGTACATATTTTGGCCCACTCGCGGATAATGGCTTCTTTCAGCGCCTCGAGATTGGTGAATCTTTTAGTTCGGACCTTTCTCTCCAAAATGGTCCAAAGAGAATAATCCATCGGATTCGCATCTGGTGAATTTGAGAGCCATTGTGTGGAACGTGGTTTTTTTGCCATTCTTAGTTCACGCGAGCTTTGTTGAGACGATGTCGAGTTCTGTTGAAACGTCCATGGTCTGCCGCCGAAATGTTTGTCTGCCCGAGGCTTCGAAGCAGGCTCCAGAATACTTTCCCGATAATATTTCGCACTTACATTGACGCCAAGCTAAATGAAAATGATTGAATAGTGCCCATCCGCGGTTACAGCGGCCCAAACCATTACCTGTGGCGGGTGCTGCCTCCTGGTCACCAATCGATAACTCAAATTCTCGTATGAACGGTCGGTCAAATAAACTATATCGTTTTGAGAGTTTCTGATTTGCTCAATTTGAAAAATTTTCTCATCACAAAACACAATGTTCGGAAAGTAACCGCTTTCGGCCAAGCGAAGGCTCTCCTTCGCTCTCTCAGGTCTGTGTTGTTGCTGCTTTGGTGTGAGATCATGCGCATTCTGGATCTTTTGGATCTTGTTAGGCTTAACTTAGAGATAATTTTTCAGCATGCGGCGGATGCTACGGTCAGGTATTTTCATTTCTCTCGCCATTTGATTGGCACTTCGTCGGGGATTTCGCTCAAGTTGCTTCTTCACTTTTTGAACCATTTCACGAGACATTGCAGTCTTTTGAGTGCGCTGGAGTGCGCGGAATAGAAACATCTAACTTAATTGATATTATGCATTGAATTAATATTTTTACTTTTTTATACCGCACGCATTTAGGCATAAAGGTATAGTATTTTAATTTCGTTCGCATAACGGTTGTCATAGAGACAACGGTTGTGTCAGCATAGGGCAATTCCGAACGAATGCCGTTAGCGTTCCTATGAGCAGTGTGGAAACCAAAAAGTATTGAACTATGAAGGTTCATCACTCGACTAATAACTAACAGCAGTTTTTCGCCAGTTTGACAACACTCGAGTTACTATCAAAGTTCATGCACTCGGTCACATAACCACTGAAAATGTAATCGACAAGGTGCTTAGTAGCGAGGAAGTAGCGTGGGCTTTCGAATAAAAAAGTGGGACCTGGACGCATGCGTATAGGTAACCTTTGTAATGAGTAAGAAGGAATGCCACTCTGAAGTAATGTCAAAGCGGTTCCAGAGGGACGACGGTTCCAACCAAACGATGGGGAGTTTTTTAGTCTCCGGACATACCCACTGCGATGACAGCTTAGATGATGCATTAGGTGTGTTTTCAAACCCCTCATCCGCAAAAAAAAGAAATCATTTTGCTGTATGTTTAATTGTCTGACTCCCAGGAAATCCAAAAAAGATGTTGTTCTCAATCATGCCACTTTCAGTTATTAATGCCCTATCAGTCGATGAATTTACGCAGATCTCGTTGTCACTGATGCCCAGAAGACTGTTCATATTTACCCCAGACTTTTCTTGTTATGAGGTAAATAGTGAACATATCGTTCAGAGCATTTGCTGACGGACATCTGAGCCCAATGAGTATTCACGATATCAAACAATGTGTAGCTCATCAAATACCTTTCCCACCCTACCGATCAACTCCACTGGACAAGTATGTTGAAAGAGTGGAATGAACTCTTGATTTCCCATGGTAAAACAAAAATGGGATTGGAGCCTTCTCGTTTGAAAAAAAAACGGATTTTCAACATACTGGGACAGGTATGGAATATAATAAAAGTGGGCAATATTGTTAAAAGGCTTCAAGTCAACTGGGTTCTTTTCAGTTGATGCAAATAAGATGCCCGAACATTTTTTTGATCCACACACAATCAGATCAATGAGAATGAAAATAGAAATGACGAGGCTGCGTCATCGTCTAGCAAGCAACGGAACGATAACTATAAATAATTGCCTCAGAAGATTGTGTTGAGATTCCATTGGATTTGAGTATTGAACGACCCAACGTAGACGAAGGTGTATCTGGATGTGGGATGAAGGGCAGAATTTATTTTTATGATGGGGAACGGATTCGGTAACTCCAAAAGCCAAGTAAAGGCTTACTTCCCTCTCCAACAATGATTATGTCGGCGAGAAGAGATGTTTATAATTTCTTTGGTACTGTGAATGTGAAAGAACAATGACGTGTGGAAAAGTTGTCGTTGTTTGAACGTCCCATTAACATGGTACGTTTTGATCTTCATTACTTGAGTTGATGGTCAATAAAAAATCAATAATTCAGTGCTGCCCATTATCCTAGTATAAAACCGAGGTGGTTTTTGTTTAACTCTTGATTTTCTGAGTGGGTGAATCTTCTCATAAATACCCCGTACACACTGGGGTAAATATGCACATATGGAGTAATTATTAATACGCATTTTAAGAGCATTTAAGGCGACACAGACATAGCGCAGCGAATAAAGATCCAGCGGCTACGTTGGTTGGACCATGTCAGCGGAAGAGGAAGGTGGAGATCAGGTGGAGAAGGACTTGGCTTCACTTGGTGTTTCCAATTGGCGCCACCGGTTAGTACGAGAAAGAAACGACTGGCGCGCTCCAAAATCACGTAGGCGGCTATCGCGCCAAACAGGAAGAAGAATGTTTTAAGGCGACTTAACCGCAATTTAAAAATAGAATAAACTCACAGAATTAAGTAGGGTAATGAAACATCCGTTTTCGGTAGCTGTAGTAGCGAATTTGAAATTTAGAAAATATGCTCATAAGTACCCTAGCTTACCCTATAGGTATAACAGGTGGCGCTAAAGTAATCCTCCTATCAGAAAATGCTATAAATTTTGCGATTGGCTCCTAATGTCAGTTCTGTTTTGACATTTGTGTAGTAAACACATGCGAAATACACGTTAATAAACAATGTTACGCTACACTGCTCCAGAACGCGTAATATTGCTGACTATTTATTTGACCAATAATCGGTCGGTGACTTTTGCACAACGTGAATTTCGTCGCAGATTTCCTCGCCGTCCAACGTATACTGGTGAAACACTGCGACGTTTAGCCGCTCGCCTCGAAGAGACTGGCACAACACGAGATGCTGCCAGGCGTGGCAGACCCTGGAGTAGCCGTTCTGCAGAGAATATTGCTGCTGTAGCCGAGGAAGTCATGGAAGCGCCGTCGACATCGACCAGACGACGTGCCACGCAAATGGGTATCAGTCGACGGTCTTTACAGCGAATTTTGGTACAAGATTTGAAGATGTTTCCGTACAAAGTCCAGACGGTGCATCAGCTGTTAGCTGCTGACCGCCAATCGCGTCTAACATACGCTCAAGCCATCCTTAATCACCACCAAGAGGAAGATGATTTTTCATCAAAAATAATCATGAGTGATGAGGCCCATTTCCATCTTAGCGGGTACGTAAATAAGCAAAATTTACGCTTCTGGGGCACTGAAAATCCGCGTGTAACCCACGAAGAGCCATTACACCCGCTCAAAGTCACTATATGGTGTGCTATTTTCGCTGGAGGAGTCATCGGACCTTTTTTCTTCGAAGACGTCGCGGGCCAAACGGTTACTGTGAATGGTGAGCGCTACAGAGCAATGATCAACGAGTTCTTTTTGCCGCAACTTGATGAATTGGGATTGGAAAACATGTAGTTCCAACAGGACGGTGCAATGGCACACACTGCACGTGCCACAACCGATATGCTGAAGGATGCCTTTCCCGGGCGCCTAATCTCCCGTTTTGGCGATTTGCACTGGCCAGCAAGATCGACTGATTTGACCGCTCCAGACTTCTTTTTGTGGGGCTTTTTGAAGTCGCGGGTTTATGTCAACAAGCCTCAGACTCTTGCAGCTCTTAAAGACAATATCCGTCAAGAATGTGAGGACCTATCGCCGGAAGTTTTGGCCAAAGTGATGGAAAATGCCATAAAAAGGGCTCAAATGGCAATCAACTGTGGTGGCGGCCATTTACATGACATCATATTCTCGGCTTGATGTAAAAAAAATTAAAAGACCAAATAAAAATAACCCACAAGAAGAATCAAAGTTTTTCTTTTTTTTTTAAATTACAGCCAAAAAACATCGCGAGGTAACTTTTGCGCCACCTTGTATATACATATGTATATCAGACTGCTCAGAATGATTAGAGGGATCGATTTAGCCAGGTTTGTCCATCCGTCTGTCCGTGCGCACGATAGCTCGAGTAAAACTTAATATATCTCAATGAAACTGGGTACATGTGTTACTCTTTCTCCCAGGTAGGTTTTGTATTGAAAATGGACAAAACCAGTCAATAACTACACTCACCTCCCATATAACTGTAATTCTGGAAAAAAGAAAAAGAAAAAAGCAGTCTGTTAAAAATTAAACCAAACTACTCAAATCTTTAAAAATTATGAACCAAAAAAGAGAAATTCGACGCGACAAAAAATGTGAAAAACGTTCGATGACACTCACACTTTGCTGGTCTCGATAATGGCTTAAATAAAACTCGCCCAAACTTGGTAAACGTGTTGCACTCCACCTGAGTTAGATGCGATATTAATATTATTGAGATCGAATGAAATCCTGCCCACTTTTGTATATGTCAAGACTAAATTTCGCTTAGAATTAAGCGTAGACTTGGAATATGCCATACACTTCGTTCGCAAAAAAGTTAGGTTAGGTTAGGTTAGTTTAGATTAGGTTAGGTTAGAATGGTTGCCCAAAAAGTGGGCACACTTGGACAAAAAAAAACGAATTCGTCCCCTGTGATATCTTTGTGATGTCCAGGATGACCAGGAAGACCGATGGGACGAAAGGAGAGGGTGAAGAGAGGTGCGTGTGGGAGGGTTAGGAGGATGGACTTAAAGTGTGTGGATAATGAACGATGACTGCGTTTGCGTCAACCGCTTTGATTTTTAATGTCTAGACCTACAATAACAGCAGGCGTAACAAAGAAGTAGAAGCCAAGACGCCGAAATCTTAGCCCCGCTAAAGCAGGGCAGCTAAGGAGAAGGTGCGGAGATGATTCCACCTCATTCTCCATACATCCGACGGAAAAGGGACTCGTAAGTCTCACAGTATGCACACCTACGAAGTTTAGGAGCTGAGATTTTGTCAACCTCAGAAGCTCGCTCGAGCGCCCCCGATCCACATGTGGCCAGAAGGATTTCGCGATCTTACAAGTTTAGGTACTTGCCCAGTACTCGCTGAGTTAGCGCGCAAAGCTCATCTTTCCAGGAGCAGACCGCAGGTAGTCAGGGGGATGCCAATTCTCTCCCTTCGTGTGGAAATCACCTCACATGTCGCTTGTCTGGCCAGCAATGTCGCTGTGTCCAGGAACCCAGATGAGCCTTACATGAAATAATGCAATCTAAAGTGAAGCCAGGCATTCCCTGACCAGTTTCGAATGCATCAACACTGGCCCGAGAGCCCAAATTGGCGCTTGATTGCCGCAGAGTAAATATGTATTTACTTTCTTGACTGTTAGTACGCATGTGAGTAGCCAATTAGCTGCTTCTTTGATTGCGGCTACCTCTGCTTGGAACATACAGCAGTGTTTCGGTAACCTGAACCGCAAAAAAGTTGCTCAGCTCTAATTTGCAGATATAGAAATTTTGAAATTTTTCGTTTAGTATCAAATGTGCGGAACGTTTTCCAGCGTCTTTCAAAATTGTTGAATCAATTAAGTTTACTGATAACATATTTCCTACGTACTCATATACGTACATGCATACATACATACATACATACATACATACATATGTAGACATCAACATGCTAATACATTTCCAATTCTCTTACACACCCAATTAAATGCTAATAAAGAATTTATGTCCTCTCTATCAGCTTGGCATTAAGCGAAATGTTGCATGAAATCAGCAACTTAACACCAAAGCAAATGTGGCTGCACACTTCATAATTTTGAGTGCATAAACAAATGGTAATTCACACCAAAAACAAATATGTAGACATGGAAAAATACAAAATATGTTATTTGTTTGTCAGCTGGTTATATTGCAACACCCCGTAAATCCCTCTGCTGTGTATAAACATTATGGCGTCTATACTTTTTTGTCATAAATTGAAATTAGTCACGAATGCGTGATAAATTTACTTTTATTTTCAAAGTGAGAATTTGCAACAGGAACACCGGTGTGCTGAACAAATTCGAATATACATACGAGTATTGATACACTTACACACATACTTATACCATATGTATGCATATATAAATTGTATCATAGGTATTTTATTTACACATATACATAAAAGTATGATACTTCTAAATATGTATTGTGAAAGACTGTTTCTGACGACTGTGCGATATCTGTGCTGTTATACCCGCGCAAACTTGCATGTAAAAGGGTATCATAATTTTTTCTAAAGGTATCGCCATAAAGGAATCGAGAAACAGGGTTTGATTGAAAAGTAATGAGCCTTCCCGCGCGGAGGAGGAAGGGGGAAGCCTTCAACCGAATCGGCAGGTGGGGGAAAATGATCATTGGACCTTCCCCTTCCCCTTCCACTAGAAACCGGTCCCAGTTCGCTGGCAGCAGCGATGCAGTCAACATCGCTTCGCGCGTGAAAGCTGTTTTAAAAGTGTGTTAGGATTTTGCAGTGGCGAAAATGCAGCGATCGTTGGAGCAACGTTACCTGATCAAATTTTGCGTAAAGCTAAAAAAAAGGAGTACCGAAACCATTGGGCTACTCAAGGCGGCTTACGGGGACCAATCTCTGTCCAGTGCCCAGGTACAACGGTGACACAAGTCGTTCAAGAAAGGCCGGGAGGACGTTGAACAATTGGATCCTTCATCACGACAATGCGCCGGCGCACACCGCCTTCCTCTGCACCTCTGCATTGGCCAAGATGGGGGTTCCGGTGCTTCCTCAGCCTCCCTACAGCCTAGACCTGTCCGCTCCGGACTTTTTCTTGTTCCCGTGCCTGCAAAGAGGCGTTTCGACTCCATCGAGGCGATCCAAAAAACTGTGACAGCCGAATTGAACGCGATTCCGGCGGATGAGTTTAAAAAATGTTTCCTGCAGTGGAAGCACCGCTACCAGCGGTGTATTGACGCTCAAGGGTCCTATTTTGAAGAATATTAGTTGTATAAGCCAAAACGTCTAATAAAACTGCTTGAAAAATAAGGCTCATTACTTTGCAATCAGCCCCTGTAAATGTAGACATACCACTTTGATCAAAAAGTTCGCGGAGCAACCGCCAGGTGACTCTCCAAGTATGCCCTTCAGTGAGTTCTGTCGCATTAATGATTAACATTTCTACTAAAATTGTGCCGCCATTGCTTGACATTTGTAAAAGTTGCGCCGTCTTGAGTAAAACGAGCCCCGCACATGCTTTCGATTTTTTTACAGTTTTAAAATGGATTTGATTTTGCAACAACGAGTTTGTATTAAATTTTGGGTTAAAAACGGATTGAATGATGGGAAAATCTTGGAAATATTGGAAACTGTTTCTGTAATTATATATGTAATATACATATATATATAATTGGCGCGTCCACCTTTTCTGGGTATTTGGCCGAGCTCCTCCTCTTATTTGTGGCGTGCGTCTTGTTGTTCCACAAATGGAGGGACCTATAGTTTCAAGCCGACTCCGAACGGCAGATATTTTTCATGAGGAGCTTTTTCATGGCAGAAATACACTCGGAGGTTTGCCATTACCTACCGAGGGGTGGCCGCTATTCGAAAAAACGTTTTCTTAATTTTGGTGTTTCACCGAGATTCGAACCGACATTCTCTCCCTAAATTCCGAATGGTAGTTACGCATCAACCCATTCGGCTACGGCGGCCGAGCTGTAATGATAGTCCAAAGAACACAGCTGTTTACGAGTGGCTCGAACGCTTCAGAAGAGATCGTCAGTTCCACGCAGTGGCCATCGACATCGAAACCTGATGAAAATATCAAACAAACTGATAAAAACATCAACAAAAATAACCATCCGAGAGCCGGCAGAGGATTTAAACATTGCTTATGTATCCGTTCAGAATATTATACGAGGGTAGTTCAATAAGTATGACCACAGTAAGATATTGGTTCAACGAATTTAAACCTGGGCGAACATTCCTTGAGCGACCAGGACGCCCAGCAGACGTGGTTGCCGAGGAAATCATTACAAAAACATGATTCTAGCTGATCAACAAACGAAACTGCGCGAAGTAACAGAGGTCATGAAGCCTGACCGTAGGACTATTCACATCTACACGGACGGCTCAAAAGCTTTGTACGGAGTGGGGGCGGGATAACTCGGGAGCTCAAAACTAGGGATAAGCCAGCCTATCAAACTGCCAGACCAGAGCAGTATTCTCCAAGCGGAAGTTTTTGCTGTGGGGAAAGCCGTGGAGCTAGCCTACACAAAAACAAGAAAGAACTAAATAATTAATGTACACGTGGAGAGTCCAGCAGCAATAAAAGCAATAAGCAATAACCTCATTTTGTGTTAAGTGCAAAAACGTTCAACGGAGCAGGGAGGCCATAGAAAGGCTAGCCGACTACATGCAAAACAGAAAAAGCCATGTGCAGAACAAGGTACGAAAAACTTACTCAATTCGTGCTTACACTCTCACGAAAGGACGGCAGAACTATCATATTATAGGTATGGTCAAAACATGGACAGATGCTGGAAATGCAGAGGTGGTGTTGAGGAAATTTTAGAATACCTTCTGTTCGTTTGTCCGGCATTATTAAATACGTGATTAAAATGCCTGAGAGCCCACTGTTTGAAGGTCTGGAGGACGTCTCAAAAGCGGATATCCCAGCTCAGCTTTAGGTTAGGTTAGGTTATGGTGGTAGTCGGTCTGCACGACCAACTCAGGCCTTACAGGTCCATTGTGATACCACTGTGCTGCACGAGAACCCCATTTACCTTTCTTCGTGGAACCATTTTGTGCCTCTTATGAAGCGTAGAATTGATCCCAACCCCACGCCAGACAGCTCTGTAAGAGAATTAAAAAAGTATTTACCTAGACAACCTGTTCTGATTTTAGCTAAGGCTGGACAATTGCAAAGGAAGTGCTCAACTATTTCTTCCTCTTCCTCATCTCTACAACTTCTGCAATATTCATGGGAGAAAGCTCCTAGTCTTGAGGAATGCCTCGAAAATAGCCAATGACTGGTAAAACAAGCCACGACCTTCGAGATCTTGTCTCCTGGGAGACTAAGCAATTCCTTTGTTCTTTTCTTGTTTATTTGCGGCCATAGTAGCCTAGCTGTTAGACACGTATCTTCATCTCTCCATGACCTATTGGTCTCTTGGATAATGTTGTTTTTTATTATTAGTTTACTCGTGGCCAAAGGTATTCCAATGGTATTTTTATCGCTGAGCAGTTGAATAGCAGTACCTTTTCTGGCTAGCTCATCAGCTTTACAGTTTCCCTCAATATCTCTGTGCCCCGGAACTCAAATGGGGCTGACCTTGAATACGACACTAATATAATTTAAGGCTGCCCGGCATTCCAGTGCAACCTTCGATCTGAGTATAGCCACCATTTATTGATTTGATGGCCGCTTGGGTATCCGAGAAGATATTTATAGTAGTTTTTGATATGAGATGCAGCTCTGCTTAGATTCGCCAAAAGTCAACGCTTCCTACATGATGTCTACTTTCAGAATTCATAAAGGTCGGCCACCAT
Source organism: Anastrepha obliqua (assembly GCF_027943255.1). Classification (NCBI taxonomy): domain Eukaryota; kingdom Metazoa; phylum Arthropoda; class Insecta; order Diptera; family Tephritidae; genus Anastrepha; species Anastrepha obliqua. The sequence continues at coordinate 12,100,902 of NC_072894.1, forward strand.
CTGGTATCGCTAGGGACCAAAAGATCTAAGCGTGGCATAATGCCAACCAGGCTAACCTACCCTAACAGAGGCCAAAGGTACGTCGACCGGAGCGGCAATTAATATTTTACATGATAAGTTGGCAATGATCTATTAAAACTCTCTTTTGCTTCAATATGTGGCAATACTTTCATTGTGGCACCCAAGAATGATAGAAAGAAGATTGCGCCCACTCAGAGCATACGTGACGTCACGTTTGCTGAGTTGTGCAGTATTGCCAACCATTTGCTCTTCGCAATAAATTTAGTGCTTTTTTATACCGAAAATGCAAAAATTTTTAAGTTTCGTGTTTTTTCTTTTTTTTAATTTAAAGCTACCGAAACTTTAAGTTAAAAAACAAACTATATTATTAAACAAAAAAAGGTTAAAAAAGGTCACTCTGAGAAGATTTTGCAAATTTAATTTTTGGCTCCATTTAAGGTTATGCAAAAATATTAAATGCCCCTCTCTCAACTCTTCTTAAGATTGAAAACCTTTTTATACATTTTAAAAAGCCTTTGAATTTATTGAATGCGGATTAAACCCATAGTGGTGTAATCGGTTGTTCCGGCCATCAATCCTTAGTGGGACATAGGGCATCAAGAGGCGTATTCATTGTAAAAATAAGCCACAAAACACCAGAAAATACTAAAGAAACCATACTGACATTTTCACAAAAAGAGTACCTTATCTAGTTACATAACTTCAAATATAGCAAAAAAGTCGTTCCCTTAACAAAAGAGTCTCGCTTAACAAAAAAACCTCATAAATTAAATTGTACATAAGCATAACACATTTATTTAAAAAAAACGCACATTTTAAAGACAATTTGTCATGCATACAAAGTTCTTTAAGTGATTCAATAAAAATTTGTTGGGTTATTTTCTTTGAATTTTAGTGCGTTTTTATATCCAAAGCTAGGCAACACTGCAGTAGCGAGAGAGAGATTTGACTGCCGAAAGCAGAAGAACACCAACAACACTTGCAATCGCGGGCAATGCCACCAGATGTTAAAAAAAAGTAAAGCTAAATAAAACTGAGTGAATTATTTAAATAATTATTAAAAAATGTATATTTTACAAAATTATAAACATGACATTTTAATTAGAACAGCTAGAAAAATGTCATGAAGAAAGAACTAAAACTCCGAGACTAAATTACAAAAAAAAAAATGCTAAATCAAGTTACGAAAATGGTAATCTGGCCATACTGGAGCTAAAATCACGTAACTAGTTGTCAAATTCACTGAGCGCAAAGTAACGGGACCACGATAGGCGCCATCTCATTATTCTTTCCATCATGTGCGGCACCCCGGTACGTGCCAGTCTATTACGTAGCGGAAATATAAAATTAAATCTCAACCAAGTACGGTTCGGTCCGCACTCAGCACTTCCTTACCTGTTTCGAGTCTCTGAAATGGATGTGCACACAAGTAATTGTCTGGGGCAAAAAAATTCTTAGAATACTTTAAAAATATTTGCCAAACAAAAGCAAAAATTTTATGACAAAAAAAAAAGGAAAATAAAAACGAATTAAAGCAATACGGCTATAAATTAAATGTGTTGTTGCTTTATAGCCAGCTTTTCGGGCAATTACCTATATATCTACAGCAGCGGACACTGAAATCCGGACACTTAAGAATTCACACAATTTTCATTAATTTTTGCACAACAGAATTCTATGTCAAATCTAGTTTTAAGAATGGATACGCAGTGGACGTCCAGTGTAATCAACTTGCGGAATAACGAATTTTCGGTTTTACGTCAAAAGCTCTCTGAGACCTGGAGGCCCATTATGCTATCACTAATTTGAATTTAAGATCCTCCTCTAATTCTCAATGTGGTGAATTCGTCTCTCAGATAAACGGTAAAATACTCTGGATGGTGGCCGATTCTAAGCCTGCTAGGCATCCAAAGCGTTTAGAAGGCGATATCGCGTTATGGCAAGAGCGTGGCAGTGGCAAAGGAAGTGTTCAACGCTCTCCACCTCCCCCTCCTCCTTCCTGCAGCGGCGACAAAAGTCATGGGCTTCCTATGTATTCCCATTAGGCAGTGCCCGGTGATGAGACCAACCAATATGCTAAGGGAAGGTCGGTCTAGATTGATGAGGGAACAGAGAACAGAACTCGTTCCTTCTAGGCCAAACCTATATATTTATCTCCTAAGTGGGCTCCGTGATGTACTTACTGATAGACTAGATCCAGAGCTTGAGCATAAAGAGATGCCTACATATGTTTTGGGCAGAATTTATTGGTTTAAGATCAGTCCCCTCCTAGCCAGCTCATGCAATATCAAAGAATGGTTCTGTGTCCAGGAACACAGATAACGTTCGTCCATACCACTTAGCCGGCTCATTACAGTGAGTTCTACATTCAATTACCTACGTGCCCTGCACGGTTTTACTGTCACAGTTGAGAGTGATTATCCTTTATATCGGGTTGCTTGACAGCTGAGACTGGCAAACTGTGTTGCTAAACTGAGTTCAGTAAGGTTTGGCAAGTCGCCATGAATCGTTTAACACCAGAACAATGCTTTCAAATTGCAGAAATTTACTTAGAAAAAAATATGTTTGCGAAGTTCATAGAGAGAAGCGTTGAAGAAGATGTCGAAATCTCGCTTCGTCGTTGTTCTCAACTTGTGGGGCCTTTGTCCTTCGACTACGTGGGACATTTTACGTAAGGTTTTTGGCTTGTGTGCCTAGAATTGAGGCCAAATGACCATAGTTTGCGTCGCATTTTGCTGATTGGGCTCATTTAGATTAATTACTCATATTTATTGGCGAAAGTAGTCAAATATTGGACTGATGGAATAGGTCATGTAACTGGTGGCCGCGGCCATGAAATTGCCTACCAGATTATAATAAAAAAAAAAAATTCCAACAATCTATTTGGTTTGTAGAGCCATTTTAAGCTCTCAAGCTCAAAAACTCCTGATACTTATTAACTCAGATTCAAAGACGCTGCAGTCAGGTAGCAGTGGACTTAAGTCCAGTTGCAGCACTTCCGAGTGGATGTCACTCCAGACCGTATTATTTGTATGATTAAGAAGGTGCAATGACAAATCGAAAGCGTTTATCATTGGAAACTAAATTTTTGGACGATTCCGTGAAGGCGCTTTTAGTTAAAGCCATATCTACGAAATACGAAATATGGAGTTGCGAGTTCCAATGTTTTGTATTATAAAAACATGAAAATTTAAATCGAGGAATACCTTAAAAAATGCATTGAACGAATTCAGGGCGTAAGTCCCTAAAAAAAGTGAATTTCGTAGAAGCGAGCGGGCCCTCTATAAATGATTTATGACTCAACGTCGAAACCGTATCCCTGACGTTTTAAAGATAAAGGCGAAACAGTTTCATTTTTAATTTATAAGGGCAATTTTTTTGCTAGTGATGGCGAGACGAGTAAATTCAAAAAACGCCAGAATACGTCTTCTTAAACTGAGGCAAATCGTGTAGAGCCATTTATAAGAAAAGATAGAGAACGTAATAAAATAAAATAATAATTTTTCCCATGATGCAATTTTCAATGCGAATGTAAGCGGTGCTTATTGAAATTGCTTACCGAAAAGACACACGGCCCCCAAGAAGAATCATCTGCTCCGGGAAGGAAGACCACCAAAGAAAAGTTATCATGGGAAGCTGCAAATGAGCTGAAGTAGTCTAGAGATAGATATGTGTCATCTGGCAATATGAATCAAAGTTGAATAGACAAAACTTTGGGTACTAAAGAATTTGCAAGAAATCGCCCTGCCGAACAGTTTGTAAACTTAAAAAAGGCAGACACAGATTGGATACCTTTTCTGTAACAGGTTTACAGGAGAATTGCCTTTAATCTAAAACAAACTTCTTTTTCCTTGATAAATTATGCATTTAGATGACATTCTCAATTGAAAAAAAAAAAAACTATTTAAGAAAAACATGCTAAAGCTATAATATAATCCTAGTCGGAACATGAGGTGGAAACAAATGTTATCCAGGTGGTGTTGGAGAGCATCGTACGAGCCGCAGAACTTAATCGCTCAGGCACAATATTTTATAAGAGCGTTCAATTGTTGCCGTATGCCGATGATATTGACATCATCGGCCTAAACAACCGCGCTGTTAGTTCTGCCTTCTCTAAACTGGATAAGGAGGCAAAGCGAATGGGTCTAGTGGTGAACGAGGACAAAACGAAGTACCTCCTGTCTTCAAACAAACAGTCGGCGCACTCGCGGATCGGTACCTACGTCACTGTTGGCAGTTATAATTTCGAGGTTGTTAAAGACTTCGATTATTTAGGAACCAGCATTAACACCGATAACAATGTCAGCCTTGAAATCCAACGCAGAATCTCTCTTGCCAACAAGTGCTACTTTGGACTATGTTCGTCTCTCGACGAACAAAACTAACACTCCACAAGGCTCTCATCATGCCCGTCCTAACGTATGGCGCAGAAGCTTGGACGATGACAACATCCGATGAAGGGACGCTTGGAGTGTTCGAGAGAAAGATTCTGCGTAAGATTTTTGGACCTTTGCACGTTGGCAACGGCGAATATCGCAGACGATGGAACGATGAGTTCTATGAGCTTTACGACGACATAGACATAGCCGAGCGAATAAAGATCCAGCGGCTACGCTGGCTGGTTCGTGTCGTCCGAATGGATGCAAACGCTCCGGCTTTGAAAGTATTCGATGCGGTACCAGCTGGTGGTAGTAGAGGAAGAGGAAGGCCTCCTCTGTGTTCGAAAGATCAGGTGGAGAAGGACTTGGCTTCACTTAGTGTGTCATTTTCATTACGTTTCTTTAGCAAATCGCAGCTGTTTATGCGTTGCGTTAAATGCGTTTCTTTCAGTTCGTGAGGAGCCCATGTGTCGAGTTTTTGACGAAAATGGTCCTTTTTATTTTCCATTTTTCCACGAACGCCAAACGAAAACTACGTCACCGATCAGAAAACTTTTCTTACTGATTGACAGCTGAATTGCCAACTATCAAATAACAAAATGTGTTTTACAAAAATTCAACTAAATTCAGCTATGGGTGAAATCTGCAATTACTTAGTTGCAAACCCAATATTGTTTTTTTTTTTGTTTTTTTTTGTCGGGACAACTAGCAAGTGCAGCACTCAGACATTAATTAAGTCCATTGTACTAGACTTGGATTCCCTTTTGATTTTCTTTAAATCTACCCGATCTCCGAAGAAATCTAAGTAGATCTTGTGGTGCCAAGGAGCCGAGATGGTCGCTTCTTAAAACACAGATGCATGCATTCCAAGAGCAAAGTGCAGTTTTGTACTGCTGGATTCCACGTAGACCCCAGAGCCGGAGCCAAGCTCGCTCCTGGAACCATCCGTGAAAATGCGAAAACAGTGTTTGCCGGTCTCATTTTCAGAGTTTGATCACGACTGAGCCTCTGGCAGCACTACACTGTATCTCTTTTCAAGTACGACTCTTGATGGCATGGAGTGAAGAGGCATGGAGAGAGTCGTTGGATCGAAGGCCATGCCGTCTGTGTTTGCCAATGCCAGACAGGTGCTGTACCAGTTCCCAGGCCTCTCCTTGGATGAAAGCATCAAGTGGTGGCAAACCAATCAGAGCATCTAATGCCGGGCCTGAAGTAGTCGGAAAAGCTCCGCTGCAACAGATGGCTACAGTACGTTGTAGTCTCGATAAGGTCCTCCTGACTCCCACGAGAGAGAGTCTACTCATCCACACCACTGATGCATAGGTGATAATAGGTCTTATCATAGCCGTATAGATCCCTAGGACCTTGCTAGGAGAAAGACTCCACGTTTTCCCAGAGACACCTTTGCACTGCCAGAAGGATATCAGTGCTTTGGATATCTTTGTTTCAACGTGTGACTTCCAAGACTATCGAGGATTAATCCAAGATATTTGATTTCCGTAGATAGCTGGATTGTGACTCTTTTTAGCTTAGGCAGAACGAGTCCATCAAGCTTCCTCCTTCTGCTGAAGAGGACAATACCAGTTTTGGTGGGGTTTGCCGATAGCCCATTCGCACAGCACTAAGTGTCAATCATACCCAGAGTTTTCCGCAGATGTTAATATGCGAAGCGCCTGTTACCGGCAACGTCGACCGCATATTGCCGTGTGTAGACTCCAGCACCATTTAAGGTGGTAAGTAGAGGATCGATCACCATGCACCAGAGCAATGGAGACCGCACAACACCTTGGGGCAGCCTCTATTAACCCCGGACGACACCAGCAGATCCCCTCCGCCCGCACCATGACGAATCTTTGGGCTAGCATTGAACGAAACCCAATATTGGAATATTTTTGCTACCTAGAAAAAAATTTGAACAAAAAGTGTAACCTTACTAAATCTATTATGGCTTTAGCTTTCGATATTCAAAGCCCCTGCAACAAAAATGTGAAAATAAATTTCTCAAAAATATTTATAGCGAGATGTTGTTTTCAAATCTTTTATACGTAGACAGGTGTTTCGTTGTCCCATTTTTTTTTTTGGCAATTTTTTGCATTTTGCTGTAGTTGTAAAAAATCACAAAACAGATCAAACTATGTTTGCCTTTCATTTTGCTGTCATTGGCTGCCCCCAGCTTGTTTTTACCCCAATTTATGTGAATCATTGTTGTTGTAAATGTTGCTGGTGTACTCGTTTTATTTGATCAAAAATCCTGTGACAACATGCAAATCGACATATGCCACAACCGCAGCAGCAGCAGCAGCCGATACGGTGACATTGAAGGAGACAAACAATCAGCAAACAACTAACAAATAATTGTTAAAGCTTAGAGCATAACAACGACAACAATAGACATACTCGTATGGCAAAAAGTAGTAACAACAATTGTTACAATTGCAATAAAAATCTCATCGAAAATGAGTTTATGAGCACAAACGCAAGCATGTGGGCAACAACAAACACAGCGGTGACAAAGCAAGGAACTCAGTTGCAGATATGCTTATGGCCGTTTACATACATACATACATGCACATATACATATGTATGGGTGTCTGCATATATGTATATATGTATATGTATGTTGGTATGCATCCATTCCCCTCATATATTCGTACTCGTACAAAGGAACAGAAATGACATTATCAATAAACCATGATCACAGTGACAATTGTTACAACAACAGCAACAATAATGGCCGTCCATACAATTTATTTGCCTACCAAAAAAAGTCAGAAAATAACATAAAACTAGAAATAGATGCAATGCAATAAAATAAAATGCAATGGATATGGAGTTGGAGTTGGCCAAAATGATGTGGCTGCAAAGTGGCCGCCAGAGAGAGGGGAGACGCTTTCAAGAAAAATAGTTAGCATTTTGTCACCCGAAATGATCGAAGAGATATGGTTGAAAAAGTGAAGCAATTGAGATTGATTGCTGCAACAAAACTGCACACTTGCATAAGAATACACAAATAATATAAGGAGTATTGGATGTGTGCAACAACAGCCTTTGGTTGCAAGTTGGCGCAGTCGGACAAGAGCGACAATCAACGCTTTCTGTGGCAACGCGACATCGACAATTTTTACATGAAATTTACCAACTACTGGCAACACAACAATAAAAACAGCAACAACAATAATAATTGCGGCAACAATAATTTGTCACAGCTGCGTAGGCAGTTTACTTTACCAGCCGCGCAAACTGAAACTTTTTTGCGCCTGCGTCCAACAACGGCGACGTTTTCGTATTTATGTAGATGACGCAGCTGACGTGTTACCGGGCTGTCCGCCTGCTAGTCAGCCTGGCAATGAAACAATGCACCAACCAACCTGTGGCCTGGAAGACTGTCGTAAAATTAGCTTCGATCAAGTTAAGGCGCAGCTGAGGCCCAACGCAATCCAATGCCAGTTAAGAATTGTTGCCTATTTTGTTGTTTTTATAGTGATGTGGTTAATGTAGCATAGTTTTTGTTGTTGGTGAGCAAACAGGTCGACAGTCAGTCAGTCAACTACAGTTGGCTTTACATACATATACGAGTACATATTTACGTATGTATGTTCATTAGGATGCATCACTCACCACACAAAAGAAAAAAAAAAACAACAATCTTTACTGTTTTCCATTGGCATTATAAAGTGTGTAATACTCGTATTCTAAGACCTCCACCAAAATATTTCGCAAAAGTATTGAAATTTGCGTGCGTTGGATCGATTTGAAAATACCTCAAAAAGCGAGGTTTTTTTCTTATAAGATGACAGAAGAGTTTAAGATTAAGAGGTCTGCATAAAAGTGTTTAAAGGTGTATCAATAAAATCAATTTGTTTCCTCTTTTTAGCATCACAGTCCTTGGTGAAACATTGCTTCATACACAACCTTTCGCCAACCGTGTCTATCTAAGGCTACTTCCCTCCACCGCCGCACGTTCAGCTTTGCAAAGTCTTCATCAACGTCTTCGAGCCATCTCTTTCCGGGGCGTCCTCTTCTTCGGCCTCCAACAGGGCGCATTTCAACTGCCTTTCGAATTGTTCTCTCCTTGGGCATTCCAAACATATGCCCGAGCCATCTTATCCTCTGAAATTTTATAAATCTTATCTTCTTCTTCTTAATTGGCGCGATAACCGCTTACGAGATTTTGGCCGAGTTTAACAAAACGCGCCAGTCGTTTCTTTCTCGTGCTAACCGACGCCAATTGGACACACCAAATGAAGCCAAGTCCTTCTCCAACTGATCTTTCCAACGCAGAGGAGGCCTTCCTCTTCCTCTGCTACCACCAGCTGGTATATACTTTCAAAGCCGGAGCGTTTGTATCCATTTGGACGCATGACCCAGCCAACGTAGCCGCTGGATATTTATCCGCTGAGCTTTGTCTATGTCGTCGTAAAGCTCATCGTTCCATCGTCTGCGATATTCCCCGTTGCCAACGTGTATAGGACCAAAAATTTTACGCAGAATCTTTCTCTCGAACACTCCAAGCGTCCCTTCATCGAATGTTGTCATCATCCAAGCTTCTGCGCCATACGTTAGGACAGGCAAAATGAGAGCCTTGTAGAGTGTTAGTTTTGTTCGTCGAGAGAGGACTTTACTGCTCAGTTGCCTACTTAGTCCAAAGTAGCACTTGTTGGCAAGAGAGATTCTGCGTTGGATTTCAAGGCTGACATTGTTATCGGTATTAATGCTGGTTCCTAAATAAATGAAGTCGATAAAAATTCAGCCTATAAATCTTATCACAGTTTCGTGTTTTGCGAAAAGTTCCAGCTCTTGATTATATCTTATGAATTTGCTATTTCATGTTATTTTTTGAGTTTGTTTAGGAGGTCCGTTTAAGAAAAACTTCCAAAGTATCATTGGGGAGGTATTTTTTCGCTAATTTCTCTTTTTAAAGAAGTCGATTTGGTTGGTACGTGCTATTATTCAAGAGAGCGTAGGTTCGATTCTCCGAGCAGGAAACAGCAAAAAGATAGAAACAGTTTTTTTTTTCATAGCAGCCGCCCCTCGGCAGGCAACGGCAAGCCTCCGCGTGCATTTTTGCCATAAAAAGCTGTAAGCAAATTCATCTTAATTTTTTTTTAACTATGCGGAAGTAATTCGTGTCATCAGTTGCCTCAGAAATTGAAAATGAAGATGATGATTTACCGCTCGGAATATCTTCCGCAAAAAGAATTAATTTTTTTTTGCAAAACAAACCAATTCTTCTACCAAAACATGAGCGGGACTTCCCTTTCCTTGCAGTATTAGATTCAGCTAATTTCATTTCGCTCTGATATCCGCCATAAAGTAAAATTTTTTGAAAAAGCTCCTCATAAAAACCAGTTTGCCGTTCGGAGTCGGCTTAAAACAGTAAGTCGCCCATTTGTGGTACAACATCAAGACGCGCGCCACAAATAGGAGGAGGAGCTCCACCAAACACCTAAGAGAAGTGTACGCGCCAATTATTTATGTATTATTATTTTCAACCTTTCTCTGCAAATGTCCGGCCTTGGCGACTAGGCGCTTGAGATTCCTTAGCGTGCCCTTTGGGGATGACTTGAAGAAATTCTTCAGCCTAGATCCCTTTTCTCTCCTCCATTACATCAACAGCATTGGATGGCTGTAGACGATTTTTTCTCTTAATCTTTTCAAAGGTGCTGGTCCCCATTATGGTATCAAAACGGCACGTAAGTGCTACTTGAAGTGTACCAGGGGTACTCTTGCCATATTACCTACCTATTTTGAACCTATTCACATTTTTTTCTCGCAAATATCTTAAGCTTTTCTATCACCTCTGATGATTTTAAGGGCAAAATATTAGTTTATGGAGAAAGAAATCCTATTTTTGGCGTAAAATCTTTGTGCAAATGTTTTAAAACTATCATATTTTATGGTTGATCTTTAGCTCCTGGGCGATGCTATGACTACTAACATACCGGTTAACTTCGACATTATCAACATTTTTTTAACATCAAAAAACGGACAAAAAACACAACCAAAATTGTACGTAATTAGCAATTACAGTATCCGCGGCCTGGCATGCATTTTCGCATTTTCGCCTTCATCTAAGAAAAACTCTAGAATGCGCTGAATTCTCTTTGATTAGTTCTATGACATTTTTAACAGCCTGTAACTCACAAATCCAACGTAGAATCTCTCTTGCCAACAAGTGATACTTTGGACTAAGTAGGCAACTGAGCAGTAAAGTCCTCTTTACACGAACAAAACTAACACTCTACAAGACTCTCATCATGCCCGTCCTAACGTATGGCGCAGAAGCTTGGACGTTGACAACATCCGATGAAGCGACGCTTGGAGTGTTCGAGAGAAAGATTCTGCGTAAGATTTTTGGACCTTTGCACGTTGGCAACGGCGAATATCGCAGGCGATGGAACGATGAGCTGTATGAGCTTTACGACGACATAGACATAGCGCAGCGAATAAAGATCCAGGGACTACGTTGGCTGGATCATGTCGTCCGAATGGATACAAACGCTCCGGCTTTGAAAGTATTCGATGCGGTACCAGCTGGTGGTAGCAGAGGAAGAGGGAGGCCTCCTCTGTGGTGGAAAGATCGGTGGAGAAGGACTTGGCTTCACTTGGTGTGTCCAATTGGCGCCGGTTAGCACGAGAAAGAAACGACTGGCGCGCTTTGTTAAACTCGGCCAAAATTGCGTAAGCGGTTATCGCGCCAATTAAGAAGAAGAAGAACTCACAACTCAATGGAGCAAACAAAAAACAGGAAAATATAATAATTTTTTTAGTGTGAGATGTCAATTTGACAACGAGCATAAACTTGAAATTGTTTGATCGATACTAAACTAAAATTAATAAAAAAATTTTTGAAGGTATTTTCAAATCAGTCCAGTTCATGTGAATCTTAATATTTTTCTTAAATATTTTGGTAAGCGTCTTAACATATAACACATTTTATAAATCCAGTAAAAACTTGCAAATTTTTTGGTGAGCCATCCTAATGTGCATACAAATATGCCTGTACTTATATACGAGTATTTACATACGAATAAAATAATTCGTGATCATCAAAGTGATGGCATTGATGCGTTTGTGCCACTGCTGTTCGCATCCGTACATAGCAAATTTTAACTCTACTTTTCATGTCATAAGAAAAAATTAACACCCGTTGTTGTGATAATATACCTTACATGAGATCTGGCCATTAAACTACTAAGTAGGCAGACGCTGCTACAGAAGACGTACGCAACGCCACTCACCAGCATGAAGCCGAGTATGTATGTCAAATGTAGTGACACCCGCTTTTGTAAAAAAATGAATCTTGCCTAAACCTTCTATCCCATCTTCCGCAGAATCTTTCTCTCGAACAGTGCAATCGTCGCCTTGTATTGAGTTAGTCTGAAATTGAAAAATGTCAAATGAAATGCAGAAACAAACTTAACGTTTAGGTGTGGTTCACATTCAACATCGGTTGTTGAAATTTAACCACCCTTTATAAAAACGCTATGAACTTATTCCCCAACCCAATAATATTTTCGTATAGAACTGAAGAGCCGCAGGTTGCCGACCCCAGTTCTAGGCTTTAATTGGCATCACCCAATCTTACAGTTTCTCCATATGATCTCCAATAATCGCCATTTTTAACACACTTTTATTAGCTCGGGTTGTATGTATGTATGCATGTATGTAACGGAATCTTTGATCTTAATTTTCACTGGCTTCTAAAAATCTGATCGACTTGAAATTTTGCACACCTATCAAAGACCGATGACAATACAATAATTTGATAAAAGTTTTCCATTATCCTTATTAGGATTGCCAGGATTAATATTTTCTTTTTTTACCTATGGGCAAAAAGTAAGGTGAATTTGGTTGTAAAATGAAAAATCTTTATTTCTAATGAAATCCGTCTTTTATGCGTATTTAACCCCAACATCTCTCGTTTCTACTAAATGTGTCTTATAATACGTTCACATATATGTAAGTAGATGACCTACTTTTTCGCGCTTAACTCAAAATATGTAATTAAAAAGCGCGATTTCCCTTACAAAATTTTTCTCCCAAAATCTGAGGTTATAAAATAGTCCTAGATAATAACGATATTTTTTGGCATACAACCCTGTGTTTACTGTGTTATCGATAATTATTATTACGAATGTAAGGGGAAACATCAAAATAAAAACTAAATGAAATGGATGCCGGGAAAGAAAACTGGTCTGTAAACATAATTCTAATAAAATTTTTGTCAAATATTATTTAATAGGGATTAATTTTACAGAGAAAAGCGTGTGTCTATGAACGTTTTGTCCTCTTATTACTTATTATAAAATGTAATACAGCAGCTAGTCCTTGACGATTTGCGCAGAATGCTTCAGGTCATTATCTTGCTGGAAGATCCAGCTCGAGGCTAGGCCTCGTTTGTCCATGGATGGCATCAGGTTTTGTTCCAAAATGTGCTTGTATTAGAAGCGATCCATATTTCCTTCAATAAAATCGAGGTTTCCAGCTCCTGTGGCTGCAACTGCTCGCCAAACCATGACACTGCCACCACCATGCTTTACAGTCGGAATCAGATTCCTAGGATCCATGGCAGTGTTTGGTTTTCTCCAAACTTTGACTTTGCCGTCGTATCCAAATATGTTGTATTTGAACTCATCAGTGAATAAAACTAGTTCCCAAAATTCTATTCCCTTATAAGGTGCTTTTTTGCAAACTCCATACGAAGCTTTCAGTTTTTCTCGCTTATAAGGGGCTTCTTGCGAGGAGTTCTGCAGTTGTTACCTTCATTATTAAGGGTCCTGCTTACTGTACGTGGGTGGACAACAATTTGATACGTCTCGGCTACCTCCTGGGCCAAATCAGTAGCATGTATTTTCGGATTCTGATCCACTGCTTTGCGAATAAAGAATACATCTCTCCGGTTGAGCTTCTTCGGCCGGCCACTACGCGGCTTAATCTTTAGAGAATTGGTTGTTTCAAAGTTTTTACAAATAGTTTGTACCGTAGACTTGCTTAAATGCAATAAATCAGCTATTTAACCAAAGGATATCTTATTACTTCTGTACTCAACAACTAATTTTCTCAAATCAGTAGAGATTTCTTTGCGGAGCGACATTATTCCGATCGTACACTTTTTCAAAAGACAAAATGCCATAAATTTTAAGAAGAATGCAAGTAAGTATTCGCAGAAAAGAAGAGCAAAATAAGTTCCCTAATATAACGTATGTACACTTTTGTCAGTGCATCTTTGTAACAATAATTAGACTTAAAACAAAATTACATCATTACATTCCTTTTGAATGCTTTAGATCGGGAGAAATTAAGAATAAAAAATAGTTAAAAAAAAAACTAAAAAACACGCTTTTATTGTTAATCGAACTAAAAAGTAGAAAATAAAAAATAGTTTAAAAAAACTAAAAAACACGCTTTTATTGCTAATCGAACTAAAAAGTAGAAAATAAATTTTAATGACAAAGGGACCTATAATGAAGTAATAGCAAATCGAACGATCAGTCATAGTCAACTACCTCAGAACAGAATTATAACAAAAATTAAGATACAAATAGAGTAATTCAAATTAGAGTTAAAAGCGAGGGATGCTTGATATAGTAAATATTACAATCATTCTACTGGCAACTACTTATGTACAGAAGGTTATGAAAGTGAAACAAAATGCATCCCACGCTTTTAACTCTAATTTGAATTATTCTATTTGTATCTTAATTTTTGTTATAATTCTGTTCTGAGGTAGTTGACTATGACTGATCGTTCGATTTGCTATTACTTCATTATAGGTCCCTTTGTCATTAAAATTTATTTTCTACTTTTTAGTTCGATTAGCAATAAAAGCGTGTTTTTTAGTTTTTTTAAACTATTTTTTATTTATATGTAAGAAAATACCCAACACCGTCGGTAAAAAGAAAAAATTGTGAAAAATCAAGGGGATTTTTAAGCTACTTCAAACTTGCACTTTATGATACCAAAATGCATTGGGTTATAATCCTGTGTACTGGACATTTTTCTAAAAATTCTTACAAAAAGTTTAATGAAAATTTGTTGTTTTTTGTTTTTAATCTGCACAAAGTTTGAAGCTTGGATGTTACTGGTGTTTGTAGCAGAATAATCTACATTTTCATAAAAGCGAATTAAATTTAAATAAGGAACAAATAAATTGCCGCAACTTGTCCGCAAATCCGTATGCTATAGTTGTGAAACACTCTTTTTATTTATAATGAATTATATTTAGATGTTAGTGCGCACATGAGAATGTAAATAAATGGAAGTGTAGAAATAAAATGATTTATTACGGGTGGATTCCATATTTTTCTATATATTTTATATTTTTTTATTAAATACAAATATTCATTTGAACTTCTGAAGTGTTCATTCATATTTGCACAGTGTGGGCTTTGTGCGACAGCTTACGGTATAATCACTCACTTTGGCTTTTGCATAAATTGCAATTCTGTGTGTACATATATGTGTTTGTATGTACTTATGTTTTTTTCTCAGATAATAAACCGTTTATTTACTTACACTTATCAACTTATTAATTTCAAAATATATGCCAGCATACATACGACAACATACACGCATGCATAAACGTCATATTTCTACATACATACGTTCATATGTACACATGTTTGCGTGTGCACTCGTACGTACTTGAAAATATTGGCAAATGTTTGTTACTTGGATTATATTTAAAGATTGAGTAAACCAAAAAGCTTGCTTTGATTGCGAATTTTCTCACGCTTGAAAGATAATAAAACTACAATTCTGTTCTTGCATTGGTGAGTACTGCTACACTTTGTTCGCATAAGGCACAGTGGTCCGGCGGCCGGACAAAATTCAATTTTTCAACATTTTTGAAATAAAAATTTGATAATGCAGATGTTTTCTTAAATATTCAAGGCAGATTTCCTGAAAATATTACTTAATTTAAAAAAAATTTCATTGTAGTTTTTTGACTTTAAACATGAAATTGTATGCAAATCGTACTTCATACAAGAGTTTCATTTTCATGTTTGCAAATAAATATTACCATTTGATTGTTAACCAAATATTGAAAAAAAGATAATTGAATATATTAACGGAAACAGTAATAATTTTCTTAAGTTGTGGTACAAAATCCAATTTTTTTTTTGAAATTTCAAAATTTTTCGAAAATTTTTTTTTTTAAGATCATTTTTTCGAGTGGTCCACACCGGTCCACTTGAAATCAACATGAGTGATGTAGTCACATATTTCAGCTATGATCTCAAACTGAAACCTGTTGCGCAAAGTTGCGCAAATTAAAAATAATGTAGCTTTTGTGCATTTACCCACAGGCAAAACGTTACATATGGCTTATGCAATTTTGTGTAAAAGACATCACAGACCCCATCAGCATTAAAAGACAACTAAAAAAAAAAACAATTTTATTAAAAAAAATTTTTTTTTAATATTATTACAATATTAATATGATATAGGTATGTAATATATATATAACACTATATACAATAAAATTATATATAATAATATAAGATTTCTATCTGTCACTGGAGGAACGGGCATAAGCCGATTAGAATATTAGCGAACATCTGAGAATTGCTTGTAATAATAAAATCAAAATGACGTATAGTTTTGAAAAAAAGGAGTTATTTATTTTTTTGCGTTCTTCAGAAAAAAAAAAGTTTTGAGTCAAAGAAGTTAGAATTACAAGATTACGTTCTTGAGAAGCTTCAATGCCATGATGATAGTGTGAAAGAATTGAAAGATCAGGTTTTGAAGATTGTTAGTAATTTTTGTAAAGATATTAATAGAAAATTAGAACGATCTAACAGACATTGGGGTCGCGTATTAAATGAGAATGAGAAAAAAAAATTACAAATTAAAAATAAAACAAAATTTAAAAATTAAAAAAAAAAAAAAATTAAAAAAAAAAAAATAAAAAAAATCTAAAAACAAAAAAAAATGAGGAGGGAATAACCTTACCGTAAACCTCCACGTGGTACTATCTGGGGTCGTGAAAAATGTAAAAATGAACTCACCAGCTAATTACGGAAGTAAAAATGTATTTATAGTATTCAATGAATTTAAAATTTGCTAAAACTAAGGTCAGATTCGTCATCACTGATCCTTAAAACCCCTAAATATATATTTTCAGCTTAATTAAATGAGTTTTTGAATTTTGTCCGCCAACGCCTTCTGGTCGGACCACTGTGTAAGGGAGTAATTAGAAACCTAATGAAATCGAAACATATTTGGTATGTAGATACTTTGATATATACGAGGGGGTTCAATAAATACTTGTGCTAGAAATGAAGACACAATTTGTTGTAAATTTTATTTTTATTTCTCAACATACAAGGTGTAGACCAAATTATACAAGACTGGCGTCATAAAAATGTTTTTGATGGCGCCATCTTTCTAATGAGTTAGTGCGTTGGATGTTACATTCCTAGCTGACTTCCATCGAAAGCTTGGTGGCATACGATTCAGTAGAAGCGAAGTTAAGCGTCTAAAGTGTCAGTATGTTTGTGTCATCGGTACAAAAGTGAGTTTCGATCAAAGAGCTAATATCAAAATTTGTTTTAAAATGGGTGAAACGTTTACCGAAACATTTGAATTGCAGAAAAAAGTTTATGGCGATGTTTGTCTATCTCGTGCCCGAGTTCATGAGTGGTTTACACAGTTCAGAGATGGTTGTGAGGACATAAATGGCAATGGCCATACAGGCCAAAATTAGTAAACACCGAAAACTCCACCGAAATTGTTCGTAAATATATCAAAAATGAACCGAAATCATCGTTAAAATTCATGGAATCGGAGTTGAATATCTCCAAAACATCGATTTATCGCATTTTAACTGATCATTTGCGCTTACGAAAGGTCTGTGCACGTTTCATTCCGCACAAGTTAACTGAGTACTAAAAATTGTTCAGCATTCAACATTCGAAAGACCTCATTAAAGAGGCGAGAAGAGACGAGAACTTCCTTTACAACATTGTAACTGGTTACAAACTGGTTAAACCTGGTTTTTTCGACGTGAACCTGAAAGTAAGCGCCAAAGTGTCGAATGGAAGTCCCCAAATGAGCCACCACCCCAAAAAATCGCGATTGGAGTAGTCAAAAATCAAGTCGATGCTCATTTGTTTTTACGATTATAAGAGAATTGTCCGCAAAAAATATATGCCAACGGGTCAAACCGTGAATACAATTTTCGATCTTGGCGTTTCGCAGCGTTTGTTGCATCGCATTCGTCGAATTCGCCCTGAATACCGCGAAGAAGGAAGCTGGCGCTAATTGCATAATAATGCACCATCTCATCGATCCACTCTTGTGACAGATTTTTAGGCATTGCATTTCAATCATCAATCACTCACCGCATTCGGAAAGTTTCATTTGGTCAAGAAAGGAAAACATTTTGCGTCCGTAGAGGCCATCTAAAAGGCTTGTACCGACATCCTCAAGGATATTCTGGTCAATGACCTGAAACACTCTTCCGAAAAGCTTTTAGATCGTGCAAAACCAGTGGGACAATTTTAAATAAACGAACTCAAAGTTATCAGAACAAAGCTCCTGTCACTTCTATTTTAGCTCCGTCTTGTTTATTTTGGACTTCACTTTGTAGTCTCCTTTTAGAAAGATACATTTCCCCCAACGCTCTAGCCAATTGTTCTCCAGAATACGCCTCTGTCTCGGCGATGACTTCCACTTTCGAAGAAAATCTTTTTCCCGTGAGCTATTCCTTCATGTTAGGGAACAAGAAAAAGTCGCAGGGAGCCAAATTGGGTGAAGACGGGGGGTAAGGCAGCAGTTCATAATGCAATTCATGAAGTTTGGCGGCGACAACTGAACCAGATGAAGGGGCTGGTGCGTTATCGTGGTGAAACAGCACTAGTACCATAGTACAATAACTTTCTGTAGTATTGTCCAGTGATATTTCTTCCTTTTTCTAAAAAATCCACGAGGATGACGCCGTTCACATGCCAAAAAATTGTCGTTATATAGGTTCCAGCCGATGGGACTGTCTTCGCCTTCTTTAGAGTAGATTCTCCGCGAGAAATACACTTTTTTGATCGTTGCTTAGTTTCTGGTACGTAATGATGAATCCAGGTTTCATCGACGGAGACAACTCGACGCAAAAATTCCTTTGGATCTCGCTGAAATTGCTCCAAACACTGCTTCGAAGTTAACAGCCGCTTGTTGTCCACCGTGACCAATCGCGCTACTTATCGGGCCGACAATTTTTTCATCGCCAACTTATGATTAAAAATATTAATTGCCTTTCTGGTCGACTCACCTATGGCCTCTGTTACTTCGCTCACTTTTGTTCGTCGAACAGCGAGAATCATTTCGTGGACTTTTTGAATGATTTCCTCAGTAACCAGGTCTGCCGGGCGCCTTGGTTGCTCCTCATTAAAAACGGATATTTGGCAACGTTTAAACTCGTCTAACTCTGGTCATAGGCGGCGCAGTGTCCTCACAGACAGCATTCAACTTTAATTTTGATTCCTCGTATTTTTTTTCATCCAAAAATAAAAAGCGAAGTTCCGAACGATTCTGCTCTTTTTCCATCTTAGCGAAAATTACGAAACTCGTTTTACTCAAATAGCTGCCAAATCCAAACTAACCTATCAATCAGTCTGAAATATGTTTTGCCGTCTTTTGATAGATGGCAGCACACGATGCCATCAAACTTGAGTACTTATTTAGCCACCCTTGTACATGGGCATAGAGAAATCGATGTAGCCTTGTCCGGTCAACAGGAGTACAAATTTATATAATCTTAGTAAAACTTGGTGTGCATGGCATATATTGTCGGCTGGGTCGAAAAAAGTTGAAAAAGTTCACCGCTGCATTTTTAGCTTAGGTAGCATTTTGCAAGCCTCGGAATTTTAGGCAGGCTCGCAATTTTAAGGAAATATATATATGTATATCGGCTGATTTAGAGAAAACTCTTGCTCCTAACATACTCTCGGTTCCATCTTGGCGCCGTTTGTGAAAACAGACGTGGCGGGTCCCGAACCCAGCGCCCAACCAGCTATGCGGGGATGCTTTGCCTTCTCATATTGGCTCGCTCTCAAACGGGTGTTCGAAAGCTACCCAGCGGATATTTGAGATAATCCCGGAAATTGTGAGCTCCTTGGACTATATGTAGAACAATCGTCCTGGCCACTCCCAAGTGAATTGCAATGAGGTACTTTTCCCACTTGTGTGGACTTCGACACACGAAACCATACTCCGCTATTGGAAACAACTTTTTCTTCATTTGGTGTTTCACGGAGATTCGAACCTACGTTCTCCAAAATCCGAAAGATAGTCACGCACCAACCCATTAGGCTATGGTGGCCGCCGTAAATATACAGTAAGTAAATATTCTGGAGAAGGACTTGGCTTCACTTGGTGTGTCCAATTGGCGCCGGTTAGCACGAGAAAGACACGACTGACGCGCTTTGTTAAACTCGGCCAACATCACGTAAGCGGTTATCGCGCCAATTAAGAAGAAGAAATATTTTGTACTTAAGCTGTTTGCACTTTGCACTTTGTTTCGTAACGTTTAGTTCGTTTCAAGATACAGCTAATTTAATGAAAAAATTGGTGTTGTGTCAATAATTTTGCTCTCCACTGTATTGTGTTCTACAAGCTAGATGTGTGATCCTAATAAAATTTTATTTCGTTAATATTTCGCTGAAATCAATAACTGGGTATATAAAGATTAGTTGTACTCTCAGACATTTCTTTACTACTAAGCTAAAATTTTGAACCAAGAAAAATGCAACAAAAATAATTATATTTTTCCAACATATATGCGTTTGTATGTATGAATGCGTGAAATTTATATTTCTTTGTTATTAAATACTAAGTACATTCGTACACGTATAATGAAAAATTAAAATATCTGGTACTTCCCACTCTTCACAATTCTCTGTCGCAATACTAATAAGTGACTCAACGGCTATTGAAACGGTGGTTATCAATGAGAACTTCTCACTTCATGACTTCAACTGAAATTGCCAATTGCACTATTGGATACTATTGTGTGCTCCTCGGATTTGCTGGCCATATTTGGCAACACAACTTTGTCATTTGGCAATTTCCTATGCGCCAAATATGAGTATCGGCGTAAGTGCAGCAAAATGTAAATGCCTACACGCACACACACAAACCTCCCGATTGGCATATTGGCTAAGTGTATGTAAAGTACATACACAAATATATTAGTCTGCCCCCTGGTACTAACCAGAAACTACAGTTGAACGTATGAGAATCACATTCGCTTGCGCAAACGTGGGTAGCTCATAAAAATTCTCTAATATTTTTGTCACTTGCAACGCCGACAGCTATTAATTGCAATTACAATTACAATAACAATTACAAGTGAAAAATGGAATATTAAATGTTTAGCATTTTGGTGAGTGAATAAAAGAGTTGGTTGAAGTCTGCAAAATAAGAAAAGGAAAACGAAAAACGACGCATGTACAAGTGGGTGCTAGAAGTGATCAGCTTACCGCGGCTCAACTTGGAATACATACATACATACATATGTTGCAAGCGAAACGATGAGTAATTTCGATAAACATTTGCCTGAACGCAATTACTTAGCTTGGAGTAACTGGTTTATCATGGTTATGCAATATTGTGTCGTTCGGAGGCGGCATAAAACTGTAGGTCGCTTTGTGGAAAAACGTCAAGACGCACACCGCAAATTTGAGGAGGACCTCGGCCTAACAATCAATTATATATGTGAAGAGTGGTAACCCTACTCGTAAGGCAGCCTCGGCGAACGAAGATGTAAGGCAGATATACGGTGGCTGCCGTAGCCGAATGGGTTGGTGCGTGACTACCATTCGCAATTCGCAGAGAGAACGACGGTTCGAATCTCGTTGAAACACCAAGATTAAGAAAAAGTTTTTTCTAATAGCGGTCGCCCCTCGGCAGGAAATGGAAAAATGGAAATGAAAAAAGCTACTCATAAAAATATCTGCCGTTTGGAGTCGGCTTGAAACTGTAGGTCCTTCCATTTGTGGAACAACACCAAGACACACACCACAAATAGGAGGAGGAGCTCGGTCAAACACCAAAAAGGGTGTACGCGCCATTTATTTAGTTATTCAAAAATATATTCGAAATTAAGATCTCAAATTAAGAAATCGAAACCTCTTCCCTTTCATTGCTATTTATCGTTTAATATCCAATAATATTTTTGCTTGAACTTAATTTTCCAAACAGGTGGCAACCATCTCCGAAATTATTTTCTAAAATAAGCTTTCTGAAAATTTTTTTTATTTGGAACCTACACTAATTTATTGATTTATTGATTAATTTATTACTAATTATTCAAAATATTTTTTTAAGCACGGGCAACCTTACTCAAAAATATATTCGTAATTAAGATCCCAAATTAACAAAACAAAAACTCTTTCTTTTCATTGCTATTTATCGTTTAAAATGGAAGTATTACTTTTGCTTGAACTAAATTTTTCAAACAGGTGGCAACCATCTTCGAAATTAATTTCTAAAATAAGCTTTCTGAAATTTTTTTTATTTGAAACCTATACTGACTTATGATTAATTTATTACTAATTATTCAATTATTTTTTTGAACCAATGGCAACCCTACTCAAAATATTATATATTCGAAATTAAGATCCCAAATTAACAAAACAAACACTCTTTCTTTTCATTGCTATTTATCGTTTAAAATGCAAGCATTACTTTTGCTTGAACTAAATTTTTCAAACAGGTGGCACCCATCTCCGAAATTATTTTCTAAAATAAGCTTTCTGAAATTTTTTTTATTTGAAACCTATACTGATTTATTTATTAATTTATTACTAGTTATTCAATACTTTTTTTTTTGAACTACTGGCAACCCCACTCAAAAATATATTCGAAATTAAGACTTCTCTTTGATACTCACATTTTTTATCATTTATTATACAAGCTTTATTTTAACATGGACTTAATTTTCCAAACAGGTGGCAACAATCACAATTTAATTTTTTCATTTGAAACCTACACTGAATTACTTTAGCTATTGAAGTACATTTTTGAACAGCTGGCAACCCTATTCAAAAATATATTCGTAATCAAGATTTTTCAAATCCCTTTCTGTGGCTCCCACATTGCTGTTTATTTTTTATGATGCCGGTATTATTTTTACTTGAACTTATTTTTTCACACAGGTGGCAGCTATCTCCAAAACTATAGTCTTTCTTTTACTCCATAATTATTAAATATATTTTATAAACACCTGGCAACTCTACTAAAAAATAAATTGAAAATTAAGCTTTTTCAAAACCTCTTTAACATATGTACATATATCCGAAAATATTTTCTAAAATAAGCTTTCTGAAATTTTATTTCATTTGAAACCAACACTGAATTATTTTGATTATTTATTAGTATTTATTGAATTAAATTTTCAAACTGGGAACTGCACTCAACTACACTGTAAAATCAAGCGCAAAGCACTAGAGGCTGCTCAACGAACAGCGGCACTCAGAGTTGTTTCAGGCTACCGCACTGTCTCAGGAGCTGCAAAAAGTTTTGTGATCAGCGGGAAGATACCTATCGACTTCATGGCCTCATGAGAACGAGTGTATGCGTGGGACTCTAGGAAAAAACACGCCACCACTAATGCCGCGGAACGGCAGTGGTGGGGCAAAGCCGATGGGACACCGAATCGGGTGGCAGATGGACGGCGAAGCTTTTTCCTGCAATAGAAACATGGGGGAAGTTGGCTATTTCATGACTCACCTCCTCTCGGGCCACGGATACTTCCGAAAATACCTATACTGCATGGCTAAGGTAAGTGACCCCAGGTACAAATACTGCGAAGGACCGAGTAATGACACCGATCACATGTTATTAAATTGCGACAGATGGCTCGTCGAAAGAAATGCGCTGAGGGAGCTGATTGGTGACATCGCGCCGATCAATGTGATCGGCAAGATGCTTGAACGCAAGGATAACTGGAATGCGGTTAAAAGATACGTCGAATGCATATTACGGAGAAAAAATATAGACCGCGACACAGTACAACAAAAGTACAGTACAGTACAAGTGAAGCCTCACAGACAGAGACATAAGAAAACGAGTCTATAGCATGAAGCTGGCTACAAGCATGGTGGACCCAGCCGTGGGTGAATAGAATTAGTCTATTTTATGGACGTCGTTCTGGGCCCTTCCGAAGTAATGCAGAAAGGAGGATTGGTTTAGTGGCCACACAACACGACGCAGTAGACGACGGTCGCTATAAGTGCGAAGGCATTTTCAACAATACGAGTACCTCACCCACAAAAAAAAACAAAAAAAGATTCGTAGTAGAAAATATGTGACTTAGAGCCTTTTCCAAATACAAGATGGGGCAAAATTAATCACCCTATCGGAAGAATTATATCATATGTATTTGACAATTGTTCAGCAGACGGTTGCAGTATATAAATAGACAAGTAATGCAACAAGACAAGTATGCAAAATAAAGGTTTTCATCACTGAAACTCATTTTTTCGTGTAGTAAAAAGTTATTCAAAAACACAATTTTGCGCCATATGTATATGAACAATTTTCCATTTTCCAGGTTTTCCATTTCAGAAAACTCACTCTACTCATAACTCCCGCATTATTTCGCATTGGGAAAGTTTATCCATTGGAAAAGCTTAGTCAACTGGAAGTAGAAAGCAAGAAAATTTTGTGAATGAAATCAATATCTTACATATGGCATTCTTGATCGGCCAGCACGCAGCTACGCACACATTCATAAGCATCCAAAGGCAACTTTATAATTTCCAATTCGTCGAATAGTAGCTTGACACACAAATTTCACTCATGCACAAACGTATGCATACATTAATGACAATAAAATAAATAACATGCATTTATGTAGGTACGTGCGGGATTTAGTATGAATTTTGAATATCCAAGAATACAAAGTAGAGGACAACTGATACCTTAACTAGCATAATAGCAAAAACCATAGGAAACATACAAACATATGCATAAAGGTACATGAGTAACAAAGAATAAATGACAAAAAAAGAAATCTACTATAAATAAAAAGCTTAACGCCGGATACTTATGAGTTCATTAGACAAAAGATGGACAGAACAGATAACGTCTCGTAAACGGAGGAGGTAAAGGAGTACGTAAAATGTGGCGTTAGGAAATTTTGTATGCAAAACATGTGCCGGCATCAGCTAGTCAAATACTCGTAGATTGTTTGGCAGAGCATATACGTGAACACATTTCCCCGTCCAACAAATACCTTAAGGTATATGCACATGCAGGTAATCTATATGAATACAGCTGTTGTCAACTTACTAAAGACGTTACGAAAATATCAAACTACTTTATAAAGTTTTCTTATGCAATGTATGCACGCTCCAACATGTAACATGGGAATGTTAGATAAACGGTTGTATTAGCGATAAAATTTAAAGGTTTTAATTTTTGGTAGGCGGAGTTAGCGGTTATATTGTACAATGTGTTGGAACGTGTATACGCAGATTGTACAGTCAGCTTTGTCAACATTTTTCTGTTTAGTAACTTACATCGAAAAAAAATAAAACTTTTAAAACATAAAAAAAAAAAATGGATAAAACTAAATAAAAAATAAATGAATAAAATAAAATAAATAATAAACAATGAATATAATAAAATTCCATCAATTACAGCGTACTCTCTCCTAACAGACGCCTCTTTTAAGTAGACTCTCGCATAAGCGTACACTTTTTTCAGCACATACCAAAAAACCTTAAGAATTTTTTGTAAATTTTTGTCTCTTACGTAACATAACATAACATAACATAACATAACATAACATAACATAACATAACATAACATAACATAACATAACATAACATAACATAACATAACATAACATAACATAACATAACATAACATAACATAACATAACATAACATAACATAACATAACATAACATAACATAACATAACATAACATAACATAACATAACATAACATAACATAACATAACATAACATAACATAACATAACATAACATAACATAACATAACATAACATAACATAACATAACATAACATAACATAACATAACATAACATAACATAACATAACATAACATAACATAACATAACATAACATAACATAACATAACATAACATAACATAACATAACATAACATAACATAACATAACATAACATAACATAACATAACATAACATAACATAACATAACATAACATAACATAACATAACATAACATAACATAACATAACATAACATAACATAACATAACATAACATAACATATATATATGTGTACATATATATTTTTTTTTTCTTTGAAGGAGGTTGAAATCAAAATGTCAGAAACATCTCAGAGGTGCCGTCGCACCAATAGAATGTGGGGCACGCTCGCACTAATACTATAACAATCCCCCACCTCGGCTTATTCTAGCCTAGGACCATAAAAGTATAACTTCTGGGTAGAGCCGCGTTTATGTCCGAAGACACAACAGGTACCTGCGTCCAGGTATTCCCAATTACTCCCACTGTGTTTATAGGTGGTCCAAAGTAAAGGAGACATCGGAAAACTTGCAGTAGTGTTATCTTAACTCACTACAGTCTTGTTTTCTGTACGACACTGTATTGAGTGTTTCATTCAAACGTCTGTGCTTGATGTCGGTTCGTCAGAAACTGTCCGCTTTCTCTGTTTCTGCAACTGTTGCTGAAACACTTTGTGTTCCCAATCAAAATGGCGAAGTCGCATCATGATCTTACCTGCGAACGTTTACGCTGCTTCCCACTTACCGCTGGTTGCGCACATATCTCGTATGAGGATGTTGGAGGATGGTTGATGAATCAGTGCTTGCTCCAGGATAGCTCGTTCCTCTCTAAAGCGGTTGCAATAAAACATGACGTGTTCCGCGTTTTCGTCAGTATTCGGGCAGTTTGGACAGAAAAGGCTGTCTGCAAGCTTAAAACGGTGCAGGTATTCCTGAAAACAGCCATGTCTGCTGAGCAACTGGTGTCCCCATGTTTTCTCAATAACCACTCATCAACACGTGGTATGAGTTTGTAGGTCCAACGTTCGCTTTGTGACTCATTCCACCGCTGCTGCCACCGGCCTATTGTCAGCAGTCGCTCCGCTGCTTTATATATGTATATCTAAAGGGTTTTCCAATAACAGGTGTTATCTATCGCTATCGAGAGATTATTAACGGTTTTTTATGGCCGGAATTGGATAATATTAATCTGGACAACGTTTATTTTCAATAAGACGGCGCTACGTGCCACATAAGCCACGAAACCATTGATCTTTTACGGGAAAAGTTTCCGGACCGTGTTATCTCTCGAAGAGGTGACCACAATTGGCCACCGAGATCTTGTGATTTAACACCTTGTGACTTTTTTCTTTGGGGCCACGTGAAACAGAAGGTCTACCCCAACAGCCCAGGGTCGATTCGAGACCTCAAAGATGGAATTCGTGAGGCTATCGAGGACATAGGGCAGCCACTTTGCAATTCGGTCATGGAAAATTTCATGAAAAGGATATTGTCTTGTAAGCGTGGTCGTGGTGGTCATTTGCCTGATGTTATTTTCGACTATTAACGGCCTACCTTCCTCTTTATAATGAAATAAACATTCGATCGAAATAAGACTCCGAACGGCAGAACTTTTTTATGAGGAGCTTTTTCATGGCAGAAATATACTCGGAGGTTTGCCATTGTCTGCAGAGGGGCGACCGCTATTAGAAACAACTTTTTCATCATTTTCGTCTTACGCCGAGATTCGAATCTACGTTCTCTCTGAATCTCCCTCAACCCATTCGGCTACGGCGGCCTCCTTATAACATAACATAACATAACATAACATATTTTTAACTTTTTTACACTTTTCTCATGAGCGGACAAATCGTTCGGTCCCTTGGGTGTCCGCTTAAGAGAGAGTACACTGTATTATTATTGAACAAATGTCTCTTTATTCCTTTGCGAAATGTTAAACATCACTAATATGAGAATAATAAAGTTGGACAACGCATTCAACTCATTGCCAAACTCATTGATATAACGGTTGGAGCGTGTATACTCCACATTACAATGCTATTCAGTGATCTATTCCAGTCACAAGTCACTAGATTTGAGATTTTATGTTAGTGACCGTAGACCATTTGGGTATTCAGTTAATTGCAGTTGTAAAAAGTTCACCAAATTTGGTGGGAAAGCTAATAGAGACTGTCAGCTGATAGTGTGCTCTGGTTAGAGATGTATAAAAGAACTGCATTAAAATGTATTAATCACTTCCTTAAAATTGAAACTGAAGAAATTGGAGCAAAGGTCATTGCACACGTCGATGATATTGTAATAGTAAATTCGGATAAATTCAAAGATCTCTCAACAGACAATCACTTTGGTACAGAAGACGAGGACTAGAGGTAAAATCCGGAAAAAATGCGTCTGATACTGTTAAGTAGGAGACATAAATCACTTGCTCTTAAAGAAACATCGCTTGAAAACCACTTAGAGTAAAAGAAAGAGCTAAATAGCTAGGCCTTATATTAGATAGGAAGCTAAATTGAGGGGTGAGACCTGATTGCAAATAGAGTAGGTACGCAAAGCAACGACGGCTTTGTACTACTGCAGGAGGCTAATTGGGTAAAAATGTGGCGGTTGGAACTCAAAATAATACATTGGATTTACATAGCAGTAGTTAGGTCAATTTTCTATTTCGTATTGTAGTGTTGTGGAATGCCCTAGAGGAGGGTGCGAACATTAAAATAGTTGGCAAGCATTAAGGACCCACATCGGTTCTCATAACTAATGCAATGTCAACCTCACCATTGAACGCTTTGTATGCGACATTAAACCATCTTCCAGTTGAGCTGCAGGCAAAAAATATCGCTCACACTGCGCCAATAAGGTTGAACACCTCAAGTAAGTGGTCAAACACGGGCTATGGCTACGGAAAGCTACGAGCTTCCTACACTGGGGTAACAATTGTCATTGCACAGTTCACGACCCTCCTGCCCTCAAGGAAAGAGTGGGAATGGGACGCTGTAAGACAGGGTGAGTCCATCCACGTATACAAAGATGGCTCAAAGCTCGAGAACAGGGTGAGCGGGGGTGTATATTCCGAACATCTGGGCATCTTCTTCAGTTTTCGGCTTCCCGACTACTGAAATAAATGTTTGTATTAAAAAACAATTGATTTTATAGTACTTAAGTAAATATTAAACTTCAAAGAGAGTTTCTTTTAAAATGTGTGAGGCTCGAAAATGATTTAGAGCAATGCCCTATTGGATTTTTTCTCTGAATTTCTTATAGAATTCAAAACTGCGAGGCACAAAGTTGAAAAAAAAATGACCCGCTCTAATGAACGAACTTAGTTGTGTGTCGGTGACTATTTGACCGATTCGGATATTTCAATAGCACATCTATGCATTTGACGTTTTCCTATCACCTGAAAAAGACTGAGTTGAAAGCTGGCAATCGCTAGCTGGTGATTTCTTTTTAATTTTTCTTCAAATTTATTATTGTCTATTTATTAATTTTCACATCACATACGACAAGTGTTCATTATTTTATATTATTTATTTTTGTATTATTAATTTTCATTCTTGGCGCACAAATATCAAAGTGTGTCGATTTGTGTGTATGTGCGTAGCGGCATGCTAGGGATGCCACTGAAAAAAGTTTGGTAGAATTCAATACAATTTTATTTACATTTACTCAATTTTTTTTAAATGAGGTCTTTATTTGTAAGCATTTGTGGCTTTTTTCTGCATCACTTAAAATAAAAAAGTTAATTTGTGCGTGACTAAATGCGGCCGCACGCCGAATTGTTGGTGCTTGACTACCATTCGGAAGTGCACAGACATTCTGTGCATGAAACAGCAAATGATAGAAAACGATTTTTTTAATAGCAGTCGCCTCTCGGCAGGCAATGGCGAACCTCTGAGTGTATTTCTTCCATGAAACAGCTCCTCAACAAAAAACACAAAAAAAAAACATCTGCCGTTCAGAGTCGGCTTAAAACTGTAGGTCCCTCCATTTGTGGAACAACATCAAGACGCGAGCCATAAATAGGAGGAAGAGCTCGGCCAAACACTCGATAAGGGTATGAGCGCCAATTATAAATGTATACCAATTTGATCCCAAAGTTCGCGGAATATATTCAGAAAATTCAAACTACAAGTTTTTTCTCAAAATTGATATTATCGCCTTGAAAATACTCCCCATAGCCTGCAACGCACTTATAACAGCGCTTCACCGAACTCTCGAAACAGTTCTGAAACTCTATTTTCGATATAGCCACCAGAACCGTTTTCGAATTTTCCATTACTTCCTTTCGCCTGTTAAAATACGTTCCCCGTAGTGGTTTTGTTGACTCGAGCAAGCAGAAAAAACCACAAGGAGCCAGATATGTTCAATTCGATGGTCGTTGGATGGTAGTCGTTTCGTTCTTTGTCAAAAACTCACGGATAATGATGACACTGTGCGACGGTGCATTATTTTGCAAAATCCACAAGTTGTTTTCCCATCTTCTTTTATTTTTCGGCGAATTGTTTCACGCAAACGTCGCAGAACGCCCAAATAATAATCCTTACTAACTATTTGATTTTCTGTAAAAAAATCGTGGTGTACAATACTGTTGTAATCCATGAAAACCGTGAGTATCGCTTTCTTTTTTGACTGAAAACGACGTGGTGTTTTTGGTCTTAGTTCTTTCGGAGCTCTCCACTCACTCGCTTGATGAGTGGATTGCGTCTCGTTCTCATAAAGTCATTTCTCGTCTCCGGCAATGATGAATATTGAGTCCGATTCAGCCTTGAAAATTATGTCTTTGGCAATATCGCGCCAGTCGTTTCTTTGTCATGCTAACCGGCGCCAATTGGAAGCATCTAGTGAAGCAAAGTCCATCTCACCTGATCGTTCCAACGCAGAGGAGGCCTTCTTCTTCCCTTGCTAACACCAGCTGGAACCACATCGAATACTTTGAAGGCAGGAGCGTTAATATCCATTCGGACGACATGACCCAGGCAACGAAGCCGCTGGATCGCTATTCGCTGCGCTATGTCTATGCCGTCGTAAAGCTCATATAGCTCATCGTTTCATCACCTGCGATATTCGCCGTTGCCAACGTGTAAAGGTCCAAAAATCTTCCACATAATCTTTCTCTCAAACACTCCAATCGTCGCCAATTGGAAGCATCTAGTGAAGCAAAGTCCATCTCACCCGATCGTTCCAACGCAGAGGAGGCCTTCTTCTTCCCTTGCTAACACCAGCTGGAACCACATCGAATACTTTGAAGGCAGGAGCATTAATATCCATTCGGACGACATGACCCAGGCAACGAAGCCGCTGGATCGCTATTCGCTGCGCTATGTCTATGCCGTCGTAAAGCTCATATAGCTCATCGTTTCATCACCTGCGATATTCGCCGTTGCCAACGTGTAAAGGTCCAAAAATCTTCCACAGAATGTTTCTCTCAAACACTCCAATCGTCATCTCACCGGATTTATCATCATCCAAGATTCTGCGCCATACGTTTGGATGGGCAAGATGAGAGTCTTGTAGAGTGTTAGTTTTGTCCTTTGTGAGAGGACTTTACTACTCAAATGCCTACTTAGTCCAAAGTAGCACTTGTTGGCAAGAGAAATTCTCCGTTGGTTTATCTTATTTCTCCGCCGTTATATCTGAGTAAGTAAAACTCTTCTGATAATTCGCTTTTCGCTCTGCTGTTAATTTAATAGAAAATCCCTGCAATTTTTCTACCGCATGGGGAACTCTGGGCATAGCAATTATTCACCTGTTGACACTAGCACGTTGCTTCAACGCGCATAGCGCATGCATATGTATGTGTGTATGCATGTGCATGCCTAAGTTTGTAGCTATACTCACTCAATCAGTCACTCAGTCAGTCAGTCAGGTGATCGTGTTGGAAAATTAGCGTTGTTGAGACAATGCAACAGTGCTTGTTGGAGGCGTTCAATGGTTCAATAACAACTGACATTTGTCACTGACACGCTCGACGGCTTCTGCATTTCATTCTAGGAAATCGCAGCAACACTTCTGTATGTAATAAAATGCATTTATAATTACACATGTATGTGCTGTGTATGTGTGTATGTATGTATGTTCGTTTGTGTGGGTGATCTTGTGCAACAAGGAAGTGTACGTGACAACTACTACAGTTTCGTATTAGCTCTCTATTGTTGTAAGTGTATTTGTGTGCATGCGTACGTATGAATGTAAATGCATTTTGCATGGCTTTAATACTCGTATATCAACTTGACAGTCGCGACGTTTTCGCTAATTGTTTTGAGTGCTCAGCATTGGAATTTAAATTTAATATAAATAAATATTGGTGAATTATTAAAAGCGCCAGCTTTGTGCCTTTCAATATCGCTTTCCTTTTTTTATAGCATGCCTATGTGAAATCTTTAAGTTGCTATCTGAGCAGTATCCACTGTTTTTGCCACCTAAAGACGACCTGATACCCACAGTTTCATTTGGAAGGAATTTAATGTCAGATCACGCAATGGAGCAATCCAGAATGCATGCAGGGAGGTTTTGACGGATATTTTCTTTAACGATGGGTCCAAGAATGAAATAGGGTCTGGAGCCGGATGGTATTTAAACGATAGTAATAAGTATAACTATGCTATGGGGGAAATGGCAACTGTTTTCCAAACAGAAGTTTTTGCCATCCTAAAAATAGCCGAATGGATAATCGAGAGGAGATAGAGTGGGAAACAGATTGGAGTCTTCAGTGATAGTCAGGCTGCATTGAAAGCCCTGGAGAATGCGAAGCAAACCTCAAAGATTGTTCAAGAATGTAAGAAGAAGCTTAATTCTGTCGCAAGACAAAACAGGCTTGTACTTATATGGGTTCCGGGACACTCCGGTGTTCAAGGAAACGAAACTGTCGATTAATTGGCAAAACGTGGATCAGCGGTGCCCCCACAGGGGCCAAGGCCAATAATCGGAATCGGTTCGGCAGGAACCATGAATTGGATCAGCGATTATGTAGGCAATCTACATAAAAGGCTATGGTCCGGTCTAGAACGCTGCAGAACTGCAAAGTGTTTTGTGACAAGTCCGAACAGAAAATTGTCAAACTTTCTACTAAAACTTGGAAGGAAAGACGTTCGGTTCATGGTCGGTATTATTACAGGACACAGCCCATGGGGTCAGCATATGCCCATCATTCGAATCATTGAGGACCCAATGTGCCTGCCATGCTTGGAGGAAGCGGATAGCACTGAGCACCTTTCTCTGTGAGTGTCCTGCCTTTGCTAGAGCACGGCTACGAGGTTTGGGTTCCGATGTCATGAGAATGAGTAATATTCGTTCTCTAAAACTGGAGGATATTTACCCACTCGCGGACAATGGTTTATTTTCAATGCCTCGAGACTGGTCAATAATTTAGTCCGGACCTTTTTCTCCAAAATGGCCCAAAGAGAATAATACATCGGATTCGCGTCTGGTGAATTTGAGAGCCATTGTGTGGACGTTATGAAGTTCGGAACGTTGGTTTTTAGCCATTCTTGGTTCACTCGAGCTTTGTGAGATGGTGTCGAGTTCCTGCTACCGAAATGTTTGTCTGCCCGAGGCTTCGAAGCAGTCTCCAGAATAGTTTCCCGATAATATTTCGCATTTACCTTGACGCCAGGCTCGATGAAAATGATTGGAGAGCGCCCATATGCGCTTACAGCGGCCCAAATTATTACCTCTGGTGGGTGCTGCCTCCTGGTGGGCAATTGATGACTCAAATTCTGGTATGAACGGTCGTTGGGAGTTTACAAATTGATCAATTTGAAAATTTTTCTCATCAGAAAACATAATGTTCGGAAATTGACCGCTTTCGGTCAAGCGAAGCAACTCCTTCGCTCTCTCAAGTCTGACTTGTTGCTGCTTTGGTGTGAGATCGTGCGCCTTCTGGAACTTACTTTCGGATCTTATAAGGCGTGACTTTGAGATCATTTTTCAGCATGCGGTAAATGCTACGGTCAGGTATTTTCATTTCTTTCGCCATTTGATTGGCACTTCGTCGCGGAATTCACTCAAGTCGCTTCTTCACTTTTTGAACGTTTCGATTCACGTGACGTTGCAGTCTTTTGATGATCACCTCCATGACGTTTCGCGATGCTACCAGTATTATTATAACGAGTAATGGTGCGATGAGAAAAAACTTTATTTACTTTAAGTGCTCGACTTCATGAATAATCGCTGGTTGTGATTTTCCAGCCAAATATAATGCAATCACACCATTACGAAATCCATTACCGATTTTCTTTTTTCGCGTTTACTGTTGACAAAATGCTTCCACGCGGTTGTAAACAATACTCGGGACTCTTTTTTGTTTTTTTTTTTTGTTTTTTGGTGGGTGAGGTAGGGTTCAAATGCCTTTGCACTTACAGCGATCGTCGTCTACTGGGTCGTGTGGTACGATCCCTCCTCTCCTTCTGGGGAGACACCCTTCCCGGAACTGATTTCTATATTACTTCGGGAGGGCCCAGAACGGCATCCATAAAGGACCAATTCTATTCACCCAGGTCTAGGTCCACCATATTTGTAGCCAGCTTTCATGCTATAGGCTCATGATCTTCTTCATTTACAGCGTTCCAGGTATCTTCGCATTCGAGCATTTTGCTAATTATGTTGCTCGGTGCGATGTCGCCAATTTGCTCCCTCAGAGCATTTCTCTCCGCGAGCCAACTATTACAACTAGAAACTGTGTGTTCGGCGTCATCGCTCAGCGCCTCGCAGTATATGCACTTGGAATCGATTACTTTGCCCGTGCGGTATAGGTATCTACGGAAGTATCCGTGGCCCGAGAGGAACTGAGTTAAGAAGTAGTTCACTTTCCCGAAGTTTTTTTGGACCCATTTGTCAATTGACGAAATAAGTCTCGCCGTCCATCTGCCACTCGATTCAGTGTCCCATCGGCTTTGCCACGGCAGCATGGTTTGACATCTCCGTTCTGAGAAGCTGGTGATTACGTGCTTCTTCTTGGAGTCCCACGCATCCATTCCCTCACGGACCATGATCGACGGGTATCTGCCCGCTGATCACGAAAATTGCTGCACCTTATACAGTGCGTTAGGCTGAGGCAACTCTGAGTGCCACTGTTCGTTGCACAACCTTCAGTGCTTTGCGTTTCGCTTTGCAGTTTAGCGCAATTCCCCATACTTCGCTGCCGTACAGGAGAATTGAGCTTGTAACCGCTATAATTTGCCATTAATCTACTTAGCATACCCCCTTAGCAGGAAAGGTCAGCTTTGGTAGCCGCATGCCGTATCTGGGCACAGAAAGTAAGCCTGCAGTCAAGTGGAACACCTAAGTATTTCACTACTTTTTGGGTCACGTTAAGGACGTGTCGCTTATTTGCATGCTAAGCTCAAGTGGCAAGTGACCTCGTGTCATAAGGATGACTCCGGTTTTATGTTTGGCGAGTTCCAGGCCGTAGTCCTCAAACCATATTTGCATCATTATCATGATTTGGTTCAGCTTCCTGCTAGCGTCCTCAGTGTCCCGAGCTGGTATGACCGCCGCTATATCGTCCGCGTATCCCACTAGATATGTATCTTCTGGCATTTCTATGCTCAATATCTCATCATAGCTCAGATTCCAGAGATCGGTCCCGAGAATAGATTCTTGAGCTGCGCCAGACGTTATCGATTTTGTTTTCTGACCATCTGGTGTGTCGTACTGCAGTTCTCGCTCACTCAGGTAGCTCTGGAGAATCCTTAGCAGGTACGCAGGTACTGTACTGTCATTTAGCCAACAAACAGACAGCTGATGCCTAAGGTTGGTTACCCTTCGAGTGCCGGACCCTGTACTATATACTTATAACTAGGACACTCTATGTGACATGCATGGAAAGCACCATTCCTTGCATTTTTAGCACATGAGATCTATT
Organism: Anastrepha obliqua; assembly: GCF_027943255.1. NCBI lineage: Eukaryota > Metazoa > Arthropoda > Insecta > Diptera > Tephritidae > Anastrepha > Anastrepha obliqua. The sequence continues at coordinate 12,136,177 of NC_072894.1, forward strand.
GTTAATTTCCTGTTAAATCTGATAAAGTAAATGGGATTGGTGGTAGTTCCGGAAATTAGTGTGTTTTGGTGCGATTGAAGCCTTACATTGAGTGATGATACACGCTTTTTGATTTCTTCAGCGGCTGTGGGAACTTTGAGATCATGGTGAATTTTGTTATTTGTGATATATTATGATGCATTTACGATCATTCTGAGAGTTTTCGTTTGGAATCTTTGGAGCATTTCGATGTTTGAGTTAGTTGCAGGGCCCCAGATTTGTATGCAATATGCCCATACTGGTTTTAGGATAGCTGAATCAGTGAGAGCTTATTTTCGAGGGATACATGGGAATTGCGATTTAACAGCCAAGCCGAAGTTTGATTTCTAGGGCTTTGAGTTTAGTAAAAATACGGACTTACCATGTGAGCTTGCAGTCTAGATGTATTCTAAGATATGTAACATTACTTTGAGTTTAACGGGTGGGCAAGCATTTCGCTTGAGTTAAAGATAACTTGAATAGATTTTGTCTCATTTGATTTTATTTTCCAGTCTTTGATACATTGAGTTATTTCATCAAATTCTTTTTGGAGTTTAAGAGAAGCCACATCAGGGAGGAAGTCAATTGCGAGTAAAGCGGTGTCATCTGCAAAAGTTCCGACGATAGTTTCCTCAGCAACTGGCCGATCGTGAGTGTAAATCTAGTATAAAAAGGGACCGATAATACTGCCTTGGTGTACCCAGCAGAGCTTTCGCAGAGCTGATATTGTTCTTTATTTTGTTTTACAAAAAAAGTGCCGACTTTTTAGGTAGGATTTGATAAAGATATAAAAATTTGTGGGTGGAGCAGCCTTTATTTTACAGACAGACATGGTCTAATGCTTGAAATATGTCGAGCTGAAATGCTTTGTGAATACTATTTACGAGTTTTTGTACTTGTTCGATGGTACCATGGGTTTTCCTGAAGCCGAATTTGTGATTTAGGATTCATTTTCGGTCTTCAATTATGGGCATCATTCTTTTGAGAAACAGAGATAGGTAATAGGCAACAAGCTGATGGGTCGATAAGATTCCATTGGAGAGAAACAAAACCAGTTAATTTTGAGACATTGTATGTATGTATGCGTGAGGAAATATATTCCTTCTGCTGGGAGTTGCTTGAGTACTTCTCCAGTAATGAGACCAAATTCGGTGGCTTTCTTGGTTTTAAGCTGTTTTTTTGCTTCTTGCACTTCGTTTTGTGAAAAATTTTGTATGGGCGGGTCCATCTGGTGGATGAGCTCTTTAACTTTTTGAGCAGTACTAAGCGAGGGTTCGCTATTAAAGCGTTTCTCAATAGGTGCGCTTCAACTCTTTTCCGATAGGGAGGGCGAACGACGCAATATTTTTTATTTTTCGCTTGTCATTTGTAAACTTCATTAGTATACATTTCATCATGGAACGCTACACACTTGAGCAACGATTGCAAATCGTGCAAATTTTTTATGAAAATTTATAAATTTTCCAAAAAATCATCTTCAGTGATGAAGCTCACTTTTGGCTCAATGGCTTTGTCAACAAGCAAAATATGCATTACTGGGTAGAAAGCAATCTACACGTGATTCATGAGGCACCGTTGCATCCCGAAAAAATCACTGTTTGGTGCGGTTTACATGCCGGCGACGTAATTGGCCCATATTTTTTCGTTGACGAGAACGATCGCCACGTTACTGTGAATGGAAATCGATACCGCGACATGATAAACGATTATTTTTGGCCGCAATTGAATGGTATGGACTTAGACGACATGTGGTTTCAACAGGACGGGGCCACAAGCACACAGCACATGCTACAATTGATTTGTCGAAGAGTAAGTTCGATGAGCGCATTATTTCCAGAAATGGACCGGTCGAATGGCCGCCGCGCTCGTGTGATTTGTCGCCTGTAGACTATTTTCTTTATGGTTATGTGAAGTCATTGGTCTACAGTAACAAGCCGGCGACGATTTGTGAGCTCAGAGCCAATATTGAACGCGAAATTGCTGGAATTTCGGCCGATTTATGCAAAAGAGTGGTCGAAAATTGGGTTCAACGATTGGACTTCCTAAAACGTGCACGCGGTGGTCATGCAACAGAAATCGAATTTCATACTTAAATGTATATGTTCAAACTCGATAATAAAAAAAAATTAGTTAAAAAAGTCAAACCGTTTGTGTTTTATTAAAAAAAAAAAGTTGAAGCGCTCTTACTGAAAAACGCTTTATATGGGCTTGATGATTGAGCTTTATCGAGATTCCACTTAGCTCATTTGTTATTTTCTATTTTAATGCCTGATTGTGCTAAGGCTGACCTTTTGAACTTTTTTCCTGCTTTCCAAAGAGTGCAATCTGAGGAAGAGGAGGCATCGAGGTTACTGAGATAGTTTCAAAGTTACATAGTTACGTTCATTTTTGTGAGTTCTTGTGTAAGCGAGCTCGGATTTTTTTTTGGCTCCAGGGTGTCTGATTTGTTGCCAATGTTTTCTCGCCTGGTGTTTTTCTATTAGTTTTACTTCAACGAGATATCTGTGAAGATTGTTTTTAAAGGAACGTTGTTCATAGAAATTGGTTTAGTGGAATATTTTTTTCTATATAATTATTAACGATAAAGGCAAAGAGAAGCGATAGTTAATTTAATTGTGCAGTTGGAGGAAATACGTAAACGACGTCTACTGAGACTGCAAAAATGTATGGCAGCAAACGCATGCGACAATCGGGATAATAAATAATAATAAAATAAGCAATAACAGACCCAAACATCTATGAACGCACACTTTTCTCTGTAATATGAATGCATAGTCAAAAATATGTAACACAAGTTTATTAGAATTATATCTCCAAACCTGTTTTTTTCCTGCCCGCGTCCATTTTATTTTCCTTTTGTGTTTCTGCTTACATTCGTAATAATAATTATCGATAACCCAGAAAACACAGAGTTGTATGCAATTGAAAAAAAAACATTTTCATAATTTGCTGTTGCATGCATTCAGTGGAGTCTTGAACACTGGCTCTACCGAATGGTAGTCACGCACAATCCCATTCGACTCTAGCGGCCACCGTAGCTTAGAAAATAAATAGTGTAGAAAATAGAATGGTTTGGTTTGCACTGCATCTGTTCAAAAATTATGACACATAATTCAATATCAATGCAGGCAGCAGTTGGTTCCAGCCAGAGAGACACGCTGTCTCCAATGCTGATGACTTTTAATTCAATTCAATTATATACATTGTTTGGCGCTTATCAAAATATTTACATACATGAAGAGCCGATATGCGCGCACAAAGCGATCTGTGTACATATCGAAGTGCATGCTTATATATGCACATTAGGGTGGAGCGATAGTCCATGGAAATTTTTTTAAACAGGGTGGTTAAGTTTCAAGGGCCGGTGTTGATTTTGAATAAAATACAATGTGTTTAGAAAATTATTGTAATTTCTCTTCATTATGATAATACTGGTATGGCTCAACTACGTGTAGAACAAAATATTGGCCAAATGGCCGTCGCGGCCTCGGCGGCACACCTCCATCTGATGGTCCAAATTTTCGATGACGCTGAAGCATAATTGAGGTTCTATGCCGTTAATGTGCCGATTTATCTCATCCTTCAGCTCTTGAATTGTTGCTGGCTTATCGACGTACACCTTTTCTTTCAAATAACCCCAAAAGAAAGAAGTCCAACGGTGTCAAATCACATGATCTTGGCGGCCAATTGACCTCGCCGCGACGTGAGATTATTCGGCCAACAAATTTTTCGCGCAAAAGAGCCATTGCTTCGTTAGCTGTGTGACAAGTGGCACCGTCCTGTTGAAACCACATATCGTCCACATCCATATCTTCCGATTCGGGCCATAAAAAGTTCGCTATCATCTCACGATAGCGAACACTATTCACAGTAACTGCCTGACCGGCCTCATTTTGGAAAAAATACACCCAAATACGGCCCAATGATGCCGCCGTCCCATAAACCGCACCAAACAGTCACTCTTTGTGAGTACATTGGTTTTTCGGCAAATCACTCTTGGATTATCATTCGCCCAAATGCGGCAATTCTGCTTATTGACGAATCCACTAAGGTGAAAATGTGCCTCATCACTGAAGATGAAGTGCGCGATATGCATTTTGATTTGAACGCCGGTTATCATAATAAGCCTGAATATCTTTAACGCGTTGCTCGATTGTGTATCTTTCCATAGTTCAAATTGAATTAGTCTGAAATTGAAAAATGTCAAATGAAATGTAGAAAAAACCTTGACGTTCAGGTGTGGTTCACATTTAACATCGGCTCTTGAAATTTAGCCACCCTTTATAAGACCTCTTCTATTCGCAGTTTCTTCGTTTGCTATCCCTATGCTCGATTAATTTGACGAAAAATTTGCATACGAAAACAACAACAACGTTATCGAGTATGGCTATAGCTCATTAAGCCGCACTGCCTTACCAGCTTCTTCTATTCGTCATTTGCTATGTCCGAAAAAAGAGGTCTATAATATTATATATTCTTTTTTGTAATTTCCTAGTAATGAAAAGTTGCCTTTATGAGAGTTAACGAAGATCACAAAATATGATCTACTTCGGATAACGTTTTGAGGTGCCTGAGCCTAATCAAATTGAGAAAAGATAAACGAAATTTTACACTGGTACTAATAAACTTCATACTAGGTTGTTCAATAAGTTTTGCAGGTCGATAAAAAAAAATAATTTTAAAGAGAGAATCTGGACCACAGCTGTTATGGCCTAGTCACTTGACGAAAAACTCTTTCCACGCATGCATTTTTTTAGGTCAGGTAAAAGTTAGAAATTGCTAGGGGCCAAATTTGGGGAATACGGTGGCTGTTCCAACAATTTGAGCCTTAATTCATGGATTTTAGCCCTTGCCAAAACGCTCTTGTGACCTGATGAAAACGAAATTTTTTCTTTAGTAAACTGAGTATTTTTTCATGAATTTTCTCCGTCAGGTTTTAGACTACAATAATAATCAGAATTAATTGTTTTAACAGCTTGCAAATAATCCACAAACAAAATATTTTTCGTATCCCAAAAAGTTGATGCTAACGCCTTCTTGGCCGATACCCCGATTTCTGGACGCGAACTCGTGTCGGAGCCAAATAACAAGGTTCACACCACTCTTTAGCATCTTGTTTAGATTTAGGGTCTAGGTGATAGCCCCAAGTCTCATGCATAGTAATGAATCGATGCACAAAATCCACTTTATCCGTTCGAAAACGTTCTAAATGTGGTTGAGAAAGTCGCTTACGGATGTGTTTTTTCCATTGTTAGCGATTGCGGCAGCCATTGTGCACACCTATCTCTGAAACACAATATCTCAGTCAAAATATTGCTTACACTGCCCAATGAGATGCCCAGGGCTTTTACTATATCCTTTTCAGCACTCGACGATTTTCTCATACGACATCCTATATTTCTGCTCCGACTTCTGGTGTTGCTGCTGTTTTTGGACGCCCTTGACGTGGCTCGTCTTCAAAGTTTGTACGCAATCTCAGTACTAGCACTCCATCGCACTCAATCTCCCACTCGTTCGTCGAGTTTGTTGCATTCATTTGGCATATTTGCAAATCGAACGAGCGGTTAAAAAAATATTTTCGCGTATTATACAATATTTATCATTCTAAATAATAGGTGGCGCAAAATTAATCACTCTTTCGGGAGATTTGTAATTTTTTGTAAATGGCGTCGTATGTCAGTCATATTCGATACTTGTGAACTTGACAACTGCCGTATACAAACAGACAAGCAATGGAGCGCGTAAAGGAGTAAAATAAAGATTTCCATCACTCAAAATCGTTTGTTTATTTAGTACAAAAGTTATTCAAAAACATGAATGGATGATTAATTTTGCACCACTTCTTAAATATTGATACAGATAGGCAATTATTTCCCTTGTCCATCTTATATCAGGCTACATAATCAGGCAACGCAAAAAATTAATGCTGGACAAAAACTGCTATGGAGAAAAAGAAAATAGTGGCCCTTTCCCACAACTTCGGCTGCCACGTCACAAGGGAGCTCCGGCAACCCAATTCTGCACTATCAGTCGTTGTTCGAATAGCAACGAAGTGACATTGTGCTAATTTTTTTATATAACACTATTATTATTATTATTAGAAGGCTATTACGCACTGCGACCAGAGTTGATCTGTTGTGCAAGACCTATTTTTGTAACCCTAGATAACACTAAGACAATCTCTTCTTATAAACACATCCCAAGTGACGTCAACCCATCATCTGATTCTGACGAATTCGCTCAGAGCCAAATAACGGTCTGTTAAAGAGCACAGCTCTAAAAATCTAGTCATATCGAGGCATATAATATTTTGCATGTATTTCCAAAGTGATTTAAAAAAACAAAAAAAAAAAAAATCGCTCCATCCTACTACACACACATATATAGACACACGTATACTGAGCTATATGGATATTTTATGAGCAAAGGAAAGAAATTATGAAGAGACAATAGTAGATGAATGAAAGAGTAAAGTCATGATGGGTAATAAATTACTGCTAAGAAATATATGCTTACATGTTTATAAGTGGCAAAGATTTGTGGTATATTTTACAGAGGACACACTTGAAGTACATAAAAATTGAGGTTTATTGAATTACGAGCATTTAGAAGAGTAAAATTAAGCCAAAGATGTAACCAAAAATTCCAATAACCTTTAATGCTTTATCATCACTATTGTGATTCGGAGAAACCTACTTGACAGCCAAGAATATTGCCAACTACGACAAGCACTTTGAGGTGCAATGATTCTAACTCAGAATGAAAATAAAGGGTGAACAGATTGGAGGTACTTTTTCCAATAGTGTCTTTTCACAGATCACGCGTGACTACTGGGAAACTAATTATACAATTTTTTTCAGTATTCATTGACATTTCATCAGGGAAAGGCTTACGTGTCTCAACAATGTTTACAAATCGTAAAATTGTATTACGAAAATCGATGCTCTAGGAAAAGTGTTCATGCGTGCTCAGTCCAACTTATGGTGCGCAGCGATGATGCCCATTTTTGGCTTAACGGCTATGTAAATAAGCCAAATTGCCGTATTTGGGCTGCAGAGCAACCCGAAGCTATTCAACACCAGCTATTACATCCATTGAAAGCAAACGTTTGGGCCTATGAGGTGGAGGAATCTTACTTACTTACTTAGGTGGCCATAATAACCCGTTACCGAGTTACGGCCGACCTCACTAGCTCTCTCCAGGCGCCTCTGCTCTGCGCGCGCCTTTTCCAATTCTGTACACCAAGCGAGCATAGGGCTTCCTCCACCTGGTCTTTCCACCGGAGCAATGGTCTTCCTCTGCGTCGGCTCCCTTGGACTTCGCCCTCGAACCCCTTCTTTGTTGGAGCTTCTTCATCCATACGCACGACATGCACGTTGAACTACGTCAATGTCGGCGTAGAGCTCATACAGCTCGTGGTTCATTCTTGAACGGTAGTCTTCGCTAACGCACACAGGATCGAAGATCTTACGAAGAACTTTTTTCTCGAACACCCCAAGAACGGCTAGATCGCTGTGTGACATGCCTCTGCGTCATAAAGCAACACGGGTATGATGAGCGTCTTGTACAGTGTCAGTTTGGTCATGCGAGAGAGGGCTCGACTACTCAATTGCTTACTTAGCCCATAGTAACACCTATTAGCAAGAGTGATTCTCCGTTTGATCTCCAGGCTGATATCGTTCAACACATTTTCGATTGTATGCGGCTGTATTTCAGCTATGACATCGCGTATGTTGGTCTTCAGTGCATCAATTGTTGCTGGTTTGTTGGCATAACACTAGTCTTTGACGGCACCTCAAAGATAATATTCCAACGGCGTCAAGTTTCTCAGTTTCTCTTACTTTTTTTGCAAAGTAACGCACATACGCTTCATTCGGTGCTTTTCTTCTTCCCATTGCCGTACGTAATTTTCGTACACATTCTGCAACATTACCATGATTTTCAAAGTAATGTCGCAATATTTCCCAGCGTTCTTTGAGGGTATACACAACCATTTTCGTTCAGCTGAAGAATAAAACTAATTTTCTGTCAAAATCAGATGACAGCTAAGTGTTACCATTCGTCAAATAATACCTAGTTCAAATCCGTAACGATAGATGGCGGGCCCTGTATTTCGTTTTACCCACGTTCACTGCCAGACCCACTCGTGATGATTCCTTTTCGATAGCAGAAAACGCAGCGGTGACATCTCGCTTACAGCGGCCGATAATGTCAATGTCATCGGCGTACGCAAGGAGCTGGACACATTTGTAGAAAATAGTGCCATTACGATGAACACCTGCTTTTCGGAGCACCCCTTCCATCACGAAGTTGAAGAGCTTGCATGACAGTGGATCGCCTTGTCTAAAACCTCGAACGGTACTAAATGGCTCGGAGAGGTTATTTCCTACCTTGACGGAGCTGGTTGTGTTGCTCAACGTCATTCTGCAAAGCCGTATGAAGCTGGAGGAATCATCCGCCCATATTTCTTGAATGACGAGGCTGGCACCAATGTAACAGCAAATGGTGTACGCTATTGCGCCATGATAAACGACGTTGATATGCCAGAATTTAAAGCCCGTCATCCTCACATTTGGTTCCAACAAGACGGCGCTACTTGCCATAGAGCCCGTGCAACAATGGATTTACTGCGTAGTCGTTTCGGTGAGCAGTTCACCTCTCGTCTCGGGCCAGTAGATTGGCTACCAAGATCTGTGATATCACACCTTTGGACTTTTATTTGTGGAGGTATATAAAGTCGAAATGCTTTGTGGATAAACCAACTTGAATTGAGGCCACATTACTAAAGTTATTCCAGCGAGTTCCCCCAGCGAGTTAATCAAAATTGGTGTCTATAATTGGCATACCTATGTCTTCCCAACCTTCGGAGTAGATTTTTTACTCCAGAAAGCTCACCTGTAAACCCCCATAATTCTTCGTGCTTTTGGCCTAGTCATTTTGAAACAGTTATTTTCAAGTAGTTACTGCTGTGGCAGGCAATCAATATTTTTCATATATCGCTAAGCACTGTCGCTGCCGGCTTGACTTTATCAGACAAGCTGCCATCAGTTAACAGTAGTTGAGTTCAGTTGTTCAGTTCCGTCTAGTGCAGTTGAGCTTGCTGCGAATTCATTGCATTCAATTGATTTAAGTAGAGTTAGACGCTGGAAATCAATAAGCTAAGATTGCCTGGTAGATGTTTACTTGACGACTCCTTGCCATACTTCCTTTGCCTGTATTGTTGCTGTTGTTATAACGATAATCAAGAAGCTGTCATTGATTATGGCCAGGCCAAATGACTGACTGCCACCAGATCGTTCGATGCTGGTGTACCTCTGCTAGCAGTCGCCTGCATGTCTCCTTGGACGCCTGTTTGTTCGCGGGCGCATGACACAGCATGGCTTGACTGTCAGTCAGTCCGTCTGTCTGTCTGTCTGTCTTTCTGTCGATCCATCTGTCTGCCTATCTAGCTGACTCTATCAGCTTTTGCTTTTAACTTCGTGTCAGTCTATCGCCAAGAGCGGAAAAATCGTTTGGAAAATCTAAATTAAAGCGAGCAGCAGTGGGTTGCCCGCAGCACGATTCGTCAATCACAACTGAAACGGCCTATGTGTGTATTTGTAATGGTATAAAAACATACACACGTACATGTGTGTGTAGTACATTTATTTATTCGTCTGCGGAAAATGCTGGAAAAAATGCTGAAATGCTTGTCACTTGCTCGTCATCGCCAGTCACATTGGCAGCCAAAAACTAATACAAATCCACATTCCCAACCAACCACCAGATGATGTTGTCGCTGCAATCACTGTGCTCTTGCCAGCTAACCAGTTTTCCTGCTATCTCTTCGATTTTTCAATATTTTTTTTTTTTTGGCCACACATTCGTGGAAGTTGACTTTGTTTGGGCGTCAATAAATATATTTATCTAACTATAGCAGTTTGGTTGCCGTTTTGTATCGTTTATTACACTCTTACTGTTAAACGAAACCTACGTTTGTTCGTGCCAACGGCATTTGTTGAGTCATTTGCGCCTCTTTGCGAAAAATTAGACACTTTGAGTGTAATCATTAGCTTAATTGGCATAAATCGTTGGTAAGTTGGCTAGTTGGTGAGTGGTATAAGTTCGTAGTGGTGGCTTTAATAGAATAAATTAATAATTCAAGTGACAGTTGTGCTTTAGTGAATTGATGCAATTGCGCGAATTTCACTTTTTGGAATAAAAATTTTAGCTATGTCAGTCGCTGGGTTTGGGGGTTTTAGATTTTTCGATTGTAAAGTGTGGGTAAGTTTCAAAGGCCGGTGTTGATTTTGAATAAAATACAATTTTTTTAGGAAATTATTGTCATTTCTCTTTATTATGATAATATTGGTATGGTTCAATTATTGTATAATAATAATAATAATTGGCGCGTACACTTCTGTTAGGTGCTTGGCCGAGCTCTTCCTCCTATTTGTGGTGTGCGTCTTGATGTTGTTCCACAAATGGAGGGACCTACAGTTTCAAGCCGACTCCGAACGGCAGATATTTTTATGAGGACCTTTTTCACGGCAGAAATACACTCGGAGGTTTGCCATTGCCTGCCGAGGGGCGACCGCTATTAGAAAAATGTTTTTATTAATTTTGCTTTCACCGAGATTCGAACCAACGTTCTCTCTGTTAATTCCGAATGGTAATCACGCACCAACCCATTCGGCTACGGCGGTTATGGTTCAATTACGTATGGAACAAAATATCGCCGCCAAATCGCTCCAAAGACCACCAAATGCGAATAGTTCCTTATCTAAATATTTGGATGCGGATACTATTTACAAGAGGACTCGATCTTAATATGGCTGTAATAAATGAACAAACAAGAAAGAGAGTGGCGTAAGCCCGCTTGTTAATAACATAAAAAACCTTAGGGTTAACTTGGGGTTTATCTCCAAAGGTAGTGCACTGGTTGTACTCAGCAGTGGTAGTAACGGTTTTAGGAGAGGATCGAGTGGAAAACAAACCCGAAATGGATGAATGATGATTCACAAAAATGGTACACTGGCGGATCAAAAACACCTTATGGTGTAGGAGCAGGAGTAGTGGGGCCCAGAATCCACAAATCATACACTCTCACCAGGGACACCAGCATCTTCCAAGCGGAACTATACGCAATAATGGAAGCAGTAAACATCATGCAACGCAGAAACCACAAAAGAGTAAAGATTAAAATACTCTCGGACAGCCAATCAGTTCTAAAAGCTTTAGATAGCTATACATACAACTCAAAAACCCTCTTAGAATGCCACAAGGCACTCAATAATCTGGCATCCAAATACAATGTTTCATTAATTTGGGTACCGGGACATGAGGGATATGACGGCAACGAAAAGGCAGACTTTCAAGCCAAAAAAGGGGCAGATGAAAACTTCATCGGACCTAGTCCTATGTTCGGATTCAACAAAAACAACCTAAAACAAAAGGTAAAATACTGGGCCAAAAGTCTATTAAATCAGCATTGGAACAATGTAGAGGGTCTTAGACACTCCAAAAAGTTCCTAAGGTTCAACGCTAAAAGAGCCAACATGGCCCTCACGTTAAACAAAAAGAGTATTCGCACTCTCACAGGCGTCCTCACGGGTCACTTCACCTGCAACAAACACTTACATAAATTAGGCATAACTAACACCAGCACCTGCAGATTCTGCTGCGAAGATGAGGAGTCTATAGAACATCTCATTATCGAATGTCCGGGGTTGACGCATAGAAGGAAAAGGTTTCTAAACAAGTGCATGCTTACAGATGAAGACCTTCAATCACTCCCTCAGAAGGAGCTGGTACAATTCATAAGCATACTTAACAGTCAATAGACAGCACAATATCAATATGGTCACAGTGCTAAAGGCCCATACCTTAACCCTTTACAACCATTACATTACAACGGTTTTACTATAGGGAGCAGGATGCATGGCTGTCCGACGGTGAATGGGAAGGGCGGTTTTTGGAGTTTAAGAGGTTCCTGGATGTGTGTGTGAATGAGTAAGTGACAAGAGCGTCGGGACAATAGTCTCAAAGACCGTGTGACATATGAGTACATCCGGATTTTGGATTTTCCCTTAGCCTAAATCGCCTCCTTACAGGGCGTGTGATGCTTAAAGCGTTTTTGATTAAGAAGCGGCTGTCTGTAAGTGAGTCATATGTTAGTGAGTCGCCAAGAGATGGCCTCTACGAATGACCGATGTACTCCGACATTATGAATCTTGCCGGTGTGGGGATTAGTTGGACCGATGGACGGTATGATGTGAGTGGTGTAGTCTCCAACCGTCGGAATGTTGAATTGTTCGGTTAGTATGCGCGTGAAGTATTCAGATGGCGAAAGAATTTTTAGGCGTTCGCTTGATTAGCTGGAGCTTTTATGTGCTGTTGTGGGATTTGGGGTATGGCCACCAGTCCACTCAACTGGTAGTAGTCTTGGCTACGAAGTCTGACCGGAAACGATTCGGTTGAATAGTTTTTTGTTTTTTTTTTTTGACAATAGCAGTCCAAAAAAAGTAGTTTTGAAATAATTGAGTTTAAAGTCTCAGGTACAGGAGCGGGCGGACCGCTAGCTGCCTGTAGAAGCTATAATATTGGGAATTTCTGCATGAAAATTACACAGTATATTTTTAAGATACTATCCTTTCAAAATATTGGGCAGCGCAAATCTGTTGCTATTTAAAATTACCATGTAGCTTCTAGTCCTCATTATCCATATGCTTGATTCTAAGTCATATTTTTTAAATGCATCAGACCTTTTGACCCGTCTTATTCCTTATGTATCCTACTAGTAGGATTTGGCATTACACATTCACCCTGGCCTGAGTGAGGTTTGTTAAACGCAATTTCGCATATATTTACTATCCAGATTTTATTTACCTCTAATCCAGAAGACTTCTTTCTTTACAACATAGATCATTCGTGAAAACTTTTGGTGGAAATAATCTTTCAAAAAGGTTGGTGGAAAAATGTTCACTAACTGGTTTTGGTAGAGCAGGTTGGGGTTTTTTGAAAAAAAAAGTCTACCTATGTGAATAAGCAAAGAACGATTCCTGAGCTGAATATTCGAATCGAGATTGCTGAACTCAATGCGATAATGTTGGAGTGAGTCATTGAAAATGTGAATTCTCGCATGAGAGCCTGTGGACGTGTTCATGGTGAATATTTAACACTAATCATACCAACACTTAAGAGATACCTATTTCTACCATAGCGGGTCAAATGCCCGGGCTTTATGTTTTCTGTTTGGGTGTATGAAATATGGATGTTCGGAAGGAAATAAAAATAAAAATTAAATTAATTATAGTTAACCAAAAACCCAAAAAATAAGAATTTTCAATTCATTGCAATCATTGCATATTTTACATATAAGTGTGTTCATTGTCTATGTTCCGCAAACATATTTTTTATATTTAAAGTAAATTTTGTTGGCTTGAGTAAAAAATCTGGTCTCGAGATATTTTCTCCCGTCGTTTGGTTGTACAGGTATTTATGCCAGCCAAATCAAGGATATTAAAAAAACTTGACGAGGCTATTCGCAAGACTAAGATTTTGTAGTAAATTTCCTCGCCATTTGATCGGTCATGCCCATATCAAATCTGGTTTTATTGTAATATAAAAAAGTTTCAAGCAAACGCTTCTCATTGTTCCCTACTGTTACAAATTTATGTTTAGAACTAAGTAAAAGTACCTTTTTTGGCTTACTTTTATAAATTGAAAGAGTATAATTATCTGTGGTAAACATTTTCGATACAAATCGTTCCATATCATCTTTTATTTACTTTGGAATTAGAGGTAATTCCCTTTTATTTGACCGAATAATTCCAACTAACATAATTTTTTTGACGTGATAACGTCTTATAATTCGATGTAGCCGGCTGCACGCACCAAAAAATGCGCCGTTATCTTGCTCATGCGGCGTTACCTTGCTTAAACTGCATGTTATGTTATGTTATGTTATGTTATGTTATGTTATGTTATGTTATGTTATGTTATGTTATGTTATGTTATGTTATGTTATGTTATGTTATGTTATGTTATGTTATGTTATGTTATGTTATGTTATGTTATGTTATGTTATGTTATGTTATGTTATGTTATGTTATGTTATGTTATGTTATGTTATGTTATGTTATGTTATGTTATGTTATGTTATGTTATGTTATGTTATGTTATGTTATGTTATGTTATGTTATGTTATGTTATGTTATGTTATGTTATGTTATGTTATGTTATGTTATGTTATGTTATGTTATGTTATGTTATGTTATGTTATGTTATGCTATGTTATGTTATGTTATGTTATGTTATGTTATGTTATGTTATGTTATGTTATGTTATGTTATGTTATGTTATGTTATGTTATGTTATGTTATGTTATGTTATGTTATGTTATGTTATGTTATGTTATGTTATGTTATGTTATGTTATGTTATGTTATGTTATGTTATGTTATGTTATGTTATGTTATGTTATGTTAAGTTATGTTATGTTATGTTATGTTATGTTATGTTATGTTATGTTATGTTATGTTATGTTATGTTATGTTATGTTATGTTATGTTATGTTATGATATGTTATGTTATGTTATGTTATGTTATGTTATGTTATTTATTTTCATGTCTTCCTCAAAAGGAGGCGGTTACAGTTTTAAGCTTACTCCGAACGGCAAATGATTTTTATGAGGAGCTGGCAGAAATACTCTCGGAGGTTTGCAATTGCCTGCCGAGACCGCTATTAGAGCAATGTTTTTCTTAATTTTGGCGTTTCACCGAGATTCGAACCAACGCTCTCTCTGTGATTTCCGAATGGTAGTCACGCACCAACCCATTCGGCTACGGCGGCCTTAAATATATGGGAATTAAGAAAAAAACGATTTTTTGAAAATTCTAACCGTATATAGCCCCATAAAATGTTTAGGTAAATCATTTATAAAAATATATTAGTAAACAGCAATGCCCCCCCATGAGTTCCTTGCGGTATACCAGAAAGAAACTTTTAAGAAACTCGCGAAGAACTTTAAGAGATTTGGTGTTCCAACTTATACAAAACACAATTTTAAAACCACGTACTGGCACGTCTTTATGCTCCATATGTTATTAGCGTTCTTTTACGCCAAATACCGCCTAAGCCATCTTAACTTAGCCGTCAATAAACAATTTTATTAAAAAAAGTGTCAGCCTTTTCTTCAGAAATATATCCAAAATATGAATTCAGTGCTGTATGTCTGTTATTCATTCAGCTTTATAATTCCATTCAACTCCATAATTCCATTTAGCCTTATAATTCTATTCAGCTTTATAATCCCATCATTTCAATTCTGCTAACTCACATTAAACCATTAATTTTAACGCTTTCGAAATTTGAAATACAGCAACACAAATACCGGTAGCGCTACACATTGTCCATCGTCCAGTTGAAAAAATTGATGCCTATCGAAAACAAGTTTAACGACATTTACAAAATTTAATTAATTAATTGGACACACTTCCCAAAAGAGCTCCGCTAGTCTCACAAATGCCACCAGCTGAGCGCTAACACTCCACTGTTGGCGTGATCGCCATGAACCACACTTGCTGCTTTTTGACACTTTGTTGAATTTCTAATTTCTTCCCACACATTTTTTTGGAATTTAATTTTTTTCGATTGTGTTTTGGATTATCAGCGATTAAAATAACTCTATTAGTATACCAATAATAAAACAAATTATACAATCATTAGCATTACCGCAACGAATCTCAGACGCGCGTGTAACGTGCAACATTAAAAACAATTTAGGCTATCGCATTTATAAATATAAACTCGTATATGTACATACATACATACATACACACATGCATGCATTCATTAAGTATTTATTGTAGTATTTAAGTAGCTGGCTATAATTTCACGCCACTATATTAATTTGGTGATTTCCAGCGCTGTGGTGAATTGAAGCACTACCATATTTGGGTACACCAACAAAACGCTGTGTCTGGCTTCATTATCGATGGTGGTGTGTGTATATTGCCCATAAAATTGTCTGAAAGTCATGTTTACCAGTATATCCGAATACCAAATGCGATGGAATAAAATCACGGCTGCACGATCGCGCCGGCTTTATAAACTAATTAACGTTCGCTAATGACTGACAAAATGGAGACAGCCGTGCGTGGCCGCAGAAACTCTAAACTACTTATGCATACATGCATACACTCAATCAAGTGCTCTCCGTGTATTTACTTAAGCCGTTTTAACTACAGATACTACAATTTTGCAAGTGCCCACATGGATTGCCAGCCACTTGGCGCTATTCGTCCGCTCGGCACGCGCTTGTCGTTTAGATTGACGATTTTTGGCACTCGCACCTTCCGCGGCAAAATTCGACCAATCATTCGCCCGTTTGGGCAATTGACAACCATTACAACGACCACATTTGGTACCGCCATGGTGGTAATTAAAACATTTTGTATTATTAAGCACCCATTATTGTGCGTGCCGGCTGCATTTATTGTGTATATTTCGATAACCAAATATGGCGGGTAGAGGCTTGATTGGTTGTTAGACACTTGCCATGGGAAATATGGAGTGAGAAAAAAATGCACTCGTAGTAATGATTTTCTCACGCTCTGATGTATTGAAAAAATGTTGTGTTCAATATTTACGTTTCCTCAGGAGTTTGCCAGGGCAGCTACTTTGGAACGATTCCGGTCTTGCTTTTCATTAACGATATTTCTACGGGTTTAAAATAATCTAAACTTTTAATGTAAAGGGTGGTTAAGTTTTAAGGGTCGGTGTTGATTTTGAATAAAATACAATTTTTTTTTAGAAAATTATTGTAATTTCTATTTATTATGATAATACTGGTATGGCTCAATTACGCATGGAGCAAAATATCGGCCAACTATCCGCCGCGGCCTCGGCGGCACACCTCCATCCGATGGTCCAAATTTTCGATGACGCTGAGGCATAATTGAGGTTCTATGCCGTTAATGTGCCGAATTATCTCATCCTCTTGAGTAGCTCTTGAATTGTTGCTGGCTTATCGACGTACACCTTTTCTTTCAAATAACTCCAAAGAAAGAAGTCCAACGGTGTCAAATCACATGATCTTGGCGGCCAATTGACATCACCGCGACGTGAGATTATTCGGCCATCAAGTTTTTCGCGCAAAAGAGCCATTGTTTCGTTAGGTGTGTGACAAGTGGCACCGTCCTGTTGAAACCACATATCGTCCACATCCATACCTTCCAATTCCGGCCATAAAAAGTCCGTTATCATCTCACGATAGCGAACACTATTCACAGTAACTGCCTGACCGGCCTCATTTTGGAAAAAATATGGCCCAATGATGCCGCCAGCCCATAAACCGCACCGTGACTGTTTGGTGCGTGCATTGGTTTTTTGGCAATCACTCTTGGATTATCATTCGCCCAAATGCGGCAATTCTGCTTATTGACGAATCCACTGAGGTGAAAATGTGGATCATCACTGAAATTGAAAAATGTTAAATAAATGCAAAAGAAAGCTTGAGGTTTAGGTGTGGTTTATAATTAATATCGGCCCTTCAAATTTAACTACTCTGGTCTGGCCCATTGAACAGATGTAGCTGCTGAGCAAAACAACAATAGCAATGCAGTTTGGTTTTGCTTTTGGCCACTAGAATGTCCAAATGTATAAACAAAGATATATAATTTTGATACCAAACTAATAGAAACAAAAGCAAAAAAAATGAAATCAGCTGTCCTGGCTGATACTTTGAAAATGATATACGCGAACTCAATCTGCCATCAGATTCATGGAGATTGACCTCTGGAAGTAAACACCCCAGCGATATGGTGGCATTTTTAGGCAGTTAACGCCGGATCTCTATGAACTTCGTACAGGTCTCTTTATACGCAAACTGTAGTTTGAGGGTCGTGCCAGAGCAATATTTCCAAGTAGGCAGGATTGGAACGAGGGGAAATCGGGAGATGGAGCGGGAGTCGGAGAAGTGGTTTTCTCTGATTCAGCAAATTTATGGTATTTATATCCTTAAAATTGCCGAATACTGTTAGTGTTTTTCAGGCAGAAGTCTTTGCGATCCTGCAGGCATGCAAAATGCTTAGGGCACTTGGGAGCAAGGGAAATATTAATATTTTTTCCGATAGTCGAGTTGCACCAAAGCTAGTCAATTCCTGTAAGCAGTTAATCAAATCTCTTGGTTGTGCAGGTAACATTTCTCTGATGTGGGTTCCAGTAGAGAAATGAAATTGGTGATGAGCTTGCCAGGTAGGGGACGACTGAATTGGTCTCAGAGATCTCCTGCCCGGTCATTGGCATCCCATTGACTGTTGTTGCAGTGGATTTATTTCTCAACCAAGCGCAGAAGAGATGTAGATCCATTTCTTAAAGCGTTATTTCCAAAACCTTTTGGCCACAGCACAATAGACGCAAGACTCAGTAAGTCTTGGACTCCACGTCATTCAATTTCCGAGCTCGTAGCTGCGTTTACCGATCTGTGAACGATCGGCGCACACGCGGAAATGCTAGGTTTATCATTGCAGCAGCTGTGGGAACCTTTCAGAGATCGAGAGTGCACTTTTTCTGTAAACGTATGGGTTTGGCAGCTAGACCATTAAGCTCACTGGGTGCTTTTTTCTTCGACAGCCTGGGGTAATGCGTCGATCCAATCCCATCAGAGCCATATTCGATTTTTCCATTGTGGTTTTACCATAAATCCTTTCTTTTTGCGGTGTACCGTTTCATTGTGGTGCACCATTCACGTTGTTTTTTAGTCTCGGTTGGAAATCATGGCTTTGCCAATATCAATGCGGTCCCGTTTTTGCATGCCATTCGGAGCCTTTGGGACCAACTTTGCAGTAAAACGGCGCAAGTCCAAATCATTAACTAGAATACCTGAACTTTTTATTACATATTGCAGATGCTTCGTCATTCAATGTGTTAAGTAATAATCAGCTTAGAAATAAACATCTGAAAATAATCAAAATAAGTAACGACTAATACAGAAGTCTCTCAACATGCCCGTTCTATTGTAGGTGGATGGCGCAGAAGCTTAGATGATGGCAACATGCGATGATGTATTCCTTAGAGTGTTCAGGAGAGATATTCTGCATAAGATTTTTGGACTTTGCGAATTGGCGAGAGCTGCATGAGCTTAACAGCGGCATATACTTAAAGCAGCGAATAAAGGTACAGAGGCTCCGTTGGCTGGGTCATGGCATTCGAATAGAAACAAACGCTTCGGCTCTGAGAGTATTCGATGTGGTTCAAGCTGGTGGTAGCAGAGGGAGAGGAAGGTCTCCTTTGCGTTGGAAATATGAGGTGAGGAAGCATTAGGCCTCACTTGTTGTGTCCAACTGGTCCCGGTTAGCAAGAAAAAGAAACGACTAGCGCGCTTTTTAAACTGGGTTATCACGCCAATCAAGAGAAGAGAGCACACAAATTTATGAAGTGATGACCTATGAAGGCTTAACGAAGGCGGTCTCGTAGACATTTACAGGGTCCGGCACTCTAAGTGTAACCAACTTCAGGCCGCTCGCGCAGCTGATGCACGGGCATTAGCTTTCTGTTAGTTAGCTAAATGAGAGTCCAGAGTTTTGTTTACAAGCGCGCGGAAGCATTTTGTCACGAGTAAACGCGAAAAAAGAAATGGATTTCAAAACGTAATAGTGTGATTGCATTATATTTGGCTGGAAAATCACAATCAGCGATTGCTCGTGCGTTCGGTCACCTTAAAGTGAATAAAGAATTGTTTATTGCACCATTGCTCGCTACAATGATATTGGTAGCATCGCGAAATGTCATGAGGGTGGTCAACAAAAGACTGCAACGTCAAGTGAAATGGTTCAAAAAGTGGAGAAGCGACTTGAGGGAAATTTCCGACGAAGTGCCAATCAAATAGCAAAAGAATTGAACATATCTGTCAATAGCATCCGTCACATATTGAAAAATTATCTCAAAGTTAAGCCTTACAAGATCCAAAGGGCGCATGATCTCACACCAAAGCAGCAAAAAGTCAGACTTGAGAGATCGAAGGAGTTGCTCCCTTTCATACGAGAATTTGAGTCATCGACTGGTCTCCAGGAGGCAGCTCCCGCCACATGTAACGGTTTGGGCCGCTGTAGCCGCAGATGGGCGCTCTCCAATCGTTTTCACATCGAGCCTGGCGTCGAGGTAAATGCTAAATATTATCGGAAAAGTATTCTGGATGTTGCTTTGAAGTCATGGGCAGACAAACATTTCGGTGGCAGACCATGGATGTTTCAACAGGGCTCGGCATCGTTTCACAAAGCTCGAGTGAACCAAGAATGGCTAAAAAACAACGTTCCGTACTTCATAACGTCCACACAATGGCTTTCATATTCACCAGATGCGAATTCGATGGATTATTCTCTTTGGGCCATTTTGGAGAGAAAGGTCCGAAATAAAAGATTCACCAATCTCAAGGGACTAAAAGAAGCCATTATCCGCGAATGTGCCAAAATACCTGCAAGACACATTCGGGCAGCTTGCAACTCATTTCTGGACAGTATCAAGGCCATAGTCAAGGCAAAAAGTGGTTATATCGAGAAAAAGTAAATTAATTCTTAATTTTTTATTATTTCCACAGAATAAAAGTAATTCTCCAAACTAAATTTATGGCCTTTTTAATTGGTTACACTTTGAGTGCCGGACCCTGTATAGCGCCTCAAAATAGCATATTGATTATAGTCCTACAGTCCTGAGATACCAGAGGCATGCGAAGGATAACATTTGGAGGGGGTGACTTCGCTTGCACCTGATTGCCGTCAACTTCTCAGAAAGAGAAAAACACTTAGCAGGCTCATGGGGTACAAGTGGCATGTGATGGCATGTGACAGAAATGATTTCCAAATCGCTAGAAGCAAACAAAGACCCGTTTTCGGAAGAGAAATTATGCGATGAAATTATTGTACAGTAGCAGCACTTTTTGAATGGGAGGGTTTTTCTATGACACTCGCAACTTTATGTGGTAGGATAAGGCTGAAGTATGTAGGTTAGGTTAGGTTAGGTTAGGTTAGGTTAGGTTTGGTTAGGTTAGGTTAGGTTAGGTTAGGTTAGGTTAGGTTAGGTTAGGTTAGGTTAGGTTAGGTTAGGTTAGGTTGACTTGGCTAGTTCAAATCCATCACATATTGATCCTTAGTGGTACCAGATGGAACTTGTTCCTTACGTTACCTTGTATGTAGTAGGTTTCTTGTAATAAGCCTGCGTCTTCTGCAAATCTACGTAAGCTCTGAAGCTCTAACCCCGAGAGACACTAGAACCCCTCATATTGTAGAGCTCCTAAACATTTCATTCGGGTTCTAGCTAATGCAAGGCAAGAATATAGAAGTGGATAGATTATTCCACGTCCTGTCTACCCGTATTTCCACAGCGATGTCATTGTATACCGCTTTTGGTAATCTCATCTACAATTTCGTCTCCTACAATGCCCTTTATGTCCGGGTACCCAATAGATGTGTAATCGTCTGTCTGCGGCTAGTCTCTCTATGGCTTTTCTGGTCCTAAGAACGTTTTTAGATGAAATTTCATATGAGTTTATTGCCTTTAATGCCGCTTGCCGCCTGATGTCCAGCTCTGCGCAATAAATCCTTGCACTTACTCCATCCATCATTTTCGAGCCGTCAGTAAATATATTAAGTGTATTGGGCTTGGGTTTCATACCTCTTTCCCACCCCTCTTCTTCTATTGTTGTTCGGAATCTCTTCACCCCATTGTGTTTCGGAGTTATATATTTAGTTCGCATTGGTCCGATAACTGGTCCGAATATTTTACAAGTAAATTCACCCATTGCGTTAAGTCTTGCGGCAGATCTAGCTGCTGGACCTTCTGCCGCAATGTCAATCGATGGTAGGATGAGTTTTCTTTCAAGTGCTGCCGTAGGAGTAGTTTTAATTGCCCCTGTCGTGCAAAGTGCATCAAGACGTTGAATACATTCCATTGGTGTTTTGTGTGTCGTTTTTCTCAATGCAGTCCATCACACTAGAGCACCATAGAGTAATAGAATATATTATTGAAGGAGACAGATCCCATGTAACTCCCAGCATTCTTTTACATGCACATACCAGGTGTCTACCTATGAAATGAGAATTTTTCTTTCGATTTCAAACGTTTATTAACAAAAAATTGTTACAAATTTAATCTTAATAGCCATCGCTAGCGACACATTTTTCCCATCTCTCAGGCAATTTGTGGATGCCGCGCCAAAAAAATTGGCCGTCTTTGACCGGAAACCAATCATCGATCCATTTTTTTGGCTTCTTCGTGAGAATTGAAGCGCTGCTCGGAAAGTGCGTGGCCCATCGATGCAAACAAATGATAATCGGAAGACGCCAAGTCTGGTGAGTAAGCCGCATGTACCAGCGGTTCCCAATCGTACGTCTCCATCAATTCTCGGGTCGCTCTTGTTCGATGTGGCGGTGCATTGTCATCAAGAAAAATTACTTTGTGACGCCGATCGTCATATTCTGGGCGTTTTCGGTGTATAGCGTTGTTCAAATCGGACAATTGTCGTTGGTAGCGTGCACCGCCAACTGTTTCACCTGGCTTTAATAGCTCGTCTCAAATCATACCACGCTGATCCCAGAAAATGCACAGCATTGCCTTGCGGCCGAAGCGATTTGGTTTGGTCGTTGTTTTTGGCTTTTGGCCGGGCGGACCATACGATCGTTTACGCTTGGGATTGTAGAAACACACCCATTTTTCATCACCCGTAACGATTCGATGCAAAAAAGACTTCCTTTTGAACCGGGAGAAGCGTTTTTCTTCAACTGATAACAGAGAATCAACGATGTAGGCAAATCGTAGTTTGAAGGCACGAAATTCAACATTTTTAAGAGCGACAAAAATGCATTGCTGTATGAAACGCAACAAACTATGAACTGAGTATTGTTGACAGATGACAGACGAAAAAAAGAAGACATTTGGGAAAATTTAAAAATACTCCTAACGACATCTATAGAATAATAGCTGAAAGTCTGACTTCATAGGTACTATGAATACCTGGTAGTGCGTTGCTGGTCTTTTTCTTTGCTCCCCAAAATTACTCCAAGATACTTTGCGTGGTCTTTAAGAGTCAGGGCTGAAGTATTTACTAGTATAAAATTGTTCTATCACAGATTTCCATATTTCACTCAAGCAAATAAAAAGTTTACTTAAGTACCGGCGCGATTTGGAAAGTGGTAAGAGGGTTAATAACCTTTCTGCACAATTACCTACACATTCGTACACAAAACCAAGTATTCTCATCTGTGTCCCATTGATATCCTCAGCAATACTGCCGTCAACCCAACATAAACATAATTATGCCCAGTGAATTGTCAACGAAAACTATTTGGCATTATCGCAAATTACAAATCTTTAATTAAACATTATTCCTCCCAATGGACCAGCTATGGGAAATGAAACAATTGAAAAACCATTGCAATAGTTGCAATTACAATTGTCCATATCAAAGCTTGTAGAAGTGCTGCACGTTCACGTAAATGCACACACACACACACACACACACGCTTACATGCACATATTTAGTTACAATAGTTGCATTATTTGCTGACAGCAAGAGAGCGGCACAGTACGTATGTAGGTATGTATCGAAAATCGAAAAAAATATGAAAAAAAAATATTTCAATCGTGATATGAATAAAAAATTTCCGATTCATATCTTGTCAGTGCGCGTTAAGCAACAAGGACCTGCTACCGCCGGCCGCTAAGGCTGCCACAATTATTGTTGCCGCCTGTGCATTTATGGCTGCACAGTTAGTGCACCCCCATTGTTGTTGTAGCTGTCGTCGTTGCCATAATGAAGCTTATGCGCAGCATCACCGTTACTGCCGCTGCTGCCAACGCTGCCGTTATTACCATTACAAATGGTCGCATTTGCAGCGCTACAACTCCTGCCTCGCTAACATTTGTTGCTATATTTGATTGCTGTCGCGGCTACTTCTATTAGCACTGTTGTTGCGGCCCATTCACGGCTGATTGGCGTCGGTTTGTGCTGTGCAACAAACAGTTGAACAGCAGCCACCTTTTCAAGTTGCCGTAAATCGATAAAGCTTTTTTCTTTGTCTGCATTTCATTTTTGCTTGTCGGCAAGTGACGCCAATTGCCTTTTCCAACTGCACACACACACACACACACACGCAGATACTCTTATTTGTTGGAGGAGAATTGTATGCGAGCGGGTGGCTTCCACTTGTCGCGTCTTAGCTATTTGTACGGACATATGTGTCGGGCCTTTCGTTTGTATAAGGAAGTCATATGATTTATGGAGATAGCCCTAAATGCAAGGCAACATTTGATATATGGCTTCAGTAGGTGGGAGGGGGAATAAAGGTGCATGCGAGTGTGCTATGCGCACATGAATGAAATGCTGGGCAAACATGATTTGTTGTTAAGATAAATATGTTGCACAGGTGTACTAATATGTTGCAAATACTTGTATGGCTCAGTCCCACTTTTTGCCTTATTCTTATTGCATACCTAAATCCCTGTGTACGTGTGTGGAAGTGACAAATTTAATGAAATGAAATAGCAGTAGTTAAGGGGGGCAGTTCCTCCAGCACTTTCAAATTTTCTATTCTTTTTGCTTTAAAAATTAATTTAAAATCTAAAGAATATTTTTTTCAATGTTTTAAGCTTCATTGAAAGTCTAAAAAGTCCTCATAAAGCCCGTGACGTGATGAGCTTCGAACGAAAGTTGAGTAAGAACGAAAACTTTAATTGCGTTTTTTCTCGAAATACCTTCTTTCCTGCGCTGCCGAATATAACTCGAAAAGTAATCAAGATACCAACTTAAAATGTTACAGGGATATTCTTTAACATATTGGCCTTTGCATGTACCTCAAATTTTATATTAATTATCACTAAAAATATTGTGTTGATAAATTTGTTTATAAGGTAATTTTTTCTTTTTCACTTCAAATTTTCATGATTGCTTTTTTTGTTAAAAATAGGTAAGCGTAAGCGGAATAACTCATTTAAATGAAAAATTTTTTATTCGTTGATTACAAGAGGCTGTACATTAGGGTGGTCCAAAAAAAAATTTGTATGCTGCCGCCCCCCAAAATAGTAAAAAATGAAAAATAAAAAGACCCGTATTTTTTTTGTTTTTAATCAGACCATATTTAATGGTGCCGCCGGGGCTTTGAAATATCCCATGTATTTTGCATGGGAAAAAAATACTTTTTCGTAGATTTCATGTAAAAACCTGGAAAATGAATATATTTTAACCGAATAACTCAGTTTCTCTTCATAATTGGTCAGGGAATAACAACCAATTATGAAATCATTAATTTTTTTTGTATTAACTATTTTCATAAAAGTAATATAAAATATTGTTTTTCGATTTTTTCTTAGATTTTCGTTTTATGGGGGCTTTTTGGGGTTCTATAAAAAATAGTTAATACAAAAAAATTAATTATTTCATAATTGGTTGTTATTCCCTGACCAATTATAAAGAGAAACTGAGGTATCCGGTTAAAATATATTCATTTTCCAGGTTTTTACATGAAATCTACGAAAAAGTATTTTTTTCCCATGCAAAATACATGGGATATTTCAAAGCCCCGGCGGCACCATTAAATATGGTCTGATTAAAAAAAAAAAAAATACGGGTCTTTTTATTTTTCATTCTTTACCATTATGGGGGGCGGCAGCATAAAAATTTTAATATACATTTTTTCCCATGCATTTTTGGACCACCCTACTGTACATTCCACGGCACAAATTAAAGGAGCCACGTTTGAGCAGCTGTAGCACCGTCATTTTTTTTTTTCAGATAATAAATGCTTTCAGTTTTTCGCAAAAAATTATGGAAAAACTCGTTGTCTAGAGGAGCTGCCCCCCTTAAGCTAAATAATTTGGCTGTCCAACTAATTGATTTCGTAATTTTTTTGTTAAAAAAACATTTATCTAATATATAAAATTCTCGTGTCACGGTGTTCGAACTTGAACTCCTCCGAAACGGCTCGACCGATTTTTGTGATCCTTAGCGTGATTGTCGGCCAGGGTGGAGAATCGGCCAACATCTATTTTTCATCCCCCTAAATGTTAAGGGTAGTCCACCCCTATGTGGGCCCGGGTAACCTTCGGATGTGTATGTACAATATGGGTATCAAATGGAAGCTGTTGGTGAATGCTTTAGTTCAGAGTATTTTTCATGCCGCTCCGTGACTAGGGTCTCGAGATAGAGACCAAAACATGGAGCCTAGAATGTGTTTGTACAATATGGATATCAAACTGAAGCTGTTGGTGAATGCTTTAGTTCAGAGTATTTTTCATGCCGCTCCATGACTAGGGTCCCGAGATTGAGACCAACACGTGGACCCTAGAATGTGTTTGTACAATATGGATATCAATTGAAAGCTGTTGGTGAATGCTTTAGTACAGAGTATTTCTCATGCCGCTTCGTGACTGGGGTCTCGAGATATAGGTCAAAACGTGGGCCCGGGTAACCTTCGGATGTGTATATACAATATGGGTATCAAATGGAAGCTGTTGGTGAATGCTTTAGTTCAGAGTATTTTTCGTGCCGCTCCGTGACTAGGGTCTCCAGATAGAGACCAAAACGTGGACCCCAGAATGTGTTTGTACAATATGGATAGCAAATTGAAGCTGTTGGTGAATGCTTTAGTACAGAGTATTTTTCATGCCGCCCCGTGACTAGGGTCTCGAGATATAGGTCAAAACGTGGGCCCGGGTAACCTTCGGATGTGTATATACAATATGGGTATCAAATGGAAGCTGTTGGTGAATGCTTTAGTTCAGAGTATTTTTCATGCCGCTCCGTGACTGGGGTCTCGAGATAGAGACAAAAACGTGGTATGAATAAAGAAATAAATAATGTGAGAATAAAGACATACATAATATGAAAACCATATCTTTTCTGTTCTAAACCATATCTATTCTATTTAAGTGTGCCCAGCGGAGGGGGCCGGGTTTGCTAGTTTAAGTATAAAAGTGAAAAAATATTTTATATTAAATATTGTCCATCCAAGCGGCAACTTTTTCCCATCTTTCAGGCAATTTATGGATTCCATCCCAGAAAAAATTCTCATCTTTTGCGCCGAGAAAGCCATCAAGCCATTTTTAATACCTTCATCATTGGTGAACCGTACTCCAGGAAGGTGATTCTGCATCGACTGAAACAAGTGGTAATCAGAAGGAGCTATGTCTGGGCTATAAGGTGGGTGAGGTAGAATTTCCCATCCGGCATTTTTCAAACAATTTTTGACCGGTACTACGAGTACAACATGTGGCCGAGCATTATCATGATGGAAAATCAATTTCTCATGTCTGGTCGCTCATTCTGTCCGTTTTTCGACTATTGCTTGCCTCAAATGTATCAATTGTTGCCTGTATAGCTTTCCCGTGATCGTCTGGTCCAATTTTAACAGCTCATAGTACCGTTCTGATCCCACCAAATACAGAGCATTACCTTCAAACCATGAATATTCGGCTTTGGTGTCGATTTCGCTGGTTGGCCTGGCTTCACATATGATCTTTTACGCTTTGGGCTGTCGTAATGAATTCGCTTTTCATCGCCAGTGACAATACGATGCAAAAACGATTTCTTTTTGTGGCGATTAAGCACCATTTCAGACGTGCAAAATCGTCTCTCAACGTCTCTCGGCTTCAATTCGTGTGGCACCCAATATCCTTGTTTGTGAATGTATCAGGCTGCTTTTAAACGTTTAGAAATGGCTTGTTGAGTGACTTCCAATGCCTTTTCAAGTTCTTCTTGAGTTTGACATGGATCTTGATCGAGTAATGCCTTCAATTCTTCGTCTGCAAACTTTTTTGATGGGCCTGATCACTCTTTGTCTTCTGAGTCAAAATCACCACTTTTAAATCAAGCAAGCCACTGCTGACATACTCTAACCTCTGGAGCATACTCAAGATAGGCTTCTGAGAGTAAACGATGTGCTTCTGTTGCACTTTTATTTAAATTAAAATTTTTTTACATCAAAGTATGTAGAAAACTATGAGACGCAATTACTCAATAAGTCGCGTAGTCGTCATTGTTTTCAAGAAGAGCCTGTCATCTTCTCGGCTTTTCTGTGTACCTCGCCGACAAATAGGACCCGATTTTGCGAACTTGACACACGAGTTGCTTTAAATCGTGGACTGGCTTTGCGGCAAGATACGTTTTCTTAATTCCCATACATTTTCAATGGGCTTAGCGTCTGGGTACTGGGAAGGCCAGTCCAATACAGTGACACCATTTTCTTGTTTTGTTGTTTCTCAATGCGTTTTTCTGAGAGCAGTGGTTTTGATGATGTGAGACGGTAGGATATGTTCGCCTCCTTCAGTCGACGTTCGATGGTTTATACTCACGTCCCGCTTAAAACGTTGTGTCGTCACTTGCTTCAAGCTATGCTCGGAAAAGTTATCAACATTTTTGTACACCTTATACCACTGATTCTGCATCACAACAAACTTTTTTTAATTTTTTAATCACTTTTGCAGCCGCGGCATAAGATAATTTCGGCCCTTTCGAATGCGTGCACGAAAATACCGCCTTGAAATGCTTCGTTTACTTCTCACGCATTTTTGTTTGGTTGCATTTACGGGAAAGTTTCGAACGACACTAACCTGAGTTAACACTGGCATAGTAGCCTTTGACTGGGACTATTCGCAGCAAAAAGCAGAATGAAATATATCCTGAAGGTATCCGAGGTATTTGGAGACTTGGAATTATCAGTTTCATATAATTAAATATATACACATATATTTATAGCGATTTGTAAATAAAGAAAAAAGGGCTTAACGCGAATGAGGTAAATCGAAAAAACTAGAAAAATAGTATGAATTACTGGGCTGAGAATTAATATAGAAAAAACGAATTCTGGGTCCGCTCCAGCTCCGGATTAAGGCATGATCACCTGCTGATCGAAGACTATGCACTCGAGGGTGTGCAAGAGCTTACCTATTTGGGTATCAAAACACCAGCCAATAAGGATAAGTCATGGACAAGTGACAGTGGCAGAGTTTCTGCAGCAAATATTAGGTGCGCGACTATGTTCTCGCTGTTTTTCTGATGAAACTACAACTTTATTCTAAAAAAATGGTTACAAGTGAATCATTGAAAGTATTGCCCCTCGCTGGCTACCACTTTTTCCCATCTTTCTGGTAGATCTCCTATACCGTCGTGGTAAAACTGTTCATCTTTTGAGGCTATCCACGGATGAAGCCTTTTTTTGATGTCTTCATATGTATGCAGTGGTCAGCTAAACCATGTGCCATTGATCGAAACAGGTGATAATCGGACGACGCAATATCGGGAAAATATGGCGAGTGGGGTAGGATTTCCCATTCCAGTATTTACAGGTAGGTTTTAACGGGTTCGGCAACGTGAGGCCGAGCGTTGTCATGCTGTAGAATCACTTTTTCATGCCTCTCCGCGTATTGCGGCCGCTTCTCGCGCAGTGCTCGGCTCAATCGCATCAATTGAAGTCCATACCGATCCCCACTGATGGTTTCGCCCAGTTTTAACAGTTTATAATAAATAACACCAACTTCTACCCACCAAATACATAGCATACCCTTCGCAGCATGAATATTCGGTCGAGGCGACGACGTAGAATCATGACCGGGCAGCCTCCATGACTTTATTTTCTTTGGATTGCTGTAATGAATATGTTTTTGATCACCCGTCACGATGCAATGAAGAAAACCCTTCCTTTTTTGCCGCTGGAACAGTTGTTCAGAGGCGAAAAAACGACGTTACGACGTTCAACATCCCTTCGTTTTAACTCATAAGTCACCTGTTTCTGAATCATTCCCAAAGCATGCAATTGCTTGGAAACGGATTGGCGGGTAACTTCTAACACGGACCACGCTCTTCTTGCGTTTGAGATGGATCCTCTTTGAGGAATGCCTCGAATTCAGCGTCTTCGAAGGTTTTTGGCCTTCCTTCACGCGGACGGGCGTCAACATTAAAATCACCGTCTTTGAAGCGACGGAACCAATCCTGGCACGATGTTTCACTTAAAGCAGCATCTCCATAAACTTTTTGTAGCTCTCGATGCGCTTCAGCCGCCGTTTTTTTCCAATGAGAGAGGAAAATCAACACTTCCCTCAAATGAAGATTATTCGGCACAAAATCAGACATTTTCACAAAACCAAAAGTATACGTTGATACTAGTGCCAAAACAAAATCACTAATGTGTCGAAGCAGTTTGTTTACCATATGTCTAAGCTTGTTTTGTGACGTTTAGGTTATGTTAGAATCGACTAGCGCACACTGCTGGCGGCATCTATTGACAAACAGCGGGAACTTAGTTGCGCACCTAATAAATCTTATTACTCTAATTTGAAACTGCTTATATATTTTATATATATATTTATAATTGGCGCGTACACCCTTTTTGGGTGTTTGGCCGAGCTCCTCCTCCTATTTGTGGTGTGCGTCTTGATGTTGTTCCACAAATGGAGGGACCTACAGTTTTAATCCGACTCCGAACGACAGATATTTTTATCAGGACCTTTTTCATGGCAGAAATACACTCGGAGGTTTGCCATTACCTGCCGAGGGGCGAGCGCTATTAGAAAAATGTTTTTCTTAATTTTCGTGTTTCACCGAGATTCGAACCGACGTTCTCTCTGTGAATTGAAACTGCTTAAGTCAAAGTTATTATTACGATACCAAAAGTTAAGAATATATTTACAAAACCTTGATCCGCCCTGTGCTTACCTATGCTTGCGAACGATAGACGCTAAAAACTACTGACATCAATCAGCTAATGGTCTTCGAAAGAAAAATGTTATGAAAAATTTATGAACCAAAAATACTGCAGGACGGTACTTATCGAATCAGATATAATCATGAGCTGGAACTCTTAGCAAAAAACGATAAGATTTATAAAATCTCGGAGGATAAGATGGCTTGGACACGTGTCTAGAACGCGCAAGGAGCGAACAAGTCGAAAGGCAGATGAATTGCGCCCTGTTGGAGGCCGAAGAGGAGGACGCCCCGAAAAGAGATGGCTCGAAGACGTTGATGATGACTTTGCAAAGCTGAACGTGCGGCGGTGGAAGAAGGTAGTCTTAGATAGAGACGGGTGGAGAAAGGTTGTGAATGAAGCAATGGTTCACCAAGGACTGTGCTGACAAGAAGAAGAAGAAGAAGGTAAATCGTATGTTTCATATTGATTGACCTATACACATAAATTTTAAGTGTTCATGTGTGTGAGAATTTTCGAAAAATGAGCTATTCCACTACATTTAACACAAAATACAATACATATAACATAATTTTTCAAAGAAGTCAAAGAGCTACAAATTTATTTCTTCCATTCCCTTAAAATAATTTGCTGACAAGAAAGGCCTTTGATTGTTTTTGATGTATGAGTGTCTGTAAGTTGATTGCAGTAAAAAATGTTTATTAGACAAGTTAACCTCACAACATCAATAAACTTTCAAATAAATACTACAGCACAGGTAATTACTGCTATATGTGAGCTCTTTACTTCTTCTTGTGCTCTTTTTACTAGTTGCATAAAACGCTGTCGCTTATGTAAATAGGCATGCACGTAAATATGTTTGTATAATGAAATGCCAGTGGCGCCTACAAATTCTCACCAACGATGTCAGCTTATGGCTATGCACAGCAACACATATATACATACCTATACATATGTGTGAATGTTTTTGATGGTTAATTAATTACAAGTAGACCTTCATGAGCATTTTTGTTTTAGGAAATCATACCTTTTCCACTCATCACTTCCAATGTGTCTCACTCCTAGAATCATACCATATTTTATTTTCATAAATAAAAGTTTAAATTTAACGTAGTGCGTTATTTTAATTATACTCTTCCCATGCCTCCTTATATCTTCAACAGCAGTTTCTAATATTTGTTACTCACAAATTGGCCAATCCATTTTACTGCCGTTATAACTTTTTATGAAGAGTGTGGGCAGATTTCTGATATCTGTGGGTTGACGCGACGCTTTTGCCAAAGAAAATGAGAAAATGTTACTGAATAGGTTCTTTGCTTCTTATGGACATTTATTAGCTGGTTAATAAAATTTCTCGGCAGCCACGCAGGCGCGCACAGCCAGAGAGGGTAATTAAATCAAAAGAAATGATGAACTGATGGATAGTTTTAATGTAGACGCGCTGCTTTATTCTATGAATCACCACAAGAGTCTATTCATTCAGCTAAGTTTAACATTTATGAGAAAATGAAATGGAAGTTATTAATTGGTCAGGTTTTTTTGTGGTATTTTTAATGTGATGAAGTATGCATATGACGTTTGCCTGAAGCTCACTCTAAGTTCACAGACTCTTTAGTATGTAGTTTACGTGAGCCAGAGCTAGGAAGTGCTTTATTCTAAGCATGAGTGAGCTTTTATATATAAAGGGTGGTTAAGTTTTAAGGGCCGGTGTTGATTTTAAATAAAATACAATTGTTTTAGGAAATTATTATCATTTCTCTTCATTATGATAATATTGGTATAGCTCAATTATGCATAAATCAAAATATTGGCCAAATGGCCGCCGCCGTCTTGGCGGCACACCTCCATCCCATGGTCCAAATTTACGATGACACTGAGGCATAATTGAGGTTCTATGCCGTTAATTATCTCATCCTTTAGCTCCTAAATTGTTGCTGGCTTATTTATGCAAACCTTTTCTTTCAAATAACTCCAAAGAAAGAAGTCCAACGGTGTCAAATCACATGATCTTGGCACCCAATTGTCCTCGCCGCGACGTGAGATTATTCGGCCATCAAATTTTTCGACCAAAAGAGCCATTGTTTCGTTAGCTGTGTGACAAGTGGCACCGTCCTGTTGAAACCACATATCGTCCACATCCATATCTTCCAATTCGGGCCATAAAAAGTTCGTTATCATCTCACGATAGCGAACACTATTCACAGTAACTCCCTGACCGCCCTCATTTTGGGAAAAATACGGCCCAATGATGCCACCGGCCCATAAACCGCACCAAACAGTTACTCTTTGTGGGTGCATTGGTTTTTCGGCAATCACTCTTGGATTATCATTCGCCCAAATGCGGCAATTCTGCTTATTGACGAATCCACTGAGGTGAAAATGTGCCTCATCACTGAAGATGATTTTCTTCGAAAATGCGCGATATGCATTTTGATTTGAACGCTCGTTTTCATAATAAGCCTGAATATCTTTAACGCGTTGCTCGATTGTGTATCTTTCCATGGTTCAAATTGAGTTAGTCTGAAATTGAAAAATGTCAAATGAAATGTAGAAAAAAACTTGACGTTTAGGTGTGGTTCACATTCAACATTGGCCCTTAAAATTTAACCACGCTGGCGCTTTCACCCTCTTTTGGGTGTTTGGCGGAGCTCCTCCTCCTACTTGTGGCGTGCATCTTGGTGTTGTTCCACAAATGGAGGGACCTACAGTTTTAAGCCGACTTCGAGCGGCAGATATGTTTTATGAACGGCATTTTCATGGCAGAATACACTCGGAAGCTTGTTATTGCCTGCCGAGAGGAGTGAGCTTTGCTAATTCGTTTACGCATCTGAAGTGTCTGAGTGCATCCGTTGAACTTCCGCAAGCATACCTGTATTATTGATTTCAAACCGAATGCCGTGGTGGGTTGAGAGTAAATCTTTATATATTTATGATCAAAAAATATAAGTCTTAGAAAGTCCTTCAACCAGGGCCTTCCTGATTAACAGCTACAATGTAAATAATTTTAGTTCCTTCCAGTATTCTTGTCTACCTGCATATTTCTGGCCATCAGTTTAAAACCCGATAGCACTGCGGTTGCAGATGAGTAAGAGCATTCCGGAAAGTGATATTTTCTTTTCCCTTCTTGTCTGTTGAGGTTTTCAACGACTTGTTGGAACAATTAGAAGTAAGGGACTGGCTGATCATTATTAATGCGAATAGTTAGTGACTTATCATAGGTAGGAAGTTTTTTTAACTCTTTATGAGCTGATGAAAAGATATTTCAGTTAGGTTTTTAGTGGTGAGTCTTCTGAAGACGGATCTCGCTTTTATTTTGAAGATATGTAAGAAAATCTGAGGATAATCTTTCTCATTAAAGCGTGAAATAGTTGGGTATGAGGCTGAATCGAAAGCTTTTCTGGACACCTTCTCTTCAGAGAATAAAAAGGCATCAGTAGCCTTGTATAAAAGAAGGGGACGGTTAAGAAGCTGAAGTCAAATGCTAAATGCTAAATGTAGTACCCGTAAAAGTCCCTGGTAATTTCGTGATTGCTTTGTTGCGATTAGGCTAAGAAGCACGACACATAGCTTTGATTTGAGCTCAGAAACTTAGCATCAATCCACGTGTTAAGTGATCGATGCACATTTACGTTGGATCCAAAGAGATCCTTGCTCCACGCACATCCGTTCCGGAGAAGAATGGGCGTCAGGGAGAAATGACCGGGAGTAGCATATGAAAACAGGTGCGAACGAGAATTCTCAATGTTGGACGGTAAGGTTGGTAAGGGAGAGAAGAAGCGAACACTTATAATTAATCCGAGAATATATATAGTTTAAGCATTTGTTTAGAACGTATGCAGCAGTAATTCAGAAGAGACCATCTAATTGTAAGACAGGAAATGTGCCATTCCGTCAGTGTAGAACCAAATAAAGCGGGGTTTATGTCTGAGTTGATTTGCATGGGAATGTGTCTTTTCACCTATAAGATAACTGTTTGGATTCAGGCGATGACAGAAGCTTATCTTCTGTAATATTTGGATCGAGTCAGAATATATGAAGCTTATAATCCGTAGCTGAACCCACTTTTCATGATCTAAAAGGTGGTTTTTGAATCTAGTGAAAGTGACTCAGCTTAGCGTAAGGGCCTGCGGCTATATTTCCTGAGTTAAATGCCCAACGATGACAAGATTCGAAGAGGCGCCCCATGAAGTATTTGAGAAAAAGATGCTGTGGAAGATTTTTGGAGCTTTGCACGTTGGTGGCGGCACGTAGACGATGGAACAATGAGGCTTATGAGCTGTATGAGCTTGACGACGGCACAGGCATAGCTCAGCGAATAAAGATTCAGCGGCTACGTTGGTTGGGTTATGTCGTCCGAATGGATACAAATGCTCCGGCTCTTAAAGTATTTGATGCAGTACCAGCTGATGGTAGCAGAGGAAGAGGAAGACCTCCTCTGCTTTGGAAAGATCAGGTGGAAAAGAGTACGACCTACTCTGCGTTGGAAAGATCAGGTGGAGAAGGACTTTGGCTTCACTTGGTGTGCCCAACTGGCGAGAAAGAAACGACTGGCGCGTTTTGTTAAACTCGTCACGAATCGTGTAAGCGCCAATTAAGAAGAAGAAATGCCCAACGTGAATTCCTGCTCAGCATTATCTTATATTTTTAACTGGTAGAGCCAACTTTGCGCTGCTTTAATTAAATATCTGCCAGTGACCTCATAACGATGAGTACTTAAGCTATTACTTTAAACGCAAGATTCTATATTCATTTATGCAAAATCCATCAGCTAACCAATTCTTGTGCACTTGCAGTTCTTGGAAACATTGCACTATTCAACGTTTCATCCGTTAGCCCCTTTTAACCTTATGCTAACTCTTTGTGCTATCTAAAATTTCGCATCGCAAGCAATCAAAAGCGATTTAGCATCGAGGAAGTACTCGTAACATCTTAAAATCAATAAAAATCAGTTTTCCTTCCAAGGCGGTATGAAGGAAGACACTCGTACATTCCACATTGCCTAGACACTCAATTCAATGCTGAATTCACAACATCGAAAACGATGCAAATGCGGAGGCGGGTGACTGGCACCGATGCCGGCGATGCTGCTGATATTGAGCGCTGGGTCTGTGTGCCTGCTGCACCGTTCGAGTGCTTGAATAGGCACAATATGGCAGGCGGTTTGGCAGGCACGTATGGCAAATGAAAATTATTTCTCACCATTCATCTGTAAAATTTCGCATATTAAGTAAGTACAACCCAAAATTATCACAATAGGGCATCAACACTTTGGCGCGCGATGCCAGCGAGCCAGACAAGAGCCAACAACCAAAGAATATTTTCTTCCACACTCTGTTGTGCGCACGTGTGTGTGTTTTTGCGCCGATGTCGATCGTAATCATTAAATTATATTTTACGTTTGTTTGTTTTTCCATATCATCGTCCATTGAGCATCTCGACAATCTTTGCGAATTGGCGCATCCTTTGGTGATTTGTAAGTTGCAAAGCAAAATGCCGCACTCCTGCGATACATACCTTCGTGCATGCATCGTCGACGACAACTGCAATTGCCATCATTTGCACGTGTGTGTCTTTGTGTGTTCGCCGGTTGGATTATAATAATTTAACATCATCATAATAAAACAATCAACGCATGAATGTGCGCAGGCGCATGCGCATGCACATTTGGGGGCCGTACCAAATGCAATAGGGCCGGCTTGTAGACAGACCGACTGGCCTCGTCGCCGATACGCCAGCGCAGTGATGAGTGCCAAAGCGTTTTTGTTGTTGCTGTTATTATTTTTACCAATGCATTTCTTGTGGTATTTACATTGTGAATACGGTTACGGCCTACACTATTGCCACAATTGCTTATGATTGCCGCTCAGCGCCTTTAAGGCTATACGATAAATTGAGAGGTCACTTGTAGCAGTCGCAGACCTAACATAGTATTTATAAGTAAGTGTGTGCGTGGCTGGCTCAGTCGAAACATCAAGTGCCATATGCCCACATGCACGCCAGCCTTCCCTTCTCTTCTCTTCTCTATGGAATCTTCGTTTTTTTTGTTGTTGCTGGATCTGTTTGTTGAAAGATCGCGAACTTCGGCATCTAGAATCTACCGCCTGTTGTCGGTGGTGGCTGGTGCCCTGGTCATATTCGTGGCTATGGCTGTAGCCGTTTCTGTAGCGCCAACGTAATTGATGTGCTCGCCTGACCTGTGGGAGTTTTTAAATCACAGATTATCTACACCAGACAATTGCAAACGTATGCAACTCATCGCACAGTTACGCCTATTGAATAGGATTTTTCTGTGGGTAAAAATGTTTATTATTGAATTTTAAGAAGTATTTGGATTTAAAAACCGGAAATGGCTGCAGATTAGGTAGACAATTTTCAAAATTAATTTCCAAATATTTCCATTTTTGTACAATAATTACGCGAAATGCGACGAAATGAAACGAAAAAAAAAAATCAAGAATCCGGTTACGAAAAGTAAAAGACGTCCTGCAGAATATCGACGTCCTGTGTTTTGCATAAAAGTCACAATTATTTTATTTTACCGGTGTATTCAAGTTTTCGTAACTTGGTCTCAAGTTGATCTAAATTATTAAAAAAAAAATCATATAAAACTTCATTTGCCACTAAAATTGTTTTTAAGAGTCTGTAATAATATTTCAGACGCATAATTTTGTGGAATACTGTAATCAAATATTTTTTACCCGCGAGAGTCATTTTGCCCCTACCTTTTTTAAATCTTAAAAATATTAAGTTTATGGCATCGATGGCGGGTTAAAATGTGCCAAAAAAATATTAGTTTGGGGAAAAAGAAAACAATTATTTTCTCGGTATATGGCTTAAGAGCTCGATATCTCTTAAAGTATCGATCAAACCATTTAAAGTTTATGCTTTTTGCCAAGGTAACATTTCACACTAAAACAATTCTTTTGCTGTTTTTTGTTTGTTCCATTCAGTTGTGAGTTACAGGGTGTTGGAAGTCAACAAAGAGATAATTCCGTGGATTCTAGAGTTTTTCTTTGGCGTAACAGCTTACGCGATTTTGGCCGAATTTAAGAAAGCGCACCAGTCGTTTGAACAGCTCAGCCGGCAGTACGTCGGCGCTCGCGGCTTTGTTGTTCTTAAGCTGTGTTGTCGCTATTCTCACCTCGTCATGGTCGGGTAGCGGAACGACAGTTCGGTTGTCAACGATTGGGGTATCGGGATCTTCACATTTTCTGGGACATGTGCAGCTGTCACTATTTAACAGGTTCGAGAAGTGCTCCCTCAATAATTTAAGTATTTAAGACGTCGGTCAGCTGATCGCCTCTCGTTTTTTCTGTCTGATAATACGTCGCTCTTCCTTTATTAGCTCCCGGTAGCGATCCCACATGGCTAGCGTTGCGCCCGATCGCAGCGTGACACTGTAGGCAGCATCCTTTCTTTCTGCGGCAGCATGACGTTCCTCGTCGTACCAACTATTTTTCGGGCTCGCCGAAATCCTCTTTTTCGACGGCGGTACGTAGAGAACGAGAAATGTTGTTCTATTGCTCATGTCTCCCGGTTTGTTGGGCAGTACTCTCTAAGAGCAGGAGTAGGAGTCGAGTGGCAAATATTCTGGCTGCCTGTTGTGATTGCAGCTTTTCGATGTCGAACATTCTTTGCGTAGGTAGATGTACGTTTTTTGCTGCACAGCTGCTCCGATGTTGGGACCTCAGATTACACGTACATCTTAAACATTAGAAGCGTGTTTTTCATCTATCATAACAGGATCGATTTGGTTTCGCGTTTTTCGATCAGGAGACAGCCAGGTGGCTTGGTGTATCTTCTTATGCTGGAATTCTTATGCGGAAGACTACCATGTATCGGGCCCCAGCGAAGTCGATCAGCCTCTGTCCGTTACCAGATGTTTCGTTGTGCAGGCTGAATTGTCTGACTGTGGGACCAAAAATTCCCTCCTTGCCCGCCCTGGCGTTGAAGTCGCCAAGCACGATTTTTATGTCGTGGCGGGGGAAGCGCTCATAGGAACGTTTCAGGCGCGCATAGAAGGAATCTTTGGTGGCATCGTCCTTCTTTTCCATCAGGTTATGGGCGCAAATATGCGAGATGGTGAAAAAACAGGCTTTGCTGCAGATTATTGTGAGACGCTGGCCCACCGAAGTGAACGACAGTACTTGGCGACGAAGTCTCGCTCCCACAACAAATGCGATACCGAATTTGCGCTTCTTTACATGACAGCTGTAGTCGACGTCACGAGGTCATACGTTTTTCCTGCCTTGCCCCGTCCATCGCATCTCTTGAATGACAGTGATGTCGGCCTTTACTCTCCCGAGAACATCAACCAGCCGGGCAGTGGCACTGTCCCTTGATGGGGACATTCCAGGTGCATGCCCTCAAATCATTATCCTTATTTCGTTTGCACTGGTCATCATCAGTATAGGGATGTCTCATCCGACGCTTTTTTAATCTTTTCATTGGGAGATTTTTAAGTGGCGGGTCCCAAACCCAGCGCTTAACCAGCTATTCTGGAATGTTTCGCCTTCTTACGTTAGCTCACTCCCGAACAGGTGCTCGGAAGCTACCCAGAGGATACGTGAGCTAATCTCGGACGTTGTGAGCTGCTTGAATCATATGCGGAAGAATCGAACTGGCCACTCTGAAGTGAATGGCGATCAGTAATTTTCCCCACTTGCGTGGACTTCCAAATATGGAACCATCCTCCCGCCATCTAACTGCCTTATTCAGCCATAATGTATGCTTAGGTTGAATACCCCATCTTCTTCCAAGCATGTGTTTACAGGCATATAAAGCAATTTCTGCGTTTCTTACCCGTTCGTAGACGTTTAATTTTCCGCTAAGTTTGTAGTCCAGAATTACTCCTAAGTACTTTGCGCTGGGTGCAAGTGAGAGAGTTTGTCCGTTAATATTTGGTGGGTTAAAAGTTGGTACCTTATATCTGGTGGTGTAAAGCACGAAGATTCTGCGCAAGATTTTTTTACCTTTGCACGTTGGCAACGGCGAATATCGCAGACGATGAACGATGAGCTGTATGAGCTTTACGACGACATAGACATAGCGCAGCGAATAAATATCCAGCGGCTACGTTGGCTGGGTCATGTCATCCGAATGGATACAAACGCTCCGGCTTTGAAAGTATTTGGTGCGGTACCAGCTGATGGTAGCAGAGGAAGAGGAAGGCCTCCTCTACGTTGGAAAGATCAGGTGGAGAAGGACTTGGCTTCACTTGGTGTGCCCAATTGGCGCCGGTTAGCACGAGAAAGAAACGACTGGCGCGCTTTGTTAAACTCGGCCAAAATCGCGTAAGCGGTTATCGCGCTAATTAAGAAAAAGAGAAAGCACAAGTTATATTTTACGCGGGTTTAATCTTAGGCCACAGCAGTTTAGCTCGCCTAACGCCCTTCGGATGATCCCACTGATCGCATTAGGGCACAGTCCTGATGCCATTAGCATCACCTCATCAGCGTACGCCACAGCTTCTACCCCATCTTTATTAAGTTTTGGTTATGTTGATATAACCCATATTAGCTTTGATGATCCTGGTCTCTGGCATAGAAATGACCCAATTACTTTAAGTCTATCAACGCCCGTTGGATGGCATCTGCACTAACATTGTTAAAGGCGCCTTCTATATCCGAGAATACCGCCATGGTAAAATGTTTGTTCTCTAGAGAGCCCTCTATTGTTCGGATTATCTCGTGAAGCCCTGTATCCGTAGATTTGCCTTTAAGGTACGCCTGTTGTGCAGCTGATGTACAAGAGCTCTCCAAAGAACTTCTGAGATATATAACCGAAAGCCTTTCAAAGGTTTTTAACATGAAAGACGAAAGACCTATTGGCCTATAGTCCTTCGCTGATTCATGTCCCCTCCTCCGTATTTTTGGAATGAAAACGACCATTGAAGTCTACTTACGTCCTTTCTATTTTTCTAATGCGAACAGAAAAAGCAGTAGCCAAATCTAGACAGTAATGTCGAAGCGAATGTAGTTCTTTCGCCAATGACGCTCGTTCGCCATTTTGTGGCGAATTCGCTGGCGATTCACATCTTACAATTCGAAACTGCTAAATTCGCCTATATTTTCATTCTCTTCGCAAGTGACAATACTAGCCTTACAAACAAACCATGGCCGACAAAATAAGAGAGCGGTTTTACCTTACTATGTTTTTATCGTGGAAAACAGTATCGAATATCGAATCCAAGAGCAAAAGGTGATCCTAAAAGTTCCATTCTGATTATATTGTACTTTGTATTTTCTCTTCAAAATACCACAAAACAAAGTATTTGGTTCATTAACTAACCATAAAATACAAAATTTTCTAACAAACCAGCTAAACGTGAGGGAAAATTTAGTAACATTGCTTATGGCACTAACAATACATCGTGTGCGTATATATGTATGTATACTTCTACAGA
Organism: Anastrepha obliqua; assembly: GCF_027943255.1. Taxonomy (NCBI): domain Eukaryota; kingdom Metazoa; phylum Arthropoda; class Insecta; order Diptera; family Tephritidae; genus Anastrepha; species Anastrepha obliqua. Next base: position 12,177,271 of record NC_072894.1, read on the forward strand.
TTTACTGTTGTACGCATATGCGATTATCCAAATGGTTATTGAGTCCCTACTAAAATCATTTATCTTAAATCTCTATTAACAATTCCAAATGCAAGTCAGTACAGTAAATGCCCTGCAGGAAAAAGCCAAACTAGTACGTCAAAATTTCAGTCAGCATGGCTCAATAGCGCTCGCAATTCATCGTAAAGGCAGCTCCTTCTTCATTTCGAAATAAATATGGACCGATAATGCCGCCGACGTGTAAGCTGCACGTAAAGTGCAGACTTATTTTTTTCAAAGTAAATTTCTAAAATTCGGAAGCGTTGTTCTGGCGTTAAACGATTCATGATGGCTTCTCAAATCTTATTCAAGGGAAATGTCAACACAGTTTGCCATTCTCAGCTGTCAAACCATAGTTATCGATATCGATGCATGCGGCTAAAAAACATCCGGTAGACTTAATCGCACTGGTTCGTCAAATTAGTTAGCTTTTTTAGATAAGACATTTAAAGTCTCGTCTATTGGCGCACCAAAGGGTCGTGAGAGGATATTGGTTCGGCAAGATTCTACGACTGGCTGAACGCAAAATTCTTAATTAAGATGAATAAATTTTATCCAAACTGGCCTTACAGTGTAGAAAAGAGCTGGAATCGCTTAGTCATTGGCTTGAAATTACTCTGATATGGGTTCCCGGTCATAGGAACATACGGGGTAATGAGATAGCGGATGAGCTAGCAAGAAAAGGTTCGATATTGGACTTAGCAGAGGCGGTGGCAGTCTCCACCTCATTGAACACATTAAAAGCATCCATCGCTTCACACTATCTTGCTTTAGCCGAAAGAAGATGGAAGCGACTAACTACATGTATTATAACAAAAAATACATGAACGTCATACAAAATCCAAAGGACGAATTACCTGTTAGCATGTTCTCGGCCAAACATCTCACAGGCCATTGGAAAGTAGAGGATCATGCAGCTAGAGTTAACCTACTCTTCAACCCTATCTGCAGTAGCTGTCAAACAGAATGAGCGAAGGAAAGTCTTTTCCCCTATTTATGTGAATGTCCGGGGCTAGCTAGGGCACTACTCTGTTCCTTCGGTAAGCCTTTCCTAAAGCAAATCAAGGAGATCTCAGACATCGACAACCACTTCAACTGAAAGAAGTTTCATTCAATGATATAGGATATTTTAAAACATTGAGATGGATATTTTTTTATGTTTCAACTGGTCTAAAACTGATTACTTTAGAAACATATTGGACTAGAATTTTTTTTTGAGCTGGCACGAACTGGTATTTTAACTGATATTTTGCTGATGCGTAACCGAACAATTGACATTTCATAGGGCCTCGCTTTTTCTTCCTCTGCACTTTGTACAGATTTCTCCATCCGCCAAATAGGTTTCGAAGGTTGTGCTATCTACCCAAGCAGGCTGGATTGTAAGGAGGGGATAGTCTGCACGGACATAGGTTCCTCAGTTTTCCCCGACGGATCCAAGAATCTCAAGTTGGAGCGCGGGTTTTCTTCAAATAAGCCAATATTTCAGTCTCCTTTAAACTGCCGAAAACTAGTGGTGTTTTACAAGAAGAGGTCGTCGCTATCTTGCAGACATGCAAAATGTTTAAGGATCGCTGTTGGGAGGGATACATGTATATCTTTTGCAGTAGTCAAGCTGCGATCAAGGCCCTATTGTCACCATATTACAGCTCTCTTCTGGTCAACTCCTGTAAGGAGGAGATCAAACGTGTCTGGGTTCCAGAGCATGGGACCATGGACGAAAATGAGATTGCTGATAAGCTTTCCAGGAAGAGGGCGACAGAATCGGTGTCAGTTGTCCCCTTCTCAGTCATCGATGTCTCCTTAGCCGTTGTTAAGGAGAAACTGCACAATTTCGCTTTTGAAAAAGCGCAGGGCAGATGGAGTTCTATCTTATCGTGTGCTATCTCATAAACTCCTTGGCCTCAGTACGACCGAAGTGGGCTATTTAATGTGCTGTGGGTCCCTCGCCATTCAATTTCGAAATTCACAGCGGTGTTCACCGGTCACTGCTTGATCGGAACTTATACGGAGAAGCTTGGACTTGCATACAACCTCCATTGCGGAAGCCAGGGGATCTTACAGAGAAAGATGTTCACCGGTCACTGGGTGATCGAAACTTATACGGAGAAGCCTGGACTTTTGGGCAAAGCCCCTTTGCGGAAGCCAGGATATCTTGCAGAGAAAGAGACTATTGAACACTTTTTTTGCAACTGTCCGGGTCTGGCTGCTAGGAGGCTGAAGTTCGTTAGTATGCCTTTTGGGGATAGTCTGTGGAAGTTCTCCAGATTTCCCTTTTTTCGTCGCAGGTTGGCTGTAAATGGTTTTTATTCTTCTAAGTGTTGAAATTTTTCGCCGGCAGTGGTCGACATTATGGCATTAAAACGGTACTCTAGTGCTACTGGTAGTGTATGCGTGGCAGAGTTGCCATCTAACCTACCTACCTACCTAAGACATCGCTGCGCTTGTGAAAATACCACTTGCTAACGTAGGAGAATAAGAGAAGACGAACTGGTTGCGCTGAGAAGGTGGTACTATTCTAGTTCACCATTAGTATTTTTTCCTGCAGGGCAGGTATATGCACGTATACACTCATACGAGTACACACATATATGTATATGTAATAATGTATAAAAAACGATACCAAATAAACAAAATCCTTGACATAATGCCCCCTTTTAACAGCGAATGAGTGGAGAGATAGCGGCATCGAAAATAGCCGTTGCAAGTACATAGATGTGCGCACACATAAAAGTAAGTTTGTTTGTATGTAGTAAAAGCGATGTTAGGTCGTTCGATCGGTCGAATACATTGGACCCATGTTCAGACGTAAGTTGATAAGTACATGAGCGCACGCGTGCCTGCATATTGTGGCACAAAGGTGCTGAAGTGGTTTATAAGCTGATGAAGTGTATTGTTGGTGCTGCTGTTGTTGTTCTCATTATTATTGTTGATGTTGTTGTTATAGTGGTGCCTGTGTAACCCAAGAGGCGCACCAAAAAGTCTAAATTCGTATGTATGAACGTTCGAAAAACGACGGCACCATGACGTCTAATTAGTATTTTAAAGCTTCCAGTTACACCATGCAACAGAGGATGCAGAAAAACAGCAGCGACAGGAAAATAAGCAACGATAGGAGTACCATGTTGACTGGTAACACGTTTCAATTTCGTGCTGGCAGCTCAAAAAGTGCCTAAATGAAAGTCTATGGCAAGTAAGTTGAGGCAAATTACGCACATACAGATGCACCAAGCCAAACGGAACATGAAGCAACCAAATACATAGTAGCTCTGTCGTCTGTTGCATGCGAGTAGCTTGGCAGCAGTACAACAACAATGCTATTGATACTGAAATTGGTCGTAGCAAAGCTGAAGGTGGCATTCATGTTGGGTTGCACGTGGCGATCGGTGGCCGGATATTGGGTTGGGGCGCCACTTAAGTGTACTTACATGTACTTATATATGTTGTGGCATACTATTTTAAGTATGCGTCTTTACAGAGCTAGAGTAGTTAGAAGTCAACTTTTCTACAGCTGCGAGATTTAATCAAAGCAAAATAATTTCAAGAAGTCTCTCGAATAAAAACTGAAAGGCACTTCAAATATATCAAAAGAAGATATTATTTGCTAAACGTATCACATATATACTTATGACCAGAAAATACCGGGAATGTTTAAATAAAACAAAACAGAGTTAAATTCCATGTAAATTTATTTTATCTCCTTCAAAATATGACCCATCTGAAGTAACACACATGTGCCAACGTTTAACGCAGTACCCCATGCACCCCTGCTAGGCCGACGAAGGGATGACCTTCAGCTTCCTTCGTGGCATTCTCTTTGATCTCCTCTATCGACTGAGAGCTCCTTCCACGAAGTGGTAACTTCAACTTGGGAAACAAAAAGAAGTCGCACGGGGCCATATCAGGTGAATACGGTGCTTGCACGATGGTATTTGCTTGGTGTTTCGTCAAACAGTCCAGCACAATTTTAGCTCGGTGCGATGGCGCGTTATCATCATGCAAAATCTAAGAGCTGTTTGCCCACATTTCCGGCCATTTGCGACGTACAGCATCTCTCAAGCGCTTCAAAACGGATAAATAATATTCTTTATTGACTGTCTGGCCTGATGGGAGGTGCTTATGGTGCACTACGCCTTGGCAATCGAAGAAAACAGTCAACATCACCTTCCCGGTACTTTTTGATGATAGGGTTTATATACATATTCATAGAGTATTTGGCTGAAATCTTCCTCCCATTTGTGGCGTGTGTCCTGTTGTTGTTGTACAAATGCCAATTTAAGCCGACTCCGAACGGCAAATACTTTTTACGAGGAGCTTTTTCATGGCAGAAATACACTCGGAGGTTTGCCATTGCCTGCTGAGTCCGACCGCTATTAGAAAAAACGTTTTTCCTCATTTTGGGGTTTGACGAAGATTCGAACCTACGTACTCCGAATTCCAAATGGTAGTCTCGTACCAACCCGTTCGGCGACGGCGGCCGTTGTAATACCACACAAAATATTCAGTTATCGAATCAGCTCGCCATAAACGCCAAATTAATCTATCTGAGTAATCCGAGGCGGGAATACGTGAGTGCGAGTAGCTTGAGATGGTGGCATGTAGGAAGAAAGTTTGGCGTCTTATAGAAGGTTTCAAGACCAGGGCGTTTTTCTATAAAAACCAGACGGCGATTTGGTAACAGAGTGAACTTAAACTATGGAGGGAACACTTCTCGAACTTGCTGAATAATGATAAATGTGGATGTCACAGAGAATGTGAAGATTAGGATTTCTCAATTGTGATAAGGAGTAAGAAAAGAGATAACGCAGCTAAAGAGCAACAAAGCCGCGAGAGCCAACGTTCCGACGGCTGAGTTATTCAAACTTAGCGGCGAGGATATGAAAGCATATCCCGGCCGTTGTAACAGATTGTGCTTGCGCTTGGCATATTGCCCTTAACCGATGAGTTCGAGACCTATTCCATACCAGAAAGCAGATCTAGTTTCCTATGCAATAGCGATCGTATCTTGACAGACAGTGGAAGCCCTCTTGGCGTATATCTTCCATTATTATTCTATTCATAAAAGCGTTGACAGTTCAAGGAAAGCTTGACCGATAATTTACAAGTACGACAACTCTACTGTAAATGAAATGAAATGAAATATACGGGAGTTTACTTTGTCATCCAATGAAATCTGTCTTGCATATCGTTGACGTCATGCGTGGCTTTTATGTCATCGAGCAACTTTTGTAGTCTCACTCTTTAAATATTCGCTCAGTAAGTCCTCTGTCAGTCTTTTTTTTTTTATGGCTTAAGCCGTTTAGCTGGTTGTTGCTAGAGAGCAAGCGTTTTCTTAAGCTATATACCTAAATGTCGGAATGGTTGCTTATTTGGGTGATTGCTGTACTCAGGACCAAAATAGTTCATGCTTTAAAATTGGTACATTTTCCTTTAGGAAAGAATAAATATGAAACACGCTAAAGATTCGCCGACCTACCCCTCTTGTGGGTGGGAATGTGAAATGTTTGCCGATTTGATGGGTTCGGTATTATGTACATAGAAAAATATAAACTTGAAAATTCGTATAGATCGGCCCACTACCACGCTTAATTAGACCAATTCGTAGTGAAGCTTAAACTGCTCGAACTACTGATCGTAAAAAGTAAAGGAGCAAATATGTGCAAAAAAAGTTTTCGGTTGACAATATACATAATTTTTTTTTGTCGGCCAATAACGAAAACGCATTAAATAATAATAAGTTTTATTGTTTTTCAAATTATTCTCGAATTGCTTGAGTTCTGTATTTGCTTGAACCAATTTTCAGCGCACTTTTGCCACTCATAAGTGGATACCTTCAAACTAGGTTTGAAGATTTTAACAGCTTCTTCAGGCGTTGAGAAGCAGTAACCTCGTATTTTAAGGTGGATGACCTATTAATTTGATCTTTTTGGAGCTCTGGAACTCTCTTGTGTGAGCCGATATAAGGGTTTTCCAATAATAGGTGCTATTTTGAATAGCCCGCTATTTCGGTAGATGTCACTTTTGAAGCTGTCATTTTTTGATATTTGACAAGTAGAAACTACGCCATTAATAAGAATGGAACGATACAGCCTTAAACAACGCAATGAAATTATTAAAATTCACTATAAAAATGGTGAAAATTTGGCAGAGGCGGTTCATAAAACTCGAACATTTTTGGGTCATCACGGAGCACCTGGTCGCTTCCCAATACAGAAATTGGTGACCAAATTCGTGCTGTTGGGACAAGTTAGTGATGTGAAGAATAAAATCCGTCCACATCGCTCAAGAACAGCCGAAAATATTGCTGTCGAAAGTGTTGAAGAAAACCCAGGTTTGTCTAGTCCTTGTCATTCTTTAGAATTAGGCATTCTACAAACGTCATTACACCGTCTTTTGTATAAAAATTTTGGTCTTAATGCTTATAAAGTCCAGTCAACACAAGAACTCAAGCCAGCCGATCATCAACAATGTCGTGTCTTTGATCCGGAATGATCCGGAATTCCATCGAAAAATCATCTTGAGTGATGAGGCCCATTTCCAACTCGGTGGCTTCGCCAGCAAGCAAAATTGTCGGATCTGGGGCTCAGAAAATCCAAGAGTTATTGTTGAAAAGCCTCTCTATCCTCAATCTAACTTGTGACTGTTTGGTGCGATTTATGGTCTGGCGGAGTTATTGCATCTTACTTTTTCGAAAATGAAGCTGGAGCAACTGTTACGGTGAATGGATTGCGCTATCGAGAGATGATTAACTACTTTTTACGGCCGGAATTGGATGGTATTGATCTGGACAACGTTTATTTTCAACAAGACGGCACCACGTGCCACACAAGCAACGAAACCATTGCTCTTTTATCAAAAAAACACCTCTTATTGGAAAACCCTTTATTAGAGCCTTAGTGAAGGGTGATTCGCTTTCGGTGGTTGGTTTTTCGTAACTCTCCCAAAACTTCTGGTAAACCAAAACGTTGTGTACCACTCAGAGTTTACTGTTCTAAGTTTCTTTAGTGGTACAGTTGCGACATGACCAGATTTTCCGAACAAAGAAACAAAAACAGGCGACCACTTGCTTTGAGTTGCATCTTCCACGAATAACTTTTGCTGGATTAAGTTCATCTTGGAGCAGCCATACTGTCCATTGCTGTTTTGCTTGCAACTCATATGCATATATCAAGTCTTCAGATAGGGTGATTAATTTTGGGTCGGGTGATGGAACTTCGATGTTTGCGTACGAGCCTGAAGCAACGCAACAAACACAAACAAAATAAACAACAAATCAGTCTTCACCATAACAACGGTAGCTCTCACAGAGGCGCTCAAACAATTAATTATTTGCAGAAAGAAAATATCAAATTTATGAGTCATTGCCTGATTTATCGTCTGATAAATTAAGTGCGTAGCGAGCGCTTTTCAACTCCTGAATAGCCTGCTGAAAAATTAAAAAAATCATGTTTTTGAGGTAACTATTATTATCACCATTATTATGAGAGGATTTAGCACTGCAACCTGAAAGATTTATTGTGCCCACTTGTGAATTCAGAGTATTTCGCTGAGCCCAACCTCTTGAATAAATTTTAGTATTCATCGTATTGTATTGAGTTTTATTTCCTCTTTTGGAAAAATATGTTTACACAGGTCTTTGTGCCGCTTACGCCAGACAGCTGCAGAGGTAATGCTCTACAGTGTCCTCATTTTTACGGCAATACAGGCAAATTTGGTCGTCAATGATTTCCGTGGTAGCCATATGCTAACCACAGGCCACCTACCCGTACTCTCAGGCCCTTTCTGCTAAGTTTTAGGAGAAAGTTCGGTAATTTCCTGTTTGATTATTTTACAAAGCACTTAGATACTCTGCAGGAGCCCAACTGAGACCAACGCCTTCTATAGGTAGACCTCATGAAGTCGTCAATCCGTCATTGAATCGATGCAGAATTGACTCCTAGGAAGGGTTCAGGGCCCAGTGCTTGCACTGCTCAGTTTTTACATTTCACCGACTAGTTTCGAAGAGCAGCGTGGGTTAGCAAGGGTTCTTAGTGCAGCTTGACTGTCACTACAAATTCCAATATTACTACCCCGCCAATTTTTTTTTAATTACCCAGACTTCCGATAAGAATACCGTAGCCATCTGTCCTGTAGCTTAGTGTTTTCTTCTAAATACCATCCAAATTCGCTACCATCGCTTGTTTTGGATCCGTCGGAGTAGAAAGAGTGCTGAAATCGCGTTAATAGGCTCTCTGGACTTAAGCATTGATCTCTATCTGGGATTAACACGTCATACGTCGCATCGCTAACGTTAGGTCCGCTGGCATCGAGAACAGTGTGCACCACTCCGACAACTGGTAGCAAATCCCACAGTGGCCAGTGTTTTCTTCATTTCCCCACACTCCGTTTTTTTTGAGTTTGTACGCCGCCTTCATTGCTTCCTTCCGGATTGGAAGATCTAGAGGTTGCAAGCTTAGGATGGCATTAAGGGAATCGGCAGATGTCGTACTCATAGCACCTGTGATACCCAATCACACACTTCCCTGTAGCCTGGTTAGAGGTTTTACTCTGTAGTTAACCAAAGACGCCTTCCATCAGACTACAGAGGCATATGTGATAATGGGTCTAATCAAGGTGATGTACAACCAGTGTACTATCGGTGTACTGTGTACTACAAACCTGGTTAATTGTCTCAGTATGATGCCTAAGTGCTTCGGAGTGAACTAAATGTTTGATAACTGGGTTCTTCTGTTGCGAAAATGTACATAGACGTTAAAGGTGATTGTTTCGAAGAACAAAATAAACAGTGTTTCGAAAAAATATGTATTTTTTTGTTTTCACGAAACTTTTAGTGCTACCCACGTATACACAAGGAAGAGAAGATGATAAAAAATAACTGTTTTTTAAATAAAATATTACATAAAACACTTAAACAATAATCAAGTCTATCTCAATAACTATACTATTTAAAGCGGGGCAAAACCAGTAGCAACAACAACAACTATGCAAGTCATCCAGTACAATAAAATCAGCAGCTAAACTACTAAAATCCCAACGCAAACCTGCAACAGTAGCCGTTTCCAATTGGCAAACGCTAACGAACATGACGCGGCGAGCTCACCTTTTTTAAGGTCAACAACGCAAAATGTGTTCCTGTCGACGATTGGCATCACTAGCAACAAAAGTGGAACGAAGCGCAGCAATAACAGTAATGGATAAAATAAAGAGACGAGAAGACAGTAGCAGCTCTCCACACCGACTTTGTTGGTGTTATAAAAAATCATTAGATTTTTAGCCAATTTTTAGGAAACAAAAAAGGCTCCATATTTGGTTGAGTGTGTGCGCAACTGTTGCAGTGTTATGTGCCACAACATGTGGCGCTTGAGATAGTGACTTCCATTATGTTTTACCCTCGTTTCTCTTTTTTAAACCTATGGCTATGCGTTTTTTTGCTACACTTGATTGCTGTCGAGTGGGAGGGCGTGTAGGAATGCTTTTTGTGCTGTGTGGCTGGTAGTGGGCAGCCGTTAGTGCCCCATAATATTACACGCACGCTTAATACACTTGTGTATGTGAGTTAGTTAATTAGACTGAAAAGTGATGTATGAAGTGTTAGTTGTTGTGGTATGTCTGAAAAAATTTTAAAAGCATTCTTGTGCGTAGCTGCTGTTGTTGCATACTTACTGTGCATGACTGTGTGTGTGCGCAGATATTTCTTTTATTTCTTGAATGGCGATCGGCTAACTGTGCATTATTTTTTTCAGTTCATTTTTCATATCGAATATCGCAAAAATCATCCAATTCATAAATAACCAGTTGATTTTTTGCTTATAAAGGATGGTTAAGTTTCACGGGCCGGTGTTGATTTTAAATCAAATACAATTTTTTTAGGAAATTATTATAATTTCTCTTTATTATGATAATATTAGTGTAGCTCAATTACGTATCGAATAAAATATTGGCCAAATGGGCGCCGCGGCCTCGGCGGCACACCTCCATCCAATGGTCCAAATTTTCGATGACGCTGAGCCATAATTGAGGTTCTATGCCGTTAATGTGCCGAATTATCTCATCCTTTAGCTCTTGAATTGTTGCTGGCTTATCGACGTACATCTTTTCTTTCAAATAACCCCAAAGAAAGAAGTCCAACGGTGTCAAATCACATGATCTTGGCGACCAATAGACATCGCCGCGACGTGAGATTATTCGCTGTGTGACAAGTGGCACCGTCCTGTTGAAACCACATATCGTCCACATCCATATCTCCATATCTTCCAATTCGGGGCATAAAAAGTTCGTTATCATCTCACGATAGCGAACACTATTCACTGCCTGACCGACCTCATTTTGGAAAAAATAGGGCCCTATGATGCCGCCGGCCCATAAACCGCATCAAACAGTCACTCTTTGTGGGTGCATTGGATTAGATTAGAGGCAATAATTTTTATGGAAGAAAATGGTTGTTAAAGCATCCGTATTTGAGCTAGTAATAAAAAGTTTTCTAATAGTTCAAATGAAGATCGCAATTTGCTCGAAAATAAGCATCCATAAGAATTGTATCCCATCTTGCGGTATTTCGTAGCGGTTAAAGTTCAGTTGTAATACTGTGCTTGAATTATTTTCCAATTTTCGCATACAATTTCAAAATTGGGTTTATAAAGGTTTTGTTACACAATGAAAGTAACGGTACTTTTATAAAAACTTATAAACATAAAAAGTACAAAAAACCAAAAATAGTGAGAAAAATTGGTCAACGTGTTGATGTGGTGCCATTGCACAGATGGAAACGAGGAGCCGATTAAGCCACGCCGGCGCATCCATATGACAACTTGAGCAAAAATGAATGTACTTCAATGAAGTCTGCTGCGCATATTATACCTTGTCCAAGGTAGTTGGGTGTTCAAAATGGCCGAAATTGGAAAATAGCCACCCCCATGCGACTTAATAGTAATTTTCAAAAAGAGGTCGTAACGCTCATTTTCTACGCATTTGTTTGTGCCAAACTCTTCAGGTAGAACATTTTTTTAATGATTTGTAAGCTCTCAGTAGTGTGGAAAACAGGGATTTTCTAATTTTTTTGACGTGATAACGTCTTATAATTCGATTTAACAGGCTGCACGCACGAAAAAATGTGTCGTTACCTTGCTCATTACTGTTCATATGTAGTTACCTTGCTCATATTAGTGTTACCTTGCTCATTACTGTTCATATGTAGTTACCTTGCTCATTGCCGTTACCTTGCTCATATTAGTGTTACCTTGCTCATTACTGTTCATATGTAGTTACCTTGCTCATATGTAGTTACCTTGCTCATATGTAGTTACCTTGCTCATATTAGTGTTACCTTGCTCATATGTAGTTACCTTGCTCATATGTAGTTACCTTGCTCATATGTAGTTACCTTGCTCATATGTAGTTACCTTGCTCATATGTAGTTACCTTGCTCATATTAGTGTTACCTTGCTCATATGTAGTTACCTTGCTCATATGTAGTTACCTTGCTCATTGCATTGAATGAACTGCAAGCGAAAGAGCGGAAGGAACGACAAAGCAAACAAAGCAAACGAACGGCAACGTTCGACATCTTGCTCTCCCCTACTTAAGTGAGCGTATATATGTATGTATGTATATGCGCATATGTACATATATAAATTCACGTATTTGTATTGGCATATGCCTTCTTATTGATTATTATTATTTTGATTTACTTGAGAATTTCAAATAAAACCAAGTTTGTTAATAATACCTGTTGTTTTAATGTTATTATTATTATTTTTTTTATTATATCTGAAGGAAAAAATGTATGGTAATATTTACCATATCTATACTAATATTATAAAGAGGAAAACTTTGTTTGTTTGGTTGTAATGAACAGGCTCAAAAACTACTGGACCGATTTTAAAAATTCTTTCACCATTCGAAAGCTACATCACGAGTAACATGGATTATATTTTATTTTGGAAATAGGGCTCGAGATATAGGTCAAAACGTGGACCCGGGTAACCTTCGGATGTGTATGTACAATATGGGTATCAAATGGAAGCTGTTGGTGAATGCTTTAGTTCAGAGTATTTCCATCCGCTCCGTGACTAGGGTCTCGAGATAGAGACGAAAACGTGGACCCTAGAATGTGTTTGTACAATATTGATATCAAATGAAAGCTGTTGATAAGTGTTTTAATACGGGGTAATTTTCATACCTATTGATGACTAGGGTCTCGAAATATATGCCAAAACGTGGACCCGCCGTGTCTTTGAACCGAATTAAACCAAACTTACACACATTGTTAAGTAGGTATTGAAGATGATTTCCGTATAGTTTGAATACCTATTGGTAGATAGGGTCTCGAGATATAGGTCAAAACGTTGACCCGGGTAACCTTCGGATGTGTATGTACAATATGGGTATCAAATGGAAGCTGTTGGTGAATGCTTTAGTTCAGAGTATTTCCATCTGCTCCGTGACTGGGGTCTCGAGATATAGGTCAAAACGTGGACCCGGGTAACCTTTGGTTGTGTATGTACAATATGGGTATCAAATGAAAGCTGTTGATAAGTGCTTTAATACGGGGTAATTTGTTATGTTATGTTATGTTATGTTATGTTATGTTATGTTATGTTATGTTATGTTATGTTATGTTATGTTATGTTATGTTATGTTATGTTATGTTATGTTATGTTATGTTATGTTATGTTATGTTATGTTATGTTATGTTATGTTATGTTATGTTATGTTATGTTATGTTATGTTATGTTATGTTATGTTATGTTATGTTATGTTATGTTATGTTATGTTATGTTATGTTATGTTATGTTATGTTATGTTATGTTATGTTATGTTATGTTATGTTATGTTATGTTATGTTATGTTATGTTATGTTATGTTATGTTATGTTATGTTATGTTATGTTATGTTATGTTATGTTATGTTATGTTATGTTATGTTATGTTATGTTATGTTATGTTATGTTATGTTATGCTATGTTATGTTATGTTATGTTATGTTATGTTATGTTATGTTATGTTATGTTATGTTATGTTATGTTATGTTATGTTATGTTATGTTATGTTATGTTATGTTATGTTATGTTATGTTATGTTATGTTATGTTATGTTATGTTATGTTATGTTATGTTATGTTATGTTGTGTTGTGTTGTGTTATGTCATGTTATGTTATGTTATGTTATGTTATGTTATGTTATGTTATGTTATGTTATGTTAAAGTATATGTTATGTTAATGTTAACTCATTCTCTATATCCATACAAAATATGTATCAAACAAATAAAATTAAAATTTTCTTTTGAAAAATGCAACCATTCAATCAGTATTTTCTTATGACGTTATCACGTTAAACTATCGTCAGTAAACCGACTTTGCAGACAACCTCTTTTTTTTTGGATATTTCATATTCGTTTTAGGGAGGCCATGACCCATTTAGGGAATGTGGCCCATAGTGGACAGTCGCTAAAACCTAGCCTAAACTGAATGCAATCCTTGGAACTTCCCAAGGTTTTAAATTCTATTTCTTTGTTTTTTTTTTTGCCGGGACAAACTGGCAAGTACAGCACTCAGATCACATTAAGTCCATTGCACTGCACTCTTTTTTTAATTTTCTTTAAACCTACCCAAACTCCGAAAAAATCTGAGTAGATTTTGTGGTGCCACGGTGTTCGCTGCTGAACGCATCAGTGCCAAAGACCTCAAGCCTGATACGAGCGAAAGTCGGGCAGATGCACAGAAAGTGGTCCGCCGTCTCATCCTCTGCTCCACACGCTGGGCAGAGTGCACTGTCTGAGATGCGCAACCTTTCCATTTGCTTCGCCCCCAGAAAGCGGCTTGCCGTCAGTCCAACCAGCTACCTACAGTTCCTTCTGCTTAATTACATGAGCATCTGCGACAGTAGGTAGGACAGGACAGTAGGTCGTAACATAAGTTTTGCCCATCTGCAGCCTCTTTCAGCCTGCCAAGCTCGTTTGTGGGTTAGAGTAACCCGTTTGCTAATCATGGCTTTGATGGCTGAACAAAGGCGTGGCAGAACGGGCTCCGAGCCATAGAAATAGGCCTCAGAACCCAACCTAGCTAAAGGTACATCCGAGATACACACGTGTTCCGTTACCCATGTTTGCATCAGGATATTATGTCTACCGACAGGATTTACAGGACTCAACTACCCTTGAATGGTTGGATGGCTGTCTAAGGTCATGAGCTCAGCTTTTCTGTTGCTGCAGGCACATAGAGATCTGCCTCTCTATTTGTTTTCCCCAACAAGGCCAGTGTTTCTTGAGTAGCGTACATCTCCGCTTGAAACACAGATGCGTACATTCCAGGAGCAAAGTGAAGTTTTGTAGTTGATTTTCACGTAGACACCAGAGCCGACCCGTGTTCGGTCCTGAAGCCATCCGTGAAAATACGAAAACAGTGTTTGCAGGACTCATTTTCAGAGTTTGACCACAATTGAGCCTCTGGCAGTACGACACTGTATCTCTTTTCAAGCAACTCATGATGGCATGGAGTAAAGGGGCATGGAGAAGATCATTGGATCGAAGTCCATGCCTACTCTGTTGACCAATGCCGGACAGGGGCTGTACCAATTCGCATTGTGTTTCAGCCAGTTGATGGCCTTCTAGATCTCTCCTGGGATGAAAACATCAAGTGGAAGCTGACTAACCAGAGCATCTAATGCTGGGCCTGAAATAGTCGGGAAAGCTACGGTGCAACAGATGGCCACAGTACCTTGAAGTCTCGATAATGTCCTCCTGACTTCCATGGGAGAGAGTCTACTCATCCAGGCCACTGATGCATAGGTAATAGATAGTAGGTTTTATCATAGCCGCGTAGATCCATAGGACCTTGCTGGGAGAAAGACCCAATGTTTTCCCAAAAACACCCTTGCATTGCCAGAAAGCTGTTAGTGCTTTGGATGTGGATGTTTTTGTTTCAAAGTGTGACTTACAAAGGAGTTTACTATCGAGGATTACTCCAAGATATTAGATTTTTTTGGATAGCTGGATTGTGACTCCTTTTAGCTTAGGCAGAATAAGTACATCAAGCTTCCTACTTCTGGTGAAGAGAACAATACCAGTTTTGGTGGGGTTTGCTGATAGTCCATTCGCACAGCACCAAGTGTCAATCATATCCAGAGTTTTCTGCACTTTCCTGCAGATGTTCATAAGCGAAGGGCCTGTTAATAAAGAGAGAACGTCGTCCGCATATGCTTGTGCGTGGAGTTCCGAATCGTTTAAGATGGTGAGCAGTGGATCGATCACTATATGCCAGAGCAATGGAGACAGCACACTACCTTGGGGGCAACCTTGCATCATTAAATCCATTTCTAATATAAAATTTAAAACAAACTCGTTGTTGTGATTTCAAATCCATTTTTAAAACTGTAAAAATCGACGGCACGTACAGAGATAAATTTACCCAAGTGGTTTACAAATTTCAAGTAAGCAAGCGATACAATTTTGATAGAAATCTTAATCACAGATGTGGCAACCTAACAAAAAAAAAGAACAGAACTCTTTGAAGAACTGATATAGAGCATCACCTGATTGAAGAACTGACTTAAAGTATTGTCCGGGAACTTTTTAGTGAAGGTGGCGTGTAAAGATTTGGTCTGCAACCCTTCGATTACCAGCCTTGCAAAAGCATACTTCACTGCAGCGAACAGCAACCGAAGCTGTCAAACCCGTACATGTATTGCATAAAATCTTTGAAAATGTGTATCACTAAAAATAAAAATATCAATTTTATCAAAATATTACAAATGCTCATACGTGCAACACATACACACACATACTCGTATCAATAGCACCGACCCAATGAAATAGCAATTCCCTTATCTTACGAGCGTATGCAAAACACCTGCATTTGCAAGTCGCTCCGGCTTATATTTAAATTTTTCTAAACTTCAGCATTGCACTTAGGCATTAACTTTGCACACTGCAATCCTCCTCTGCTACCCGCTCTCACCTGTTCTAACCCATTTACAGCGCATATCCTGCTGTTTCCATTCGAATGAATATGAATTTTCAAGTGATACTGGTGGCTGCTTGTGCCGCTTGGCTGCCTTTTCTCACGGATTTAGTCTTATCTCGTCACCCATTCACCGATACGTTTGCTTCTTGGTTCGAAGGCAATCGCTTGGCTGTGGTGGTGGTCAACGGTGCCAGCAGGTATACATGCGAGTAATGTTGATAAAAATGGGTTTGAATAATGCCCATGCCCGTAGTCATGCGGCCACAATAAAATCAGTAAAGCTCACAAACAATAACATTAATTTAAATAAATTCCATTAAAGCAAACCATTACTAAATAATTTGCTATTATAATAAAATATATGCTCAATGGCTTTGGTGGTTTGTTAACATAAAAATATTAGATAAATATTACAAGAAATAATGGTAACAATAATAATAAAATTGGCATAAATAGATAGAAAAAGAAAAAAAAGAGGTGTGGCAAGAACAGATAACCAATACTTAAACATATTTGTTGCGCGAATTGAATACCCGATATATGGTTGGAAAGATTTGAAAAGTAAAAAAAAATCGCAATTAAGGAAATTCATAATTTGATTGAGCTTTTACTTTTATTTACATACACAGTTATGTCAGTCACAGAAAACTGGAAAGCAGATAACGCAAGGAAGCATAAACCTCATGCAGCACATCAGGACAGGTAATTGACGTGGTTGAGCGTAGTGCTCCAATTGCCTACCGATGAAATATTCGACATTCCAGGTGCTTGCCTTCAAATCATAGTCCTCATAGTCCTGAAATTCGAGCCAAGGAGCACCAGGAGATTTGGAGGTTCCTAAAACACTCAGTAAAATACGCAGTGTGTTCCCAGCAGAGGTGTCCGCAATCAAAGAAGCAGCTGACTGGCTACTTACTAGCGTAATAACTGTTAAGGAGGTAAATATTTACTCCGATAGCCAAGCGGCAATTAGGGCCTTAGGCTCTATTATGGTGCACTCGAAACTGGTCAGTGAATGCCTGGTCTCTCTCTCGATTGCATCAGAATTCTTCGATATAAAGATAATTTGAGTACCTGGTCACAGTGACATTGCTGGAAACTGCGAAGCCGACGAGCTGGCAAGACAAGGGATCTGTGAGGTGGTGTGCCCGCGAAAGGAGAGGATCGGGATCCCCTTGACAACCTGCGCTCTACTCCTAGAAGGATGGGCTTTGCACCAACTCAGCGAGCGCTGGGTAAGTACACGAACGTGTAGGGGCGCGAAGTCCTTCTGGCCACGTTTGGATAGGAGGCGTTCGAGGGGTATTCTGAGGATGACAAAATCTCATCTCTCAAATTTCGTGGCCATTCTCACGGGGCACTGCCCGTGGGGTACACATGCCGTGAAACTCGGAATCACTTCGAGTCCTTTTTGCGTCAGCTGTATGGAGGATGAGGTGGAATCATCTTAGCACCTGCATCTCAGCTGCCCAGCTCTCGCGGGACTAAGATTCAAGTATCTGGTTCTCACTTCTTTTCTGCGCCTGCTGATATAGCGGGCCTTGATAACAAAAATCTGATGAACCTCATCAGCAGCATAAAGAGGTTAACACAACCGCAGACAAGTCACCGTTCATAGTCCCCAAACTCTCAACCCTCCCCACCCCTCTCCCTTTCGACCCATCGTCCTTTTCCTTCACCTCTTTTTCCCCTCTTGCAATGGTATCACAAAGGATGCATTTTTTCGTCCAAGTGGGCCCACTTTATGGGCAACCATCACTACCTAACCTAACCTAACCTGAAACACTCAGGCTAAACAACCCATTGTATTTAGATCTCTGGAAAGAGGGTAGATAGACAAGGAGAAAAGTATGAGAGAATGAGATAGGAAAGAAAAAAGACGCAGACAAAGGTAGTTAGATCTGTGAGAATTTTCCAGTGTCTTTGGCAAATCTGTAAATATCCTCCAGTTCAAGAGAACGATTATTACTCATCACTCACGACATCGGAACCCAAAACTCGTAGCCTTGCTTTGGCAAAGAGAAGTGCTCAGCGCTATCCGCCTCCTATAAGCAAGACAGGCACATCAGGTCCTTAATGATTCCAATGGTGGTCATATGCTGACCCCTTGGGCTGTGTCCTGTAATAATACCGACCATCAACCGAACGTCTTTCCTTCCAAGTTTCCTAGTAGAAAGTTTGACAGTTTTCTGTTCGGACTTGTCACAAAACACTTTGCAGTTCTGCAGCGTTCTAGAGTGGACCATCGCTCTTTATGTAAATTGCATACATAATCGCCAATGCAATTCATGATTTCAGCGGAGCTGATTCCGATTATTGGCTCTGGTCTTTGTGGGGTAGCCGCTGATCCACGTTCGGCCAATTAATCGGCAATTTCGTTTTCTTTAACACCAGAGTGTCCTGGAACCCATATAAGTACAAGCCTGTTCTGTCTTGCGACAGAATTAAGCTTCTTCTTACATTCTTGAGCAAGCCTTGAGGTTTGCTTCGCGTTTTCCGGGGCCTTTAGTGCAGCTTGACTGCCACTGAAAACTCCAATCTGTTTCCCGCTCCATCTCGTCTCGATTATCCATTCGGCTACTTTCGGGATGGCAAAAATTTTCTTTTGGAAAACAGTTGCCATTTCTCCCATAGCATAGTGATACTATTACTATCGTTTAAGTACCATCCGGCTCCAGACCCTATTTCAGTCTTGGACCCATCGGTAAAGAAAATATCCGTCAAACCTCCCTGCATGCATTCTGGATTGCTCCATTGCTCACGCAATGAAAATCTGACATCAAATTTCCTTCCAAATGAAACTATGGGTATCAGGTTGTTTTAAGGTGCCAACAACAGTGGATACTGCTCGGATAGCATCTTAAATTTCTCTGTGTCCCGAAGTTCCATTAGCTCGCTCTCACACGAATGCTCGGGAGCTACCTAGAGGATACTTGTTGTGAGCTTAAAGTAGTGGCGTACACGGGCGACATAGTGCTTATGGAAGGAGCTCAGGTATTACTCAACAATTGGGCCACAGACTGTGGTTTAAGTGTAGACCCGAGAAAAACTGAACTGATGCTATTCACCATGCAAACCAAGGTACCAAACTTTAATCTCCCAAAACTAAACGGCGTCAGTCTCACGCTAACCCAACAGGCAAATACCTCCCAAGCTCAGCTGGAAGTCCTACGTAGAGTACAGGGAAAAGAAAGCGTATATAGCACTTTACACGTGTAAAAGAAGGTTGGGTAAAAAATGGGGTCTCCAACCAAAACTATCCAATTGGTCCTATACAGCCATTGTAAGGCCAATACTAACATATGCGGCACTAGTTTGGTGGCCTGCAACAGAAAAGAAATGCAACAAAACTAAGCTGAACAAGATACAAAGAACAGCGCGCATCTTAATTACAGGAGCGCTTAGCACCAGTCCTACTGAAGCGCTCAATCATCTGCTACCATTAGCTTTACACATTAAAACAATAGCTACTTGCAGCGCGGCGAGACTCAGAGACATAGGAAGCTGGACAACAAGGTGGTACGGTCACAGTAAGATCCTCTTTCAGGGACCCTCACTGCTCAAAAACAGATCAGACTACACAGTCTCCGACATTAACTTCAAGAGAGGCTTTACGTTTTTCACCGAGAGCCGAGTGGGGAAAAGGGAAGGTGATTGGAAGATACGATATCGAAATCTATACCGACGGTTCTAACATGAACTTTGGTGTGGGAGCTGGCTTCCGTTCGGAGCCGCTCAATCTATCTCAGTGAATTCGTCTTCCTGACTATGCCAGCGTGTTCCAGGCAGAACTGTTAGCGATCAGAGAATCATGCAAATCACTAAAACTCTACAAGGAAGTTGGTGCAAGAGTAGCTATCTTCTCAGACAGTCAAGCAGCTATTAAGGCCCAAGACTCCAACTCCATTTCATCCAAACTAGTCTTACAGTGTAGAGAGGAGCTGCAAATGCTTAGTCATTGGCTTGAAATCACTTTGATATGGGTTCTCGGTCACAGAAACATACGGGGTAATGAGATGGCGGATGAGTTAGCCAGAAAAGGTTCGACACTAGAAATACCAGAGGCGGTGGCAGTCTCCACCCCACTCAACACATTAAAAGCATCCATTGCTTCACACTATCATGCTTTAGCCTAAAGAAGATAGAAGCAACTAACTACATGTATTATAACAAAAAATACATGACGTCATACAAAATCCACAGGACGAATGATCTGTTAGGATGCTCTCGGCCAAACATCTCACGCATCACTGCAACCCTTACAGGCCATTGGAAAGTAGAAGATCATTAAGCTCAATCTACCCTTCAATCCTATCTGCAGAAGCTGTCAAGCGGAAGGAGCGAAGGAAAGTCTTTTCCACTACTTATATGAATGTCCAGGGCTAGCTAGGGCACCTTTGGTAAGCCTTTCTTGCAGGAAATTAATGAGATTTCAGGCATCGAGATAAAGAATTTGCTGCTATACTTGGACCTCACTAAATGGATTTGACTCAGAACAACAAAAAAGAAAAACTTCACTTCCACTTCAACAACAAAAACAACAAGTACAGCGACGTACGGGGCTATTTGGGCGTCGCGCTATATTTTGGTTAAAATAATAATAGTTTTTGAGTTGACTGAGCAAAAACAAAAAAATGTCAGTGGTTGTTGACAGGAAAAAAATATTCTCAGTGCAAACACTATGCAATTACAAACCCAATCAAGGGTTAATCGAATGACTAACTGGAATAACGACGAAATTGTGATTAAAAAGTAGCTGTACATGAACATAATCATACATTTAAATCTCACTATTTTTACATCCTTAAACCAAACCGTCTCAACTCTTCAAAACAAATACACAATTAAAACAATTTATAACACTGGTTTACAGCCAAAATGCACCAGAGACGCCGTTATGAAATTCCTATGTAAAATCACCGTCTGATTCCGAAAATCAAGGTTATTTTTTATTCTATGGTAACGTTTTTGAGATATTTACGAATTACCGTTATTTCAAAAAAACAAAAAATTGGGCCCACTTAATCATATATATCTCGAAAACGAATTGAGCGATTCCAAAACCGTTTAAAGCTTTTAAAAGGTAATAAAATTTCCTATAAACTGTGTGTAAAACACTTTTTGCTAGGCCCTGCAGATTCAAAGATAACGAACTATCATAACGGATTTTTTAAATTTTTTTAGTAAAAATATAAAAAAAATTGTACTTTGAGAGAAAGGATCTCGAAAACTTTTTACTTTTTCGTGTATTTTTTGTTTTCACTCTAAGCTCTGTTTTATTACAAAAAAAATAAACTTTGATTAAACAAAATCGATGAACTAATACAAAAGTTACAAGCATTCAAGTAAATATATCCATATAGTAAAACTTAAGTATCCTACAAATAATAGCATATGTACTGTATGTATTCTGTCTTAACTCTATGATCTTATTTTATAATTGAAAAAGTTATGTGTCTTGTTTTGACGCTTATTTATATAAGGATCGGTTTCTCTTATGAGAAACCAACAGTAGTCACCCATCATAGCGACATCCCAGAATCCTTGATACCGACTTTCAATCATTTTCATTTGCTGGTGAAACCTTTCGCCATGCTCGTCACTTTCGTCGCCAAGATTTTGCGGGAAAAAATTTAAATGGGAGTGCATAAAATGAATTTTTAAAGACATATTTACTCCTGAAAGAAAATTAAAAAAGGAATTAGATAAATACGTAAGTGACACATTAGCATATAATTTTCTTAGGCTGGGTTAATCTTCCAATTCAGAACAAATTTTGGTCGTTCTTGTTTGTTCGGAGCAGGGCAATAAATTTAGATTAAGAGCTATATATTCTCATGTAAATTTAAAAATTTGCTTTAAAATTTTTTGTTTAGTTTTAAAGTTAACTGAGAAAACGGTCTTATATACATATATATATATATTGTATATATAACGGTCTTATATGTGTTTTTTATTTACCCATTTCCGCATTGTTTTTGATTAAATCGTTCTCTATCAGCTCGAAGGACTTTTGTGTTTGCCTAAAAAAGAAGTAACGACCTTTTCAAAAGAGTCCCACGCCGCTGCCTCCACTGGTGACAATAGTTCTTTGAAATGGGTATTGACCATTATTTTCCTTATTTGCGGCCCCACAAAAATCCCTTCCTTTATTTTTGCTTCTGAAATCTGTGGAAAGATTGTTTTCAAATAATGAAAAGCTTCGCCTTCTTTGTCCAAAGCCTTGACAAAGTTTTTGATAAGGCCGATCTTGATGTGGAGCGGAGTATGAGTATTTTATGTTATCCACCCCAACTTGAAACGCGATTCGTTCTGGCCAATCCTTTATGATGTAGTGGTCTTGACGTGCTCGGCTATCTCATTTGCATAGAAAGCAACAGTATTTTGTGTATCCAGGTTGTAGACCACATAGCTTTCCAACGACTTTTAGATCGGTACATATTTTTCAATCATGTTCTTCGTATTTAATTAATTCAAGCAATTTTTGCATTGTCTCATATGTTTCCTTCGCATTTACTGCATGCGCGATCGGGATAGATGGCTTTTGGTTGCCAATATGCAATAATACGGCCTTTAAACTTAATTAATTGCCGTCTATGAACAATCGCCACTCTTTTGAATCATATGGTTCACCAAACTGTTTAAATAGACCAGCAATGTTTTTGCAATAACAAACACTGTCCTTCTTCGTATAGTACTGGGAGAATTGTTCGTGACGAGTCATATAATATGTTACCTTAACACCGGATGAAACAAATTTAAATTGTTGCATACGAGAGGCGTGTAGTTTGGCCTTTTCTTTTGACAATTCCAAATCCCTTATCCAATCATTGAGTTGTGCTTGTGACAAAGGGTTTCTTTCGTTTTCCGTTTGCAATTCAGTACAACATGATGCCGCGTAATCAGATACTGCTGTTGACAATGAAACTGGAGCCGAAACTAAAGTTAAATTTGATTCTGGCAATGTAGCTTCCGTTGAATTTAGTTCTGGTAATGACACTGTAGATACGCTCGCATAGGTTACTTTTCTTGACTTTCCAACCCCAAATACTTTTGTAGTACAAATATAGCAGTCCGTTGAATGGCAAGTTGGTTCCCTCCTCTTCATTGGTGTAATAAATTTCATATGTCGCCTAAATAGATAGTTTAAGAATCATATGTACATATGACAGAATCATATGTACATATGCTACTATTTGTAGGGTACTTAAGTTTTACTATATGGATATATTTACTTGAATGCTTGTAACTTTTGTATTAGTTCATCGAATTTGTTTAATCAAAGTTTATTTTGTTTGTAATAAAACAGAGCTTAGAGTGAAAACAAAAAATACACGAAAAAGTAAAAAGTTTTCGAGATCCTTTCTCTCAAAGTACAAATTTTTTTATATTTTTACTAAAAAAATTTAAAAAATCCGTTATGATAGTTCGTTATCTTTGAATCTGCAGGGCCTAGCAAAAAGTGTTTTACACACAGTTTATAGGAAATTTTATTACCTTTTAAAAGCTTTAAACGGTTTTGGAATCGCTCAATTCGTTTTCGAGATATATATGATTAAGTGGGCCCAATTTTTTGTTTTTTTGAAATAACGGTAATTCGTAAATATCTCAAAAACGTTACCATAGAATAAAAAATAACCTTGATTTTCGGAATCAGACGGTGATTTTACATAGGAATTTCATAACGGCATCTCTGGTGCAGAAAAAAAGTTGAAATTTGTGATCCAGTGTAATCAATGAATTGTTGCAAACATTTTCAAAACGTGTTGAACGCATAAATACACGAGTGCAAATATATTAATGCATCTAATTCTATGCATGTGTGTGTGTATATCTGATGTATCTACGTATGTATATACATATGTGGCCATTTGAGCAAGTAGTGAGTGAAATATGCAAATTGTGAGCACCATTTGCAATAGCAATTTACAATTTGCAATTCATAATTGAAAGCATTAAATTAGTTTGCATTGTGTGTTGCAAAATGGCAAAATGTGATGCAAATGATAAAAAGGAACGAAAACAAAAACAAAAACAAAAACAAAAACACAAATGGAAAATAGAAAATGGCAATTGGAAATAAAACCAAAAACGTGTACTCGACACATTAAACAGCCATCATTTGCAGTGCGCATGCGCAGCCAATATGTATGCTCACCATGATTTTTGTTATTGTTGCACAAGCTATTCGATATTGCACGTAATTGTTTGCTTTTTATTGCTGCAGCTATTGTTGCTACTGTTGTTTCCATAGCTGTTGGTATTATTATTTTTGTTGTTGTTGTTGCCACTGCTGGTGGTTTTTATTGTTGTTGTAGCATTAATAGTAGCAGCACATGTTGTTTTTGTTGTTGATATATATACTGTTGCTGCTGCTGCTGTTGTTGTTGTTGTTCTTGTTATATACTGTTGTTGTTGTTGTTATATACTATTGTTGTTATTGTTGTTGTTATATGTTGTTGTTGTTTTATGATGATGATGATGATGATGTTGTTGTTGTTGTTGTAGTTGCGGTTGCTGTTATATATATACTGTTGTTGTTGTTGTTGTTGTTGTTGTTGTTGTTGTTGTTATTATATATGCTGTTGTTGTTGTTGTTGTAGTTGCGGTTGCTGTTATATATACTGCTGTTGTTGTTGTAGTTGCGGTGGCTGTTCTACATATATACTGCTGCTGGTGTTGTTGTTGTTGGTGTTGTTGTTGTCGTCGTCGCTGTTGTTGTTGTTGTCATATACCGTTGTTGTTGTAGTTGTTCCTATATGCTCCTATTGTTGTTGTTGTTATACACTGTTGTTTTTGTTTTTGTGTTTGTTGTAGACACTGTTGTGGTTGTTGTCGTTGCCTCTGCTATGTTGTTGCTATTATTATTATTATCATTATTGCTGCTGTTTTTGTAGCTACCGCTACTTCTTTTGTTGTTGCTGTTTCTGTTGCGTTTATTACTGTTTAGTTATCGACTTTCGTCCATAATACAAAATAATTAACCAACTTAATGGCAGCAATCAACATGCACCAATAACCGCAAACACTAATTACGCCAGCAATGAATAGCTGTACGTGTACTTATACATATGCATGCATGTGTGTCTATTGTGTACCCACGTGTGTATGTGTAGTTTGGGGAGTATAAGCAAACAATTGTGCATCTCGTTGCTAGTTGTTGTGCAGGGTGGATGGATGAAAGGGAGTTACATGTTTGTATGCATGTATGTGACCTTATTTAGTAGGCATGGCATTGCTGCTGATTGGCTAGCGAAATTTATATTACACATACATGGGTATATCGACACTTTGTGCAATAATAAAAACATTATTGAATGAGATGAAAATTAGAGTCACAGTTGGATATCTTTATTTGCGCTGAAATCCAAGTGAATTGAATCAGTGATCAATTGAGCTGCAGCAATAAGAGCAAGCTTTTCGCTTGGGTATATTTGCATATACATACAAACATGCGCATACACATCTATGTACATAAGTGGTTATTGTTTAACTAGAATGAAGTAAAATTAAAAAAAGGCAATTCCACTAGTTCAAAGTAAACTATGAAAATACAAGTATTTGTCGAGGAAGGTGGTTTTGCATGCATACAGACATACATATATGCTTACATACATACAAATTGAAGTGCTTTTCAACGCCTCCTGCTTAACATTTGTTGCTCGCTACAATACATTTGCATACTCATAAACATTTCCATTGCTCATTTGCATATGCGCGCCACTCTTTAGCTGCGCTCCACTATGCCCATAACCACATGCCCGTACTTACATAGACATTTGTCCGCGTGCACATGTAAGTATGTGTGCCTATAAATGTATGCAAATGATAAACCATTTTATAGTTGAGTAATGATATATTAAATTATATGAAATACTGGCGCGTTGAGTGCTGCCGCAGTTTAGATTGATCGATATGTAGGTAAAAAGATTGACATTCAAATTGCCAAACTAGACACATCGAATACAGGCGGATATACTGGTAGGTTTTTACTTATGTATCTCAGATGGTTTTTTTGTTGCTTGTTTTTTGGTTGTTGCTTGGTTGACAGCGTGGTTTGATTATCTGTGTTGATTGGCGTTCGGTGATAAAGCAACTAATGTGCCATAATTGATTTGCAGAAATTAATGATTTCTACTGTACAGTCAACTGTGAAACGATAAAATTTATGAAATATGTTCAAAGTGATTTTGCGTGGTGCACAGCCAAAATTATGCAGTAAAATGTTTGAATTAATTACGAATTATGAAATTAACGGAAACTAAAACAAACTTTCTTGACAAAGTTGAGACGCCAGTTGGCAAAAAAAAAAAATGTTTTTATTTAAGATTTAAACAAAAAAAAGCGCGATATACAGGGTTTGATTGAAAAGTAATGAGCCTTCCCGCGCGGAGCGTCTGCCAAGTGGTCAACCGAATCGGCTGGTAGGGGGAAATGATCGTTGGACCTTCCCCTTCCACTAGAAACCGGTCCCAGTTCGCTGACAACAGCAGTGCAGTCAATATCGCTCGGCGCGTGAAAGCTGTTTTAAAACTGTGTTAGGATTTTGCATTGGCGAAAATGGAGCAACGTTACTCGATCAAATTTTGCGTAAAGCTAAACAAAACGAGTACCGAAACCATTGGTCTACTCAAGGCGGCTTACGGGGGCCAATCTCTGTCCAGTGCCCAGGTAAAACAGTGGCATAAGTCGTTCAAAGAAGGCCGGGAGGACGTCGAAGACGAACAGCGATCTGGAAGGCCTTCGACGACGCAAACAGACGAAGATGTGAACCGGGTTCGTGATTTTTTGAACATTGACCGTCGTGCTAGTCTACGTGAGATCAGTTAAATTTAACTTATTAAAATGTGCGGGAAATCGTGACCGGAAAAACTTGAAATGCGCAAAGTGTGTGCCAAATTGGTTCCACAGGTTTTGACTGATGAACAAAAGCCGGCGCACACCGCCTTCCTCTGCACCTCTGCATTGGCCAAGATGGGGGTTCCGGCGCTTCCCACCCTCCCTACATCCCAGACCTGTCTCCTCCGGATTTCTTCTTGTTCCCGCGCCTTGAAAAGAAAGCTGAAGGGGAGGCGTTTCGACTCCATCGAGGCGATCCAAAAAACTGTGACAGCCGAATTGAACGCGATTCTGGCGAATGAGTTTAAAAAATGTTTCCTGCAGTGGAAGGACCGCTACTAGCGGTGTATTGACGCTCAAGGGTTCTATTTTGAAGAATATTAGTTGTATAAGCCAGAAGGTTCGATAAAACTGCTTAAAAAAAATAAGGCTCATTACTTTTCAAACCCTTTATAAGGCCTCTTTTGGTGGCCGCCGCAGCCGAATGGGTTGATGCGTGACTACAGCTCGGGAGTGCGCAGACTGAAATTTTCGTGCATGAAGCACCAAATGATAGAAACAGTTTTTTCTAATAGCGGTCGCCACTCGGCAAGCAAAGGCAAGCCTCCGAGTGTATTTCGGCCATGAAAAAGCTCCTTATGAAATAATTATTTGGTTGGAGAATAAGTTCGCAACGTTCTTACCGAAGACTTTTATTTAAACAAAAAACAATAATTATATCAATAAGTAAATAAATTTTATATTCACCTTTGCCGTTTACAACTTCTACCCACCTCTCGACTAATTTGATAATGCCGTTCCGCCAAAAATCGCCTGGTCTGGTGTCAAAGAAGAAGTTGAGTAATTTTTACGGACCTTTTTCTTATCGAAGGTAACGCCCTTCATATGGTTTGACAGTGAGGGAAAAAGATGGTAATCGGTCGGTGCAAGGTGCGGAGAATACGGCGGATGCTGACGGACCTCCCATTCGAGCTCTTGGAGTGCGGCTTTGATGACTTGTGCAACATGGGGCCGGGAGTTGTCGTGAAGGAGTTTGGTTTGGCGATGTTGATTAGGTCGTTTTAGTCGAGTAGCCGCAATCACGCGTTGTACCTGCTCAGAGTAGAGCTCTTTGATGTCTTTGACCTTATTTTCGAGCATTTTCCAGTACAGAATGCCCTCCCAGTCCCACCAACTAGATATCATGATCTGCTTTGTATGAAGATCCGATTTGACTCTCCTCTGAGGCGTATCTTCTGGGGCAACTCATTCCTTTC
Source organism: Anastrepha obliqua (assembly GCF_027943255.1). Lineage (NCBI taxonomy): Eukaryota > Metazoa > Arthropoda > Insecta > Diptera > Tephritidae > Anastrepha > Anastrepha obliqua. Next base: position 12,205,361 of record NC_072894.1, read on the forward strand.
TTTGCTTCATATTGATGCATAGGCATATTTTCTCATCTCCCGTAATGATTCAGTACAAAAATCGCGGTTTATGACCGCGTGTTGCTCGATGGCAAGCGAGATACTGAGAAGCAGTTTGAAGCCGACTTTCTTTGTTTTTTTCGCTGAGCTCGTGAGACACCCAGGCCCTCAATTTCTCGGTGAGTCCCATTGAATGAAGCTAATAGGGAATCGTTTTATAATCACAGTTCATTTTTTCCACCAATTCACGACTGGTTTGGCGGTCGTTGTCCTTCAAAAGTGGTTTGAGATGTTCATCATCGTATTCAGAAGACCTTCCGCTGCGGGACGTGTCATCGACGTCAAAGTCGCCATTTTTGGACTTTGCAAACCATTTCTGTGCTGTAGACTCGCCTATTACACCTTCTCTATACACGTCACAGATGTGCCGGACTGCTTCGGCAATTTTGTAAGATTTTTGACCTCGATGAAAAGCGAAGAAGGTGAGGTGTCGAAAATGTTGATTTTTGCCTCTTGGGTACTCCATTTCCGAGCCTCAAAACTAATAAAACATTAAATAACTAAAAATAAAAGTAACATAGTTTTGTAGAGCGGAAAGAGTTCTATGGAATGTAAGTACTCAATTGCCAAACAGCAAACGGATCGTTGTAAAATAAAAGTAAATATAAAAACGCTATGAACTTATTCCCCAACTCAATAGCTTTAAGGGGGGAGGTCAAAAAAATCAATTTTTTTTCGTTTTAAGCGATTTTTAATATATTTCAGAATATTCGCCTAATTCTCAATATTTCCGTAGATACAAAGCCAAATGTAGGCCAGCGTTAGGTAGTTACGCTGTGACCGGATAGCTATAGTACAAACTTTATCTTCTTTTCTCGACTTTTCATTTTTACGATTTCTTTGAATTGGCGTACATGAATGAAAAAAAAACTAATGAGCCTTTTGAAATGAATCATAGCTTGTTCCCTTCAGTATTAAATTCTCTTCTATTTGAACTAACAAAATAGATCAAAAAAAAATTCAAGATTTTTATGCCAAGCTGAAGTGAATTTTTTTTTTATAGAAAGGCATTTTTTTCTTTAAAACCTCCAAAAAGTTGAAATTTTGGAATTTCTCTCAGTTTTCTTAGTTCATCTAGAATAAAAAATCATGATAATTAGAAATCCATTTGAATTTTTTGCTTTAGACAATAATTACGAGCTGTACCTTGTACGCCAGTTGGAAACTCCAGCGTTGCAGCGCTCTACTAATTTCTATGTTAAACATTTTTTTCAACTTATTTTAACCAGTACAAAAATTTTTTATACTTTTTAAATGTTCATTAAAAGATAGAAAAAACTTAGCAGTTAAATTAATTTTTTCCTTAAAAAAAAAAAAAATCGGAAAGAGATGCCATTTTTAGACCTCATAAACCAGGCTCCCCCCTTAAGTAAAAATATTGCTTAATGTTGAAAAACAAATCGCAATAAAGAATCGATTCAAAAAAAAAAAAAATACCAGTCTAACGGTTAGACGCGATAGAAGTAAAACCTTCCGTAAAACAAACTGAGAGAGAATGAGACGAAGGCAGCATTAGGAACGGGATAATTATAGGTTCATTATAATATTGCTATAAAGTTCATATTTTATTTTCTTCATTTTATTATTATTTATCCTCAATGTTTTCAATTTCAACAAATGATACGAGTGGCTTATGATAGCTTAAATATGATACAAATGCTTTGGTTTCGATGTTGTCAACATATCTTTGAAATACCGCGTCAATTGTTGTTTTTGATCGTGTTGTCGATTCAGTGCGATTGTTACACATTTTTAAATTGAATGTTGTATTGAGAAAGTCAATTGAGGCAACCGCTGTGTCCAATGCAAAATTTACGTTAAAATCGCCACTTAAAATTATTGGAACTTTATCGTAATCTTTTCTAAGTATCCGCGATACTTCTGGTGTATATTTTATTAAATTTAAAAATGAAAATATTTATGAATATAAAAATACGGACGCAATACAGCACACGCGGTTGCTATTATGAGCGTCGTAACGCGTATATTACACAGACGTACTAACATACACACAAACATTCATAGGACGCTTGGTCTAAGCAAGTATTAGGTAGTGTAGTATAGGTATACATAATGCCTTCTCGCTCACCGTGGCTCCGTAATACGTAGGCGTGCACACATACGTGCTAGCATTCATACAAACATACATACGTATGACGCTTGAACTAAACACCAAAGCAAGTAATAGGCAGTGTAGTATACATACTACAATACTCACTATACTATCGTGGCTCAGCAGTACGCTGCCACACACATATACGTGTATCAACATATAACGCTTCGTAGCCAAGAGTGTCGCTTTTTCGTTTCATCGAGTCTAAAATCACTCCCAACGATTCTAAAGAAGTTTTCACTTAAAAAAAAACAGATTACAGTCAAATGAGGAGCACCCTTACGTACATACCTTTCTACATATAAGAAAATCTGTCATCAGCAACAATACCATTAGCAAAATGTCGCACAAAGAAAGCACGAAGTACTCACTATGCGCCACTTATCGGCCATAATCGGTACGAAATGTGCGCTCAGTCGCTTCATTAGCAGTTGCCGAAAGAGTTGCTGTTAAGTTTCTTTTGTTTGCTGTTGTTGTTCCAGCAAGTGACGGAACGGCACTAAGCAGCATCAAGTGCCAGTTGTACATAGTTACCGCAACTACAGCTCATAATAGAAATCAGCAGCAGCAGCAGTCAAACAATTTACACGCTACCAGCCGTGACTTTAATTTTATTGCTTTCATCAACTGATTTTGTGTAGACGAATTCCCGTTTGCTACTCAACCATCGCACGTATGCACATTTGCTTGCTGCTACAGCGCAGAGGTACTTTACATTTACATACCTACAAGTAAGTATTTTAGGTGCATAAGTATTATTAATTCTTTACATAAAAATATTTACCAGTCTGCTCATGCGACTGACTTACCAAATGTCTATCAGGCGCAGCAGCAGCAGCAGAGATAGCTAAAGCATCCTCGTCACTCTACGCTGGCCTATTGTTGCATTTTCATCTGCAATCACTTGTTATTGCTGTAGCTAAAACTATTTTTGCTATTCTTGTATGGATACCGGCTGCTTTATCAACAGCACTTGCCACTTGGTGCTTTATTGCCCCTCAACCGGTGGGTATAGGTTTGCCATGATGCTGCTGTAATTGCCTTTATTGCCATCACCGCAGTCAATAGCTCTGTTGTGGTGTCATTATTTCTATCTCTGCCGCTCGCCACGTTGCAGTGGTACTTGTTGCTGTTACTGTTGTTGTTGTCGCGTTTCACTTGTCGTGTTTTTATATAATTTAACATTTTTTCAGCGCACAAACATAAATGCAAAATCTAGATTGGTTTTTATTTTCGTTGGCCACTCACCGCAGCCCACAGCACCCTCGTTCGTTTTCAAGCGAAAATCAGCAAAAGCCTGTCGAATTAAGTAGCTGTGCAGCAATGCTAGTCCATGTTAGCCAGCACCAACGCCACACTTTTCCTAATTTGTTGTTGTATTTATTATGTCAGCACACAAATCGATTACCGTGCGATGCCAAAAAATTGAACATTTTAAATAAATTTGCTAGCGTTGCATGCCTCCAATGTGCAACACCAAAAAAAAAAAACCAAACAAGAAAAACACAAAAAAAAAGAAACAACAAAAATTTTTCATGTGAATATACCTACATATTTATGTTATTTCACTAAATTTTCTGCAATGTGATTAAAATTTTCTATTATATTCGTAATTTATGGCATTTCGGCGGACTTTGCAATGTTATTACGGACCAAGCGCGGAACTAGCCTACCAAATAGCCAAGCAACCAGGCCAAATGTTGCACTGGTAATTATTTGTATCTACATAAATTTACGGAGCGGTTGCCGTTTTTATTGTTGTGATTTATTGCTAATGAAAGTAATTAGCTTAAATTTTCAAAATATCAGTTGCACGTTTTGGGCGTACAACGACCACGGCAAGAAGAACAAGAACGAGCTGTGTCCATGCATGGAATTAGCCAGACAAGCAGTTAAATAAACAGTCACAGCTAATCCATCGCTTTGCCTACACGCCGCATGCTGTGCAAACGAAAGACTTCATTGCATGCACACCACCGTCTAAAGTTGCCCTGCGATACGTACCCGGCAGAGAAAAATATGGGTTGTGAACTAGAATAAGAGCAGTTCACTTTTCAGCTTGACCAGTTCGCGTTCTTCTGTTTTTCTACGTTGGTAAGGACCCCCACAGTGATGTCCTACGAAGTATCAAGTGTCCGGCCATGCGTCAGCAAAACATCACTTAAAATACCAGTCCATGGCTGGCAAAAAAGCTCTAGTCCAATATGTTCCTAAAGTAACCCGTTTCAGAACTGTAGAAATATGCAAAATTTAATAATTCATGCCATTTCATTCTAACGTTCCAAAATATGATATTTCATGTTAGAAGTAAATTATTTTTCGGATTTTAGTGTTTGATAGGTTTAACATTTTACTTGCTTGACGATTTTTATGTCGTGTCGCTTTTGTATATTTTTAAATGATAAAAAAATGCACAAATGTTTGTAAATCCCTTTGGCTCTTTTCCCATAGGTCCAGTCACGTTTTTAAGATTTTTGCTATTTAAATGTTCAAACAGACTCCTTAATGCAGAAATATTTCAAAGGCAAACTGAATACTTTACACTTTGCATTTTTTTTTGGTTTGTTTTTTTGTGACAATTGAGATGATTGAAAATAATACGCACCATTAGATTACGGGTTTCCGGTACATCTTTTTCATTCATATTAATTAAGTCTTTTGTGCAATTCAGCCCAGTCATAGAATCTTGCTGAACTAATATCCTCTAATCATCGCGATGCTTTAGTGCATCTATTTTTTATTTTTTATTTTTACTTTTTTTTGTGGTAGGTGAGGTAGGGTTCAAAATGCCTTCGCATTTACAGCAACCACCGTCTTTTTTTGTTGTTTTTTGTTGTTGTCGGGACAACTAGCAAGTGCAGCACTCAGACATTAATTAAGTCCATTGACTACACTTGGATTCTCTTTTAATTTTCTTTTAATTTACCCGATCTCCGAAGAAATCTGAGTAGATCTTGTGGTGCCAAGGAGCCGAGATGGTCGCTTCTTAACACATCAGTGTCAAAGACGTCAAAGCAAAGGCGGCGCAGACGCACAGGAAGTGGTCCACCGTCTCATCCTCCTCTTCACAAGCTGGGCAGAGTACACTGTCTGCCACAGAAAGTGGCCCGTCATCAGTCTGCTTAATGACAGAAGGGTTTGCGACAGTCAATCGGACCTGACAGGTAACATCAGTTTAGTCCATCTGCAGCCTCTCTCAGCCTACCAAGCTCACTAGTGGGTTGTAGTTACCCATTTGCCAACCGTGGCTTTGGTGGCCGCAGAAGGGAGTGGCAAAACGGGCTCTGAGGCCAACTTCTTTGGCCCATTTTAGCTAAGGAGTCAGAGACTCGACAACCCCTGATGTGGTTGGGGGGCTGTCTAAGGCCATAAGCGCAGCTTGGCTGTCGCTGCAGACACATATAGATCTGCCTCTCCATCGGTTTTCCACAACAAAGTTCATCGCTTCTTGAACTGCATACACCTCCGTTTGAAACACAGATGCATGCATTCCATACTCGGTCCTGGAGCCATACGTAAAAATGCGAAAACAGTGTTTGCCGGGCTCATTTTCAGAGTTTGACCACAACTGAGCCTCTGGCAGCTCTACGCTGAATCTCTTTTGAAGTACGACTCTTGATGGCATGGAGTCAAGGGGCATAGAGAGAATCATTCGATCGACATCCATCCTTCTCTGTTTTCCAATGTCGGACAGGGCCGTACCAGTTTCCATTGTGTTTCAGCCTGCAGATGGCCTTGAAGGCTTCTTCTTGGATGAAAGCAATGAGATCATCTAATGCCGGGCCTGAAGTAGTCGGAAAAGCTCCGGTGCAACAGATGGCCGCAGTGCATTGTAGTCTCGATAAGGTCTTCCTGACTCCCACGAGAGAGAGTCTACTAGACCGTCATCTACTGCGTAGTGTGGTGTGGCCACTAAAACGATGCCTCCTCTTCTTCTGGGGAGACACCCTTCCCGGAACTGCTCTCTATATTACTTCGGGCGGGCCCAGAACGGCATCTATAAAGGACCAATTCTATTCACCCACGTGTGACTCCACCATATTTGTAGCCAGCTTTCATGCTTTCATGCCTGCTCTTCTTATGTAGTACATACTCGACTTATTTTATAACTACTTTCTACTACCAGCCCATAGACTTCCTAATCTAATAATATTTTCCACTATACCGTAATCAGGATCTTACTGGTCTCGATCCTGATGAGCCGGAGGTACTCGGGGTATGTGAGGCCATTCGAGCCGAGCCCCTTCCTCTCCTGCTGGATTTTAGTCGCCTCTTTCGACCCGCTGGGGTGCATCTTTTGTCGAGTCTTAAAATGTCTTATCTAAAAAAAACCGCTAATTTGCGGGCAAATTGATCATTTTACTCCAGAAATTCTTCTGGTCAATGATGAACTTGTATGATTTCTCCTACAAAATACCAGTATCTGGACTAGAATGTTTACATACTAGTTGTTGTTGTTGTTGTAGCAGCATAAACATTTCCCATACTTACATACGGGGAATGCTGCTGGAGTGACAGTCCTTGGCCGGATATAAATTCGGGTCGTTTCGGTAACGTAGAACCGACTGTCGTGGAAACGTTTACATACTAGTATTGCTTTTCGCTGCAGGGTATAAATAAATAAATAAATAATTGGCGCGTACACTTCTGTTAGGTGTTTGGCCGAGCTCCTCCTCCTATTTGTGGTGTGCGTCTTGGTGTTGTTCCACAAATGGAGGGACCTACAGTTTCAAGCCGACTCCGAACGGCAGATATTTTTATGAGGAGCTTTTTCATGGCAGAAATACACTCGGAGGTTTGCCATTGCCTGCCGAGGGGCGACCGCTATTAGAAAAATGTTTTTATTAATTTTGCTTTCACCGAGATTCGAACCAACGACCTCTCAGTGAATTCCGAATGGTGATCACGCACCAACCCATTCGGCTACGGCGGCCGCTGCAGGGTATATATAGGGTTTTTCAGTAAGAGCGCTTCAACTTTTGAACTTTTTTGAATAAAACACAAACGGTTTGACTTTTTTAACTAATTTTTTTTTTATTATCGAGTTTGAACAAATACATTTAAGTATGAAATTCGATTTCTTTTGCATGACCACCGCGTGCACGTTTTACGAAGTCCAATCGTTGAACCCAATTTTTGAGCACTCTTTTGCATAAATCGGCCGAAATTTCAGGAATTTCGCGTTCAATATTGGCTCTGAGCTCACAAATCGTCGCCGGCTTGTTACTGTAGACCAATGACTTCACATAACCCCAAAACGGGACGGCTTGTTAAATGGACCGTAAAATGGCCGTAATGCTCTTAAAGTAGCAGCAACAGAACGATTATTTTCATAAAAAATTTGCACGATTTGCAATCGTTGCTCAAGTGTGTAGCGTTCCATGATGAAATGTATACTAATGAAGTTTACAAGTGACAAGCGAAAAATAAAAAATATTGCGTCGTTCGCCCTCCCTATCGGAAAAAAGTTGAAGCGCACCTATTGAATAACCCTTTACAAGATGGCGCAAAATAAATCAGCCTATGAGCAGCATATTTGAATTAGACAGCTACATTAAACAAACAGACAAGCAAAGATCGAAATAAAGATTTCCAAAATTAAGATTTCCACCAAAAAATCACCAAAATCATATTTTTTTATTGAGTAATAAAGTTTTTCAAAAACAAAATTGGGTTATTAGATTTGTACTACCTTGTATAAGTATTACTTATTGGCGTGCACCACCCTTTATTAGATGTTTGGCCGAACTCTTCTGGTCTTGTTGTTGTGCAGATGGTTTTTTATGAGGAGCTCTTTTATGGCAGGCATGCGCTCGGAGGTTGGCCTTTGCCTGCCGAGGGACGTTCACTATTCGAAAAAAAAACAGTTTCTATAAATTTGGTATTTCTCTCCAACAGTGGGTTTTGAACCCGAATCTCACCACACAACAGTAGTCCCACATAACGGCGGTCGCTATACTACATACTTATATATATGAAATATTACTTTAATTTCTTCATGTGCAAGCCATTATTATTATGAGTTCATGATTTAAATGACAGTGAATATATTGGTTGTCTAATATTTGTGTGTATGTGGGAATATGATATTTTGGTATATTTTCGTTTTTCTGCAAACTGAGACAGGTGTCATTCGACCTTTGCTTTGCTTCGTGGTGCGCATATTTTTTTTTATTTTAATTTCAGTTGAATTGTTCTTGCTTTGTTGCTCAGTGGGCGCCAAAAAAGTAGCGCATACAGTGTCACGTTCTCAGTAATGTACAGTAGTTTGTAGACCGATAGGTGTAAAGGTACAAATATTCAACTGCACAAATTGTGTAGAATAGTGGGGGCTAACTTTTTCACTCCACAAGGGTGCAAAGAGCTTCAGATGCTGGTGGCAGAAGATGTATGTAGGTCGAAAATTCAAGCAGAATTGAAAAAGTCACAAAGAGCAAAAATAAATTAAAAATCTGTTAACAGTTGCATAGCGTACACTTTACCATTAATTGGTGATTGACTGGTAACAGCTCCGATCAATACGGAAATGAAGACCACACACCACAAATACAGCCTCAGGAACTATGCGCTAGCAATTAAACTCTTTGCGGCACACTTTTTCTCTACGCAATCGCTTTTCCGCTCTGACGATGTTCAAGCACAAAGTCTTTTATCGGGCAGCAGAACTTTTGATAGTGAGCGCGCACCGTAATTAGTTACTCATAAAGCGAAACTGTCGTACGGCCATGAAAAACCTTGTAAATGTAGTTTTTGTGTGCTTTTGTAGTTATCGCTTTTTGAAAATTAAAAAGTCAAAATGATTGGTTTAGTATCTATTGCCCTGTTTAGTACTTTTTCTGAACCCATATGCATAGTAAATAGATATATATCAGGTCAGTCCATAAGTTCGTGCGTATTTTACCCGTAATTTCACTTTTGTACGATTTTTGCATACAAAAAATTATTCGCGGAATATAACGGAACTATTTATATTTTCTTTGATATTTTGTGCATCCAGCAAGTGATTCTAATTTATTTATTTACTTTATTTTATTATAGGAGCACGAGTTGTTAAAAGATAAAATGGAATCTTCGAACGCGTTGAAGAGGTATATTTTGTATTTTTTTTATAAAAGTGGTAGAAATGCAACAACTGCTGCTGCAGAAATAAAAACTGTTCACGGAGAGGATACCGTGAGTGTAAGGACTGCGCAAAAGTGGTTTTAAAAATTCCAAAGTCGTAACTGCGACGTGGAGGATGCCTCGTGCGCTCGTCGTCCTGAAGTCTTTAACTCCGACGCCTTGCTCGAACTCGTGGAAGCTGAGCCAAATTTGACAGTCGATATGAAAGCTCAGAGGTTAAATTCATCGCATGGAACAGTTCACAGGCACCTGGTTCAGTTACGAAAGGTTTCCAAGCTGGGAAAATGGGTTCCGCATAGACTTTACGTCGCCAACCTTCAGCAGAGAGTGAATGTGTGTTCTCAGCTGCTGCAACGGCTTGAAAATGAAAGATTTTTGAACCGTTACTGGTGATCAAAAATGAGTTCTTTACAATAATCCTGTTCGCAAACGCCAATGGTTAGATGGGTATAAAGATAAAACGCCAGAACCGACCCCTAGAGATGGCCTTCACCCCAAGAAGATTCTCCTCCTGTATATTTGGTGAGATATGGCCGGTATTGTTTACTATGAACTTCTGGAAGCAAACCAGACGATAACTGCTGATTATTATTCCCATCAGCTATCAAACCTGAATGAGGCACTTAAAACAATCGACCGTTTTTAGTGAATAGATGCAAAGTTTTGTTTCACCACGACAACGCAAAACCTCATACCGCAAGGCAAACATTAGGCAAGCTGAACGAGCTCGGATGGGAGCTAATGCCGCATCCACCATACTCTCCGGGTATTGCACCTTGTGATTATTACCTTTTCGTCAATAAGCAGAATTGCCGCATTTGGGCGATGATAATCCAAGAGTGATTGCCGAAAAACCAATGCACCCACAAAGAGTGACTGTTTGGTGCGGTTTATGGGCCGGCGCCATCATTGGGCCGTATTTTTTCCATTTACTATGGCAGGCATTTACTCTGAATAGTGTTCGCTACCGTGAGATGATAACGAACTTTTTATGGCACGAATTGCAAGATATGGATGTGGACGATATGTGGTTTCAACAGGACGGTGTCACTTGTCACACAGCTAACGAAACAGTGGCTCTTTTGCGCGAAAAATTTGATGGCCGAATAATCTCACGTCGCGGCGATGTCAATTGGCCGCCAAGATCATGTGATTTGACACCGTTGGACTTCTTTCTTTGGGGTTATTTGACGGAAAAGGTGTACGTCGATAAGCCAGCAACAATTGAAGAGGTAAAGGATGAGATAATTCGGCACATTAACGGCATATAACCTCAATTATGCTTCAGCGCCCTTGAAAATTTGGACCATCGGGTGGAGGTGTACCGCCGAAGCCGGCTATTTGGCCAATATTTTGTCCTACGTGTAATTGAGCTATACCAATATTATCATAATAAAGAGAAATGACAATACGTTTTTAAAAAAATTGTATTTTATGCAAAATCAACACCGGCCCTTGAAACTTAACCACCCTTTATTAAGCTTAGAACATTGGAGAGATATTATATTTTTATTTTTGTAAATGAATTTCTAAAGAAAAAAAAAAAGAAATGGAAAATTTGAAAGTGCTGGAGGAGCAGCCCTCTTTAATCACAATTTTCTTGCATAAAAATGATTGCCTCTAATCAAGTGAACCGGCCTGTATGTGCCCTTTTACAGTTTACTTTTAATAATGGGGCACATAATCGTACATTATTGATAGTGATTTGCAGAGCTTGTGCAATCTACGAAGAGTTTTGATGAAAAGATGTTTCGTGTCGAAAAGCACTTCGTTGTCAAAGCTTTTTCGGGAGGTGTCAAATCTATGCACAGACAAGCAAATTTGGTTCAACAGTCGCTTTAGTAAGCCTATTATATTTGCTTTGCGCCGAAATTTCATTCCTCTTCTTGCTGCACATATTTTAATTTGGTTTTTGCTGCGCGCATTGCCATAGCCTTTCACTATGCGGCAAACGCTAATGGCAGTTAAAAAAGCAGAATCTGCACGATTTCAATTTGATTAAAATACAAATGGAAATTGGTAATTTATCGGCTACCAAAAACCGCAACAAGTGCCGGCAAATCCAGACAACACAAAAAGGAGCAGCGTCAATTGCCATCGCAGTGTGTTGCACATGGATAGCACTTGGCTAACTTTCAGTAAAAATTCTTCTTAGGCGTAAGTCTATCAGTCAGCAGGTAGCTGTAAAATGTGCGGTAAGTATAAAAGGGGGACCGAAACCAAATAAAGTGGCGTACAACAAAAATGCAATGCAAACTGTAATTGACTTGACGAAAACACACCCATTGCCAGAGTGTCAGCGCGCGTGTGTGTGTGTGTATGGCAAAGTAATAAACTGTTCGACGTGTGTTAAAATTGCTACAGTTTTTTTGCAAGGATTATTTACTTTTTTTCTGCGCAGACATATTACGTGCTTGGCTGGCAAAAAGCACTTGCAAGTAAAGCCATAAAAAATGTCAGCCCCAATAGTTATCGCCTTCTTTTGTTGCTTGTTTGCTGTTATTGGACTTAGCTGAGTTTTTTGCAGTAATTGTCACTTAACATTAATTCACACTATTTAGCAGTTCATTACGGGTTAATGCAATGATAAATTTAAGCCTACATTAAGTTGCAAATACAATGGCGCACGATTAACGGCTGACCGTATACCTGTCTGACGGTGTAGCTACAAATATACACATACGCATATGTAAACATTCACTTTTTTGCATTTTTTGTTTCTGTTTTTGTTTTTCAATACAAAATTGTGCGGCATTTTTTCCTACAATTGTTATGTTAACTTTTTCATTTTATGCGTTTTCGAATTGTCGACATTTTTACCACCAAGTTACTTACGAACGCACATACATACAAACATACATACGTATGCTTGAGTTTGGTATGTGTGTCCATTACAGCCTGCCATGTGGATGGTTGGCTCCTTTTTCTTGTACGTCGGCCTATCAAGTTATTGTTCCTTTTATTGTGGTATTATGTTGTTTTTATGCGAGTTATGGCAACACAATTAGGCGCTTTGGCTTGTTTTTCGCGCGACACCACCAAAAATGGCCAAAAACAGCACTCAACTTCAGCCGCAACTCCAAAATCCAAGCATTCGAACTCGAGTTCGAACTCTGCTGCAGGCGTCCATTCTAAAAATTGCTTGTAACAATTGTTGTTGTACAACGTGTGAACGTTGTAATTTGGTTGCATGTGTTAATGTGACAAGTTTTAGGTTGCCTTTTATGCAAGTGGTGGCATTTGGCGTGTGGCATGTGGCAAGTGGTGCGCTCCTACGTATGTGCATACGTGTGTATGTATGTGTATGTGTTGGCGCTGTCAATATTCGACTGATAAGCATGCGACATATGGTATGCAAGGAAAGGCATGTTAGTATTTAATTGAGCAAATGAGGTTCGTTACTGAAGTCTTTTGTTTCGCAACGATGTCTAAGTAGAAGGTATTTTGTGTACAAATTCAACTGACAATGTAATGCCATTTGTACGCTGACAAAAAGGTGTATAATTGCAGAAAAATTTAGAGACTTTAATCAAGTGGGCGGTTGTTGTAAAAAATTGCTGAGTTTTATTAAGGGGGGAGCCTGCTTTAGAGGCTTCAAAAAGTCGATTTTTTTTTGTTGCATAAATGCCTTCCCAAACTATCCAAGAATGTGTCCTAAAAATTTTAGAAACAAATTCAAAATATTTTCGGAGTTACAGAAGAAATTGTGAGCAAGCATCGAGCAGGTATACGAGCGGCCGGATCGCTCGAAATGCGATTTCTCGGTTTTTTATTTTCACGATTTTTCCTAATTGGCGGAAAAGATAGGGAAAAAGTTAAACGGCATATTGAAACGAGATAACATTGATTATATTCGGAATTAAATTCTCTTCTAGTTGAACCTAAAAAAAATGTGAGCCGTCATGGGAAATTTAAATCTTTTCAGTAATAGTTATATTCGATGTTTCCTCTGCCGGTATTACCGTGACGATTGGTCGATGATAACTAAAGTACGTTACAAAAGTATTGGATGAAATATTATCAAGATATCTCACAAATACAGCATCTGTTGTTGTTCCATATTTGGTAGTCGATTCTCTTGGATTGTTGTTGATTTGCAATTGAAATTCTTTTTGAAGTATGCTTTGAGTGCTGAAATTTTTTGAATTTTCAGGTGGCGCAAAATTAATCATCCAGTTTTGTATTTGAAAATTATTAAATACAATTTAAAAAAAAGTTAAATAAAAAAATTACTTTGAGTGATGAAATTTTTTGAATATTCAGGTGGCGCAAAATTAATCATCCAGATTTGTATTGGAAAATTATTAAATAGAATTAAAAAAATAATAAATAAAGAAATTATATTGAGTGATGACTCTTGACCTTTACGCCCGCCATTGCTTGTCTGTTTTTATAAAGCACTTCACAAATTTCAATTATGATTGACGTACTGCACTATTTGTAAAAAATATAAGTAATCCGATAGCATGATTAATTTTGTGTCACTTTTTATGATAATCAAAATCAAAATGTGTCTTTAAAATATGCCTTCCTCCATAGGCTTAAACTTTTTATTCAATTTCAACTTTTGCTCATTACGAGCTGGCATATCTCAAATTTGCTATTAAATATTGTAAGTTTGCACTTTTCATTTCGAATTAATAAAGCAATAAATTTGGCATTGCAAAATAGTTCCACTTGGTTTAAATAATTGAGTAATGAAACTTCTTTCTGCTGTGGCTCTGCTTTCTGTGACCTTTTGATATTTTTCAACTCAAACACTGACCTTCGTCATTTCTTCGTACAAAGAGCGCGCCTCAAAGGTGCCCACTCTAGCCAGCCTTCCAGTTTCCCATGAATTCTCTGTAATCGAATTCCTATTATCTACATAGCAAATTACCGAACACATTCAAAAACACATAACGCACCAAATTTACTAAGCACTCATGAGCATCCAACTTGCCGCTCTTTAGCAACTCTACATTTGTCTCTCTAACATGGCACACATACTAACACACTTTAACCCATATCATTTGTGAATTGTTCCTTTGAAATTGGCTTAGCACTTCTCATACTACTACACATAAAATATATATATGTATACCTCAGTATAGCGTGGCGACCCGTTCGCCACGGCAAGCGTCGCCACGCCAACGATTTGGTTTACAAGTGAGCCTATAGATGTTTCACATCAAAACCTTAAGAAAGTTATGATTAACCGGCTTTTAAGCACTCTAAAGTGAATTTGTTTTTCCAAAAAAATGATTTTTTTTAATTAGCGAAAAATGGTTGAATTTCTCACTTTTTGTTTAATTTTCTTGGTTTAACTAGAAGCTATACTATACTAAAATAAACATTTTTTTTGGGTTTTTGGTTTCACATGAAAATTGCGACCTGCATCTTTCCCGCCGCATGACACATGCACACTCGAGGCGCCTCGGCAAAATGGTTGTACCAGGCATAATATGACATATACTTTAATGAAAAAATTTGAGAAGACTGTTGAAATATATAACAATAAAACCTGAAAGTTTCGTTTCAATCGAATATTTCTTTCCTTCCCAAAAAAAAAATCCACGAAAAAATCGATTTTTTTAAGCCTCTAAGCAGGCTCCCCCCTTAATATAAAGGGTGTTGTAAAAGTGCCGTAGCCAAATGCCGACCGCCGTAGGCGACGTGGGTTGTTGTGTGACTACCATTCATATTCCGTCAAGGGAAGAGTGGACGGGGGGCTACACTTGGGGACAGGGCCTGGTGAACTTGTTCACGGATGGATGGAAGTTGGGAAAAAAGGTTGGCGGAGAAATCTTTTGCGAGGCGCTCCCCATCAAACTCAAATTCAGGTTACTGGACCACTGCAGTGTGTTCCAGTCGGAGGTAGCCGCAATCAAGGAGGCAGCTGATTGGTTGCTCACATGCGTACTAACAGTCAAGAAAGTAATAAGGGCCCTCGGGTCAGTGACGTTGCATTCGAAACTGGTCAAGGAATGCTTGACCTCACTTTCGACTGTGTCCGAATTCTTTGACATTCTTTTTCTCAGAAGAGAAAATTTTCACTGTTGAAGAAGTTTTTAATAAGCAAGACTATAAAATCTTTGCTAAAACTTCTAAAGACCCAAGACATGTTGTTCCAAATGTTTAGCGCAGATACACCAAATTTAGCGAAGTCCTCAACCATCTGTGCGATCCTTCTGACAGAAAAATTTTAAACACAGATGGCGCTCTAAGCAATTAGAAAGCGTTGTTCCTAAGCAACGACAGGTTGGTATTCCCACTATTAGCGGCAGACTAATCACCTATCCTGCCAGAAATCAAAACAGATTAACGAAACTAACGCAGGACTGTGTCTTGTCGAGGCCCTATGCGCTCGAGTGGAGTGAACCAGGAAAAAAATAGTTTCATACAGTTTCAAATAGTGTTCAACAGTCTCTTTCTCTGAAAGGCCTCCACAGCTTCTGCAATGTGGATTAAATGGTGAAGCAAGCTGAGCCGATCGTCCACAGATCGGTAAACACAGCTACGAGTTTAGAAATTGAATGGCGTGGAATCCTCAAGACTTTCTGAGTCCTCCGAATATTGTGCTAAGGCCAAAGGGTTTTCGCAATAGCACATGAAGAAATCGAGCTCCATGTTTTCTGCGCTTTTCTAAGAAATAATTTGTGCGGTTCCCCTTTAACAACTGTCAGGGGGATGCCGATGTCCGTTTGGAGGTATCTGAGGCCAATTCAGGCCCCTTCCTGGCAAGCTCAGCAGGAATTTCATTTCCCTCTACGTTAATATACCCTGGAGCCTAGATCAGCGAAATGTTACCTGCATACCCAAGAGATTTGATCTCCTCCTTACCGGAGTTTACTAGTTTGGTTCTGCACCGTGGCGTCGTCAGAGTCTTGATCGTGGCTTGGCTGTCGGAGAAAATGTTAGTATCTCGCTCGCTTCCCCGTTCCCTAAGCCTTTAGCATGCCTGCAGGATACCAAAGACTTCTCCCTGAAAAGCACTAGCAGTATGCGCGGAAGTCTAGAGGAGATAAATAAGTTGGCTGAATCAGAGAAAACCACTGCTGGGACTCCCGATTTCATCTTGGAACCGAGTCAGTGAAGGTAGAGGCACCAACTTTGGTGCGGATTTTCTCCTCCCTCCAATCCATTCTTCTTAGAAATATTGCCCTGGCACGATCCTCAAACTCTAGCTTGCTGATGAAGGAATCTGTTCGAAGTTCAGAGAAATACGGTGTTAACTGCCCAAAGACGCTACCAAATTGTATTTGTATTAATTTACAATTTCCATCGGCTCATCGCCATACATCCAACTATAGCAACCCGGTATTCTATAACATTCTTTGAAAAGTACGACGTTTGATTTGGTTAGATTAACTTTCAAAAGTTAATCACTGTTTATAGCTCGTTGGTGACTCGGTGAACAGCGCAAGGCTGTCAGCATACATCAGT
Source organism: Anastrepha obliqua (assembly GCF_027943255.1). Lineage (NCBI taxonomy): Eukaryota > Metazoa > Arthropoda > Insecta > Diptera > Tephritidae > Anastrepha > Anastrepha obliqua. The sequence continues at coordinate 12,222,081 of NC_072894.1, forward strand.
ACTTTAATTATTATATTGGACTCATCTGGGAGAACATCTTTAGATCATTGTAAGAGTTTGGAGAGCGTCTCGAAAGCGGAGCTCCCAGCTCTACTTAGATTCGCCAAGAGCGCTGACATCCTACATGATGTTTACTTTAGATATTCATAGAGGTCGGTCTCCATTTGGTATCGCTAGGCACCAAAAGGTCTATGCGTGGCTTATTGCCGACCAGGCTAACCTAACCTAACCTAGATTATTTACAATATTATTTTTTTGCAATCTAACCATGCACTAATACGACACAGGAGAAGGTCAGTGACATTTTTTTATGAAAATGTATGTATATACGTATGTATATACTGGGTTGCCCATATTCGACGGACCCATGTGTTTTTATATAGTTCAAGTAGATTTGTTGACATCTCTTTTTGAATATGATATCTCTCAAATGACCACCTTGAGCCTGTACGGCGTATTGTGCCCGTTTTGCAGCATTTTCCATAGTTTTAGCTAACATTTCGGCTGGAATAGCGGCTATTTCCTCACCGATGTTGCTCTTAGCGCTTCTATGGTCTTTGGCTTATTAATATAAACCTTTGATTGTAAATATTCCCACGAGAAGAAGTCAGGTGGCGTTAGCACGTTCCCTGTCCGCTGAGCCACATATGGTTCAGTAAACGTGCGCCTGATATGCACTGATACGTTTCTGAGCCATATGTGCGTCAGGGGGTATATAAACCAAATGTGTTTCATGAACATGCAGAAGCAAAAATGTCCCTCTACGCTCATGGACCATATGTGTTTCAGGTAGAAATACCCTACATCCGTTTTTTTTTTTTAATTATTATTATTACTAAAGCTATCCTATGACTACAAAAAAAACAAATTATTCAAAAAACCCTGTTGGACTTGTCGGTCAATTTTGCATTTTTGTATTGAGACAGGGAACGTGTTAAGTCGGGCGAACGCTGTGGCCAGTCAAAATCGGCATTTTTCGACATCAAACGACAAGGAAACCATTTCTTCAAAGAATCGATTGTGGGACGAGCTGTATGTGGTGCAGCGCCGTCTTGTTGAAACCAGAACTGCCTCATACGCTTTCGACGAATAATTGGCATCACAAAAGTGGTTATCATATCGCGATAACGCTCCTGATTGACGGTAACAGCTTGACCAACTTCATTTTCGAAGAAAAACGGCCCAATAATCGATTTCGCACTAACGCCGCACCAAACAGTGACTTTTTCGTCGTAAAGAGGTACCTCTTGAATTTCGTGTCGATTTTCAGTGGCGTAAATATGGCAATTTTGCTTGTTTACCGTCCCATTCAATAAGAAATGAGCCTCATCGGACATGATGATTTTGCTGTTCTTCTTCTTCTTTTGACTTCTTTTGTTGAATGCTCGCGTGGCGTGTACTGTTCCATGATAAAAATTTGCTTGGACTGACGCTTCCAACGCGGTATGGCATTAAGCGATCTGACGTCTCTGTCAAAAGATACAGGGTTGGCAGATGGGTCCGTCGAATATGGGCAACCCTGTATCTCGAACTTTTGGACACAAAATTCCATATTCAGCATTCACTTGCGCATACTGCCCAAATACAGGGTGGCGCACGAATCGTGCTACAAAAACAAAACGTAATAACTTTTTTTCTGTGTGAGTAATCGGCTTTTTTTTTTTATTTTGCAGATTAGTATTTAGATTTACAAAAAATGGAGGCTTGGGATACCGAAAAGAGAATTTGGATAGTGCAGCGGTACCATGCTTTGCAGTCCATCATTTCCGTCCAAAGGGAATTTAGGCGGGAGTTTGGCGGCACTCCCCCGAGCAGATGGACCATTATGAGGCTGGTGAACATGTTTGCTGAATCTGGAAGCATCGCACGCAGACCGCCACAATCGCGGATGTAGCATCGTCAATTCAGGCAAATCCAAGAGTTTCGACTCGTAACTTGTCGGCGCAAATTGGAGTTAGCAGACGGTCATTGCAGCGGATAGTTCATGATGACTTAAACTTGTTTCCGTACAAACTTCAAATCACAAGCAAATTAAACCCTCTGGATTTGCCTATTCGCCTGGAATTTTGCCAAAAAATTATTGAAATGGCCGAAGAAGACAACAACTTCATAAATTGCTTGTTTATGTCTGATGAGGCCCATTTTGATCTAAACGGCAATGTAAACAAGCAAAATTGCCGTATATGGAGTCAATCAAATCCGCAAATACTCCATGAGATGGAACTGCACCCAGAACGAGCCACAGTGTGGTGCGCAGTTTCATCAAGGTACATTGTCGGGCCATACTTCTTCGAAGAAAACGGTGTAACAGCGACTGTAAATGGGGACCGTTATTTAAACATGTTGAAGGAGTTTTTTTATCCAGAACTGCGGCGAAGACGTATCCTTTTTAACAGCATTTGGTTCCAGCAAGATGGAGCAACTGCACATATAGCCAGACCGGTTATGGAGGAGCTCCAACGAAAATTTAGAAATAAATTGATATCCAGAAATTCCACTTTCCGCTGGCCCCTAAGGTCACCTGACCTCACTGCACCAGAATTTTTTTTATGGGGTTATCTCAAACAAGAGGTGTATAAAGCAAAACCAAGTAATTTGACTGAATTGAAGCAGTCCATCACAACAATAATTGAGGCGATCCCGACTTCAACCCTTCAGTGCGCAATGAACAATTTTCTCATCAGGTGTCGCATATGCGTGAATGAGCATGGAGGTCATTTACGTTCTATTATTTTCAAAACTAATTAGTTACATAAAATAAAATTGAATTATCTATACAATAAAAAAACAAAAAGTTAAATACATTGATTAGAAAAAAAGTTATTACGTTTTGTTTTTGTAGCACGATTCGTATAATAGGTACTTCTAGGTATTTCATAGACTTTTTAGTCGCCTGAGTGTTCCACAGTTAGTAAGACCAAAGGTCGGAATCTTTTATTTGTTTGTGAAAAGTAGTAAAAAAAGGTTGCAACTGCACTTAAATCGCTGATAACACTAAACTTTTACTGATTATTATCACACTCAACGTAGTAAGTGGTACACATATGTCGGTGCAAACCTGTACGGCAATAGAAAATTGTTTTCCTAAATAAATAACAGAAACATTCAACAAAAAAAAAAAAAAACCAAAAAAAAAAAAAAAATTTAAACCAATAGCACCGAACAGTACATTGGCCATTTTTCACATACATACACACATATACCACCAAAAAGGCCTTACATCGCAAACTCACAAAGTTTTCAATTTTATTTCTGTGGCATCAATTGCAGGCGATTGTGCAACATGCTTGCAGAGATTTACATTTCCCTGCCACTTTCAGCCACTTTGTAAACCGTTAAATGTAAAAAAAAGCCCCTTTAGGTGATTTTCTATTTCCTTTGTTGCTGCCACCCAGTTTACTTTTATATTTTGTGGCGACAGCAAAGACACATTTTCTTATCCGCAGTCGAAAAGCAACAACAAGTGAACAACAAAATTTTGTGGCGACTTGTGAAAGTTGTTGCAAGTAGCAAAACCAAAAGAAAAATATAAAATAAATATACATACATAGTACATGTATGTATGTATGTATGTATGCAAGTGAGTTGAGAAACAGTAACAAAAATATAAAGTTTTGTTGTGCTTGCGCCTGCGCCTGTGTCTGCCCCTGCACTTGTGCTTGTATTGATTTACACTGATAGCGCTGGACCACCGCTAGGACCGCTAGGTGGTGGCGATTGTGTTGCAAGTGCTTGCATAGTTGCTGTTGTTGTTGCAGTGCTAGAAGCACCTGAATTGCGGACATCTATATGCTATGTAAAACAATCTGTACGAACGGCCTATTGGTGGCGGCGCTTCGCTCGCATTTGGCAATGGTGCGGATTATTGTATTTCAGAGGATTTTTGACCAAAATTGCTGACATGGCGCATGGTTTCAATGGCCACATTGTAATACGCTTTGTGTGCAACATTTCAATTTTTACACCTGAAATCCTGAACTAGCGCTCAGCTCCTATTCCCGTCGCTTCCAAAGCGGTTGTATCTAACAACTGCCATTGTGGCGGGTGTTGGTGTTGGTGTTTGCGCTGCCGTCACCGCTTCTAACTATTTTTGGTTGCTCTATCAAGTGTTGTGGCCGGCATGGGCCGTATAGGGAACAATTGCAATTGTACGATATTTGAGCTGCTAGCAATGCTGCCTGTGTTTTGAGTAGCGGCTGTTGTATGTGGTTCGAGTAACCACGCTTTGGGAATTGAAACAATTGAAATTTTGCTTTTCGGTTGAAACTATTTCTACAGATTATGATTACCAGTGTCAAACCATTGTTTTTATTTTTTATTTGTTTTTTTGCTGTGGGTGGTTGCGAGAAATCATAGGAATTGGCTATCAAGATTTCCACCAAGAGTACAATTGCATTACGGTTGCACATTTTTGACGTCAACATAGAGATTTGTGAAAATATAGCGATGAATTCGTAGATAAACGGAATTACATGTTTGAATATTTTGCAAAAGAAAAAAATCGACAAGGAAGTAATGAAGTGAGAAATGTACAAAAATTTATTATGAAATGTTAAAACTTAACTTTCTGCCTGGGAAATAAAATAATTAGTACATAAAAGTAATAATAAAGTTTAATTTCTACATTAAAATCAACGTATTATTGTATATATATTATATTACAGTGTCTGGCGCTCGAAGTGTAACCAATTAAAAAGGACATACGAGGGCGGGTCAATAAGTCCGTGACCTTTTGTATTTCTGACCTCTTTACTGAAAAAGAAATACTGCTCCTGTCAACAGGCATCTGTCAATTGACTCCTGTCAAAATTTGAACGTGCTGCGTCGGTTAGTTTGTGTTTTACAGCTACCTTTATCAGACTACCCAGTAATTTGAGCAGAAAATGGAAACAACTGAATTTCGTGTGCTTATTAAGCCGATTCACCCTTATAAACCCACTGTTTCGACTGTTGTTTGGTCTCTGGTGTGTGGTGATGGATCCATGTTTCGTCCACGGTTACAAAACGGCGCAAAAACTCCTCCATAAAAAACGCCAAACCTTCCTGTGAAGTTGTTACACGATTGCGTTTGTGGTCGACTGTGAATTACTGGGTACTCTGATAAAGGTAGCTGTAAAACACAAATTAACTGACGCAGCACGTTCAAATTTTGACAGGAGTCAACTGACAGATGCCTGTTGACAGGAGCGGTATTTCTTTTTCAGTAAAGAGGTCAGAAATACAAAAAGTCACGGACTTATTGACCCGCCCTCGTAAATTCTGTTTGGAGAATTACTTTTATTGAATTCAAATTAAAAAATGTGTGAAAATAATACCAAATTAAGATTCAATTTACTTTTGCTCGATATGATCATCTTTTGCCTTGACTATGGCCTTCAGATGGCCCAGAAACGAATCGCAAGCTGCCCGAATGTGTCTTGCGGGTTTTTTGGCCCACTCGCGGACAATGGCTTCTTTCAGCGCCTCGCGACTGGTGAATCTTTTAGTTCGGACTTTGCTCTCCAAAATGGCTCAAAGAGAATAATCCATCCGATTCGCATCTGGTGAATTTGAGAGCCATTGTGTGGACGTTATGAAGTTTGGAACGTTGTTTTTTAGCTAATCTTGTTTCACTCGAGCTTTCTGAGACGATGCCGAGTCCTGTTGAAACGGTCTTCTATGGTCTGCCCCCGAAATGTTTGTCTGCCTACGACTTGAAAGCAACCTCCAGAATACTTTTGCGAAAATATTTCGCACTTACCTTTACGCCAGGTTCGATGAAAACGATTGGAGAGCGCCCATCTGCGACTACAGCGGCCCAAACCATTACATGTGGCGGGTGCTGCTCCTTGGTGGCCAATTGATGAACGGTTGGTCAAATAAACCGTATCATTTTGGGAGTTTACGAATTGCTCAATTTGAAAATTTTTAGGAAATTCGGAAATTGACCGCTTTCGGTCAAGCGAAGCAACTCCTTCGCTCTCTCAAGTCTGACTTGTTGTTGCTTTGGTGTGAGATCATGCGCTTTTTGGATCTTGTAAGGCTTAACTTTGAGATCATTTTTCAGCTTGCGGCGGATGCTACGTTCAGATATGTTCAGTTCTTTTGCCATTTGATTGGCACTTCGTCGGGGATTTCGCTCAAGTCGCTTCTTCACTTTTTGAACCTTTTAACGTGACGTTGCAGTCTTCTGATGACCACCTCCATGACGTTCCGCGATGCTACGAGCGACATTGTAACGATTAATGGTGCGATAAACAAAAACTTTACTTTAAGTTGCTCGAGCTCAAGAACATCCACTGGTTGTGATTTTCCAGCCATTACGTTTGAAATCCATTACTGATTTTCTTATTTCGCGTTTACTCTAGGCAAAATGTTTCCTCGCGCTGGTAAAAATACTGTGTTCTGTCATTTAACTAACTAACAGACAGTTGATGCTCATGCAGCTGCAGCTGCGCGAGTTGTCTGAAGTTGGTTACACTTCGAGTGCCGGACCCTCTATTTAAGTACATATATACAAGTATAATTTGTCAACGACCATTCCACGGTGAGCACGTCGGTTCTCGTCCGATCAGCGAAATTAAGCAGCGTCGGGTGCGGTTAGTACTTGGATGGGGGACCGCTTGCCAATACCGTGTGTTATTCGTACTTTTCAGCCGAAAGCGCCCGGAGCTAGCGCTGCGTTAGTTTTAGGTCATATAATAATTTCAATGCCATGGAAGGTTTTATAAAAACCTAAAATAAATCAAAAAATACTTAGCCCATTTGTGATTAATTTGGTTATGTGATATCCAAAATTCAGTCATTCGAACCGATATACGTACTCGTATACAAAAGGGTGTGCCAAATAATAAAAACCATGAATAAAACTTTAACCTAGCCTTCACAGTTAAAAATTAAGCGTGAAGCGTATCCTACTTTCTTCTTCTTTATTATAGGGTGAGCCATGTAAAATTTGCTTTTTGAATCGGCTATAAAAAAAAACTAATCAATATTTTTTCAAACTTTTTTTTATTTTGAAGATTGAACATTGTCATTTATGAATGAAAAATAATATCGTTCAAATGACTGCCACGACTAGCTTTACAGTAGGCCATTCGATCAACCCAATTTTTAAGAACTTTTTCGATTGTTTGGGCTCCAATTACATGAATGGCAACTTCGATTTCGTGTTTTAAAGCGTCAATCGTCTCTGGATGGTTCGCATAGCATTTGCTCTTAACGGCTACCCACAAAAAATAGTCCAACGGGCTTAAATCACAGCTCCGAGGCGGCCAATTGGTACCGGAATTTCGGCTGATTATTCGGTTTTCAAAAACGGTAGCCAAAAGTTCGAGTGTAACTTTAGAAGTGTGACAAGTTGCACTGTCCTGTTGAAATCAAATGTCGTCCATGTCATCCTCTTCAATTTTTGGAAACAACTCGTTGAGCATGTCACGGTAACGCTCGCCATTTACTGTAACCGCGGCTCCTCGCTCATTTTCGAAAAAAAAAATGGCCCGATAATGCCGCCAGACCAAAAACCGCACCAAACAGTGACTCGTTGTGGATGCATTTGCTTCTCTACAGTAACGTTTTGATTTTCTGAGCCCCAAATCCGACAATTTTGCTTATTGACGTAGCCACCGATGTGAAAATGAGTTCATCGGAAAAGAAGAAGAAGACTCACCCCTTTGGAAATAGGTTTTCAATATTTCCCAATTTTGTTCAAGCGTATAGCGTCCCATTTCGTAAATGTCAAACCTTTAAGTAAATTATGAATACATTTGACATGTCATTTATGTTACCATTTTCAAAAGAATAGGTGGTTCAAAAAGCAAACGCTAATTGGCCCACCCTGTGTATCATTAAATCCTGTTTTTCTACCATTTTTGTACAAGAGATCCAATTTGTTTCGCTTATATGTAAAAAAATATTAGTTATTGATAGAGCTGAATGTCGAATACCCATTACAGTGTTCGGCAGCGCGTCCGGGTCGCCTCCTAATCACCGACTTTTCCGTCATACTGATTTAGCCAACCTATTGTTGGCCATGCGTAGCTCGCAAGTTTTCCTTCTTCGTAGTCGGTTCAACCTAACAATGCCTTGCGTGTCGCATAAGCCCCTAATCACCTTGCCTCGCATAAGATCTCAGCTAGTATTTCCTGTAATTGATCAAAATATTGCCATCCCAACCTAGTAATTGCTTGTTGTGTTGCAATTGCATCTGCTCGGAGTTCAACAGCATAGGTGAGTACTGGTCGAACGCATGTTTTATAGATTCGGACTTTATCTTCTAAGCTTAGAAGCTTGCTTTGCCATAGTACATCGCGTAAGCATCCCAGGTTTCGTGCTGCTTTATTGATGTGGTTGTTTACTTCAGCTGGTAATTCTTTCGGTGATGTAATTATGGCACCCAATATACTGCGAGCCTATCAGCCTGAGCGGCTGATCAGACATTCTTCTGCTCTTCGTCTTGGCTACCGATACCTGCTTGTTAAATGCAGAAGCATTTTTTACTTTCTATCTATAAAAAAATACGTATATGAAAACTATACTGCAAATTATTTCAAAAACTAGTGTATCCTTTTAGCTATCCGTGAATTCCATAGCCATTTGGAAGATTAATTTACTACACTACTCTAAAGTTTACATAAATAACTCGAATAGATTTAATAAAGCAATTTGCGGGTTTCTCTGAAAATCACAAGCAGCCTTTGTGAAAAAAGCAAAATAAATCCCATCATATTAATTGCCATTTTGTGTAAGTTTTTACGTGTCTGTAATTTCAATGAAAACCCATATTTTGGGAAGCAAGAAAAGGAAATTTATAACAACCTCAGCGCTGCACAAGCCACGACATCTAACACTCATAAATAAAGACCACATCAGCGTGTAGCCATCTGTACGATGAGCACAAGAGAAGGAGTAAAAAATACATCTAAAAAGCACAACCGATTACAGCAGTTCAACTTGACTGAATAAGTGAGTGAGTGAGCGAGTGAGTGAACGAAAGGGGTGAAAGCGGAGGAATTTGTTAGAATCTTGCGCTTTGATAATTTTTTTCTAGTTCTTCAAGTTTTTGTAGCCTGTAGTTGAACGTGAAAAGAGGTGGCAGAAAATGGGATGTGAACTGGGTTTGTGATTGCCAGTGTGCTTTGTCGTCGTCAAGGAGCAGATTGCAGTACGTGAAGTGCACAAAAGTGCAACAGAAAACTCAACGCTGAAGAGAATGAAATGATGTTTATGCTGTTTATGAAGATGATCTTATTTTAAAAGAGTCTGTAAGTTCCCCTTTCACCTTGTTTCTGAACACGCAACATTCAGTGTTTTGCTATTTGATTGTTCATTATGACGTTTTGCCTTGAACGTTTTTGTCTCACGTAGCGTTTGGCATTGAGTGAGAATTGTTGTGCTCTGCAAGGTGCTGACAGGCGTATGAATGAATTATGATTAGTGTAAGGCACTAGACAAACAAGCTGCACACTAGGCAGGCAGTCAGTCAGTCAGTCAGCGTGCCAGTTAGTTAGGCAGTTAGATGTGAGGCAGCTATGTGAGTAAGTTTTCTAGTGATTGCTTGGATACAAATGCACGTGATCGAGCAGTGGTGGTACGTGTGAATGGCTTAGTGGAATTTATGAATGAATCATTCTCAAGCCTCATGCGTTTACATATGCGCACGTAGGTTTGTATGTATTTGCATGTGCTTGCTTTTGCTGAACCTGCCACTTACACACGTACGATATTATGACATGTGTTAACTTTGTTTTTGGCCTTGCACAAGTTGCAGATTAAGATTTTGAAAATATCTGCTAGTGGTTGCGTTGCAAATAAGTTTACTGCAATAAGTATTTTCCCAAGAGTTCAAAGTGTGAATGAGGCAATTTTCCATTGGTGGCACTAACTTCATAACCTAATTTCATTAATACATATTTAGATTGATGGAAAGTTTATTTCGCCTGAAATGAAGAGAAGATTGTGCCAACTCAACCTGACGAACTCACTTAGACCGACAAGAAGGACACTAACTAGTGCCAGAATGTGTGTTTTTTTTTTTTAAATGCCTGTTCTTGAATGACCTGCGTAAATCAGGTGACGACTTGAATGAAACAAGTGTCAAAACTAAAAGTTAAACACACAAACTTCGAGCTCGATAATCTCACCTATGAGTATGGCTAAGCGTACGATAAAATGGATATCTAATACGCATAGTACGAAGCTAGTTTAGGGATAGAATCTTGCAGTATGATTCGCATGACGGTCTAAAGACATATAAAGTCACTGGTGGTGTCCCTCAGGGATCACTCCTTGGACCCTCACTGTGGAATACCATATACGACGGAGTACTTGCCGGATAAAGCAACACTGGTAGGCTATGCCGATGAGATCGCTCTCGTGGTCACGGACAAGCGGCTAGACCACCTGCAGGAGAAGTGTAATGATGCAGCAGCTAGGGTCCAACTATGGCTTTCTGCAGCGGGGCTGAAGTTGGCCGTACAAAAAACAGAAGCGGTCCTCGTAACTGCGTGAAGAAAAAAAGAGTGCATGCAATTGCGAATAGGTGGACATGAAATACTGTCGCAAGAGGCAATAAAGTGTTTAGGCGTAATTATTGATGCACGGCTCTGCTTTAAGCAACATTTAGCAACTGTGGGTTCCAAAGCAGCGGCAGTCAACGGTGCTCTTACAAGAATTCTTCCAAACATAGGCGGACCGCAAGGCACCTCCTGGCAAGTGTGGTGGATTCAGTCATCTTATATGCTGCTCCTATATGGGCAGGACCTAAACCATCGAATGTTAGACCAGCAGTTCAAGTGCACCGGCGAAATGCACTAAGACTCGCGTGCGCATACAGGACCGTATCAGACGACGTGGTTTACGTCAACGCTGGAAAGCTCCCAAGAGATATACTTGTGCAGGAAATGAGGCAACTTTATGACAGACAAGGAGTAAAGCCGACAACTGAAGCGAAAGCTGCAGAACGTCTGCATTAGAAAAATGGTTAGAAAAATGGCTAAGCAGATGGGACTCGTCTGTTAACGGACGTTGGACCTATAGACTTAACCCCAAAATTAGGCACGGTGACGTAGACTACTTTTTAACCCAAATATTGAGCGGTCACGGATGTTTCTTGGAGTACCTCTATCATTTCCACATTCAGGACACTTTGTTCTGTCCAAGCTGCAACAATGTAATAGAAAGCGCGGAGCATGTGTTCTTCTACTGCAATCGCTTCAACAAAGAACGCCGAACGCTTGAGTTAGTCTTGGGCGAACAGCTGAGCCCAGACAGCTTAATTAATAACAAATGTGCATCACATGACTGTTGGAACGCAGTTAAAAGTTTTGCAAAGAGGATAATGCTGCACCTGCAACGCGTCGCGGAGTGGCAGCGCAAAACGCAGGGAAAAACAAATCAGCCCTTGATAGGAGGTGGACTGTCTACGAACTGACGACAAATAACAGAGGGTCGAGCCATGTGCTCACGACGGCATAAGACGGTATAATATTACCGCAACATCTTTTTTGCTGCAGATGCAAAAGAAACCTCGATAGCGTATAACATCCATACGCCCATGTGAGAGGAACCTGAGAGCATGCCACACATACCACTGATATGACGGCACTGCGACGGTAGAAGACGAGCCTATAGCATGAAGCTGGCTACAAATATGGTGGACCCAGACGTGGGTGAATAGTATTGGTCCATTTAATGGACACCGTTCTGGGCCTTCCCAAAGTAATGCAAGGTAGCTCCGGGAAGTGACTCTCCCCAGAAGAGGAGGAGGGATTGTTTTAGTGGCTACACCATTCGACGCAGTTGACGACGGTTGCTGTAAGCACAAAAGCATTTTAAACCCTCCTCACCCACCACAAAAAACAAAAAAAAAAAAAGTGCCACAAAATGGGATGCCCCTAAATGAGCATTCGATGGTACTGCTTAAATGCGTGATATTTGAATTTCTCAAGTTTTTTTAGAAAGAGATAAGGCCTGCCACCTTCATTTTTTAATCTTTTAAATACTCTTTTGCCCCCCCTTGTTTTGATTAATTCCACCGAATTAAATTCTTTTTTTGTTTTTATGGAATGAAGTGGAAATAATATAGGGTAATCATTTGGCAGACGGCTGCATGGCTCTTGGCTGTGCTTTTCGAATATTTTCTGCTTTTGGGAATTTTGCTTTTCTTCAAACGTTAAGCTTTTGTGTCTGCGCTGCGTAGGTAGGCCGCAGATTTTAAATGAGAAAGGAAAAATGCAATTTGTTGCATCTGCGTGGGTTGCACGAAAAATTCACGTACATGCGTTTACTGCAATTGTAAGCAGACGCAACGAAATTATACGGCATGCACCTTAAAGGTGTATTTACGAGAATGCTTAATTCTTTTTTTTTTTTGAAAACTGATGTGGTTGAAATTTTCTTCGTTTTTTCCCCACAAATTAGCAAATTTTAGTAGAGGTGAGACCTTACATGTTAAGTACTGATTTTTGCGCTGAAATACTTACAAAAAAAGGTAACTAATAGTTAGGGTTAGGGATAATCAGAGGCCTGAAAAAATGATGATTTTCAATAATTTTTTTTGCTAGTCAATTGCTTTATTTTAGAAAATAAAAACGCAGCATTAATACATCATGTTTCGGCTTTAGTAAAATTTCAAAAAAAAAAACTCTAATACTTGTTTGTGTGGGTCCGTTTCGCCAGAAGTCTCTTGCGGTGATCGTCACAAGTCCTTGGAGGTTCATCTAAAATCAATCGGACAAAAGAAACTCGTTTTATTTATAGATAATCGGGTGCTTATCGAAAGTTTTTTGTCAAGATTAAGAAAGTGACGGCCTCATGAAATATTTTTCAGATTTTCGAAAAGAAAACCGACAATTAATTGTTAAAAAACAATCGAAAATTAAAAACAAAAATCCTTCGATCAGGCACGAGTGTTTTGTGTTTTTCAAAAGCAGTATAAATTTTATTGAAATCTACCAAGCGGTTTTTAAGTTACAGTGATCACCAATACAAAAAACCAAGTTTTAAGACAAACGCATTTTAAGTTTTGCGTACTCTCCGGAGCACACGAGCGCCCTTTGTTAATTTTCGAGTAGCTCGAAAAGTATTTGTCGGATTCACTTCAAATTTTCACACAATATTTCTAAGATATTGTACTTTAAGAAAATGTAAAAAACAAAAAATACAATTTTTTGAAAATTCTGATTACCCCTAACCTCTTAGTAACCGAAATTCATAGTTTTGTGGTCACCGCAGCGGAAAGGCTTAGTGAGTGATAGGCTTTAGTCTGGGGCGAAAACCATCTCTTATATAAACCATATAAACCATAAACTAAAAAAAAAAAAATAAAATTCTTTTTTCAAAATGCTTAAACTTTTTAATACGAATTTTTAGAAAAACTTCTGGTATGCAGTTTTATAGCCCATTGATTCTTGCATAATAAAATTTAAGTCTAAAGGAGCGCAAAATTGCATTGATGTTTCTTCCCCATAAAACAAAATTGCAACATTCGTTGTGATTAAAAAGTTTAAAGTTGTGATGCGAATTTGTTTAATTTGTTTTTGATTTGAAAAAAAAAATTGAAACCATTGCGGGAGAAGGAACTATATTTTGAATAGAAGAAAAATGCAAAAAGATAATTTTTTTTTCAAAACATGTGACTATAATTATTTTTGACTTTCCACTTTAAATGAGCTAATAACTAATTAATAAATAGGGAAAAATAGGTAACTCTCTTCACGTGCAAAGAGTGTTAGCTACAAGGTTCTTATCGTGCCCGTTTTAATGTATGGCGCAGAAGCTTGACCCATGACAATATCCGAAGAAGCGTCGCTGTAGTGTTTGAGAGAAATATTCTGAGGAAGATTTTTGGACCATTGCACTTTGGCAATGGCGAATATTGCAGAGGATAGAACGATGAGCTATATGAGTTTTATGACGACATAGACCAAGCGATTCGCTGCGGCTACGTGGACTGAGTCCTGTCGTCCGAATGGATACAAACGCTCCGGCTCTAAAAGTATTTCGATGCGGTACCAGCTGCTGGTAACAGAGGAAGAGGAAGACCTCCTATTCGTTCAGAAGATCAAATGGGGAAGCACTAGGCCTCAATTATTCTGCCCAACTTACGCCGATTAACACGAAAAAGAAACGAATGGCTTTCTTAAACTCGGCAAAAATCGCGTAAGCAGTTATCGCGTCAATTAAAAAGAAGAAGAAGTAATTAAAATATTCCTGCTTTACTAGCATCTTTAAATTCATTGCTATACCAAAATGTTGAACTAGCTTCCGTGTTTTTTTCGTTAGATAACTGTAGAAGTAAGCGCTCGTCGATTGAGACAAATCCAAAATGTTTACCATACGCCTGGACATCTGTGAACATAACCACAACATCGCATTAGTGAGTTTGTGTTTTTTCATGAATTCATTATCGGATAAAGATGGCAGGTGGTGTGCCAAATTCTCATCATTTGCGGGTAGTTTAGGTTGGCAAAGCAATTTATCTATCTACCTGACGGATGGACCATGACAGGAAAGTAAAATAAATTTTTGCATCCCGAAGATTTCGCTTTGCCACAGCACCAAGTGAAGAGTCTTTAAATTTTATAAATTTTTATAGTTGCTTATACTACCAGCTCACTGGCTACTTGAAGCAAAATTTCGAGACCGTTTGTGGTTTGTGTTATAGATAATACCCATTCCCCTACCTGATGTTGATGATGATTAACTGGTACTCCTTAGGTATTTTCCCTCCGGTACTTTCCTACCTGAGTAATCCGTACGTTTTTTATGCACTCAGATTTACGCCCGTCCATTCGGACCAGCATTTTATTAGAGTAAAAATGTCGTATCTATTTGTTTTGATCATTTCGTTATGATAGGCAGTGTTGTTTCTAACGGTTCACAACTATGACAGCTCATAACAACTTAATTGGATGATTTAGGTGAATAGATTACAGTTATGTTGATAAAACTAACAATTGAAAAAGAACACCAACTACATAAACAGGGTGAGACGACATGGACTAATATTTGAACTGTTGAATGAATATGAAATATAAAAGTGAATTATAAAGTATAAAATTGTGGTATATGAATTCAGGGAAAATAAAAATTCTTACGATATAGCTGCAACCGTTATTCAATACAATTAGGAAATATCAGGTCAGTCCATAAGTTCGTGCGTTTTTTAAAGGTGGTTTTACAATTTATAAAAAAGATGTTTAAAGTATTTATTAATCAATAATATATTTCCCTTCATTATTTGGAATCTCTTTCCAATGTTTAGGCAAATTTTGAATTCCCTGCTATAAAAATTGTTTGTCCTTGGAGCCAAAATACGCTTCGATATCCCTTTTTATAGCATCTTTTGAGGAGTAGTTTTGGTTACTCATATGGGATTGAAGTCCACGGAAAAGGTGATAATCACAAGGTGCAATATCCGCAGAGTATGGTGGATGCGGCATTAGCTCCCATCCGAGCTCGTTCAGCTTGCCTAATGTTTGCCTTGCGGTATGAGGTCTTGCATTGTCGTGGTGAAACAAAACTTTGCGTCTATTCACTAAAGACTATCGATTTTTATTAAGTGCCTCATTCAGGTTTGATAGCTGATGGGAATAATAGTCAGCAGTTATCGTCTGGTTTGGTTCCAGAAGTTCATAATAAACAATACCGGCCATATCCCACCAAATAAACAGGAGAATCTTCTTGGGGTGAAGGCCATCTCTAGGGGTCAGTTCTGGTGTTTCATCTTTGTCTAACCATTGGCGTTTGCAAACAGGATTATTGTAAAGGACCCCTTTTTCATCCCCAGTAACGATACGGTTAAAAAAACTTTCATTTTCAAGCCGTTGCAGCAGCTGAGAGCACACATTCACTCTCTGCTGAAGGTTGGCGACGGAAAGTCTATGCGGAACCAATTTTCTCAGCTTTGAAACCTTTCCCAACTGAACCAGGTGCTTGTGAACTGTTCGATGCGATGAATTTAACCTCTGAGCTATCATATCGACTGTAAAATTTGGCTCAGCTTCCACGAGTTCGAGCAAGGCGCCGGAGTTAAAGACTTCAGGACGACCAGCGCGCGGGGCATCCTCCACGTTGCAGTTACCACTTCGGAATTTTGAAAACCACTTTTGCGCAGTACTTACACTCACGTTATCCCCTCCGTGAACAGTGTTTATTTCTGCAGCAGCAGTTGGTGCATTTTTACCACTTTTATAAAAAAATACAAAATATGCCTCTTATACGCGTTCGAAGATTCCAATTTATTTTTTAGCAACACGTGCTTCTATCCGCAACTAGAATCACTTGTTGAGTGCACAATATATCAAAGAAAATATAAATAGTTCCGTTATAACCCGCGAATAATTTTTTGTATTCAAAAATCGTACAAAAGTGAAATTATGGGCATTATGGGAAATTAACGAGCACGAACTTATGGATTGACCTGATAATTCCACCAAAGTGAATTGATAGGACTTTGGTAGCCCACCCAAATTAGATCAATGGATATATTAAATGGATCTATCCTCTATCAAATACGCATTCTTCCCATGCTTCAAGTTTAGCTTCTTAGAGCCTGCTTCCATATCTTCGAGCCATCGTGTTCTTGGGCATCCTCTTCTTCGGTATCCAACCGGGCATAATTCAAGCACTTTTCGTGTTCTTCGCTCTCTGGGCATTCTCGTAACATGTCCGAGTCTTCTTATTGTCGGGAACTTCTTACAGTTTTCTTTTTGATTAATAGCTCCAGCTCATCTCCAACATCTAACAGCTGCAACATCTTATTCGAAAGGACCAGCCTGCTGCCTTACAGGTCCAACAATTTTCCTTAGCAATTTTCTTTCAAAATCCATAAACTGCTTAATGCCAACAACTTTCACCGTTGAAAGCTCGCAGCTGTAGGTGATCACGTGGCGGATTAAGGCTTTACAAACCTTAGATTTTTGCAGTTTTCATTTAAGCAGCCTCATGTTGGAGTAGTAGGATTTGTTAGCAGCTAAAACTATGTCATTAATTGCTATTGATATGTCTTTGTTTGCTGATATTTTGAAACCAAAGTAGGCCATTAAGTAGGTTGGTATTATGTCTTGCATCGGAGTCGGATTAAGCAATCTACTTCAATTCCTCTATATCAACTCTCAGCCCAGTTTTCTGAAATTTTTTCTCGAGTTTTATAAACGCACTCCGTAGTTCATTTCTGTTTTTCGCCTTAAAAGTATGTAAACTGAATAGGAGCATAGCTGGAACGGTGGACGGTAGAGAGTCCCATTTGGCTTTACTTCGACTATTGACTTTTCTGGCCAGACTTTTTTGACTTTCTACGTGATTTAACATATTTCTATTATAGCTAATGTCTTGAGTTTTCAGGTAGTTTCGTAGAATTAAATTTTCTATCAAGTTATGGTTGTAACCTTTTAAAAAGAATCCTCGAACAGGTCAAAAAAGGTCAGACCCAGGTTTTCAAAAAAGGTGTCCAGCAGAGGGTTGGTGACGACAAAGCGTCTTCTTGTTTAACTCCCGATGTACTCTTAATGGTGGTATTTTGCTGTGGTATTTGTTGGCATCATAACTAATAGTTCGATTAACTGCAGCGGGATGCCTACAGACTGTAGCTGATACTAAATTTTTCTTCTATCTGCTGAACTATGCCGGTAGGCATAATATCCTGATGGGTCCCGGGACACGTGGGTATCACGCGTAATGAGATCTCTGACTCTTTAGCTAGGGTGGGCCAAAGTAGTTGGCGTCAGAGCCCGCTCTGCCACTTCTTTCTGCAGCCATCAAAGACAGGATTAGCAAATGCGTTACTTTAACTCACAAGTGAGCTTGACAGGCTGAGACGTGACCGACTGTCGCAGATCTTCCTGTCACTAAGCAGAAGGGACTGTAAGTAGCTGGTTGGACTGATGACGGTCCACTTTCTATGGGCGAAGCACATGGAAAAGGTAGTAATCTCAGACAGTGCACTCTGCCTAGCATATGGTGAAGAGGGTGAGACGGCGGATCACTTTCTGTGCGTCTGCCCGGGGTTCGCTCAAATCATGCTTGAGGTTTCTGGCACTGATGTGTTAAGAAGTGATCATCTTGGCTTGGATTAAAAGAAAATTATGAAGGGAATTCGAGTGCAGTACAATGGACTTAATATTGTCTGAGTACTGTACTTGCTAGTTTGTCCCGACATAAAAAAAAATCGATGCTGTCGAATGCTTGTTTGAAATCTATAAATATAAATATCATGTTTGTTAAGCTCCTCGAAAGTTTCTGCCGTAATGCGAATTTGATCTACTGTAGGCCAATTGGCTCTGAAGCATGCTTCGTGGTGATGCAGCAGTTTTTTCAGTTTTATATGCATTAATAGACACAATGGAGTGACTTTCGTATAATGCAATTTTTGTTTTAATTCAGAATTAAATATTTACAACAAAAAAAAAAAAAATTCCCAATTTCCACTCAAACCCTATTAGGCCACCCTTTATTTCATATATTTGTTTTCACATAATATGTATTTGATTCGTTGTTTTTTTTGTCATCAGCTTACAGCAAAGTCTCTTAATTGCATGAGGATATAAATCATTTTACCAGCTGATCGCTATCGACAGCACGCACGCGCGTTTTTGCTCACAACAGGAATAGCGACAACAACAATAACGAAATCAGCAAAAACCATAATTATATAAGCAAAAAAGTGAATGGGTAGCAAGAAATAAAATGTAAAAAGTGGTGCAAGTGCGTCGAACAAACCAAACACACAATCTTCACCAAGAAAGGACGCACAAGCACGTACTTGCACATATACATATACAGACGTGAACTGCGTGGTACCGTGTTAAAAAACTAGCGGAATTTTGTAATTAAAAAACAAACAGTCAAACAGAAAAAGAAAGAATTTTAATGAATTATGAGTTACGTAGGAGATTTTGCTTTTGCAAAAACTTTCACTGTAGAGAAGTTGGTCCAGCCTAGTGGACTTAAAACTCCCAAAGCAAATGGGGATGCAATTAAAAATGTTTCACCCAACTGGTTGAAAACGACAAAGGACTTATTATTAATTTTACTATAATTTTGTGCTGTAATGAAATAAACCACTGTGCGTCTCATACAAGCGCATATTTTAGGCAAGAATTAGCCTACAGACACATGCTGTTATGCTAACAACAACTTTGTAGCAGCTTCCACTTAAGCTTCGTTAAAAATGTATCAAGAGTGCCGCTGATTTTCGGTTGATAAGAACCAGGAAAAAGTTAACAATTAAACAATAAAGTTAAACAGATAATTTGTGTGCTCACACTGGTATGGAGATGCACTTATACATACATACCTATGTATATATATTACGTGCGATGTGCGACTAGTTGGCATTCCAGATTCAAGTGGTGCGCAGGCACTGAAAAGATTTTTGTTCTTGCTGATTGCATTTCTTCAGTGCCATTTCTGCGTACTATGCATAGTTGCTCAACCATGTGCTGAGGCGCCCGAAAAATGTGTACGAAAAACATTTTTACTCTTATTTGAACGGCGCGTGTAGCTGCGAGCATTTATGCATACACACATTTCGGCACGACGCAAAGTTGATATTTGTCCAACATATCTTTGCACTCATTTCAACAATTTGTCAACTGCAGTATCAAATCATTTTCGTGTATTAGTCAGCACTATCCGGTGCGGCTTGGATCGGTTTGACGTCTAAACAGCCACAGCGTAGCAAAGAAACGGTGGCGTTATAGTGACAGCACCAGCAAAACGGGGCACAAGATACTGTTGGTCACAAGAGTGGCAAAGTGTCAAAGCGAAAATTGCTAAGAGATGGCAAAAAAAAAGACAATGAGCCAAAACAACAATCAACGAATGGGACAGTTTTAGCAGCGACAACAGCAGCCATTGGCCGTCAATTGGCAGTAGTTTTCGTCGCAAAAGCGCACGCCATTGCGATAACACAGTTCGGAGCTCACAGTGTGCAACGCGCAGTGCCATATTGCAGTTACGGTTACAGTTGTGGCCAGCGCCATGGTCAGAGTCAAAGTTACTGGCAGAGCGCAGTGAAAAATGGGCGAAAAAACAGCCTAAAATATTGCAGAGCAATAACGGCGGCTGTTGTAGCCAAATGGATTGAAGCGTGACTACCACACCGTAGAGTCCGAGCTCGAAACCCATCTGCCGTTCAGAGGTGGCATAAAATTGTAGACCCCTTCATGTGGGGTGCAAGGAGCACAATACAAATTGGAGCAGCAGCTCGGCCAAGCACCTAGCAAGGGTGTATGCGCTAATTATGTATATGTATGCGTACGTATATGTAATAATGGAGAAACTGCAATTGAAAAAAGCGAGTTTTTGACATGACAGCATGTGACACATTGTCACCGTTACAGCTGGTTGTATATAAATTGGTTTTTTATGCCGCTGTCGGCTGTTGAAGCTATTGTTTGTGCCGATGTTGCGGCTGCAGGCAATCGGTAATCTAAGGCAAAAGCGCGGCATTTGACAACGCTTTTCATTTGTCTCACAACCGCCGGCAGGTAAAGCTCGTGGAATAGTAAAACTGCAAAGCACCATAACACCATAACACCTTAACCGCCACATTGAAATTTGAATTTGCTTACAGGCTGCCAGCGTCTGAGGGTGTTAGAATTTTGTTGTTGTTCTAAAAAATTGTTCTAACAATCAATGCAACAGGCAATTAGAATTGATAGCAATGCAGGAATTTATAAATTCGTTTTAATTTCGCAAAATGGTGAGCACGCACATACACACAAGCACACAAGTGCGCATGCGATAAAAGTGCTCTTAAACAAGTTTGTCGCTTAAGTCTTTGGTTTCCCACAAACTTGTCGCTTGAGTGGGATTACACGGGCTTGCGCTGGCCATACGTTTGTATCGCTGATACTAGTGGCATTTCACTGTTTTATTGCGAATAAGCGAATAAAATATCAAAACGAATGTTGCCAATTTGAATTTGAAATTTATGGAATTCACTTTTTACTACTTACTGCAAAACTATTTAATTGCGATTGATAAAACAACTGGCTTACGCTTTGTTGTTGCTCGTTGAAAGTGCAGCTTGTTGTCGTTGTAATTATATTTCATCCACCATTATGGTGCTGTTCAATTTTGCGGCTTATTTATGATAACAATTAATTGAGAGCGCTTACTAAACTTACTAAAAGCTTAACGGCAACAACTTAATACGCTACAATTGCATGCGTTAATATGTAAATTTCGTTCAATATACATGAGCACGATTTGCAGAGTCGTATAATTGATGCATAAAAATTACACGAAATTCTTTCGTAAACTGGATTTTTTTTAGTTGCTTATTTACGTGGGCGCGCGAGTTTCTAAAATGTGTTCAATAAAGAAATATTTAGTTTAATGAAAGTTATATTTCGGTGCCTTTGCGGCACGTTTGGGCCAAACAGGCCTTTGTGCTGCTTGTTTACTCCCCCACCGCGCTGAAAACACTGGCTCATTTGGTATAAAGAGTGAAAATTTCCATTGAATTTTGGTTTCGAAAAAGCAATGCATGCAAAGAAATATTTGCTGATGCTTTGGCCTCGGTCTGCCTTTGGCCTTCACGCCTATTAGCTTTCCTGTCAAGGCTTTCTTCACGGTACAGTCAACAGGCATACGTACGAGAGGTGCCTTTTATATTTCGAGATTAGAGAACAAAAACAAATTTTAATCATCGAAAATCACTTTATTCTTTCTCAAAATATTCTCCATGAAGATCTATACACTTCTGCATGCGTTTGAACCAATTGTCGAAGCACTTTTGCCACTCTGAATGAGGTACCTCCAAAACATGCATTCTGAGTGCCGCAACCGCTTCTTCAGGTGTCGAAAAACTTTGACCTCTCAGTTTGTTTTTTACGTACGGGAATAAAAAGAAGTCATTCGGTGCCAAGTCAGGACTATACGGCGGATGACCCATTAATTCGATATTTCGGGTGCTCAAAAATGCAGTTGCTTGAGCCGATGTGTGAGAGCTCGCATTGTCCTGGTGAAGAGTGATCCGTCTTTGGCGATTGGTTTTCCTAATTTCTTGGAAGACAACTGGCAAACAAATGGTTCTGTACCACTCAGAATTTACTGTTCTGCATTGTTCTAGTGGTACGGTTGCGATATGTCCAGTTTTTCCGAAAAAACAGGCGACCATTTGCTTGGAAGTGCTTCGTGCGCGAACAACTTTT
Organism: Anastrepha obliqua; assembly: GCF_027943255.1. Lineage (NCBI taxonomy): Eukaryota > Metazoa > Arthropoda > Insecta > Diptera > Tephritidae > Anastrepha > Anastrepha obliqua. The sequence goes on from NC_072894.1 coordinate 12,244,223, forward strand.
GTTGGATATGGCTCATCTTGAAACACCCATACAGTCGATTGCTGTTTACTTTCGGGCTCATACGCGTAAATCCATGATTCATCACCTGTCACGATGTCATAGACGTGTTTCGAAGCCCCGCGATCGTATTTTTTGAGCATTTCCTTCGACCAATCGACACGAGCTAGTTCTTGAGCGATTGACAAATTGTATGGGATCCAACGCGAACAAATTTTTTTGACAGTCAAATGTTTATGCAATATTGAATGTATGCTGGTCCCACTAATGCCTAAGATTGTCTCAATCTCACGATAGGTCACATGACGATCTTGCAATATCAGTTCGCGCACAGCATCAATGGTTTTCGGAACAACAACTGATTTTGGACGACCTTCACGAAAACCGTCTTGGAGTGAACTACGACCACGATTGAATTCACCATACCATCGATAAACACTGGTCCTTGATGGAGCTTCATCGCCAAAAAATGAATTAAGTTCATCCATACAATGTTGCTGAGTTAATCCACGTCGAAAGTTGTAAAAAATGATCGCACGAAAATGTTCACGATTTAATTCCATTTTTGGACCGAGATAAATCTTTTAAGTTACTGTAAACAACACAATTAGCGCTGGTATTTCAAAACGTTCTGAGTACGTAAAAGCCAAAAAATGTCAAACTTTGCGATACAGCTGTCAGTTGCCCGATTGCAACACCACGGTTGCCAAATCCCGACATATAAAAGGCACCCCTCGTACCTGAAAGAAAGTTTTGTGTCGATCCAGACTCCAAGATATTTGATCGCATTTTTTTAAATTATTTGGTGGCTACCTATGTTCAGCTCAAAGAATTTTCACCCTTCAGCGCTTACGAGTATTAGAACTGCTTTAGTTTTGTGACCAGCTAATTTTAACGTAGCCTCGTTGCACTCTCGTTGCAGTATCGTTGCACTTTGCCGTCAAGTGGTCAAGTTTTCTATCAACTACCACCAGGGCAATATCATCGGCGTATCCCACGACGTAGGTTCGAATCTCGGTGAAACACCAAAATTAAGGCAATGGCAAACCTCGGAGTGTATTTCTGCCATAAAAAAGCTCCTCATAAAAAAAAATATCTGCCGTTCGGAGTTGGCTTGAAACTGTAGGGCCCCTCCATTTGTGGAACAACATCAAGACGCACACCACAAATAGGAGGAGGAGCTCGGCCAAGTACCCAAAAGGGTGTACGCGCCAATTAAAAAATAAATTTAAGAAATACCTTCCATGTAGTTCATCTCACTTATATTTTTTTTTTGTTTTTTGATATTTCGAAAATCTGGTAACAACATTTTTCCCAAGTGTTTTCCTTAGAAATCCTCCATAGCTAGAAAGAAAAAAAATAAAAAACAAATGTAGCAAATCAGCAATTAATTCTTACATACATAGATATCTCGTATTCTTGCCGTATTTTAAAATTTACTAGCTTTCAATTATTCAGTTGCATATTTTTAAAGAAGCAAATAGAGCAACTGCAGTGTCATTATTTGTTTTGCCTAATTTGCATTTAATATTGTTTATCACATTAATCAATTTCAATTAAAATTGGTTTGGTGTCTACCTGAATATATGGATACAATTATTGTAGAGATTTTCTAAATATATTCGCATGTTGATTATCCCACAGCCACTGCAGGCCCAGCAACATATTTGCATATTTGCCACATTCATTGTTATTTATAAACATCACAACGGCAGTCGACGAATCATCAACTTTATCAGTTGCAATGCATATTTGAATCTCAAAGAAATAAACACACACCCACATACACACGTCCATAGTAGAATATCTAAATATTACCTACATATGCCTACTGTTGTTGTCGCAAGCTCGGTAACTGCTTGTTATTACTACTTTACTTGCCTACTAACTCACCGGGTTTCTGGCTGTGTGTAAAATATCGAAAAATTTATGCAAATTTCCACATTTTCATATGACAGATAAAAATCTAAACATCATTAGTTAGACGAAAATGTCGTCGGTCGCCGGTCGCCGGTTAGCAGTAGCGCCTAGATAGAAGTAAGTAGGCGTATGAGTATGTATTCATATAAAGGGTGGTTAAATTTCAAGGGCCGATGTTGAATATGAACCACACCTAAACGTCAACGACACCGTTGGACTTCTTTCTTTGGGGTTATTCGAAAGAAAAGGTGTACGTCGATAAGCCAGCAACAATTCAAGAGCTAAAGGATGAGATAATTCGGCACATTAACGGCATAGAACCTCAACTGTGGGCAAAAGTAAGGTGAATTTGGTTGTAAAATGAAACATCTTTATTTATTCTTGTAAATCAATTTCATCCCCTTCAAGATAATCCCCTCTCGATGAAATACACTTATGCCAACAATTTTTTCAATCCCCGAAACATGCCAAATAGTCCATTTCCGGTATAGTCATCAGCACCTTCTTCGATTCAGCTCTTATCCCCTCAATCGACTCGAAACGCGTTCCCCGGAGTGGTATCTTGAGTTTTGGGAATAGCCAGAAGTTACACGAAGCCAAATCAGGCGAATACGGGGGTTGCGGAACGATATGCGTGGAATTTTTGGCGAAATGGTCACGAAGAACGAGTGCAGTGTGAGACGGTGCATTATCGCGATGCAAAAACCAAGAGTTGTTGGCCCATAATTATGGTCTTTTTAGACGAATTGCTTGACGTAAACGACACATAATGCTCAAATAATGTTCCTTATTAACAGTTTGGCCAGGTGGAAGGAATTCATAGTGCACCACACCACGAAAATCGAAAAAAACTGTCATCATGACCTTTATTTTTGAACGACTTTGACGTGCTCTTTTCGGTCTGGCCTCGCCTTTAGCACGATATTCGCTTGATTGGTCGGTTGTTTCAGGATCGTAAGCATAAATCCAAGTCTCATCTCCCGTAATGATGCATTTGAGCTTATCCTGATAGTCTGAAAGCATTGTTTCACACACATCAACGCGACGACTTTTTTCCAAGAAATTGAGAGTTTTCGGTACCAAACGAGATTTGACTTTTCGTAGGCCCAAATGGTCTTTCAAAATGGTTTTCACTGATCCTTCTGATATTCCGATCATATCAGTAAGGTCTTTAACAGTCAACCGACGATTTTTGAGCACTAACTCCTTCACCTTATTGACGTGTTGGTCATCTGTTGACGTCGATGGTCGTCCGGAGCACTCTAAGCCATCAACACGTTCTCGACCCTCTTTGAAGTCTTTGTACCACTTTTAAACATTTTTCTGCGACATGGTCGAATCACCAAATGCCTTCTGCAACATGCCAAACGTTTCCGCAGCCGAAATTTCATTCCGCAAACAAAATTTGATGTCACTTCTCTGCTCAATCAAATCAGACATTGTAAAAATCGAAAAATGCACTCTTGGTCGTTTGGTAAACACAAGCGTAAATATATTACTGATAATGACATTCACATGAAAGTTGGCCCAGATGTTATTAACAGTGCTGCCAACTCATGAAAAAATAACTAGAGTGAAATTTTAATCCCGCGAAATTTGACAAATAAATTCACCTTACTTTTTGTCCACAGTACTATGCCTCAGCGTCATCGAAAATTTGGACCATCGGATGGAGGTGTGCCGCCGCGGCCGCAGTGGCTAGTTGGCCAATATTTTGTATCATTTGTAATTGAGCCATACCAGTATTATCATAATAAAGAGAAATAACAATAATTTCTAAAACAAATTGTATTTTATTCAAAATCATTAGCGGCCCTTAAAACTTAGCCACCCTTTACAAGTGTGTAAGCAGATAAAGGTATGAGTGCTCCTCGATTGTTGCTCGGTGTATATCAGTACGGTATGTGTGTAGGTAATATAATATCATCCATATGCCTCTGCATACACGTACGAGCATAATGCGTATACTTGTTTAATATCTCATTTTGAGTCATAAAGTAAAAACAAATAAACTTGCTGAAGGAAGCTTGCTTGACAATAAAGGTTATTATTATCTATTACCAAAGTCCAAAGAATTCACAGCTGAAGTAAACAACTACATGAATAAAGCAACACGAATTCCTGGATGCTTACGCAATGTAATATGTTGATTATCTGCTATGGGAATCTCATTGAATTCTCCATTAAAAGATGGGTTAGAAAAATGTAGATCACTTTTGTAATGAATGCAAATATTGTGCAACGCAGCGCAAACGTTAATTATTTTTACTGCCTTTACAGGAGCATAGTACAACTCTCTAGCGCTTAATAGACACCTCCATCGGTTTTTTAGAACACCATTTGATTATATTTCGACAACGTGTGTGTATTCCATTAAATTTGGCCTGAGCTGAATTATTTCCTGGTGTTCTATATGGAGTAAGTAGCCACGGCTCTCGCGGGTATCCAGCGTCTCCTGAAAAGTTTGAAATTATATATGCTCTTCGTTGGTTTTAATCTGTTACCTATAACCAAACTCTGTTGTGGGTTTGCAAATATTTTCCCATCATTTCATGTCATAAGCTGCTTAAGTTCCATATAAAGGCATCGTTGTAAGCACCAGGATGTGTCGCATCTATAAAACGAATCTTCAGATTACGATCGCATACCTGAAAAGCCATTTATGTATACATATTTATTTCTTACTTTAACTTTAATTACGAATATAGTACTTACGAGCATAACGTTCAAACTGCATTTGCCTTTTCTATTGTAAAATTGATGAATGTTTTTTGAAGGGGATATTATGTTAATGTGTGTTCTGTCAACACATCCTATAACTCCTGGCATTGCGTATTTTGTAAAAAAATCGTGTGCTATTTGGCGTTGTTCAACTAAAGTGGGCCAACTTATCCATTGTGGACAAAGTAGTAGCTCGAAAATACTCAGCACTTCTGTCAGTACTTCACTGAAAGAAGATTGAGCTAGGCCTACTTCATGGTCCCTCCCAACGCCTTTTTGATGTCCTCCTTCTGCGAAAAATCGCAAACATGCGCTCAATTTTATAATAGGTGGAATTCCGAATTTCTGCTTCAATGGTGGCAAGGAGTTAGTAAGGACATCTAGCAAGTACTTAAATGGCGGCTTGCGTAGCCTGTAATAGTGCCGAAACCTAAAAAATAAGAAATTAAGTTAGTATTGCAAATTCCCATTAGCATTTTTTGTTATCTTACATTGAATCACTTAGCACCAAAGGTTGGAATTGTCCCTTAATCGCCTCCTGAATACTTTCACGTTCAGATTTTCCTCACGCTCGCTCAATAATAACCTAAGCGCAATACATATTTCTAGAAAATTTTGAGGTATATTTTTACTTTATTTTAAGGAAATATACGCTTGCTTACGAAATTAGCACAATAGAAAGTAAATAATTTGTTCGCAATCAATTCACAATAGAGTATATCAGCTGATTCGAAGTGAAATTTTGTTCGGGCGAAATTTGCGATAGGCGAAAAAATTTCGCCCGAACAAAAATATTTTGAACGAAATTTTTTCCGGGCGAACTTCCCGATAAGGGCCTGCTTCACCCTATATGCTCAGTATTCACCGCGGAACTAGCTGCTTTATACCTATAAAGCTGCCAAATATGCTAAACAGAATAAAGGAAAATGTGTTATATGTACAGACAGCGGATCCTGTATTGGTGCCATTGAGGCACCAACTAATACACCACAAGAAATCGTTGCTATCCGTAACATGCTTCAAACCTTTCTAAATAAATTGGAATTTATGTATTAAATATTCCTGGGCACATGGGAATCAGAGGTAATGAAAAGCCGCTGCTAAAAGCGTAGCAAATATTCCATCATTTTTTCATCGGCATCGAACTAAACAAGATATAATTTCTGAGATATCCAGACGGCGTAATTTCACTCTCTTTGATGACTGAAAACTCTACATTCACCACTATGCTTCTGTTGATCACAAGGGGATAAAACCCACCTTTCCACCTATTTTGCCTTTAAAAATGTTGAATCCTTTTTTTCGTTTATGGCTTGGTCACACCATGCTCACCCGTTCTCACCTTTTGAGTCGTTCTACACCAAACAAATGCCCCAAATGCTACGTTGAATTATCACTGTATAAATAACTTGTTATTATATATATTAAGCAAAAATAAAAAAAGCGGCTAAGCTTAGAGAACAAAGTCCGAATCTATAAAACATGCGTTTGACCAGTTCACACCTATGCCGTTGAAGCTCGAGCAGATACAACTGCAACACAACAAGCAATTACTAAGGTTATGATGGCAACATTACGATCAATCACAGGAGATACTCGCAGAGATCGCATGCGAAACGTATATATTAGAGAGATATGCTACACGGAAGACATTGAAAAATCACATGCTACGCATGCCTGACAATAGGTTGGCTAAATCTGCAATGACGGGAAAACCGAGGACTACGAGGCCATCCAGACACCGTCCGAAACGCTGGCATGAGTGTTGGACGTCCAGTTCTATCGATAACTAATATTTTTTTTACATACAAGCCAAACAAATTATATCTCCTGTATAAAAATTGTGGAAGAAGAGGATTTAATAATATAATAAAGAAGAAATAATATAATAATAGTCACCCACACCAGGTGTACAAGGAATTGCCACATGCATTCTATTTTCACTGATTTTTGGAAGATGTGAAAAATCTATAAAGAAAACTCCGAGCTTGAAACGTGGAATTTATTTCAGCTCTTTGAAGAAAAGGTGTCAACATTTTTGTTCAAATTATATAATTTGTAATAAGAACGAATCTTCGCCTAATATCATATCTACTTATATACATATATGCACACAATATCTGTATGTATTGGGCTGGGAAATAAGTTCATAGCGCTTTTTTATTTTCTTTTATTTTACAACGATTTGTTTGATGTTTGGCAAAGGGTTAGTATTTATTCGTTAAAACTCTTTCTGTTCTACAAAACTATGTTAATTGTCTACAGTATGCAAAGGCTTGCAAAGTTCAAAAATGGGGACTTTGACTTCGATGACAGGTCCCACAGCGGAAGAGCTTCTGAGTTCGATGAAGAACATCTCAAATCACTCAAATTGAAGGAGAACTGTCGCCTAATCATTCATGAATTCGCGGAAAATATATATAAGATTTACCAAAAAATTGCAAACGCCTCACGAGCTCAACGAAAAAAACAAAGAAAGTCGGCTTCAAACTGCTTCTCAGAATCTTGCCCGCCATCGAGCAACACGCGGTCATAAATAATGCTTTTCGCATCGGATCGTCACGAGAGATGGGAAATGCTGCCTATACATCAATATAAAGCAGAGGAAGGAGTGGGTGGCTCCAGGAGATATGTCAAAACCGAGAGTCAAGCCGGATCTTCGCCTGAACAATATTATGATATGTATTTGGTGGGATTGGGAGGGCATGGTGCACTGGGAAATCCTCAAAAAAGATGCCACGGTCAAAAAAAGAGCTCTACATTGTCCGCCAACAACGCGTGAATGAGTCAAACCATACTCCTTCACGACAACGCCAGGCCCCGTGTTGCATAAGTCGTCAAAGCCGCACTCCAAGAGTTCGAATGGGAGGTCCTTTAGCATCCGCCGTGTTCTCCGGTCCTTGCACCGACCGATTACCATATTTGCCGCTCCCTGTCAAACCATATGAATTGCTTTACCTTCGATAACAAAGAGGTCCTTAAAATTACTCAACAACTTCTTTGACACCAGACCAAGCGATTTTTGGCTGAACGGTATAAGGAAATTATCTGAGAGGTGGGAAGAGGTTGTGAATGGCAACGGTGAATATAAAATTTATTTAGTTATTGATATAATTATTGCTTTTTATTTAAGTAAAAGTTTGAATGAAAACGCTATGAATTTATTCCTAATATATGTATGCCCAATCACAATTTGCATGACTTAATGCATCTAAGCTTTTACTTACCATTTAAGCTTTAAAAGTTAGATGAATTCAAAATCGGGCCATGCGACTGAAAAAAAAAGTTAGACTCTGTGATTAATACGACATTTTGCATATGTTGAATCATGTCCACCGAATCAAAGCCTGTTTGCTTGGTGTTTACATACTTGTTTCACACCACGAAATGTAAAATTATGTGTAATAAAAATTTAATTGCTTTGGGCTTCTAAAACGAAACCATTTGTGAGCAGTTGACGAAATCTGTAATTTTTCACCTTCTAAATTTGAGTTACTATGTTAGTCATGCACCTGATATTTAATTAAGTATGAGTCCACATTAAAGTGACCGGGGGTAAAAGAAAATCTTTTGAATACTATTGGCGGCCCCTTCAAATCGTAATAATCGTAATATCTGGCACAAATTTAAGAGCTCAGGATTGGGTAGACGAGCTCATTCCAAGTGTTTCCGAAAATACTGTTTTATGCCTATATAAAAAAATAAGCAAGGTTTAAGGTTTGAACTTCTCAGCTCACTATTCCTTGTTACCCTTGCGGATAACCCTCATAAACGGCAAGTAAACGAGTTGATTTTTTATTTATTTGTGTATTTAGTAAGCCGTAATCAGACCAATCATCACTTATACCTCTGCGGTTTGGTGGCAACGGACCATGGTTAAGTCCACATGTCAGAAACTATGACGATGAACGTAATTTGCTCCACTTGGTTCTTAAGACACAGGAGAAAGCAATAAAAGCAATATTTAGACTACATATATAAAGTTTGTGGCACGAAAACGGAACTTCGGGACGCAAAGAAATCTTTAAGGTAGCTAGCACCTAGCAATACCCATTGCTTTTGTTTCATCTAAGGACGATCTTATACCCATAGCTTCATTTAATTTCAAAATAAATTTGATGTTAAAGTCCCATCGTGTGCAATGAAATAATCTAAAGTGTATTCAAAGAAATTTTATGGATTTTTTCTTTACTAATGGGCCCAAGAATGAAATAGGTCCTGGACACCGCGGTACACAAGAAAATGATATTGCCTATGAATTGACCAACTTTAGATCTGCGGTTACTCCACAAAGACCAGGGCCAATATGTATGCGATTTACATAAAGAGTGATGGTCCAGTCGAGAACGCTGCAGAACTGCAAAGTTTTTGTGACAAGACCGAACAGAAAACTGTACAACTTTTTTCTAAAACTTTGTAAAAAAGGCGTTCGGTTGATCGTCGGTATTATTACAGAACTCACGCCAAAGGGTCAGCATATACCACCATTGGAATCATTGAGGAGCCTATTTGCTTGTCTTGTTTAGAAGAGGTGGGTAACATTGAGCATTTTCTCAGTGAGTCTCCTGCCTTTGCTTGAGCAAGGCTACGAATTTTTGGTTCCGGTGTCGTGAAAATGAGTAAAATTCATTTACTCAAACTGGAAGATATTTTCAGATTTGCCATAGAATCTGAAAAGTTCTCACAGGACTAACTATTTCTGTCTCTGTCTCTGTCTCGGTCTCTATTCGATGCTATCTCTTTCCCTCTGTAACTTCTCTTCTTTTCTCCTTAGTAATCAACCCTTTTAGGTTGGGTTAGAATGGTTGCCCAAGGAGTGGGCACATTTGGATGAAGTAAACGAATTCGGCCTTTGTGATACTTTTGTGATGGGTCGAAAGGAGAGAGCGGGTAGAGGTGCGGATGGGGTGATTAGGAGGATGGGTTTAGTGTGTGTGGCCTATGAACGATGACTGTGATGCGTTTGCTTCAATCGCTTTATGCTGCTGATGAAATTCATCAGATTTTTAATATCAAGGCCTACTTTACCAGTAGGCGTAGCAAAGAAGTTGGAGCCTTTATGCCTAAATCTTGAGAAGGTGCTTACAGAGTTTGATTGAAAAGTAATGAGCCTTTCCGCGCGAATCGTCTGCCAAGCGATCAACCGAATCGGCTGGTGGGGGAAAATGATCGTTGGACCTTCCTCTTCCACTAGAAACCGGTCCCAGTTCGCTGGCAACAAACATCAACATCGCTCCGCGCGTGAAAGCTGTTTTAAAAGTGTGTTAGGATTTTGTAGTGGCGAAAATGCAGCGATCGTTGGAGCAACGTTACTCCATAAAATTTTGCGTAAAGCTAAACGAAACAAGTGCCGAAACCATTGGGCTACTCAAGGAGGCTTACGGAGACCAATCTCTGTCCAGTGCCCAGGTAAAACGGTGGCACAACTCGTTCAAGGGAGGTCGGGAGGACGTCGAAGACGAACAGCGATCATCTTTTTCGACTCTCGAGGCATCGTCGTACCTCCAGGAAGCACTGCAAATGCGGTATTTTACAAAGAAGTGCTCCTTCGGCTGAAAAACCGCGTCGCCCGAGTTCGGCCCGACCTCGTCAACGATTGGACCCTTCATCACAACAATGCGCCGGCGCACACCGCCTTCCTCTGCACCTCTGCATTGGCCAAGATGGGGGTGCTTCCCCACCCTCCCTACAGCCCAGACCTGTCCCCTCCGGACTTCTTCTTGTTCTCGTAAGAAAGCAGAAGGGGAGGCGTTTCGACTGCATCGAGGCGATACAAAAAACTGTGACAGCCGAATTGAACGCGATTCCGGCGGATGAGTTTAAAAAATGTTTCCTGCAGTGGAAGGACCGCTACCAGTGGTGTATGGACGCTCAAGGGTCCTATTTTGAAGAATATTAGTTGTATAAGCCAAAAGGTTTAATAAAACTGCTTAAAAAAATAAGGCTCGTTACTTTTCAATCAAACCCTGTAGATGATTCCACCAAGGACTCGAGGTAATGCCAATTCTTCCAGCATGCACACCTCGCGGAAAGTGTCCTGCGAGAAAACCCACGAAGTTCGAGACCTGAGATTAGGTCTACCTCAGAAGTGCGCTCGAGCGCCTCTGATCGACATGCGGCCAGAAGAATTTCGCGATCCTACAAGTTTGTGCACTTCCCCAGCGCTCGCGGAGTTGGCGCAAAGCCCATCTTTTGAGGAGCAGACTGTAGGTAGTCAAGTGGATCCCGATTCTCGCCCTCGTGGGAAATCACGTCCCATGCCCCTTTTCTGGACAGCTCATCCACCTCAGAATTTAATCAACCTTTTTACTTTCGAAAGCTTCGAAAACAATGATCGTTTCAGCCTGATTATTTTAAAAGTTACCAATCTCTTGGTGCTGCTTGGCTAGCCTTTTTCAAATTTCAAAATTTGAAGCCATGATTTTGAAAATATAAACCATATCTCATCGAATTTTACTTACTGAGGTAGTTACACATAGCGGACTGTATGGGAATATGTACAAAATACAACAGCTAAAGCTTTTGAGCCAAAGTCTTTCTGATCGACTGCACTACCTTTTCGAAGATACCTCAATGTAGTCGTATTTCCACCCGGTTACACTGTACACCCCCTGTCCAGTGGGACAACGCCCCCTCCTCAGCCTTACGATTTCGTCTGCCTTCATTTAATTGCAGAGTGCCGCACAGCTTCGTTGCTCCACATCGCATTGAGTGAATCGAATGCGAAGATTTTGCTTTCGATTTCAAATTTGGATTGCGACTTAAGGTTGCGCTGATTTCATTTACAGTTACACTTCTTATACATATACACACGTACCAATACGAGTTAAAATAACTACGTAGTTGGGTTTTTTGTGATTTGCTGGCATTGGCGTCGAGCTATGCTGACGGCTAGATTTTTATGAGGGCTTTAATTGACATTTGTTTGGTTAGATTAATCTTGTTAGTGACGCGTTTGTCAGCCGTTAGCTATTTGTAGACAACTAACGTGAACATTAACGTTAACTTGAGCGCTGATGCCGACGCTGGCGCTTTGGTGCGTTTTCTCCCCTTTTTAATAGCTCGCTATATATGCATGTGTGTGTGTGTATATGTGTGCATGTATTTTGTTGCAAGTATTTATTTGGTTTATTTGAAGTGTTGACTGTGTCACGTTACCACAGTAACATTTATTTGCATTGCATTTGTTGTTGTTGTTGTTGTTGTTGTTATAACCTCACTCCAGTTTGCTTTGTGCGCGTTATTTTGGTGCCGCTTTGGCACTCTGGCACTCTGGCATTGCCTTGACCCAATTGCTGCACTGCAGAATGCGCGCAATCGTAGAAGATAAAGAAATAAGTACAAAAATACGAAATAAATAAATAAAAATTTGGAAAGGTACTAAAAACAATTCACTCAGTTAAGTTCAATTCACCGCGGCATAATTCATTTGCACATTTTTCCGGTGCAAAATATTCAAGTGTTGATTCATTTCCACTGAAGTGTTGGCGTCGTCATCATCGCCATCGCCATCGTCATCGTCATCGTGATCGTCAAAGGCACCACCACACAAATCAAATGTAAATTGTGGGCTTAAAACTCTCAACAAATAATCATAAAAATAAATGGTTCACCATAGTATTGCGTGTAGCCATGAACTTTTTTGTGCAAAAGGCGCCATGAAACTGTAATTGTGCAATGATTAATGAACTTGTAGGCCATAAAATTTGTTCGCAAGGGTTACCATTAGAAAATATGCAATTAAAATAAACAAAGCGGCGATTTAAAAATATTTAGAATGAAAAATCAGAAACTCTAATACGATGGCCAAAGCGGAAAATGTAGTCAGTCACGCGTAAAACACCAAAAAAAATTATTTACTGCTGACAACTGGGAAATGTTTAATGAGTTGCCGAATGCCATAACGATTTATGTATGCATGATTTTTAATAAATTCTTTTATATTTATTTTACTATTAAGGGGGTATTCTGGTCTAGAGCCCTACTTTTTGGGTATGTTTCAAACTAGGATAAAAGAAAAATTAAAAACATTTTTACTATCCTTTTTTTTATATAATATTTATTGACGTTTAAGGTATATAAAAAAAATTAAAAAAAAAAAAGTCAAAAATTCATCCAGTGACAGGTCGGTGAAGTAGGGGTTGCTAGTCAAACAGTGCTCCCTGGTTGACATGATTCCAACCCTTGTAGTGATCTAAATCGAACAAACAAAGAAAATTCTTAATTATGTAGTAAAGATGTCGCTACATCTTGAGCCTCGGCCGAAAAAAAAAATAAAAATTCACAAAATGGCGCCTACTTGAAAAAAAAAATTTTTTTTTACCCCTGTTTTTTGACCTTTACGAATTTTGTAAAAATACTTCAAATTAAAATTTTTCAAAATCCAATGCTCCAGTGATAAAGAGATGTATGAAAAAGATTCTCACCAAATTTCAAAGGGATCGGTCAGATAGAACTTCAGATATCGTGTCAACCACCTCAGCAAAAGGAGTTTTGAGAAAAACGCGTTTGAATTTCGCCGTCCGCTCAAACCAGTCTAGCTGTCGCGTCACTAAAATAGTTGTAATTTCGAAAATAATTCGAATTTTGCAAAATCCTTTTAGGGAGATATTTTTGAATACCTAGACTATCGAATTTTGAAAAAAAAAATTTTTCGATTTTTTCAAATTTCTAGACTAGAATACCCCCTTAAGAAAAAAAAAATAGTTTGCAAATAAAAGATTTTTTTTCAAATTTCTTAGTTCGATAGAGTGAGTATACAGTAGATCTATATAGAGCGTCGATTATCCGAAAGCCGGTCATCCGAAACGTCGGTTAACCGAAACCGTTAATAGAAACGTCTAATAGAGAAGCGACGCAAGGGAACGGCATGATTTTGGCATTTTCCGTGTCTTTACGATACCATGTTATATTTAGAACATGATTCATAGGTATTGACAGCGTTGTACATATGCACATACTTGCTTACTGTCGCGCGCTTTATGAATTTAAGTTAGTATTCGTATTGCAGTTCCTAAATATAACAGCGTCGGTGGTGTTATCGTGCCGCGAAACGAACGCGCATCGAACGCGCAGCCGACGCCGTCCGTTTTGTTTGGGCAATCTCTCCTTAATTTCAGGATGGACACTCAAGTATTTATCGAGTGGTATGACGCTGTATCCATTCCAGAGGTTAAAAAACTTCAGATAGAAACTGGATACACTGGAAATGTTTTATTAGTGATTGATAATTCTCCAAGTCACCCCTCAAACCTTTCACTTGAGAGAGAAGATGGAAAATTTAAGGTGATTTTTTTGCCACCCAATGTTACCTCAGTCGTTCAACCTATGGACCAGGGGGTGTTCGAAGCCTTCCAATGTTACTACAGAAAAGCGTTGCTTCGTAGTGTCCTAATCGGCCAAGAGGAAGATAAAACAATTCTTGAAATCTACAAAGGCATTAACTTGAAGGATGCTGTTTACATGGCAGCAGAAGCGTGGTCTTATGTCAAAGCGACTACTCTAAAGAAATCCTGGAATAAGCTTTGTCCAGCAGTTGAATCTGAAGCTAGCCTTACATCTGAAGAACCAACAAATGAAAACTTTGTTTCAGAAATGGTTGAGTTGATGAAAGAGGTTTCATGATTTGAAGAATGTGACCAAGGAAACGTGCATGAATGGCTAGAATTTGACGAGGATGATCCTGGCTACAAATTGTTGACAGACGACGATATAATAGCACAGGTTCAAGTTGCTGAAGATGACGACGATGAAGACGAAATTAGTGATGACATCGTCTCAGCTGAAAACTGTCCGTCCAATGAAGAAGCCCTTAATTGATTTGAGACTGCTATTAAATGGTTGGGACACCAAGACGAATGCGATTCTGTGCAGTCTTTAAAACGCCTAAGAGATTTGGCGGCAAAAAAAACGAGTCTCAAAACTTAAGCAAACAAATATGTTGGACTTTTTTTTTTAGATTAGTTTTGTACTATTAAAAAATGTTTAGACATATGTATTTATGTACGTGTGTGCAATCACTACTTAAATGTGTATGTGACTATTCATAATATGCACTGTACTCTAGTGTATCATTAAAAAGCACTACATACATAATATGTATTCCTAATCCAATGACATGTTTTATTATTACCCTACCCTCAACAAAGAACTGGAATTTCGCAAATGTTCGTTTATCCGAAAAATCGATTATCCGAACACCCTCTGCACAAATTGTTCCGGATAATCGGCGCTCTACTGTATTTACAACTTGTGCTTGACGTGATGTAGGACTAAAAATTGCAAAAATCCTACTTGTTAGGGAAATCAAATTTTTACAATCGGAAGCTCAGATGCACCTTTTTGCTTTTTCGTGAATTTATGATCGAACATCACGAATGATACGTGCAGTGTTGGTGTCTGACGCCGAAATAGTCATTTATTTTGATGGGTAAGTCAGCGACTTCAAATAATTATGTGAAAAATTATACTGTCAGTGCACAGATTGGTTGGTTGATGGAAGTGGTTATTTTTCAGGAATCCAACTAGCGCTTCCGCACTATTTCGTTGCCAGGTTGCTTCCTATTAAATATTGTTGACGTTGGTCGCATGACGGTATATTTAATGAATTAAAAATTCAGATACTCGAACCAAATATGTCCCTCTTTTTTGGTTTTTTTTTCTTCTTCAGCTACTGACCAACGAATTCAAATGCAAAAACGGAGCAAACTCGCAGTAATTCGAGTGCTTTTTTAAGCTGCATAGCCTAAAATGATAAAACAAAAGCGGAAATATTGTTGGAATGAGTTTTTTGTATTATAGTTTGGTACCTCGTACCTGCTTGGCGGTTGAGGCAAAAATGCTGTGGCAGGAGGAGCTAGAATCACCAGGTTCGTTTATAGAGGTGCACCACAGGGCGGCGTACTCTCGCGTTTCCTTTGGCTAGTAGCTATGGATGAAGCTTCAACTCTCTTAAACAGGGGAGGAGTAAAGGTGGTAGCAATGGCGATGACCTGGTCCTAATGATCTCAGAACCCTTCCCATCAGTAATGGCTGAAATTTTGGAAGGGGCACTGGCTCAGTACACTCAGTAGTTGGGCTACCAGTTGCGGTTTCAGAGTCAACTCTGACAAAACGGAGTTGATGCTATTCACCAGGAAATACAAGCCTCCGCCTTTTAAGCTTCCAAGGCTAAACAACCAGTGCCTTCCACTTGCATTGGAAGTCAGCTATCTTGGTGTAATACTTGACCCCAAGCTCCACTGGAAGCTGCACATAGAAAATCGAGTTAAGAAGACCAGTATAGCCTTCTACGCCTGTAAATCTATGTCCGGCAAAAAATGAGGTCTCAAGCCACGTGTTGTACCTTGGATGTACAACTTAGTGGTTTTGCCAATTTTAACACATGGTTTCCTAGTTACCCACTAAACTAGAGAGAGTGCAGAGAACTGCATGTGTGGACATCACTGGTGCTTGTAGAACATGTCCCACTGGTGCGCTTAACGGTACTCTGCACTTACTTCCTGTGGATCTGCAGGTTCAATCCATTGCTGCTCAGAGCGCTATTAGGTTGAAGGAGCTTGGCCTCTGAAACAATTTCCTGTAGGACATAGTAGCATCTTGAAGCAGATCTGCCCTTCCTTCTATGTTCTTCGCACTGATGTCTCCATCCGCAAACTGTGCTTTGAGTGTTGTGCTAGGACTATCTTTCCGAGCAGGCAAGACTGGAAGGAGGGGAGAGTCGGCAGAGATATAGGTACCTCCGTCTTCACTGACGGATCCAAGATGGAATCTGGAGTGGGAGCGGGGGTTTTCTCTAAATCAGCCAGCATTTCGATCTCCTTTAAACTGCCGGAAACGAGCAGCGTTTTTTAGGCAGAGGTCTTCGTGATCCTGCAGTCATATAAAATGCTTCGGGATCGCTGTTGGGATGGAGACATTAATATTTTTTCTGATAGCCAAGCTGCCTATCGTCGCCGTATTGCAGCTCTCTTCTGGTGAACTCCTGTAAGGAGGAACTCAAACATCTCGATCGAGCAGGAAACATCTCCCTTATCTGGGTTCCTGGGCACAGGAATATAGAGGGAAATGAAATTGCCGACGAGCTTGCCAGGAAGGGGTCGCCAGAACCGGTTTCAGGTGTCCCCCTATCAGACATCGGCGTCCCTTTGTCCGTTGTTAAAGGGAAACTTCACAATTTCTTTTTACAAAAAGCGCAAGACAGATGGAGGTCTGTCTGATCGGGTGCTATTTCGAAAACACTACGTCCCCAATACGATAGAAACAGAACGTTTAAGGTGATGGGAGTCCACCGCCATTCAATTTTCAAACTCATTGCGGTGTTCACTGGTCACTGGGTGATCGGTACTCAGGCGGAGAAGCTTGGAATTCCGTACAACCCCTATTGCGGAAGCTGTAGGGATCCTACAGAGAAAGAGACTGTGAGAAAGTGTTTCACAGTCTCTTTCTCTGCAAATGTCCGGCTCTGGCGGCTCGACGCTTGAGATTCTTTAGCATGCCCTTTGGGGATGTCTTGAAGAAATTCTCCAGCCTATATGCCTTTTCTCTCCTCCACTACATCAACAGCTCTGGATGGCTGTATACGGTTTTTTCTCTTAATCTTTTCACAGGTGGTGGTCCACATTATGGTACCAAAACGGCACGTAAGTGCTACGTGAAGTGTGGCTGTGGCACTCCTGCCATTTTACCTACCTACCTACCTTGGTAGATATTATAATTTCATGGAATTTTTGTTTTTGTTTTATAGTCTGGTAGATAATTTCAGGGTAGATATGATTCAAATTCGCGCAAAGTTAAAATAATGGAGCATTGAGCATAAGAATGCGCTCGGACTTCAGTTACACGTAAAGGAATAGGATGGTAGGTAGGTTGGGTGGTTGTCGTAGCGACACATTAAACCTTTCGCAGGTCCATTGTGATACTACAGGAGCTTATCCTTACCCTACGTGTTCCTTTTCAAACCATCCGGTAGCTTTAATAAACGAGCAGAGCTTCGTTAGTTTTAGATGGGCTATGTCCGCTACATCGGTTAAAAATGCTGTATCAAGAGTGCGCAGCCTTCTCATAGCAAAGCTTTCACGCTCACATAAAAGGTGTCTGACTGTTTCCTCTTCTTCTGTATTAAGACAGCTTCTACAGAAATCGAAGTACGAGAGCTCTAACCTTCTAGCGTGGCTGCCTATTAAACAATGACCAGTTAATACGCTGATTATTTTTCTTATAGCTTCTCTGTTAAATCTTAGCAAGATCTTCGATCGACCGCTGTTTCAGTTCGGCCATGTCTGTCTGCTTAGTTCACATGTTGTGAGGTTTTGCCAGCTCGTATTTACCTTTTGGATGGTTTCCCTGTCTATAAGTAATTTACAAGCGGCTATAGGCATGGGTATCAGCGCCTTATCCGGTTTAAGATCGAGCGTTGTACCGGTTCGTGCGAGTTCGTCCGCCTTACAGTTTCCTGCAATGTTCCTGTGGCCTGGTACCCAGATAAGGTGCACTTTGTACTATTTGGATACGTCACTTAGTAGTTTAAAACATTCTAGAACTGTTTTTGACGAGTGCGTTTTTGATTCAAGCGCTTTTATTGCCGCTTGACTGTCCGAGTAAATGAAGACTTCATTTTGTGGATAATACTCTCGTTTTTATTTCTGTAAGTCCCTCTTTTATGGCAGTGACTTCAGCCTGAAATACACTGCAATGGTCAGGTAAGCGAAATGATTGGCATACTCCGAGTTTATCGGAGTAAGCCCCTCCACCTACTTTGTTGTCCAGTTTTGAGCCATCTGTGTAGATGTTTAAATCATTTTTCTTAACAATAAGCCCGTTATCCCATTCCTCTTTTGAAAGGAAATACTGTGACAAAGGATTTATTTAAGTAGATCTCCTTGGTCTTATAGAAATCCGTTGTGCGAGGAATGCAGGGGAATTTTTCTAAAATTGAAGAGTGTCCTCTTTGGTTCGTTCTGTGTATAGGCCGATTTCTCTTAGTCGAGAGCTGCTTTGGCAGCTGTTTGCTTACCGAATTGCTCTATTGGTAAAATATTAAGTAGAATATTTAGCGCATCTGTGGGTGTGGTCCTAAGGGCCCCGCAGATGCAAAGACTGGCCGTTCTTTGTACATGTACCATGGTTCTTTTAATGTATATTTATCTAAAGCCGGCCACCATTCTAATATGCAAGGATACAAGCAAATAATACAGAAAATTTATAATAAATCAGCCACAATTGATCGTACGATAAGCGGGCGTTCTTTGACGAATACCTGTAGGTTGAAACCTTTTCAAAGCTTCGTCGCATTACTCCTTACTTTACTGCACCTGAGTGCGGTCTTTAGAATAGAGAGGTATAAGGAGAAACTGCTTCTTACCGCCACCGAAGATATTTGCTTCTATCAAATTCGTCAGTCATGTGGCCACTTCACCCACTCACTTCCACCACCCATTGCAGTGCTATGGCTACAATTTGCGGGTCAAAAGGTCGGTATTTTTAATTAACCTATTTTTTAGCGCGTGTTCTACAAAAACCAAATAAACGAAATGGCAGCCAAAGTAGTAGTGAAATCAGAATAAATAATAAAATACAAAATTTAAACAAATTAAATGTCAGTGGCGAGTAATTGATAAATCATATCAAAGCGGCATGCACTTGCACGCCATTACTTACGTATTGTTGCACCGGCCAGCAGCGGGCGCTGAAGAAAAATCGAATCAGATAAAGGCTGCCAAGCAGTAAATGACAGAAACAAAAGCAACAAGAGCACAGCGCAAAAGGCACGGGAGTTAGTGTTGCTGGTGTGCTCCATGCAATTGTTGTCGTCGTGATATTGGAGCATAGGTATGTATGTGTGTGTGTAGTTACGTATGGTGAGGTGGTAGCGGCATAAACTAAAACGGCCACTGGCATTACAGTTGAGAAATTTAATTAACAGTAACGGCACATGGGCCGCAAACGTATAGATGTACACCCATTTATGAACGTACATACATGCATTCCAATTTTTGCGATTTGCCTAAAAACAAACAAATGTATGCGTCTTGTACGCGCACACTAATAATTTATGTTTTCCTACCCAAAGCGCCAACAAAAAACAGAAGAAAAATAAAAAAATAAAAAATTTAAAACAACATGAATGTGGCAGCAACACACTTTTTAAGGTGTCAAAAATCACCATTCAGCCAGCCACACGAGCTACCTGTGACTGCAATCGCACTCAGCAATGAATTAATAAATTCTTATCAGTAGCAATCAGCTGTAGCCAAAAAAAAAAAGAGAAAAAAAAATTAAGCCAATTTTTTCATTTTCGTTTTTAATTGTGTTGATTTTGGGCAACTCGACACGCAGCAACAAAAGCCACACAACACAGCCATCAGTGTTGGTAGCAGCAACGGGCGGTCAATGTTGCCACCTACATAGCGACCGGTGGTGGGGTCATAATGAATACAATGAAGCTGCAGTGCTGGCCAATTTGCAGGAGCAGTGTTCAAATTGGTTCACGCCAGCAACCGGATAACAAGCGGCCGCACTGAGGCTCAATTACTCAGCGTCCAGCAGCAGCTTGGCGAGTTGACCAGTTAGCAATGAACTTTTGATTCATAAAAAACAAAACAATGAAATAAAGGCAATTGCCGACAGAAAATTTGCAAGTTCTGTTATGAAAACAAAGTCAAAGAAATAAAAGAAAAAAGATGAAACATGGCGCAAAGCATTTGGCACTGCTGGCTATAGGCAAGATTTGACTTTGAACTCAGCGCCGTTGGTTTGCATTTCCAACTATGACTGTGTATATGTACTTGTATTATTTTCAATGGTCCGGTCAGCGAAACAGGCAATTGCACAGAAGTTGCAAAAATTTTGAAAATTGCACAAATTATTTTTTCAAATTTATTTAAATATTTTTTGTAGCATGTTGCATTTTTAATACAACACCTACAAAAATAAATTACAGCTTATTGCAAAACTTTTGCATATGCTTTGGAGTGCAGCTGCAGCACAAAAACAACAAACAAGCAACCACAATCAAGCGCCATTCAATATTCGTTGGTGGTCATTACAGGCGGACAGCCATATTCCATGGCATATTATTGCAACGGCCACTCAACTCACACGCCGACGATCAAATGTCTTTTTGTACCTTTATGTACATGAAACAAGCGATAATTTGTTGCACTTTTTGCTGGTCTTTTTAATGCTAATTCATTTTGCGCTACTTAGAATTAGCCATAAGGCATATTTTTTATGCTGGTGGAAGAGCTGGTAAAGATCTTAGTTGCAAAACATCGCCATCAAAATCCGTACATCTGTATAGCTGTGCATTCAGCGAAACAACAGCCGTAGTTGAGTAGTCTAGTGCGTGGCATACCACTCAGTCCTCTAAAGACTGAGTCCAGCGAATCTTTGCTAGGAGGTTGTCCTTCACTTTGTAGTGTACGTCATGGTTTTTCTTTGCAGCTGGAGTGCCTCATATGCAAGCTATATTAAAAAAATAAACATGCCATTGGTGTTTGGCCGAGCTCTTCCTCCTATTTGTGGCGTGTGTCTTTATGTTAGAGGGACCTACAGATTTAAGCAAACTGCAAATGGCAAATTGGTTTTTTGAGGAGCTTTCTCATGACAAGAATACACTCGGAGGTTTGTTTTTTTGTTTTCTTTTTTTTTTTTGTTTTTGGTATGCGGACCTTGGAGGTGGAATCTTCTAAAGATACGTATGAATCGACTCATACGTATGCCCGTTTCACATGCGCTATTCCCCGGCTCTTTTGAACTGAGTTTCGTAGTGCCTGCGGACTAAACCACTCCATCGCCTTGCTGTTCTGCCTTTTCCCCTCGGTATTACCAGTTAAGATATTCCTTCGAGGGAACAGGATGTGTTTATTCACTCATTGGTCTGCGTTCATTATCATAATGTCTCAGCCTTCTCATAATTGTTCAGGCTACGTTACAAGCATAGTGCCACGTTTCTTCAGATTCTAGCATATATTGCATTAGGCCAGTAAGTGTCATGCTCTTGCCGACATTTGAGCGCCACGTGCTTCGTTCCCCATCAAATCTAGAGCACTCCAACAGGGCATGCTCAGGCGTTTCATGTTTTTCTTGGCAGTATAGGCAAAATGGGGAGCCTGTGTGCTTGTATGCCCAGTTAAAAACTGTGTCAGCATGAAGGTAAGGTTTCCATATGTTCTCCGGATCCATTTCTGTCGGGGATCATAGTGAAATTTATTCTTCGGAGATCATAGTGAAAGTGGTTCTTCCCTTCCCACTATCGTTCCATTTGGTCTGCCAGTTTTGTAGAGCGGTATCATCGATCCTCTGTAGGGCGTCCCTCAGTGAGGCTTTGTCACCAGATACCCGCGTGTTTTTTGCATGCTGGTATTTTTGTTTCATGTATTTTACCTTTATATCGAGGGGGATTCTGCCTGCTGTCCTATATCCTCTAATGATTCTAACATTGCATAATCTGTACACCAGTTTAGCCGGTCTGAAATAGCTGGGATATTTCACTACGTCGCCCCACATTTCCACAGCGTAAAACAGAATCGAGTTGCAGACGCTTGCTAACAATGCTCTCATTTGTTGCCTTGGTCCACCCACATTGGGCACCAGTCGCGATAAAGACGCGCAGGATTTTGCAGCTTTGGAGCTTGCGTATTCCTTTTTAAAACTGAGTCATCTGTCGATCATTACCCCTAAATGTTTTATGGTATCTGTTGATGTTATATTGTGACCACCAACCTTTATTTGAATGTTTTCAACTTTTCGCCTAGAACTTACGAGAACCAGTTCGGTCTGCTAGTCTTAGCCTAGATGATTGTAACCATTGCTTGATTTAATTAATAGTGTCCTCTACTCTTAGTGAGACCTCTTTTAGTGTTTTCCCTACGACTACCACAGCTAGGTCATCTGCGTACCCAACAATGCTGGCTTGTTCGTGCTGTTCAACGCGTAGCACTCCATCAGACATGATATTCCACAAAGCCGGGCCTAGTACAGAGCCTTGAGGAACTCTTCCAGTTACCTTATAGCTTTTGGGGTCTACGTCTGTATCATACCATACGGTTCTGTTATCAAAGTATGAAGCAATTAGCTTTATCAGATAATTCGGCAGATTCATACTCCGAAGTGCTATCAGTATATGGTCCCATTTGGCCGTATTGAACGCATTTTTAACGTCTAGAGTCACGACTGCGCAATATTTTTTGGTTCCTCCTAGCCATATTCTACCAGAGATAGCAGTTTTTGCTATTTCGCTCTCGGGGGCTTGTCATTGCCATACCTTAGGTATTCATACCCAAGTCTCTTCATAACAGAAATCTATACGAAAATTTGCCGAAGGACTATCACCATATGAACGTTTTCATTTTTCTTCAACGAAAATATGTGCATATTTGTATATCTCAGTCCTGAAGATGGCTTATAATTGATCTCAAAATATGAACAAATAAATAAAAGCAATAATTTAGTATGTTGCTTCATTGTTAGCCCGGACTTGGGTTAACAAAATAGAAATACCAAAACTAAATATTTCTATACCACCAAAAACCGTTTAATTCAAGTCTCCCTCTTCAGGACCTTTTGTATAAGCCCTCCAGGCTTCTTCTTATGGTATAGCACCTATAAATAATTCGAACTGTGTAGCGAGTCTTTTCTGTTAACTACTCCACTCTGTGCGAAAATATTTTGCGTGATGTGGTACCACTTTTTGCCAGATCTATGCCATATGGCGCATGCCCTCTTCAAACGCTTTGTCGAAATCCAACAGAGACAGTACATGTACATTTAGCAAGGGAAATAAATGAATTTTAACTGTAGTATCACAATTTGTATTCATTTTTGGCCCAACTATATATCAACACTCAGACAAACTGAACAATCATAGTACTAAATGTGACTATATCTGCCCTCAATCCTTTGTAGCTAAACTACAATCATCTGTTGGGTACTGCTTAACAGGTGCTTTTGAACTACAAACAATGATAGCTGCAGATTTTGCACTGATGACTAGAACAGAGGGAAACTCTTGAACACCTTCTATGTTCTTCCCCTGCATTAGCTAGAACCCGAATGAAATGCTTAAGAGCTCTACAATATGAGAGGTTGGAATGTCTCTTAGGGTTAGAGCTTCAGAGCATACTTAGATTCTTTAAAGACGCAAGCTTACTACAAGAAGCCTACTACAAGGAAAAGTAAGGGTCAAGCTCCATCTGGTACCACTAAGGATCAATAGGTCTATGTGATGGCTTTCAGCCGGAGCGTTTGTATCCATTCGGACGACATGACCCAGCCAATATAGCCGCTGGATCTTTATTCGCTGCGCTATGTCTATGTCGTCGTAAAGCTCATACAGCTCATCGTTCCATCGTCTGCGATATTCGCCGTTGCCAACGTGCAAAGCTCCAAAAATCTTACGCAGAATCTTTCTCTCGAACACTCCACTCCACTCTTGTTAGTAAGAGAGATTCTACTTTGGATTTCAAGGCTGACATTGTTATCGGTGTTAACGCTGGTTCTTAAGTATACGAAGTCTTTTACAACCTCGAAATTATAACTGTCAACAGTGACGTGGGTGCCGATACGCGAGTGCGCCGACTGTTTGTTTGAAGATAGGAGGTACTTCATTTTGTCCTCGTTCACCACCAGACCCATTCGGTTTGCCTCTTTATCCAGTTTTGAGAAGGCAGAACTAACAGTGCGGTTGTTAAGGCCGATAATGTCAATATCATCGGCATACGCTCTTATAAAAAATTGTGCCTGAGCGATTAAGTTCTGCGGCTCATACGATCCTCTCCAACATCAGGTTAAAGAAGTCACACGAATGAGAGTCGCCCTGTCTGAAACCTCGTTTGGTATCAAACGGCTCGAAGAGGTTCTTCCCAATTCTGACGGCGCTGCTGGTGTTGAGCAACGTCATCTTGCATAGCCGTCATCAGATTCAGACATCGCGGCATACAGACAACTCCTTTTCGTACTTTTCATGCTTAAAATTTAGAAAAAATTATAAATTTCTTTAAAGGTTTAAAAATCTAGTCGAAAATTCAATGCGAAAGAAAACCGAATCAGAAGTAAACTATATTATTTGTTGTTGCTCCGCTTTTGAAAATACTAGTTCAAATACTATTTTACAGTCAAGTCAATTATACTTTAGTCGAACTTAGTCGCCTTTTTTCACATTTCATATTTCCATTATTATTATCATTATATTTTTCTATGCATTAGCTCCACTTGTGTTTTCAGTTGGCGCAGTTTTAATGATTATTTTACATGCGAACACATTGTCTGCCAGCAACTGTAATGGTTTGTGCGCGAATACTTGCCGTAATAAAAACAACAATAATATTTAAATTTGCTGTACAGAAACCTTCGTAACGCCAAACGAGTTATAAAATAAAATGCAAGCAAAATAGAAAATAAGCATCGTTTGGCTTGCATGTAATGTTATGCATATGCCATTATATTTTTTGTGCTTAAATTACTAACTCGTGGGAAATCTACTTAGATATGTAGTACAAACATACCTCAGTCTGCCATAGCAATGCAGTAGTAAATGATGCATAAATATATTTGAAAACGTGCTGCGATGCTTGCATGCAACATTAAGTGTGAACTGAACAACAAAACAAAACAAAAAAATACTTCGGCGGAAAACTGGGCAGATGCTCATGGTGGGGGTTAAGCTGGCTGCTAAAGCTGTTGTTTCTTGTTTAAGTTATTGTAATTCTGGTAATTGAGCATTGACAATTTATGCCTATTTAGCTAGAACAAAATTTACTTAGGTTTGTGATCAAAAACACTAACAAAGAGTTTTATTGTTCGCAGAGTCTCTTAGTCTCCATAGTTCGTAGATCGAGTTCAGTGGAACACTCAGCAATGCCGTTACAGGTGATGAAAAATGGGTGTATTTCTACAATCCCAAACGTAAACGATCTTATGGTCCGCCCGGCCACAAGCCAAAAACAGCGGCCACACCAAATCGCTTCGGCCGCAAGGCAATGCTGTGTGTTTTCTGGGATCAGCGTGGCATTATATGGTACGAGCTATTAAAACCAGGTGAAACAGTTGACGGTGCACGCTACCAACGACAATTGGTGGATTTGAACAGCGCTATACACCGAAAACGCCCAGAATATGCCGATCGGCGTCACAAAGTAATTTTTCTTGATGACAATGCACCGCCACATCGAACAAGAGCGACCCGGGGATTGGTGGAGACGTACAATTGGGAACCGCTGGTGCATGTCTCTTACTCACCAGACTTGGCGCCTTCCGATTAGCATTTGTTTGCATCGATGGGCCATGCACTTTCCGAGCAGCGCTTCAATTCTCACGAAGAAGCCAAAAAATGGCTCGATGATTGGTTTGCGGCCAAAGACGGTCAATTTTTTTGGAGTCGCATCCACAAATTACCTGAGAGATGGGAAAAATGTGTCGCTAGCGATGGTTATTATTTTGAAGATTAAATTTGTAACCATTTTTTGTTAATAAACGTTAGAAATTGAAAAAAGTCTCATTTCATGGGTAGATTTTTCATCTCAGCCCATACTGATATCAGATTGTTGTGCCACATCAGAAGAAGTATCATAGTTTGAATGTAATGAATGATAGGCGTCTTAGTGTTTTGAAGAAGAACAAATTCCAAGCTGAGTATAGAGATGAATACGCGATAATTATGGCAGAGCGTTGGCTTTTCATCTGGGGATAATATGAAAGAGGCACTTGCCAGATCTTTCATTGATCTGCCACAGACTAAGGTTCTCGCCCGCTACCGGAAAGCTTTTGATTAGGGATTCTTTTCTAGTAGCAGTTATGAGTCGGCAACACGTAGCTAAAAGTGGTAGTTGGTCCCTACAGTACCAGTTTAGCTGCTATTCCTCGTTAAGCCAATTTCAACCATTAAGTGTAAATCCATTGATCTGGCTGACACTACATCCCAAAGGCCAAAATTATCATTCTGGAACGATGTGCCAAAGTACCTTGACCCAGTGGCATACCACGCGGGATAGAAACAGAGAGGAAACACTTAAATGCCTGTTAATTTCTTATAGCCCGAATGGTACATTAGGGAACAAACAAGAACTTCTTCTTCTTCTTGACGGGCGCTTACGTGATTTTAGTCAAGTTTAGCAAAACGCGCTAGTCGTGTCTTTCTCGTGATGACCGGCGCCAGTCATTCCTTCGCCACCTGATCTTTCCAATACAGAGGAAGCCTTCCTCCTCCTCTGCTACCACCAGCTGGTACCGCATAGAATACTTTCAGAGCCTAGCGCGTTTGCTTCGATTTGGACGACATGATCTAGACTAGGGTTTCTCTCCCGGGATTTCCCGTTCCCGATATCCCGGGTAATCCGCAAAAATATCTATTCCCTATTTCCCGAAAAAAAACGTAAATTCCTGGGATTATTTAACATTTATTATCATTTAAAATGAAAAATTCAAATTACTTTTTTTATTTAAAAATATTCAAAAACAAAGTAAGCTAAGCAAGCATTGACTTTCTTGTTTTCGTGATTATACAGCTGTGCAACACAAATATTTGAAAAGTCATAGCGTTTGGGTGTCTTTACTTTTTATATTTTAAAAAGTTATATATTAAAAGTGGTTAAAAGATTTCTTTGTGAATTAAAGTAAGTTTAATTGAATTTTAATAACAATTAGTTATTATTCCACTGATATTTTAAATATTAAAATTAAAGGGTTATTAAAAAATACGAATGTCGTCAGAAAGAAATTGGAGATTTTATTTTACCATTGATTCTACTAATAAGGACAAAGCAAAATGCAATAAATGTAATCAAGTGATTATGAGAAAGGGAGGTTCCACAAGTGGAATAAATCGTCATATGCAAATCCAACATGGAACAGATTTGGTTACCAAGAACAATAAATTCGACGCTCCAAGTACTTCATCGCCGGAGAAATCTGATAAATCAATTTCAGGAAATCAAAATTCCATTTTAAAATATGTAAAGAAACAATCATTGGAAGAAATTCTTGCAAAACTAGCAGCTGTAGATGGAATTTCCATCAATGTTATTTCGAAAAGTACGTTCATTCGTGAATCTATTTGTGCGAAAGGATATTTTCTTCCTAAAAATCCTTCACACATAATGAATCTTATATTCAACTATTATGCCGAAGTTAAATCAAAACTTAAATATAGATTTTCAACTATTCTAAATGCAAATCAAAAATTTTGCTTAACTGTAGATGAGTGGACAAGCAGCCGTAATCGTAGATACATGAATATCAATGTTATGTCCAATGGTGGGATATTTGAAAATTTGGGATTAATAAGAATTGAAGGAAGTTGTGGAGCTGAAAAAACATTAGATTTAGTTAATGAGCGGTTAAAGGAATTTAACTTGAATTTATCTACAGATATTATTGCAATCATAACTGGATGGATTTGGAAAGTTAGCTCCTGCGTTCCATTTACAATGCTACACACATGGGATTCATTTGGCTGTTCTGGATACCCTTTTTGGTTCTACTAAGACAGAATTATTATTGCAAAAAAATCAGCAGCACCAAGTAGACCATTTATTAGATTCAGATGATGATAGCGACATTGATAATTATGATTGTCTTGACAAAGACGAAAATACAACATTTGAAGGGATGTCATATGAACATGATACAAATATAAGTGACCTTAAATTCAAAGATCTAAAACCTCATATCCAGGATGCAATAAAACACATCCGCAAGATAGCATCATTTTTCAGAAAATCGCCAGTACGTAACACAATTCTTCAGCAAAATGTCAAATTAGAATATGGCAAAGAATTAAACCTATCATTAGACTGTACGACAAGGTGGAATAGCTTATTAGATATGTTGGAAAGATTTGAGCAAATAAGAATTCCGATTAAAAAAAGTCTATGCGAAGTTAATGCTACACATCTACTTGAAAAGGAAGATCAGCTGTTCCAAATTGTAAGCACATTAATTACTTGTTTACGTCCAGTAAAATTAGCGTCCGATGCATTATGTCGACGTGATATGGATTTAATAAAGAGTGAGGGAATACTATCGTTCCTAACAGAAACGTTAAATGCGTTAGATAATTCAATATCTCGAGAATTATTACAAAATTTTAAATTCCGTATGACAACTCGAAGATCCAAAATTTTAATTTCATTGGTAAAGTACCTAAATAATTCAAGTTTATTGTACTCCAATCAAGATGATATGTTTTTTGAAATGTCGTTGAAGTCTGAAATGGTTAAATTATCTAAAGAATTGTTACACCGCCTATTTCCAGTTAATATTCTTGAAGACACCACTGTACTTGAAAATGAAGAAAGCGTATTGATTTCCGAAACGGAAAACAATATAGAAGCAGAAATGCCCGCGAATGTTTTGAAACGAAAGCTTGAAAGTGCTATAAATAGTATGAGCGCCAAAAAACAAAGTACTGGAGATACAGAATATAATACTATATTAAAAGAATTTAATTTATTTGAAGCTAGTGGAAAGTTAACCAAAAATTTGAAAATGCTCTTAGATGCTCTTCTTTGCATTAAACCAACTTCAGTGGAAAGTGAAAGAGTATTTTCGACTGCTGGCCTTTTTGTCACCAAAATTAGGACAAGACTCAACGACAATTCAGTTAATGCGCTAGTTTGTCTCAGAACTCATTTTAAAAACTCTTCTAATAAATAACTTTTTTTTTTGTTTTATGAATTTGAATAAATATGAATTTTTTTGTTTTGTGAATATGAATAAAATATGTGAAAATGAATTTTTTAATTGTTTTTAAATTAATAAATTTATTTTAATTAGTAAATATAAAAACTCGATTTTCCCGGGAATCCCGGGAATATTTTCGAAATATTCTCGTTTCCCGGGAATCATTATGTGACGGGAAATGAGAAACCCTAATCTAGACAACATAGCCGCTGAACCTTTATTCGCTCCGCTGTGGCTATGTCGTCGTAATGTTCATAGAGCTCATTTTTCCATCGTCTGCGATAGTCACTATCGCTAACCTGCAAAAGTTCAAAAATCTTCCTGAGAATCTTTCGCTCAAACACTCTAATGGACGCCTCATCGGATGTTATCATCGTCCAAGCTTCTGCGCCACACGATAGGACGGGGATGATGAGGGTCTTATGAAGTGTTAGTTTTGTTCATCGAGAGAGGACTTTACTGCTCAGTTGCCTACTTAGTCCAAAGTAGCACTTGTTGGCAAGAGAGATTCTACGTTGGATTTCAAGGCTGACATTGTTATCGGTGTCAATGCTGGTTCCTAAATAAACGAAGTCTTTTACAACCTCGAAATTATAACTGTCTATAGTGACGTGGGTGCCGATACGCGAGTGCGCCGACTGTTTGTTTCATGTTAGGAGGTACTTCGTTTTGTCCTCGTTCACCACCAGACCCATTTGCTTTGCCTCTTTATCCAGTTTGGAGAAGGTAGAACTAACAGCGCGGTTGTTAAGGCCAATGATGTCAACAACAATTTTACGTTCTTAAAAAAAATTATGCTTGAGCGATTAAATTCTGCTGTTCGCACGATCTTTTCTTGCCTCAGATTAAAGATGTGGCGCGACGGCAATTCACTCTGTCTGAAACCTTGCTTGGTAACAAACGGCTCGGAGAGGTCCTTCTGAATTCTGACGGCGCTGCTGGTATTGAGCAACGGCAGCTTACATAGTCTTGTTAGTTTTGCGGGGATACTCAATTGAGACATCGCCGCATATTGGTAATTCATTTTCGTACTGTTGAATGCAGCTTTGAAGTCGAAGAAAAGATGGTGTGCGTTGATTCTGCTTTCATGTGTCTTTTCCGCGACTCGGTGTATTGTGAATATTTGGTTTCACCAGTTAGTGGTTTTAATAGTTTTTTGCGTGATTTATAGGAGAGAATAAGAGAACTTATCAAAAACTGGAAAGATAGTGAATTCAAGCAATACTTGATAGAGAACAGAGGACAGAGGCAGCCTAAATAGATTAGCGCTCCTTCCCTCTAGAAGCTCATCAAATAGGTTCTTATAGTTGGATAGCCATAGCTTATGAATGCTCAGCGGATACTACATGAGAGAATGTAATCTTTGTTGTTCATATTCAGCTTTCTTTTACTCTGTGTTCGCCCATCGATGTTAGCGATGAGTCTGCTTAGCATTCCTGTGATCTTCGCTGTTTTAGTAGCCACGTGCCGTATCTGGGCCCAGAACGTAAGCCTGCAATCCAGTTGAATGTCCCGGCATTTCACCGTTTTTTGAGTAACTATGAATGTGTCGCCTAGTTGCATGCATACCTCGAGTGGCATGTGATCTCGTGTCTTCAGGATTACTTCGGTCTCATGTTTGGCGAGCTCCAGGCCATGGTCTTCAAGCCAAAATTGAGTGCTTAACATGACTTGGTTCAGCTTCCTCCTGGCATCTTCGGTATCTCGCACTGACATGATCGCCGTTTTATCGTCCGCGTATCCCACGATACTTGTATCTTCTGGCATTTTCACACTCAGAACCTCGTTGTAGCTCAGATTTCAGAGATCGGGGCCGGTAATAGGTCTTTGGGTTGTGCTAGACGTTACCGCTTTAGGTTTCTGACCATCTGGCGAGTCGTTTAGTTTACGCTTACTTAGGTAGCTCTGGGGGATCCATAGCTGATATGCGGGTATACGAAACCTTTCTCGCAGTACTTTTATTATGTCTGCCCATCGCAATTATGTCTGCAAACAAATTAAGTTAATGTGACATGAAGCAACTAAGTCTATTACTTTTAAAAATTATAAATGACCTTTTTTTTGTTTTCAGATTTTTCTACGACTTTATAAAAAAAAAAAATACTTGTGGGCTGTTGTGTAGCAAAGCAAAGTTAAGTTAAGTTCTGTGTTCAAAAACTACTGGTTTACAACTGAGAATGTGGGTTATGTAGCTTCTAAAGGGTGATTTTTTAAGAGCTATAGGAAAGTTTTTCAAAAAAACACACGTAAAATTCAGAGAAATGCATGAAATTTTTATTTAAATCGATAGTGCAGTCCATATAATTTAATGTTTGAAGATTAATGTGAAGAAATGGTGACCGCGACTGCGCTTCAAATGGTCCATCCGCTTAGTCCAATTTTGGCATACTCTTTCCAATGTTTCGGCCGGCATCTCACATATAAATGCTTTAGCCCCACAAAAAATAATCTAAAGGTGTTATATCGCACGATCTGGGTGGCCAATTGACAGTTCCCGAACGTGAAATAAAATGTTCACCGAACTCGCCTCTCAACAAGTCCATTGTTACGCGTGCTGTATGGCATGTGGCAAGGTCTTCCTGAAACCACATGTCATGCAAGTCAAGCTCTTGCATTTTGGGCAAAAAAAAGTTGGATATCATTTCACGGTAGCGCTGACCATTCACAGTTACGTTGCGATTCACAGCATCTTTGAAGAAGTACGGTCCAATGATGCCTTCAGCCCATAAACCGCACCAAACTGTGCCCTTTTCTGGATACATTGGTAGCTCTTGCAATTCTTCTGGCAGATCTTCACTCCAAAATCGACAATTCTGCTTATTTACGTACCCATTACCCATTGATCCAAAAATGAGCTGCGTCGCTGAACACAATTTTTCGATAAAAAAGTGGATCTTAATCTTTCTTAACAGAACACGCATTTTTATAAAAAAATTCAATGATTTGCAAGCGTTGTTCGTTTGTAAGACGATTCATGGTTAAATTATAGACCAAACTGAAGATGTTTGACAGTGAAACAAAACACGAAACGTGCGTCGGCTGTTTGAACTTACTGTTTAAAAAGATAATAGGTCAAAAATCACCCTTTATAATCTGAGCATGATGAATCATAGATTACAAAATTTGGCCATTCGAAGCACAATTGTGAGACAACTTCCGCTGCCATGGCAGGCGGGGACTCGGCAGCAAAATACCGTCCACTCATTTCACACGTACATACCTATTCACACACCTGTCCAATCAATCTAGCGAAGGCTATTTTAATTTTTTTCGTATATCACTAAAACAAGTTCAGTTTTTTTTCTAAACAAACCGTTCTAGTAACCCCAGTTACGTCATCCTTTTAGCTGATTCCTTAAAAATCACTTAGCGCCGGTTAAGGGTCTGACGTTGGATACACTTCTGCATTCTGTACATCGTGAGTAGTTATCACAAGATTTCCGGTCATTTAAACCGGTCATTAAACTCATCGAAGCCAACGAGGTTTTTGAAGAAAATTTATGCATTTCTCACCCAATAAAGTTTTTTAGTTTGTACATTAATCAGCCTCTTAGTGTCCACTATCCAGCTTAAAGGTATTATTAAACAGATTACTAAACGCTCAAGTTTGCTCTGATTACCCGCTGTGTGGCTTGAAATAATCTGCTGCATGCTGTAAATGCCTTTCGCGGATAGCTTAAAGTATAAGGAGTGCACTCCGACAGCACGCGCTTATCGTCGGCAGCTAAAGAAAAAAACGAAAGAAAAACAAACTGCATGGCAAATGTTGAAGAAAAAATGAAGCAAAAAATGCAGGAAAAATACAGCACAAAAACTAAGTTTACCTGTGGTAGTTTTTTAGTAGCTACATGCATTAAGCGAGTTTCGGTGGCAGCGGAAAAGAGGTGCAACGCATTTTGTCACCCAAAATGATCGAAGATGTTTGCCACGAAAAGCGATTTAAATGAGATTGATAGATTTGCAGGCACCCATTGCTTGGTTGGCTGTAAGTATGTATGAACAAGTAAGTGCGTCGCGTGATTATTGTTGGTGTGCGCGTGCCATGGAATAGTGATGATGATGGTTATGGATTCGCTGTTGTAGGTGCCCGTATGACAAGTGCGTGGTGCGCGTGCTTCGACTACACCGAGTGCAAGAGTGGCTGCTGATAGATAATAACGAGCTGATAATTTCATTGTCCTGTGAATGCTACGAGTATACGCTCATACACTTATAGCTGGCATTGGTTTGAGAAAAGGTGTTACCGGTGTGGGCAGCATCGAAAACAAAAAATTCTAGATTTGTCTTGCATTACTGCGAAGGCGTTTGGAAGCTCAGTTTGTTCTGTTTTGCAGGTATCGGAATTTTACACAATTGAAGAGGCGGGTGCCTTCTTTTTATAAGTGATTGTAATTTCCTGTGAAATTATTTCTGTCACAATCCATTGCAGTGATTAATATCGAATTTTCTGTTTTTATACTTTTTACATTTTATTTTATTTCATTTTTTTTTGTTTCTGCGGGAGATAGTTTTGTTCTCCTCGTACACTTGTCACTGATTGTGGTTGATCGGTTGTGTTTATATGGCGTGATGCGTTGGTTGATCGATATATGTAAGGTATATTCCACATGCCTTCCGATACATGCGATTAAATGGCATAATATATTAATATTATTAGTAAGAGCCAGAAAAAAGGTGGAGATCCATCAATGGTTATGCTGGATGAGTTATGCGTCTGGTAAGTTGAGCAGCAGATTTAGCTTTTGCAATTGTGTATTTTAAATAAAGTTGGAGAGTCTCTTGTGTGACTAATAAAAACAGAAGCTAAACATAAAACTCTAATAATTAAATAAATACAATTTTTTTCCATATTTATTAAGTTTTAATATTTATTATTATTATCTTATTTATTAATTAAATTTTTTTTCTTTTTCCCTTCTTTTTCTTATAAAATAAAGGGTTTTTCAATTGGCGCGGGTCGATTTTGGCGCCCTGTGGCAGCCATTTTGTTTTGGTGACATCTGTCAAATCTTTTGTTTATTATTCAGTTGTTTATGCCAAATCATCATGGCAAGTTACACGACTGAAAAGCACGTTCAAATGATAAAACTTTATTATCAAAATGAGTGTTCATTAACGCAAACGTTGCGCGCATTGCGCCCATTTTTCGGTAGACGTGGTGGCCCTTCAAAGTCGACTCTTCAACGTTTGGTGGCCAAATTTGAGACGACCGGGTCAGTAAATAATCAGCCAACACCCGTACGTTCAAGGAATACAAGATCAGCCGAGAACATTGCCGCGGTCCATGAAAGTGTACAGCAGAACCCGAGGCAGTCTATTCTTCGCCGTGCAAAAGAACTTGGCCTTTCGCAAGATCCAACTGACCCAGGAGCTCAAAGTTGATGACCATAGACAACGCCATTTGTTCGCTGACTGGGCTTCGAATCGTTTCGAAGAGAACCCAGTTTTGGGCGAAAAATCATATTTAGTGACGAGGCGCATTTTTGGATGAATGGCTGTGTTAACAAACAAAATTGCCGTATATGGGACGACACCAATCCACACGAGGTTCATCAGGTGATAATGCAGCCTCAAAAAGTTACCGTTTGGTGTGGATTTTGGGCCGGCGGCGTCATTGGTCCGTACTTTTTTGAAAACGACGTTGGCGAGGCGGTCACCGTCAACAGGGAGCGCTACACACCGATGATAACCTATTTCTTATGCCCCATATTGAACCATATGGACCTAGACGACATGTGGTTCTAGCAGGACGGCGCTACGTACCACACAGCAAACGCCACGATTGACATTCTGCATCTCTACCCGCCCTTATTGCAAAACCCTTTATATTATTTATAATAATCAGTATCTTGGATAAATAAATAAATACTTCACTTATTTTTAAGGAGGTTGAAAGCAGAATATCAGAAAGATCATCAAAGGCGCCGTTGCACCAGTGGTATGTGGGGCATGCTACCACTAACACTATAAAATTCCTCCTCCTCGGCTGATTTCTACCCTGCAATCGCTGTAAACATTTCATCAAGGTGGAGCCGCGTTTATTTCTAGTGTTGCAACCAAATAAATATTCCAATGGTACCTACTTAGGCTCCAGAGCTGTAAAAAATTTAATATATAGCTCTTACTCAAGTCGCTTCTTTAGATATTTGAAATAACACTAGTGAAAACTTTGTAATTTTGCTCTTATTTAGAAGATACCTAGGATATGTTTTCCATATGGAACTTTCATTCAACATAAATGTTGATTTTTTTATTCTTTTAGTACGCTTTGCAGTACTGCACTTCACTTTAGTACCGCTCTGTTGAACTTCAGGCACAGATAGTTGACGATGGCTATCTCTGAAGCAGTTAATTGACAGCTCATCAAACCAACTTCGCGCAGCCATATTACGGGACCTCCAAGGCTATCGAAATTTATTAAATTCACTAGGAATAGGCTCTTCAGCAACTCTTATTGTGGCAGCTGCTATAAAGGTAATGACTTCGAATCACCCCAGCCGGCGACTTCTCCTTAGGTACCCAACTTAAGCGAAATTATCTCTAACATTAACTCTGCTAAATATTTTGTGAGTTTCGTATAAAAAAAACTGTCGCCCTTAACGTTATTCTGTACTTACTTATCGTTGATCTTGAAGATCAATTCATTCATTCCATCAGCTCTGTGTCGTCTGTGGCTGTCTGGATTATTTGTTATATTGTCATTTCGATAGTTTTAATGAATTTGCTTATTTTTTCGATGTTTGAGAGACTGCGAATGGCGAGGATGTCGCTTATTTGTTCCGAGTTTAGTATTTCTTTTCTTGCGTTGTTGTGATTTGGACATTTGTTGAGGATGAGGTCCAATGTGTGGTTTGTGTTACAGCTTGTACAGATAGGGTGATTTTCTTTTTTTAAGATATCTTCATGGGTCTGTATTGTGTGGCCTAGGCGAAGGCGGGAAAAGTTCTTTCTATCTTATCGTTTGCTATTTCAAAAACACTTTGGCCTCAGTACGACAGAAGCAGGATGCTTAAAGTGCTGGGGATCATCCACCATTCAGTTTCAAAACTCATAGCGGTGCTCACGGGACACTCAGTGATTTGAACTCACGCGGGGATGCTTGGACTTGTGTACAACTCCCTTTGCAGAAGACTAGTGAACACTTTCTTTGCAAAATTTCGGGTCTGACGACTAGGTTCTTGTGAGTTTGCCCTTTGTGGTTGGCCTAGGGAAGTTCTCCAGCCGATATCCCTTTTCTCTTCTCCACTACATCAGTTAATGGTGTGTGTTAATGACTTTTCTTTCCTTAAATTTTGTAGTAGATCACTACATTGTGGTATCAACACGGCACTCCAGTGCTACTTGTACCCGTGGAACTCTTGCCGTCTAGCTTACTTATACAACCACTAAAGCTGAGAGTTGAATGGCTTTTATTCTAAAATGCATTATATAAATACTCTTATGAAGCCATACAAAATTAAATAAAACAAGTAGTTACACTTTTTTTTCCGATGCGCTACTATTATTTTGAGCTCAAGTGTAGATATAGATTATAAATACATCGGTTTATATGCCTGGTTATGTGTGCGTCTGCTTATCGCAAGCACCCTGTCACACGTTCTATACACATGGCTCACTGATTTCTATCTGGCTGTACCAATTCATAATAAATGGCTTAATTAATTTAATATATCAATGCTAGTAAAGAAGATAAATGGATTTCTGCGCTTACCTCCAGCTGAGGCAGAAAGAAAAATTAAATGCAATCAGAGCATAAGAATTTTCAGCGGACACTACGCACACCCACTGCATGCATAGGCGCTTTTACATATATCATTTGTAAGTATGTGAGCGCTGCAGGCGGATCTATCGAGTAAAAATCTACTAAAGATTTGTATGCAATTTTGGCTTGCTTTGATTTCCAGCGCATGCGAGAGTTCTTGACTTGATTTCAATATTTAATATATATTTTGTGCTAATATTTTCATCAGCATCATTTCTTTAATGTGCTCATGTAGCGCCGTTTTACAAATAATTGCATTCCAAGCAACAACCACATAAATTCGCAAGCATTGCTATGCACGAATATACCACGCACGTAGTTGCATACTTATGCACATACACACATGCAATAGTATGTAGATATGTATAGTAGCTTATATATAACATAACTTTTGTCTCACAGCAGCAAACGAAATAAATTGTTCAAAGGTACATTTTGCAATTGACAGCGTACATGAAATGTAGCGAACGTGCGGCGCATTGTGATTCATATGCGCCAGCTTGCTGCAAAAACAACAATGCCATATGGCAGTGAAAAAAAATGAAAATGAAAATCAATTTATATATTTTTTTAAGAAGCTTGAACGATAGCGATAGCTTACAAAACAGATAACTCCTTTTAATTTTTTCACCAACGAAAAAGTGGAGCAATTCATGTTTCTCGCAACGTTTATGGCAAACGATTTGTGTTACTGCCTCAGAAGCGGCAGCACCATTTTCAACTTGACTTGCAACTGATATTTAATTAATTTGTAGCAATTGTCTCGCTTAACATATGTACAAACATAAATGCACACATACATATGTGAATACATGCTTTGAATAGTTGGTGAAGAGAAAAACTAAAAGTAGAAACTGAAGACTAAAGACTTAAGACACGAACTTTTTGTACTAGTAGCAGCCCGCATGGGTATGCAGAATGGGCAATCGGATTGTACATCTGCAGGCTAATACGATTTAATAGCAGCAAAGTATTAGGCTAAAACAGAAGCAATAGCAGCAAAGTATTAAAGAAAAATTTCATGCGCCAGCAAGAATTATGTGTTAATCTGTAGCGCTTACTAAAACTTTGCTGATTTATTTAAGTATTGCTCTGTAATAGGAGAGATAGCGTAAGGAGACAATAAGATGGAGAAACTTATGCTGATGAATTTCTAAATAGTGTAAATTACTGGTTCAATCAATATGAAAGGATTTGTCAAATAACTGTAATTTGTATATTTTTTTAATTGTTTTTGTTTACGGAATTGTTATTTTGCGGTTATAATGGGAGATTTTTTAGCTATTATCTTTTTAAACAGTTGATTTAAACAGCTGACGCACGTTTCGTGTTTTGTTTCACTGTCAAACATCTTCAGTTTGGTCTATAATTTAACCATGAATCGTCTTACAAACGAAAAACGCTTGCAAATCATTGAATTTTATTATCAAAATGCGTGTTCTGTTGAGAAAGTTTAAAGTCGAAAAATTGTGTTCAGCGACGAAGCTCATTTTTGGATCAATGGGTACGTAAATAAGCAGAATTGACGATTTTGGAGTAAAGATCAGCCAGACGAATTGCAAGAGTTACCAATGTATACAGAAAAGGTCACAGTTTGGTGCGGTTTATGGACTGGAGGTATCATTGGGCCGTACTTCTCCAAAGATGCTGCAAATCGTAACGTAATTGTGAATGGTGAGCGCTACCGTGAAATGATATCCAATTTTTTTTTGCCCAAAATGCATGAGCTTGACTTGCATGACATGTGGTTTCAGCAAGATGGTGCCACATGCCACACAGCACGCGTAACAATAGACTTGCTGAGAGGAAAGTTCGGACAACATTTTATTTCACGTTGGGGGCCTGTGAATTGGCCACCTAGATCGTGCGATATAACGCCTTTAGGTTATTTTTTGTGGGGCTATGTTGAAGCTCATGTCTATTCAGACAAGCCTGCTTCAATTAACGCATTGGAAGACAACATTAAAGCATTTATATGTGAGATACCGGCCGAAACATTGGAAAGAGTATGCCAAAATGGACTAAGCGGATAGACCATTTGAAGCGCAGTCGCGGTCAACATTTGCATGAAATAATCTTCAAACATTAAATTATATGGACTGTACTATCGATTTATTTTCATGGATTTTTCTGAATTTTACGTGTGGTGTTACTTATAAATTACAAATTATTAATATACAACCAAGTAGTTAGGCCGGTATGGACATACGGCATTCAATTATGGGGCTGTACCACTAAATCAAACAATGAAGCTGTGCAACGCCTGTAAAATAAGATTCTCAGAGACATAGTAAACGCACCTTGGTATGTGCGAAATCACGACCTGCACAAGGATCTGTCGATGAAAAAAGTCGCTGACACAATCCCAATTCTTGCAAATAAGCATGAAACCAGGCTGAAAGAGCACACAAACCCGGAGGCCACAGAGCTTACCGAAACAGTCTAAAAAAAAGACCCTTTTTGGGTGTTTGGCCGAGCTCCTCCTCCTATTTGTGGCGTGCATCTTGATTTTGCTCCACAAATGGAGGGACCTACAGTTTCAAGCCGACTCTGAACGACAGATATTTTTATGAGGAGCTTTTTCATGGCAGAAATACACTCGGAGGTTTGCCATTGCCTGCCGAGGGGCGACCGCTATTAGAAAAATGTTTTTCTTAATTTTGGTGTTTCACCTAGATTCCAATCACCGTTCTCTCTGCCAGGCAGATGTGCAGCTCGCTCTGCCACAGTTACGGATCTAAGCGAATGCGTTTCAAATAGTATAAAATACTTATTAAAAAACAACTTTTTCTTATTTAATTTTTGGTAAGCCGAATGCTTTCGATGTAAGAACCCGACGCTTAATGATTTCTTAAATAATATAGTAAAAGTAAATGGGCCGCTATTCCAAAAAAAGGGCAAACGTTTCTGTGCTTGACACGGTACTTGTTCAATACAAGGATCTGCGCAGAAAAGTAGCAGCAAGTAATCCATTCATGCTGCAAGCAAACGTCTCTCTTGAAGAAATCGTCTAGCTATAAGAATACATTCCAAACTAAAAATTTTCCAATCGCTCACAATCCGCATTGAATTGGAATTCCTTAACATTTCGCTCATTTCCTTGAAAAATTCAGCCTCCACGA
Source organism: Anastrepha obliqua (assembly GCF_027943255.1). Taxonomy (NCBI): domain Eukaryota; kingdom Metazoa; phylum Arthropoda; class Insecta; order Diptera; family Tephritidae; genus Anastrepha; species Anastrepha obliqua. Next base: position 12,284,423 of record NC_072894.1, read on the forward strand.
CGTAACTTCCGCTAACCAACTGAGGGTGATAGACATCGCGAGCCCCAAAGCAAAGTGGCCTGCATCACCAGCTTCTTTTTCTTCATCTTCGACTTTATTGCAGGACTAGGTCCTGTTTTTTCAAAGAAAGAACTTACAATATGTTGTTGTTTTTTTTTAAATAAAAATACAATTAGTGCATCATTCGGATTAGTGTACAGTGAACCAAAGCTCGTGCCAACCCTTTAGTAGTCTTTCTGCTGGTCGTGGTGTTTTAAGTTGACCTCTCATTACAATTTTAGCCGACATGCAAATTACATGCTGGTTCCATTCTTTTCTTCTCTTGTGGCTCCATTTTCCTACGTCAGTGATTTCGTTTAAAATCGAGCCTTATGTAGGTAGCTATTACTCGCAACGTTTTGCAGGTCGACGGTAGATATTATGCGCTTTGTTGTAGGTATATCCGCTCCAGTTAGTTTTAATTTCGTATGTCCTAATTGGTTCAATGTGTGTCTTATATATGCGAAATTTGTTCTAGATGCTCTTTGATTAGTTTTTCTATATAGTATTGCGTAAGCAACTGGACACGCGTGCGGCGTTTGGTATTTATTTATACGATATTTTTTGAAGATGTTATTTTTGCTTCCAGGTAGTTAAATTCCATGGCCGGCTTGACGCTTTTGTCATAAACGACTAATTTGCTTCTTATTGCGTCTTCTGAAGTTGTTAGTAATTTCGTCTTTGATGCGTATACTTACATGTTGTATTTTTGTGAAGACTTTTCAAAAGAAAACCGTACACGTTGAAGATCCTCTTCTGAATTCGCCATGAGTACTGAATCACACGCATAACGTAATAATTTTACCGCAATGTTAGAAATATTAAAGCAAAGTGTTACGCACAGAAGAAGGTGGAGAAATTGCTTTGGAGGTCACACCACGCAGCGTAGTAGACGACGGTCACTGCAAATGTGAAAGTACCCTACCTCACCCACCGAAAAACACAAAAAAAAAAAAAATAATTTCATCCATTCAGGTATTGAATAGGATTGGGCTTAAGCTATTGCTTTGTCGTATGCCTGTTGCAATTGGTAGCTTAGATGATGCATCGTCAGGCTATTTTCTGATTGGAACATGCAATGCCAAATCGATCATGTTGCAATAGATTAAATACATGTTTTCATTGTCATAGAAGTACGTAACATTTGGCCAGGATCAGCACATGGCACCATGCAGGAAAAGTATGTTGTATAATTCTACAATGTATGCACGGCATCAAAAATCTGTAATGGCAGTAGACAGTCAGCAGTTAAGCCACTCGACTGTCGCGCTTACTGTCAAAGAGAAACTGGATTTCGGCGAAAGCTTAAAAGCAACTGCCATGACGAAAAATACAAGCAAACTTACTCTTCACAGGTAGTATAGGAAGCTTGACTTGAGGGCCAGAATCACATCTATAATATTCCATGCTTTTACTTTTTCTTCATTTCATTTTATTCCTCTATGAAGATATTTGCATTGATATTCTTCACTTTCGGATTTTCTCAATTACTTGCTAGTGAAGACCTTTATACGCTTTGTTAGAGGTTTAACAAAGTTTCTAATAAAATTCGAGTTTCGCGTCTTGCTACTGCCTAACAATTGGAAGAATCTACAGCTTCATTATGCCTCCGTTTAGTAGCTAGTTTTTATAAAAAGCTTTTCTATGGCAAAATTACACCCGGCGGTTTGTCATTGCCTGCCGAGGGGCTATCACCAAAAATAAATATGATATATTCGTTCATTCGGTATTTCATATCCATAGTGGGCTCGTAACCTGGCACTTCCCGCACAATTCTCACTTTTTCACGCACAATTCCCCTCGACGATGGAGGCAGCCTAGGAATGGTGTGAGTAAATCAGACTTGTATAGTATTATTCGTTACTCTTCTTACTGTTGCTTTAAGTCAACTTATGTAGTGTCCAATATCTGCGTGTATCCAACTGGTTACAATTATACCTTTTCCAATACTTAAGGAAACATCAAATGTAAGCCACAAATTATATTATAAGGCGGTTAATTAAACTTCTGGAAATGTCAATTGTACCTCAGAAAGCGACAAATGTATTTCAGAAACCGTAAAATGTATATCGAAATAGCCAATTGTGCTTCAGGAAGTGTGAAACGCACTTCGGAATAGTCCAAATGTATTTCAGAAACCGTAAAATATATCTCGGAACAGTCAATTGTGCTTCACGAAGCGTAAAAAGTACTTCGGAATAGTCTAAATGTATTTCAGAAACCATAAAATATATTTCGGAACAGTCAATTGTGCTTCACGAAACGTTAAATGTATTTCAGAAACCGTAAAATGTATTTCGGAACAGTCAATTGTGCTTCACGAAACGTCAAATGTATTTCAGAAACCGCAAAATATATTTCGGAATAGTCAATTGTGCTTCACGAAGCATCAAAAGCGCTTCGGAATAGTCAAATGTATTTCAGAAACCGTAAAATTTATTTTGGAACAGTCAATTGAGCTTCAAGAACCGTCAAATGTATTTCAGAAACCATAAAATATATTTCGGAACAGTCAATTGTGCTTCACGAAGCGTGAAATGCACTTCGAAATAATCAAATGTATTTCGGAAACCGTAAAATATATTCCGGAACAGTCGGTTGTGCTTTACGAAACGTCAAATGTATTTCAGAAACCGTAAACTATATTTCGGAATGCTCCACGAAGCGTTGAAAGTACTTCGGAATAGTCTAAATGTATTGCAGAAACCGTAAGATGTACTTCAAAAAGCCTCAACCCGTATTTCAGAAACCTTTAAATATACAGTTGTGCTTTAAGACTCATATTGGCGTTCCTGCTGCATTTGGTCCGGGCGTTGTCGAGCATGTTGGTGATCTAAAAGCGATAGTTGTTTGTTGTGGCACATGCATTCAACATTCTACTTCCTTTCGTCCAGATGCACAAACTTTATTAGATGTGCCAGTTTGTATATAATTGAAATCTGTATTATCAAACTAATCTTTTATTCTAGCAAATTTGTTTAAATGACCTACGTAAAGCGTGTAACATACATACAGAAGCTTAGTAAATATCGCATGTTGCATGCAAACAATACTCAATTAACATATCCTTGTGGCAAATCAGAAATCTCAATCAAACAAAAGCGATTCAATCAATGATGTTGATGCCCATGCCAATGTAGATGACGGCGATGTACCTGTAGTCAACGCTGACAGCTGGTCAGTTGGTTAACCTGTCATATTAAGAGCAAAAATAATTGCCTAGCTATAGGGGAGAGATATTCATTTGGCACACAGAAAAAAAAAAACAAAAAAAAAAAACGAATTAAAAAGCTTTCAAAAATACAATAAAAATTCCACAATTTATACAGAATTCTTAATGAGCAAGTTTCGATGCGGCGCAACATCGTAGCGATTCCTGCGCAACGCTCAGTAGCCGCAGGACTACAAGGTATTGGCGTGTGGCTAACTAAATCAGCGGCTACTCCAAACTGGTTTTACACGTACACTACTCATAAATTAACGTGCATTGTAGAAATTAAATTTTCCTGATTGAACTTGTTGTGGCTGAGCACTTGTATACGAGCATTTTGCTGCTTGGCTTTGCTAAAGTCCACTGATTAAGTTATTAAAAACGTATTACAAGCAGAGTTGTGAAGCGCTGCTGCAGTGCCTGGAATGGGCAGTTCAGCAAAAGCCAAGCGCAACCAAGCTGCTTACGAGTATTTGTATGGCTGCTTACGAGTATTTGTGTGTATGCGTGTATGCATGTGATTACTTACAATGCATATTTTCTTATTGACATTTCATATTGGTCGTTGGCTATGATCGGGTTTTTGGACGCCTTTTTTTGGAATCAGCAATTGGTTAATAAATTTTTAAAATCGTTTTGTCAGCATTTAACAAGTTATTATTGCTTCGAGTCATATCTTGTTTATTATTGTAAAATAAATTAAAAAAAAACACTCTCACACATACACATACGACTGCATGCTCAGTACAGTATATAGTTATTTTTAAATTTATGCACATTTGTGCATTAAAATTTGCACACACGGACACACGCACACACAAGCAAGTGAATACGCGCCGGCTAGTGCGAAAATTGTTTTAAAAATTTTAATTATGCTTAATTTGCTGTTGCAGCCAAAGCTTTCAACGCTTGGCCAATCGAAAAAAAAACCCAAAATAATAATCATAAATGAAATAAAATATTTATTTGCCTTAGCGCGCTTAACAAGCCGGTGCACGTGTTGCATGCATATGTGTCACGAAATTGCAAATATGTATGTTTAAATGCGGAATGTGCGCAAGCGCTCAACATTTTTATGTCGATCACAAATTATTTAATAAACATGCGTTGCAAACACATTACATATGCGCATATAATGCGCCAATAAATCACAAAATGCTTGAATGTATTCGAACACTTTTTTGTCTGGCGTTTGCTCGTTAAAGACGTAAAAGATGAATGATCCATATTTCGTTAATTGACTTAATGCGTTTGGCATGTTTACGATTTGATAGAATACTTAAATAAATCTTTGAGGCTTTCGGTTACACGAAGCAAGCCTAAAGTCACAGAGGTCATCAGCTGGAGAAAAATGCCATTTGCGAGAAGTTATGCACCGCGAAAGAGGTTCTAAACTATGCTGCGCCTATCTAGTCACCTGGAACTAGGGACGCGCAGTGGATAAAGCTACAGACGTGCCAAAATACTGCTCTTCTGACAGCGACCGGTTGCCTCCTGATGCACCTTCATAATGAGGCACAAATGCTCCCTGTTAACTGCTCAGCAAGCAGTTCCTGCTGGGGTGCTACCGTAGATTTCACCCTTTCAGACACCTGTTTGAGCCAGAGCTCCCTCCTAGGCAAGTCAGGTGACACCTTTTAAACTATGCAGACGAGATCCAGGACAAAACTGATAGAAATCTACTGGACTAGACAGTATTTAGACAGTCAATAAACGACATTCACCGGGAGACCGTCACCACCTTCTTAAGCTCCCGTCCTGTGAATGCCGTAATTGGAGACCAGCCGCCACCTATTGCAGATGAAGAGCTGCAGCTTCCCCTAGAGACATACGTTACACTGGTACAATTACGTTCTGGATACTGTAGCAGGTTAAACTCCTACTTATCCAGCACGACACTAACCACCTTTTCAGATGCCCTCTAAAACCTACTCATCTAACACCCCTCTCCCTCTGTACCCAACCTGTCGAAACAGCTTTTTTTCTGGGCCTACCTTTAGATGAGTAAGTCGAAGACGACCGGTAATATACCCTACACTATTAAAACAACAACAGGTTTTGCTGAAAGTTATCGAATATTGTCGAACACTGATGAGGAATATGCTTCGGCGACGGTAAGATTTGAGTTATAGTTTCGACGGTATAAAAATAGAAATTTTGACACAAAAAAAAAAAAAAACCAAGGTTTCGAGGTATTATTCAAGAGGATTCGTGTCAAGCGCAAAAAGAGTATTAGTGTGTATTAGTATGAGCTTTTTAAAATGATCTAAGTGGTTGAAGCAACTTAGTTAGGGGAAGGACATAAAATGCCGGTATCAAAATGGGCCTTAGGGTCACCGGGTGTCTTGCAAACTAACCTAACCAACCTTTATTAATACCAATTAAATATTAATACCACCATCTGGCTGTTAAAATCCTCGATTGCAAAGTCCTACTTGATAAAATTCTCTGTCGCGAAATTATGCAAATTTTTCAAAATTCTGTAGGGCTAAATTTGTACTATGCAGAACTCTGTATAAAGCACTCTGCAAAAATTTTGAAGGCTCAGAGCGTTATTAGGTGGGAGGAGGTTGGCCTCTGGAGGCAATGCAGTGTCTAATATCAGCGTGGCATCCGACTTGTTTCCTATACTTACGGAAATATCAAATGCATTTCAGAATAGTCAAATGTGTTTCAGAAACCCTGAAGTATATTTTGAAATAGTTAATTGCACTTCTGGAAATCACCCTTGTACTTCAGAAAGCGACAAATGTATTTCAGAAACCGTAAAATGTATTTCGGAATAGTCAATTGTACTTCCGGAAATGTCTATCTCCTCTAGGACATGATAGCGTTTTAAGGAAAGATTCTCCTTGCTTTTCTGTACTTCGTACAGATCTCTTTATCCGCAAACTGGGGTTTGATAGTTGTGCGAGGGTTATCTTTCTACGTTGACTGGATTGAAACGAAGGGGAGTTTGCATTGACATAGGTACCTCTGTTTCACTGACGCATCCCAGATGGAATTTGGAGTTGGAGCGGGAGTTTTTTTAGATCACCCAATATTTCAGCCTCCTTTAAACTGCCGATAGCTAAAGGTGTTTGTCAAGCAGAGGTATTCGCGATCCTGCAGGCATGCAAAATGTTTAGGGATCGCTGTTGTGAGGAAGACATATATATATTTTCGGAAAGTTATGGTAAGCTGTGATCAAGGTCCTGTTGTCGGCATATTGCAGCTCTCGTCGGGTCAACTCCTGTAAGGAGGAGTTCAAACGGCTCGAACGTGCGGGAAACATTTCTCTTATCTGAGTTCCAGGGTATAGGACAATTGTCAATCAACTTGCCAAGAAGGGTTGGTAGAACTAACTGGCTTCAGTTGCCCCCGTCTCAGACATCGATGTCCCTTGACTGTTGTTAAAGGGACATTGCACGATTTCTTTCTTAAAAAAGGGCAATATCATAGATAGAGTTCTATCTTGTCGTGTGATATCCCAAAAATACTTTGGCCTCAGTACGATAGATGCAGGATGCTTAAAGTGCTGGGGATCCCCCGCCATTCAATTTTCAAACCCATAGCGGTGATCACCGGTCACAGGGTGGTCGGAACTCATGCGGAGAAGCTTGGAGTTCCGTTCAACCTCCATTGCAGAAGCCGGGGGGATTTTGCAGAGAAAGAGACAGCAAAGTTGAAGGGTAGGTGCAGGAGTATTCTGTATAAAGCTCCTCACTAAGCTTCAATTCTGACTACAGGACTACTTTTCAATTTTTTAAGTGGAGGTAGTCGTAAGCAAGGGAGTAGTGGATTGGTTGCTTACTTAAGGGGAGGTAAACATTTACTGCGAAAGTCAAGCTGCAATTAAGGCTCTGGGCTCGTTATTTGTGTGTTCAAAATGTGTCTGGGAATGCCTGCCTTCCCTATCAAAAGCATCCCAATACTTTGATATTAGACTCACTTGGGTTTCTGTTCACAATGGCATAGTGGGGAAACTGCTGGGTGGATGAGCTAGTTAGTCAAGGTACCCTCGATATGGTTTCCCCATGAAATGAGAGGAGTTCCCTTGAAAGTTTGTGATCTGTTTCTAGAAGAGGCATAAAGGATCTGCTCAACTTAGCGGAAGCTGGGTGAGTACTCAAATATGCAAAATCCCAAGATTATTTTAGTCAACATAGATTGAAGGCAGTAAAGCAGCTTCTAAGACTAAGAAAGCCGCAGTTTCCGAATTTTGTGGATATCCTTAACAAACATTGTTCGTTAAGTATCCATGCGGCGAGAATTGGGATTGCCTTTTCAAAGCAGCTGTGTAGAGGATGATTTGGAATCATCTTAGCACCTGCTCCTCAGCGGTCCAGCTCTCACCGGTCTGAGATTGCGAGATATTTGATCTCACTTTATTGCCACACCTAAGATATTACACACCTGATGAATCGTATCAGTAGCTGGAAACGGAAGGCAAATGTACAATAACTACCATAGCATCACCATTTTTGAAGCCTCATCTTCGGGGAAAAAAGCCAAAAATTAAATTGATAATAAAATAGGTAATTTTCTATTGGACATTATGACCACAGGTTACTTAATTTATGTACGAAGCTGTTATACGACTAATTTTCTACATACACGCACATTGCCGGCGAAAATGCGGTTTTTGTAAGAAGTTTTTAGTCAAAGTATCAACCGAGGCATCTAGAGAAAGAATGCATGAATACTAAAAATTTACAATACTCGGTCATTCTCAAACTATTGCACCAATTCAATTACCCAAGACATAAGCGACTTTCGCTGGCTCTGTAAGTATTTCACGAATACCTCGCGCAATGTTCACCTTAAGGGCGTGAATAGTTAATGGACTGCTTGCTTAACATTTGCCTTCCTTCACGGCACTCCGCAAAAAATCAAAATTCTATCGGCATCAAACCTCAGTTCTGAGGTAGCCAGTTCATGTCTCTGTGACGGTCGATTGCACGATTACTGAACTTGGCGCTCAAAAGAACGATTGTGGCAAGGCGCCCCAGTCGTTTCTTTCTCGTGCTAACCGACGCCAGTTGGACACACCAAGTGAAGCCAAGTCCTTCTCCACCTGATCTTTCCAACGCAGAATACTTTCAAAGCCGGAGTGTTTGTATCCATTCGGACGACATGACCCAGCCAACGTACCCGCAGGATCTTTATTCGCTGCGCTATGTCTATGTCGTCGTAAAGCTCATGCAACTCATCGTTCCATCGTCTGCGATATTCGCCGTTGCCAACGTGCAAAGGTCCAAAAATCTTACGTAGAATCTTTCTCTCGAACATTCCAAGCGTCGCTTCATCGGATGTCGTCATCGTCCAAGCTTCTGCGCCATACGTTAGGACGGGCATGATGAGAGTCTTGTTCTGTTCGTCGAGGGAGGACTTTACTGCTCAGTTGCCTACTTAGTCCAAAGTAGCACTTGTTGGCAAGAGAGATTCTACGTTGGATTTCAAGTCTGTAGCGCTTAATGCCGAACAAAATGGCGTTTCCACTAGTAGTTCCAAAATCGTCACCAAACGGCCACTCTCTGAAAATGCGCTGACTTATCGATTATCATGTGCGAGTTTCGCGAACCCCAAATAGGACAGTTGTGCTTGTTAGCATAGCCACCGAGATGAAAATTTAAATTTTTTTAAATTTTTTTTCAGTAAGCACACAATTCGTATAACACAACTTTGGTTTAGAAATAAGTTTGGAATATTTTCCAAAGTTCCTCAAGGGTGGAGCGATTGCTTTCATTCAGTGGAGATGTGCACTGACACTTTGTCAAGATTTTGAACGGGAAGGAGCTGTCACTGTCGAAATAACATATGATAAAAAAACACCCTATACATTTGAAAGAAAAGACGCTAAGCAATAAATAAAAATTTTCAAAAAAATTTCAATAAAATTTTATTATAAGCGACATTTCAAATAAGGGACATCTTTTGGTATATTGTCTTAAAGATTTAGATTCGATTCTATAAGAGGTTTGCACTTTGACCTCATGATCTATTGTGCCCGGCTTATAGGTTTTCAAGTTGTGTCTGGGTAAATTAGCCGAACATTGAAATTAATAGAAATCAAATTAGAACTCATAAGTAACAAATCTTTTCTAGCAAATCGTATATGGGGTTAAGGATAGGCAAAATTTTGAAGAAATTTGATGTTTTTTGCATTTTCTTAAAATATAATATCTTGAAAATATTGTGTGAAAATTTAAAGTGGGTGACAAATACTTTTCGAGTTATGCAACAATTAACAAACGGCGCTCGGGTGCTCCGGAGCAGATAGCAAAACTTTAAACGCGTTTTTCTGAAAACTATGTTTTTTGAACTGGTGATCACTGTAAATTAAAAACCGGTTTGTAGATTTCAATATAATTTATACTGCTTTTGAAAAAGATAAAAAAAACGCGTGCCTGAACAAAGAGTTTTTTTTTCAAAAATTTTGATTATAAAAATTATAAAAAATTAATTGTCGGTATTTTTCTTCAAAATCTGAAAAATATTTCCTCAGTCCGCCATATTGTTAATTTGGAAAAAACTTCGATCAGGCACAAGATTATCTATTGATAAAACTAATTTCTCTTGTTCGATTGATTTTAGATGAATCTCCAAGGACTTGTGATGATCACCGCAAATGAGAGAAACACAGACAGCGATAAATTCTACAATTATTAAGTTTTTTTGCTGAAATTTTGCAAAAGTCAGGTCGAAACGTGATGTATTAATGCTATGTTTTTAGTTTTGTAAAATAATGCAACTGACTAGCAAAAAAAAGAATTGAAAATCATAATTTTTTCAGGCCTCTGACTACCCCTAACCCCTTAAGGGGGGAGCCTGGTTTATGAGGTATAAAAATTGCATCTCTTTGCGATTGTTTTTTTTAAGGAAAAAATTAATTTAGCATTGCAAAGTTTTTTCTATCTTTTAATGAACATTTAAAAAGTATAAACAATTTTTGTACTGGTTAAAATAAGTTGAAAAAAATGTTTAACATAGAAATTAGTAGAGCGCTGCAACGCTGGAGTTTCCAACTGGCGTACAAGATACAGCTCGTAATTATTATCTAAAGCAAAAAATTCAAATGGATTTCTAATTATCATGATTTTTTATTCTAGATGAACTAAGAAAACTGAGAGAAATTCCAAAATTTCAACTTTTAGGAGGTTTTAAAGATATAAATGCCTTTCTATAAAAAAAAATTCACTTCAACTTGGTATACAAATCTTGAATTTTTTTTTATCTATTTTGTTAGTTCAAATAGAAGAGAATTTAATACTGAAAGGAACAAGCTATGATTCATTTCAAAAGGTTCGTAAGTTTTTTTCATTCATGTACGCCAATTCAAAGAAATCATAAAAATGAAAAGTCGAGAAAAGAAGATAAAGTTTGCCAAACAAGGTTACAAAGCTGTGAAAGCTGGTGAAATGGCAAATTTGTTTCACGTGCTTGAAGTGCTTTAAAGTGTCAAATAGGGTAATGCTTTATCGACCTTTGGCATTTCAATTTCATATGTCGCTTTCCGCTTTTGGCAGCATTCGGAACTGCCATTTGCCCATTGAAGCCTTCCAAGTAGATCAAAGTAAAGCAAAGATAGCGAGGCGGTAAAGAAGGCCTGCATTGGGCCAATATCTTTAGCTGGTGGAAACAAAGTTCAATGAATTTATAAAACCTGAATTTACAATGAGATTTCTTACTAGCATATACACATACAAACATACATATAAGTACGTATAACATCCGAGAAATAAAACGGTCTCCATCTAACCTTCAGGTCATAAAACATATTGCAAAAATATTACGTAACATCTGCCAATACCCAAAAACATATCCAATTTAAAGCAAATAGTTTGCGAAATATATGCAAAATGCCGTTGGCAGCTGTCTGTAAACATTAATATATCCAAAAACAGTTGTTGTTGTAGTTCGAAGCGTCAAATGTGACTTCTGTAATTTCTCACAGCAACAGTTTAAGGAGCGTGCAGCAATCAGAGGCAAGCAAGCAAACAGGCGGGCAACTCAACACAACCGAACAGCAGCAATGGCAACAAAACATTGCCAAACATATGAGCTGGGTACTCGTATCTGTATCCACATGTGTAAATTTTGTGTGCTCATATGAGTGTGAGTGTGTGTGTGTGTGTGTGTGAGGTAAATAAATGTGCAGCAGGCGGAGGAGGACATCCCACGCGTGTCTTTTCCATCAATTTTAATTTGCCTTGTTTGGCTATCAGCGTGCGCAAAAGACGAGCATCGGCAACAACAACAACCACCAGCACCAACAACATTATGCAGCAATAGCAGTAAAGGCAACAAAAAGCAATATCTTTAAAATTTTCAGCAGCCAGCGCAACATAAATCGTTGCCAATAGTTGGACGCTCCTTGCGCCTACTGCTGTGCCAAAAACATATTGCAGTGGAAGTAGAGTTAATGGTTTGTTGTTGTTGTTGTTGTCGTTGCTTTGACTACAGTCATCAGCTGCAGCAGCGATCTCGATTCTCATATCGAACAGTTACGATGTTTTTTTGCGCTTAATGCGCAGGCTCACAATTGTTTTTCCGCCAACTAATCTCATACGATTGCTGTTGTTATTATTGTTGTTGCTAATGTTATTGTCGCTATTAGTTGACGCGCACAGTAACCAAGTACTACTACTCGTTTAATAACGCAGTTGATTCGTTAAATCAACAGATGAGGTGTTGGTAATTGTTTTACTTTTTTTTGTTGCTGCTGCCGCTGCTTGTTTCTTCCTTCATAGATTTGCCACACCATTGTCAGTGTAGCTGTTTGTTCAAACAAAAATTATGATTGTTGTTGTTTTGTTTCACTGCTTTTAATTTTTTTGGTTGTTTGTTTTGTTTTGTAGTTGTTGTGCAGTAGCTACATTTAGAACTTCCGCTTGCTGGTTTTTCTTGGTGGCTGTCACAGTTGCTTTCAATGCTGTCGCGCATCCGTTGTTGCACTGAACGGGGTCTCGACTGCGATGGGCAGTAGCAGCGTGTGAACTCATTTGCGCAACAACGGTAAGATTTTCAATTTGTATTTGTTTTTTCGGTTATTTTTGTTGTTGTTTGTTGTTTACTTGAACCGTTTTTTGGGAGTAAATGTAACGCCTGCGCATTTTGCGGTTTATTTTATCGTATTAACATTAATTGCGCGTAGTGCTGAAAGTGTTTTTCCACTGTGGAACAGAGCTGATGATTTGGATATGTAATTTCAATATTTAGTTGCTGACTTGCTTTTATATCCGCGCACTTGTACTCGAGGGTATTCTAATTTTCTGCAAATAACATCTGTATATAAGAGCATAAAGGGATCGATGTTTCTATAGTCCTATATTTACCTAAAGGCCCAGAATAGTGAGAGGAGTTGAGCAAATATGAATGTATTTTAATGAGTCCTGTTAAAAAAACTACTCTTCCTCTAAGATAGTTTAGTGTAAGAAATCGGCTTATAAGCACCTATTTAGCTATAATTTTCAAGCATGTTTGTTTATCGCATGATCAATCGTTTTTTCCAAACGTCTGAATGACAGACAGAAAAAGAAGTGGGAAGTGGTCGTCGTCGCGTGGTTCGAACCAGTGCAGCCATAAAAGCCGTTTGAGAAAGAATGCGCGGAAATTCTCTTAGAGAGTGGAAAACCATATCCAGGCAGATGTATGTATCAACCAGATCCAGGTCATGAATAATTAGAGATGATCTCCACATGAAAGCTTTCCCTCGCTCAACTGATTATCTTTTAACAGCGCGTTTGAAGAAAATTAGATTCGACAGACATGCAGCTTCTTCGATGGCACGCGATCAACGACCATAGAAATATTCGTTTCATAGATGAGAAAATTTTCATTGTTGAAGAAGTTTTTAATAAGCAAAACGACAAAATCTATGCTAAAACTTCTAAAGAAGCAAAATATCTTGTCCCGCGGGTTCAGCGTGGCCAAGTCCCCGTAATGGTTTGGTGGGGAGTGTTTTGTAAATGCGTTACATCTCCTCATTTCTGCAAAAAAGGGGTTAAGACCGGGGCAAAAGTGTACCAGGAGAATATCTTAGAAGGCGCGGTGAGGCAATTGAACAGTACTCTCTTCAATGGAGAGTGTTGGGCCTTCCAGCAAATTTCCGCTCCAGCCCATAAGGCAAAAACCACCCAGCAGTGGCTAAAAGCTAATATTCCTAGGTTCATAGCGGGAGAAGATTGGTCATCTGGCAGCTCAGATCTGCATCCATTGGACTAAAGTTTGTGGTTGGTATTGGAGAACATGGCCGGTCGAAGACCTTATAGAAATTGGGAGAGTCTAAAAAAATCTCTGGTTCGTGCAGCGACGTCAATATCCATGGAAACCGTGCGTGCTGCAATAGCTGAATGGTCTTTTCGTTTGAAGGCTTGCGTAAAAACAAATGAGAATTAATTTTTTTTTGTTTTTATATTTACATCATTAAATACAACTAACTTCAGTAAAAAAATTATTATAATTTTATATCTATAACTGACTTAAATTGTAATTGAACTTGGGGCAGGACTAAGTATAATAGGCTCTTACACCGTTTTTTTGTGTATTTGGCCAATCTCCACCTCCTGATTCTTGTGTGCGTCTTGATGATGTTTTACCGAAAATAGAATGATCTGAAGTTGTTGGCGGTTTGCTCACTTGGAGGTTTTGCCGTACGAAGGAGCGATCGATATTTGAAACTACTTTTTCTATCATTTGGTGATTCTTATTTGTGGTTTTGAACCTCTACACTACCGCATGGTAGTCACGCACTAATTCATTTGCTTACTGTGGCCGCAGGTCTTTACTTGTTATAATTGAGTTTCTCAAGAATAAAAATTCACTATTGATTTTAATTTAATTTTTGTGCGTAATGGTTGCTATAGGGAAATTATAGCTCCCTGAATATTACAAATAGTATTGATAAATTTGGTAGTATTTACATAAGTGGAGTGGCTTAGTTACAACGGATAGGGTTAAAGCTTTGCACGTATAACTTTTTCAATCTGGGTGGCTCTGCAGCAGCGGCAAAAGTTATATGTATACCAGGAAATTGTAGGGCTGACCAACTTGCAAGAGAAGGTACCTGTATGCCAAACATAAATAATTTTATGAGGGTACCTCTCGTAACTTGTAAGCTTCTTATTAAGGACGCACTAATGAATTCTGTAAATCAAAGAAGGATTAGTGCCAATATCTGTGAAATTGTAAAGCAAGCATGGCCATTGCTATAATTAATGTCTATATAAGAATATTATAAAATTGAGTAGACTTCAAATTAGGACCTTAGTAGGGGAAACCGCGCAAGAAGATTAGGCATTTACATGCATGATTTCTGTCGTAGCTGAAGGAACGAGGAGGAGTTGGCAACAATTCAATACCTTTTTTGCACATACCGGGCTCTAGCCATTGTACTACACTTGGATTCCCTTTTAATTTTCTTTAAATCTACCCGATCTCCGAAGAAATCTGAGTAGATCTTGTGGTGCCTAGGAGCCAAGATGGTCGCTTTTTAACACATCAGTGCCAAAGACCTCAAACCTGATTCGAGCGAAGGTGGGGCAGACACACAGGAAGTGGTCCGCCGTCTCATCATCCTCTTCACAAGCTGGGCAGAGTACACTGTCTGAGATGCCCAACCTTTCCATGTGCTTTGCCCACAGAAAGTGGCCCGACATCAGTCCAACCAGCCTTCTACACTCCCCTCTGCCTAATGACAGAAGGGTTTGCGACAGTCGATCGGACATGACAGGTAACATCAGTTTTGTCCATCTGCAGCCTCTCTCAGCCTGCCAAGCTCACTTGTGGGTGGTAGTTACCCATTTTCTAACCGTGGCCGTGATGGCCGCAGAGGGGAGTGGCAAAACGGGCTCTGGCCCAAAGAAGTTGGCCTCAGAGCCCATCTTAGCTAAGGAGTCAGAGGTCTCGTTACCCGCGATACCCACGTGTCCCGGGACCCATGTTAGCATCAGGCTATTATGTCTACCGACATAGTTCAGCCTGGTTTTACAGGACTTGACTATCCCTGATGTGGTTGGAGGGCTGTCTAAGATCATAATAGGACTATGAATAAGTTCGTGCGGTTTTTTTCGAAATTTGAAACTTTATTGACGTAAAATGGTTACAAATTTAATATTCAAAGTATTGTCCATCGCTTACTACTACTTTTTCCCATCTTTCTGGCAATTCACGGATTCCCTTTGTGAAAAATTCGGTCGGTTTTGCCGCAATCCACGAATCGATCCATTTTTTGACTTCATCGTAATTACGGAAGTGCTGGTCAGCCAGGCCATGTTGCATCGATCGGAAGAGATAGTAATCGGATGGCGCAAGGTCTGGACTATACGGCGGGTGGGGTAGGACATCCCATTTGAGCGTTTCTAAGTATGTTTTGACCACTTGTGCAACATGTGGCCGAGCATTGTCATGTTGCAAAATAACTTTGTCGTGTCTATCGGCGTATTGCGGCCGTTTTTCTCGCAGTGCTCGGCTCAAACGCATCAATTGTCGTCGGTAGACATCCCCCGTAATCGTTTCATTCGGTTTCAGTAGCTCATAATACACAACACCCAGCTGGTCCCACCAGATACACAGCATAACCTTCAGGCCATGAATATTCTGCGCCGACGTCGATGTTGAAGCATGGCCAGGGTATCCATACGTTGCCCGACGTTTTGGATTGTCGTAATGGACCCACTTTTCATCGCCAGTCACAATTCGATGCAAAAAACCCTTTCTTTTGTGCCGTTGAAGCAGTTGTTCGCATGCCATAAAACGGCGTTCAACGTCTCTTGGCTTCAATTCATACGGCACCCAATGGCCTACCTTTCGGATCATTCCCATGGCTTTTAAACGTTTGGAAATGGTTGATTGATCAACTCCCAAAGTTTTTGCAACCTCTTCTTGCGTTTGAGCCGGATCTTGATCGAGCAATTCCTCCAATTCGGTATCCATGAACTTTGGCGGCGCACCCTCGCGTTCTTCGTCTTCCAAGCCAAAATCACCACTTTTAAAGCGTGCAAACCACTTCTGGCACGTTCGCTCAGCTAGAGCATGCTCACCATAAACTTCCACCAAGATACGATGACTTTCGGCTGCTTTTTTCTTCATATTAAAAAATTCCCCGCAAAAACACATTATTTGGCACGAAATTCGACATTTTCAAGTGTGGTAAAAATATTGTTGTTTACGCTTCAAATAAAAAACTTATACTGACGTTTGTGCCTTACGACAGTAGCTCTCCAATGAATGTTTGGAAATGTGGATCGATGGAATAATAATCAAGTTACGCCATCTGTTGTAAAACCGCACGAACTTATTCATAGTCCTATTAAGTGCAGCTTGGCTGTCGCTGCAGACACATATAGATCTGCCTCTCCATCGGTTTTCCACAACAAAGTTCATCGCTTCTTGAACTGCATACACCTCCGCTTGAAACACAGATGCATGCATCCCAAGAGCAAAGTGCAGTTTTGTCCCGCTGGATTCCACGTAGACCCCAGAGCCGGAGCCATGCTCGGTCCTGGAGCCATCCGTAAAAATGCGAAAACAGTGTTTGCCGGGCTCATTTTCTGAGTCTCCCCACAACTGAGCCTCTGGTAGCACTACACTGTATCTCTTTTCAAGTACGACTCTTGATGGTATGGAGTCAAGGGGCATGGAGAGAATCGTTGGATCGATGTCCATGCCTTCTCTGTGTTCCAATGCTGGACAAGGGCCGTACCAGTTCCCACTGTGTTTCAGTCTGCAGATGGCCTTCAAGGCCTCTTCTTGGATGAAAGCATCAAGTGGTGATAAACCAATCAGAGCATCTAGTGCCGGGCCTGAAGTAGTCGGAAAAGCTCCGGTACAACAGATGGCCACAGTGCGTTGTAGTCTGGATAAGGTCCTCCTGACTCCCACTACAGAGAGTCTACTCATCCAGACCACTGATGCATAGGTGATAATAGGTCTTATTATAGCCGTGTACTACTGTGTCCAAAAAATAAGGTGACATTTGATTTTAAACTGCGCGCTTTGAAGGATTAGGAGAATTCTTTTTTTTTTAGGTTGGTAGTACTGTGAGTGACATCTATGTCAAATTTCATGTGAAATATTCATTTACTGTTTGAGATACGCGTCGTTTTGTGAGCTGCTAAAAGTGAGTTTCTCGTTTTTTGCAATGTCGAAATTTGTTGAGCAAAGAATTTGCATTAAATTTTGTTTGCGGAATCAATTTTCGGATACGTTGAGGATGGTGCAGAAAGCCTTTGGTGATGAGGCTATGTCTAAAAAAAATGTTTACAAGTGGTATAGTGAGTTCCAAGCCGGTCGTGAACGTGTCGAAGACGAAGAGCGTCCTGGGCGACCATCAACCTCAACTGACGAAGCTCACGTCCAACAAATCAAAGATTTGGTGTTGAAAAACCGTCGATTAACGATTAGAGACCTTGCTGATGATGTTGGCATATCGAAAGGCTCAGTCAATACCATTTTGAAGGATGTTTTGGGCCTCAAGCGCGTCAAATCTCGACTGGTACCGAAAACATTGAATTTTTTGGACTCGTAATTCGTGATCATTTCATCAAAAACTCAACCCATATCGTTCCGCAACCACCGTATTCACCTGATCTGGCACCGTGCGACTTCTGGCTGTTCAGCAGGCTCAAAAGACCGCTCCGGGGACACCGTTTTGACACGATAGAGGAGATTCAAGCCGCAACGAAGACGGAACTGAAGGCCATCCCGGAAAGTGACTACAACCAGTGTTTCGAAAATTGGAAAAAACGTTGGCATAAGTGCATTGTGTCGGGAGGGGATTACTTTGAAGGGGATGAAATTGATTTGGAAGAATAAATAAAGAATTTTCAAAATAAATACAATGTCACCTTATTTTTTGGACACAGTAGTAGATCCATAGGACCTTGCTAGGAGAGAGACCCCACGTTTTCCCAAAGACACCTTTGCACTGCCAGAAAGCTGTCAGTGCTTTGGATGCCTTTGTTTTAACGTGTGATTTCCATAGGAGCTTACTATCGAGGATTACTCCAAGATATTTAATTTCCTTGGATAGCTGGATTATGACTCCTTTTAGCTTAGGCAGAACGAGTCCATCAAGCTTCCTCTTTCTGGTAAAGAGGACAATACCAGTCTTGGCGGGATTTGCCGATAGCCCATTCACACAGCACCAAGTGTCAATCCGATCCAGAGTTTTCTGCACTTTCCTGCAGATTTTCATAAGCGAAGGGCCTGTTACCAAACAAGCAACATCGTCCGCATATGCTTGTGCGTAGACTCCCGAATCGTTTAAGGTGGTGAGTAGAGGATCGATTACCATGCACCAGAGCAATGGAGACAGCACACGGCCTTGGGGGCAGCCGCTTTTAACCCCAGATGACACCAGCAGATCTTCCTCTGCTCGCACCGAAACGATTCTTTGGGCCTGCATCAAACGAATCCAATTTACTAGCACCTGGTCTACGCCGTGCCTACTAGCAGAATTACACATACTATGAAAAGTGGCATTATCAAACGCCCCCTCTATGTCTAAAAAGATGCCCATAGCGTAGTCCCTCCTGTCGATGGCCAGCTCTACCCTAGAAACCAGGTTTTGCAGTGCCGACTCGCAGGATTTTCCACTCTGATAGGCATGCTGAAATAGAGACAGAGGGTGAGCCTTCAGCGACTTCTGATGTATGCGCAGTTCCACCAGTCGTTCGAGACTTTTCCGCATGGAAGAGGTCATGCTGATGGGTCTAAAGCTTTTGGGGCTGGTGTAGTCGTCTTTTCCAACCTTTGGGATGAAAGCGACCGTCACCATCCTCCAAGAGCGTGGTATGTAAGCCAGTGCCAGGCATGCCGAGAAGATTTTCTTCAGGGCTGCTGTCACGAACTCTGCACCCTCCTTCAGCATGGCAGGAAACATGCCATCTGGTCCGGGCGACTTGTGGTCGCCAAAAGATTTGATGGCAAATCAAATGGCGACCTCATTCACCACAGATCTGGCAACGAACCAGTCATGCCGAGAAGGTGTAGCAGCTCTGACAACTGCCTCTATCAATAAGGGCTGTTGCCGGCTGATGCTTATCTGATTACCAGGAAAGTGAGACTCCATCAGCAAGCTGAGTGTCTCACTTTTCCGCTCCGTGAAGGAGCCATCAGATTTCCTGAGTGACCCCAGCTTTGCCGTTGGGTCCCTTTTCAGGATCCTAACCAATTTCGCCGTGTCACTCAGAGATTCAATACCGCTGCAGAATTCCCTAAATGAGGCTTTTTTCGATTCCCGAATAAGCCTCTTGTAGTTCTTCTGAACATCACGGTATCGCTCCCAGTCCTCTGCAAGGTTAGTCTTGAGGGCCCGGCTTAGAAGTTTTCTCGACTCACGCCTCAACATCTGGAGCTCTTGGTTCCACCACGGAACGGGAGTCCGGCTCGGGAGAGGTCGAATTGGACAGGCTGACTCAAAACAGTCGGTTAGGGCAGCGTTGAGTTTCTCAACAGCCGCCTCAATGGCCTGTTCTTTTCGAAGTCTTGGTGGCGCAACGTCAAGATCCCGCAACGCCTCCCTAAACTTCTGCCAGTCTGTTTTTCTTGGGTTTCTAGAGGGCAATGGCATTTGTGCCTCCTCGCCACACTGAAACTCAATGTACCTGTGGTCCGAGCACGAATCTTCGGCAAGGACTCTCCAGTTCTTGATTGACCCCCCAAGTTTTGAGTTTGATAGGGTTAGATCAATAACCTCCTGTCTTCTAGCCGTTACGAACGTTGGCTGTGAGCCCTTGTTTTGTATGTCTAGGCAGGAGGACGCGATAAATTCGAATAGTCGAGAGCCCCGTCCATTGCACTTGCTGCTGCCCCAGATTGTATGCTGGGCATTAGCATCGCAACATAGGATGAGGCCCAGACTGCGCCGCTCACAGAACCTCACGAGACTAGTGGCCTTCCCGGGTGGTGGCCCTTCCAGAGCATCGTAAGGAAAGTAAGCAGATGCAATCACAAACTTCGACCATCCGCGTCTACCTCTATAACACACCTCAGCCGCTACCAGGTCTTGGCAACAGAATTGCTCAAGACCCGTCACAGTGAGATGGGATGATACTATAAGACCGGTCCTAGGTCTGCTAGAACTCCTGTCATATAGTAACGTGGCCCCTTTCAGCGCACTTAAGCCACAGAGACGGTCCCTAATGGATATGGATTATCTATACACTTTTACGCTTTGCCAAAAGTTCAATCTGGTAAGTGAAATGTAGTCAAGCCCAGCCCCTGCGGTTCACAACGGACCCATTTCGTGGTCTAAGTGGCATCGCTGTCCTTATGTGGGATGCGGCGGCCAAACTTAACTTAACCTGTGTGAGACTTACTACATAAGAAAGTGTATTTCAAACCTTGGAATTGTGTTTTTTTTTGCCGAGCCCCAAAACTTATTGAACGACCTGGTATGTAGAGAGTAAGTCATTACGGTACAACTTGTTGACTTCACGACCATTGGTAGCATAGATTTAAGTACATATAAAAAGGGAAGCCATGGCTATTGAGGCCTACATCTCGAGATGGATAAATACTGACAGTAAGCTACTAATTCCTGTCCAGACCTGAAATCTACAGAGCTTCTCTGTCGGTATAATTTTTTGTTAAGTACTCTTCTCTCTAGGGCTTTTAGTAGTACTACTTGACTGAATATAACTTTTCAATTATTTTATTTCTTATATATTGCATTTAAATAGAAGATTGGTCCATATTTAGGTTAGTGTTAGCTGTGTAGTGTGTAAGAATATTTTGTATTCCAAGACCTGCAATGAATACAAGTAAATGCATGTATCTACTCCTAAGGGCTCTTGTTATCGTAGACTTGAAGTAAATAAATAAAAAAATAAAAATAAATAAATACAAGATGGCAGAGAATTAGGTCAAACTTCTTGGCTGTGGACGTTTTCGTCTAGGGCTTTTGTTTGTGCGTTTGTATTCGTGTCGTTGCTAGAGATATTCTTAAGCAAATGTAACAATCGCGCATTATTGCCAGATGACTCACGCTCGCACCATGTGACATATAAGCTTTGTTCGTATTATTATAATTTTTTTTGTTTTCGATTTCACAACTTTTCGTTCTAGGCGCGATTGATGTCAATTCTTCTGACAATTGAATTTTGATAGACTATTGACTGTCGACTGTTGACTGCTCATTGGCAGCATTTGGCAGTGTTGATGACGTTTTATCGTCAAGATGTTGCTGCTCGCTGAGTGACTGTGTAACTGAGTGACTGAATGCTTAGGTGCTCACCTCTACTGCTACTGTGGTTTCGTTTGCTGCGGTCGCTATGAGTTTTCCCACGTTCAATTAGATGCATAATTGCCATATTGGAAGTATTGCTTGCGCAATAGTCTGATGCCAAGCTTTTGATTTTATGCCACAGATTACCAAAGCATTCTTATTGTTCGATAGTTAAATTTCACACTCGTTTGGCTCTATAAATATTCTTGTTTTGTTTTGGTTTTTCTTTTCTATGGCTTTGTTGTGGCCGCTGTGCAGCAACAATTGAGCGATAAAATTCGCCGCTTTTGTCACTTCTGTTACATTTGTCACTCAATTTTCGAATCCGCATTTGATTTGTGCCGTGGCTATTGATCTTATCAATTAGTTTTCGGTCACGCCTTTGGCGCTGTGACACACTGACACATGTGCACGCTCACAGCCGTACGTACACACAAACGCACTCGTATATGCAGATGCCAGAACCCAGGCAAAGTCAAGCTGACATAGGTTCATATGCATAAAAACGACGCTGCAGTTAAGCGTTTGCCCATTTATGGTTGCATTGGGTGGGTGATTGGCGGTAGCTGTTTTTTTGTTCTTTTTTCTTTTTGCTGCGCGGTTACTGCCGCCGAAGTTGCTGCATATGTCAAAGTAGTTGACACTTTTTTATTGCCATTGTTGCTTACATTTTGCAACAATGTTGGCGCAGTTATCCATTTCGCCTGCAGCATTTTTCTTCATTTTACTATTTTTTTTCTGGTGTACTTTTTACATGTCGCATTGTTCATGTGACATTTTACACACATAATAAATTAAATTTATTAATATTTATTGTTGCGCGCAGGGCTGCTTTTGTTCACTTTGCTGCTTCGCCATTTTAGCCTTTTTTTCATTTTTATTTTAAGTAATAATATTTTCGCACTTCTATTGGTTCGTACAAAGTTATTGCAGGAATGTTAATCGAGTTCATGACAATGTGATTATACTGCAATTACTAGTACATGGTAAATTTTTGTTTTATTGCTCTTGATTGTTTAGGTGAAAATTTATTGCAACACAATTAACCTGTTGCAAACTAATTATCATTGACCTGAAGTCGCGTGAAATATGGTAAAGAGTGGATTGGAAATCAGCTTTTTATGGGGTAGGGTATTCCAATACTTAGATTTGATACATTTGATTACCAGCAATAAAATCAATCGACAGCTGTTCAATTATAATATTTGCATATACAAGGTGGCGCAAAGTTAATCAGGAATTCTGTTGTTGAAGTCATTTTTTAGAAATAATAAACCAAACCTTTCATGTTGCTCTCCTTGCCGCGGGGATGGGGCTTAAATGAAGGTCAGATTCTATTTAGGAATTTAACCCACCATGAACTAAGATCGAAGCTCCGTATAGGGATTGGCGAACAACCCATATGCGAAACGGCGCGTGTGCTGTTCGTCCAATCATATATATAACCACTTACGACAACGTGAAGCGCAAACGGTCGTGGGCGAAAAGCGGTGAAGCTGCCCAGACGGTGGCCAAGCCTGGATTGACGGCCAGGAAGGTTCTTCTGTGTGTTTGGCGGGATTGGCAGGGAATCATCCACTATGAGCTGCTCCCCTATGGCCAAACGCTCAATTCGGACCTGTACTGCCAACAACTGGACCGCCTGAATGCAGCACTCATGCAGAAGAGGCCATCTTTGACGAACAGAGGCCGAATTGTCTTCCATCAGGACAACGCCAGACCACACACATCTTTGGTGACGCGCCAGAAGATCCGGGAGCTCGGATGGGAGGTTCTTTTGCATCCACCGTATAGTCCGGATCTCGCACCAAGTGATTACCACCTATTTCTGTCCATGGCGAACGAGCTTGGTAGTCGGAAGTTGTCCACAAGAGAGTCCTGTGAAAATTGGCTCTCCGAGTTTTTTGACAATAGGGAAACGAGCTTCTATAACAGGGGCATTATGAAGTTGGCATCTCGTTGGGAACTCGTCATCGAACAAAACGGCGCATATTTGACTTAAATCGCATTATTATAACCAATTTTATGAACAATTGAAAATTCAATAAAAATACCGCAAGACTTTTTTGACAACCTTTTATATACGGTGAGTACCGTACCAACACATTCCCAAGCCAAGGTGTTCTTGGAATCGTGCCGAGGGCTGAATGGTGCAAGGAAGTGAAACATGTGCATCGCGAACGGAGTTTCCAAGTTTCGAATACCTGGCCGCCTTCGAGAGTAACTGTGGCCTTACCGCTGTACAGGGCGCTGCCGCGGGGGACCCGATTACTTCCCCTCGAAACTCGTAGTTTGTGGAGCTTGACGCAGTCAGGTGAAGCAACCGTAAGAAACAGAATGAATACAAACTCAAAAGACGAAAACAATAAATTCGTGCCACGCTGCAACACAATACTCTCCTCCGAGGAGGATAACCCGCAGGCTTCCAGCCAAGATACGACGGAGTCAGCAAGGAAGGTCAGGGAAGGGCCAGTCATAGTACTCCCTTACCAAGCAAGCAACAACAACAAACAGACCTACCAACAACATCGCAAAAGACGGCAGTCGGAACTCAGAGAGAGAGCCAGGCCGCAAAAAAACCTAAATCGGAGGGTACCCTCATGAAGCCTCGCTATACGAAGGCGAGGTTCATTCTCAGCAAGATTGCTAAAAATGAACGACTGACGAGCGTGACGTGGCCGATAAAATAAACTATCAGCAGATGGTCAAGGAGTATGAGGACTTTTTATCCAAGAAACCTAAAATAGACAACAACAGAAAAGACGATGCGACGAAGAGGAACAGGTCACAGGACGTGATCGATCAGGCACCGAAGAGTCCTAAGGTGTCCAACAGCATCGAAGTCACAACAAAACAAAAACCATTCAGTGAGGTGGTTAAGGATAACCTCCTCTATGCACTGATAGACGAAACCACTAACAGCGGCAAAGTAGTCCTGCAGAGGTGGGGGCAGGTGGAGGCCAAACTGTCCAAGCTCGTGCTAGGCAAGCATGTAGGTGGAGCACACGGCGGAACTCTCCCTTTCCTTTGATTCTGCGGGCGTGCTATGAAACTGTACGGTTATCAAGTGCGACGAGGACTGGTCAAGGGTTGTCCTAGAAAGGTGTGTTTCTGAGATCAGCAGCTCACTGGAAGGCTTAAAGCTTAAGCTTATTCCGGCCAAGGACATACCTTGCTTTCCTCGCGCTCACATTTGGCTACCTGTGATGGAATGAAGCAAAGGGATGGTGATTGGAAGATACGATATTGAAATCTATACCGATGGTTCTAAGCTGAACTGTGGTGCGGGAGCTCCATTGCTCGTTGAAGTGCGATAATTAAAAAATAATTTTTATAGATATCGTTTAAAATTGTTTAAATCGTAAAATATTCTTAAAGATCACACAATAGTATGCATTCATCAAAACTCTTCTACAATATTTGTAGACTTTTGATTTGGAAATTTTATAATAAATAAAGTTTTAATGATGCCTGGTTGGTACATACCGCTTTTGCTTCTGTCGTACCACAAATTACATATTCAGATGGCTGATTTTGAGAAATAATAGACCAGATACCAATTTGAACCTCTTAAAATGGACCTGCTGTAGGAGGCTTGTAAACTAAAAACTACTAAATGTTTTGCGAAAAGTGAATTCGAACTTTTTCAGGTATATATAGCAGTTTTAAATGCATAAATTTGTATAAATAAAAACAGAAATACGAACTAGAATTTTTGAGAATAAGAGCTACTCACTCAAAATCCTTACACGGGTGTGCGCTAACAAGCCCAAATAAAAACATTCCGTCATCGTCCATGCATTGCACCTCAACGCGGCATCAAACTCTTCCCATAAGAGCGACCGCGGGTATAGACTTGGCCAGGCACATAGTTTGCTTGTTAGCAAGCTGAGGCAGCGACTGGCGGCACAAAGCGTGTAGACTGGAGCATTAGGTCAAAATTGTCACGTTGCAGGAGACGCGCGTGTCGAGTCCAGAGCGCGCTTGTAAATGGAAGAAAGCCAATAATAAAGTATGAAAGTAACAACAAGACATTAGAGGAATAAAAATTGTGTGTGCATATCATTTTTGCTAAGCGCTGACTTTTTACTTTTATTAATATTACAATTTTTTATTACTAATTTTCTAATAAATACTTACAAATGCAGTAAAACAAAACGTTTTGGTGGTTATTTTCCTTACAACTACCACTGTTGCTATGCATTTACATATTCATATTTGAATGATCCCTGCGGGAAATGAAATCGATTTGAGGCAAATAAACACCCACTGAACATAAGCGGGTAGTATTTTATGCTATAGTAGAAATTTATTTTGTATGCCCCATAGGAGTGCTCACTGTCTCCTCTCGCATTCGTGCTTTGAATGATTTACGCCAGGCGCGGGTGTTTCAGTTTAATTATTTAAAAAAAAATCTACACTTTGGCAGCTTAACTACTCAAAGAACAGTGGTTTTCTTCTCTTGAGTAATAAATTAGAATCAGTTGAATACTTACTGTACATCCAGACATATGCAAGAATACATAGAAATACTTCTTCAACGAATTCATAAAAATCTAGTAGCTAATCTACGCATGTCCAACTTTGACTGATGGATGTTTAACTGACTGTAGTACTCCATTTGCGTATCTCTTGTGAGCGGCCCCCTACCTAATTTATATAGCAGTTTCCGTCCTTTTCTTAGCCAAAGTTATATAATACCTGGCGGCCGGAGCCGAATGAGTTGGTGCGTGATTACCATTCAGAATTCAAAGAAAGAACGTTGGTTCGAATCTCGATGAAACACCAAAATTAAGAAAAACATTTTTCTAATAGCGGTCGCCCCTCGGCAGGCCATGGGAAACCTCCGAGTGTATTTCTGCCAAGGAAAAGCTCCTCATAAAAAATATCTGCCGTTCGGAGTTGGCTTGAAACTGTGGGTCCCTCCATTTGTGGAACAACATCAAGACGCACACCTCAAATAGGAGGAGGAGCTCGGCCAAACACCCAAAAAGGGTGTACGCGCCAATTATATATATTAGGCCGGGTCGATTTATGGGGAGGCAAAAAAATCGCCCATTGCTCTGTGAAAATCAAATTCTAGGGATTAAAATAAGAAACTTTACCGAAGGAACCATACCTCTAAAACGAATTCTGATGCCCCCCAATTTCCATAGAGCAATGAGCGATTTTTAAATCGACCCGCCCTAATATATATATACATAAATAATACCTGATATTATGTGAAGTATGAGCCGTTGGAAGTTACGACCTTCCTCCATCATTCAGGTAGGATACGGATTCCTCTGACGAATAATTCGAGTTCTTTTGACTTGATCCATTCATTGAGCCAGTTTGCGATACACTCGTCAGAAGCGACCCCTCCAATAAGGGCTCACTACATTGGTCGAAACGGTTGGTAATCCGTAGGTACAATGTCTGAGGAATACGGCAGGTGGGGCAAGATTTCAGTCTCTCTAAAAATTCAGTTCCTCTAAATATTTCTGACCGATTTAGCAACGTGTGACCTGGCATTGTCATGCAGCAAAATCAGTTTGTCATGTCTATCGTCCCATTCCGGCCGCTTTTCTTTGAGAGTTCGATTCAAACGCATAAGCTGCAGTCGGTAACGATCGCCAGTGATCGCCTTTAGATGACATCCTTCTGATCCCACCAGATGCACTAACATAACCTTTGAAGCATGAATTTTTTTTTTCGCTGTCGATGGAGATGGTTCACCTGGCAAGCTCCAACATTTTCGACGGTTGGGGTTATGATAATAGATCCATTTTTCATCGCCAGTGACGATGCGATGCGATGCAGAAAACCTTTTCTGTTCTGCCGTTCATGAAGCATCTCACACCGCAACAAACGTCTCTCAATATCCCACTCCTTCAATTGATGTAGCACTCAGTTACCTGCTTTCTGGACCATTCCCCTCGCGTGCAAATGTTTACCGAGTGTTGATCTGGAAACATGCAGCCCTTTAGACCTATCATCAAGAGTTCGACATGCGTCTTCATCCAATAATTGTTAGAGTTGAGTATTTTCGATTTTTTTCGGTGCCCCCTCGCGATCTTGAAATTGCCACTTTGGAAGCGTCGGAACCACTCTTAACAAGTTGCATTAAATATTGGTCAATATACGACACGTTGCAGCTGCACTTTTCTTTAAAAGGTAATAATTGACTTCCCGCAAATGCTGTTTTTTCGGGACCAACGTAGACATTTTTGACGTCAGTTAAAAGAGGATCTTTACGCTTCAAACGAATGTCAACTATTGCGATCGAGACCTCACATGTACACCTTCAAATCACCAGTATATTACTGGAGCGAACATCAAAATAGTATCAGCATCGACACCCCTTTTTACGAGGGTGGAAACTTATTACCATACCCAATATATACTTTGATTACTTTTTCCCTAGATTAGCATCTGGATTTGGCGTAAAATTTTACATCGAATTGACATATCAAATGCCTAGTAATTATTTTTGTCTTGTAAATTCTATAGAAATTGAAGTTTTGAACTTCGATATGCATTTCAGACCTTTATTGTAGAATAATCCTTATTCGGAATAACAGAGAAGTCATAACTGTGATCAATTTTATGCCATGCAAACTGGCCCGTCACGTACAATCTTTGATAGTGCCCATTTACACAGGGAAACATATTGTTCGTGGGAGAAGTACGGACGCGAAAGAGAGAAAGGAGTTTGTCTTCCGTACTGGAGACAGGGTTTGCGCTTCTTATTCATATTTTCACTCTTAAAGTTGGCTGCAAAAAAATTTTTGAAAATTTTGGGAGATGGTTTGGGGGATGGTTTTTCAGGTAGGCATGTTGTAAAAAACTTATGGGACATTTTTATGTTGAATTCTAATTTTCTCACACTTCTACATCCTTAAGTTAAGTATTTATGTTTGAAGTATTTTCAATTTAATATTTTTATTCAAGTATTCATATTATTCATATATAGGGTGGTTAAGTTTCAAGGGCCCGTGTTGATTTTGAATAAAATACAATTTTTTTTTTTAATTATTGTCATTTGTCTTTATTATGAAAATATTGTTATGGCTCAATTACGTATGAAACAAAATATTGGCCAAATGGTCGCCGCGGCCTCGGCGGCACACCTCCATCCGATGGTCCAAATTTTCGAAATGTCGATGACGCTGAGGCATAATTGAGGTTCTATGCCGTTAATGTGCCGAATTATCTCATCCTTTAGCTCTCAAATTGTTGCTGGCTTATCGATGTACACCTTTTCTTTGAAATAACCCCAAAGAAAGAAGTCCAACGGTGTCAAATCACATGATCTTGGCGGCCAATTGACATAGCCGCGACGTGAGATTATTCGGTCATCAAATTTTTCGCGCAAAAGAGCCATTGTTTCGTTAGCTGTGTGACAAGTGGCACCGTCCTGTTGAAACCACATATCGTTCACATCCATATCTTCCAATTCGGGTCATAAAAAGTTCGTTATCATCTCACGATAGCGAACATTATTCACAGTAACTGCCTGAACGGCCTCATTTTGGAAAAAATACGGCCCGTTTTCATAATAAGCCTGACTAACTTTAGCGCGTTGCTCGATTATGTATCTTTCCATACTTGAAATTGAGCTAATCTGAAAGTGAAAAATTTCAAACAAAATGCAGAAGAAATATGAAGTTTAGATATGGTTCACATTCAACATCGGCCCTTCAAATTTAACCAGCATTTATATATAAATAAAAAACCACAAATTGCAAACAAAACAACGAATGTTACCGAAAACTATTTGCGCGTGTGATTGCAAATGAAAGGAGAAGTGAATTTCCAATGTCTCCCCTGCAGATGTCTCCGTTGTAAATTGGCACCAAGGCCTTGGCCGAGGCCTTCCTCCTAGTTGTGGCATGCGTATTCTTGTTGCTACACAAATGGAGGAACCTACAGCTGAATACCACCTCCGAACGGGAGATGTTTTTCTATACAAAACCTTTTCATGGCAGAAATACACTCAGAGGCTTGTCATTGCCTGCCAAAGGGCGGCTGCTATTAGAAAAAATTATTTCTAACTTTTCATGTTTCATGGCCAAGGTGGATTTCTAGACCTAGTCTCACCGAATGATTGCTACGCACAAATCCATTCGGCACTCCTTTGCGTTATTCGATTAGTTAAAAATAAGGTTTTTAGAAGTTTGCAATTAGCTACTTATTCTATTGTTTTTCGCACTAGTAACTAACAATTTTTTCCCACTTGAAAAATCTTCCCTGCAAGGTTTGCTTTCCACTTAGCTAACAGTTCACAATGCCAGCTCCTGCCACAGAATATTTGGTCTATGCGCACTTTGAACTCCATTTGCGATCGATACGCTGTGATTGCAATTGTTGTTCGATGACGATGACGATGCACAACATATCTGTGGTAGTTGAATGCTTGCTGCTGTCGACACTAAATGTTGCTGATCGCTTGCGCCTATTGCCTTGTGAGGCCAATGTGGGTGCTGCTGCAGCTGCTGCTGCGCGCGACTACCACATACTGCCCTCAAGTGAAACTCAGCTGCGCCATGAAGCGGCACACTAGACGCTGGCATAAATAATGCAAAACAAATTTGGTCTGTAGCACTTTTTTATGTAATTTCACTTTCGTTTATTCGTTTATCCCGACGGGTCGTTGGTCCATCGTCGTCGATTTTTACACGTTGGCGGTGTTGCTTAGCGTGCGCGTTAGTCGAGGATGTGTGCTTTCGTATTCGTCTTAGTATTGGCGATAGTTGATGTGCACCCGCCGGCTCAATGAAACTGCTAAGCAGCAACACTGTGGCATGCATTGCATAATCGTAGTGTGGCACCGATGAGTGGCTTTTGTTGCTGCTAAGCTGAAGTAGTGGAAAGTGCGGATAGGAGGCGGGTGGTGTAGTGCTGCAGTTCACCTCGCAACTGGCAACAGGTCGCAATTACAATATTTGCAAGCGGAATTTCCATTTTTATATTCAAAATATTTCATCGCAGTAGTGCATTCAAAATAAATTGCTGTTGTTATACTCGCCACACAAAATTTGGCTTAAACTTTGAAAATGTTCACAAAAAAGTACGTATATACATAGTATGTATACATTTGTATGTACTTAGTTAGGTACACTCAAAACTGTGCAAGGTGACATTTGCTTGTGATGTGAGTGGGTGAGCGGTCGAATGGAGTTATGCATAAATTTGCAGTGCGAAAATTACAACAAATTATGCAAGCGATTGCTACTAATCGATAGTTGGCACATTTGCACGACAACGAATCAATAAAAAAAAAAAAAAATCATAAATAAAAAAAATCCAACAGGAAAATATTGCAGTGATATAATAGTTTCGATTTCGATTTCATAGCTGTTACTGTCATTTCACAGTTCAATAACGGTTACAGCGGCCGATGATGGTGTCAAACGTTTAGTGAGCAGCAAGTAATGGAGCTGCTTGTGAGTTTGTGAACCCGTCAGCAGTCACTGGTGTATTAAGAAATTAAGCATTTAATTATATTTGATTGTTGCATATATAATATGCCACAAACGATTTCATGCCACACATCACCTACCTATACATCGACAAATAAAAAGTGTCATGCTGTGCACGCCGCTTCTAACGAATTGTGCTTTATTTTACCCTTTTTTCAGCACTCAGCTGGAGTGTTCTTGCGCATTGATTTTTAGTCGAAATGACTTAAACGTGACGTTTTCGGAGGCATAGAACGTCATGCTTCTAGAAAAAACAAATACACAACTACATACACACACATGCACATTATTCGCCTATAAATTTTGTATGGCAAATGTTATAAAATGTATATCAAATCATAACTCATAAATTCATTCAGTAAGTGTAAGAACAATAGTGTCGAACATGTGCTGTTCAACATGCTGCCAGCAGCTAACAAACACTTATTTACTCCCCCACAATTAGCCGCAGAAGGGGTGAATATTACTATGGCTTTAGCAACGGCAGCAGATTTCGCAGCAGCGGCAGCAATTCGATCTATGCAACAGCAGCCCAATGGCAGAAAATTCAAGTACAATAAACCAGGTTAGCGCCATTTAAATCAAAGCAACAATTACTTGGCAGCACGTCAATTCAATATTACAACAAAAACATTTACCATTCATTCTTCAGTTGTTGGTCGTGGTTGCTGTGACTGCACCACATTGTAATTTGCGATAAGCGCTGTTGTGGAAGACAAAAGAAAAAAAGCAACGAAAGCGAAACTAATCCAATAAAGATTCAGTCTCGCAGTGGCAGACAAACACAATTACGTGCACGGCTGATATGGTACTTTATAGAATCATAAATAATAGGTAACAAGTACCCTTTCTTATGGAAAAGTGTAACCAGCGACTCCTTGTACGAGTATTTTAAAGTTACTATATAACAAATATTGGTAGCAAAGTAGCAAAAATTTGTAAAAGTTTGGAGCAAAGAAATAAATTTTGGTACCTATTTCTACGTTCATTCGAGTCGAGCACGAAAAATTTCACTAGGAGTACTACTTTCTGTTAAGTTTGAGTTAAGATCAGCTGCTCTTAAAAAGAGTGCACCATACGGTTCTGGAGGCATATTTTGCACTTTATTTCTGCCGCATAAGCGGTTAACGCGCCAATCAAGAAGAATGGGACACAATGTCTTTAAAATCGAATGATTCGAAAATGAGGGTTTAAAAATGCTTCACGATTTCAGATTTTACGTTTGTGGGAGCAGTGATTAATTATTCAAATAATATATATCAAATTGGTTAAAAAAATTATGTAAGTAATTCACATGTAGAACACCTGTTTAACTCTACGTATCTGTAATTTTTGCAAGGCCTGCCATTTTGCTCAAGTTTTTGGTGTTAACGTAGATTTTTCATATAAATTGTAAAACGTGCTTTAAGTACGTAAGAGCATTTCAGAAGGCGTCAAATGCACTTCAGAGGCCGTAAATGCGATTCAGAGATTATTAAATATACTTCAGAAAACGTAAATTATATTTCGGAAACTGTAAAATGTATTTCAGAAACATCAATTGCACTACCGCCGTAGCCGAATGGGTTGGTGTGTGACCACCATTCGGAATTCACAGAGAGAACGTAGGTTCGAGTCTCGGTGAAACCCAAAATTAAGAAAAACACTTCTCAAGACGCACGCCTCAAATAGGAGGAGGAGCTCGGCCAAACACCCAATAAGAGTGTACGCGCCAAATATATATATATATATAGTTGTGCTTGAGAAACTGTAAAATGTATTTCCAAATAGTCAATTATGCTTTGAAAGAGTAAAATGTACTTCAGAATAGTCTATTGTGCTTCAAAAACTATGAAATGTTCTTTAGAGTAGTTCATTGCACTTCAGAAATCGTAAAATGTAGTTCAGAATAGTCAGTTGTACTTCAGAGATCGTAAACTGTAATTGCAAGTAATTATTTGTGCTTAGAAAATGGTAAAATATGCTTCACAATGTATCAAATATACTTCAGAAACTGTAAAATGTACTTCCAAACAGTCAATTATACTTTGAACAACGTAAAATGTATTTCAAATATTCAGTTGTACTTCAGAAAGAGTAAAATGTAATTCAGAATTATTAATTTTACTTCAAAAATCATAAAATGTACTTCAGAAAGTGTCAAATTTACTTCAGAAACTGTACAACATGTAGTACTTCCGTCTTTTGAAGTATATTTGACGGCTTCTGAACTTCAACTGATTAATCTGAAGAGTATTTACAGTTTCTGAAATACATCTAAGGGTTTCTGAAGTGCAATTGGGTATTCCGAAATACATTTTACGGTTTCTGAAGTACAATTGGCTGTTCTGAAACAGTATAGTGCTGCCAGAGGCTCAGTTGTGGTCAAACTCAGAAAATGAGTCCGGCAAACACTGTTTCGCATTTTCACAGAAGGGTCCAGGACCGAGCATGGCTCCGGCTCTGGAGTCTGCGTGGAATGCAGCAGGACAAAGCTGCACTTTGCTCTTGGAATGCATGCATCTGTATTTCAAGCGGAGGTGTATGCAGTTCAAGAAGCGATGAACGTTGTTGTGGAAAACCGATGCAGAGGCAGATCTATATGTGTCTGCAGCGACAGCCAAGCAGCGCTTATGGCCTTAGACAGCCCTCAAACCACATCAGGGGTTGTCGAGTCTCTGACTCCTTAGCCAAAATGGGCCAAAGAAGTTGGCCTCAGAGCCCGTTTTGCCACTCCCTTCTGCGGCCACCAAAGACACGGTTAGCAAATGGGTAGCTCCAACCCACAAGCGAGCTAGGCGGGCTGAGAGAGGCTGCAGATGGACTAAACTGATGTTACCTGTCATGTCCGATCGACTGTCCCAAACCCTTCTGCCATTAAGCAGAGGGGAGTGCAGACGGCTGGTTGGACTAATGACGGACCACTTTCTGTGGGCAAAGCACATGGAAAGGTTGGGCATCTCAGACAGTGTACTCTGCCCAGCTTGTGAAGAGGAGGATGAGACGGCGGACCACTTCCTGTGTGTCTGCCCCGCCTTCGCTCGAATCAGGTTTGAGACCTTTGGCAGTGATGTGTTAAGAAGCGACCATCCTGGCTCCTTGGCACCACAAGATCTACTCAGATTTCTTCGGATATCGGGTAGATTTGTTCCGAAGTACAATTGGGTATTCTGAAATACATTTGAGGGTTTCTGAAGGACTCATCAGAAGTGTATTTTATTACAATTGACTATTCTGAAGTGTATATTTTACGGCTTCTGAAGTGTATTTTACGGTTTCTGAAGAACGTTTTACGATTTATGAAGTTCAATAGGGTGTTCTGAAACACGTGTTATGGTTGTGATATATAATTGACTTTATAAAGTACTCTTGTAAAATATTTAGTACTAATGTTATTAATACCATCATACATTTCCAAATCTTTCGCTCTATATCCTCAACAATTAGAGAAAGAGTAGCCGGAATTTCTTTATTATGGTCAATACTAATTTCTTATATTTTTCTCTTTAATACCCAGTTAAAATTTCTAGGAATCCTAATTTCTTGATTCTGTACTCACTTTTCGCTTAAATCAAGTTTTTTAATGTGCCTCCGAGCGTTATAACTGGGATATAACTTCAGTTTGCTCGTGCAAATTTACGACTACAACGGAAAGCATCAAATTTTTTCATTTAAAAATCGTCTATCTCTAAAACTAAAATGAAATTTATTTTATCCTTAGCATAGTTAGCATTTAAATAGTAGTATTTTTAAAAGCAAATACCTATTTTAAAATTTTTTAAAGACTATTTTTGACAGAAAATAATTGTGAAATCAGTGACCACTTACAAAATTTTATTGAACATTCTTTCTACGCACTCGGTAGAACTCGTTGAGAATACACATATAAAAATAAAACAGACATATTTCAAGAAAGGTTTGACTGTACTTGAATAGCTCAAGTAGATATAACAAAATTTCTTTTCTTAACTGTGTTCTAACTAATAAAAACCTGGAATGATTCTCTAATTTTTACTTAAGTTTAGTCTTGTCAAATAATCGACTTTTTTATTGCATAAATTGTTAGTATAACTACTCAAGAATATCTGGTAAAAATTTTAAAGCGAAATTCGCATTATTCCCGATTCTATGAGCACTTAAGTGACTCCGTCGGTTCCGCACCGTGGCGCGCGTTAGTTAGAACGACGTTTTTCTCGCAACTACTTTTTTTCAACTGGTGGGCACTCTAGCTCAAAAAGTTATCGACCAATCGTTATAAATTTTTTTCGGAGTACTCTTTATTCCATCCTTATTCATATGAACCTAATTCTGGGATTATATTATTATTTAAAATATGGTTTTTGAAGCAAAGAGATGAAAAAATATGGTATAAAAAAACTAATATACTTTGTGTTCAAGCGTCGCAAAAGCATGCAATTTTCAATATTATTTTATCATAATTTGGTTCATATTCTTAGGAATATGTTGTTAACGAAAAAAAAATTGTTGTTGATTACGAAGAAAAATTGAAAATTCAGGAATGCCCACCAGCAAGGTACTCGGATGGCGTTCGTCCATGGACAATACGCTCTAACGTGACTAATTCCGTCGGAAATGGTTTGAATGAATTTTAAAGTGTACTTAAAAATATGAGTAAAATACCCTCCAAGTTTGAACAATTTCTGTTTATTCCTTCCTTGTTGCAAAAATTCACGAAGAACACCAAAATTTCGGCTTCCTAAACCGGTTTCCCCCCTTAAGTATTTCGTTATCCCTTATTTAAATTTGAAGAAAAAAATCTAAATTCTAAAAAAATTCTTTACATTGCATAAAAATTAAAAAAAAGGTTATATGTCCAAACTTTCATTTCAACTGAAGTTACTATGCCATCTAAGTACATTTATATATATTCCGATACTAGATCCTGAAAATATATATCAGAAACCGCGACATAATCTCAAAGCAATATTTATTGTTTATTTCCTTTAACCAAAAATTTCGTAAATTTTTCTTTTCAAATAATAATGTTGAATCGATAGCCTCCACTGTTTTAAACGCATAAGTGCTTACCCACATAGACATTTTTTTGTTTGTGTCTCTGCGCATAACAATAGGATTGTCAATCGCTGGCCGTGAATATGCGTTATTATATTTTACTTATTTTTTATTTTTAAGTTTTTTACTCATGATTTATTTGCTTTTAATTTTATTATTCTTGCTTGCATACTAGCAAATGAGCTATGCTGGCAGTGTTGCAAAGTTATTATTATTTGTTTGCAATTAAATTGTCAATAGCACGAAATCAGCTGTTCGCCAAGGGGCATACGCTCTTGATTAAAGGTTTTGCAGCACAAAATTTTAATTTTTTATTATTTTAAATATTGCAGCGATTTGCTTACCGGAATGAAAAGCAGTGCACTTAATTCTCTGATATGTCAAAATAAAGCAAAACACAGAAACAAAAAATGTACAAAGAAAAACAAGTAAGGAGGTGCTAAATTCGGTTCGGACAGAATTTCATATACCCACGCAAACCGACTCATAGGCAATGCGAGTTAAAGCTTGTCACCAGACGGACGGGCGCAAATTTAGTAAAGGGTCTTTCGGATGTGAATAATTCCTAGACATCTTTGAGCTATGTCAAGTAGACATATGTTAAAAGTGTTGGCGCGTTACTACTATTCGGGAGTGCATAGGTTCAAACACCAAAATGATAGAAAACATTTTTTTAACAGCGGTTGTCCATCGACAGGCAATGTCCATGTATTTCTGCAATGAAAAAGTTTATCATAAAAACCATTTGCCGTTCGGAGTCGGCTTGAAAATCGAAGGTCCTTCTATTTTTGGAACAACATCAAGACGCACACCAGAAACATGAGGAAGAGCTTGACTAAATTATATATATAACTGGCGCGTACACCCTTTTTGGGTGTTTGGCTGAGCTCCTCCTCCTATTTGTGGTGTGTGTCTTGATGTTGTTCCACAAATCGAAAAATTACTTTTTTTTTAATATGAGAATGGTCGAATGACCATAGCAACATCGACTGACCAAATTAATAGAATTTTTGTAAATCTTGTTCACAGTTTGAAACTAGGATGTCTTTGGTAATATTATTATTATTATTTGCTACTGGACCGGCTGAACGCACAAAGTGCCGATACAAATAAATTCGATTGGGATCGATTTGCTGCTTTTGATTTTATCTGCCTCCAAGTGAGCAAGTCGTCAGATGTCGTGAATTCGTCGTACAGGCTTCGTCTTCATGTCTTCGGCAAGAGCTTTGCTCTG
This sequence comes from Anastrepha obliqua, assembly GCF_027943255.1. Classification (NCBI taxonomy): domain Eukaryota; kingdom Metazoa; phylum Arthropoda; class Insecta; order Diptera; family Tephritidae; genus Anastrepha; species Anastrepha obliqua. The sequence continues at coordinate 12,321,595 of NC_072894.1, forward strand.
TGGACATTCTGCTGATGCCAGTCACAGGTTAAAAGATTGTATGGCCTATCCCTTTCCACTTTCGTTCGCGTACTTCAACCTCAACCGGCTTTTGTTCGCTTCGAGTAAAGAGCTCGTGCTTATACGTTATCCAGTGATTTAGCCATCATAACGCTTAAAAAGCGGTGTTTGAAAGCTTGAAGCTGGTTGTTGTTGAAGTCGCTATGGACCACATTTCGCAGCTATACAGCAGTATAGACTTCACATTCGAATTGTAAAAATCTTGAGCTTTGTTCTGGATGTCAGCTGCTTAGAGTACCATGAGAATAGCGAAGAATGATCGGGCGCCGCCGTCAGGGGTGATTTGGATATCTTAGTAGAGAAATTTATTTACACTTTCGATGGGTTGTCCGTACACTGTGAATGCGCCAGGTCGCGATTAATAATAATAAATAAAAATAATAAATCGTCAGAACTTGTCTATAACTTCTAGGGTACAAGGAGTAAAAAGTTTATCCAGTTTCATTGAAATACATAAATTTGTATATTGCGCACGGATGGACATACATACAAACATGGCTTAATCACTTTACTCATCAACCTTAGCCTTTTGGCTATATCGAGACCTTTAAGCTACTATATAAAACCGTTACAATAGCCTTGGTCACAATTGCGCTTGGGTATAAAAACACATAAGGGCACGCTTGCATTAAATTAATGGCTTGGTAGCACAAAATTAGCGCCTATCAGATTATTTACGAGCAAATATATGAAGCCATATTGGTTAAAAAAATATACTAAACCATTCTTAGGTCGTGCGCCAAATTAAATAAAAATGTTAACGGAAAAGTATGCACCTTTTTGGGCTTAAAGGCAACTAATGAAAATATTTTATATTTTTATAATGAGATCTTCTTAATTCTGCGGTATATGGTCGTATATGAGAATTTCAATGAATCAAGCTGTGTGTATTTAAGTATATTTTTATAATTGCTTTAGTAGATACCCTCGTAATCATCTTGGTCTTATAGTTTTTTCGTGCGGTGCATTTCAAAACTGGCGTTAAATAATGTTTGATTTGCTTAAGGGGTTACATACGTTCAGATTTTAAAAAAAATCAATTTTTTTACAGATTATTATTCCTTATAGTTTTGGATGTATTTCTGTGGAAGTTGATTGAAAAAATTCCCCATAGATACAAAGTTATGGTAGAAAATATAACTGCCTGACGGGAGCTTGATGCGCACAGGTAACAGGTCCTTTGTTTGCGGCAGCTGGCCATTACGAAATGCACTTTAAAGTTTAAACTCATTTTTCTCGGAACTGCTTTTTCGGGCACGGTCTGCATGATAACTCATACAGTTTTTATTATTTTTGATGAGGTTTTTTTTTTAATATTCAAAAGTGTTTTCTCTATAGTCTGTCGAGCCGGATATTTGATATTTTTATTAAAAAATTTTTTAAACATAATTAAAGTGTGACATTTATGACGTAAAACGTATACTTTTTTTTTAAATGCCGTTAATTGCAAAATTTTTCGAAATTCAAAAATCCGGCTCTATACCTATAACTACAACTTTATTTTTCAAGATTTTTTTTACTTTTTACAAATCCATCAACATTTCAAGGAGAAATGATGCATACCGTGGAGCAACTTTATTTTCGTTGTAAAGCGTTTTTTAATAAGGGCGGGTAGAAGTTGAAATGGTATAAAATGGCGTTTGCTGTGTGGCACGTAGCGTCGTCCTGCTGGAACCACATGACGTCTAGGTCCGTATGGTTCAATATGGGCCATAAGAAAGTGGAAGGGCCTCCACGTCTACCGAAAAATGGGCGCAATGCGCGCAACGTTTGCGTTAATGAACACTCGTTTTGATAATAAAGTTTTATCATTTGAACGTTCAATCGTTCAATCGTGTAACTTGCCATGATGATTTGGCACAAGCAACTGAATATTAAACAAAAGATTTGACAGATGTCACCAAAACAAAATGGCTGCCACAGGGCGCCAAAATCGACCCGCGCCAATTGAAAAACCCTTTACTTTGGGTCACGTGACTTTGTATATACTAATTTTTGGCCGCCGTAGCTGAATGGGTTGGTGCGTGATTACGATTCGGAATTCACAGAGAGAACGTTGGTTTGAGTCTCGGTGAAACACCAACACTAAGAAAAACATTTTTCTAATAGCGGTCGCCCCTCGGCAGGCAATGGCAAACCTCCGAGTGCATTTCGGCCATGAAAAAGGTTCTCATAAAAATATCTGCCGTTCGGAGTCGGCTTGAAACTGTAGGTCCCTCCATTTGTGGAACAACATCAACACGCACGCCACAAATAGGAGGGGGAGCTCGGCCAAACACCCAAAAAGGGTGTACGCGCGAATTATATATATATAATAGGACTATGAATAAGTTCGTGCGGTTTTTTTTCGAAATTTGAAACTTTATTGACGTAAAATGGTTACAAATTTAATATTCAAAGTATTGTCCATCGCTTACTACTACTTTTTCCCATCTTTCTGGCAATTCACGGATTCCCTTTGTGAAAAATTCGGTCGGTTTTGCCGCAATCCACGAATCGATCCATTTTTTGACTTCATCGTAATTACGGAAGTGCTGGTCAGGCAGGCCATGTTGCATCGATCGGAAGAGATAGTAATCGGATGGCGCAAGGTCTGGACTATACGGCGGGTGGGGTACGACATCCCATTTGAGCGTTTCTAAGTATGTTTTGACCACTTGTGCAACATGTGGCCGAGCATTGTCATGTTGCAAAATAACTTTGTCGTGTCTATCGGCGTATTGCGGCCGTTTTTCTCGCAGTGCTCGGCTCAAACGCATCAATTGTCGTCGGTAGACATCCCCCGTAATCGTTTCATTCGGTTTCAGTAGCTCATAATACACAACACCCAGCTGGTCCCACCAGATACACAGCATAACCTTCAGGCCATGAATATTCTGCGCCGACGTCGATGTTGAAGCATGGCCAGGGTATCCATACGTTGCCCGACGTTTTGGATTGTCGTAATGGACCCACTTTTCATCGCCAGTCACAATTCGATGCAAAACACCCTTTCTTTTGTGCCGTTGAAGCAGTTGTTCGCATGCCATAAAACGGCGTTCAACGTCTCTTGGCTTCAATTCATACGGCGCCCAATGGCCTACCTTTCGGATCATTCCCATGGCTTTTAAACGTTTGGAAATGGTTGATTGATCAACTCCCAAAGTTTTTGCAACCTCTTCTTGCGTTTGAGCCGGATCTTGATCGAGCAATTCCTCCAATTCGGTATCCATGAACTTTGGCGGCGCACCCTCGCGTTCTTCGTCTTCCAAGCCAAAATCACCACTTTTAAAGCGTGCAAACCACTTCTGGCACGTTCGCTCAGCTAGAGCATGCTCACCATAAACTTCCACCAAGATACGATGACTTTCGGCTGCTTTTTTCTTCATATTAAAATAATGAAGAAGAATTCCCCGCAAAAACACATTATTTGGCACGAAATTCGACATTTTCAAGTGTGGTAAAAATATTGTTGTTTACGCTTCAAATAAAAAACTTATACTGACGTTTGTGCCTTACGACAGTAGCTCTCCAATGAATGTTTGGAAATGTGGATCGATGGAATAATAATCAAGTTACGCCATCTGTTGTAAAACCGCACGAACTTATTCATAGTCCTATTATATTAGGGCGAGTCGATTTAAAAATCGCTCATTGCTCTGTGAAAATCGTATTCTAGGGATCAAAATAAGAAACTTTGCCGAAGGAACCATACCTCTAAAACGAATTCTGATGTCCCCCAATTTGGGTCGAACGAAAAATCCCACTTTGACCTATTTAGAGTACTCCAATCGAGTCCAGATGTATGACCGACCCCCAGTGGCACACCCCGTGGTACTCCCTTCGGGGGATACAATCATTTCAAAATATCACCATTTTTGGCCTTTACATGAGAAAAGAAACTGAAAAGTTCGACCAAAATTGGGGGACATCAGAATTCGTTTTAGAGGTATGGTTCCTTCGGCAAAGTTTCTTATTTTGATCCCTAGAATATGATTTTCACAGAGCAATGGGCGATTTTTTGCCTCCCCACAAATCGACCCGGCCTAATATATATATAATTTTTGTAAAGAAAAATTCAAATACATTTTTTTATAAAAATTTAAGTATAATGCATGAAATTTTTTTATATTTATTTCTATTGTTATCCCTTTTAAAAACAGTTTTTCTTTTAGCGCATTTTTGGCGCTATTGGACGTATTTAACCCCTTAATTCAAACTTGGGTGGTACGATTATTTTCTAGGACGTAGTTTCAAGAGTGCAGGCTAAAGTTTCTCACGGAATAAGAACTAAAACACAAACATGGCAGATCATAAGGTTTCACGTTCCCCCGGCAGTCGGTTCTATGTTAACGGAACGACCCGGATTTACGATATATCCGGCCAAGGACTGCCACTTTAGTAGCTCTCCTCGTACATGTATGGGGAATATTTTTGCTGCTACAGTAACAACAACATAACGTTTCAGTGCTTTACCTCCAAGAGTAGTAATAAGAATTAGCTGAGTGAAAATTAGATCCAAATTAAAAATGAATTCTGCGAATTTTACTTCGTTTTTCTATGTATAATCTTATGCGAATTGTCACTTATGCACATATTTACATATTAATTGTCTTCCATACTATGTTGCAAATAGTTATTTTGGTTAGTGTACCTTTTCTCCCAATACACCATTTTCTTTACACTCAAATAGATTTTGTCACCTGAGACTTTTATGAGGCAATTAGCAGTTGAAAGATACCACAGTCGATTTCATATATCTGTCAATATATTTGTGCATATACATATGTGTGTGCACGCAAAACAACAAGCGTCATAAGCGCCTCGGTTAAACACTGATTGTACGAGAGTGTGAATGGGTCAACACTCGTAAATGTCATAATTAATGCACATCGTTACGAAATGAGTGTTTTTTAATTAGCATCGTAGCGCAAAGGTAAAATCATCCTCCAACTGAAGACACACACACACACATTTGCACATATGCATGTATGTATTTACGTCTGTGCATCTGAATGTGCTTATAAAAGTACAGGCACAAGGAGTTCGAATGGAAAAATGCACGCAGTCTGAATGTCTGCAATGGTGCTAGAAATCGTTCCACTCATACATCAAAATGCTCTGCACAAAAGCTTACAAGCGTTACAAGCATCCGAGCGCAACGGGGTGACATTTTAGCCAATTGGCCAAGTGACTCGTCGCTCGGGCCAACAAGCTGGATGGTCAGTCTCACAGCTGCTGTTTGTAATAGACGCAGTCACAGTTTTTGCTGTTGTTGCTGTTTGTTGTTTGTTGTGTATTAGTATTCTTGTTGCTAGACATGCAACAAATTCGCTGAAAGTGTTATTTTGTCAGCAAACATTAAATTCAACATTGTATAGAGTACACACCAGTCCATGCAAGGCGAGGTAATGAACACAAAGGCAAAGTGTCGCGTGCACAAAATCAGCCAAAAGGCAAATAAATATTGGCCAAGTTTAATAGCGGCAAAATTTAATTAAGAATTATAATTTATGCACGTGTAGTGTTAACGAGTTAACACTTCATTCATGCATTCGTACGCTGTGTGCTCTGCAGTATTTAACCATTTCTGGAAGTTTAAATGTGGCGAATTACGAGTACAAGTGCCCTTTATGTGGACATTAATTGCCAAGAAGACGCTCTGCTGGAAGGAAGTGAGCAGCGTATAAATGAAACGAAGTAAGTGCCAATTGGCTATGGAATGTCGATAACATTACGTGTAGTACAAAGTCGTAAATGGTTATGTGAGTGCGTAGTTGGTAGTCTAAGTAGTGGGGTGTTGTTGTGTGGAGAATCTCAATTAGCGTATTTGTTTCGGTTTTTGGTGAAATAAAGCATCAAGTTCGTTGCTTAAGTCTTTTGTTCAGCTTGTGTTTGGTTTGGGTGAAGAAATAAGTGTGTGTGGCTGGCTGCGCCTAGGTGTGTGAGTTTCCTTACACCTCTGTATGGCTAGCGCAAGCGAGTGTGCGTATGCGGGGCATAGCTGCTCGTACAATATTTGTGTGCATGGCCGTGTGCTTGCTGCACTGCTGCGGACAAGCGTCATTAGGGTGATAAAATTGTTTCAATAATAGCATTCGCTGTACTGCACCACTAAGAAGCGAATCGCTCGTTAATTGCCAATGTACGCGTAATTCCAGTCTTTGGATGGCAGTTGTGAAATTGGTTGGGCATCAATTTTAAATTTAAAATAAAAGATTTATTAAGCTATGCATTCGCTGGTCCATTATTTATAGACCAATAATTCTCTATGGTTCGCTAGTATGGTGAATGGCGTGCGATGAAGTGACGTACAGGCACATGCGTCAAAATATTGCAAAGCGTGCAAAGAATTGCAGGAATATGTGTAATTCGCACCATGAGCACAACTCAAACAGCAATAGAATATAGTTTCAACGGGCAGCTAATCAAACAAGTAGTAAGAAACTCAGCCAAAGACTGAAGATGTCAGTAACATTCTGAATTCAAACGGAAGATCAGACTACGTAATTCCAAAAGCCTTTCCAAAAAGTTAAAGAGCAAAGTGGCTAGCAGAAAGGTCTGGAATCCACATGCTATTTATCCAATTACTTTACAGTTGCATGCAAAATGGCAGAAGGAGTAAGAGCAACCGTCATTTTCACGCAATTTGATCTCCTTAATTCTTCTTCTTCTTAACTGGCGCGATAACCGCTTACGCGATTTTGGCCGTGTTTAACAAAGCGCGCCAGTCGTTTCTTTCTCGTGCTGACCGGTGCCAACTGGACACACCAAGTGAAGCCAAGCCCTTCTCCAACCGATCTTTCCAACGCAGAGGAGGCCTGTCTCTTCCTCTACTACCACCAGCTGGTACCGCATCGAATACTTTCAGAGCCGGAGCGTTTCTATCCATTCGGACGACATGACCCAGCCAACGTAGCCGCTGGATCTTTATTCGCTCCACTATGTCTACGTCGTCGTAAAGCTCATACAGCTCATCGTTCCATAGTCCGCGATATTCGCCGTTGCCAATGTGCAAAGGTCCAAAAATCTTACGCAGAATCTTTCTCTCAAACACTCCAAGCGTCGCTTCATCGGATGTTGTCATCGTCCAAGCTTCTGCGCCATACGTTAGGACGGGCATGATGAGAGCCTTGTAGAGTGTCTTAGTCCAAAGTAGCACTTGTTCCCAAGAGAGATTGTACGTTGGATTTCAAGGCTAACATTGTTATCGGTGTTAGTGCTGGTTCCTAAATACACGAAGTTTTTTGCAACCTCAAAATTATAACTGTCAACAGTGACTTGGGTGTCGATACCCGAGTGCGCCGACTGTTTGTTTGAAGACAGGAGGTACTTCGTTTTGTCCTCGTTTACCTCCAGACCCATTCGCTTTGCCTCTTTATCCAGTTTGGAGAAGGTAGAACTAACAGCGCGGTTGTTAAGGCCGATGATGTCAATATCATCGGCATATGCCAACAATTGTACGCGCCTATAAAAAATTATGCCTTAGCGATTAGCTTCTGCGGCTCGTACGATGCTCTCCAACATCAGGTTAAAGAAGTCACACGACAGCGAGTCACCCTGTCTGAAACCTCGTTTGGTATCAAACACCTCGGAGAGGTGCTTCCCAATTCTGACGACGCTGCTGGTGTTGAGCAACGTCATCTTGCATAGCCGTATTAGTTTTGCGGGGATACCAAATCCGGACATCACGACACACAAATAACTCCTTTCCGTACTGTCGAATGCAGCTTTGAAGTCGACCAAAAGATGGTGTGTGTCGATTCTCCTTTCATGGGTCTTTTCCAAGATTTGGCGTATTGTAAATATTTGATCGATGGTAGACTTTCCAGGTCTAAAGCCACACTGATAAGGTCCATAATTTAAGAATGCTCTGGATGTCAGTCACCAGATCGTCCTCTTTGTTTTTACGGGAAAACGCCCCGGTCTTGAAACCTTCTGTAAGCCACCGAACTTTCTGGTAGAATTTTCGGGCGTTGTTCCTACTGGCCAGCATCTCAAGCTCCTCGCACTCACGTATGTCGGCCTGTCGTTTCTTCTGTCGGATAATACGTCTCTCTTCCTTTCTTAGCTCTCTGTAGCGATCCCACATTGCTCGCGTTGCGCCCGATCGCAGCGTAGCTCTATAGGCAGCATCTTTTCTTTCGGCAGCAGCATTACATTCCTCGTGGTACCAACTGTTTTTTCGGGCTCGCCGGATTCCGATATCTTCTTTGGCGGCGGTACGTAGAGAACGAGAAATGTTGCTCCATTACTCATGCATGCCGGTTTCTTGGGCAGTACTCTCTGAGAGCAGTAGTGAGAGTCGAGTGGCGCTGTTTGTTGTGATTGCAGCTTTTCGATGTCGAATATTCTTTGTGTAGTTAGAAGTACGCTTTTCTCTGCACAGAGGCGTGTGCGTAGTAGTAGTAGCTGCAACAAGGTAATGATCCGAGTCGATGTTGGGTCTTCGGATTGTACGTACATATAAAACACTAGAAGCGTGTCTTCCATCTATCACAACATGATCGATATAGTTTCGCGTCTTTCGATCAGGGGACAGCCAGGTAGCTTGGTGGATCTTTTTATGCTAGAATCCGGCGCTGCAGACTACGAGGTTTCGCGCCCTGGCGAAGTCGATCAGCCTCTGACCGTTACCGGATGTTTCGTTGTGCAGGCTGAATTTTCCGACTGTGGGACCCCTCTTAATTACTGTTGTTTACTTCAAGCTGAAATCTATGCCACCAAAAACGCAGCTGAATCGGCACTGGCATTAACTTCTCATAATACGCGGACAAACATTTTTATTTATAACCATGCGGCTTTGAAAGCTATTATGGCCCTTTGAACTAATTTGGAATGTGTTCAATAATGCAGATCCAAAAAGGATAAACTTTGCGGAAATGGGCCGGCCACTATTAAGTTAATGCCAGGACACAAAGGAATAGAAGGAAATTATAAGGTAGACATTCGTTTGCCGAGATTGATCACGTCAGACATATTTCCATCACTCTTCATTCTAAAAACGGAACTGGATGAGGAACTAGCTCTGGAAACGTAGTGGAAATGAGAACACTCAACCACGTACAAAACTGCCAAAATTATGCTAAAGACTTGGGACACGAAAACTGCAAACTTTATTTTATCACTGTTAAGAAAAGACTGCAAAATATTGGTTGGGGTAGTGATCGAACACTATCTCGCCCCACATTTCGCAGCCAAAATAGGATAAGTGCAGAGCGATACGTGTCACACATGCAACGAAGCGAATGCTTGGGGTACTTTGCCACTGCCTAGCTCTTTGTAAAACTCAACAAATGTGCCTACCATCGACATATTTTTCATCTTTGAAGGGTATTGCTGTTAAAATTCGCGAAGATGTGCATTAAGAATTACAAAAAATAATATCTTCGATTCCGAATACATAGCACTGGTAACACAGTGGACGCCAAAGGTCTAAGTGAGATTTTTTACAGATCAGCCGGGACTACCTAACCTAACCTGATATGTTATTTTCCGTTGCTTATGATGTCCGCTGTAGCCGAATGGGTTGGTCCGTTACTACCTCTTTACTGAACTTAGCCTTTTTTACTTCCCTAGTCGAGGCTGGTATCTATGGAAGATATACAAAAAGAGATGCAAGAACTATTAGTATTTAATTAGTGACATTTGTGATATTTCGCTTTTGTGATCGGCATACGGTCTTCACTGGAATCTACAAATCTCACACGCCGATTATGGAGATAATTTCTCGGAAGTTATCTGTAACGTATAACCACTGCGTGAATGAGCAAAATAATCATGCGTCGTTATTAGAAGCAAATAAACTAGCTTTCAAATTTTAGTAAAATGGCACACAGCGAGTGCTAAAGCTCCACTCACGAATACGACAACGCACGCAAAGGCGTCTACTTGGGTGGCACTTATATAAATCGTCTAATAAACGGAATCTTCTTATCATGTACAATATAGACAACGATAACAACAACAATTAAATTGTGCGAAGTAACTGGTGATGGCATTCTAAATCACTTTTTCACTTGCCTTGCATTCTGTTGCATGCAGCGGCCGGAGCAGATAATCGGAGAGCAAAAAAAGTGTAGGTAATTTGTCGACGATGTCGAGTTGAAACTTTATGTGAGCAGCGCATATACATACATACACGTAAATGCGTTTGTTGGTGATCGCAATGCGCGGCGGTGAGGGTGTGAGAAAAGGAAGTGAGTACCGGTGCAACAAGATGCGCATGCGCAGCGCAAGTACATTGAGAGCAGCGACGATGAACAAGTTGGCGGCGATAACGATCAAACAAACACAAATAGTGCATAAATAAACACGAGTGTAGATGCAAATTGATAAGCGCCATGCAATGCCAGCGGACGCTAAAGCGTTCGCAGCAGTGCAAAAAGCCAACACGGTGCCGCCGTTGCGCCATTTGCTGGTGGCATGTCGTGTTAGCCAATCTGTACGTCACCGCACAATCGCTTGACTGAGCAGTGCTGCCATCGCCGTCGCATTTATGTAGTGGGGACAATGACGGCGGCCACGGCTGTGGCGGTGCAATTGAGATACGTGCGCTGATATGCTGAGTTGCAAGATACTTGCGTCTATCTACGAGTACTCTAGGTATGATAGTGCAGCATGCAACATACCGCATGCAAGTAACTGATTGTTAGCAGAGGTGGTGGTGTGTTTGGTGTGCACTTCGACGATATCGCGTATGCGATACTTAAGGATAACAGTGCAATAAATTTGCACTATGCAAATTAAATTATCAGTGTAAACGAGTTTACTTGAACAAATTATTGTCAACTGGGTGATGTTGTTTTTTTGTTTTGTTTTTTTTTGTTTTCTGGTTCCTACTGCTTGTATTTTCGTTATGCGCGTACATGTCGTTACTGTGTCGTTATGCTATAGCCAATATAGCTGATGGCAACAGCAGCAAAACAGTTGAAAATGGCTGCAAACTGGGCCGCACTCATTTGTGACAATTTCAGCAATTGAAGCCACCAACTTAGACAAAAAACATGCAAATCTGCGAATTAGCTGTCAACCAACCGGTTCGGCAAATGGATGGAGTCTCACTTATGCCAGTAGCATTATAAGGAGAAGAGAAGGGGTGGAGGTGAGTATAATTGCAAGTGCATAATTCACAAATTCTTAAATTGATTTAATATTGGCCGGGCTGTGTTTTGCGTTTGTAATCACCTTATTTATCTTTATGAAACAAATATTTTGCAGCTTATGGTGGACTAATAATTTCTTATTATCATTTTGTTGGTTTCATTATATGTACTTTGCACAGAACAGATGTTTGCCAAACACGTGCACATATGTATGTATATACAAGGTACCGCAAAATTATAAATTCAATTTTGGCTGTGAATGACTTTTTTCTAATTCAAAACAAACAAAAAAATAATCCATTTTGAGTGGTGGGAATGTTTATTTTGATCTTTACTCGCCCCATTGCTGCTCCTTCTTCTGCTTGATTGGCGCGTTAATCGCTTCCGCGATTTTGGCCTAGTTTAACAAAGCGCGCCCGTCATTTCTTTCTCGTGCTAACCGGCGCCAGTTGGAAATACCAAGTTAGGGGAAATCATTCTCCACCTGATCTTTTCCTCTTCCCCTACTACCACCAGCTGGTACCACATCGAATACTTTCAAAGCCAGAACGTTTGTATCCATTCGGACGACATGACCCAGCCAACGTAGCCGCTGGATCTTTATTCGCTGCGCTATGTCTATGTCGCCGTAAAGCTCATAGAGCTCATCGTTCGATCGCCTGCGATATTCGCCGTTGCCAACTTGCAAAGGTCCAAAAATCTTACGCAGAATCTTTCAAACACTTGTTGGCAAGAGAGATTCTACGTTGGATTTTAAGGCTGACATTGACGAATTATTTTGCGCCATAATATATATATAATATGTATATTGACAGTACCGTGGTTTCATTTGAGGTTTATAGGATTATAAATACAAAATAGGACATGCTTTGAAGTGGATTTACGCGTGAGAAAGCTGATAGCAACTGGAGGGTAACTTTTAGAATTTTTCAAAATCAATTTCAAATTGTATCCTTTGAAATGGCTACAATTGATATACAGGGGTACAGAGAAAGTTGCCCTAGATATTTGAGACCATTTTAGTAATTAGACATTCAAGTAATTCAAAGTCATATTTCGAGTTATTCGATTTTAAGGCTTTTCAAAAAAATATTTTGCAGGAAAAAAATCGCAGCCTTGAATTAAAATTTATTTCAAAAAATGGATGGACAAGCAAAATAAAAATATTTTTTTAAAACAAATAATTTTTTTAAAAACAAGCAAATAAAAAAAATAAATTTTTTTCATATTTCGAGTAATTCGAGTTATTCGATTTTAAGATTATTTCAAAAAAATATTTTACAGGAAAAATTGCTTGAATTAAAATATATTTAAAAAATGAATGCGCAGGCAAAACAAAAAGTTTTTTTGAAACAAAAAAAATTCTTAAAAAAAAAAAAATTATTGTAAAAAAAAGTTTTTTTCCTACTTTGAGTTATTTGAGTTGTTCGATTTTTAAATTATTTAAAATTTTAAATTATTAAAAAAAAAAACTTGAAAAAAACGGAAAAAATCCCACCCTTGAATTAATATTCATTAAAACAAAAGATGCACAAGCAAAATAAACATATGTTTTTAAAACAAACAAATTAAAAAAAAACTTTTTTCATAAATCGCTTGAATTAAAATATTATATATAAAAAAACCAAAATACAATATTTTCTCAAAATAAACAAATTTTTTTTTACGATTTTTTTCTTATTTCGAGTAATTCGAGTTATTCGACTTTAAGATTATTTCAAAAAAATATTTTACAGAAAAGCTCGGTAAATTAAAAAAAATGGTTACACAAGCGAAACAAATATATCAAAATAAACAAATTTAAAAAAATTTTTTGTTTTCTTATTTCGAGCTATTTGAGTTACTCGATTTTAACACTACTTAATTAAAAAAAAATAGTTTACAGAAAAAACGAACCCTTGAATTAATATATATTTGAAAAAATGAATGCGCAAGCAAAACGAAAATACTTTATTAAAACAAAGAAATTTCTTTAAAAATAAACAAATAAAAAAATATATATATATTCTTTTTATATTTCGAGTTATTCAAGTTAATCAATTTTAAGATTATTTCAAAAAAATAGTTTAGAAAAAAAATTGCTTGAATTAATTAAAAAAAGATGGATTTAATAAAAAAATTTGTTTTTTCATGATTAGAGTAATTTGAGTTATTCGATTTTAAGATTATTTCAAAAAAAATTTTATGGAACTAAATCGCACCCTTGAATTAATATTTATTTAAGAAAATGGTTGCTGAAGCAAAACAAAAATATTTTTGGAAAATAAACAATTATTTTTTAAAACAAACAAATAAAAAAAATATATTTAAATATTTTCTATTTTTTTAGTATTTCAAATATATTTTTTTATCATTTTTAAAATCGAATATCTTGAAAATGATTACGCTTTGATATCATTTTATGTAAGCAAATTAATTACAAATTAACTAAGTACAAATCTCTTCGAGGGGGAGCCTGCTTAGAGGCTTTAAAAAATCTACTTTTTTTTTGGATAAATGTCTTTCCAAATTATCCAAGAATGTGTCCTCAAAATTTCAGAAGCAAATTCAAAATATTTTCGGAGTTACAGAAGAAATTGTGAACAAGCGTCAAGCAGGTATACGAGCGGCCGGATCGCTCGAAGTGCGAGATCTCAGTTTTTTTATTTTTGCGATTTTTCCTAATTGGCGAGAAAGATAGGGCAAAAGTTAAACGTCCTATCGAAATGAGATAACATTGATTGTATTTGGAATTAAATTCTCTTCTAGTTGAACTTAAAAAACCTTAAGAAAGTTATGATTAACCCACTTTTTAAACAATCTAAAGTGAATTTGTTTTTCCACAAACATTTTTTTTTTAATTAGCGAAAAATTGTTGAATTTCTCACTATTTGTTTAATTTTCTTCTTTTATATTAACTAGAAGTTATACTATACTAAAATAAAAAATTTGTTGGGTTTTTGGTTTCACATGAAAATTGCGATCTGCATCTTTCCCGCCGCACGACACATGCACACTCAAGGCACCACGGCAAAATGCTTGTACCAGGCATAATATGACATATATTTTAATGAAAAAATTTGAGAAGACTGCTGAAATATATAGCAATAAAACCTGAAAGTTTCGTTTTAATCGAATATTTCTTTCTTTCCCAAAAAAATCCACGAAAAAATCGATTTCTTGAAGCCTCTAAAATAGGCTCCCCCCTAAACATGCAAGACGACTTTTAAATACATACGTCAATTATATCAGTTGCATCCATTTGAAGGAAAATATTTAAATATTGAGAACTAATAAAATTTATAAAAGTAACTGCGCACGTTGCCTTATTCACGGCTTATTCTAGATGCTTTTTAAAGTTTCAACGACTTTTAATTATCATCACTAGCCATTTAAAAGCGTTCTTTGAATTTATAGTTACAGTTCCGACATTTACCTTCATAAATTCGATTGCCTTCCTGCTGCTTATTAGAACTACATCAGTTTTGCGCTCAGAGAACTCCAGTTTCATAGACATTAATCAAGCCTTGATGCCACGCACTGAATTGCTTGCAATCCTCTCCACTTCTAGGATATGTTTTGCCTACTTTACTATCGATCTTCAAAAAAGTCTAACGATATCATATTCGAAGTTCGAGCCACCCCACTGAGACGGCAAATACGACTGTTAACATAATTACTAAGCTAAGTTTTCATGCTACCGATTTTGTAATGGATTGTGTGGTGTGACGGGCGTTCAGTAAAGAGTCTGTAGCGCCGGTGGTTATTTTCTGCATTTGTTTCCATTTGCTTACATAGTTTCCAAACATAGAAATTTAATTTGTTCTCAGCTAATGTTAGGAAATAAAATTTTTCAAACGTCATTCAAATTGAATTTCCCTGAGTCTCAAACTGAAAGCGGTTAAAAGAAAGGAAGCAAATAATATGAAACATATATATAGCAAGAAACAAAAAAATATTAAATGGAGCCTGACATCTGTGGTGCATTCCAGGAATACCTCTTTAAGAAAAAATCTCGGTAAATCTCTTTGCATTCGCTGCTATAAATCTTTTATTACATTCAATTTTTTAAACTTTGTTTTTCTAAAAATCTCTTTAAATATCTTTGCATTCTCTGCTATAAATCTCTTATTACATTTAATTTTTTAAACGTGTTTTTTTCTAAATTTATATTCGAAGCACATTCTGTTGAAGCTTCATATTCAAGGACTAAGTTCAGTGTTCAACAAACAACTCAACATTTTTCACATACTCATATCAAATCAATGATTGTTTAATGAAGCCATTTAATGGCATCACCAATTGAATGAAAATAAGTTAATTTCAAATAAAATTTTGCAAAAGCCCGCTACTTAGTTATCGGACATTGCGTGCAGACTACAAGGAAAGCTGATTTACGTCTTTCGACTGTGAATTAACCCTTGTGAATTATTTTATAAAAGTATAGGATTCATGTGCATAAGCACCGCTGCTGCTAACTTGTAAATCTCCTTGTTGCTGGCTAAGATTGCCTTTCAGTTTGTATAACTTGTCTTTCAGTAACGTTTAGAACTGCGCCTCGTCTTGGAAGGATTTAGATTTATTTCTGTTTTTGTATAATTAAGTTAACCAGACTGAGGAATATTTCAGCGAATTTCTTCTCAATTGTATGGCGATTCTGCGGGTGAGTTCGTTATGGCGTCTTTTGTTTGCTATTCTAACGAACTTTTTGACGTGATAACGTCTTATAATTCGATTTAGCCGGCTGCACGCACGAAAAAATGTATCGTTACCTTGCTCATTGTCGCTACCTTGAATGAACTGCAAGCGAAAGCGCGGAACGAACGACAAAGCAAACAAAGCAAACGAACGGCAACGTTCGATATCTTGCTCTCTCCTACTTAAGTGAGCGTATATATGTATGTATATGCGCATATGTACATATATAAATTCACGTATTTGTATTTGCATATGCCTTCTTATTGATTATTATAAATTTGATTTACTTGAAGAATTTAAAATAAAACCAAGTTTGTTAATAATACCTGTTGTCTTAATGTTATTATTATTAATTTATTTATTATATATGAAGGAAAAAATGTATGGTAATATTTACCCATATACCTTATAAGATATGTTGTATACTAATATAAGTATATAAACATGCATATACATATACAATTTCGCGCAATTTTCAAAAAGAACAAATCTATATGTAACGATGCATACAAATCATATGGACATATCAAATATACGAATCTATTCTGTACGCAAGCAAATGTATGCTAATGTGCTTGAACTGCAAGCGAGAGCGCGGAACGAACGACAAAGAGCACAATCGGCCCCCGCGTTCGGCAACGTTCGACATCTGGCTCTGTCCTACTTGAGTGAGCATATATATGTATGTATATGCGCATTTGTATATATTATAAATTCACATACTTGTATTTGCATATGCCTTCTTGCTGTGTGCATGGTAATGAACCATTTCTCTGTTGAGAATAGGTCGATGACAGTCAAATCGATGATGGTGCCTCTTAGTATTGTTGACTTATTAACGTCTGATGCACAATCGAAATTGTACATTACTTTCATGAATTTGATAAATGTTTCGTAATTGTTCGCGTTTGTGTAAATGGTACTTGACCTATTCCATTGCAATTCCATTTACCTCCTTCTCTATATCCATACAAAATATCTATCAAACAAATAAAATTAAAATTTTGTTTTGAAAATTGCAACCATTCCATCTATATTTTCTTATGACGTTGTCACGTTAAACTATCGTCAGTAAACCGACTTTACAGACAACCTCTTTCTTTTTAATAAATTGCTTGCATGTCTGTAAAGTATACGAGGGTCGTTTGAAAAGTTCGAGCTAAAATAAAAACTACTTAATCGTTTGGGGTCATTTTTTGAAACAGTCTCATTTTAGGCTTATACACTGTTGTAGTTTGTTCATCCCTTTATTTTCTAGGATGACGCCAGGGAACAGGAAATTCTCATGAGCAATCTACGCGTCTTAGAAAGTCACGTGCGTTACATGCGCGCAGATTATCTTCCATTTATGAATTGATTTCAGCATAAAATTCTCAATATTTTATCCGCGTAAAATTTTGAAAGCTTTGAGAGCAAGGCGTGAGCATTAGAACATGCCGTGATCTGTTTCGTGAACTGTCATGATCAAATGTATGAAGATATTTGTTAAATACCCCCATTGATCCCTTTCGAATAATAGAATTTGTCCAAGGTTGAAAAATAGCCATTCGTTTCTCTAATGACCTCCTTGTTTGAAGAAATCCTTTTCCCGCCAGCCATTTCCTCAAATTGGGGGAAAAACAGTAGTCCGAGGGATTCGAGGGAACCTAATCTGGAGAATACGGCGGATGTGGAATGAGTAAGAATCCTATTTCCATTAATTTGGAGCCCACAACTGCTGAGGCGTGAGCTGGTGCGTTGTAGCGGTGGGAAGACCGTCAGCCGAAGCAAGAATGTGTCATTGCGTTCAGCTGACGTATTTCCCCCCCCCTCTACCGCACAGCTTACTATATTTTTTATTCTACTAAATGTCAAAAATATATGAAAAAAATTTCAGCCGGTATAAAATGAGTTGGTAGAAATTTTTTTTTCGACACACTTCGTACCCTCCCACAATCACACCCACCGCGGGTGAGCCAGCTGACGTTCACTTTTGTTAATCATGAAAGCTAAATCACAAGTATAGTCAAGAATTTGACGGTATAAAAACGCAGTCTTAAATCGACTCCTGGCTCCCGGACTATACTGGCATGATCAGATTGATCGATGAAGCTTTGGCCAGCAACATTTCTGCAGCCAGGGAAATGTGTTGAAAAGACAACATCGTTCACTTCTGACTTCGAGTCAGTATAAGTCCCAAACCTTATAATAAGCATACAATTTAGGGTTAGTTCAGTTAAGACCAGTATGGGGTGCTATCATTTCAATTACCGATTTCCAGTTATTGCTATCTAACCAACAGGCAAAATTCAACAGCGAAGTCTGTGTGACCGTTTCTAAAGTGCGGGCAATGTAATGCCCGTCAATTAAGGGTTAATAATACAGCTTCACCATACTTCCGTCTGTGATTGAACTTCCTGCGGGAAAATCACAGTATTCACCGAAATTGCAAAAATAAAGAATAGTGAATAATAAATACAATGCAAAAAAAAAACAGCAACAAAAGCGCAACTTTAATCGCATGCAACAAATCCGCAATGGGCGTTTACGCGATTGTCTGCATGGATAATCTGTGATTTAGCAACTCCTACAGGTCAAGCGAACGCATCAATTATTGCCGCTGGAGCGCACATAAACACATAAATGTAAAGAAATTGTTCGGTCTGAACGAGTGGGCCTAAGTAAATAAAGAAACAAAGGAAAGCAAGGAGCAGCGGATACAGTTTGCGCGGGCAGAGACAATTGCAGTAAGGAAGAAGACAAGCAAGATCAGTGCCAGATGCTACACACCAGCCTTGTTTGGAGAATTATGCGCTACGTAATTTTGAGGCGCACAACACAAACGCAGAAATACGTACGTACGTACTCGCACATTGCGCTTTGCTTGCATTTATTACATATATTGTATTTAATAATATCAAAATATGTACGATTGACCTTTGCCGCTCATATTTATGTGCTCAGCCTATGTTGCTATGTGGCAACATATTGGTTGCATGCAAATGCGCGATCATAGGAAAAGTTGTGTATTTAATACGTCCGGATAGGGGTGTGTGTGTATGAGTGTGAGTGTTACTAGATAGAGTGGCTGTGTTTGACGGTAGTTGGCGCTATTAGCGAAAAACGTTGCAAGATAAATGGTGGCAAATGTATGTAGCAACGCTACGAACGAATAATGATCGCATGTGCAACTATAATCCATTTAAGGCCGTCTATGAAATTCCTATATGATCTTTTACAAGCACGTGCACACACACACACATTAGTATGTTCTTGTATGTGTGGCAAATATGCATGCACCTATTTGGTGGGGCGTCAACTTTGTTTGCCATAAAGTTTTTCACACTTGTTTTTTGGTGTATCTACCTTTGAGAATTTATTGAAAAAAAAAATGGCATGCGCCGGTGCGACTAAACAATTCGCTTATTTTACTTAAACTAAAAAATGCATTATAAGATGCCCACCTCCATTTAATGACTTAATTTCCTGCTATTGTTCGCGTGTATATGCCTATGTGAGTGTATGCATATGTATGTATGCATGTGCTTATGTGCGCTTATGAGAAAAGCTAATCCTCATGTCTTGGCCATTGGCTCACAAACTTCTTAAACATTTGGGTTAGCCGAAAGAGATGAGCAGACTCGACAGCATTCACTGCTAAAGTTCTTTAATCTTATTCAAAATTTTTCTTCTTCTTCTTCTTCTTCTTTTATAATAGGTTTTTACCTGTTTTTCTTCACATAATTACATAGTTATAAATTACAAAGTATTATTAAAATTCAAAATGACGAAATGTTATTGTCTCTCCGCCGATGTCGAAATCCAGCTTTCGCGCCATCTCTTTGGTGGTCTTCCAGGTCCGCGCTTTCCATATGGTATATATGCATTGCGCCCATTTTTCGGTAGACGTGGTGGACCTTCAAAGTCGACTCTTCAACGTTTGGTGGCCAAATTTGAGACGACCGGGTACAGTAAACAATCCGTGAAAGTGTACAGCAGAACCCGAGGCAGTCTATTCCTCGCCGTGCACAAGAACTTGGCCTTTTGCAGACTTCAACTTGGCGAATTTTGCATCGGGACTTGAGCCTACACCCGTACAAGATCCAACTGACCCAGGAGCTCAAAGTTGATGACCATAGACAACGCCATTTGTTCGCTGACTGGACTTCGAATCGTTTCGAAGAGAACCCCAGTTTTGGGCGAAAAATCATCTTTAGTGACGAGGCGCATTTTTGGATAGCCATTCATCAAAACAAACAATGTTAACAAACAAAATTGCCGTATATGAGACGACACCAATCCACACGAGGTTCACCAGGTGATAATGCATCCTCAAAAAGTTACCGTTTGGTGTGGATTTTGGGCCGGCGGCGTCATTGGTCCGTACTTTTTTGAAAACGACGTTGGTGGGGCGGTCACCGTCAACAGCGAGCGCTACACAACGATGATAACCAATTTCTTATGGCCCATATTGAACCATGTGGACCTAGACGACATGTGGTTCCAGCAGGACGGCGCTACGTGCCACACAGCAAACGCCACGATTGACATTCTGCATGAACGATTTGAGGGTAAGGTTATCTCTCGCGGGGGTGATGTGAATTGGCCACCAAGGTCATGCGATTTGACCCCGGTAGACTTTTTCCTGTGAGGTTTCTTGAAGTCTCAGGTCTATGCAAATAAACCACAATCGACCGATGCTCTAAAGGTGAACATAACACAGGCCATCGCTCAAATTCAGCCGGATCTATGC
This sequence comes from Anastrepha obliqua, assembly GCF_027943255.1. Taxonomy (NCBI): domain Eukaryota; kingdom Metazoa; phylum Arthropoda; class Insecta; order Diptera; family Tephritidae; genus Anastrepha; species Anastrepha obliqua. Next base: position 12,342,148 of record NC_072894.1, read on the forward strand.
GGAAGAGTCATTGAAAGTTGGACCACTCGGATCCGTTCCACCGGGAGAAGCCGAGGCGGGCATTTGAATGATGTCATATTCCACACTTAATGGCATATATGCGCCTTTCAAATAAAAAAATTATTTTGTCAATAACTCACACACAGCTTGTTTTATTCCATTTCAACATCTACCCGCTCTTATTGAAAAACCCTTTATTTGTTCCACCATACAAAATCCCTAATGCAACTTGCAATACGTGCGCCCTGCATATGTACATCTCTCTCTCTCTCTCTGACTTCCTTAATAATGTCGCGGTCGCTGGATATTTCTATCCCCAGGTATTTAAATTTCATAATTTGCTCTATCATCGTCCTTTCTATTTCAACTTTGCATCTGATCCCATTCTTGGCAACTACTAAACTTTTTGTTTTTTCTCTGGAGACCTCCACATTAAACTGTTTGGCTGTAACTATAAGCGTATGTAGTAATCTTTGCAAATTGTCTTCAAAGTCCGCAATTAATATGGCATCATCTGCATAACATAAAATTCGTATGCTCATCTTATTAAGACGATACCCATCTAATGACTTGACTTCTTTTATTATTATTTGGTCCATTATTGTATTAAAGAGTATTTGGCTCAGCGAGTCACTGTTTCTTGTATTTCCATTTTTCTATTACGAAGCGGTCTCCACATCTTTTTCTGAGTTCCGTATTTTTCGTAAATTTTTCCCAATATGATTCTTCAGAATAAATTATTAATAATAAATTATTAATATACAACCAAGTAGTTAAGCCGGTATGGACATACGGCATTCAATTATGGGGATGTACCACTAAATCAAACATTGAAGCTGTACAACGCCTGCAGAATAAGATTCTCAGAGACATGGTCAACGCACCTTGGTATGTGCGAAATCACGACCTGCACAAGGATCTGTCGGTGAAAAAAGTCGATGATATAATCCAAATTCTTGCAAGTAACCATGAAACCAGGCTGAAAGAGCACATAAACTCGGAGGCCGCAGAGCTTACCAAAACAGTCTGCACAAGAAGACTTCGAAGAACTAAGCCACGAGATTTAGTCGCCAACGCTGTATAATTGTTTGTAAAATATTTATAATTGTTTTTAAATTTCAATGTTAAAGATAGAATAATGTTACTTGTTAGCTTATGCTAGGCGTAATACCATGAAATGTATACAAATTTTATAACGTTTCAATAAAAAAAAAAAAAAAAAAAAAAAAATATGATTCTTTAAGGATTCTTATTTTGGCGTTACACATATTTTTCTCAGCAATATATTTATCCTTAATTTCCTGTGTTTTCGTTGCCTTATATTCTAAAAAAGCCTTACTTTTTTGTGATGCTAAAGTTTTTACTTCATCAGTGAACCAAGGGGTTTTGTTAGCACGATTATTCGGTGTTAATATAGTGCGTTTTCCTTATGCTTCGTTGGCTGCACTTTGTATGTTTGTTTTTAAAAATTTTTGAGTTAACTAATTTTTAAAAACAAATATATGTACGTTAGGCCGGGTCGATTTGTGGGGAGGCAAAACAATCGCCCATTGCTCTGTGAAAATCGTATTCTAGGGATCAAAATAAGAAACTTTGCCGAAGGAACCATACCTCTAAAACGAATTCTGATGTCCCCCAATTTGGGTCGAACTTTTTAGTTTCTTTTCTCATGTAAAGGCCAAAAATGGTGATATTTTGAAATGATTGTATGGGGGACCCCCCAGGTGAGTTCCAGGGGGTGTGCCACTGGCATAGGTGGATCGGCCGTCCAAAGTTAGTGGGGGTCGGTCATACATTTGGACTCGATTGGAGCACTCTAAATGGGTCGAAGTGGGATTTTTCGTTCGACCCAAATTGGGCGACATCAGAATTCGTTTTAGAGGTATGGTTCCTTCGGCAAATCTTCTTATTTTGATCCCTAGAATACGATTTTCACAGAGCAATGAGCGATTTTTAAATCGACCCGCCCTAATGTACGTATACATTTTTATATAAAATCAAACTTTATCTTCATACTTAGATAATTTCATAAAATAAGTATAGACATATTGCAGTTTGTCTAATGGAAGCGTGGTCGGCAAAATTCTAACCTAAAGTTCGGTTATAAAAAAATTTTAATTTTCTAGGGGTATCCTTTTCGCACTGTGAAATTTGTTGATTTTACAAAATGCGTTTTGTGTATAAGAAACGATGTGAAGTAGAGTTCCTATATAGGTACAAAGACCCAAAAATGTGACGTGCATCACCAGTAAAACATTTGATGGAATATTTGAAGACGTTCATAAATAAATGGGTGCATGCTGAAGTTAAAATCGTTGGTGACTTCCTCAGATGAGACCCAAAACAATACCTCTCCAAAGCAATATCAGAAGATCATTGATTTGTTTGCGACAAAGCTGTACTTTTCATTGCGTGCAGCTGGAGCAGTTTAAGGAAAAGTAGTGTTGATGAATTTAAAGACACCATTCAAGAACGTTTACGTGCAGAATACCACAAATTCCTCATTGAAAAAATCGCTGCTCTTATTATCACATTTAAAAAGAAAAAAGCTTGTATGGGCTTGGGCAAATTCAGACCGGAATTGGAGGATGAAACTTCATTTTGGGCGAATATTTCATACGTCGGTGCGTGTGTACTGCTAATAATCGACAACTTCTACGAACCGTTGAGCAATCAATGAAGGTTCATTTTTGGGTCTGCTTCTCTGAAAAAGGATTTGGCCCTCATTTGTGCTTACCGTCTATTTGAATGCAGTTTTGTTAATAAAAATAGACTAAAAAGGCTTAACTACCGCCACCTAAGAAGATGTTTAGAAGAACTACCCAACCTTGGTTTTTACAAGAGGCCAACGATCCCAAGTATCGAAACCGAAGTGTGGAAACAGCTGAATGGAATTGAAGTTTTGGATTTGCCTTCGTAGTCGCCTGATGCCAACCCTATTGACAATGTTTGCGCAACAGTTAAGCAAAAACTCAAAGGAAAACACATAGGGACGGCAGTTAACACCGTATTTCTTTGAGCGTCAGACAAATATCTCTATACACAAGCTGGGGTTTTAGGGTCGGTCAGAGCAATCTCTCTAACTTGGCAGGATTGAAACGAGAGAAAAATCTGTATCGAAGCTGGAACCTCTGTTGTTGTTCTAGCAGCATAAATATTCCCTATACCTATACGGGAAGTACTGCTGAAGTGATGGTGCTTGGCTGGATATGTATCCGGGTCGGTCCGGTAACATAGAACTGACTGTCGTGGGAAGCTGGCACCTCTGTCTTCACTGACGGCTCCAACATGGGATCGGGAATCGGAGCAGGGGTTTTCTCTAAATAAGCCAATTTATTTATATCCTGGAAATTGCCAAATACTGCTAGTGTTTTTCAGGCAGAAGTCTTTGCGATCCTGCAGGCATGCAAAATGCTTAGGGCACTTGGGAGCAAGGGAAATCTAAACATTTTTTCCGATAGTCCAGCCACGATCAAGCCTGTGCCGATGCCATGGTGTAGATCCAAACTAGTCAACTCTGCTAAGGAGGAGGTGAAATCATTTGGGTGTGCAGGCAACATTTCTCTGATCTAGGTAGCAGTACAAAGGAACATAGAGGGAAATGAAATTGCTTTATGAGCTGACGATTGTTAGAGGGGAATTGTACTATCAGGCCAGCGCAGAAAAGATGGAGCTCCATTTCTTCATATGCTATTTCGAAATCCATTTGGCCTCAGCACAATAGACGGAGAAACCAGAAAGCTCTGGTGACTCCACGCCAGTCGATTTACAAACGTATAGCTGTATTTACCGGCCACTAAATGATCGGCACATGCACGGAAAAGTTAGGTTAACCCCAGTTGCAGAAGCTGCGGTTAACTTTCAGAGAAGGAGACTGTTGAGCACTTTCTCTGTAAATGCCCGGGCTTAACAGCTAGACAATTAAGGTCATTTTGTGGTATGTTTTTCGATAGTTTGAGGCAGTGCGACAACCTAAATCCCATCAATCTTCTCCATTACATCAACAGCTCAGGCATTCTTTAGATATCTGCCGGTTGGAGATCTCTTAGTGGTACCAAATGGTAACAGTGAATTCATACACTGGATGGAGAGTCCAAGACAGCAGGAGGCTAAAGAGTTTATCCTTCACTTCAAAATAACATCAAATAGGCTCCTAAGCCTGGATTGAAAGCCCTTACGAAGTTACACTGGTTGCTACAGTCTTCATTATAGTTTCGGGAATTTATAGAAACAAGCCGTTTTTGCGAACTGGGTGCCGAAGCTCTGAAGCGAATATAAAATAAATACTCGGTAAAATAGTCTGATAAAATAATTACGCGTACACCTCGGCGGTGCGACTCGAAATCCATTAATGTTATGGAACGAAAAGACAGTGTACAGGGTTTGATTGAAAAGTAATGAGCCTTCTCGCGCGGAGCATCTGCCAAGCGATCAACCGAATCGGCTGGTGAGGGAAAATGATCGTTGGACCTTCACCTTCCACTAGAAACCACTCGTGAAAGCTGTTTTAAAAGTGTATTAGGATTTTGCAGTGGCGAAAATGCAGGGATCGTTGGAGCGACGTTACTCGAATCGGCCCAACCTCATCAACAAATGGACCCTTCATCACGACAATGCGCCGGCGCATCTCTGCATTGGCCAAGATGGGGGTTCTGGTGCTTATCCACCCTCCCTACAGCCCAGACCTGTCCCCTCCGGACTTCTTCTTGTTCTCGCGCCTGAAAAGAAAGTTGAAGGGGAGGCGTTTCGACTCCATCGAGGCGATCCAAAAAACTCTGACAGTCGAATTAAACGCGATTCCGGCGGAGGAGTATAAAAACTGTTTCCTGCAGTGGAAGGACCGCTACCAGCGGTGTATTGACGCTCAAGGGTCCTATTTTGAAGAATATTAGTTGTATAAGCCAAAAGCTTTAATAAAACTGCTTAAAAAAATAAAGCTCATTACTTTTCAAGCAAACCCTGTAGGTACCCAAATTCAGTAGAAGACTCTAATGCAGTGGAGCAGTTCACCAGTTATTTGATCCAAAAACCTTTTCATAGGTTTATTTACGGCAGACCAATAGAGCACCACTCCGTACACCCAATCAAAATCACCTAAATTTTAAAGAAATAATTGTAAATAAACGTTTACGATTCAGTTTCAACTGCTGCAAAAAAAATGTTCAATTTCACAAAATCTTGGGAACACCTGCATAATTTCGATTTTAAGGTTTCCTTAAGTCGCACATCTCGTGTGATTATTTTCACATATCCATGCACACACGCACACATTCGTTCATGCCGGTATGCATTAATTTGCCACACAACCCACGCAGCCGATGACGCTGAGTGTCTGTGGCATTAACCATGCCGGACAAAATGCCATCTATGTGCCGCAGCAGTTGTGTGCATAGCATACATTTATAAGTATGTATGTCGGTGTGTATGTTCATATACATGTCCACACGCGCATTAACTTCAGTCTTCAATTGACATGCTCCAGCGCATGACACACAAACATCCAAAACAAGCTGCCACCAAAACTATCAACGAAATATTTAAGAGGACAACCTTTTTGTTCTTGTAATAAAGACATTCCGGCGCTCCGCCCCTTGAATGTGTAATACTTAAGTTTGTGGCGTTGCAAAATAAATTACATACATCGTATGCAGCACCCCCTCACCGCTGTCCGCACTTGAGCAATAGCGCAATTGACTGTGAAAGGGGAAGTGCTGTGCAAGTATGCATGTGGGTTTGTGTGTTTGCATGCGAGTAATTTGTGTAAATATTTGGCTAGAGGCACTGATAAATACTCGTATTTGTTAAATAATTGTGATTAGTTGGCAAATTAACAAATTGCAAAGAATTCATGAAAATTTATGAACAAATTAGTTAAATCATAAATTGTTGTGCGGCATATTTCAGTATATGGAGTGAAGATTGCGGTCGTTTAAATGCTCGTAGCTTTCATGTTCGTGGTAATTTTTCATTTATCCAGTGGTTTGTTAGTCATTTGTTAATTCAGACACTAAGCGGTGATATTTAAAATGATATTTACATACGTTTTTTTAACTGGCTTGATGGTAATTTTGCCTTTTAAGGGGGCTGTTCCTCCGGTCAACGAGTTTTTTACACATTTTTTTCTTAATACAAACATTTCATACTTAAATGAGTATACAACAACTTTTTTGAATAAAAAAAAAAAAAAAAAATGGCAGTACTAAAGGTGCTCAAACGTGGCGCCATTAATTTGCGCCGTGTAATGTACCACCTCTTGTAATCAGGTAGGTAGGTAGGTAAAATAGTAAGAGTGCCCCAGGCACACTTCAAGTAGCACTTATGTGGTGCCGTTTTGATACCATAATGTAGACCATTACCTGTGCAAAGAAAAATTTTTGGGAAGAGAAAACATTCTACAGCCATCCAGGGCTGTTGATGTAGTGGAGGAGAGAAAAGGGATCTCGGCGGCACACTTCCATCCATCCGATGGTCCAAATTTTCGATGACGCTGAGGCATAATTGAGGTTCTATGCCGTTAATGTGCCGAATTATCTCATCCTTTAGCTCTTGAATTGTTGCTGGCTTATCGACGTACACCTTTTCTTTCAAATAACCCCAAAAAAAAGTCCAATGGTGTCAAATCACATGATCTTGGCGGCCAATTGGCATCGCCGCGACGTGAGATTATTCGGCCATCAAATTTTTCGCACAAAAGAGCCATTGTTTCGTTAGCTGTGTGACAAGAAGCACCGTCCTCTTGAAACCACATATCGTCCACATCCATATCTTCCAATTCGGGCCATAAAAAGTTCGTTATCATCTCACGATAGCGAACACTATTCACAGTAACTGCCTGCCACAGTAAATGGAAGAAATACGGCCCAATGATGCCGCCGGCCCATAAGTCGCACCAAACAGTCACACTTTGTAGGTGCATTGGTTTTTCGGCAATCACTCTTGGATTATTATTCGCCCAAATGCGGCAATTCTGCTTATTGACAAATCCACTGAGGTGAAAATGTGCCTCATCACTGAAGATGATTTAGATTTTGACTTGAACACCCGTTTTCATAATAAGCCTGAATAACAAATTGAATTAGTCTGAAATTGAAAAGTGTATAATGAAATGCAGAAAAACACTTGACGTTTAGGTGTGGTTCACATTCAACATCGACCTTTGAAATCACCTTTTATATCAGAATCCGTGGTATGGTTTGCTATAAATATTGAGTTTTATATCCGATTTTAGGTCTTTTCGCCACTTTTATAAGATGAATATAAGAAAAAAATATAGTTTCGGCTTTTTTAGTAACATAGTCGAGATGTAGTACGACATCCGAATATTTGTTGTGTTGCCCCTATTATTTTCAGCACAGGTGTATATATAAGTACTTCGTTTTTCTTTTATTTGAGTTTCCTTTGCCATTATATAGAATGTACTCGTACACATTTAAAAAACTAAATTTATAGACCTTTCTAATACTTACAGATTCAAAGGCCTGCTGTGGTTCATAATTCTGTCACAGCTGTCATACGGCTAAGTTTTTAGCCTCCCCAAACGAGTCGGACAGCAAATCGTGGTAGGCAACAAAAAATAAATTCGATTTTATAGTAGTACTGAGAGCACTAAGTTGACGACATTTACTTTAGACAATTTGATATCACTAATTGTGAGGAAAATAAATAATTGCTGCACCGAACTGTCAGTGACATTTTCACGATTAGGCGAACGCATTCATTATCAAAGCGGGTAAAACATTATCAGCCATAGAGCAGCGTAAAATAGCAAAACACCTTCGTCAACGTCAATGGGCGGCAAACGGACAGCAGAGGCCGTTACCGGCAACAACCGCTTTAGCATCTGCAGCAAAAGCAACCGGCTGGCACAGCAATGACAACTGTCAACTCAACACTAGCAACGGCTAACCACAACGGCTGTCCACCGCCACCACCACCAGCGGTAACAACAACAATGGTAGCAAATTTCGCTACAATAGTCGCTCACTTTGGTTAGTCGTTTGACTTGTTGTCACACGCTATGTGATGGTGTTGTTGTTACCATTGCATGGACGTGCTGGTGTAGGCCAGTCGGACGTGCTGGACATTTGGCACAGATTCACACTCAACACAAACAAATGTATATATGGTAGTTGTATGTACCTTCATGCAGCATAACTGCACCGGCAAGTTGCACAAATGCATACATACATATATTACAAACACATACACATACACATAAACATGTATACATTGATCAAGTGAATATGTCGCTGAAATTGACATTTTGACAAATATTGACACTTTGAGTGTATGGACCGTAGATCGCCGACGTCGCCACCGCCATCGCCATCGCCAACATGCTACAGCTGACGCAGCGGCCGGTGCTGCAACACTCAACAGCAATGACAGTCACTTTAGCTGGCTGCTACTGTTGGCAATGCCAGCATTGGTGCTGTGGCTGGAACATGCGGTGCTGCTGGTGCTGGTGCTGGTGTTCGTGGTGCACCACAGGTGCTCCAGTTTATATGGCAGCAGCATGCCGCATGCGGCGGTAGTCTAATCGCATCTCGACGGCTGCTACCGTTTGTCCGATCGCCTACAACAATAATCTACAACAGCTGCTACAAAAAACTAAAAAACAATTTTCCAAAAGCACTTGCACATAAAAACTGGATGCGACTTTAAAATGCAAAAGAAAGGCGAATAAGGAGCGAATGAAAAACTGGCTTGTTTACTGCTGCCGTGGCTGCTGCTGTTGTTGCTGCTGATGTTGCTGTTGCTGTTTGCGTAAAACATTGTTGCTTTGTTTGCTTGCTGCTCAGCCACGATTTATTTGTACTTGCGTTGGCTGGGGCGATGGAGGGCGGACGCCTGCGACGTAAACGTTTGTATTCCCCATAGGGTAATTAGTAAGTACGACGATTTTTCGCCTTTTTATGTGACGGCTGCTGCTGCAACATGCAATATTGCATATAAAAGTGCCGACACCGCTGTGCTGCCATTCAATGAAAATGCTTGCACGTACACATGTGTGAGTGAACGTTCCATGTTTTATAGGCTATGATGGAAAATTTCCACAAAAAATGCGGCAATAGTAGTTGAAAAGGATTACAAGAGTAACTTTATGCAACGACAGCTTTTTGTAGTAGAAAGAAAAGATGAGGCATGAGAATTCGCAGCGAGGACAGTGTGAAGTGATAATTGAAAAGAATTGGACAATTTTCTGCTAGCAACTGGAGTGTTAGGGTAAATTCAAACAGGCACCTGATGACATTTCAAAATTTTAAGCCTTAATTGTGACCCAATTTGCCATACAAAAATTCAAGTTATTAATTGCCATTTAATACTTAATATTCAATTGTTAATAAATTAGTCTCAGATTCGAGAAGTGATTTTTAAGGAATCAGCCGATTTGGTGACGTAACCGGGGTTACTAGAGCGGTTTGTTCACGATAAAACTGAGTTTGTGTTGGTGACATATGAAACAAATCAACACCGATCAAGACTGATTGGACAGGTGTGAGAATATGTACGTGCGAAGTGAGTGAGAGGTATTCTGCTGCCGAATCCAGAATGACGTGGCAGCGGAAGTTACTCTCACAATTTCGCTTTGGTTGGCCAAAACTTGTAGTCTATCATTCTTGACAACTCACCACGCTGTGACTATAAAAGCTACATAAGCCGAATTCTCAATTGTAAAGCAGTCGCTCTTAAATACAGAACTTACTTTTATCTTGCTGGTTCTAGTGTGCATGGACTGGTGTGCATGGGCTGGTGTGCACCACTGGGCCACAGCGGTTCGAACCAATTATTATTTTTAAATAAAGTCATAGAAAAATCTCAAAAAAAAAAAAACATAAAGTTAATTAATAATTTTTTTAAAAGCAAAAGGCTTAGTTGCGGTATGCTACATTCACCCTGTGAAGCCTGTTTAATGAGAAAACCAAATCGCAATAAAATCAAACCGAGTACAAGCAAAGCAAAGAGTTTTGAATGAAAATTTGTTTAGAGCTTTATTATTAGTTTTGTCTTTTTACAAAGCCAAAATCCACAAGAAAAATACTGTGTTGGAGTGTGGGGAGGAAGTTGCTATGCTTGATCCATCTATACTTGGAACAGCGAGTTGCAGAGATACGCGGGCTGTGGAGGCAACTGCAATTAACCTCCCACAAAGAAAGAAAAGAAAAAGGACGGTCGCTTCTATAAAAAAGAAAATGTTATTGACTGGAACAAAATTTATTTTAATTTCAGTTACTAGCTTCCACAACAACCTTTGAGTTGCATTTTGTTCTAATGCTGCAAGAACAGATAGCTGCTGCCACCTTAAACTTCGAGGAACTCGCAAGCTATCTTTCGTAGTCTTTATTGTCACAAACATTCTTTTTATTGTTTTTTTTTTCATTTAGGAGCTCTATATACCTATGAAATGAGACTTTTCTCCAATTTTAAACGTTTATTAACAAAAAATTGTTACAAATTTAATCTTCAAAATAATAGCCATCGCTAGCGACACATTTTTTCCATCTCTCATGCAATTTGTAGATGCCGCGCAAAAAAACTTGGCCGTCTTTGGCCGCAAACCAATCATCGAGCCAGTTTTTGACTTCTTCGTGGGAATTGAAGAGCTGCTCGGAAAGTGCGTGGCTCATCGATGCAAACAAATGATAATCGGAAGGCGCTAAGTCTGGTGAGTAAGCCGTATGCACCAGCGGTTCCCAATCGTACGTCTCCACCAATTTCCGGGTCGCTCTACTTCGATGTGGCGATGTGGCGGTGCATTGTCATCAAGAAAAATTACTTTGTGACGCCGATCGGCATATTCTGGGCATTTTCGGTGTATGGCGCTGTTCAAATCGGCCAATTGTCATTAGTAGCGTGCACCGTCAACTGTTTCACCTGGTTTTAATAGCTCGTCTCAAATCATACCACGCTGATCCCAGGAAACTCACAGCATACGATCGTTTACGTTTGGGATTGAAGAAATACAACCATTTTTCATCACCCGTAACGATTCGATGCAAAAAAGACTTCCTTTGATGAGCTTAAGAAGCGTTTTTCTTCAATTGAAAATCAACGATGTCCGCAAATCGTAGTCTGAAGGCACAAAATTCGACATTTTTAAGAGCGACAAAACTGCATTGTTGTATGAAACGTAACAAACAATGAACTGATTATTGTTGACAGATGACAGACGAAAAAAAACAAGACATTTGGGAAGGTTTAAAAATATTCTAGCGACATCTATGGACTAAAAACCGAAAAACTCATTTCATAGGTATATACTTTCATCAACGATGTAAATTGTGGGATTCCAAAGACCTTCTCCAATTTAGCATGCATTAAGCGCTATGCGTCCGAGCTCAAGGATCTTTACACCGGAAAGTCGTCTTATAACTCTTTAGTTCGTTCAAAATTGGGATATACTTCAATAATATGGAATCAATTCTATAACTCGCACACCGAAAAAAAATTGAGGGAGCTCAATATAATTTCATGCGTTTCGCTCATCAATTGTTTCATTTTAGTGACCCCGCTCGGTCTTGACGCGTCCGTAGCTCCCTCATATAGTAGATCTGAAGCTCCTTTCGCATAGGCAGACCTACAATCTTTAATGTTTATATGGTATGTTTTGTTATTAATGGTTTAATTGACTGCCCAACACTTTTTGAGCAGATAAGGTTCAACATTTCTAATTGGATGCTATACTTTTTATGTTGTCTTACTTAAATCTAATTATTTTAATATTGTCCCTATTCTTCTTCTTCTTCTTAGCATCACATTCCTTGGGGAACCATTGCTTCATTCATAACCTTTCGCCATCCGTCTCTATTTAAGGCTACTTCCTTCCACCGCCGCACGTTCAGCTTTGCAATGTCATCTTCAACGTCTTTGAGCCATCTCTTTCTGGGACGTCGTAATTCAACTGACTTTCGAGTTGTTCTCTCCGTGGGCATTGTAAACACGTGCCCAAGACATGTTATCTTCTGAGATTTTATAAATCTTATCGTTTTTTGCTAAGAGTTCCAGCTCATGATTATATTTTATTTGATATGTACCGACCTGCAGCCTTTTTGGTCCACAAATTTTTCATAAATTTTTCTTTCGAGGATCATTAGCTAATTAATTACAGTAGTTTGGGCGAAAGCATAAGCATATGATGAGCGAGTTTTCAAATCCAAAGGCACTCTAAACTCCGAATATTCAGCTCATTTGTGAAGTCAATATTGTTGGTTGTACGGTGAAACATGACTGGTCTCTATCACCATCACACAGAGGCTATGGTCTTTTGCCAACAAATGCTTCCGCATCATCTGTAGAATATTCTGGCTGAACACCAACAGTAACGACGCGCTAAGGAAGCCAACGAACGCAGAGCTCATCCTATGGCAAATTAAATGCAGAAAGTGGCGATGAATAAGCCACACGCTTAGAAAACCACTAGATAGCATCACCAGAATTGCACTGGTCTTGAAGCCGTAAGGGAGCAGAAGTCGCGGCCGGCTAAAGATTATTTGGAGGAGGTTGATGTTGGTCGAGCTAGCAGATGCCGACATCACATAGGACGGCGAAAAAGCAACAGCCCAGAACCGTGTACGATAGAGGGCCTTGTCGAGTCCCTATGTTACCGTGTAAAAAACAAAAATATAAATGCGTTTGCTGGAGTTTCATGTGCTAAACTGGTACTAAATGTTTTATAAAGGGTGGTTAAGTTTCAAGGGCCGGTGTTGATTTTGAATAAAATACAACTTTTTAAAGAAATTATTGTCATTTCCCTGTGCTATGATAATACTGGTATAGCTCAATTACGCGCAAAATAAAATATCGGACATATAGCCTCGGCGGCCCTTTCTTTCAAATAACCCCAAAGAAAGAAGTCCAACGGTGTCAAATCACATGATCTTGCCGGCCAATTGACATCGCCGCGACGTGAGATTATTCGACCATCAAATTTTTCGCGCAAAAGAGCCATTGTTTCATTAGCTGTGTGACAAGTGGCACCGTCCTGTTGAAACCACATATCGTCGACTTCCATATCTTCCAATTCGAGCCATAAAAAGTTCGTTATCATCTCACCATAGCGAACACTATTCACAGTAACTGCCTGACCGGCCTCATTTTGGAAAAAATACGGATCAATGATGCCGCCGGCGTATAAATCGCACCAAACAGTCACTCCTTGTGGGTGCATTGGTTTTTTGGCAATCACTCTTGGATTATCATTCGCCTAAATGCGGCAATTCTGCTTATGGACGAATCCACTGAGGTGAAAATATGCCTCATCACTGAAGATGATTTTCTTCGATATGCATTTTGATTTGAACGCCCCTTTTCATAATAAGCCTGAATAACTTTAACGCGTTGCTCGATTGTGTGTCTTTCCATGGTTCAAATTTAGTTTGTCTAGGATTGAAAAAATGTCAAATGAAATGCAGAAAAAAGCTCGACGTTTAGGTGTTGTTTACATTCAACATCGGGCACCCTTTATATAAATACGTACGCTAATTTGCTTGCACTTCGAAGATTATGACATTTATAGCCACTGTAAAGATGAAGCTGCTGTTATGATTGTGTGCTGCCATCGGATTATATGCACTTGGCAATCGGCTAACACATTTGCACAATTTTTGTTTTCACTGTATTACCACTATTTTAGTAAACTATGCAGCTAGTCTTCGTAACATGCAACTGAAATACCCCATAATGAGTGCCGTATGAACATCGCGAGCGCGAGCAAATCTTAAATTGCTGGCTAGGTTACCGTTGGCGGTAGGGCCTCTATCTAATTCTAGATTACTTGTAACATACTCCACTATATTTACACATAATTTGTTAACAAATTGCCAATATACCTGAGTTCGTTTTGCTTAGCTGCCTGTCACGCGACTCTTTTTGCCTACTGCTTTTGCAGTTGGTTTTTTATTTTTCCTCAGATTTTTTGCCATTTAAAATTGTTTCATGCAAATTGTGCACCTATAAAAAATATTAAAATTTAATTGGTTTATAATTTCTTAGACGCGAGTATGCTGCAGTGATGTTGCACATTGTGTACATTCACATGCAACAAGTTGATTGCGGCGGTTAGACGCCGCTGCCAATAATCGCGTTAGTGTTACTTAAATGTTGTTGCGTCTCATGCTACCAAGTTGTCGAACAATTTTTATAAGCACTACAAGCGACGTGCATGCGTCCGCTACAAGAATAACAACAATTACAACAAGAACATCAATAAATGCAACATCTCTGTGTTGCGCTGGCAACTGGAATTCAAAGCGAACCTCTGCATAGGAGCAGGATCAGCAGCAAGCAAAAATTCGTACACATAAAAAAATAAAAACAATGCTGCCTAGGCAAGCATAGCAACGCGGAAAACCCAGTAAAACGAGTCAGAAACGATAGCAATGCGGCAGCGATACAACAAAGCGACAATAATAACAACAAAAAAGTAGGCGAAAATAAAAACCTCTGCAATGGCAAAGGCTGCAGGCCAAGCAGCTTCGCAACATTGTGACCAACTAACTAAGCCGCCTGCCGAAAAATGCTACAAAATACCAAAATCGTGACCAATTTGGTTTATTTACACGTATTGAACATGAATCTTTAGTGTTGAATTTGGACAGATTGTTCAGACATTCAAATATTTGCCCGTTGTTTTGTTTTTTTGCTCCATTGCCGCTTGCATACATAACCACTTGTACTTTCCACTCTTCTTTTTACACCCGCGCGCACTTGTGCACAATATAATTTTTTCATTTAACGGTTATTTTTAGTTTCATAAAGGAATCGATATAGATATAGATTTACTTATATATAAATATAATTGGCGCTTACGCCCTTTGCTGGGTGTTGGCTGAGTTTCTTCCTCGAATTTGTGGTGCGCGGCTTGATACTTTCCTACAAATGAAGGGACCAACACTTTTATGCCGCCTCAGAATGGCACATGGTTTTCCATATAAGAAGTCAAAATAGATATATACACGTATATTAGACGCCGTTTTGCTAAAGTATTTGGGCTCCTCACTCCGGCAGTCGAATATGAAATGAAAATAAGCCGCTAAAATCAAACTACCCCAGACGCCGGCTGGCACTTTGGGGCTTCCCGGACTGGTGGACTATGAACTATAGCCTAAATTTGCCATTATAGCATTTAGGACCTTCCTACCCTCATGGGAAGAGTGGGAACGGAACGATGTAAGACAGGGCGAGTCCATCCATGTATACACAGATGGCGCAAAGCTCGAAGACAGGGTGGACTTATACTCCCACCATCTGGGGATCTCCTTCAGTTTTCGGCTCTCTGACTACTGTAGTGTTTTTCAAGCTGAACTGATGGCAATAATGAAAGCTGCGACACTGATACAGTGTGATGCGATATCCGGAAATGATATATATATTTTCACTAATAGCCAACCGGCGATAAAATCCCTCACAAAACAGTCGACAACCTCCAAGGTAGCAATGAAATGCCGCACATCTCTTAACGAGATGGCTGAGTCACTTCATCTAAAGGTAACATGGGTTCCTGGCCATCCCGATATTGAGGGTAACTGTTAAACCGATGAACTAGCGAGATTCGGCACTAAATTGACTGATGAGCACATAGACAATGACTTAAGTATACCCTTACGAATAAGTAAGCTATTCATCCATTCCTTCATATTGAAGAAATTGTAGAGAAAGCGAACGAAAGATGGCGCAATGAAGGCACCTTCAAAATCGGCCGTCCACTGTGGCCAACTCTAAATGCTAAACGCAAAGAATCTCTGCTAAGCTAAAATCAACACAGTCTTAGCACACTGATTTCAATCATAACGGGCCACTGCCTAATAGGTAGACACGTCCAAAGCATAGGAGTGCAAATACATGAGTTCTGTAGAAGTTGTCTACATGAGGGCGAGGAAGAGACAATCTTGAACCTACTGTGCCCTTGTCCTGCTCTATCCAGACGTAGGTTTACTATTCTAGGTAAACGGTTTTTTAATGAGCTACAAGAGGTCAGCTCTGCAGAAATCAGAGATATTCTAAAATTTTTGAAAAGGACACACTGGTTTTAGGAAGAATAAGGACAAGCTCCCCATGCGGCATCAAAAAAAAATAATTTTTGTGAGCGCTACGCCCGAAAGGGCAATAAATTTTGAAATAAAATTCAGTGAAATTGAAGGAAACTCAACTTTCGATACCGAGAAACAGATGGGGTTTTAAGCAGTTTAAGTTACCTTAGCATTCACAAAGACCTTTCTTAGCTATTTTTACAGCATGCGAACGTCACTGAAGAATTTATATTTCAGTTTACCACATACGTTAACGTATTGAATTTGACAGTTTTCGGAATTACAACATCCCTAATCGTTTCTTTGAACGCGCACTTTTTACGAGGTTGCCACCGTTCACAAAATTGAAGAATTCGAGTGCGTACAAAAGTTGACAAAAAAACAACTGTAAAAGATTGATATCAATAAAAATTAAGAATACACACAGTAAATGAAGAAAAAGTTCAAGTTAACTGAAATTATTATTAATAAATAAAAAATGTCAAATAAATTTTGCTATTGTAGGCCTATTTATAATAAATTCAACCCGAGGCAAAACCAGTTGCAGGCAGCCACTTCCTACGGAATGACTACTCAATGTAATACCGTAGGCGTCGTTTTCGGACTTGCAAATTTCAACGGCTCTTTTTCCAAATGGAAATGTTTGCAAAATATATAATGAGTGGTTTATATAAAACTTTCTAAAATAAATTATAAAACGCGTAAGCTGTGTGCACAGTGCCGATAGATTACTCAGCTACTTTATTATTTTCCACATGCTAATTCGGAAAAATTGCTACTATCTGACGCAATCCGAACGAAGAAGTTCTAAAAATTCGTTAACAAAATACCAAATACCTCTTCAAGAGATAATACGGTCCGGAAACTTTTACTCGTAAAAGATCAATGGTTTCGTTGCTTGTGTGGCACGTAGCGCCGTCTTCTTGAAACAAACGTTGTCCAGATCACTACCCATCCAATTCCGGCCATAAAAAATCAATAATCATCTGGGAGGTCTCAAACCCAGTGCACAACCAGCTATCCTGGGAGGCTCATTTTAGCTCGCTCTCGGACGGGTGTTCGGAAAAAAACATAAAAATTATTGAGGTAAAAGAACCACGCTCACTTTTAATATGTTAAGAATAAACCCGTCCGTCTGATGTTAGGTTACGTTAGGTTACAGTGGTTTCCCGTGATACCATGGAAATTGCCAATGTGGTGAAGCCACCTCGTCTCTTGGATAAGCGACGAAACGTCCATTGTGACAAGTTCTAACTCTCATTGTCTATGAGTTCCTTTGAATCCAAAAATTAACAGCCAGCACAAAGCGGGTATACAAAGTTCCGTTCAGTTTCTTACTTGTTGAATGTGAGCTTACGGGGCCAGGAAATACGAATTTTTAAAATACCTTAGCCCCAATGTTACATGTCAGTTTCAGTATTATTTCTTATTGTCATCGAAAGTTCTAAGCTTCCAGCTCAGGGAGAAGTTAATTTAATTTCTTTTATTTTCACCTCCTTTGGCATGCGCCAATTTTTCAATGGACTTAATTCTTGTCCCTTTTAATGCAGATTTTGTTGAAACAAAGTCGGGCGTATAAGGCAGATGGTCTAGCACTGGGATGGTGTATTCGGCTAGAAATCACTGATGGACAATCCGAAATCCAGTAAGTCATTGCATTCTTCTATGGCTGCATTTAACAGCATCCGATAAAGCAAAAAAACTACTGTACTGCGAATGAGTTCTTGCAGGTACAATTTATATCAAAAGTTTATGAGTATAGGATTTATCTTTCCATGCTAGCTCCACTTTATTAACCCAGACAGTTTCGCCAAGTGTCAACGAAATCGGCCCACATAGAAAAATGGCATGAAAAAGTAGACAAAGGACAATGATTTTAGAACAAAAATGTTTATGTTAAGTCTATGGAAGAAAATCATACTTATTCTTTTCACCAAATGTTTTGAAGTCTCGTAGTACTAAAATGCATCCAGTCTATACTTCGTCATTATGTATGAACTCGGCAAAACCATCAACGCAGTTGAGCCAATTTCAATACAGCGTCTCCACTGACTTTTTCATGAATTACAAATAAATAAGAGCGTATAAGTACTTCAGCTAAGGACGTGTGTAATGCAGTACCTGTTGCTGGTGGAAAAGGGAAAGGGAGTCCCCTACTGCGTATCTGAAACTAGTCGATTTGGCATATAATAAAATGTTGTGATACTAACTTGACCAAACTTATAGTTGGTATTGCAACATCCCCTAGGCAGTGTGAACTCTTGCACTATCACATATTCAATAATGGCTCTTGCAACAAGGTCCGTAAACGAGCTCCATACACAGCACTAAAAAGTGCAGTTGTCCGAAAATTGCCCATCGACGCGTCACATTCGTGACAAATTTAACCTAATGATCCAAAATTATCCAACCAACTAGCCAACAAAAGAAGCAGAGAAAAATACATAAAAGAAGTGAAATAAAATATAGGCAAATAATGGACACAAAGCCTGCTGACTTGGTTAGTTGGCTGGTAGGCAAGGAGCAGATAGCGAAGTGGCTGATTGAGCGCTCGAAGTGCTTTCAGCTATTCGCACAGCCGATCGGTCAGCCAGTCAATAGGTGAATGGGTAAATGTCTGAGTGATTCGGGTGAGTCAATAAACGCCAAAATTGGCTGTGGTAATTTGCAAAATTTGTTTTGTTTTTTTTTAGGTTTATTTTTTATTTTATTTGCAAAGGCTGCTCATACTATATATGTATGTATGCACTTAGCTGTGGGTGCATAGAGTGGGTGGTTGGAAGGTGGAACGCAACGCAATGACTTTGGTATCTCCATTGTAGCTAATCCATTTGCTGGGAGTTCAATGAGTCGCAACTAAAGAACTAAAAAACTGAGACAAAAAAAAAGAACAGCAAGTAGTAGCAACTAAATAACGCTTTCAATCACTTAATTTTTTATTTCTATTTGTACAAATTTACGAGCGGCATTCTTTTGGCTTTGAAAACAGCTGCAAGCGAAAGTGAGCTTTGTGGCAACAGCAACACTGGAATATACTTGCACTATATGTATATGTGTGTGTTTGCAAGAAATAACAACAGTACTCGTAATACTGACAGCTGTAGCTTAAAGCAATACTTTGCTCCTATTGTTGTTGTTGTTACTGTTGTTGCTGCACTAACAGTAGTAATCGTTGACAGTTGAATGCGCGTTGCATGTCGAATTTGACAAAATGATAAATGTGCGCGCTACTGCCGCAGCAGAAGAAGAACCAACATTGTAACGTAGCAGTAAGAGCGAGAACAAAAACAATGCCGGCGTTTGGAAAACAAAATTGTTTCAAGAGAATAAATAAGTAAATCAGCAATAAAAGTTCAAGCGAAAAGAGGCTAAGCAAATCGTATTGCCCGAAATAGTAAAAACAGCAATACTCAGCAGCATTACAACCATAAAGACACGTATGCACATGCACACATGCACACAGATACATATGTAAGTATGTTAATATTTTATTGTTACTTGTATGACAACCGCTGACCTATTGGCATTTTTATGGGTCAACCAAATGCGACCAACTGAAGACCAAGGCGAAGACACACACACATACGGGTACTCATTGAATGTACCCACAATTGCAGCATTAAACTTGTGTATGCATGGATGTATGTATATCTAACGGTATGCTGCTATAACAAACAGTGTGCCACTACAGCATTCACAAGCGTCCGCAACAAATCAGAAAACGGCCACATTTAATCTAAAACGTTTTTTAACTGCGGGCAAATTTTTGCTGCTTAAAATCGATTTTTCGATGCTCGCTGCGCCAGCAATTGTAATGTTGTATGTAGTCATAATACGCAGCTTGTATACATAGGTGCAACAACAACAACAAAAAAAATCAACACATGGTAACACACGAAGGTACGTATGTGGATGTGTGAGCAGTTTCACTTTTGTGTGTTTTTGCATTCGTTTTCATTTCAATTTGTTGCGATTTTTCTCGCGACTGTGTTGTTCTGTCGCTATGGCGATAGCATCATTATGTTACCGCTGCTGCTATTGCTGTTGCTGTTGTTGCAACGATTTCCAGCAATACATGTGCCGTTTTACACGGTTACGGTAGGGTTAGCAGTTTGGTTCTTTAATTTTTATTTATTTATTTGAAGAAGTAACGAAAACATAATTTAAAACTGACTACTAAAATTAAATCATAATTAAACTATAAATAATTAAATTACAAACTTACACAGTATGTTCAATAAATAATAGAACTTTTTATTTAAATCATGGAACACGTAGAGCTATCTATTAAACTTTGATCATATTGAAAAGGTACAAACGTCAGCTTTCAACCGCAGCCAACTTCATGTAAATCGTTTGACGGGTTAAAAAGTTACGCGCCTTTTATTGACAGTATGTTGCGTGCTTGTGTCGTAAAAATGCAATGGATCAAAGAGCAAATATTAAATTCTGTGTTAAACTTGGAAAAACATTTAGTGAGACGTACGAATTGATGCAAAAAGTTTATGGTGCTGATTGTTTAGCTCGTTCAAATGTATATAATTGGTTTAAATGATTTAAAAATGGTCGTGAAGATTTGAATGATGATGAAAGTCCTGGTCGTCCAGAAGTAAGTAATCGTGCTGAATTGGTGGAAAAAGTCCGCGAAATCATTGCTGTTGACGGAAATTTCACTGTAAGAATGTTGGCTGAAGAATTAAATTCATCTACTGGTACTATTTCGAAAATTCTAACTGACAATTTGGGTAAAAGAAAGGTTTGTGCACGCTTTGTTCCACACCAATTAAATGAAGATCAAGAAATCGCTCGCGTAGAGCATTGTAAAGACATCATTTCAACATCTGAAGACGATCCAGATTTTTTGATTCGATCATAACTGGTGACGAAACATGGTGCTTCAAATATGACCCTGAAACTAAGCGTCAATCTGCAGAATGGAAGACGAAAGGGGAGGCAAAAGCACAGAAATTGCGTTTTCAGGAGTCAAGAATCAAAACAATGTTGATCACGTTCTACGTTCTTTAATGGAGAATGCTATTTATAAGTTTTGCAACGTTTGTGGTCAAGAATTGTTCATGCAAGACCTGAATATCCAGAGGGGAAACAGCTGTTTTTATTGCATGATAATGCACCACCTCACAAAACCAAAAATATTCGTGAATTTTTGATGCAAAAACATATTTGTGTCATCGACCACCCTCCGTATTCTCCTGATCTATCACCATGCGACTGTTTTCTGTTCCCTAAATTGAAAACTGCCATGAAAGGGGCGTTTTATGATGATATTTCAGCCATTCAAGCAACCGTGACACAGGTGTTAAAGAACATTCCCTTAGATGACATAAAAAAAGTCCATGCGGAAATTGATTGATCGTTCTGAATGTTGTATCGAGTTAAATGGAGACTATTTTGAACAAAAAAATAACTTTCAAACACAGCAAGATAGGTGTTTTATTTTACATCTGAAAAGTTATGTTATTTATTGAACATACTGTGTACGTCCAACTAAACTAAAAGGTAGATTTCACTAATACAGAAAAATCTTTTTTCTAAACTGGGAAATCTAAGAAACACTAATATATGTGGTGTGGTTTATGGCTACGTGAGAACTATCGATATCGTTAACTATGGTTAGACACCTGTGCGTGGCTGTGTTGACATTTCTGTTCACTAAGGTTTAGCAAGTCATCATGAATCCCTTAACGTCAGTACAACACTTCCAAATTGTGAAAATTTACTTAAAAAAAGTAAATAAATAAATAAGTAAATAAAAATAAATATGTTAGCGAAGTTCATAGAGCACTGGCGGCATCATCGGTCCTTATTTCTTTCGAAATGAAGAAGCAGCTGCCTTTACGATGAATGGCGAGCACTTTCGAGCCATGCTGACTGAATTATCGTTTCAAAAAATTCATCAGGTAAGCTAAGACGACATTTGTTTCCAAAAAGACGAAGCAATTTGTTCTATA
The DNA here is from genome assembly GCF_027943255.1 of Anastrepha obliqua. Lineage (NCBI taxonomy): Eukaryota > Metazoa > Arthropoda > Insecta > Diptera > Tephritidae > Anastrepha > Anastrepha obliqua. The sequence goes on from NC_072894.1 coordinate 12,364,145, forward strand.
GGGTGAGCCATGTAAAATTTGCTTTTTGAATCGGCTATAAAAAAGAACGTATCAATATTTTTTGAAACTTTTTTTTTATTTTGAAAATTGAACATTGTCATTTATGAATGAAAAATAATATCGTTCAAATGACTGCCACGACTGGCTTTACAGTAGGCCATTCGATCAACCCAATTTTTAAGCACATTTTCGATTGTTTGGGCTCCAATTTCATGAATGGCAACTTCGATTCCGTGTTTTAAAGCATCAATCGTCTCTGGATGGTTCGCATAGTATTTTTCCTTAACGGCTTCTCACAAAAAATAGTCCAACGGCCTTAAATCACAGCTCCGAGGCGGCCAATTGATATTGGAATTTCGACTGATTATTCGGTTTTCAAAAACGGTAGCCAAAAGTTCGAGTGTAACTTTGGCAGTGTGACAAGTTGCACCGTCCTGTTGAAACCAAATGTCGTCCATATCATCCTCTTCAATTTTTGGAAACAAAAACTCGTTGAGCATGTCACGGTAACGCTCGCCATTTACTGTAACCGCGGAAGAAGAAGAAGACTCACCACTTTGGAAATAGGTTTTCAATATTTCCCAATTTTGTTCAAGCGTATAGCGTCCCATTTCGTAAATGTCAAACCTTTAAGTAAATTATGAACACATTTGACATGCCATTTGTGTTAGCATTCTCAAAAAAATAGGTGGTTCAAAAAGCAAACGCTATATGGCCCACCCTGTACAAGGCGCTTAACAATCGATTTATTGTAATATTCAAGCTATCATTGAAACCATACGCCAGATTTATTGAAAAAAAAAAACAGCAAAAAATTCACTGATTGAATGAAATTCATCATCATTCATAGCATCACAGCTCGTTGTGAGAGTAGTCTTTGCGAGTAGTCTTTCATCTTGCATTCTGCAAACGTGCCCTAGCCATCGGATGCGCAGCGATTTGGCAAAACGCACAACGTTTTCGCCTTGTAGGAATTCCTTAATCTCGCTGTTGTTGTCTGATCTTTAAAACGAAAAATTTTGCTTTTTATCGGAGTGCTTGAAATACTTCTCTGAAAAAATTAAGATTTCTCGCGAAGATCTCCAGGTCATCAGCAAAGCCACATATTTCCGAAGCTTTGTTGAATATAGTGCCTGATGGATCAACCTATTTAATTATATGGTCTAGGATCAGATTGAAGACAAGCGTGGACAGCGCATCTCTCTGTTTTACTCCTGATTCAACTCTGAAACGAGGATTCAACTGAGAAAACGAAATTGCCGACGAATTGGCCAACCATCGGAATCAGTTCGTCAGGAATCATGAATTGGATCTGCGATTAAGTAGGCAATTTACATAAAAGGCGATGGTCCGGTCTAGAACGCTGCAGAACTGCAAAGTGTTTTGTAACAAGTCCGAACAGAAAACTGCCAAACTTTCTACTAGGAAACTTGGACGGAAGGACGTTCGGTTAATGGTCGGTATTATTACGAGACACAACCCATGGTGCCAGCATATGACCACCATTGGAATCATTGAGAAGCCTATTTGCCTGTCTTGTTTAGAAGAGGTGGGTAACATCGAGCATTTTATCTGTGAGTCTCCTGCCTTTGGTAGAGCACGGCTACGAGTTTTGGGTTCCGATGTCATGAGAATTAGTAATATTCGTTTTCTAAAACTAGAGGATATTTACAGATTTGCCAAGGAGTCTGGAAAATTCTCACAGGACTAACTACCTCTATCTCTGTTTCTATTCTTTCCTATCGCTTTCTCTGATACTTTTCTCTTTCCCTCCTTGACTATCTACCCCCTTTCCAGAGCTTTAAATACAATGAGCTTTTTAGCCTATGTGTTTTAGGACCACCAAATCTCTCCTGGTGCTCCTTGGCTCGACCCCTTTCAAATTTCAGTTTCAACTCTGAATAAATCAGATGCTTTGCCCTGTATAAGCACTCTCGAATAGGTCTCAGCGAGGGTTAGACTTACGGGCAGAGCTAATTTTTTCGGTACACCTTGCATACGTAGCACGTATTGAATTTTGGCTGTTTCAATACATGGGCATGTAGGTTGATTTTATACTCATGAAACTTTTCAAATATTTATGAAATTATCTACAAGATTATAATAAAAAGAAATTCATACCAAAAAAAATTCTGTTTCCTATTATAATTTTCATTTTTCAAGCCCTTTAAAAAATACCCGATAGATAGAAGCAGAGTCCAGGAAATATAAAATAATAAAAAATAATTTTCAGCCACCGAATTAACGATCTTTGGCTGATCACCCTAGTATTTATGAATGAAAATATTTTCTACAACAATCCGGACCGCATAGGATTTTCCAATCTAAGCGATTTTCTTAATATTACGTGTCTCAGCGCTATCTGTGAATCTAAAAAAAATACACAGAATTCAAAACATGTATGCACATGTGGGTGCATGTGCTGGTATAAATAGGGTTTATTGGCAAACATTAAAGGTTTCGCACATAACTGTTTCTTTTTCACTTTTGCCCAGAATATGCTGGTTGGCGATGGCATTGGTGTTGTGCAACAGTATTTTCCATTTCAGCTAGCAGGCGGCTATGACTAGCCGCGTTTAAACAACAATTGGACAGCACTAAAGCACATACGCCACAATGTTGCAAGTATGCAAACGTACGCGTCGCCCGCACAGCATTCAGCCATCGGTCAGACCGTTAGTGTCAGCTATCCAACTGACATGCTACGCTATGCTGTCCACTATAGCAACAAAATCGACCAGTTACATGCTGTTGTTGCGGTTGCTGTTGCTGTTGGTGTTGGTAGGGCAAAGAACGGGTGATGGTTGTTTTTGGTGGCGTTTGCGCGCGACAAGCGTTAAGTAGCAAAGATCATTGGGGTGAGATGCTGTTTAACTTTTTATTTTATGTGAGAAAATTTGGCGGGCCGTGTTTAAGTTTGATTGGCGCACCTGATAAAACTGCGCCAATCATTGCTGTGTGTATGTTAGTGTGTATTTGTTAGCGAACACGCCGAGCAAAGTTGCCTGCATAGTTTTGGTTTTATTGTTTTATTTATAATATATTTTTTTATTTTTGTTTTTGGCAAATATTTTAGCTTAAAAGCGGCAATTGAGCGATAACGTCTAAAAGCGGTGGTGCTGGTAGCAGGAAAATATTGAATTTCCACTTGCAAATACCGAAATTGTGGTGCCACACTTAATACGTTTAAAAAACATCTGAAAATTGTGCCCATTACAACAATGATATGGATTATAGCTATGGAAAAACTAATAGAAATAATAATATAAATTACTCATTATTTGCGATGCCATAAATAAGGTCATAACAATAATAATAATAGCAATAAGTTAACCACTGCACATCAACACATATCCAGCGCAATAAACGAAATAATTAACCAACCTCGAAAACTACCTCCTTTCCATACTATAGGCAAATCAACAAAAAAACAAAGAAGCAAGCAATCAGTCGACATGCGTAACTGTCTCTATTTAACAAGTTCGAGAAGTGCTCCCTACATAATTTTAAGGAAAACGCCTCGGTCTTGAAACTTTCTCCAAGCCGCCGAACTTTCTTGCAGAACTTTCGGGTGTTGAGCCTTTTAGCCAGCATCTCAATTCGCTCGTACTCACGTATTTCGGCGTCTCGTTTCTTGTTTCGGATAATACGTCTCTCTTTCTTAGCTCGCGGTAGCGATCCCACATGTCCCGCGTTGCACCCGATCGCAACGTGGCGCTATAGGCAGCATCATTTCTTTCTGCGGCAGCATGATATTCCTCGTCGTGTCAACTGTTTTTTCGGACTCGCCGAAATCCGATTTCTCTTTCGGCGGCGGTACGTAAAGAATGAGAAATGTTGTTCCATTGCTCATGCATGCCGCATTGTTGGGCAGTACTCTCTGAGAGCAGGGGTGGGAGTCGATTGGCGAATCTTCTGGCTGCCTGGTGTGATTGCAGCACAATCGATGGTTTCCATGCCGCACATTCTTTGCGTAGTTAGATGTACGTTTTTTTGCTGCACAGAGGCGTGTGCGCAGTTTGGCTGCAACGAAGTACTGATTCGAGTCGATATTGCGTCCTCGGATTGTACGTACATCTAAAACACTAGAAGCGTGTCTGCCATCTATCACAACATGATCGATATGGTTTCGCGTTTTTCGATTAGGAGACAGCCACCTAGCTGTGTGTATCTTCTTATGCTGGAAGCTGGTGCTGCAGACTACCATGTTTCGGGCCCCGGCGAAGTCGATCAGCTTCTCTACAGTATCAGATATTTCGTTGTACAGGCTGAATTTTCCGATTGTAGGACCAAAAATTTTGTTTATGCCGTGGCGAGTGCAGCGCTCATAGTAACGTTCCAGGCGTCCATAGAAGGAATCTTCGGTCCCATCGTCCTTCTCTTCCATCGGGGCGTGGGCGCAAATGAGCGAGATGTTAAAAAAACGGGCTTTGATGCGGATTATTGCGAGACGCTCGTCCACCGGAGTGAGCGACAGTACTTGGCGACGAAGTCTCTCTACCACAATAAGTCCAAAACCGAGTTTGCGCTCGTTTACATTGCAGCTGTTGTAGACGTCACAAGGTTCTATGTTTTTCTCTTCTTGTTCCCATCCAACGCAACTGTGGAATGGCAGTAATGTCAGAATTTTCGCTCACGAGAACTATAACTAGCCCGGTAGAGGTCCGTTTCCCAATAAGGGACCGGAAATAATAGGCCTTTAATCATAGTCCTTAGTTCGTTTGCAAGGGCCGTCATCAGTACAGAAAGTTCTCATCCGAGGCTTTTAATGTTTTCATTGGGGGGGATTTTTACGAGGCAGGTCCCAAACCCACCACATAACCAGCTATCCTGAGTTACTTCTCCTTCTCACATTCGCTCGCTCTCGAACGGGTGTCTGGAAGCTTTCCAGAGGATACTTGGGCTAAGCTCGGAAGTTGTGAGCTGCTTGGACCATATGTGGAACAATTGTTCTGGCCCCTCCCAAGAGAATGACAATCAGTGACCTGCCACACTTGCTTGAACTTCTACATATGGAATCATCCTTCGAGTGTATTTCTGCCATGAAAAAGCTCCTCATAAAAAATATCGGCTTAAAACTGTAAGCCCCTCCATTTGAGGAACAACATCAAGACGCACGCAACAAATGGGAAGAAGAGCTCGAGCAAGCACCAAACGCTTTATTTATTTGTTTTAACTCCTACTGCAGCTGCATTGCTTGAAGTGGTAGTTTATGCCTCCGACAAAGGCGGCAAATTCATTATTTGCAGCGATAGTAAAACTGTAATGGACGCTCTATTGAACCATTCTGACGAGACTCCAATAATCACCGAAATCCGAAATAATATCTTATGAATTAAAAATTCCATAAGGATCATCTGGGTTCCGGGTCATGCCGGAATACAAGGCACGAGCAGCCCAAGAACCCCTTCACTTCAGTGCACATTTTACTATCAAAGATATTCGGAAAATTATACTAAAATCTCTTCAGGATACACACAATAGTCAATGGATTAATTACCAACACCACTACACAAAGTACGATCCTACTGGCATTAAGCCCATATATCTACACACATGTCTTCTCAGAACCTCAAGATATTTACACGCCTTCGAATCGGTCACATTATAGCCACCCATATTCACATCCTAAATGGCACAGTCAAACCAGACTGCCCTTTTTGCAACTCAGACGACTACACGACAACACACCTCCTCGATACCTGCCCAGGATTGGGCAATTCATTCTAACCTTGAACTTTCTAATCTACTCAACAACACAGATGACAATAGCATAAAGTTAATTTATAAATTTATTAAACTAACTAAATTAAAACTTTCGGGATCATTGGGATACGTAACAACAGTACGTCGTCAACTTTGAATTTTCGAGTCAAAATTGTTTCCTCGATAACATTGTTCATCATTTTCTTGACTGGGAGTCTGGTTCCGTTGCAAAGTCGTGCTGGATTTATGTTTCGAAGAAGAATGATGGGTACGCCAATTTTCAATGTAAGAACGTGCGGCGACATGTCTGGCAAATCAAGCGAATTCAAGAATTCAGTTGGATAGTTGACCACCTCGTCTTGATTATCTACAGTATCGATGGGCTTATATGTTGTCGTTTCACTGGGTATTCCATGCTGAATGGTGAAGTTGATGGTATTGACATCGATGTTTTTGGCTGCTAATATAGCACGCGTACTGAGGCACTGATGGTTTTTGTAGTTTTGTGCAATGTTTGGGAAAACTTGTTGCACCAATTCGTCGATGCTTTCTGTGATCTTACAGAAGTTTGCTGGCAGTGTGATACATTGTGTGGATTCATCAATTTCCATTCGCCTATTTTCAATATCCAATAATTGTTTTGCAAAATTTCCAGCCGATGCATCCCGTTGTAGTTGTACACGCATGTTAGTTTTCAAAATCAATTTCTTTAAATGGCTCCATAGAACTGATGACTTAAGACATGCACTAAGTTCATCAGTGGGTGTTGAACGTGGTACAATGGACAGTGTTTGTCGAAAATCACCAAACAATAAAATTATTGCGCCACCGAAGATCCGTCTGTTTCCTCTCAAATCTCGCAGTGTACGATCAAGCGCTTCCAATGCTTTCGTGTGAGACATTGTTTATTCGTCCATATGATAACTTGGCACGTTTGGAGTATTTTTCCCATTACAGAGTTTTTGCTAATGTTGCAAGTTGGTGCCTCAGTGTTTTGCAAATTCAATGGCAGTTTCAATGCTGCATGCGCTGTTTGGCCACCATCCAAAAGAGTTGCTGCGATTCCAGATGATGCAATAGCCAGTGCAATATTATACTGTGATTGCCAAAATTAGTGAAAGAGGAAAAGTCTTGCCTGTACTACCGGGCGCATCTATAAAAACAGTCCACCCCTTTGTTCTGTGATTGCACGCATAATTCATAATCAACCGCGGAAGATTTGTTCTAACGAATGTCCCCAGTTCGTCAGAATCATAGGGTGTTTCTCGTTGCAAATCACAATCGAATAGATTGCTTGCAGGTCGGTTTGAAGCAGGCATTCCCAGTTGCACCCGTGCCTTGTTAGCGTTGTCAAGCATATGTCGTCACTCAAAATCAATGCCTTATTATACACGTTTGGTGGGAATTGAATGTCTGGATTTCGATTCGCAGCGCGCAAACGATGTAGAATATCTTCGTTTCCTCTGTGTAAAAATACATAGTCATACTAATTGTTATGACAACCGGTTGAACGGGGCAGAAGTTGCTACTCTGCAGCGCAACCTAGTGGTGAGTGGCATCAATGAGATTATTCTACAAACCTTCTCCGTGGAAAAATACAAATATATACCAATTTTTATGATAATCAATCCAGTAGATTTTGTGTTCATCGATGACATACAGGCAAACATTCATTTTTATATATACCTGGAAAAAGATTATACTCCACTCAAACTCGCACTACCCACTAATCTTCTAATACTTCCTTAACTACCCTCTCCCATCCTCTTGTATAGTTATCTATATTATTACTCTAGTTTAAGATACCATAAGGCGAAGGCCCTGGCAGCCAGTGCTTATTTCGTAAGTGGAATAGTTATTAATAACCGTTACTCTTTTAAATAAATAAAAAAATAAAATAATTCTCTTTGCACAAGTTTACATAAGTGAAGGTTTGTTAAGGAGCTTTTCCGCCGATCAATATAAAGTGTAAAAACCAATCATTTCTCGAAACCTCCAACGCGCGCTCGACCCATTCTCGCGCCTTTTAAAAAAAAAAGGTATTTATGTATTTATCAAAAACCAAATATAACGGCGTTTATGCGTTAATAACTATTAGAGTAACATTTATTACAAATTTACACCTACAGCTTTTTTGTATTCCAGCCTTGATTAATTTCACTGAATTTTACTGCAAGCGATTGTCCAAACTTGGCTTAGGTGTTGCTCCGAACGAATTTAAATTAGAAGCACAGTCTACTTTTGATGTTGGGAATTTTTCGAATTTGCGTTTTGTATGAATTATTGCGACGCAGTAACTTGAAATGTTTGAACACTTATCACCTTTAATAAGGGCCCTGCAATACCTTGTTAAAGTGTTAATATTCATTTCTAAGCATTGTATTTGCCTTAAATGAAAAGAAAAATATTTCAGCAGAATTTCCTTACTTAGCCTAATTATTGAAATCTCAAAAAATCGTCTCACATTCCAAGTGTGACAATTTGAACCTCACGGTTTTCACTTTCAAAAAATTAACCTAGCACCTGAAGGCTAACATTCCAGAACGTTTCCGCTAAAATGAGTTAATTTCTGACAAAATGCTTTGAATTAGTTTTACCTTCGCAAACGATTTTGCGCAACCATAACAAATTAATAAAAATTCGACAACGTGTAACAATGTCTCGCGCAACTAAAAACGGCATATACAAAATTGTGTTTTGTGCTTTGTCCAATTTAAAGCCAGCAACCAAGGAAAATTTGGTGATTTTGTTTTCTGTTCTTTTTTTTCTTCTTTTGTAGCGGCAAATAGGGTGAAGGCCCTTGGCCCAGTGTTGGAGCGATGCGAATTGTAATGGGTTGGAAGGGGAATGGGAGGAGATAGGCAATGCGATAGACAAATGTGTAGTTATTTACGAGTGTAAGCATGCGCTTGTGTGTGTCCACTTACATACATATGTATACGAGTATTCACGTTGGTGACGCAAACGATTTGTCGCAGCTGCCTGCCGATATTCGAATTTTGTCGCTTTTTCGTTTGTCGCCGTCGGACACAGTTGATGAGCCACCGCGACGCATTTATTGCTTATTTGAGAGGCATTTTTCGTTTTATTTTTCCTACTTTTTCCCATTTTATTTTTTATAATTGCTGTGTGAGCGAATTGAGGAGCGATGGTGTTGTACACGCTGGTGACACGCTTGTAGGTCACACCAAAGGTCCTAGCGTGAATTGTCATTGTCGTGAGTTGCATAACAGCAGCGGCAACTTGGAGGAGTTGACAAAGGTTTTGGCTCAATGTGCCAATATGGGGAAGTGTTGACAGAATTGTGGTTGGTAAGGTAGCAGCGTCAGCTTTTATTGTTGTATGACTTTGTTTTTGTTTTAAGTCAATAGTGCACGTGATGCCATTTATTGCATTTGTTGCTGTGCAGATGACACAGTTTTCGATTATTGAGTGCAAGGGGTATGAAAGTTTTGAGAATTTTCAATTCATTTGAATAATTGTGTAAATTCGTTCAAAATTTTGGCGTCCCAAACTTGAGTGAACGGTAGTCGTGTGAACGCGGGTATTGTACAATGCAGTTCTTATGCAGATATGGCCAAAATTTATGTCGATATACAGCAACCAAGTGCTGCAAATGTCACCCTTGAAAGTAAAGGTGAGTGAGAAAATAATTTATTTTACTGTCGCGTATTTTATTACACAGGGCTGCTGCAGAATCTGATTGCTGACAGCAACAGAACTGAAATCGGTAAATAATGCACCGAATTATCTCATCCTCTAACTCTTGAATTGTTGCTGGCTTATTGACGTACACCTTTTCTTTCAAATAACCCCAAAGAAAGAAGTCCAACGGTGTCAAATCACATGATCTTGGCGGCCAATTGACATCGCCGCGACGTGAGATTATTCGGCCATCAAATTTTCCGCGCAAAAGAGCCATTGTTTCGTTTGTTTCTGTTGAAACCACATATCGTCCACATCCATATCTTCCAATTCGGGCCATAAAAAGTTCGTTATCATCTCACGATAGCGAACACCATTCACAGTAACTGCCTGACCGGCCTCATTTTGGAAAAAATACGGCTCAATGATGCCGCCGGCCCATAAACCGCACCAAACAGTCACTCTTTGTGGGTGCGTTGGTTTTTCGGCAATCGCTCTTGGATTATCATTCGCCCAAATGCGGCAATTCTGCTTATTGACGAATCCAATGAGGTGAAAATGTGCCTCATACCTAAAGATGATTTTCTTCGAAAATTGGTCATTCACTGTTGCCATTTTCTGCCACCATTTCATAATAAGCCTGAATAGCTTTAACGCGTTGCTCGATTGTATATCTTTCCATAGTTCACATTGAGCTGGTCTGGGAGTAAAAAATGTCAAATGAAATGTAGAAAAACACTTGACGTTTAAGTGTGGTTCACATTCAACATCGGCCCTTAAAATTTTACCACCCTTTATCTAAATACAAACAAAAATTAGTAGCTACTAGGGCTTGCGAGCCGTTTACAACTGTTGAATAGACACTGTGAAAAATAAAAGGAGCATAAAACTAACGAAAATGATATCTTTCAGATGAAGCTAAGGCTTGGTTACCATTTAACAAAAATATGTAGATGGCACAACCCTTAGGATATTATGCCCGCTATTGAAAAAAGTATAGCTCGATGGCTCTATTTATTGGCTCCGTAATGTCTCGGCCGCCGTAGCCGAATGGGTTGGTGCGTGATCACCATTCGGAATTCACTGAGAGGTCGTTGGTTCGAATCTCGGTGAAAGCAAAATTAATAAAAACATTTTTCTAATAGCGGTCGCCCCTCGGCAGGCAATGGCAAACCTCCGAGTGTATTTCTGCCATGAAAAAGCTCCTCATAAAAATATCTGCCGTTCGGAGTCGGCTTGAAACTGTAGGTCCCTCCATTTGTGGAACAACATCAAGACGCACACCACAAATAGGAGGAGGAGCTCGGCCAAACACCTAACAGAAGTGTACGCGCCAATTATTATTATTTTTTTTTTAATGTCTCGTGATATCATAACCTTGTTTACATTTCTCTGTTCCACATGTGCGGAAATGCTTAGAAGTTAATTATAAAATTTGCACGGAGAACTACCCACCTTGAGATGTGCCCTCACTAAGAAATTTCAATTTAAACCAGTTCTGATAAGGCCAACCTTTAAACTACTCACGCACTCTGCTGAGCGAATAATTTTAACAATATCGCTCTCCATATATGTATGTGAGTCTGTTTCACTCCAGCCAAAACAAATAAACCATCTGCACCTCCGATATTAAAACGATCGAAATTTGATTTCAGCGGAGAGAGTATGGATCATAAGAAGTTTTCCTCCTAGGTTGGATATTGCGAAAATACTGATTCTCCCATCCAACTGTCATTCTCACTTGCACGTGGTACCCTTGTGGTAAACAAAGGACGGTCTGACCACCGAGCAAAGGTGGTAAAACCTTAATGCCGTTGCATAAAGCCAAAAGTTGGCAGCTCATCTAGAAGCTAAGTCGGCAACTCGGTTGGCTGCTGGTAGGAGATATACCTTATCAACCAAACCACAAAGGGGGTTCTTTGCTCTCTCGCCGAATAACAGGTCTTTAAATATATTTATATATATATATTTATAATAGGATTCAGATACGAAAAATCCAATAAATCGATCTTTCGAGAGCTCAGAAACTCTCTTGTGTGAGCCGATGGGTGAGAGCAAACGTTGCCTTGGTGAAGGATGATTTGTCTTTCGGAGTTTGTTTTCCTTAATTCTCCGATAACTTGGGATCAAACAATGTTCGTGTGTACCGAATTGATTCTTTTAAGTTTTTTTAGTGGTATAGTTGCAAAATGATCAGATTTTTACAAAAAAACAGGCGAGCATTTGCTTTGAGGTGCTTCTTCCGTGAACAAAATTTATTTGATTAAGTTCGCCTTGAAGCACCCATATTGTCCATTGTGATTTTATTAGGTTACGTTAGGTTAGATAGTGATGGTTGCCCAGAGAATGGACCCACTTGGACGAAGAAGTTTGGTTCACCCTTTGTGATACTATTGCAAAAGGGGGAAAAGAGGTGAAGGAAAAAAGAGGACGAAAGGGAAAGGGATGGGGAAGGTTGAGTGTTTGTGGACTACGAACGGTGATTAGTCTGCGGTTGTGTTAACCTCTTTATGTTGCTGATTAAGTTCATCAGATTTTTGTTTTCAATACCTGCTATATCAGCAGGCGCAGAAAAGAAGTGAGAACCAAGATACTTTAATCTTAGTCCCGCGAGAGCTGGGCAGCTGAGTAGCAGGTGCTGACGTGATTCCACCTCATCCTCCATACAGCTGACGCAAAAAGGACTCGAAGTAATTCCGAGTTTCACGGCATGTATACCCCGCGGACAGTGCCCCGTGAGGATGCCCGCGAAATTTGAGAGATGAGATTTTATCATCCTCAGAATATCGCTTGAAAGCCTCCTATCCAAACGTGGCCAGAAGGACTTCATGACCTTACACGTACGTGTACTTGCCCAGCGCTCGCTGAGTTGGTGCAAAGCCCATCCTTCCAGGAGTAGAGCGCAGGTTGTCAAGGGGATCCCGATCCTCTCCTTTCGCGGGCACACTACCTCACAGGTCCCTTGTCTGGCCAGCTCGTCGGCTTCGCAGTTTCCAGTAATGCCACTGTGACCAGGTACCCAAATTATCTTTACATCGAAGAGTTCTGATGCAATCGAGAGAGAGACCAGGCACTTCCTGACCAGTTTCGAATGCACCATGATAGAGTCTGGGGCCCTAATTGCCGCTTGGGTATCGGAGTAAACATTTACCTTCTTAACAGTTATTACGCTAGTAGGTAGTCAGTCAGCTGCTTCTTTAATTGCGCCCACCTCTGCTTGGAACACACTGCAGTGATCCGGTAGCCTGAATTTGAGTTTGATGGGGAGCTCTTTGCAGAATATTCCTCCTCCAACCCTACCGTCCAGCTTCGAGCCATCCGTGAACAGGTTAATTAGGCCCTGTCCCCAAGTGTTGCCCCCGGTCCACTCCTCCCTTGGTGGAATGTGGGTGGAGAAAGTTCCGCTTGGACTAAGCGAGGGCACACACTGATTCGTCGACGAGGGGATGAACTCAAAGTTTCTGAGGATGCTTGAGTGCCCATATGTGAGATTGAGCTTATAGCCCAAGCCCCTCAGTCTGATTGCGGTACGTGCAGCGACAATTCTGCCTGCGAAGTCTATAGGTACCACATTTAACATTACATTAAGCGCCAGGGTAGGAGTAGTTCGAAGCGCCGCACTGATTGCAATGAGTGCAGACCTCTGAACTCTCTTTAGCTTTTTAACTGATGTCGTCCTCTCCAGTGAGTTCCACCAGACAACGACTCCATATAACAGGCTTGGCTTTATTATCACTATCATGGGAGTTCTTCCTAATTCCATTTAAAAATTAAAATATCTTGTTTTTGTCCATGACTTAGCTTACGAAATATTATGAAAAGGTACATCGTTGTTAAGTGGTGTTAAGAATTTATCAAGTCGACGTTAGAGTTCTCTTTTATATTATTATAATTACTGTTATTTATACGAGTAGTATCCAAAAAACGTTTTTTTAATCCACCACGAAAAATATCACTTTTCTGCTTGTCATCATTGGTGCAACATTTAATTTATGCCCGCATTATATTGCCGCTGTAAATCAACTAATTTCAACACTTTCAGCAAAAATACAAAAACGGCGCAACGACCTTGTCACTGATCTGCTGATGCTGGCTCTAAAGTCGGTGGCATCAGCTATGTGATACGGCCGCCGGTAAATGTTGCATGTAGCAGAAGACTACCTAATAAAAACACTGGTAATTTTTTGGCTAGTGTTACTAACGACAATGCAATAAACCTGTAATTTATGATCGACGAGGTATTTATTGTATTGATTGTGTCCAACAATAACGACAACATCAACTGAAGACAGCGCTGCAAATTAGAAACCAATTTTAAGAGCTACTGCTGGTAACGCATAGAAAATCGCCATTGCGCTCGCCATCAACAAAGTTAAGTCGCAAAGGCGAAGTTGCAAGGGAAACTTATATCCAAAATAACAAAAACTTAAGAATAACAATGAAAATGGAATATATAAATTACAAAAGTATAGATTTACCATCAGCGTACTTGACTTTTCGCCTTGTGCACACGGGCAATGGCAATATTTTTCTATAAAAAAAAAAACAAAAATAACAATAAACAAAACAAAAAAACGACATAATTTACGAGCCCACTTTTTCAAGTGTACAGCATCCACGAAAATTATATAGAGATGTGTGTAGTTGTGCATTCTTTGTCAGCATTGTTGTCTAACAACCACAATTCATCGCGATGGCCATTGGTATCAACCAAATTGTCTAACAAATTTTTCTGCTACTCACCCGAAAATTTGTTAACTTTGTTGAGTTCAGGAATCAAGGTCGATAGGTGCTCACATATCAAAAGCACTCCCACACCCGCACACATAACCAAAAAGTATTATATTTATTTGTATAGGTGCACGAGTATGCAGCTACGAGTTAGTATATATTAGTGTGATAGATTCCATGCAGAAAATTGTGCTACTGATCTCGAAAAAGAGTATTCCGGGATTAGTCTCTGTGCGTTGCAATTGGCTAACGAATCGACAATTTCGAAGAAGTGCTTCGATTTTTCGAAGTTTGAAAGTTACAAGGCTGAGATGAAAGCGGAAAGCATCACCGCACACGCTCTTGATGGTAATGGAAAATGTGAATACTGCACTCAGAGATGCCGAAGGCTCTGGTTCGAATCCACTCTTCGGAAATGTGAATTTTTCAACTCAAAAATCAATAACTAAAAAAATTTAAATTTTAATGAAAATATTATACATAGCATTTCAGAGCATTTCGAATGGAAATAATAAAATAAAATAAAAAAAAACTTTTTTTTTTGCCTGTGCCAAAATTTGAACTCCGGATTTCTACTGTCGTCCATAAAAAGTATAAACGAACACCTATTGCGTTGCCAATAAAACAATGGGTCATAGCTATGAATTTCGAATTTTGGGACCGGCTAGTCTCACTTCATAGCCGTTCGGGTATGAAAGGGTCAATGAGTCTCTTCATTGATCAATAATATGAAGTAGTGATTTTATTTTGAAACAGCAGTGTGATTCTAAAATCACTACTTATTTATGTGTATGGATGTATTTATGTATAACAGATACTGGTATTTAGTAGCGAACGACTAATGCTCGAATGTATTCCAAGTGGCTGTAGCAAATTTTACCGGCAACAGTACTACTCGTACAACAATTGCAACAGACATTATTCTTTTCCACTTCTGGACTCTTATTTCATTGCGCAACAGTCTGCAGGCAACAATCAGCACCAATGAGTACTCAGTACTCGACAATAGCCGCATTATTGGTGACGACCATGACATCGGCATCGTTACAGCGCCACTGTTGGCGGTTCAACTCTGGAGGTGATTATATGTTTGGTGGTGGCGCTTTGAATGCGCTAAAATAGTATGTTTGTTAGGAAATACAGCTTTTGTTTTTACGAATATCGGATATTCGCGAGCAAATAATGAGTTCAGTGGAGTTTGGTTATGCACTGAAAGAAATTGAAGCTTAAATTAGGCAGCAATATGATTTTAAAACGACATTACATTGTACTACTGAACTAATTGTAACATTCGGCAGAAAAAATCGACTTTAAAAGAGTTGAGCACAATTTTTCATATAAAAGCATGCAACTAAGGGCAAAGTAACCGAGTGGAAGCAACTCCATCTGAAAAGTGCCAAGATCTACGACTCTAATTGTGACAAAAAGAAAGAAAAATTAAAGAGACTGATCCGCGTCCATTACTTCTCAAAACGCCAAACAAATTTTCAGTTTATTTGTTTATATATATGTATAGTACATAGTAAGACTTAGGTTAATAGTACTTCAACAATATTATAAACAACTGGAATATTTTTAACATACAAGTTTCTTAATCTAAATTTGACACCAGTTCATTTACGAATCAATCCAATATATTTAACTTAACTATAATAATAAGAAGAAAAGAAGCAATAGGAAAAGAAAAGAAGGATTTAGAAAAGAAAGAACAAAAGTAGTAATTAGAGAATGTAGAGAGAAATTTAATGCCCTAATTTAATGCATTCAAACACTTTTAAAGTAATTATAGACTTGTGCCCTGAAGTTAAATCTGTTAAGTCCTGCATCACAGTGGCCGCTTTTTGGCTTTGCAATAATTAGCCACTGCTTTGAGCAAACTTGAGCGATCAGCAGAAGATCTTAATTTAACTATAACAGCAGACGCTGTTGAGTTGCTCTGCTTACGCAGTCGAAATGCGGAGGAAATTTGTGGCATATTGAGAGTATGGCACAGGCTACCAAAAATATTATTTATATTCTCACCATCCATGTGCGGCATAATTATGAGATGTGTGGAGATGGCATGATTTTGGCACTCATCCAGCTGAGTCTTCAGTAGCGCGATTTCACCCTGAAGTTGGCCATTCAGTTGAATTTGTGCTTCGGCTTTCCCCACACGTTAGAAAGTGATCTAAGAGACGTGTATTCGCAAAATACTATATAAAAAAGCTGGTCACAAACACAAGTAAATAGGAAATAACTGCAGCGCACAAAAAAACACGTCTACTCCGTTTGCATATTAGTGCGTGAGAGAGAAAATTAGGAAGCGAGCCTCTTAAATCTATTTTCAATTACTCTCTGGCATCAGGAATACATTCTATCAAAAAAGTACCAGGAATTGTTCAATAAAACGCAAAATAATTGTTTTAGCATCAAAATTTATTTTGTCGCCTTCAGCATTAGGCTCATTCGAAGCAATACACAAATGCCAACGATTAGTCCAGTCAGTAAAGCACCTTTTAAACGCGTTTGAAGAGATCTTCTTCAGTTCCTTCAGCGAATTCTCCTTAGTGGCCCCTATCGACTCAAAGCACCGCTCGAGGGGTGAAAATTTAAGTTTTGGGGAAAGGAAAAAGTCACAGGGGCCTAAACCCTGTGAATACGGTAGTTTTGCTCACAATATGAGCCATGTGAGACGTTGCGCTATCATGGTGCAAGATCCATGAGTTTTCTTTCCACAAATTGGGCCGTTTCCTACGCATATTCTCTCTCAAAAGTCGCATAACTTCCAAGTCATATTCTTTATCTACCGTAAAAGCATTTTGAATGAATTCAAAGTGCACAACAGCATGATAATCAAAGAAAACGAGTAGCATGACTTTTACTTTTGACTGACTTTGACGTGGTTTTTTGGGTTTCGGCTCATGTGGATAGCACCATTTAGCCGCCTGTTGACTGTTTTGCATGTCAAACTCATATACCCACGTCTCATCACCAGTTATGATGCGCTGGATAAACGTTGGCTCCGAATTCACTTGCTCAAGCATGTCTTCACCCATCTTCTTCCGATAACTTTTTTGTACGAAATTCAACTCTCTTGGAATGCGCCTCGCAGCCATGCATCTCGTGTCTAATTGATGGTGTGAAATATTATGAATTGATTCGTGAGACACGCTAAGGTCACAAGCTGCCTCCCTCAAACTTAGGTGGTGGTTTGATGATTTTCCAGTACCATTTCCTTGACTTTGTCGACGTTTTCATCCGTTGAAGACGACCAGACGAACAGATCGGGGCAAATCTTCCACGACTTCTCGGCCCTCTGCAAAAAAGCCTGCAAAAGCAATACCACTCGTAGACCCGTGGTTTTAATAAAACACACTTGCCATAGGCTTTATGGAACATTTTCAATGATTCGGCACACGAAACCCCGTTCAAAACACAAAATTTAAGACAAATTTTTTCCTCGATACTTTTATCCATAGTGAAAATCGCACAGTATACTTGCGGTTGACTGATATAATTAAATGACAAAGACAAACTAATTGATAGGTCATGCTCAAACGCTGCGACACTAAAGAGGATAGAAGTACCAAAATTCCAGCAAAAAAAAAACAAAAAAAGCGCGTTTTTTAAATGAACAATTCCCGATCTTTTTTGTGATAGAATGTATAATAGCCATGTCGATTATATTCTTTCGCACTCGTATTGGAAGTCCTCTCTTATCCGCTGAAACGGTCAAGCATTTTCATACCCGTGCACATTTAGGTCTCTAAATAGTGCGTTGGTTAGGTCAAGACTGGAGTATGCAGAGTTTATGTCTATCTAATCGCTTTGAGCGAGTTCAAACAGTTTTTCTAAAATTGTCTACATTCTTATTAATCTCGTTGCCAACTGATGGCTAATCCTGCACTTGAGGACGGAAGTTTCATTTTATCGTGCGCTTTGGTCCTTAATGGGAAAGGTGCCTCTGCCCGGCTGGTTCCTGTCCTCGTGAGAGTAAAAGCTGACATCACTGCCATTCAAGAGATGCGTTGGACGGGGTAAGGCCGGAAAACCTTGCGACGTCTAATACAGCTGCCATGTAAGGGAGCGCAAACAAGGAAGCAATGAGAGCTTGTACCAGGAATAGGAGCGGCCATATCGAAGACGAGTTATAATGAATGAAAAAGCTTGAATTGTTAAGTTTTCTGTTTTAGTCACCTACAATATTTTTAAAATTTTTTTCTTCTAAGAAATTTGTTTAGTTGAGTTCACAATGCGCGTAAGCATTACTACTTTAGTGTAAATATTATCCAGTATCTATAAGTAGGGCAACTTGCGCTGTAGTCCTCTGTACCCTATTAGAAATGTAAAAGCACCAGAAATTGAAAAGATTACACCATTTTTTATTTATTTTTCACTGAATTATTTTTAATATATATATATAATCTTTTTTTTTTCTTTTGATATTTATAAAAACATAGTTCGTTCATAATAATCCAAATTTCCACCTTTTACATGATTTGTACGAGCTCACAAATTTTCTTCACAATCTCAAACTTTGAATCGGAAGTTTTAAAAAAATGTGGGAAATCTACTTTTGCGCTTACTCAATTTTAGAATAATAAAGTGAAAGTTTGAAGTTGCTCAATTTGATTGATTTTTAATAATTTTTTCCTTTGACGGTGTTGCGAATTTTCTTTATATAACGAAGGCGTAACATATTTTTTAGGCGGACAAGAAATATTCAAGTTGAAAAGTTGAAATAATACCTTCAGGTGGTTTTATGAAGCGGGTCCCAAACCCTGCTATCCTGGGATGCTTCGCAGTCTCACGTTGGCTCGCTCTCGAACGGCTGTTCGGAAACTAACCAGAGGATACTTGGGCTAGGCGCGGAAATTGTGAGCTGCTTGGACTATATGTAGAAGAATCGTCCTGGCCGCTTCCGAGTGCGCGGCTATCAGTGACTTTCCCCACTTGCGAGAACTCCTACATATGGAAGCATCCTCCAAAGCGGTTTGCCGAGCGTTAATTTAGCAAAGTTTGACTTTTAATTATTAGTAGTAGGAAATATATTACTAAGTGAAAAAATCTAATTCAAAACTTTATTCAGCAGCAGTTTTTACACAGTCAGCATCAACATTTTATTATTATTATAAAGGGTGGTTAAGTTTACAGGGCCGGTGTTACTTTTGAATAAAATACAATTTTTTTAGGAAATTCTTGTCATTTCTCTTTACTATGATAATTTTGGCTTAGATCAATTACATATGGAACAAAATATTGGCCAAATAGTCGCCGCGGCTTCGGCAGCACACCTCCATCCGATGGTCCAACTTTCGAAATGTCGATGACGCTGAGGCATAATTGAGGTTCTATGTCGTTAATGTGCCGAATTATCTCATCTTATAGCTCTTGAATTGTTGCTGGCTTTTCGACGTACACCTTTTCTTTCAAATAACCCCAAATAAAGGAGTAAAACGGTGTCAAATCACATGATCTTGGCGGCCAATTGGCATCGCCGCGACGTGAGATTATTCGGCCATTAAATTTTTCGCGCAAAAGAGCCATTGTTTCGTTAGCTGTGTGACAAGTGGCACCGTCCTGTTGAAACCATATATCGTCCACATCCAATCTTCCAATTCGGGCCATAAAAAGTTCGTTATCATCTCACGATAGCGAACACTATTCACAGTAAATACGGCCCAATGATGCCGTCGGCCCATAAACTGCACCAAACAATCACTCTATGTGGGTGCATTGGTTTTTCGGCAATCCCTCTTGGATTATCATTCGCCCAAATGCGGCAAGCGGCAATTCTGCTTATTGACGAATCCACTGAGGTGAAAATGTTAATCATCACTGAAGATGATTTTCTTCACGAAGTGCGCGATATGCATTTTGATTTAAGCGCCCGTTTTCATAATAAGCCTGAATAACTTTAACGCGTTGCTCGATTGTGTACCTTTCCATGGTTCAAATTGAGTTAGTCTGGAATTGTAAAATGGCAAATGAAAAGCTGAAAAAAACTTGACGTTTAGGTGTAATTCACACCCTTTAAATTTTTTAGTAGATTTGTACACTTTACTTAGTATATATAAAAGGAAGCTAATAAGCAATTTTTATCTGATAATTCAACTTGTTTTAAGCACCATTTTACAATATAATCGATATTGTTGTAGGTTTTAAACATCTGTGGACAAAATTCAACAGAAGTAAACCGGACGCTGGTCTATTGAAAAATTTACTTGCTTTCAATAAAGATTACTATGTGCTTTTATCAGCTGTGGGCGTAGACAGAAATCGATTTAATGCACCATTTTTAAATGTCTTGATCGGCGTGTGTAGCTGTGTATTTCTTAATTCTATTTTTAAATTTGAATTTATTTCTTAAACTCAATTTCGTTTTAATTTCTGGAGATCTGGTTTGCTGCCAGCGTTTCCGTAGTCTCCGTTTCTCTTCGGCTAAGCTTCTGTTAAAAGATGGATACTTTTTTTCATCAGGTGCCTGTTTTGGTATGGGTGTTGCGTAAAATGAAGCACTGCGCCATCGAACTGCTCGTTAGTACTGATGTAGTTACATTTGTCTTATTGCTCTAGCTGTAGTTAGAAATATTTCCAGTCAGGGAAAGTATGAACTAGCCCTGTTGTTTTGTGCTGCATCTTGCGATAGTGCTGGATATGGTATGTCAGGGAGTGATCCGAGCTGAAATTAAAATCTTCAGTAATAGGCTGGCTGTCTGAATATTTCTGTAGACGAAAAAATCAATTTAATCCGAAATTTTCTTTGTGTCCGATGGCCAGTAAGTCGGTTTACCAGTTGAAATTTAACTACAGCCTGCACGTTGCCCAACTTTATACAATTCTTGTCCTTTTGTCGTAACGAGCCTTGAGCCTTCATGATTTTTATTACTTGATTTATGGTTTCACTAAAAACAGAAAAAAAGTTGAAGCTTGGACCTAACATTACAAAAATGAACTTATAGCAAAACGAAGAGATTTTATAAAATAATTTTTGAAATCGTATATCCCGTAAACAGTTTAGTTTTGGGTATCGTGTCATACAACTAAATTAATCAGAAATGCCTTAACTTACAATGCACTAAAGTATCTAGGACAGCTTTCCTGGTAACTCTCTATTTTATGGATTAACATGTATTGTATAAAGGTATATGAATTTTGGGGTTGGCTTATACCTAATTGTACTGCCCTTTCTCGACTTGAATTTGTTAGCAGCGCAAGCCTGCATATTCTTCTCCTACTGTCTGGGATCAGTGAGTTATTTTCCATACATTTTTGCAGTCTACATCCGAATCTGGTAATAAAATTGTTCCACTGTGTCAGAATTTTGAGAAATTGAGGGGGTTGAAGTCACTGTTTTAAGCATTTTTGAAAATTTTTTGCCAACTAAATCTGACAGTCCCAGCCAACGAAGCCACTGAACCTTTATTCGCCGAGGAGCGAGCGCTTGTAGAAAAACTTTTTCTATTATTTAATATTTCGTGCCCGGGGTTTCGAGTCCGGTAATCACGCACCAACGCATTTGGTGGCCACTAAAATTAAATTTAAGCAATAAAAAAAACAGAAAAGTAAGAGAAGTCTGCTTATTTACAGAAAACAAAGCAAAGTAAATTGAAAAGTACGAGGGGGGCCTTTTATATGTCGGGATTAGAGAAAACAAACAAATTTTAATCATCGAAAATCACTTTATTGTTTTTCAAAATATTCTCCATGAAGATCTATACACTTTTGCATGCGTTTGAACCAATTGTGGAAGCACTTTTGCCACTCTGAATGAGGTACCTCCAAAACATGCATTCTGAATGCCGCAACCGCCTCTTCAGGTGTCGAAAAACGTTGACCCCTCAGTATGTTTTTTACGTACGGAAATAAAAAGAAGTCATTCGGGGCCAAGTCAGGACTATACGGCGGATGACCCATTAATTCGATGTGTTGGGTGCTCAAAAATGTAGTTGTTTGAGCCGATGTGTGAGAGCTCGCATTGTCCTGGTGAAGAGTGATCCGTCTTTGGCGATTGATTTTCCTAATTTCTTGGAATACAACTGGGAAACAAGTGGTTGTACTCAGAATTTACTGTTCTGCGTTGTTCTAGTGGTACGGTTGCGACATGTCCAGTTTTTCCGAAAAAACAGGCGACCATTTGCTTGGAAGTGCTTCGTGCGCGAACAAGTTTTGTTGGATTTGGCTCATCTTGAAACACCCATACAGTCGACTGCTGTTTACTTTCGGGCTCATACGCGTAAATCCATGATTCATCACCTGTCACGATGTCATAGACGTGTTTTGAAGCCCCGCGATCGTAATTTTTGAGTATTTCCTTCGACCAATCGACACGAGCCTTTTTTTGAGCGATTGACAAATTGTGTGGGATCTAACGCGAACAAATTTTTTTGACAGTCAAATGTTTATGCAATATTGAATGTATGCTGGTCCCACTAATGCCTAAGATTGTCTCAATCTCACGATAGGTCACATGACGATCTTGCAATATCAGTTTGCGCACAGCGTCAATGGTTTTCGGAACAACAACTGATTTTGGACGACCTTCACGAAAATCGTCTTGGAGTGAACTACGACCACGATTGAATTCCCCATACCACCGATAAACACTGGTCCTTGATGGAGCTTCATCACCAAAAAATGAATTAAGTTCATCCATGCACGTCGAAAGTTGTAAAAAATAATCGCACGAAAATGTTCACGATTTAATTCCATTTTTGGACCGAGATGAATCTTTTAAGTTACTGTAAACAACACAAATAGCGCTGGTATTTCAAAACGTTCTGAATACGTAAAAGCCAAAAAATGTCAAACTTTGCGATACAGCTGTCAGTTGCCAGATTGCAACACCAGGGTTGCCAAATCCCGAAATATAAAAGGTACCCCTCGTATATGCAAAATTAAAAAAAAAACAAAATTATGATGCTTCACATTTTTCACATGAAACGAAGCGATGCTCCGGTCAATTCGATGCAAGCGACTGATGTGTTGGTATGGGGAAGCTGAGATGAAGGAGACTCACTTGTAATATTTATAAACGTAGTAATAAGTCAAGAGATGCCTTAATATTTCATTTATTTATTTTACTTTATTATAATTTATTAATATGAAAGGTACAAAAAAATGGAGAATCTAACCCCAAAACCTCTAGGTAAGAAAATCCCACCAATTTAAAAAAAGCAATCGTGCAGCATTTTCTATGAAAAATTACTTACCGATCTCAAACAACAAGCAAATTGTGTAGCTGATCTCCCGTCTATGAGAATTTAAAGCGAACGTCTAAGCCTTTAATTTATATCTTAGAATTTTTTTCCAGTGTCTTCATATCATTGAACTCTGCACCAAAACGTGAGTTTTGAATTTTTTAATGAGATCGATTAGAATTAATGAACTGAAAATTTTCAATCTAATTTTACATCACAAGCGCAGCAAAAAATTTCGAATCAACGCTTGGGGCACCGCAGCCACCATCGCCACTGACTAATCGTTGCGATTATAGTGATTACTTGACAGTTTACCACAGGCAGCTGCTGCACTTAAATTTTTACCATTTTTCTGCTCGTATTTCCTTTTTCTATTAACCGTCTTTGCTTGCCTATTTACTGTCGATCAGTAGTTTCAGGTAATTAATTTAGATTTGCGCTTTAAGCAATGCGCTTGTCAGCCATCAGTTAACTGCCAACAAATGGCTGCTGTACCATTTGCCATTGGAATTGGAATATACAAAATGTGTAGCAAAAACCCAAGAATTTAGTACTTTTCGAATTCAGAATTCAAGGAGCAGCGTTTGGTGTTGTGACAAACGAAACAAAAAAAGCAAAAAAAAACACAAATTTGCATCGACATTTGACGTTTGAGCTTCTAACATTTTCACATATCTTCTCTAGCAAACTTAAAGGTTTCCACAAAGTCGTCGTTGACTATGACTCAGTTATGCATACGTACTACACACACACACACACACACGCATATGCATATATAATTTACACAGTTGCATATGCCAACTATGAATATTTGTCGACTATTTGTGTAAAGTTTTAATTGCAAAATCAAATAAGGTGTCATTGTGGGAAATGTAATAAATTTATTGTACCGTCAAATACGACTTATGAATATAGAGAAGTCGCTTCAAAGCAAATGCTGGTACGGCGGCCAGAAGCAACAACAATTCTGGCAACAAGAACAATAGCGAGTTATAAAGCATTTGTTTGCAAATCAGCTGCGTCGGAGTGGCTGCGCTGGTTTTTCAAGAACAAGAAAATCTTCGTCGTCGCCAACTCAAAACTTTATAAA
Organism: Anastrepha obliqua; assembly: GCF_027943255.1. Lineage (NCBI taxonomy): Eukaryota > Metazoa > Arthropoda > Insecta > Diptera > Tephritidae > Anastrepha > Anastrepha obliqua. The sequence continues at coordinate 12,388,499 of NC_072894.1, forward strand.
TGTGCATATAAATAGAAAATACTTAGATTTACCAATCGACTGGGCAATATAATTGCGCAAATGCACATAGGTATTTACGCCAACGCTTTTTGCAAGTAATTGCAGACTCTCATGAACTGAAAGGCAATAAAGCTTATGTTCATTCAAATGAAAATATATACTTACATGTACTTCATTTGTATTAAGGTGCTTCATCAAACAAAGTTGCATTTTTACAATGAAAATATAAAACTTACTAAATTTTAAGACTTCCGCCAAAATATTTCGGAAACACATGAACATTTATGGGGTTACATGGGTTTCATCGGGTAAAAAAAGGCCTATTTTCAATATTTTTTTTCTATGTAAAAAATTATTTATTTAATTATTAAAAATAATTTCTGAAATTTTCAAAAAACTAAAAATTAAAACTCCTCCATTGTGCCGACATATCCGGTGACCCCTCAAAAAAAAGGTGCGCCCGCGTTGTCAGCATAACTCCTCACAGGCTCATTAAAGATGAAAAAACAAAAATTAGTGCTTTAGTTAAGACCACGAGCTTGAACGAAGGAAAGAAAGGATCGGTTGAATAGTTTTCGAGAACATTTGACAACCGACTTTGAAAACACGGTTCCGAGAAAAACGCGTTTAAAGTTTTGAGCAACAATAAAAGTGGCTTGGAGCGCACACAATCCAAAGGCTATATCTCCGAATTTATTATTCGGATCGGCTTAAAAATTTAGGATAATATTTCTGAGATGTTGTAAAAATTAATAAGCCAAAAAAAAAAAAATAAATCGATTTTTTTAACCAACGAAACCCATGTAACCCCTTATGTAAGCTGCACTGATTTGAAACTAACTGCAAAAATCAAATTTTTTATAAATAAAATTAGTTAATAGAAGGGCTTACAGGTATGCATAAAAGTATGCATAGAACTGTTTAAAAATTTTGAGAATATTAAGGGGGCAGCTCCTGCAGACAACGAGTTTTTCAATAATGTTTTTGTGAAAGACTGAGAGTATTTATTATCTTAAAATAGTTTATTTATTTATTTATTTACAGACGTGAAATAATAATGCAATTATTCTTACACGTAAAAAAGGAGCACTGGCTGCCAGGACCTTCGGCTTGTTGATGTAAAAGTAACAGATAGTTAGCTTAAGGGGTAACACCACTGTACACGCGTAAAATAAACACGATTTTTAAAGAATTTTTTTGTATAGAAGGAAAGGGAAAACAATCACTCTGATTTGGGAAGTTATTACTTATATACTAAAATACAAAACTACAAAGTTTGATCGAAAAATTTTACAAAATGGTGGCATTGGAGACATTTTTGTAATGTGGTTTCTCTGAAGGAGCTCCGCGGCACGCAGCACAGAGGGTGCAAATTTTAATCTGGAACAAAGAAACATTTTTTTTCTTAATCTAGATAAGAATAGCTAGAGAAACACGTAGGGGATTTAAAAAATATTTATTTTTTGTGGAATTAACAAGCATTTGAAGGAAAACACTCTATTTTGGACTAAAAAAACGGCACTTAAATAATTATAACAATCGTTTAAATTAATCTATCGAAAATTCCCTACGCTCTTCTCTTAAGAAGGTTATTATACAGACCTGATTAAAAATATTTAAAATTGTTTGAGTTATGCTGCGTGCCAATTTCAGAAAACGTGTTTTGAGAAAAACGCGTTTAAAGTTTGGAAATTTGGAGAAGTCGTTAGGTGGCAGTCACTAACGGTTGGTTAAAAGCTTCAAATATTTATGAAATAAACTTCGGTAACGTATAAAACTTTTTGTTCTGTATTTTAAAAGGTTCAAGGTTCAAAGGTTTTAAGTTATAAAAAAAAATCAATTTTTTGAAATTTCTACAGTGGTGTTACCCCTTAAAGGTCTTACGTGTAAAACGAGACTAGAAAACTTAATTATATTAATTAAAACTATGGTAAAAATATAGTAACTATGTTAGAGGAGCAAACATCAAATCAATTTCTTCAATCCAGATTTAACTAGAAATTCTGACATTTTTGGTATATTTTCTGAGGAAGTAGTTCTTAATAGTGTAGAAGGTCTTTGGTTTCGGAAGACACTTTTCCTGATTTGTTCAAAATGTGGGCAGGCGTCGAGTAGGTGGCGGACTGTTAAAGATGGTGAATGGCAGTGCTGGCAGCAAGTATGGCTGAAACCATTAAAAACGTATGAATGTGTGGCGATTGTGTCCCTAGACGAAGGCTGACAAATGATTTGATATCGTTGCAACGGCAATTCAATGGGTGGTTTGGGTTTAGCCTGTTTGGATTATTTACGATACAATGATGGGAAGAGGATCATCAGTTGACCATTCGTGCATTATAATGTCGGGATTAGAGAACAAAAACAAATTTTAATCATCGAAAATCACTTAATTGTTTTTCAAAATATTCACCATGAAGATCTATACACTTTTGCATGCGTTTGATCCAATTGTCGAAGCACTTTTGCCACTCTGAATGAGGTAACTCCAAAACATGCATTCTGAATGCCGCAACCGCTTCTTCATGTGTCGAAAAACGTTGACCTCTCAGTTTGTTTTTTACGTACGGGAATAAAAAGAAGTCATTCGGTGCCAAGTCAGAACTATACGGCGGATGACCCAATAATTCAATGTTTTGGGTGCTCAAAAATGCAGTTGTTTGAGCCGATGTGTGAGAGCTCGCATTGTCCTGGTGAAGAGTGATCCGTCTTTGGCGATTGGTTTTCCTAATTTCTTGGAAGACAACTGGCAAACAAATGGTTGTGTACCACTCAGAATTTACTGTTCTTCGTTGTTCTAGTGGTACAGTTGCGACATGTCCAGTTTTTCCGAAAAAACAGACGACCATTTGCTAGGAAGTGCTTCGTGCGCGAACAAGTTTTGTTGGATTTGGCTCATCTTGAAACACCCATACAGTCGACTGCTGTTTACTTTCGGGCTCATACGCGTAAATCCATGATTCATCACCTGTCACGATGTCATAGACGTGTCTCGAAGCCCCGCGATCGTATTTTTTGAGCATTTCCTTCGATCAATCGACACGAGACTTTTTTTGAGCGATTGACAAATTGTGTGGGATCCAACGCGAACAAATTTTTTTGTTAGTCAAATGTTTATGCAATATTGAATGTATGCTGGTCCCATTAATGTCTAAGATTGTCTCAATCTCACGATAGGTCACATGACGATCTTGCAATATCAGTTCGCGCACAGCATCAATGGTTTTCGGAACAACAACTGATTTTGGACGACCTTCACGAAAATCGTCTTGGAGTGAACTACGACCACGATTGAATTCCCCATACCATCGATAAACACTGGTCCTTGATGGAGCTTCATCACCAAAAAATGAATTAAGTTCATCCATGCACGTCGAAAGTTGTAAAAAATAATCGCACGAAAATGTTCACGATTTAATTCCATTTTTGGACCGAGATGAATCTTTTAAGTTACTGTAAACAACACAAATAGCGCTGGTATTTCAAAACGTTCTGAGTACGTAAAATCCAAAAAATGTCAAACTTTGCGATACAGCTGTCAGTTCCCAGATTGCAACACCAGGGTTGCCAAATCCCGAAATATAAAAGGCACCCCTCGTAGTGCCCGTGATATATAAATTTGCATACGTCTTTTTTCGAAATATAGTCGAAAGTTATTAATGGTTCTTTCCCAGCGAGTTTAGCCCGTTTGTCCGCTAGATTGTTCCCTCTTTTGCCTGCATGGCCTGGAACCCACATAAGTTTTATTCGTTCGCTATTTTTAAATAATTTGCTCCGGATACAGGCTATGATGTGCATCTTGTTCATTGTGTTCGTTATCGAATAAATGACTGATTTACTATCCGAGCCAATTACTGCTTTCAGTAACGAGTTTTCAGTCAAGATAATACCATGAAGGATCGCTGCAGCTTCGGCTGTAAAAACAGAGGCATTCCTAGGGAGGAGGCCGGCCGTGATTGTTTCTCCTTTCGAGTCGACAACTGCAAACGAGGTGTTAGTATCAGTTTTTGACCCATCAGTGAAAATTAAGCTCCATTCGGGAAGTAGAGGAGTTGTGACTTCTGTAAAAAGGCGTTGGTAGACAGTAGCATTGGTGTGATTTTTACCATATTTTGCTAGATTTAATATAAAATTAGCCTTTTTCATCAACCATGGGGGAAACAGTACATTTTGACGAAGTGAAGCAAAAGTGATACCAATCTCTCTGGCGTAATCGATGCACAGTGCAATCGTCGATTTGCGACGTGGGGCCTTACTTCTTTGAAACTCGCCTACCACTGCTTCATATAAAGCGCTGTTGTAGCAAAGAAATAGCTTTTTTCGTTAAAATAAATTACATAAAACAGTCATACATAAATGAATATACAAAAACAAAATGATTGCGCTAGAGCTGCTCAATCGTGGCTCCTTTGATCTGCGTTGGGGAATGTACAGCCCCTTGTAATCAACTGCAATCAACCAGACTAAAATATTTAATTAAAATAAGTTATTTCACATTGCGCTTACCTATTTTTAACGACAAAAAAAATTAAAATTTTAAGTGAAAAAGAAAAAAATTACTTTTTTTTATAAACAAATTGATGAAAACAATAATTTTAATGATAATTAATATAAAATTTAATTTACATACAAAGGTCAATATGTTAAAGAATAGCCCTGTAAAATTTTAAGTTGATATCTTAATATTCGACAGCGAGGAAAAAGACGTATTTCGAGAGACGAGCATAACAAATCGCTCAGTAAGCAGTTTCTGCTAGGGTGTTACCGCAGGCCTCACCTATGCAGACACCTGCTACTCCTCGTTAAATCAATTTGTTGTAAGTGCAAACCCATTGATCTGTCTGACTAAGCTTAGCGATATAGTTCAAGAACGATGAGCCAAAGCATCTAAACCTACGGGCATGCCCCGCAGCGCAGTGTCAAAGAGGATTACTGAAAGAGTCGTCCTTCTCCTCATTCTTGCAACTTTTACAATAGTTGAAATGAGGTACACTCAATCTTTGAGCAAAGATAGTGGCCTGTGGCAAAGGCAACTAAAATAGAGACGATTGAGTAGCGTCTTTTTGCACCTGACGTCCAAATCAGGCCAAATTCGTTTTTTCGCATTACATACCAGACCCCCGTCAACCCGTCTCGTATTGGTTGAAGTGATAATGCTACTTGTAGCACGCAGTTTTTAAGGAGAGAGACACGTGGTAGGGCCCATATCAAGTGAATGCGGAAATATTCCGCCATCTTGTTAAGAGATGCCTGGCACTTGCGATCAATTATGGAATGAGAATCGCAGCTTGGGTATCAGAATAGTTATAGATTTCACTGTTTTCCAGACACCAGCGTCATTAATGACTAGATTTTCAGGCTGAAATACGCTACAATGACTAGGAAGATAAACCAAAACGCTTACTTTGGGCTTCTTACAGTAGACACCAAAGTCAACTTTACCGTGAAGTTGAGCCATTAGTAATCAATCGTTAGCAGTTTTTTCTACCAGATTATTGTCAACTCACTCACGACTAGCTGAAATTGTGGTACTAAATAATCTCTTCAAATATGGTCATCCTAACAAACGTCAACAGACCTACATCGAGTGTTATGTCCTAATTAGTTAAGTGCGTAGTCTCGCAAGATAACTGCCGGGACACTTCATACAAAGTGGTAAACGAATGTAGAGGTATTCTAAATGAGCAGGCTAAGCGGGACACCACGAATGCTGTCTGGACGCAGATAAATTCCTGGAAACTGCAGCGCGCACGAGCTTGAAAGAAAGCGAACTGATCTTAACTCTTCTGTCCAATGTGTGAGCATCCAATCTATAGATAAGCTTAGTCTGTAACGCACAAGTCAACAGTAGATGGTGCATAGATCCCACTTGTGCGAGGTAACTAGACGCGTCAGATCTTAAGGGAACAGGCATAGTACAGTGGTCTAGTACGCCAATCTAGACTGTAAGGCCGGCCAGTACGGTAGTTATTGTACGTAGTTGTGGTCATAACTGGACATTGTATGGGAGTTCCCTCAAATGACTTCTGTTTCAGCTGCAGAAACGAGAAGGAAATATCCAGCTCATGCAACATGTATGTCTTAACTCTGACTTCTTTGGATGTTTGGCAGACCTGGAAACCGCAGTCATCTACGATTTTCATCGTTTATTAGAGAGACGAGTTGATTTACCCACATGGGGAATTTGAGGAGAATAATTGAGCTAAAACAAGTGGTATCACAATGGGCCGTCAGACGTATGTGGGCTCTTCCACATTCTTATAGAGAAGAGCAATCACCGCTACCATTATCGACATCAAACTTTCCTCGAGAAACAAAGTCGAAGAGCGTTGAAGAATTTCCAAAAAATAATTATATCCTTTGAAACATCAATAGGAGCCTTAGTACTATAAGTCGTTTTGTGAAACGTAACAGCCTAAGCAAAACATATCAAAAGGCTCAGAATTTTGTGAGAGGTCGATGCAACCTTGTCTGCTCGTCTGTTCGTGAGACACTTTGGTGCTGAAAATGGTTAAATCGTGTGAATAACCACGCCCATGTCCCTTATAACCCTTAAAATGTTAACTTTCAAGAAGGAATGAAGGAAAGAAAAAATGTGGCATCTCTATTTTAAATAAAGTAAAATTATCAAAATTTGATTGCGGTGATGAACACAAAAAATAAACATTTGGGTAAACATTATAATTGGATAACGACTTTTTAAAACTCGCCCGAAGTTAGTACCTGTGTTGTTGTCAATTTATACATACATACTTACATATATTAACCCGTTGTTCCTAGGTGGAACGTAGTGCTTTCTATTTAGATCCGTCATAAATTTTATTGAGCTCACTTAAAAACCACCCCTTTTATTATGTCCTAAGACTAAATCTTCATCTGTCCCTCTGATGTTACTGGCTACAACTCTCACTGTCACTGAGTTTGTTTGGTTCCAAAATTAGCAACCAGCGAACAAATTCGTTCCTGACCGAATCCAGCACTGCCTTACTTGTTATGCTGTGTTGTTGTATTTTATCGCATAAGCGCTGCGTGTGGGATCTGAAATACTTTCAATGTTTATTCAGCTTCAAACTATTTCATCTGAGTTGATTTGCATAAAGTGATGTTGTTGAACAGATTTTGCGCGCGCCACTTTAAAACTTTGTGGAATTATAATAGTTAAGGAAGCAAACTTTCACAGTTAATAAATTTAAATCGGTAAATATGGGCTGCTAATTCCTAGGTGTGTATTTTATAAATAAGTAAAGGAGGTAGAAAATTGAAGTCTGCTCGCAGGGTTGCATTGAAGGCCAGTCAAAGTACTATAAAAAAATGTAAAATTAATGCGGGAGAAGTAATCCTTAAGCGAATTTGCCTTAATAAATTCCAATAAAGTTCAGAGAGTAAGTTTTTAAGCATTGATATATATTGCAGGAATATATTTATTTCGAGTTTTCATATGTTCAAAAGAAACACCTAATGTCGCCTACTATATCCCTGTGGCCTGGCACCCAAATAAGGTGTACTTTGTAGTATTTGGATACGCCATTTAGAAGTTTAAAATATTTAATCACTGTTTTGGACGAGTGTGTTTTAGATTCTAGTGCTTTTATTGCCACTTGACTGCCCGAGTATATGGAGACCTCAGTTGTGGACAATACTCTCGTTTTTACTACCGTAAGTCCCTATTTTATGACAGTGACTTCCGCCTGAAATACACTGCAATGAGCAGATATGCGAAATGATTGGCTAGTCCCGAGTTCATCGGAGTAAACCCCTTCACCTACTTTGTTATCTAGTTTTGAGTCATCTGTTCTTGGTTCTGGCATAGCATTCAAAATTTTATTTTGCCTGCAATAAAGTTAAAGTTCACTGCGTTCATAATTCAATGAGCAGGAACTGTAGAGGTCTAGAATTTGTTCTCTATTATGACTTTGACAATTTGCTGAATTAACTTGGTGGCACAATTCGTAGTTTTTTCTATTTTTTCTGAACGATTTTTTTTTTGTTTTTGTTTTTTTTTTTTTGTGTATTTTGCATTTATACGCTTTTCTGTACTTTTTGGGTCACGCGGCGGATGAGTAATGCGCAACAAATGCGCGTCATAAATCCAAATTGACGCCAAATTAATGGCGCGTTGGCGCGAATAGATTGCGACGTTGAACGGCCAAAAACAAATCTAAGGCAAAAAAATTAAAATACGAAATACAAATTAAGAATAAAATAAGCTTGCATGCGGTGCGAACGAGTACTGTCAAGCTGTGCTCAAATCTCTAAGTTAGCCAGTTATATTGAAGCCACCAGTTTTTCGGTGATTCCGCCTTGGTACTTTTAATATTTTTTGTTTGTTTTTTTTTTTGGTTTTTTGCTGCTTGCATTCGCAGCTGGTGACAGTCGTATTCAATTAGACGGTGTCACTTAACAGTGTTTTTGAGTGCCTAAAGTGCTTTTGCTTGTGGCTAACAACTAACTAACACTTGTAACTAATTAAACTGCCTAAAATATGGACTGACAACTGTTTAACAACTTTCCAACAACCGAACAACAGCAGCAACACACTCGTCCTTTTGTTCGACATGTTGCAGCAACGTGGTAATCTCTTTGTAGCAGCTGCTTGAAGTCACTGTGCGTCCTCGCGTTGCACATTTTTTTTATTCATTTTTTTGTATTTTTGTTTTCACACAGCAAGTCCACAGCGATCCATATATGAAAGTGCTCTGGCTTCACCTACAAGTTCATTGCTTAAGTCTTCTGTCTTTTGCGGTGGCTGCGTCGGTGGTTACGCTAATTTGTATTTCTGCTGCTGCCGGTCGATAACAATTTTCCTGGTTATAGGTCGAGCTAATATTTTCTCGAGTTTTTGTTGTTATTGCCGTTGTTATTTAGTACAATTGTGGTATGTTATGTTTGTTAACATGCAGTAGTAGTTGTTGGTACACATTCGCGTGTGCTGAATGGGTTAAATTTGTGCTAGTGCTTGCATTCGTTCGCTGCATTGAGTTATAAAGACGTGTATGTGTATGAAGTTGTATGCATATAGAATGTTTTTGTTCGGTTGATCCTTTGCTTTGCGATTTTGCTCTCATTGTTAGCATTGCCGGAACGCTGGTGTCATTTGAATTTTTATTTTTATGTCTCCATTGAGTTTTGTGCAACATGTTGCATAACATGTTCTTCTGCGCTGCATGCCTTTGCCGGCATATAATAGTGCGCCGCGTATGCAAATAAAGACATATGTAATGGTGTAAGTAGATATGCATATTAGGGTGGTCCACAAGTAATCGAATTATTGAATACTTATTTCGCCACCCGCCAGAAGTGTTCCGTATTCAAAGGACAAATTATTTCAACGAGATATACAGGGTGAACGATATGAAGTGTTACCTATTCAAAACACCATAATTTTTTTGTGTGAAATTAATTTTTATTGATTTCAAAGTCAAAATTTTTCGAAAATGATTACAATTCATTTCATATTCACTTTAGCTCGATATGACCACCTTTTGCCTTGACTATAGCCTTCAAACGGTCAACAAATGAGTTGCATGCTGCACGAATGTCTTCTTGAGGTATTTTGGCCCATTCTCGTATAATCGCTTTTTTCGGCGCATCCATACTGGCATATTTTTTAGTCCTCACCTTGCTCTCCAAAATGGAGTAGATGGAGTAATCCATCGGATTTGCGTCTGGCGAATTCGAAAGCCATTGTGTGGACGAAATGAAGTGTGAAGCATGATTTTTTAAACATTCTTGGTTCACACTTTATGAGACGGTGCCGAGTCCTGTTGGAACGTCCATGGTCTACGACCGAAATGTTTGCGTGCCCATGGCTCTAAAGCAACTTCTAAAACATTTTCGCGATAATAAGTCGCATTCACTTTGACATCAGGCTCGACAAAAACGATTGGAGAGCGTTCATCAGCGGTCACTGCGGCCCAAACCATTACTTGCGATGGGAAATTGCTTCGAGTGGCCATACGTAGGCTCAAATTCTCGTATGAGCGTTCGGTCAAGTAAACTGCTCAATTGGGAAATTTTTTTCGTCAGAAAACACAATGTTAGGAAATTCGCCACGTTCGTGCAAGCGCAACAACTCCTTTGCTCTTTCGCACCGAACTTTGTTTTGCTGGGGTGAAAGATCGTGTGCTTTTTGGAACTTGTAAGCCTTGACCTTGAGCTCATTTTTCAATATGCGTCGAATGCTGTCTTGGGATATTTTCAGTTCTTCGACCATTTTTCTTCTACTTCGACGTAGATTTCGTTCAAGTCGAGCCTTGACTTTCCGAACCATTTCTGGCGTTGTTGCGGTTTTTTTTTTGGTCCACCTCCATAGCGTTTTGTAATGCTACCAGTATCATTGTAGCGTTTTATAGTGCGATACACAAACATTTTATTCACTTTGAGTTGACTGAGCTCACGAACAATGGCTGGTTGTGATTTTCCAGCCAAATATAATATAACGCAATCACACTATTACGTTTGAATTTCATCACAGAAAAAAAAATTCAACAAAACTGAGACGCAAATGCTTTTGATCGCTTATAAACAATATATTGAACTATCATAAGAACAATTTTGACGTTGATGTTATGAGCTGTTTTTCAGATACAATCAGTGTGAAGTTGGTAGCACTCCATATCGTTCACCCTCTTTGCTCATCCCACTTCATAATGAAGCACAGGACAACAACAAAACTCTTGAATCTATCCCTATCCAATACCATTCCTTTTATTTCTCTTTGCCTTCTGCAAGTGTGCGTGGGTGCCACCTTCTGCATGACCCCTGTGGGCTCGATTAGATGGCTTGCCTTGTAATACCATCTCCAGGTTTTCTAAGCGTATCGCTAATTCAACTCAATTTTCTTTTTAGAATATTTGGCCACCTCATTTTCATTACCTCCTAAGGCAGCGATTTGCAAAAGAGTGCCTGCCTTGTATTAATCGTGGTGCAGCAGTTCAGCATATTTCCTATCCGTGTAGTAAAACAGACATGGCGTTTGAGTTAAATACTCTTAATTTAGTGCCCCGTGACAGGAATGAGGTGCTCCGGATGTTTTCTTTGCTGCGATTGTATTTTATTTTACGATTTATATTTATTTTGTTTTCGAAGTCTTCACTACTACCACCAGAAATGGAAATAATGCATCCTAGATAGCAGTTGGAAACTTTGAACTTCCTCCATAGGTGTTGACTTGGGTTTTAGAGACATTGCTGTTTAGTCGCACTTTCAATGCCAGTGTCGATATTGATTTGAATTTTCATGCCATGTCACCGTAGTTGTGCGCAAGTATGCAACTATCGGCGACGTAAGCGAGGTCGTTTAAGAATCCACGGGTGATGCCGCTCTGATTAACTATATCCCGACCTAAGATGGCGTCTGGGACAATGTTAGCGGAAGTGGGACGATTTTCTTTGGCTCGGCTTCTTTGAAGTACAGCACATTCACAAAGGCGATATTGTACTGACTCAACTTCTTCTGCTTCTCCACAGTTTCTGCTGAAGCGTTATAAGATCCGTTATAACACCTATGAGGACGCTGGTAGTTGATCTGTTGCGTATACAAATATACAGAACATTCTGTATGGCGTTGAAATAAATATTCTGTACATTCAATTTTCGTGGTGCACCCTAGCACGCATACATAGGTATGGTGTAGGTGGTGTAGATGCATTACTATTTGCGTTGAACTATTTTCCATACTAATAATATTTGGCCGCATAAAAAGTTTGGCTAAGCAATGGTGCGAATAATTCTCAAGAGCATTTCAGCCATAACAAAGTTTTTCCTGAAAACCATTTGCATTTCCGTACAACATAAAACTGCAAGCCCTCCACAAATTGGAGCATCACTGTGCCAAATTGTAATTTTTTTCTTTTATTACTTCCCAAGCCAAACCAGCCTGATTTAGGCCGATTAGTCCACTGGCAATATTCTCGAAAATATTAGAAAGAATACGAGTACTGGGAGCTCAATAAAGTATTTCTGAGTATCAATTCGGTTTCAGACAGATGCGCGGTACGCCAAGGCAAAGTCAATAGTTAGTTAAAACCATAATTGGATGTATAGTGGGGGTGAAAAAAAGTATTGTAATATTGTATTAAATAAAAAAAAAACTGCCCAGTCCTCTCTACCTCTTCCTGAGGTCATATATAAGCCAGAGGTATTTTCGATATTCATGAAATGAAGGCAGGAGTTCTACACGGCAGTGTACCTGGACTAACGCTTTGGACAATTTTCACTGCTGACATGCCAATACTAGAGAAGTATAACTTAGCAGCTACCACCTATGAGCAATGTTTTCTTCTGCTTCCCACTCAGCTAATAAAGAGCTTCTGAAGTTGTTCAAATGCAATTAAACGAATTAAAAACTTGCCTTCGAAAATGAAACACCTTGGAAAATGCTTCCAAATCTCATCGTGCCACATTTACACTGAGAAAAGAAGACTGCCCTAGTGTCAATATTAATCAAATCCAGTAGCGCTATGTATCTCGGACTCCAATGGGAAAGGTGACTAACATGGCGACAACACATCACAGCTAAAATATCTGAAAATCAGTCCTAAGAACAGAATTCTTCTTTACAAGACTATGTTAACACCTGTTTGGCCATATGGTGTACAAATCTGGGATACTGCAAGAAAATCGAACGTAGATGTGATCCAAAGATGCCAGTCAAAAACATTCTAACTAATTAGAATGCTCCGTCGTATGTCAAAAATACGCACGCACACAGAACTTTAATATAATTCAGTGATAAAAGCTGAAGTAAAAAATATACAGCGGAAGATACATAAACAGATTAAACTGGCATCCTAACGTTCACGCCATCAATTTGTTCGACAACAGCGAGGATAATCGACGACCACAAAGTTTACATCTCGCGGACTTGCCGTTTAGAACTAAATTCTAATTTAATAATGTTAATACTTATTTTTAGTATTATTTCACATAGTTAAAGCACAAAATTTATTTTGAAAAATGCAAACACTTATTTGTATGCACTTGCAGCATCATCTTAGGAAACTTACCTGTCACTTTTGCTACACAAATAAAATTACTAGGAGTTATACACAGTCAAATAAGGGATGATTTTTTAAGAGCTATAGGAAAGATTTTCAAAAACACACGTAAAATTCAGAAAAATGCATGAAATTGAACAGTCCATATAATTTAATGTTTGAAGATTATTTCATGCAAATGTTGACTGCGACTGCGCTTCAAATGGTCCATCCGCTTAGTCCAATTTTGGCATACTCTTTCCAATGTTTCAGGCGGCATCTCACATATAAATGCTTTAATGTTGTCTTCCAATGCGTTAATTGAAGCAGGCTTGTCTGAATAGACATGAGCTTTAACATAGCCCCACAAAAAGTAACCTAAAGGCGTTATATCGCACGATCTGGGTGAACGTGAAATAAAATGCTCACCGAACTCGCCTCTCAACAAGTCCATTGTTACGCGTGCTGTGTGGCATGTGGCACCGTCTTGCTGAAACCACATGTCATGCAAGTCAAGCTCTTGCATTTTGCGCAAAAAAAGTTACGATTTGCAGCATCTTTGAAGAAGAACGGTCCAATGATATCTCCAGCCCATAAACCGCACCAAACTGTGACCCTTTCTGCATACATTGGTAGCTCTTGCAATTCTTCTGGTAGATCTTCACTCCAAAATCGACAATTCTGCTTATTTACGTACCCATCCAAAAATGAGCTTCGTCGCTGAACACAATTTTTCGATAAAAAAGTGGATCTTCGCCCAACTTTCCAAGAGCCCATTCACCAAAAATTTTGCGTTGCGGTAGGCCGTTCGGCTTCAATTCTTGCACCAGCTGTATTTTGAAAGGCTTCACACCTAAATCCTTTCACAAAATTGTCCACGTTGTTGAGTAACAGAGGCCCAATTGCTGCGAACGGCGACGAATCGATAATTGATGGTCATCATTAACACTGGTCGATACAGCTGCGATATTTTCTTCAGTTCGCACTCTAAGTAAGCGTGTTGGTGGTTTGATGCCCAATAATGTAAATTTGGTTCTAAATTTAGTCACAATAGCTCGAATAGCCGCTTCAGTGGGTCGATTAAATTGACCATAAAATGGAAGAAGCACGCGATAAACTTTGTTAACAGAACCCGAATTTTTATAATAAAATTCAATGATTTGTAAGCGTTGTTCGTTTGTAAGACGATTCTTGTTTAAATTATAGACCAAACTGAAGAGGTTTGACAGTGAAACAAAACACGAAACGTGCGTCGGCTGTTTAAACCAACTGTTTAAAAAGATAATAGCTAAAAAATCACCCGTTATTGAAGCCAATATTAACTCTGCAACGAGACATGGCTCTCCAAAAACTTTCTAAAATAATTCTTAAACGCCACGAGGAGTTGTTGTGCCAATTCTTAAGAACCTTTTTGTTATTGAACGCAACGCCGTTCATATGGTTTGACAGGAAACGGAAAAGATGGTAATCGATCGGCGGTTGCTGAAGGACCTTCTATTCGAGCCCTTTGATTGCGGCTTTGACGACTTGTGCAGCAGGGGGCCTGGAGTTGTCGTGAAGAAGTGTAGTTTGACCATGTAGATGCGTCAAAACTCTAATAAATCAGCATTGGAACAACGTAGAGGGTCTTAGACACTCTAAAAAGTTCTTAACGCGTTAAACAAAACGAGCATTCGCACTCTCACAGGCGCCCTCACGGGTCACTTCACCTGCAACAAACACTTACATAAATAAAGCATAACTAACACCATTACCTGCAGATTTTGATGCGAAGATGAGGAGTCTATAGAACATCTCATCATCGAATGTCCGGGGTCGACGTATGGAAGGAAAAGGTTTTTAAACAAGTTCATGCTTATAGATGAAGACTTACAATCACTCCCTCAGAAGGAGCTGGTACAATTCATAAGCATACTTAACCGTCAATAGACAGCATAGGGTGCACAATAGATCAATATGGCCGCAGTGCCGCGTGTTGCTCGAGGTGCTGAGAAACTATTTGAAGTCGACTTTCTTTATTTCTCGTTCAGCCCGTGAGGGATCCAGGCTCCAATTTTTCGGTAAGTCCCATTGAATGAAGGTGATTGAGAATCATGTTATGATCAGACTGCATTTTTTCCGACAATTTACAACTCGTTTGGGGACCGTTCTTCTTCAGAAGTGATTTGAGAATCCAGAAGGCCGTCCGCTGCAAGACGTGCCACCGATGTCAAAGTGCCCGTGTTTGAACTTTGCAAACCATTTCCGTGCTGTAGGCTGGCCTATGCCATTCATACGCGTCGCATTTAGAAATCAATTGATAAATTATAACCCTAAAATTAAGCTACTTTGGCTACCAGGCTATGGCTCAATTCCTGAGAATGAATTTGTAGATAACACAGCCATCTGCCATCTCTTCGCTGCTTAGGATAAGTTCTTTGTGATAACATTTTGGTCTGTTTTACATAGTTTGATATGTAGGCTTTAAAAATAGATTCAATCTGCTGTCGCCATTTTTAACGATCCAGCGATTTCTCTTGTGAGAACAGCGGGTTGTAGCCGAGTATGCTTGAGCGCGCAATTACTAGTCACATTTAAGTGCATTTCGGATATAAAATTTGAAGGCCATCTTACATTTTTGTTTTAATCAGTTTTAACTTTCTTAAAAAAAAAATTAATGGTAGAGATAAGCACCCACACCCGAATCCTCGTAGGCATCTCTGAAAAATGGAGCTCGCCGAGAAGCTGCCACAACTTCATATTCAAATCTGAGCTTCAAATTATCTATGTTTGCAATCGTCTCAATGATTAATTTTGCATCGCATTGACTGTCATTGTTCAATTTCTTTTTTTGTTTTGTTTTTTTGTTTTTTGTTTTTGCACTTACAAAACACAATTGTCAGTATTGAACAAAATATGTCACAAGCTGCTTGCAACATATTATTAGCGCATATTTGTCAGCAAAAATGCAACGTTTGCGTTGCAAGCTGCAATGTCATTGGTTTTTGTTGTCGATGCAGACATCTAGTCAACAATTTTACCCAAAGTTTAAGCCAAGGGTAAAGCAAAGGCAATGGTTCATATATAAAACTACACCCACAGATATGCTTGCACTTGTGTGTGATTAGCTGCAAAACAAATTACGAAATAAATAGTGCCAAACAGACGGACACCCTTTGAGTTTGCAAGGCAAATGGTTGGACTTTGTGAGAAATGCGTTTTATCTCGTTTTCTGTCGTTCCACTGACAATGCGAGCACATTGACGTGGCTGCAGGCGCAGGAAGTCAAGGAACGCTGAGTTGAGTTGATGAGCGTGCAGCCATTGCAACATAGCTTGCCATAAAACGACAAAGATGCTGATCGTGATGGCTGGTAAATGCAGAGAGAAAGAGATACGATTGCGTTGATAGCGCGCATTTAATCACCAATTGTTCATCGCTCCAACATCGCCTTGGGCCACAGCGACTGCCTTTCGGCTAACAGCGAGCAGACAGCAAAGTGAAGTGCAAAGGACCACCTTGATGATTGGCCTCGGCTCCGACTCAAAGTATTTATTTATGCTGTAGCGAGCGAGCGATTGTGTGGGTGGTGGCTAAAGCGGACGCTGATTGCTGTGAATTTGGTTAATTTGTATTTTATTGTATGGCGATAAGTGAACAGGATAAGACCAAGCGAGTTAATAGAATTCTGCTAATGCGCCAAAGGAAAGTCAGACAGACAAACAAAAAAGCACCTGAATGAATACAAAGTTGTGCTGATTTTTTCTACTCACGCTTGTTTTTGTTGCTTTTGGTTTGTTAGCACAATTGAGGATGCCATGAACATAAAGCATTAGATCAGCATATTGATCGCTGATTACATTATATGAAATAAAAATAAAGGCAGCAAACAAACCGGGAATGAGGCAGAAAATTATTCGTTAGTGTTGCATCATCACTACCAATAATAATTGCAAGGGACTTGCGGGACATACACACACACACACACATACACACACACACACACATACAATCATACATATTTATGTAATAAAATTCAGATAATTGAACAAGCATTTTCCCAGCACCATCTCAAGCAACGTTGCTTCAAATACTTTTAGGTGGATATGGTTTTTTTCACCAATTTTTTTCCAACTTCTACTGCATGAAATTTGCAACAGTGCATGAATAAAATGAACGCTTTCTGTTTGGCAAATTGTTGCAGCGCTCAACAATAGCTGACAATGGCGCTAAAGACAACAAATGGAAGTGCCCATCCACTCGCTTCAACTACCATGCGCTCTAATCTGCTAGCAGACGCTGACCGCTTTCGCCATAGCTCATGGCTAGCAAGCCGACGAAGAGTCACAGCAATTGTTACCGGCAATTGTTGCAAATAATAGAGATTTTCTTTAATGATTTTGCTGGTCAATCGATACCAAATAACAACGATGCGCGCCAGCATCCTTTTTCACTCTGCCAGCGTTTGCTATTTTCGGCGATATTTTTTTCAGTTTTTTTTTTTGGTTGAGTTTTTCAGCAAAGTTCATTTTTGTTGCTTTTATTGATATTTTATGAGTCCATTTCAGCTAAGACATAAAATAAAACTTGGCAACTTGTGTGGCTTTGGACGAAACTCGTAAGCGGAGCGATACGAGTTGAAAAAATGGTAAAAGAAAAATGTGCTTTTCTGCGCGGCTGAATACTTTAGTAAGTGGAAAATTATTTCTTTAAAGATTATCATTGCTATCGGTTGTTTGCTTAATAGACTTGCATTTAAGTTTATATGGAAATTATGTAAGTCAATAGCGCATTAAATGAAACTACTAAACGAACAATCAAAGGGGAAGTTTGTTGCTTCAGTCACAGTCAGCTGGCTAGCTGGTGGGTACTACTTAGTTGGCTAGCTGCAAGCACATACTCGTAGTACATCGTACAGATGTGCAGATATTTGCCCATATCTACACACACATTGCAAGCGTACACATATGTATGTGTATCCAGATTTCAGCACATAAATACATCAAGAGATTGTGGGTGGTCCTGCTTTAGCACACTGCTGACTAACCGTTTTGTTAGCTGTGCTAGCCTCACACAAGTGGTCACTTGGCTGCGGGCATTTGCCTTTTACCGCCTTACAACATTCACCTGAAACTGTGTGGAGTTTATTGCGAATTAATAGCATTTTGGCATTTCATTGAGATTTAGGATTTTTCGAACGAACTAATGAATTTGAAGTGTATAAATTGCGGAATTCGAAATCACTTCAAGACTATATTCATACATACGAGTATATATGCACAAACGTACAGCCAAGTATCAGAGGCACTCTAAAAACCACGCCAGCCTTAGCGTGACATTGAGAAATTATATTCATACATATCTACGCTTATAAATTTTTTTCAAATACTAAAATGTGGAAGAATGCTGCAGCTGACATAAGCCAGTCACATGCCGAAAGCTTAAGCTCACCATCGCTGCACATCGCCGCTCTACCGCAAACAAGCAACACGAGTCATAAACAAAGTTTCATTTTTCAAATGCAAGCAACAAATTTAGATTTAATAAAAAATAATGGAAGAAAAAAAAATGCTTTCCAAAACAAATGTCTCATTTTCATGCCATCGAAAATGAAAACGAAAATGCGCACACAAATCACACAGCCAACATTGAACTTGAAAAAAGGTCTCCGGTTGTCATTTTGTTTTTTTTTTTTGGAAATTTTGTTAAATGTTGAATACTAATTTATAGCTGCTTAAGTATTATTCCAACAGCGTTTTTTGCTGTTTTTGTACGCTTATTGGCTTTGTTGTTTTAGTTTTTATTCGCCAGCGCGTCAATGGATGTGCAATGCGCAGCTTCATTAATGTGCCACATAATTTGTAGGTGATGTCAAACAAAGTTACTTACCAACTTGTATATGTGTACATGTGTGTATGAGTGCCTATATGCGTATATGTGTGTGTGAATGAAAAGGCAGTGGCGCCGAAAGAGATATTTGTTAAGGCAGGAAAAAGTGATTTGGCATTACGCTTTTGAAGCTATGTAAGCAGCTGAGACCACATTGCTGAGTGATACTCGTAAAAAGTAAACAGATGGATAATATTCATGCTGAAATCTAGGACGATCAGCACCGAACTAGGAGGAAGAATCAAGTCTATTAAAGCCACAAGAGGTTGCCCTCAAGGAGGCGTACTCTCTCCTCTTTTGTGGACTCTAGTCATAGATGAACTTCTCCACAAGCTGAATAACCTAGGATTTCACACTCGGGGCTACGCTGACGACCTAGTAGTTTATGTATTAGGCTGGCATGAGGAAACCATTTCGGATCGCATGCAGCAAGCCTTTACAATAATAAACAAATGGTGCACGGAAAAAGGGCTCTCCATTAACCCATCCAAAACAGCACTTGTACCGTTTACTAGGAGAAGGAACATAAATCTCAAATGTCCAATCTTTAATGGAACAACACTTCAACTCTCGATAGAAGCGAACTATCTTGGCGTCAGTCTTGACAAAACGCTTACGTGGAATTCCCATATTGAGAGAGTTACTTCAAAAGCCACAAGGGCATTCTTTGCCTGCACAAGGCTTTTTGGTAAGACATGGGGACTAAACCCTAGAATGAGCTTCTGGACATTCACCACAGTTGTGAAACCCATAGTCACTTATGCATCCTTAGCATGGTGGCCCAAGGTCAAGCAAAGAAAAGCAGTAAACGAATTAAACAAACTGCATCGCCTGATATGTGTTGGTATTACAGGGGCTATGAAAACATGTCCCACGGATGTATTGGGTGTGCTCCTGAACATACCACCGCTTCCAATCTTGATTGAAAGGGAAGCTCGCTCGAGTGCCTTAAGATTAAAAGGTATATCTGAACTTAAAAGTGGGGATATGAAAGGACATTTAAAGATCTTAGAAGACTTCCTACATAGTCCCATTCTTCATAGGGATGATATACTATCACCCAAACCAATACTCTTCAGGAATTTCAAAGTTATAATTAATGAACGCACAGACTGGAGAACTAATTCTATCACTTTCAAACCCGGCTCCCAGCTATGGTTTACTGATGGGTCCAAATTGGAGGATGGTAGAACAGGGGCAGAAATCAATGGGCCTAAATTCAAAAAATTGATTCCGATGGGATTCTACTCATTAATATTCCAGGCAGAAATACATGCCATTGAAATATGTGTGAGAGAATGCCTTAGCAGAAAAATGAGAGGTACTCACATCTACCTACTTTCAGATAGCCAAGCGGCTCTAAAAGCCCTTCTATCAACAACTATAACCTTTAAATTGGTACCTAAATAATTGCCTAAACCTTCTCAACACGTTAGGACCCCTCAACATAGTAACACTAGGCTAGATTCCGGGACATGAAGGACATGAGGGAAATGAAATGGCTGATGACCTTGCAAAACAAGGAGCAAATATGCAACTTACTGGTCCTGAGCCTTTCTGTGGCCTCACAAAAGGCGACATTAATGAATTCCTTAGGAAATGGGAAGAAAGAAAATTTGCTGCACACTGGCTAAACCGTGCCAGTCCACGTCAAGGCAAACTATTCCTAAGTCCCAACAAAGGAATATCTGACAAGCTTCTTTCACTAAGTAGAGTAGATCTGCGTCTTTTAACAGGATATCTTACAGGTCACTGCAGCCTGAGGTATCATCTAAATAATATTGGTCTATCTGAGGACATAGAAAGCTCAGAACATGTTCTTTGTGAATGTCCTGCGTTGGGCAGACAGAGTCTTCATCACCTTGGTAGTATCGTAGTATCTCCATGCAATATTTGGAACAACAAACCCAAAATTGTGCTAGAATTTTTAAAAAGCCTAAAACTCTATGGTTACAAAAATAGGCCTTTCACAATAGATTACCTCTGGTGGCAGTGCGTAATGGCCTTCTAATAATAATAATAAATAGATTGCTTATTTAACACTTTGTCGACCGGGGACCCCGCGTTATAATTGGCGTCATATAGTATGTATATGAAATAATCATATTGTGATATGTAATCGTGGAAAGCAATTTGACTAAAACTAGCTACAAACTTCAAATACGATGTCTAAGTTAGCGCCGTTATCTTCACATAATTTCGCATTTTGTGAAAATTAAAGCCATTTAGCTCAGTTCATGACAAACCGTCGCGTGAATTGCAATAAAATACGTTTACTTTTAGTGTAGCTGTCACAAAATTTGAATTAAATTTTCGTTATAAGAAAAACTAAAATTGTAATTATACTATTTTGCTGTCTGCTTCATCCTTTGAATTTAAATCCTGATAACAATGGAAAACGATTATGTTTTGTCAGATATTCCTGACGATTACGACCATAGTGACCCTGGTGATAGTGCAAGTGAAAGTGGCTCTGAGAATAATTTTTCTACAAGACATCGTCCGCGTGTTCTACGTGTAGTTTATAGCGATTCTGAAGAGGAACACGATGTTGAGTCCTACTAAAATGAAGATGACCCACCCCGAAATAATCTGCCCTTTGAAGGTAACCTAGGACTACCATTTAATCTAGATAAAAAGAGCATAGACGATATTGTGAGCCTGTTGGAGATGATTTGTTGCGAACAATTTCATCTGAAACAAATCGCTACTATCATCAGAATTCCAACGCCCGTAAATTACGCAAGAAAACTAAAAAATGGTATGATGTTACGGTTCCCGAATAAAAAACTTGGTTAGGTCTTGTTATTACAATGGGACTAGTGAAGACAAGTAAATTGAGTGATTATTGGTCTACTAATCCTTTTATAGAGACGCCAATATATTCGAAAACAATGCCTCGCAACAGTTTTTTTTTCTAATTTTGAAATTTTTATACTTCATAAATAATGAAGACATTCAAATCAATCCCAGTCGATTATCGAAGGTGCAGGCAATTATTAACTATTTCAGAAAAGTTCAAAGAGATTTATAAACCAAATGCCCCCGATAACAGGTCATAGGTTCATAGCAAAACTTCCCGGTCGATAAAGTGTTAATAACTTAAGGCGGTGTGAAAAATAGTGTGACAAAGCAGATGACGACTATTCTGATTGATAACTTAACTAACACTCCATCCCCTTTGGATTAACCCCGTCAAAACAGCATGTTTGCTGGGTCTGCCGTAAGATGAGATTGACGGTGAAGATTCGTGACTACAGCGCACTCGGAGGGCTTGATGAACTGTTACAAAAACAACTATAAGAACAGCAACTGATTGATGACGAAATATTTGAAACGGAGTAACACAATGCCAATTGCTTCTATTTAGAAAAAGTTATTTTTTTTTTCTAAAATAGAGGTTCTACCTAATTTTACATAAATACTTCTCTTTTGCTTTAGTGTCGAGCCATGAAAACAAGAATTTGCCATGTGTCCAGATCTAAAGCAGTTTAGCTATTAAAATTATCATCTGAGCAACATTTAAATAAAAAATTGGAAGCATACGAGTACAATCGTCATCATTTCTGGTGTTGCCCTTTGAAATTTAATAATATTTCATTTTAATCATTTTATTTTATGAACATATGATACATTTTCCTGGCCGCCGTAGCCGAATGGGTTGGTGCGTGAATACCATTCGGAATTCCGAGAGAGAACGTCAGCTCCAGTGTCGGTGAAACACCAAAATGAAGAAAAACATTTTTCTAATAGCTGTCCACCTTGGCAGGCAATGGCAAACCTGCGAGTGTATTTCTACCATGAAAAAGCTTCTCATAAAAATATCTGCCAGAGTCGGCTTGACACTGTAGGTCCCTCCATTTGTGATTCTGAAAAAATGGTTACAAGTGAATCATTGAAGGTATTGGCCATTGGCTGGCTACTACTTTTTCGCATCTTTCTGGTAGATCTCGTATACCGTCGCAGTAAAACTGTTCATCTTTTGTGGCTATCCACGGATCAAGCCAAATCTTGAAGGCTTCATATGAATGAAACCGCTGGTCAGCTAGATCATGTACCATCGATCGGAACAGATGATAACCGGACGGCGCAATATCTGGAGAATATGGAAGGAAGGTGGGGCAGGCTTTTCCATTACAGTGCTTTCAGCTAGGTTTTAACGGGTTCGGCAACGTGAGGCCGAGCATTGTCGTGCTGTAGAATCACTTTTTCATGCCTTTCCGCGTATTGCGGCCGCTTTTCGTGCAGTGCTCGGCTCAATCGTATCAATTTAAGTCGATACCGATCCCCAGTGATGGTTTCGCTTGGTTTTAACAGTTCATAATAAATAACACCAACTTGGTCCCACCAAATACATAGCATAACCTTCGCAGCGTGAATATTCGGCTGAGGCGACGACGTTGAAGCATGACCGGGCAGTCCCCATGATTTTCTTTTCTTTGGGTTGTTGTAATGAATCCATTTCTCATCAGCCGTCACGATGCGATGAAGAAAACCCTTCCTCTTTTGCCGCTGGAGCAGTTGTTCAGAGGCGAAAAAACGACGTTCAACATCCCTTGGTTTTAACTCATAAGGAACCCAAGTCCCCTGTTTCTGAATCATTCCCAAAGCATGCAATCACTTGGAAATGGATTGGCGGGTAACTCATAATACTGAAGCAAGCTCTTCTTGTGTTTGACATGGATCCTCATTGAGCAATGCATCTAATTCAGCGTCTTCGAAGGTTTTTGACCTTCCTTCACGCGGACGGTCGTCAACATTAAAATGAATCATCGCCTTTCAAGCGACGGAACCAATCTCGGCACGTCGTTTCACTTAATGCAGCATCTCCATAAACTTTTTGTAGCTCTCGATGCGCTTGTGCCGCCGTTTTTTTCGAATGAAAGAGGAAAATCAGCACTTCCCGCAAATGACGATTATTCGGCACTAAATCAGACATTTTCACAAAAAAAAAAAGTATATGATACCAAAACAAAATCACTAATGTGTCCAAACAGTTTGTTTATAATATGTCTGAGCTGGGTTTATGATGTTTAGGTTATATTAGAATCGACTAGCACACACTGCTGGCGGCATCTATTGACGAAAAGCGGGAACTTGGTTGCGCACCTAATATTATCTTTATTCAGAATTAAAGAAAAAAGTCATAAATACAGGTGTATGATACACTGAAAAAAATACCACGCATTCATTAAATGGAGAAACTGCACACAACCGCCCGCTAAAAAAAAAAACTTTTAAAAACCAGCTCGATTTTGATCTTCTTTTGACGTGGCTGAGCCCTGGCGATTTCCAAACGTGCAGACATATTCACAAGTTGCCAGACATATTCCGCAGACACACTCGGTGGAAAAAGCAAACCCTTGTGCTTTTACTCAAGGGCAACAAAGCCCGAGTCTTACCAACCAATATGTCTACTAGACACAAGGGGAAAAATTCTCGAGAGAATTATTTGCGACAGGTTGTCATCTTTCGCTGAAGATAAAGGTGTTCTATTCACATATGTACAAGTTTGGCTTGAAGAAGTCCCACTCAACAGTGGACGCTATCAAATGCGTGGTAGATTTAGCAACAGAGATCATTGAAGGCGAGAGATGGCGCGGGGCGAAAAATAATACTACGCTGTGGTAACTCTGGACATTAGAAACGCTTTTAGCACAGCTACCTGGCTATACTAGAAACCTTCGCAAAAATAATGTCGCCTGTTATATTATCAAAATAATTGGGAGCTATTTCATGAACCGTAAACTGAAGTTTAGAAGCGACAAAGGCATTCAGGAGTTTATCGTGTCAGCGGATCCCCTGATTATGGAACTTATTATATGAAGGGGTTCTAAGACTGGATAGAAGAAGGGGCATCCCTACAACTAAAGTCATTGGATGCGCGAATAATAACGCGGTGGTAATAGTGACAAAACATATCCACGAAATTGAGAGGATCGCCAGCGAATCAGTAAGCAGGATTAAGGCTCATGCCAAAAAATGGCGGACCTAGCCAAAGCAAGAAAATACTATAGAGCATGGTAGTCAGCTTGGTTCTTTCAATTTTGGACGATACTTCCTTCGTTATTGCAGGTCTACTCCCCCTAGACATTTTGGCGAAAGAAATGCAAAGACTCTCCGAACACAAAGGTAGAGCGAGGCGTCAAAATACTGCAGAAGAAGATAGGCCCACTGGCAAGACCGCTGAAAAATAGGTGGGCGCATGGGCTATTATCCATTCTTACTACCCTCACCTAACTCAATTCCCTTCAGGGCACGGGGTATTTCGAAAATACCAAAGATTCGGCCATGACAGTTTCCCACACTACCCAATCTGCACAGATAGTCAAGAAGACGCTGATCACGTCTTGTTCCAATGCCCACGCTGTGCTCCCGAAACCTGTAGCATATTAAATGGGGAAAATACCATTGAGTGTATTCTGAAATCGGATGATAATTGGAAGCGCGCATGCAAAACATATCCATAATAGCGCAATCCATTCACCGTAACTGTTGCTCCAACTTCATTTTCGAAAAAGTGAGGTCCAATGTAATAAATTAATTTCTGGCTACATTCAAGAAACATGTTTAGGCGCACCTTAACGCCAATTTGTGCTGTGTCTGATGCTGTTTTCCCACAAAAATATTCCAAGTGATGAAATCACTATTTACTTTATTAAAAAATTCCTTGCAAACATATTTAGTTCCGCCTATGTGTTTTTAAACATATTCATAAACACATAAAGATGCGGCCAGGCAAACTCATTTTAACCGGCAACAATTGATTTCTCTGAGTTTGCAAATAAAAATTAAATAAAAAGTAAGGCAGTGCTAAATTCGGTTCGTATCGAAATTTATGTACTTATATTATATATAGTTATCATGGAAGAAATACACTCGGAGATTTGTCGTTGCCTGCCTAGGGGCGACCGCTGTTAGAAAAAAACGTTTTCTTCATTTGTGGAGATTCGAACCTACCTGGTGTGGGAGGTTGGAATTAAAATGTCCCTTCCCTCTGCAAGATCGCTTTATTGGCTATTGGTACTTAGTAATTTTTCTGACAAAATATGGATTTTTATAATTATATTTATATTTTTATATTAAAATACGAGCAAAATATGTGGTTGTTTTGCGCTGCAGTCTTCTTGGTTGCAGTTCAATTCAGTGTTTTTGTTCCCATTTTAAGATTTTTGTGCTCTAGTAGTTGCAAGGTATGCTCATTGCTACTTCCCTTTACTGCTTCAGTGACTGTGTCTGTGCCGAGGCCGTGGTGAATATCGTCATTTCTTATGTACTTTAATTTATAAGCACGCGCAAATTTTACTAAAATTAAATTTGGGCTAGTTGTTAATTTTTGGAGCCAGATAAACAGACGGGCGTGATATTTATTCGATTCCACGAATATTTATTTAAGATCTACCCGAGGAAGTTGGCAAGGCGTGCTTAAAGTTTGTGCGAGTTTTATTGAATCGTGATCAAGATATGCGCCTGACTTCTAAAAAGTACCTGTATGTGGAACACCCCATTTCTTCAAATTCTTACTAGCGTGGTATTTGAGTTCATCATTTTTACCCCATTTAGGCATATTTTGCGGCATTTGAAACAAAAATTCACGTTTTTTTCTTTGCTTCAAAATTACCGTTATATGGTAGAAGAACGTGGTTATTGGCCGATTTCGCCCATTTTCAACATCAAATCATCTTGGTCAAAGCGCAATATGCGTACAAAGTTTCGTTCAAATTCAACAATTTTTGCTCGCGTTATCTTTCGCACAGGCGGCCGTTTGACAGATGTCGATTTGGCCGACTTCTCTCATCATTCGCAGCCCTTCGGTATGTACATATATGTATATATCTGCATCCATCTAGATTCATTTGCTGCTGTTACATATAACCGAACAATGTGATAATACCCTCGTACATAAATTCGCGCGGGTATAAATATAACATAAAAATTAATAAACTACGGATCAGCTAAGTGACTCAAAACGAATTGAGCTCAAGTTCAGTTCGGCACATAAAACATACATTTTTAACATGCACTTACATATCGAAACATACATTCTTACATATGCACGCACACTACCACATATATATACGTATATCTGTTCAGCACATGGACCACAAGACGCACGCGATTTGTTTGCCGACGACAGAGCTTTTAATTTCATTTTCGGATGCTTATTGCGAACTCAGACACCGAATGAGCGGTTTAGTGCCACAAATTCAGGTTCAGGTTCAGGTGTAAATTAAAGCTGAAATACACGTACATTAATGCCATTTGCATGGAGATATACATACATATGTAGGCGTGTAGGCATGCACATAGATATGTAGATATGCAAAGGCACTCATGCAATGCTGAGCGGGTGGCCAGACCGAAAAACTTCAACTCTGGAGTCTGTGACTCTGTCTCTGCCTGTGCTGTAGCCGCTATTCCATAAAATTCCTGAAGGCATTTAAATTGCCATAAATTAATAAATGCGCACTGCGGCTATTAGCCCGAGACTGTGTCACATTGTCGTTTCGATGCTTGTTTCTTGCGCATGCCATATGAGGGGGGGACATTTTTTTAACAAGCAAGGGCAGCCGACACATTTTACAGTATATAATATACATATATCAAATAATGGAAAGTAGAGGGAATCTGAGTTTTGGTGTGATAGTTTTTGGCGCAAAAACTGATTATGAAAATTCATAAATTTTTTTATTTATTTTTTATTATATATTATTTGGAACAATTTAAGACTCAATCTCATTTTATGATATTTATCTATTTATTTTTCGATAATTTTTGAAAGTAGAATATTGCAACTTTTGAAGCCAAAACTTGTTTTGGGTTTAGTTTTGAAGCTAAGGCTTCATAGAAATGGCTACTGCACTGATATGGCTCGTCGCACTAAGCAACTTAATTTTTTCTAGTCGAAATAATACTTTCTGCACTAATCATAAGTAATTTCTTCGGAGAAAATCTAGGGCCAGGAAATGATTAAACACGATTTACATATTTAAGTTTTTTATAACAATAGGAATTTTTTAATAATTTTTCCATTCTGTTTTATTATAGTTAATTTTTTTATAATAATGGGAATTTTTTAGAAATTTTTCAACCCTGTTTTATTATAGTTAATCTTTTTATAAAAATAGACATTTTTTAATATTTTTTCTATCCTGTTTTATTGTATCTCATTTTTTTACCGCAAGAGGAATTTTTTAATAATTTTTCAATCCTGTTTTACTGTAGTTAATTTTTTTATAAAAAAGGAATTTTTTAATAATTTTTCAATCCTGTTTTATTCTAGTTAATTTTTTTATAACAATAGAAATTTTTGAAAAATTGTTCAATCTTTTTTATTCCAGTTATTTTTTTTTTTAATAATAGGAATTTTTTAATAATTTATAAATCCGGTTTTATTGTGTTAAATTTTTTTATAACAAATATAAATTTTTGAATAATTTTTCAATCCTCTTTTATTGTAGCTAATTTTTTTATAATAATGGGAATTTTTTAGAAATTTTTCAACCTTGTTTTAATTTTTTTGTAATGTATTTTTATTATATTTTTAATATATTTTTTATTGCAGTTACTTTTTTTTAATAAAAGGAATTTTTTAATAATTTATAAATTCTGTTTTATTGTATTTAATTTTTTTATAACAATAGAAATTTTTGAATAACTTTTCAATCCTGTTTTATTGTAGTTAATTTTTTTATAATAATAGGAATTTTTTAACAATTTTTCAATCCTGTTTTATTGTAGTTAATTTTTTTATAAAAAAAGGAATTTTTGAATAATTTTTAAATCCTGTTTTATTGTAGTTAATTTTTTTACAACAATAGAAATTTTTGAAAAATTGTTCAATTTTTTTTATTGCAGTTATTTTTTTTTTTAATGATAGGAATTTTTTAACAATTTTTAAATAATTTTTCAATTATTTTATAATCCTGTTTTATTGTAGTTAATTTTTTTATAGCAATAGAAATTTTTGCATAATTTTTCAATCCTGTTTTATTGAAGTTCATTTCTATATAAAAAAGCAATTTTTGAATAATTTTTCAAACCTGTTTTATTGTCTTGTATTTCATTTTAATAGGATTTTTTTAATAATTTTTAAATGGTTGGGCTAGCCGGATTGCTTGTCTAAGAGAAGACACTCGGTGGCCCTAAGGCCCATTGTGATACCTGCATTTGATTTCCTTCACCTAACTAAGTTGTTTAAACCACTTAGATCTTTTTAAGAAGGTAACTAGTCTCTCTAGTGAGACATTTTGCAAATTTCTCAAGCTCTCAAAGAAATAATCGCCAATATATTTGGCACGACTTCTTTGAAGTGCAGGATATTCACTGAGAAGGTGTTGCACCGACTCAATGTCTTCTTCATCCCCATAGTTCCATACCTACAGTCATTGTGAGCGGCACCTATTCCACTGGCTAGAGCACCAATAGCGCAGTGATCCGCTATAACACTTGCGAGGGCGCTGGTAGTTGATCTGTTGAATCCAAGCAGGCATTTCGACCTTTTAAGATTTGGTTTTGGTTAAAGCATTTTGTAGATCCTGCAGTTCATTAAATTTTAAAAATTTTTAGTAAGTTTTCATTTCAAACTCACTGACTGCACTTCAAAGTGGAATAGAGAAGCTTCCACGGAACTGCAATCGCAAATGTTTGAGTAAGCGAAAATCATGAAATGCTCGCAAATTATTTTATTCCCTATTTCCAAATAGAAAAATGAAAAAAAACAAAAAATTCTCGAATGTATGCTTTAAGAAATTTCAAACAAATCAAAATTATGTGTGCCAGAATTATATGCATTCGGTTTTGAAAGGAATGCCCCGTATGCATGTACATACGTGTGTGTGTGGGTAAGCAAACTTGAGTTGTGTGCAAAACGCTTGGTGTCACGACAACAGCGCCCAAATATTGGCGCGCACATAAATTTTTGGATTTTTGTGCCCAAAGCAGCTCCAGCAGCAGTGAAATGTTTTTTGCTTCTTTTTTGTTGCTTTTTGTAGGCGGTACGTTATACACACATATTATTAGCATATATTTAATTACTCATACATCCTCTTTTATGCTCAAGTAAATTGCCGACAAATCAGATGAAAATCGCTGTAAATTATAATAATTAATCCCAAACTCTGCGACATTTAAGCGAAGAATAATCGTTTCACTGCGCCCTTGTCACGCCCCCACCAAATTAGCTAAGAAAAATGACCACCACTCAGTTGAGTACCGATTTTTGTGAATTCCTTTTGTCACCACGGCGACGGGGTTACTCAATTAGTTCAGTGAAAAATTTGCGCAAATGCAAAAAACACAAAAAAAATCAGTTTAAGAAAAATACTCCTAAACTAAGCGGATTTTCGTGGAATGTCAGCGACATATCAAATGCAATTAATACATGTTTGCTACTGATATGCCGAATTACTTAAATATATGCATGTGTTTGTATGCAAGCGCGTATGCCAACGTCATAAATAATATAATTCCTATAAATTTTGCACAAACCATTTGTGTGCTGATTAGGTTTAGCAATTATTTGCAGTCACTTAATTAATGTTAGTTGATTATTATAATTTTTTTTGTTGTTGTAATTCTTCTGCAGGTATTTGGCATTGATTTAATTATTGCAGAGAGTTTGACTTTTTGTTTAATAACAAAACAAAAATTGCGTTTGTATAATCATTAGCGTACTCGGGTTTGTCGCTTAAGTCTTTTGTTTATGGGCGCCACATTTCTGTACTGTTTGCTGCAATTAATTGCATGTAACAATTGCAACACCTACGCCTGATGACGATTATATATAATTTGCGATTTACAATAGCAAGACAGGAGAAAAATATGCAAAGGTCTGAATCATGTTTTTAGTTTTTTGTGTATTTGAAAGAATTTACAATAACCAATTAAACAAAGTTCCAGCAGTGCATAAATGTAAGTAGTTAGCATTAAAGTGACATTTGCAATTAAGAAAGCTTGTTCACTCTTTGACATACTAATGTGTCACTACTACAGTCGATATAAAAAGAGTTGGAATTTTATCTATTCTAAGTGAAGCAAAACACGCATGGCTATGTAGGTGTAGCGCCAGTTTTGTAATAGGAAAGGTGAACTGCTAATTTATAAAAATAGGTTTCACCGCTAAATTAAGAACACACCCAACAACAAAGAATTAAGAATGGAATGAATTGGTTGAGGAACACTAATACAAGTAATTAGTGAACAAAGAAAATGACATTTACTCAACACAGTTAAGGGACGCGAACTGACAGAAGACCTTCTGACTTGATCGCATCAGCTGAACAGGATTGCACATCAGCAAGTGCCATGCAACATACACAGTATGTTCAATAAATAACATAACTTTTCAGTTGTAGAATAAAACACGTATCGTACTGTGTTTGAAAGTTATTTTTTATTCAAAATAGTCTCCATTTAACTCGATACAACGTGCAGAACGATCAACCAATTTCTGCATGGACTTTTTTATGTCTTCTAAGGGAATGTTCTTTAACACCTGTGTCACGGCTGCTTGAATGGCTGGAATATCATCATAAAACGCACCTTTCATGGCAATTCAGGGAACAGAAAATAGTCGCATGGTGATAGATCAGGAGAATACGGAGGGTGGTCGATGACACAAATATGTTTTTGCATAAAAAATTCACGAACATTTTTGGTTTTGTGAGGTGGTGCATTATCATGCAATAAAAACAGCTGTTTTCCCTCTGGATATTCAGGTCTTACACGAACAATTCCTGGCCACAAACGATGTAGAACTTGTAAATAGTATTCTCCATTAATAGTTTGACCATCTGCAACAAACCCTTGGAATCGTGGAATGTGATCAACATTGTTTTGATTCTGGACTTCTGAAAACGCAATTTCTGTGCTTTTGGCTCCCCTTTCGTCTTCCATTCTGCAGATTGACGCTTAGTTTGACAAGCTTTCAAAACATGGCAGATAGCTAAAAATAAAGCCACTCATCGCAAAATTCGAGGCCTAGCAAGCGGTCGCGAAATCAAAATAGCACGCCACAAATGATTTCTATGAATCGAAATTACAAAGCACAAGATAACACGTGCGCCAAGTGGCAGCTAAGATAACACAATGAAATAATAACGAAATTGCCTAAAGATATGGGAACGAGTCCTCAATGCACGCATTAGAAGTATCGCTAAGTTCACCAACAACCAGTTGGATTTCGTGAGTGGAAAGTCGACTGTTGATGCTATTTAAAGAGGAGGGGGTTAAGTATTTGTTGACTACAAATGGTGACTAATTTGCAGTTATGTTAGTCACATTATGCTGCTGATGAAGCTTATCAGATTTTTGATATCAAGGCCTGCTATATCACCAGGCGTAGGAAAGAAAAACCAAGATGTGTAAATTTTAGTACCGCGAGATCGGGGCAGCTAAGGAGAAGATGCTGAGATGATTCCACCTCATACTCCGTACAGCTGATCCAAAAAATACTCAAAGTAATTCCGAGCCTCAAAGTATGTACATATATCAGGCGGCTAGTGCTCCGTTGAGGACACCCACGAAATTTGCGAGCGGCGAAATTTGGCATCTCCAGAATATCCCTCGAATGCCTCCGATTCACCAGCAAGATTTCGCAACCTTACAAGTTTGTTTACTTGCCCAGTGCTCGCTGACTCGACGCAAAGGCCATCGTTCCAGGAGTAGAGCGCAGGTTGTCAAGGGGATTCCATTCCTCTCCTTTCACTGCCTCACATGTCTCTTGTCTGGTCAGCTCATCCGCCTCATAGTTGTCCGCAATGTCGCTGTGACCAGGAATCCAGATGAAGCTAATGTCAAAGAATTCCGACGCAGTGAGGCCAGGCATTCCCCAACCAGTTTCGAATGCACCGTCACCGACCCGAGGGCCCTAATTGCTGCTTGGATGTCGGAGTAAATATTTACTTTCTTGAATGTTAGTACACATGTGATTGGCTGCATCCTTGATTGCGGCAACCTGTGCTTGGAACACACTGCAGTGATCCGGTAACCTGAATTTGAGTCTGATGAGGAGCTCTTTGCAGAACACTCCTCGTTTAACTTCGAGCCATCAGCTATGCACAGGTTCACCAAGCCCTGATAGAATAAAGTTCCTCTTGGACTAAGCGAGGGTACACACCGATCCGTTGTCTTGGTGATGAACCCAAAGTTTCTAAGTGAGTACCTGAGTGTCCGTAAGTGAGTTCGAGCCAGAAGCCCAAACCTCTCAGCCTGATTGCGGTACTTGTAGCGACAGTTTTACGCGCGATGTCTACAGGTACCACATTAAGCATTACATTAAGTGCTAGAGTAGGAGTAGTTCGAAACGTCTCACTGATCCGTCTCACCGATTATAATGAGTGCCTGACTTTCCTTTCTCTTCCGCTTCTTCACCGATGTCGTCCTCTCTAGTGAGTTCCACCAGATAATGGCTCCGCATAACAAAATTGGCTTTATCTTTAATGCTAGGCTTCCACGTTAGCTTGCTGTCAAGGATTAGGCCTAGGTATTTCGCCTAGCCAGAAAGCACCAACGGAGCGCCCCGTGCTGATGGGAGTTGAAATCTGGGTATTTTATATTTCCTCGTGAATAGGACGAGCTCCAGCTTAAGACTATTCACCGATAAGCCACAGTCCGCTGCCCATCGGACAAGTACGTTCAGATATTCCTGCATCAAATCGTACAGTGTGGCTACAAACTTTTCTCTAACATTCAGTGCCACGTCGTCCGCATAGACAACACTAAAATCTGAAGAAAATAAAAAAAACAGTATATGAAACCGACGAAGACGAACTTGTTAGAGAAACCGACTGGATACTCAAAATGAAAAGGCCAAGCAAAAAACGAAAGACCGATTCTTCGCCAGAATTGTCGAAAAAAATGAATAAAAATCGTTAACTTAAACAAAAAAATATACTTTGCATTAGCTTAGAATAAGTTGAGGAAGCTAGCCACTTTTGCCAATACCTATGAAATGAGAGTTTTTCTTCACCTTCAAACGTTTATTAACAAAAAATGGTTACAAATTTAATCTTCAAAATAATAGCCATCGCTAGCGACACATTTTTCCCATCTCTCAAGTAATTTGTGGATGCCACGCCAAAAAATTGCCCGTCTTTGGCCGCAAACCAATCATCGAGCCATTTTTGGCTTCTTCGTGAGAATTGAAGCGCTGCTCGGAAAGTGCGCGGTCCATCGATGCAAACAAATGATAATCGGAAGGCGCCAAATCTGGTGAGTAGGCCGCATGAACCAGCGGTTACCAATGTACGTCTCCACCAATTCCCGGGTCGCTCTTGTTCGATGTGGCGGTGCATTGTCATCAAGAAAAATTACTTTGTAACGCCGATCGTCATATTCTGGGCATTTTCGGTGTATAGCGCTGTTCAAATCGGCCAATTGTCGTTGGTAGCGTGCACCGTCAACTGTTTCACCTAGTTTTAATAGCTCGTACCAAATCATATCACGCTGATCCCAGAAAACACACAGCATTGCCTTGCGGCCGAAGCGATTTGGTTTGGCCGTTGTTTTTGGCTTGTGGCCGGGCGGACCATATGATCGATTACGCTTGGGATTGGAGAAATACACCCATTTTTCATCACCCGTAATGATTCGATGCAAAAAAGACTTCCTTTTGAACCGGGAGAGCAGATTTCACAAGTGGTTTTTCGGTTCTCTTGTTGCCTTTCAGTCAGTTCATGCGGCACCCATCTTCCGACCTTTAAAATCATGCCCATGACCTTCAAACGTTTGGAAATGGTTTTTTGGGTCACTCCCAGCTGCTCGGCCATCATTTCTTGCATTTGACCATCAACTTTATCCAAAAATGCTTGCAATTCAACGTCCTCAAACTTTTTCGGTGGTCGGCCACGGTCGTCGTTCTCCACGCTAAAATCACTACTTCGGAATTTTTCAAACCACCTGAAGCACTGTGCTCTACTTAGAGCATGTCTACATATGCTTCTATAAGCTCGTGAAGCGTTTTTCTTCAATTGATGATAGAAAATCAAGGATGTCCGCAAATCGCTTGACATTTTTAAGAGCGACAAAAATGCATTGTTATATGAAACGTAACGAACAATGAACTGAATATTGTTGACAGATGACAGTCGAAAAAACAAGATATTTGGGAAGGTTTAAAAATACTCCCAGCGACATCTATGGACTAATAGCTGAAATTTTCTTTTCATAGGTATCTATATTCGAATAAACGGTTAAATCGGTCTGATACTAGATTTCGTACGCCTCAGCTTGGACTGAGGATTAAGTTCACTTTGGACGTGATTAAGTTCACTTTTCAAATCGTGGATACCAAATTATAGAATTCGCCCACCTACATATCATATATAGTGAGATTGTTGCTATTTTAGAAAATCTGATTTTATTATATTAGGGTTTCGGGTGCACAGAACCGTATGCCAGTATGTAAGCACCTTGCCCACTCAGTTTCCACGAATACGTAAATCGTTTAAAGTTTGAAAAGCGAGTTTTGTGGGCTATTCATCTTCGATGCCACATACAATTTAACTAACCAGCAACACGCTTCCACTTTACGTCACATTAATAATGTCTTTGCTGACTTGAATAAAACGCAAATGTGCAAAAAGTAGTATCCAAATTTGGCAGAAGTTAATATCAAACTAAAAAAACATAATTTTCCTAAGGTGTGAAAAACTAGAAGCAGAGAAAAAATTTGAATTAATATTTTTCGGCAATGTAATTTCAGCAGGTGCTCCTGCCCACACAAATTGCTGCCGAAATTTATTGGCAAGCCATTGAAGTGGCAAGAAAAAACAAAATTACATTTTTTTGCATTTAAAAATATGACTAAAATTGAAATTATTAAATACGAAAGCGTACGAAGTAAATGCAATTCAAAATAAAATAAAAAATGCATACAACTTTTTTGTATTTGTAAAACGAATTTGCGAAAATTTCCCAGACAAATAACGGCCCACACATACGAAAACCACAAATTCGTCGCAATGCGCTGTTGCTTGGATGTTTGTATTTTTTGTTGCATGGCCTTACGCTGTTGTAATGATGTTTTGCATAATTTATAGTTGAATTAGCACTTGGCAGTTTGGGAAGTTGGCAGCTGCGTTAGTCACACTTATGCCTTGGTTGTCTGGGTATTATTCGACCAAAAAAAAAAGAAAAAAGCAAACGGGACAAGTAGGGAAGTGATAAAATCGGTCCGGACTGAACTTTATCTATTAAGTAAAATTTAACTTGAGCTGGCTGTAAATTTTTGGAATCAAAAAAACTTTAGAAAATAACAGCAAATGAACCGACATCACGACATCAGACGGACGGTGGGAAGTTTATTTTTAAAATATGGAGAAGTGGGTGTGGTTTTTTTTGATCTCACTAACATAGAGGGTTAAGTTAGCTCTTTGAGGCAGTCAGCTTGGAGGAGCCAACTCACTTAAATCATGTAAGTCCGTTGTGGTACCACTGTGCAACACGGGAAGCTTACTGCACTTTTCATAGAACCAGTTAGACTCTTTTACGAAGTGTTGAATAGGTTTTATCCCAACACCGGATGGCTTCGTGTGAGAGTCAAAATGGTATTCGCCTAACAATCTTGTTCTACTTCTAGCTAAGACTGGACAATTTCAAAGGAAGCGTTCTACTGTTTCTTCCTCTTCCTCGTTTCTACAACTTCTGCAGTATTCATGCGAAAATATTCCTAGCCTAGTAGAGTGCCTACCTAACAGCCAATGATCGGTGACACAAGCCACGACCTTCGAGTTGTAGGTACTCTCTTGGGAGGTTAAGCAACTCTACTGATCTTCTCTTATCTATTTGCGGCCAAATTAGTCTGGTTGTAACACAAGTATTTTCTTCTCTCCCTGACCTGTTGGCCTCCTGGAGAGTATTATTTTTCATCCTTATTTTGCAAGCTGCCATAGGAATTGCAATACTGCCTCTGTTTTCAAGCAGAGGAAGATTAGTACTCTTTCTGGCCAGCTCATCGCTTGGCAATTACCTTCAATATCTCTCTGTCCCGGAACCCATATAAGGCGGACCTTGAAGACGGTGCTAATACCATTTAGAGCTGCCAGGCATTCCTGAGCAACCTTTGATCTGAGTATAACTGACTCCATTGATTTAATGGCCGCCTCAATGTCCGAGAAGATATTTATCGTATAATAGTTTCTGTGTTAAGGTACACTGTTACCTCCTTGGCTGGGACTTCTGCCTGGTAGATGCTATACTAGTCTGGAACCACATACATAACATGTATGTCGGATCTAAATGAGGTGGTGGGCAATATGTGTACTTAATGGCATGACTTAGGCATGAAATCGCCCAAAATTTTACTTCTCTCGCATTTATTTATTTCGAGCTCAACATTTTCCATGAAAGTGAGTAATTTGGTCTCATTTATCACTGATATTACGTTTTTTTTCTGTTTTGAAAATTACTGTTATATGGGAGGTGGATGTAGGTGGGTGACCGATTTCTGTAATCTCCAATTTTCATCCCTCAATGGAGAAGGATGGCTTTAGCTCCAAACGCAATGCACTGAAGTTTTATACGGACGGTTCCAAAATTACTAGTGGAGTAGACGCTGGGATATACTGTCCAGAGTTAGACCTAAGAAAGTCGTATAAGCTTCCAGACTAGTGAAAAGCACCACACCAAGTCTGTGTTACTACTGCTACCAACTCGAAGGTTAACTTTTACACAGATAGTCTGGCAATCACTAAAGCAATTACATCGTTTAGTACATATAACGTCCAAGATTGTCTTTAAGTGCAGGGAGGCAGTAGAAAGGTTGGCAGGGAATTGTAAGCTACTTTTCTATTGGATTCCAGGCCATGAGGGCATTGAAGAGAACGAGATAGTAGACGATATAGCGAAAAACGAAATCTCCCTTTCTTCGAATCTTCTTAACGAAATACCGAAGTTAATACGAACATTCTACAATGAGCTAGACGAAAATATGATTACAAAATTCTAAGCAAGATGGGAGAGTCTGTCCACTTGCAGGAATGCAAAGATCATCACAGTCGTACTACATTTTTACCATCACTAACACAAAGAGATTGTGGAACTATGGTAGGCATGCTGACGAGACATAACCCATAATAAGCATGCGCTGCTTAGGCAAAAATCTCAGATAGAGAGGAATGCAGGAAATGTAGGAAACAGTGCTCAAGGGGAACTGTTAAGCATCTCATTTGCGAAGGTGCTGCGTTACTCAAAATACGCTTCGAATATTTGGGAGCACGACAGTTTAACAAATTGGAAGACATCTCGGCAATGGGTAGACACTATGTGGGTGGACTCATGAGCTCCATCTGACATCGACCAAACCTGTCTATGCGCGACTGCCGGCCAACCACATCAACCTAATCTAACCTAACCTAACGTTATTGAAATACTGTGGGCAAGAAGTAAGGAGAATTTGGTTGTAAAATGAAAAATCTTTATTTATTCTTGTAAATCAATTTCATCCCCTTCAAAATAATCCCCTCTCGATGAAATACACTTATGCCAACGATTTCCGGTATAGCCATCAGCACCTTTTTCGATTCAGCTTTTATCGAAACGCGTTCCCCGGAGTGGTCTCTTGAGTTTTTGAAATAGCCAGAAGTCACACGGAGCCAAATCAGGCGAATACGGTGGTTGCGGAACGATATGCGTGGAATTTTTGGCGAAATGGTCACGAAGAACGAGTGCAGTGTGAGACGGTGCATTATCGTGATGCAAAAACCAAGAGTTGTTGGCCCATAATTTTGGTCTTTTTGGACGAATTGCTTCACGTAAACGACGCATAATGCTCAAATAATATTCCTTATTAACAGTTTGGCCAGGTGGAAGGAATTCATAGTGCACCACACCACGAAAATCGAAAAAAAACTGTCACTGACTGTAAACTGACCTTTATTTTTGAACGACTTTGACGTGCTATTTTCGGTCTGGCCTCGCCTTTAGCATGATATTCGCTTGATTGGTCGGTTGTTTCAGGGTCGTAAGCATAAATCCAAGTCTCATCTCCCGTAATGATGCATTTGAGCTTGTCCAGATAGTCTGAAAGCATTGTTTCACACACATCAACGCGACGACTTTTTTCCAAGAAATTGAGAGTTTTCGGTACCAAACGAGATTTGACTTTTTGTAGGCCCAAACGATTTTCCAAAAAGGTTTTCACAGATCCTTCTGATATTCCAATCATATCAGTAAGGTCTTTGTCAGTCAACCGACGATTTTTGAGCACTAACTCCTTCACTTTATTGACTTGTTGGTCATCTGTTGACGTCGATGGTCGTCCGGAGCGCTCCAAGTCATCAACACGTTCTCGACCCTCTTTGAAGTCTTTGTACCACTTATAAAGATTTTTCTGCGACATGGTCGAATCACCAAATGCCTTCTGCAACATGCTAAACGTTTCCGCAGCCGAAATTTCATTCTGCAAACAAAATTTGATGGCACTTCTCTGCTCAATCAAATCAGATATTGTAAAAATCGAAAAATGCACTCTTGGTCGTTTGGTAAACACAAGCGTAAATATATTACTGATAATGACATTCACATGAAAGTTGGCCCAGATGTTACTAACAGTGCTGCCAACTCATGAAAAAAATAACTAGGGCGAAATTTTAATCCCGCGAAGTTTGACAAACAGTGGTATATAATATTAAATTTTGCGCGAGTACGCCGTACGCACCGTCGGACGGAGAGCCATAGCTAAGTCGACTCATTTCCTTATTCAGAGTATTTAATAATAGTATATACACAAAAATATATATGCATATATCAAATGCCTTTCTGCTATTACAAACAACTGTCAAGTGAACAAAATTATAATACCCTCGTGCACAAGTGTGCCCTGGTATAAAAAAACTACTTTATGTTAATCCCTTACCAGAAGGTAAGTTTTTCTAAAAGTAATGACTTTTTTTTGCTAATTGATTTTTCCATAATGTGGTCTCTTTCGTATTTTCTCTGTGCATTTACTTTAAAGTGATCTCGTATATAATATTTTTTTTTTTGTTTTTCTGTTTTGCTTTGCTTTGCGTGTAACTACAGTTGCGATTATTAATGAACTGTCAGTGGCGACAAAATGCTCTGCACCCAGTTGGTGCATGTTTTTTCGGCTACGGTGAGCAGCTCACCGCTGGAAAACAATCCCAAGTTTCTGCTAAAAATTAAAAACATGAAAAGGTAGGAAAAACATTTAGGCTTGAACACGACAAAACACGAAAATCGAATCAAGAATAAAATATTTTTTCTTGTGGGCAGACAACATAAAATATTTTGCTACTTGATTTAGTAAGTTGAGCGGCTAGTTTCGCGGATAGTACCTACTCGTATATATATTTGGCTTCGTAAAGTAGTTGTAGATTTTCTGTGTAATTTTATTTCGAGTTTATTTTTAGAGTAAAGCAACTGTGTGCAGAATTGTGTTTGCAGTGTGAGAGTACTATTTGAAGGCGGCATATTTATGAACAATATTTTTTTAAATGATTTTAGAATTTGAGTGATAAGAAAATATTGCGAATTTCGCTTCGATAGCACTGAAAATTAAAATGTTCAAATAAATAAGTATACCTATAAAAATATGTATATTTGTACATAACATATTCTAGTCAGGAATGGCATTTTTTGGTTATGAGACTGGTAGACTGGTAGACTATGTAGCAGGTATTCTACGTGAAGTTTTAACTAAATTTGGCGAAGGAATCATAAAGGTTCAACCAATTTCGAGCATTCCAAGTTGATTAAAAAGTTACTATTACACCTATATAGTTGCAATAACGTTTTATAATATTTTCGCGACGTGTCGTAAAAAATTTTGGAAATAAGTGTTGACTTTTTTATAAAAAAAGCTCTTAATGTATAGATGAGCTCTCAATAGCGGTTTGAATGTGAATCCTCAGAAAACAGAATTAGTGTAGAGGACAGAGTAAATAAAGCTACTGGAGTTCTATTTTCATGCAAAAGGGCAGGTGGAGTTTTTCTCCGTAGAACACTCACTGGCTATATATGACCGTTATCAGATCCATCCTCCTCTACGGAATTATAGTCTGGTGAACGGCTCTCGACAAGACAGCGATTAGAAACAGGCTTCAGAGGGTTCAACTTATGGCGCTTATCTGTATCAGCGGCGCTCTTAGAACTACACCCTCTGATGCTCTGAATACACTTTTCTTCTTACCTCCCCTAGATTTAGTTGGTAAGCAGAATGCAGTCAACACTGCTGATTGGCTTGCCGCAACTAATCAATGACGCAATTTAGGGGTTGGACATTCGACCATAATACGCGGTCTGGGTCCTTATTGACTATTGTTCGAACGAACCATATTTAATAATAATAAAGTAATAAATAACCTGTATTACTAGATCCATTTGATAACGGCCAGCGCATAGTGACATGCCAGAGAACTGTAAAACAGACAAATTAGCGAGAAAGGGCACAACCACTTGCCTCCCTCTTGATATGGAGATTATAGGTATACCGCTCTCAACCTATAAACTGCGTGGTGCAAGTAGCATTGTCATCTCAGCCAACACGAGAAGGGTTGACAGCCTGACATGTAATGCTACCAAAAGAATTTGCCCCAAATGGCGCTACTTAAGGGGTTAAGGAAAAACATTTCTATGTTATTTGCTTTCATCGCAGGCCACTATCTCATAGGCCGACATGCTCAAGGGTTGAACATACCTCATTTCGACTGTTGCAGAAGTTGCTCGAATGAGGAGGAGGTGGAGGAAAAGTCCGTTAGACACCTTCTCTGTTATTGTCCGGCGTGGCATGCCATTAGGTTTAGATACTTTGGCTCATCGTTTCTAAATGATACGGATGGCCTTAAGGATATAACTGTCAACCAGATTAATGGATTTGTACTTAAAACAAAATAGTTTAGCCAGGAGTAGCAGACAATTTGCTACGGCCTAAGTGCTACAAATTGCTACTTCTACCTACCTACCTACCTACTTAATATATGGGTTCCATTTCTAGTATTAACTTTCCACAAAAAACATATTTCACAAGTTTCACAATTACATTTTGGAATATTTTACATGAAGAATAACGTTAATTTATTTTTAATTTTTATAGCGTTATTTCCCTTATCCGTGGTGGTTCTGCCACTTCTACCGTATGGATATATAGTTTGGTGGGAAGCTCTTCCGAAGGTCTACCTATAATATCACTATTGCACAGGAAAGCATGTATTGGCAGCACTGGAGCATGTAGAACTTGCCCCAGTGTTGCCCTGAAAGTCGTTTTGCACTGACTTTCCATCGACTTTACCTTAAATTGGTTAAAAGAGGTTGACCTCTGGAGGCAAACTCTCAAGGGACATGATAGCATTTTTTGGCAGCTAACACCGTATTTCTCTGAACTTCGGGCAGATCTCTCTATCCATACTCTGGGGTTTGAGGGTCGCGCCAGGACAGTATTTCTAAGTAGGCAGAACTGGAATGAGGGGAAAATCTTCACTGAAGCTGGTACCTTTGCCTTCACTGACGGTTCCGAGATGGAGCAGACGCTTTTCTCTAAATCAGCTAATTGATTTATTTCCTTAAAATTGCCGAATACTGTTAGTGTTTTTCGAGCAGATGTCTTTGTGATGATGCAAAATGTTTGGGGAACTTGGGAGCGTGGAAAATTTTAATACATTTTTCGATAGTCACGCCGCGATCAAGGCTCTGACATTATCATGGTGCATATCCAATCTAGTCAACTACTGTAAGGAGTAGATAAAATTTCACGGGTGTGCAGGTAACATTCTTTGAACATAGAGGGAAATGAAATTTCTGATGAGCTTACCAGGAAGAGGACTGAATCGGTCTGAGGGACTTCCTACTCCGTCCTCGGCATTCCCCTGACTGTTATTAAAAGAGAATTGCACAACTTATTTCTCAAGAGAGCGT
This sequence comes from Anastrepha obliqua, assembly GCF_027943255.1. Lineage (NCBI taxonomy): Eukaryota > Metazoa > Arthropoda > Insecta > Diptera > Tephritidae > Anastrepha > Anastrepha obliqua. The sequence continues at coordinate 12,431,211 of NC_072894.1, forward strand.
CGGACAGATGGAACTCCATTTCTTTATGTTCAATTTCGAAAACCGATAGTCCTGTGGACTCTACGCCATTCAATTTCCAAACTCGTAGATACCTATGTTTAACAGTCATTGGACGATTGTCACACATGCGAAGAGCTATGTTTGCCATTTAATACCCATTGCAGAAGCTGTTGGGGTATTCCAGTGAAAAAGACTGTTGAGCAGTTTCAGTTTCAATGCCTGGGTTTGACAGCTAGATGATTAAGGCCAGAGCGTGGTCCATTCTTCGACAATCTGCGGTAGTGCGCCGACCTAAATCCCACCAATCTTCCCTTTTACATTAACCGCTCTGGCTTGTTGTAGATATCTGGTGGTTGGAGGCCTCATAATTGTATTAAAACAGAGCTTAGTGCTACTTGGGTGATGCTTCCACCATTTCACCTACCTACCTATCCTCTTTAATAACTTGAAATATATTTTGGTTTGGGGAATAAGTTCGTAGCGTTATTACCGAAGACTTTTATTTAAATAAAAAACAATATTTATATCAATTAGTTAATCTATTATATATTCGCCGTTGCTGTTTACACCTCTCGACAAATTTGTTGATGCCATTCCGCTAAAAATCGTCTGGTCTGGTGTCAAAGAAGTTGTTGAGTCAGTTTTTAGGGACCTTTTCATTATCGGAGGTAACGCTCTTCATATCGTTTGGCAGGGAGCGGGTGGGCGGAAAAGATGGTAATCAGTCGGTGCAAGGTCTGCAGAATACGGCGGATGTTAAAGAACTGCCCATTCGAACCAAGAGCTCAACGACGGCTTTGACGACTTGTGCAACAAGGGACCTGGCGTTGACGTGAAGAAGCATGGTTTGACCATGTCGATCAGGTCTTTTCAGTGGTGTAGCTCGGCAATGTAGAGCTCCTTGTTGACTATGGCATTCTTTGCGAGCATTTCCCAGTGCACGATGCCCTCCCATACCACTAAACACATGTCATGTTCTCATTTGGATGAAGATCCGCCTTCATTTTCGGCTTTGGCGTATCTCCTGGAGCCACCCATTACTACTTTATTTGCTTCATATTGATGTATAGGCACCATTTCTCATCTCCTGTAATGATTCGGTACAAAAAACGCTATTTATGATATATAATATATTGCTCGATGGCGGGCGAGTTGCTGAGAAGCAATTTCAAGGCGTCTTTCTTTGTTTTTCGTTGAGCTCGTGAAGCACACAGGCTCAGAAATCTTCGGTAAGTCCCATTGAATGAAACTTATACAGAATCGCTTTATGAGCGCAGTTCATTTGTTCCGCCAATTCACAAGTGGTTTAGCGATTGTTCTCCTTCAAAGGTGATTTGAGACGTTCTTCATCGAATGCAGAAGGCCTTCCTCTGCGGGACGTGCCATCGACATCAATGTCGCCATATTTGAACTTTGCAAACCATTTCCGTGCTGTAGATTCGGCTATGACACCTTCTTCATACACGTCACAAATGTGCCGGACTGCTTCGGCAGTTTTGGAAAATTTTTGACCTCGATGAAAAGCGAAGAAGGTCAGGTGTCGAAAATTTTTGCCTCCTGGGTATTCCATTTTTAAGCCTCAAAACTAAAAAATGAAATAACTCAATAATACAATTAACATAGTTTTGTGGAGCAGAAAGGGTTCTATCGAATGAATACTTACGCTTTGCTAAACAGCAAACAAATCGTGGTGAAATAAGAGAAAATTTAAAAACGCTACGAACTTATTCCCCAACCAAATAAAGGGTGGTTAAATTTCAAGGGCCGATGTTGAATGTGAACCACACCTAAACGTCAACGTCACCGTTGGACTTCTTTCTTTGGGATTATTTTGAAAATTTGGACCATCAGATGGAGGTGTGCCGCTGAGGCCGCGGCAGCTATTTGGCCGATATTTTGTTCTATACGCAATTGAGCTATACCAATATTATCATAATAAAGAGAAGTGATAATAATTTCCTAAAAAAATTGTATTTTATTCAAAATCAACACCGGCCCTTGAAACTTAACCACCTTTTATTTAATTTTAGTTCTCAAGTTTTTGTTATTTTATCTCGAAAATCTAGTCAGTACGGTTGTTATTTATATATATAATTGGCGCGTGCACACTTTTTGGGGGTTTGGTCGAGCTCCTCCTCTCATTTCTAGTGTGCGTCTTGATGTTGTTCCACAAATGGAGGGTCCGACTCCGAACGGCAGATATTTTTTAAGAGGAGCTTTTCCATGGCAGAAATACACTCGGAGGTTTGCCATTGCCTGCCGAGGGGCGACCGCTATTAGAAAAAACTTTTTCTTAATTTTTGATCTTTCACCGAGATTCGAACCGACGTTTTCTCTCTGAATTCTGAATGGTAGTCACACATCAAACCATTCGGCCACGGCGGCCACAGTACGGTTGTTACCATTGACTTAAATGAAGAAAAGAAGAAAGGGGTAATAGCCAAACCTTGTATCATATTTTGAATTGATCTTTTTATGCAAAACCCAAATCATAACTTACCCGCCAAATTTGTGTTGAAATACTTACAAAGTGCGTGTTAGAGGTTTCGCAACTTTCCCACAACATAAAAAAAAATGTAGATGGAATGAAAAAGCAACTGTTAGTTATTGTTTTCAAAAATGTTTGTGCCAGCACTTTGGTGGTTTATTCATACTAATTTGCTCCGCTTGAAATGCGCGCGCTACCCAACGTAAAGTATTGCTTGCGCTTCTACAACTAACAACTAAATATTTATAAAAAACTACTAAATAATACATACATAGATATACATAGATATGTACTACTACATACACGCGCATGTGTTACTTGCAACACACGCAAAACTAAGTTATAGAAAGTTACGCAGATGGTGATGCCGGTGACAAGTCGTGGAGTAATTTTGTTGCGGTCCAGGTTGTATGATAATTTTTTCGGCGCGCACAATACTTTAATGCTACATACGGCGATGGAGATGCAATGTTTGTGTGTAGGTACGTATGCACACAAGTAATGGGTGTATAGTAGTTTACATATTATGAACAATGTTCTACAGAAATGAATGATTTGCATTTTCAATAATTGATATAATTTACAACTAACAAAATTGCAATGCGCTTCGTTTTAAAATTATATATATCTTTATTGATTAGCGCTTTTAAGTGCACTCTATGAATTTATTAACTTCTTTGTTTCGGCGCTTTATGTACTAGAGAATGGAACGTATACGCAAATATTTTAGCTTAGAAGAAAGGATTTTTGGAGCAGTTGGTCATAGTGCATTTTTCTTGCTTACTTTCTCTCACAATAAACTATCTTTTAAGGTTTGTTGTACTTTGCAAACCCATTAGAAATCTTGTTCAAGTTTTTTCACTTAACTTAAAGTATCGTAATTTGTTTTATGCATAGCGTTTAGTGTAATAAGGATGCTTTAAGGACTTTTTATGTTCACTAAGGTCTGGGATTAGCTCACAGTTTCACGTTCGGTTAGTAACTATAGCAAAATGTATGTATTTTTAAGAACTAGATTACAAATAAAGAGCCTAATTTTACTTATGTAAATTGGAAATGTGTTGGACAGTGCGTCAACATCGGACACTTCGGAAAGAAAGAATAATACAAACAAGGCAAACTTAAAAACTTGTACAAGAACAAATAACAACTACTACTGCTTTAGGAGGTACACATATAGGCTTAACTTTTAAAATTTAACTAAAGGTAGGATAAACGAAACTTTCGTATGCATTGCTTCGACTAACACACGCAAATAAGTTGCATACAAATGTGTCGATTACGTATGTGTGTATGTTTGTATGTATGTATATATGTATGTCTAGCGTAATTACAAAATTGTTCATGAACAACTTAATATTATAAGGCTTTCGGTTGCTTAGAAATTTAATTTATTATTCACTTATTTGCGTTTCATTTTTTCTTTTTTATTCATTTTTAACTGAAAAACTTGTTTAATAATAATAAAGGTTCAATTGAGGCATTGGCGGCGGTGTTGGTTTGATTTGATTGCATTCATATCATTTCAATAAAATAATTTATATGTATTTTTCATTTATTTTATTTATGTATTTTGCATCAATAATAATAACTAAAGTCCTTTGGATTTGTTTGTGTTCGTTCTTGTTTGATTTGTGTTTTTTTTGTATTTTTTTTTTTCTTATGTTTCTCTATGTTCATATTTATTTTTCATATTATATATATTTTTGCTAATAACTTCATTTAAGATACTTAATCGCTAATAGTTGCTTGTTGTTGTGTTTTTTTTTTTTTTGTTTTTGATTTTCACTTGCACTCCCTTACATTTCGCATTATTTATTTTTGGGCAAATGTCGTTTCATATGCAGTGCCAAGTGATCGGAACGCGCAAAGCTGCGCTCGCAGACAACACATTTGAAGGGTTTGGCGCCGGTATGTTTGCGATAGTGACGCGTCAGTTCGTCGGAGCGCGCAAAACGCCATTCACACTCGGGCCATTGGCAGGTGTAGGGCTTCTCGCCTGAAATGAGAGAGAGGAAAAAAGTTGTTTTTAAAATATTTGTAACAAAAACAGCAAATTATTAGCAAGAAGTACGCATATATGCGCATTTGAATTCATAGAGTGTTGGGCGACATACAAACTTTAAGGTATTTATATTGCAATAGAACGCCTAACATTCTGCTGAAATAATTAAAAAAAAGGGGTTGTCTGTAAAGCCGATTTACTGATGATAGTTTAACGTGACAACGTCATAAGAAAATACTGATGGAATGGTTGCATTTTTCAAAAGAAAATTTTCATTTTATTTGTTTTATAGATATTTTGTATGGATATAGAGAAGGAGGTAAATGGAATCGTAATGGAATTGATCCAGTTACATTTACACAAACGTGAAAAGTGACAGAACATTTATCAAATTCATGAAAGATATCTTCAATTTCGATTGTGCATCAGACGTTAATAAGTCAACAACACTAAGATGCACCATCATCGATTTGACTTTTTCAAGACACATTACACTTGAAACACTCCCTTTCATTTCCTACTTTTCCTATCATCGTCCTATTCTCAACAGAGAAATGGTTCATTACCATGCATACAGGAAGAAGGCATATGCAAATACAAATATGTGAATTTATGTATATGCATATGCGCATATACATACATATGTATATATGCTCACTCAAGTAGGAGAGAGCCAGATGTCGAACGTTGCCGAACGCGGGGGCCGACTGTGCCTCTTTGTCGTTCGTTCCGCGCTATCGGTTTTAGTTCAAGCAAGGTAACGACGCATGAGCAAGATAACGACGATTGAGCAAGATAACGACACATTTTTTCGTGCGTGCAGCCGGCTAAATCGAATTATAATACGTTATCACGTCAAAAAACTTATTTCTCAAATGAAACCGGCAAAAATTTGGGGAAGGCAAAAAAATAGAAAATTCGATGCATGCTCTAGTACCACTACGACGCAGGTGAGAGAAGTTAAAACAAGTGGCAAAAAAATGTACCCTTTTTATGAACTCAAAATAGTATCGGAATGCGCAACAAAGAGTCATGTAAATCGTCGTATCGGACCGGCACACATAGGAGTATATGTATGAAAAAGCCGGTCATAAGTCGAAAAAAAATATGTCTAATCTCATCACAGAAACACTCTTCTTGAAGGTAGATAATCGGTTTATCAAATAACAGACAGACGCCAGAATTTTCACAGTTTGGTGCCTGAACATTGTTCATTGGAACCTAGTCATTGTTTTAGCCATACTACTTTGTTCTCGTCAATCTTATATTTCCATAATGTGTAATGGTTAACTGTGCTCCTGTTTTGTGAAGACTGCACTGTTCATGTCAAGATTGCACTCCAAGTGAGGATTTTTAAGTCCTAGTAAAAAGTATTTCTTTTTTACTAAAATTTAGCAAACAATAGTATTTTTAAATAGGTGTCAGACCTTGTCAAGTAAAATAGTTAGTGTGATCATAACATTTGGACCCTTGTCAAATATAAACGCTAATAAAATTGTCCCCGCATGTTCACAATTTTTTTTTCTCAGTTCTAAAAGTATGCACTGCAAAAACAGGTTTCTTGGCGAAAATCACTTGTTCACTTGAGTTCACTCGTACCTGTGAGATTGATTGTGTCAATTAATGGAAAATTCATAAGATTGTTTGGCAAAATCCAAAACAAGTTCAGTAAAACTTTGTCGACCTATCCGAGCAAGATTTATCCATGAAATAAAAGATGTGACAAAAGAAGAAATCGTCTGCATTGAAGAAGAACTCGAAGAACCGATAGTAAATTCCCTAATGGAGCTATTTAAATAAAGCACACTTTACTGCTTACTATGGCAGACGGAAAAGTCTGCAACGCAGCTACAGACACAAGATCCAATATAAGGTGCTAACTTCGAAAGATTTTAATAAGCTGAAGAAAACAACTCAGATAAATAACGAGGCACTCAAATTTGGCCTCTCGATCATCCATGCTAGAATTCGTTTCTTCGAGTACCTATTGCATTTATCGTATAAGCTAACATTAAAAAAATGGCAAGCACGATCAAAAGAAGCGAAAAAAATACTGCGGGAAACCAAAGAAAAATTTCAAACACTTTTCAGAGAGGAAATGGGTCTCCTTGTTGACATCCCGAAAGCCGGTTATGGTAACACCAACGATGGCAAGACGTCAAGAAAATTTTTTGAAAACCGAGAAACCTCTTCTCCGATCACTGGAATCAATCAAAAGCTTATGGAGTAATTAAGAGTTATTTTAGAAGTTATTTCAAGCGGCTACGGTGTAGATCCTGCTAAGTTTGATAGATATGCACAAATTACAGCAAAACTTTACACAGACTTGTATGACTGGCACCCAATGTCTTCTACACTCCATATGGTATTAATACACGGTGCCATGGTGATCACTCATGCCATTTTACCGATTGCACAGCTATCAGACGAGGCAGCCGAGACCAGAAATAAACACTTCCGAAAATCCGCCTGGATTTTTCCCGAAAATTTTCTAGAGTAGAGTGCAACAGAGATATGCTGAACAGGTTGCTACTGACCCATTCTTAAGCTGCGCTAGCAAAAAGAAAAATAAAAGAAAAGCCGTTTTCTGAAGAGGCAAAGAAACACCTGATTCCGGCTACACGGACAATGGACGAAGATTAAGTCACAGCTTATTCAAGTACTAGAAAAGAAAATCATAAACCATTAATTATATGCCATTTATCAATAACTTACAAAGTAAGTGTGAAATAGATATATTTTTTATTTAAATGATCATTTTTATTTAATTTTTTTTATTATTGTGAAAGATATTGCCATTATGATTCATAAACGTGTTTTATTAATAAATTTATTTGAAAAAACCACTTCATAATTTTGGCCGATTTTTCGACTGAAATACTCCTATGTGCGGCATGCGGGCACTTATTCCTTATTTCCCAGAAGTTGAAGATTATTCGGAAAACTATTCGGAATCATTTCCACAAAAACAATTGCAACTATGTTAATGTTGACGCAGCATAATCTTGGTTTAAGTTTTCTACTAGAAATTATGATTATGTAAATTTTAAAGGTTTATGAAAATTATTCCAAGTCTGGCAATCAACGAAATACCTTAAGTCACACAGTCCACCGCATTCTCATTCAACCGAAAAGTTCTAAAGCAACCGCCGGAATTCGCAATCCCGCATTTCCATAAATTTTTGGAAACCAAAGTAACCAAAAAAAAATAAAAAATAAAAACGAACAAAAATAATTTAACTGCGCAAAATTGTCAATCTACAAGTGTCGCCTCCATCAAAAGCGTTCAATCACACTAAGCGTGCGTTGGTCGCACGAGACATACCTACTTACGTACGTATGAAAATATATGCCATATGGACGGCTGTTTTGTCGCAACGTGCCAACTACGCGTGCCACAAAAGTCCGCACATATGCATGTACCTATGTACACCAAAGGTGCATATGTGCCAACACATGCATACATATTTATGCGCCTTCTTGATTGCTTGCGATTTTGCCTGGCGTTGTTGTTGATGGTGATGGCGGCTTTGGCAGCAGTCACACCGACTGACAACAATTCTTGCTAGAAATTTATGATTTGCTGTTATTTACCTGCGTACAATTGTCATAATTTAACATTTTTCATGCAACACATAACAACAACAACAAGAACAACAAGCCCAATCCTCATTGCATTAAGTTGCGGCAATCGGCCCGTACAAACACTTTGCATTTTTTCATTATTTTCTTGCCTTTGATGGTGGAGAACTGCCACAAATTACTGGTTGCATGTGAAATGCGTTCGTGGCAGATATGACAAGGAATGCCGCCGTGCACTCAGCGTACGTTTATGAGCTGACAAAACAAACGACCGCACAATAACCAACAATTGCAGTTGAGCACAAAACAAAAAAGGTTCACAAAACAAACAAAAAACCAAGAAAAAATAAATATTAATAAAACACGGAAAAGACTATGATTAGAACTGTAGTAGTAGTTACTGTCGAAAATTGCCATCAAACATCGAGACAGCCTGTCTGTCAAGTGGCACAATCAGTTGCGGAAAGCGCGATAGATCGGTATGCGAATGGAGGAAGGACGAGGTGAAGCGATGCATTGCTGTATAAGGCTGTCATCAACAACTGAAAGGTACAAATGTTAAAAATTCCAACCAAAAAAAAAAAAAAGAATTATTCATACTTGCGTGAATGGTACTTAGATTGCAAGAATGTTGTGACACGTCTCGCAGCTTAATTATTTTGAATTCTTGAAATTTCCCGCAAATTGAAATGGTAATCGCTAAGAAGCAAATATGCGCGCTTCCACAAGCGAATCTGTAGAGCGGGTAATGGGAATTTTGCAGATCGGCTGGTGTTTCTTCAAGTAGCGACGCACAGTGCAACATATTTGGAAGTGCAGAAAACTTGGTTAACTTAATAATTTAGATTAAGATTATTTTAAAAAAATATATTATTTTATTTTTATTTATTTTCTTGTTTTTAATTTTATTTTTATTTTTAGATTAGATTAGATTAGATTTGTGGGGGTTGGACAAGTCCAAGCACTCAGTGAGGGAACCATTGTACTACCCCCAGATAGATTTCAGTAGAAAGAATAGAGCGATAGGAAAGATAAAATGTGGGTGGTAAGACTGAAATACTAGTTTGAGGTCACTCTTCCACATTTCACACCTCCTGGATTCATTGATAAATCTTAAGAGAGCCGGAAGAGGAAGAGTGTGAACTTTATCCATACCCAGTATATCCAAACCCGATATTCTAAGTCTGATTCTGCAAAACGCCGGACAGCTACAGAGAAAATGCTCTGCAGTGTCGTCATTCCCAAGACAGGATAGGCATATCGGGCTGCCGACGACCCACATGGTAGCCATACGCTGACCACAGACGTTGTGCCCTGTGATTACATCCACCAGTACTCTCAGCTCCTTTCTGCTGAGTTTTAAGAGAAAGGTCGCTATTTTCCTGTATGGTTCTATCACAAAGCACTTGGCTACTCTGCACGAGTTCAACTCAGACCAACGACCTCTATGGGTAGACCTCATGAAGTCCTCAATCCACAGTTGAACCAATGCAGAATTGACAGCTAGAAAGGGTTCAGGGCCTAGTGGCATACTTGCAGGGCCTTTATATTTTTGTTTCACCCGTGACTCACTTTTTTAAATGTTGTTTCAAAGGCTCGATTTTTTCCTATTTTTACTTAAGGGTGTGCAAATTAAAAAAATCATGCAGCAAAATTTGAGTCAATACTAAAAATGGCTGCCTGACAAAGTTTTCAGTTTTCGATTTCTCACTAAGTATAATATTTACTACCTCAAACCATAAAAAAGAAATTCTTTATGCCAATTATATTGCAAAGTAAACCAAAAACTGGTATGTCTTTTTGGCTACATGAAAAGGTATAATACTTCAATTAAAAAAGTAACCGTAGGCGGATTCCTAACTCAGCTAGTGGAGGGTAAAATTTCTTAAAACCAAAAAAAAAAAAATATCCTGACGAAGACAAAAAATTCCCCAATTTAAACCTTTTTATTCATCATAATTTCTGATTGCCCCCACAACTTTACATACACAACTTTAAATATATTTTCAGCACAATACGGTGAAGCCTCGTATAACGAGCCTTGCTAGATCGAAAAATTTCTGTCATTGATAATAAAAAATTTTTTGGGACTGTTCGATTTGGAAATAAAATCTGAAAAAGAGGACACCTCTTTATAACAAATAAAAAAAATTGCAATTTTCATCGTATCAAAATTTTGATATGCTTGAGGTACAACGAAACTATAGATATAACGAAGAATTTGTTAAATCCTTTCCCCTTCTTTTAATCGCGGTTTCACTGTACACTCTAATTTCCTGCTTTTCAGTCAAAAAATATATAAAAAATATTTGAGAAAACTTTTTGGTTTAAGTTAAAGCACTCGCCTCATTAGAAATGGTGCTTTTTGGGTGATTCCTTAAAAGCGTGTAAAACGGAAGCGAAAAAAGATTTTTTATTTTTGTCTTCAGTTTTTAGTTACTTCATCTATTAATAAAAAGTAAACATTTTTTTGGCTTTATGACACCTGTGAGTCCCGGAATCCGCGTCGTCAGCGACATACCTTTTTTTGGAAAACCATTTTATGAAGGCCGACAACTTTTTAAACGAACCTCGTATGGCCAAAAGCAAATTTTTGTTTTTTAACAATAAATCAGGAAATAAAATACAGAAAACAAAAATAAAAAATCTTTCTTCGTTTCCAGTTTACACGCTCTTAAAGAAACACCCAAAAAACACCATTTCAAATGAGGCGCGGGTTGGTTTTGGTTTTTGTGATACAAGATTTCTTCTGTTTACTTTGTTTGAGTGGAATTAATTTGTAGTTCGCCTATGTTTGTTGGTTTTTTTTTTTTTTTTTTAATTTTTTTAATTTTTAATTTTTTAAATATAATTAATAATAAACATTTTATTACATCGTTTCTAATTATATTAAATATCCAAAAATGGTATGTTATAATAAAATGCTTATTGTTTTTATGTTTAAAAAATGTTGGCCAGTATAATTTTTTACTAAACTGAAAAAAGTTATGTCTTTGGTACCTGGCGGCCTTCGTTGTTTAAAAGGATTGTGCGCTTCTTGTATTCAGTAGGTCCCGGGCTCCATGCTCACTGTGCCCATGATGACAGACAAGATGATAGGAAAAGTTTTTCCTAATAGCGGTTGCCGCTCGGTAGATAATGGCAAATCTCAGAGTGTATTTCTGCCATAAAAAAGCACCTAATAAAAATCGTCTGCCGAACGGAGACTGCACTAGTTCTAGAGCAATCCCTCAATTTGTAGAACAACATCAAGACACACAAACCAATTGGAAGAGGAGCTAGGCCAAACTTCTAGAAAAGGATTTGCTGGGCACTTTTTTTTTAATAATTTTTAAAATCGCATGTCTCGAAAACGGTTCAATTTTGGACATCACTCTATATATAATATAACCAAATTTATCAGTAATGGCCTAGTAATTTCTTTAAATATCTAGGACGAATTTTCTGGTTACTCTGCATATATAAGCTCAAGTTTATATCTCTGAAACTAAGCCATTAACAATTACCGCTAAAATCGGCATTCAAACTATGAATTTGTGAAATTAATGAGTCTTCATTACAATGCAATTTTTAGTAAAAGCAGTCAGCTTTTTTTGTAAGCAGCGTAAGAACTTAGAGTTTTCAATTTGTACGCCAACACCAAGTTGCACACCGCAAATTGGAGTAGGAGCTTAGTCTTACCTGGAGCCGTGTTATTTATGTATGTTAGTAATATTTATACTAAAGCAGGTGCATCCACAGCACTATCGCTTGCTAATTGCGGCCTGGGTAGTTGAAATCTTCCACTAACTCCTTCGAATGAACTAACTTTTTTGGAATGAATTTTTTTTGTCTCGATATCTGCGATCAAATTAAGGGGGATGCCTGCTTTAGAGGGTTGACAAAATCGATTTTCTTCGTGGATTGTTTTGGGAAAGAAAGAAATATTCGATTGAAACGAAACTTTCAGGTTTTATTGCTATATATTTCAACAGTCTTCTCAAATTTTTTCATTAAAATATATGTCATATTATGCCGGTTACAAGCATAGTACCGAGGCGCCTCGAGTGTGCATGTGTCGTGCGGCGGGAAAGATGCAGGCCGCAATTTTCATTTCAAACCAAAAACCCAATAAAATTTTTATTTTAGTATAGTATAGCTTCTAGTTAAACCAAGCAAATTAAACAAAAAGTGAGAAATTCAACAATTTTTCGCTAATTAAAAAAAAAACCAATTCACTTTAGATTGTTTAAAAAGTTTAAGGGTTAATCATAACTTTTTTAAGGTTTTTTAGGTTCAACTAGAAAAGAATTTAATTGATCTTGTTTCGATAGCAGATTTAATTTCGTCCCTATCTTTTCCGCCAGTTAGGAAAAATTGTAAAAATAAAAAACCGAGGAATCGCGCATCAAAGTTTTTGTATATAAAAAATTCGCTCGTATACCTGCTCAACGCCTTGCTCACAATTTCTTCTGTAACTCCGAAAATATTTTGAATTTACTTCTGAAATTTTGAGGACACATTTTTTGATAGTTTGGGCAGACATTTATGCAAAAAAAAAATCGATTTTTAAAGCCTCTAAAGCAGACCCCCCCTTAACAGTAAGGCTGTAGATGGACAAAACTGATGTTACCTGTCATGTCGGACCTACTCTCACAGATCTTTTTGTCATTAAGTAGAAGGGAATGCAGGCAGCTAGTTGGACTAATGACTGGCCACTTTCTAGGCGAAGCATCTCAGCATCTCAGACAGTGCACTCTGCCCAGCATGTGAGAGAAGAATGAGACTACGTAATTTCTTCAAGAGCAAAATATAGGGTGGGCCATGTAAAATTTGCTTTTTGAATCGGCTATAAAAAAAAACTAATCAATATTTTTTCAAACTTTTTTTATTTTGAAGATGGAATATTGTCATTTATGAATGAAAAATAATATCGTTCAAATGACTCCCACGACTGACTTTACAGTAGGCCATTCGATCAACCCAATCTTTAAGCACATTTTCGATTGTTTGGGCTCCAATTTCATGGATGGCAACTTCGATTTCGAGTTTTAAAGCATCAATCGTCTCTGGATGGTTCGCATAGCATTTGTCCTTAACGGCTCTCCACAAAAAATAGTCCAACGGGCTTAAATCACAGCTCCGAGGCGGCCAATTGATATCAGAATTTCGGCTGATTATTCGGTTTTCAAAAACGGTAGCCAAAAGTTCGAGTGTAACTTTGGCAGTGTTACAAGTTGCACCGTCCTGTTGAAACCAGATGTCGTCCATGTCATCCTCTTCAATTTTTGGAAACAACTCGTTGAGCATGTCACGGTAACGCTCTCCATTCACTGTAACCGCGGCTTCTCGCTCATTCTCGAAAAAGATGGCCCGATGATACCGCCAGAGCAAAAACCGCACCAAACAGTGACTCGTTGTAGATGCATTTGCTTCTCTACAGTAACATGTGGATTCTCTGAGCCCCAAATCCGACAATTTTGCTTATTGACATAGCCACCGATGTAAAAAACAGAAAAGAAGAAGAAGACTCACCACTTTGGAAATAGGTTTTCAATATTTCCCAATTTTGTTCAAGCGTATAGCCTCCCGCAACCGTCATAGGCAAAGCTGTGACACCTTGCATTTATAGATTAGCATCAAAATTCAAGTCAACACAGTGGGCGCCTCGCTCGCCAGAGCACGTCTGCTGACACTGCGTCTAGTGCCTGGCACGCGTATCCGGTGCAATACAGCAACGTTGAAGCATCGTGCGTCCTGGGAAGCGCAAGGTTAGCGGGTTAAATATGCGAATACTTGACAACAGACACTTTTTCTAATACCGGAAATATGCGAATACTTTAGCGGATTAAGTTTAGAATTTAAGCGCAGTTTCAAGTTAGTTCTGAATTGTAAAAACACTTCTTTTGAGAAAGCAGGAGTAAATGGTACGAGAACTCTAAGCTCCAATTTCCGTTTCTTATTGCAGGCGAATGTGGTTGGCTGTCAACTTTAATTTTTTTTTGTGCTCCTACGAGGGAGCACCTTCATTTGCATAACAACAATTAGATGTTGCCGGTGATGATGCAAAAAAATCATTTTGGCCATAATTAAATAGTCGATATTTTGCTCAACACCACCGCAAGCAATGCACGTCGCTGCCAATAGCTGAGACCACCAAGACAAGTGCATTGCGAAAGATTTTGATACACAAACAAAAAAAATGACTGCGTGCAGCATAAGTCTGCCGAGGTATGGGTCAAATTGCTAATGCTTACCTATGATAATGCACGACATGTGCAGCATTGTGGCGCTTTCAACATGAGCTTTGTATTTTGTGCAATTACTTGTACGAGTACACACATACATACGTACCATTTTTCTTATTTCTTTTATACTCGCATTAACGCCTGTTGAAGCGCGCTTTAATTAAATTTGCGAAATCGACATTTAAATAACTGAAAACATCCATAAATCTATCATCACCGCAATACACAATTGCCACATGCATAGTGACGCTGGCGTGTGCATGCAACCTAAAGCATTTTACATATCGACATGCATACATTTGCGCTGATGCTAATTTATTTGGCGTCACCATTAGAGCGTTCGCATATCGCATGCAACAAAGCATACATGGGCACATACGTATCTACTTGTAGAAATGTACATACAGACGTGTGTGTTTATAATTTTTGTTTCACAAACTGCCACCAGGCTATTGACAGTTGTGCTGCAGCCACAATTTAACATTTATATTGCAAACTTTCTGCCTTTCTGCTACCCGCTGCCTAACCATTGGCCATTCTTCGCTACTGCTACACACATACACACACATACATAGACTTAGTCTATGCTCCTTGGCTTATGCTGCATTCTATTCTAACTGTATTGCACTTCAATATTTCTATCCGTCTGTCTATCTGTGGCACACGACATTTTTATGTCGACATTTGTGTTTCATTTGTGTTCGACAGTACGCGCATGCACTTCAATACTTACATATGTGAACGAGTGTTTTGTTTTTGCACATTTTGTGATTGTTTCGCCACGGCGGGATATGACTAATATGATTAATGTTGGCATTAGAATTAGAAGCTGTCATGCCAATAACGACATTTTACACAAGTTTTGATTGATTTGTGTTAACTTTTTGAAAAGTGTGTGTGTGATCGGGAATATACGTATCTATTTATTTTCTGAATGTACATACATACATTCACACATATATGTATATATGTATATGTTGAACTAAGAACTTAAGCGACAAACTTTGCGCTGCTCTGCGATTTAGTGTTTACAGCCATAGAAATGTGTTTACATGTTTCTGCATTTGTTGTTGTGTTCTTGCAGAACTTTATTAGTTGACAAGATGAATTGATTTTGAATTAGATTACGAAAGGCGTGTGAGTGATGGATTTACAATCAGACACCATAAAAAAGTGAGTGGATTTGCGAATTCAAAGCCACGTAATGGCTTAGATTGAATATGCGAAGTTGAATTTACGAAATTCATTTCAACTCCTTTTTTTAAATAAATGATAAAAAAGTTAGAACTTTAGATTTAAGTATGTATAAGTATATATAAAAGGGGTGGTTAAGTTTCAAGGGCCGGTGTTAATCTATATATGTATATAAAATTCAAATTATGTATGTATCTATAGATCGACTTGCGTCCTAAACGCATAAACCGATCGTAACCAAATTTGAAACACGAACTGGATACCTTACCGGGATGGTCATAGGCTAAAAAATATTTTGATATATATAGGAGGCGTGGCACCTCCCATGGAAATGGAGTTTTTAACAGTCCGTATTTCTGGAAGTATTTACGTTAGACTACTGAAATTTGGTAAGGGGTTATATGACATTAATCCTTACCACATCCACAAAAACTGCGTATAACTAAAGAGGGGGCGTGGCACCTCCCATGCAAATGGATTTTTTAACAGTCCGTATTTCTGGAAGTATTTACGTTAGACTACTGAAATTTGGTAAAGGGTTATATGACATTAATCCTTACTACATCCAGAAAAACTGCGTATAACGAAAAAGGGGGCGTGGCACCTCCCATGCAAATGTATTTTTTAACAGTCCGTATTTCTGGAAGTATTTACGTTAGACTACTGAAATTTGGTAAGGGGTTATATGACATTAATCCTTACCACATCCAGAAAAACTGCATATAACGAAAAAGGGGGCATGGCACCTCCCATACAACTGGAATTTTTAACAGTCCGTATTTCTGGAAGTATTTACGTTAGACTACTGAAATTTGGTAAGGGGTTATATGACATTAATCCTTACCACATCCAGAAAAACTGCATATAACGAAAAAGGGGGCATGGCACCTCCCATACAACTGGATTTTTTTATAGTCCATATCTCTGGAAGTATTTAGGCTAGACCAATGAAATTTGGGAAGGGGTTATATGAGGTTCATTCCTAACACCTCCAAGAAAACTGAGAAAAACGAAAAAGGGGGCTTGGCACGTCCCATATAAATGCAATTTTTCATTGTCCATATCTCCGGAAGTATTTGGGCTAGACAACTGAAATTCGGTAAGAGATTATATAAGGTTAATACCTAACACCTGCATGAAAACTGGTGATAGTTAGAAATGGGGCGTGACACCTCCTGTACAAATGGGATTTTTCATACTGCATATTACTGGACGCATTTATGGTAGAATACCAAAAATTGGTAAAAAGTTTAATGAAGTTAGTATTTAGTACTCCTAGAAAAAATATGAGCTTAGAGAAAAATGGGGGTTAGACCATTTGATATAGAAACGAATTTATATTATCAACGATAGAGGTATTGGTGAATTGAATGCAATCTCTTATTTGGAAAGCTTACCGCCGCAGATGAAGTGAATGCCTGCTTAAAATCGTCATACCTATGGGACTACGTTCAAAAATTGACTCTTTCTACAAATATGAGAGCACATTTGGGAGCAGATACTTCAGCAGAAATTTTTCTGAACAACTACTTACAATAGGCAATGGAAAAATACCAGTTTCTTTACCACCAAATTTAATTTATTTTCCTCAAGGTTTTTGTCAACTTATGTTATCAGTCGATGCTTTGATAGAAAGGGTATTTCCAAATATTTCAGCCAACCACACAAACTATAGATGGCTTCGAGAAAGGGCAATTTTGGCACCTAAGAATGACGATGTAAATGGCATTAATTCCAAAATTCAAGAAATACTACCAGGAACTGTCAGAATTTATCACTCCATTGACACAGTCGTCGAAGAATCCTAGGCTGTTCATTATCCCGTTGAGTTTCTTAACTCCTTGGACCCATCAGGAATTCCTCCTCATCGACTGATGCTGAAAAAGGGGGCCATGATAATTATGCTGCGTAATTTGGATCCTCCACGTTTATGCAATGGCACAAGGCTAATCATCACGAAACTTTTACCGAATGTTATAGAAGCTATGGTTTTATCAGGAAATTTTGAAAACCACAAAGTTTTCATACCAAGAATTCCAATGATACCGACGGATATGCCTTTCAATTTTAAACGCCTCCAATTTCCTATTAGACTGGCTTTCGCAATGCCCATAAATAAAGCTCAGAGACAATCATTAGCTGTAGCAGGAGTCAATCTAACCAACTCATGTTTTACCCATGGCCAATTATATGTAGCCTGCTCCAGAGTTGGCGCACCGAAAAACCTTTTTATTTATACTCAAAATAATATAACAAAAAATGTCGTATATCCGGTCGTTTTAAATAATACCTAAACTGACTTAAAAAAGTTAAAGTTGTTTTATTTACATTGCATACTTTTTGATAGAAATGTGGGGTGAAACCCACGGGTATAAGCTAGTTCTGAATAAAATAGAAGTTTTTTCAAGAAATTATTGTCATTTCTCTTTATTATGATAATATTGGTATGGCTCAATTACGTGTGGAACAAAATATTGGCCAAACGGCTGCCGCGGCTTCGGCGGCACACCTCCAAAGACCACCAAATGCAAATAGTTCCTTATCTAAAGGGTTGTTAAGTTTCAAGGGCCGGTGTTGATTTTGAATAAAATTCAATTTTTTTAAGAAATCATTGCCAGTTATCCTTATTATGATAATATTAGTATGGCACAATTACGCATGAAACAAAATGGCGGTCAAATAGCCACCGCAGCTTCGGCGGCACACCTCCATCCGATGGTCCAAATTTTCGAAATGTCGATGACACTGAGGCATAATTGAGGTTCTATGCCGTTAATGTGCCGAATTATCTCAACCTTTAGCTCTTGAATTATTGCTGACTTATCGACGTACACCTTTTCTTTCAAATAACCCCAAAGCGAGAAGTCCAACGGTGTCAAATCACATGATCTTGGCGGCCAATTGACATCGCCGCGACGCGAGATTATTCGGTCATCAAATTTTTCGCGCAAAAGAGCCTTTGTTTGGTTAGCTGTGTGACAAGTGGCACCATCCTGTTGAAACCACATATCGTCCACATCCATATCTTCCAATTCGGGTCATAAAAAGTTCGTTATCATCTCACGATAGCGAACACTATTCGCAGTAACTGCCTGACCGGCATCTTTTTGGAAAAAATACGGTCGAATGATGCCGCCGGCCCATAAACCGCACCAAACAGTCACTCTTTGTGGGTGCATTCGGTTTTTCGGCAATCACTCTTGGATTATCAATCGCCCAAATGTGGCAATTCTGCTTACTGACGAATGCACTGTAGATGATTTTCTTCACGAAGTGCGCAATACGCATTTTGATTTGAACGCTCGTTTTCATAATAAGCCTGAATAACGCGTTGTGTGTAGAAAAAAACTTGACGTTTAGGTGCGGTTTATATTTCACATCGGCCCTTAAAATTTCACCACCGTTTATACAGGGCCATCAGATTAGAGGTACTTTTCCCAAAAGGGTTCTTTTTACTGATCACGCGTGACTACTGTCAAACTAAATGCATAATTTTATTCAGTATTCATTGGCATTTCATCATGGAAAAACTTACACCCATACATCGTTTACAAATAGGTTATTGTATTACGAAAATCAACCTACTGTGAAAAATGTTAATCGCGCGCTGAAGTCAACGTGTAGTGTTCAGCGATGAGGGTCATTTTTGGCTCAATGGCTACGTTAGTACGCAAAATTGCTGTATTTGAGCTGAACAGCAACCTGAAGCCATTCAAGAACATCCATTACATCCATTGAAAACATACGTTTGAGGTGGCCTGTGGGCTGAAGGAATCATCGGCCCATATTTCTTCAAAGACGAGGCTGGAGCCAATGGCGAGCGCTATTGCACCGTGTTAAGGGGGGAGCCTGGTTTATGAGGTCTAAGAATTGCATCTCTTTGCGATTTTTTTTAAGGAAAAAATTAATTTAGCACTGCAAAGTTTTTTCTATCTTTTAATGAACATTTAAAAAGTATACAAAATTTTTGTACTGGTTAACATAAGTTGAAAAAAATGTTTTACATAGAAATTAAATAGTAGAGCGCTGCAACGCTAAAGTTTCCAACTGGCGTACAAGATACAGCTCGTAATTATTATCTAAAGCAAAAAATTCAAATGGATTTCTAATTATCATGATTTTTTATTCTAGATGAACTAAGAAAACTGAGAGAAATTCCAAAATTTCAACTTTTTGGAGGTTTTAAAGAAAAAAATGCCTTTCTATAAAAAAAAATTCACTTCAACTTGGTATAAGAATCTTGAAAAAATTTTGTTTATCTATTTTGTGAGTTCAAATAGAAGAGAATTTAATACTGGAGGGAACAAGCTATGATTCATTTCAAAAGGTTCATTAGTTTTTGTTCATTCATGTACGCCAATTCAAAGAAATCATAAAAATGAAAAGTCGAGAAAAGAATATAAAGTTTGTAGTATAGCTGTCCGGTCACAGCGTAACTACCTAACGCTCGCCTACCTTTGGCTTTGTTTCTACGGAAATATTGAGAATTAGGCTCTGTTACTTTGTGTGAATATTCTGAAATATATTAGGAATCGCTTAAAACGAAAAAAAAAATTGATTTTTTTGACCTTACAAACCAGGCTCCCCCCTTAAACGACTCTTTGATGACGGAAATTCAAGTCCGTGATTTCCGTAACATTTACTTCCAATAAGACGGCGCTACTTGCCATGCAGCCCGCGTATCAGCGGATTTTCTGCGTAGTCGTTTCGGTGAGCAATTTACCTCTCGTCTCGGGCCAGTAGATTGGTGACCAAGATGGTGCGATATCAAATTTTTCTACTCCTATTTTTAGGGGTATGTAGAGTCTAAAGCTTTACGGATAAACCACCTTCGATTGAGGTATCGAAAGCCAACATTACCGAAGTTATTCACCACGTACCGACCGAAGTCCTACAGCGAGTCATTCAAAATATTTTTTGGTGTTTATGGATAGTCGAATTACGGCGCAGTTGGGTCCAGTATTTGAAAAAAAAAAAATTATCCTTAAAAATTAAAGGTCATCAATGGAAAGAAAAATAATAAAAATTGCGCAATCAATCAGAATTTTCTTTCTTTTATTCAATTTTAAATCCGATATCTATAAATTATCACCCGTTATTATTCAAGTCCATTCCATCTCTTCCGAGCTATACAAAATTTGTAACAGCGATGATGCCACCAGCTCAAGTACATAGGAGAACGCCGTAGCCAAATGAGTTAGTACGTGACTACCATTCGGAATTCGGAGCACGTTAGTTCGAATTTCCGTGAAACACCAAATGAAGAAAACGTGTTTCCTAACAGCGCTCGCCCCTCGGCAGGCAATGGCAAATATGCGAGTATATTTCGGCCATGAAAAAGCTCTTCATAAAAAATATCTGCCATTCGGAGTCGACTTAAAATAGTAGGTCCCTCCATTTGTGGAACGCCATCAAGGCACACACCACAAATAGGAGGAGGAGCTCGGCCAAACACCTAAAAAGAGTGTAAGCACCAATTACTATATATTTAAAAGTACATATGTGTGTGGAGATACTCATTCATATATAGTATATTTGGCGCTTACATATACTTTTTGGTACTTGACCGAGTTTCTCCTGCAGTTTGCGGTGTGCGCCTTGATTTTGTGCTCTTTCGTTCATAGACTTCGGCATATCTTCTTGAAAGTACACAATTTGAGGTTAGTCCCATTGAAAGGTTTCAAGACATAATTTTCAAGAAATTGAGAATTTTGACTTAGAAGTTTCTTTTAAGAACTTTTGTTGTCTATTTCTATGCATTTATTAAATATTCGTCTCTTTCGGTTTTTTTTATTTTTTGGTTTGTCGTCGGGAAAACTAGCCAGCACCCAAACAATATAAAGATCTTTGTACTTCACTCGGGTTGCCTTTTTAATTTTCTTTAAATCCACCCGACCGCCGAAGAAATCTGAGTAGATCTTGTGGTGACAAGGAGCCAAGGTTGTTGCTTCTTAACACATCAGTGCTTAAGACCTCAAGCCTGTTTTTAGGGTACCCCGGACAGACGCACAAAAAGTAGTCCAGCGTCTCATCCTCCTCTCCATATGCTGGCCAGAGTGCACTGTCTGAGATGAGTACCTTTTTCATGTGCTTCGCCTATAGAAAGTGGCCTATCATCAGTCCAACCAGCTGCCTACATTCCCTTATGTTCCTAATCATGAGGAGGATCTGCGACAGTCGGTCGGACATGACAGGTAACATCCGTGTTGTCCATCTGCAGCCTCTCCCAGCCTCACAAGTTCACTTGTGGGTAAAGTAACCGGTTTGCTAACCATGGCTTTGATGGCTGCCGAAGGGAGTAGCAGAACGTTCTGAGGCCAACTTCTTCGGCCCGGAGCCCGTTCTAGCAAAGAGTCAGCGATCTCGTTACCCGCTTTAGCTTTAGAATCTTCCATAATTCATTTGAATTCACATAATAAATTTTGCTACGAAGTCCGGCGATTATGGACCTAAAATCAAGAACTTCAAATTTGAAATAAAATATTTCATCATTAGCCTAAATCAGTACGTGTCTTGGTTAAACTAAATTAGTACAAAGTGATATTAAATTCATTATTGCGCTATTGTAATTTAAGGGAAAACAAAAATGCATTACTGGGCAACTACGTATTTCACCTCACCAGATATTCAATTAGGAATTAATGTAAGACCACTTGTCCCAACTCCACTGGCCCGTTGCGCAAAGCTCATTTATTACGCCTTGTTATTTAGATTAATACCAAACTCAATCTAATCGGACAGCAAATCATTGTAGCAACGCAGCTAATCACATTTTACTACCAACAGAAACAACCGCACACACACACACACACACACACACTTGTGCATCGCCACAAAATACTATTTCCTTTCATGCAGCTTACAACTCAGCAGCGCACTCATAAATGTCTACTACAGTGTAACATTCATTCCTCATTCATTCATTCATTCATTGCATCAAAGAGGTACATAAATGTTGCAAGTGGTATAATCAAACAAAGGGGAGTCCAAGCATCAAATACGCAGCCAGCGGTCAGTGATGGCTATGAGTTGTTATCTGCAGCAAGTCATTCATCTAACTTGGCCGCCAATCAAACTGCATGCAGCGGCATATTCATTCATTCAAACATCGATCATTGGCTAACAGACGCCCACTATCGTCAACGCCGCCAACTACATCTATAGCAAAAAAACAACTGCAACAATTACTGCAACAAAGAAGCGGAAAATTAAGTAAAAAGCTCAAACATAGCCTGAGGCTGCACACAACTTTAACTCATGCGCCACCCGCACGTCGTGGCATGCAACCCAATTGCATGGCAATCTAATTCGCCTCATTGTGCCACATTTTGTTCTGTAAAATATTTGTTGCTGCCGCACTTATTATTAGCGATCTACCGAGTATCTTTTTGTTATGAAGTTTCTTAATTTTATTATTATTACTATTATTATAAAAGGCTCATTATGCTTACTGCCAACTCGATGGCAACTCATTCGACGATCTATCGCACAGTCGGTCGCCTTGCAATCTGGCGTATATTGTACGCTCTGTCTGTCAGAGTGAGGCTGCGTCGTTTTGTTAACTGCAACCATTAGCTACTGTGTATTGTGTGCTTGTTATTGGAGTTGGTGTTTTTGTAATTGCTGGCGTATTGTTGGGCGCTTGCAATTATGCGCCTATTAATGCGCTAAATATGGCGCACACAGAACTACACAAACAAATGCGCGCACTCCCATTCACAACTGACAGCATCAATTCCTGCAAGAGGCCTTCTCAACGCTCGGATATGGATACCTTGATTCGAATAATGGCAGCAGCTCTTTATGCCACACTAACGAGCTGACTGGTAGGCAGGCAGGCAGACAGACAGCCAGCTTTGTTTGTTGTTGCCAGCATACACATGCATGCTTGCTCCGCGGTTGTGGCAGCCATATGTGGGCGGCGCATTAGGTTCAATCAAACCAAAAGTAAGTTGAATGAAAATTGAAAATTCAAATAAGGCAATATGAAAATCAAAATCAAAATTTCGGATTCGGCTGGCAAAAACTAATCAGTGCATTAGCAAGACACCGCGACAACAACGTGTAATGCATGTTGCCACATCCAACAGTGGCAGTGACTGCGTCATTTAAACCATTTCTGGATTAATTTGCAATCTATATAAACAAACCAACACAGCCGCTGGGCTGATACGCAACGCCACCAATTGCAATGGGGAGCAGGTAAGGAAGCGTTAAATTCGGTTCAGACCGTACTTTTTATACTCGAGCTCATTTTAGTAAAATTTAATTTGGGCTGGCTGTTAATTTTTGGAGTCAAACAAACTCGTAGGCCATGAAAAGGGAAGAATAGAAATTTAGTTTTAATATACAAAAGTGGGCGTGGTGTTTAACCAATCTCCGTAATATTTACAACGGCTCTAATGAGGTGGCAAGCAATGTGTATACCAAGTGAATTTATGGATGGGTTTTATTAACCCTTAACCACCTACCCCCGACTCAAATTTGTAATCGTAAATATATTAGTGCTCGGCCATGCACCTTTCCTATGCATACTTTTTATGCTTTTTTTTTTGTCGGGACAGACTAGCAAGTTCAGCACTCAGACACAGTTAAGTCCATTGTACTACACTCGGGCACCTCTTTTTAATTTTCTTTAAATCCACCAAATCCCCGAAGAAATCTGAGAAGATCTTGTGGCGTCAAGGAGCCAAGGTGGTCGCTTCTTAACACATCAGTGCCAAAGTCCTCAAGCCTGATTCGTGTGAAGGCCGTGCAGATGTACAGAAAGTGGTCCGTCTTATCATCCTCCTCTCCGCATGCCGGGCAAAGTGCACTGTCTGAGATGCCCACCTTTTCCATGTACTTTGCCCATAAAAAGTGGCCCGTCATCAGTCCAACCAGCCTCCTACAGTCCCCTCTGCTTAAAACTTAGTACAGCGTAATCTCTCGAGAAGATTTGGGATTGGTAAGTAAAAAAGAACCATCAACCAGTTCTAAGACGGGCAGCGGGCGGTAATGTGTTTTTTTTTTGGAAATAGTGATTTTTATTGTTCTAGCGAAAAATGGCTTTTAGCGACGCGCTATCGAAAGGTTTGTTAGAAGCAGAAATTTCAGATGTAGAAGACTTGCCAAATGAAGAATGTAGTGTTGTAGAGTCAGAATTTGGAGCTGTGAATCGGATTCTGAAATCGAGGGTGATACATGAAAATTGTAACAGCGATCGACGAACTTCATTATACAATCTTAGGAAGAGAAATTTACCATTGTAAACGGTGGTTAAATTTCAAGGGCCGATGTTGAATGTGAACCACACCTAAAGGTCAACGACGCCGTTGGACTGCTTTCTTTGGGGTTATTTGAAAGAAAAGGTGTACGTTGATAAGCCAGCAACAATTCAAGAGCTAAAGGATGAGATAATACGGCGTATTAACGGCATAGAACCTCAATTATGCCTCAGCGTCATCGAAAATTTGGACCATCGGATGGAGGTGTGCCACCGAGTCCATGGCGATCATTTGGCCGATATTTTATTCCATACGTAATTGAGCTGTACCAATATTATCATAATGAAGAGAAATGATAATAATTTCTTAAAACAATTGTATTTTATTCAAAATCAACACCGGCCCTTGAAACTTAACCACCCTTTATTATGAGCCAACTTAGCCGAATGGGTTGGTGCGTGACTACCATTCGAAATACATTAGTTCGAATCTCCGTGCTTGAAACACCAAATAATAGAAAAAGTTTTCGCTCGCGGCGATCGCTCCTCGTCAGGCAATGGCAAACCTCTGAGTGTATTTGTGCTATGAAAAAGCGACTCTTAAAAATATTTGTCGTTCGGAGTCAGTTTAAAACTGTAGGTCCCTCCATTTGTGGAACAACAGCAAGATGAACACCACAAATAGCAAGAACAGCGCGGCCAGACATCTAACTGAAGTATCCGCCCCAATTATTTATTTTTTTTATTATGAGCAAAAATAGATTCGAAGTCTTAAGCTCTTGTTTTCTGATAATACAGTGACAAGAGAAGCTCGCAGGGAGTGCGATTGCGCTGCAGCCATTGCTTGGCTCTTCAACTCAGAAAACCATGAGTTTGCTCGTATTATAGCCGAACAAAACTTGGTGTTGATATACTAAAGTAAAGTTGTTACAATTATTAGACAGTTCGCCGCCCTCGCAGATGGCCATTCACAATATTTTAGAGATTTCTTGATATTTTGGTCTGGAATAGTTATGCTGTACACAGAAATCAGATTCAGATTAAAATTTATGAAGATACTCGCTCTTCAGTTGATGACAACACATCTAGGGCGCCGTGAAAATAGTGGGAGTATTTAGGGGGATCACAAAATCGATATCCGTCGTTTACTCCGTCACAATGAGAAATTCAGTTTACCAGAATTACCAGAAGTACCAGCAGTGCCGAGGAATCGCTAGAATTAATACGTGCTCAACTTGTGACCCGAAAAAGAAACGGAGTATCCCGTGTATTTGTTCTGCATGTAAAAACCCAATTTGTCTAAGTGCTCAAGCAAGTTGTTTATTCACTGACGCTCAAGACTATAGATTAAAGATCTGTAATTTTGACTTTTATTTTTGTTGATAAATTCATATTATTCCAGCATTTTAGATATTGAATAACCCAAAGTTAATACAAAGTTCTTGATAGGTTAGGTTAGGTTAGCCTGGTTGGCAATAAGCCACGCATAGACCTTTTGGTCCCTAGCCATACCAGATGGAGACCGACCTCTATGAATACCTGAAGTAGACATCATGTAGGATGTCAGCGCTTTTGGCGAATCTAAGTAGGGCTGGGAGCTCCGCTTTTGAGACGTCTTCCAGACCCTCAAACAATGGGGTTCCCAGACATCTTAGTCGCGTTTTTAATAATGCCGGACAAACGCACAGAAGGTGTTCTAAAGTCTCCTCAACATCCTCTCTGCATTTTCTGCATTTGACCGTGTTAGCAATCCCTATCTTATACGCATATGCAGCCAACAGATTGTGGCATACCTATGATAGCATACCTATGATAGTTCTGCATTCCTTTCGCGAGAGCGTAAGTACGAATGGAGTCACTTTTTTGTCGTTAGTTCTACACATGACTTTTGCTGTTTTGCACGTAGTTAGAATAGTCCACCTAGCTTCCACTCGTCTTTTCATGTAGTCGTCCATTTCATTGTATATTGTATTTAGTGGTTTTGGTATGTCGTTCTCTTGTTCAAAAGGTAGTCTAACAGCACTTTTTGCTATCTCATATACTATTTCGTTCCCCATAATGCCTCTGTGACCAGGCACCCAATAAATATGCAGCCTACTGTTTGCGGCTAGTCTTTCTATGGCCTCCCTGCTCCGTCGAACATTTTTGGACTTAATACATCTTGATATGTTACATTCCTTTTTGTTTTTATCTAATTTTCCAAAGGATAAGTTTTAAAGTCAAAACAAGATGATTTGAGAACTGATTCAAGCTGCCATTTAGTTGACAATAAGTAGTTAGAATTCTTTCTGTACTCTTTTATTCAATAAATACATGAAAGTGTATAAAAATACTAATTGATATCCCAAAATATAATATCTCCAAATTTGTTAAATCATGCACGCCCGATCAATATCAAGTCGGTGTCGCCTAGACGGCGTGGATTGTTGTGTGCTCAAAATACGAGGTAGGTGGTTAAGGGATAAGTAGTGCACGAGATATGCGTATTTACCCAAAAGTGGGCGTGGCACTGCACATTTTTTCAAAAGTTAAATTTTTGGCGCTCGTCCTTTGCACAAAATGTGGATAATGTCGCCTTATTCATAACAGGGATATCACCTTGATTTTATTTTATTTCTTTTGAAAATTACCAGCCTAA
Organism: Anastrepha obliqua; assembly: GCF_027943255.1. Classification (NCBI taxonomy): domain Eukaryota; kingdom Metazoa; phylum Arthropoda; class Insecta; order Diptera; family Tephritidae; genus Anastrepha; species Anastrepha obliqua. Next base: position 12,458,550 of record NC_072894.1, read on the forward strand.
CTTTTGCACAAAATTAAAATACCCTTCTGTACACTAGCAAACGCGGCTATAAAAATAAGAAAAATTTAAGCATTTACCCTAGTACTAAATGTTCGTGTATCTCTTCGTATAGCTGCCACAATTTGCTTTGTGTGGGTGCTCCAAAATATCGTACTTACTACTCACCGCAATTTGGGGTGGTTGGCTTAACTGACTAAGCAAATACTCATATCTGGGCACACACTAATTTTGTTGTTGCCCTATTTTTTTGTTACACAATTTTCAGCATTCACTGCCTGTCGCTATTGTTTGCTTGTTGGCTAGTTTGTTTGTCGATTTGTTTGTTTGTTTGGCTGTGTGTGACAGCTGTGATGACTGTAGCGCCGATTATTTTGATTTGTTTTGATTTGCACCATTTAATTCCATTCAGCGCCGCATTCTACTGATTGGTGCGGACAGGTGGGCGGTGTTTTTGTTGCTTGTTACTCTGAGTATGACGCAAAGTGACGTTTGTATATTTGACATAAACGAGGCAGGTTAAATTTGTAAGTGGGCAAAGCGAATTTGATAGGATTTTGTAATTACAGGTAAGGAAATATGCAACTCTGTGGATGCATAGCGTTGATGTGGCATGTAATTTTAATACTTGTCGTTTAAATTTGTGAAAGAGATATGATATTGCGTTCTTGCGTGTAGGCGGAAAGTACTAGTGACACCAAAGGGTTCCATGGAAACATACTTTTCGCAATATATTAGGTTGGGGAATAAGTTCGTAGCGATTTTACGGAATATTTATATTTGAAGAAAAAACAATTTCTATATGAATAAGTTAATAAATTATTTATTCGCCATTGCTGTGTGCAACCTCTTGCCATCTCGCGGCCAATTTGTAGATGCCGCTCCGCCAAAAATCGCCTGGTCTGGTGTAAAAAGAAGTTCTTAAGCCAGTTTTTAAGGACATTTTTGTTTTCGAAGGTTTGACAGAGAGCGGGAAATATGGTAATCTGTCTGTGTAAGGTCCGTAGAATGCGGCGGATGCTGAAGGACCTCCCATTCGTGCTCTTGGAGTGCGGCTTTGACACCTGGTGGAACATCGCGCCTGACGTTGTCATGAAAGAGTACGGTTTGACCACATTGATCTGGTATTTTTAGTCGAAAAACCTCATTCACACGGCATAGCTGGGCAATGTGGAGCTCCTTGCCCCGTGGCATTCTTTTCGAGCATTTCCCAGTTCACCATGCCCTCTCAGTCTCACCAAACACATATCATGATCTCATTTGAATGGAGATCCGGCTCGATTTTCGACTTTGGCGTATCTTCTGGAGCCACCCATTTCTTTCTTTATCTCATATTGTGGTATGGGCGCTTCAATAAAAAGAACTCTGTTTATGACCGCGTCTTACTCAATCGCGGGCGAGATGCTGGGAAGCAATTTGAAAGCGACTTTCTTTGTTTTCTTCGTTGAGGTCGTGAGACACCCAGACTCCTAATTTTTCGGTAAATCCCATTGAATAAAGGTGACTCAAAATTGTTTTATGATTGCAGCTCATTTTTTCAGCGAATTCATGAATGGTTAGGCGACCGTTCTCCTTCCTGATTTGAGACGTTCTTCATCGAATTCAAAAGATCTTCCGCTGTGGGACGTGTCATCGAAGTCAAAGTCCCCATTTTTGAACTTTACATACTGTAGACTCGCCTATGACATCTTCTCCATGACTCTCTCACGAAATTTCTCGGGTTGCTTCGGCAGCTTTTTGACCTCAATGAAATGCAAAGAAAAGCAGGTGCCGAAAATGTTGATTTTTGCCTCTGGGTATTCCATTTTTAAGTCTCAAAACTAATAAAACATTAAACAACTCAAAAATACAACTAACGTAGTTTTGTAGAGCAGAGAGAGTTCTATCGAATGAATACTTACATTTTGCCAAAGAGCAAACAAATCGTTTGGTTAAGGTTTATGTTCGTTTGGGTAATGTTCGTGAATCGTTTGGTTAAGTTGCTGATCGAAGCCACGCAGGGACCATTTTTGTCCATAGCGATACCAAATCAGTCTCCTATTTAGCGAAAATGTGCATCACTTAAGGGGGACAGCTATAGTACAAACTTTATCTTCTTTTCTCGACTTTTCATTTTTATGATTTCTTTGAATCGGCGGCGTACATGAATGAAAAAAACTAATGAACCTTTTGAAATGAATCATAGCTTGTTCCCTTTAGTATTAAATTCTCTTCTATTTGAACTAACAAAATAGATTAAAAAAAATTTCAAGATTTTTATACCAAGTTGAAGTGAATTTGTTTTTTATAGAAAGGCATTTTTTTCTTTAAAACCTTCAAAAAGTTGAAATTTTAGAATTTCTCTCGGTTTTCTTAGTTCATCTGGAATAAAAAATCATAATAATTAGAAATCCATTTGTTTGCTTTGGATAATAATTACGAGCTGTATCTTGTACGCCAGTTGGAAACTCCAGCGTTGCAGCGGTCTACTAATTTCTATGTTAAACATTGTTTTCAACTTATTTTAACCAGTACAAAATTTTTTTATACTTTTTAAATGTTCATTAAAAGATAGAAAAAACTTTGCAGTGGTAAATTAATTTTTTCCTTAAAAAAAAATCGCAAAGAAATGCAATTTTTAGACCTCATAAACCAGGCCCCCCCCCCTTAAGATGAGCGTACTGCTCGCGAATTTTACGAGCCGCTCAAGCTCCAGTGCATGGATAGATCCTAGTAAAATTTAAGAAAGCACAAAAACGCTATGAACTTATTCCTCAACGCAATTTACATATCACCAACGCAATCTAAGTTTCAACTGACTTCGGTTATAAACAAATTTGTCCTCATATCCCTTACTGCGTCAGCACATCAGCGTATTCCTTAAAATTCGTTTAGACTTGATAACGATTTAATGTTGGCCTCACCTTTGCATACGACAAATGGATGTATAGAGCGTTCCCAAAATTAAATTTAAAAATCTACTCATTGCTAATTTTTTAGAGAATTTCACAATAATGCAAAGCTTACGAAATTCAATAAACAGCCCGAACAGAATAAAAACCCTCCGTATGATTAAACATTTCGATATGAAAGCGAGACAAGCAAGCATTACGCGTGCAACTGATCAAATAGTGGATACTTAAAAATTGGAACACATGGCCCACTGGACTGCCATAACAATAATCGTCTGCAACAAACATCATCATTCGGTTTTCCAACTCCCTCTACTTCCTTAGCCACACAGATATTAATGATCAGGCTGATTAAAAGCTTAAAGCACACAATGACAGTTTATGATCCAATCAAAATTCCTGCACGACTTTTCTGCCTGACATAGCGAAAACAACAGTGACAGCTGTGTCAGAGCGACACTACGCGACGCTGAGCATCTCAATCGCCAACGGCCTAATGGAGCACTTATTGTGTGGCGATGTTTGGGAGCAATCACACAATCATACGCGCACCGGCACAATTGTCACACATACATGCACGGCTAGGTGCTGGCGACATTCCCACTGACGATAATGATGACGGTCGTGGCGCTGTAACTGTTGTCTGTTGTTTGCTGTTTGTTGGTTGTTGCTTGTTGTGTGTTGTGTTTTTTTTTTTTGTTCACTGTGCTCGCCATAGATTTGGGTTACTTTTCGTTATTCGATTATTTTCGTTGTTATGACGAATATGTTTTAATGTCACCCCAGCTGGAAATAAAGTCGACAGCCAATGGTGGCCATGTAAGAGCTGTGGAGATACGAGTACGAGTACGAAGCTTTTGTTTGTGATTGTGATTTCGTAGAAATTCAATGTGAAGGCATGCCACATGTGCTGCGGATGTGTGCAGCACGTAGCAATGGCGATTTGTTGTACGCTTTATTTGAGCAATGACACAATTTTCAAAAATCCTTTATGCCGTTTTTATGAGTGCATTGGGGGTTTTATGGTTATTTTTATTATTACTATTTTTTTCTTTGTACTTACGTATTATATTTCTTTCTTTATCATTTAATTTTTGTTTTTAATCATTAAAGTGAAATCAAAAGGGACAACGTAAATAAATGAATAAATACATTCACAAAGACAAGAAAAAAAAATTAATAATAATAACAATCGGCCACTTACAATTGTAAGCTGACTGCATTGAGGAGAACAATGCAACACATGCGGATAATTGCTAACTGTTTCGTTGTAAAACTTAGTAGCTTATTTCTGTTACGTGCCAACTGTCATGTAATTGAAGGCATTTTTATTTCTTCCCCAATAAAAGTTTACACTTCAACTATTCTCCTTTTCTTTCTTTCATTGCATTGCCTTTCATTTCTCAACTCTGAAACTCTATGTACTCATCAATGACTTTGCAACGTGTGACCTTTTTTCAATGTACTCGCATCCCATTACAAAGTAAGCATCGCCACTACACAAAGATAAAAAAGAGAGAAAAACTGAATAAATAAAAACGCAACAATTTTTCTTTCTTATCCAGTAGCTTGACTCATGTTGCTGATTGTTTGTATGCTCAGTGAATATTGCCACAATCGCACACGCATGCAATTGCCATTATTATTATTATAAAGCCGTTAAATGGAGTTGGTTGGCGCTACCAATGGATTGCGCACGTTTATCTTATTCCGCCCAGTTGCCTGTTGCCTGTTGCCTTTTTAGACACCAGCTGGCGGCCAGCAGCAGCTATTTGCACACATACATATGTATATATGCACATATAACAAAAATAAAAATACGTATGCACTTAGATATGTAGTCACAAAGTAAGGCAGTTACCCAGTCAGCCTATTGCAGAGCGCTCCGAAGTGGGACTGAAAAGGGAGTCCTCAAGAGCATCACTTAGAGTGCAGCTCATGGAGTGGTAAATACTAGTTTTTATTTACTTTATTGATTCTCTTCTTTTGTGCCAAATATTATGTGTAATTTCTGCTTCGAACTTATCTTCAGATGATTTAAGGGGCCCTGTTTTAAAGCGCATATGCGAATAGAAGAGCTCGCACAGAGTATTTGCGGATTACCTGAATAAGCTTTTAGAGACGCCAAAATCACTCATTTATGGAGTTCCTATATACTAGTATACAACCCGTTGTATAACTATAAGCGCACAGTAGTTTTGCATATACTTTTTATTGTGTCTTGCTCAGGGCCGTTGAGAGCATATCCGGGCCCTGGGGGAAAATTGCAAATGCGGGCCCTTTCCAATGATGTCTAATTCATATAAATACGTATAATCTCGAGTCCGGGCCCCTCTGAAAACTCCGGGCCCGGGGGCTACTGAATTTAAACGTGGTCGTACAAGCCTTGAAGACGATCCACGTCAAGGACGTCGAAAAACAGACACAACTTCAGAAATCATAAAAAAATGCAGAATTTGGTATTAGAAAATCGTCGAGTGACTGAAAGAGATTTAGTAGAAGCTCTAGACATCTCACTGGCCAGTGTACGCAATATTTTTCCTAAAGTATTGGATTACAGAAAGTTGTGTGCACAATTGCTGCCGCATTCGCTAACAATGGAACAAAAACCCATTCTAATGCGACTTCCTCAGCAACATTTAGAGCGTTTCCGAAAGGCTAAAATGGATTGCGTGCATCAATTCATCACTATGAATGAGACTTGGGTCTATCACCATGATCCTAAATCTTTACAATAGGCTAAAGAGTGGTATGAGCCTCGTTCTACGGCTCCGAAATGAGTTCGTGTCCAGAAATCGTCCAAGAAGGTGTTAGCTCCAGCTTTTTGTGATGCAAAAAGGATTTTGTTTGTGGATTACATGCAAACTGATAAAACAATAAATTTTAAATATTATTGTAACCTTCTAGAACAATTGAAAGAAAAAATTCTTGAAAACAAACAAAGTTTGAGAAAGAAAAAAATGATTTTTCATCGGGACGATGCATCGTGTCATGAAATTTATTATTGGCAATGGCTAAAATCCATGAATTAAAGTTCGCATTGTTGGAGAGTCCATTGTATTCAACAGATTTGGCCCCTAGTGATTTTTTCTGTTTCCATACCTAAAAACATTCATGCGTGGAAAGCGCTTTTCATCACATGATGAGGTCATAACAGCTGTGGAAGCGTATTTTGAAGCTCTTCCAATTGCTCACTTCAGGCATGGAATACATAAACTGGAATCTCGTTGGAACAAGTGTATTTACGTTCAAGAAGACTGTCTTGAATAATAAAGTGTAATCTTAACCAGAAAATTGTATTTTTCTTATCGAGCCTCACAACTTTAACCTAATATTTAATGTTTGGCCGAGCTCCGCCTTTTTTGCGAGAACTTTTTCATGGTAGAAATACACTCGGAGGTTTGACATTACCTGCCGAGAAGCGACCACTATTAGAAACAACTTTTTCTATCAAGTGGTGTTTCGTGCTCCGAGATTCGAGCCTGTGCACTTCCGAATGGTAGTCACGCACCAACCGATTCGGCTACCAAACCCTTTGCATCGGCCGATATTTTCCTTTAGTAGTCTTTTCGAAGCCACTCCAGCTCGGGCGTTGCATTGCACAGTGAGTCCTTATTGTCTTTGTCTTCGCCAGGACTCAGCTGGTTGGCTGGGTAGTTATTGCGCGATACTTGCTTTGAAACATACACCAGCGCATAAACACACTAACGCATTAACTATCAGACACAAATCATAAAATTAAACAGTGAATGATAATTGGAAAATTATAACTTCTCAAATTGCAATCTATCAAATGCGTCCATACCATAAATAAATTGTATTAAATACCCCGCGAGACACCATAAACTTTCCCATTGTAAAGTGTTTAGCTGCGGCGCATGTAGTGATTTGCAGTGGCGGCGTGTTGTGGCGCCGTAGACATTGCACATTGCAGCATCATTCATTGAGTGTATGGACACAGTTACTAGTGTATACAGTTGCAGCGTACTTGCCGTTTTCGTGGAGTTCAATATGACTTTCTGCTCGTCTAACTGGCCGTGTTTATCTAATACTCGTACCATTGCCAGTCGTAGGTACATGGTAAAGAATTATAGGGCAGCTTACGTGAATACAACTTTTGAGATTTCGAACATAAATAAAAATATATGCACTACTTTTTCAAAACGCAATACAGACGAAAGGAAAGTTAAGGAACAGCTGCCAACAGCTCTCGTTTAATGCTGAGCTCCTGGCAGTTATAGTTTGAAGAATGATTACGGAATCATGGGCAGAGTCAATTTGGTCATTTCTGCCCATTCGTTCACTCACGTGCATGAAATTTTCATAAAAATCAGTCAATAACTACGCTCACCTCCCATATAACGGTAATTTTATACGCATCTCGTTAACGACTTAATAGCACTTGCCCTTGATTGGTATAGGTACTGCTGCCCGCTTTTGGCACTTTTTTAACTTAAGGGGGGAGCCTGCTTTAGAGGCTTCAAAAATCGATTTTTTTTTTGCATAAATGTCTTCCCAAACTATCCAAGAATGTGGCCTCAAAATTTCAAAAGCAAATTAAAAATATTTTTGCAGTTACAGAAGAAATTGTGAGCAAGGGTCGAGCAGGTATGCGAGCGGATTTTTTACATACAAAAACTTTGACGCGCGATTTCTCGGTTTTTTATTTTTACGATTTTTCCTAATTGGCGGGAAAGATAGGGAAGAAGTTAAACCTCCTATCCAAACGAGATAGCATTGATTGTATTTGGAATTAAATTCTCTTCTAGTTGAATCTAAAAAACCTTAAGAAAGTTATGATTAACCCAAAAAATGTTGAGTTTCTCACTTTTTGTTTAATTTCCTTGGTTTAACTAGAAGCTATACTATACTAAAATAAAAAAAATTTGGTTTCAGATGAAAATTGCGACCTGCATCCTTCCCACCGCACGACACATACACACTCGAGGCGCCTCGGCAAAATGCTTGTACCAGGCATAATATGACATATATTTTAATGTTAAAATTTGAAAAGACTGCTGAAATATATAACAGTAACACCTGAAAGTTTCGTTTCAATCGAATATTTCTTTCCTTTCCAAAAAAATCCACGAAAAAATAGATTTTTTCAAGCCTCTAAAGCAGGCTACCCCCTTAAATATTGTTGAGGTCGGATAAAACCCTCATTTTTTTTATGCGCTAAAACTAATTTTTCGTCTTCCTTATAGCTCATAATCAAAAACAAATTAAAATATGAAAGCAAAATATTTGAAAATCACTTCTTCTTTCTTAGCATGGCAGCCCTAGATGGGCCACTGCTTCCGCAACTATCTTTCTCCAGATTTGTCGATCCGCTACCAAGAATCACCAGTTTTCACATTAATCTCTTTACTCATCAAGAACTGCATCTACGTATCTTTTTCGGTCTGTTGGTTCGCTTCTTGAAAGCTCGTTTTGGTGTGTTCCGTCATATATTTTATGATGTTTTGCCCTTGGATGAGCTGCTCAAGTTCAGAGTTGTATGTAGTACGGTATGGACCATCTAGCAGCTTGATTGAGCCATAAATTTAGTATTTTCCTTTCGAACGTTTTCATTTGCTTCACGTCATTCATCTTCATCGTCCACATTTCACAACCATATGTGGGGATTAGGCGTAAGAGATTATGATACATATATAGTTCTTGCGTTTCCGACGGGACTTTGGACTTGAATAGTTTCATAGCTTTATTTGCAGATCACTAAAACTGTTTAAATAGAGAAATGTGAGAGGACATATAAAGTTCGTTCCAGAGTGAATTTTGAAATATGGGCCTATTTGTGTATATAATTTACTCTTACGCGCTATTTGGGTATTTTGCCGAGCTCCTTTTCCTATTCGTAGGTTGCGTCTTGATGTTGTTTTACAAATAGAGGCCCTTACAATTTTAAGCCGACTCCGGCAGAAATATACTCGGAGCATTGGCACTGTCCGCCGAGGAGTGACTGCTATCAGAAAACAGAAATATTTTTTTCTATCATCTGACGTTTCATGCTCGTGGTTTCGAACCAGTGCACTTCCGAATGGTGGTCAAATGCTTACTTATTCGGGTAGGCGACCGGATCACTGAACTAAGTAATCGTCAAAACGTATATGAATCTGAAAATTTAGAGCCGCTACATCTTACTGCGGCCTCGGTAGTCTAGCGTAAGTGCACTAGCCTGTTATCCCAAAGGTTGTGGGTTCGAATCCCACGTAAAGCACGTTGTTCGCACTCTTTAAAACTTACCTGCTTTCCAAATTTCTATATAAAAAAAAAAAATCACTCCTCAACCCCAACAACCTTAACCTTAAAATGCTTACTCCCGCCCAAAAATCAGCGCATTACTTGCATTGTGGCTGCTAAAAAACAAGCAAACAAAAAAAATAAATAAAAACAGTTACACATTGCATCAGTGGCGCCAGGAAGAGGGAGCGGCCAATAGCACACTAAATTTAGCGAAGTCCTCAACCATCTGTGTGATCCTTCTTCCAGAAAAATGTGACACACTAATGCCGCTTCCAGCAGTAAGAAGGTGTTGCTCCTAAGCAACGACAGGTGGGCATTCCCAGTACTTAGGACTGGTAGCTATCCCATCAGAAAGCAAAATAGATTAACGAAACCAACGCAAGACTGAGTCCTGTAAGGTAGGCCTCCGACCTTTTATTAAAAGGAAAATGCTTCATCAAACACTACGCCACAGTTTTGAATCCCCCCGCCACACTTCAGGGTGTTAATAAATATATAGTAATTAGTAAGCGGCGTATTGAAAAACTTGGGCAACCTTACCGCAAAGGCAAGACTTTAAGCTCCACCTATGGAGTTTGTCAATATATTATTGAAACCTAACTGCAGAAATAGTTAAAAATTTTAAATCATCCGTCTAAAATAAAAAAAAATCGGGTTCCAGTTGATTCCAAGTCCGTTGTAACGAAGTCTGAAAAATAGCTATTCGGTTCTCGAACGACCTCCTCGTTTTAATAAAATCCCTTGGCGCTCGGCATTTCTTCAAATTGGTTAGCAAATAGTAGTCCAAGGAATCTGACGGAGCCTAGTCTGGAAAATAAGAGGGATGTGAAACGTGTAGGAACTCTACTTCCATTAATTTTGCGACCAAAATTATCGAGGCATCAGCTGGCGCGTTGTAGAGATGGAAAGTGAAAATAACTTGACTTTCTCGATTCAAACGAATGCCAAACACAAAGAAATATGCCGATCTGGCTGAAACTTGGTGGGTGTTTAACTGGGTCTAGTAACTAACATAACCTCTGCCAGTAGTGCCATCTCTCGCACAATTTGCACGGACTTCTCAAACCACACTCGTAGAATCCGCTCAAAAGGCAGACGAAACAAATAAAGAACAACACCAAAAAACTTAAATGAAAAACAAAATTTATAAATTATAACAAAAGTGGCAAAAAACGAGAAAAAACATAAAATAAATATAAAAAAAATATAATATTTTATAAAAAATGTAACAAAAAACAAAAACTAAAAAAGAGTTAAGTAATATTCACTTAAAGTAGCGAGATTGAAAACAGTAGATCTCCCAGCAACAAAACCATGTTTATATGGGGTAGTAATAGATTTTACGGCAAATTCCATTACGACGTTGACTGCGAGTTCTGGAAATATTAGAAAGCTTACTTTCGATTTGACAGCTAATTTTTTTTCATACACTAGAAGTAAATTTTGCATGAAAAACTGTTGAGTTTAATATTTCTGTCGTAGTTTACGCGTGCACTTTTTGCACCAAAAGCCTTTATAAATTTCCGAATAGTAGCGCAATTTGAACATTTGAAGTCCACTCAAAATAAAATATCGAAATTGGTGAGGTATCTCGTTGTACTAAATACCACACTGGCTTCTCGAACTTATGTACTTGCATTACCACTGATTCTTCACGGAAAGTTTCTCCAAGTGCTGCCATATTTCAACTAAATAAATTACAACTATATATCTGTGCACATAAAAGCAATAGCTCCAGCACGAATTACTCACAACTCAGCAGCTTAGCAGTTACAGCGGCACAAAATCGCAAAATTCCTAATTAAAGTGTGCGTTCAAATGTTGGCATTTGAGATTTATTTGAATTTTATGCGCACATCGTTCAGGCCACGCTCACGTCTCGCTGAAATCGTTCAGACAGTTCTTCACTGCAAAAGACTGTAGGCTGCTGGCGTAAGCGGCGTTGCATTTACTTTGCGTTCAATCATAGCAAAAGTACATAAATATCAGTGCTAAAAAACACTAAAAACACACACAAATATAATAGCAGGAAAACCAGTGAAAAAAAATACAAAAATATTGCAATAGCACGAAACTAAATAAGTTGGCGATGTGTGTCATGTATTGTGTTGCTGTAATTATTGGAAATCGATTAGCAATTTCAGAGTATCTGCGTCACAAATCTCTTACAAGTTCATAAGCGTGTACTTAATAGTGAAATGCTTGGTAATTCATAGACCAGCCAATTGGCTGAGCGTGTGACTGACTGAGTTGTTCGATGTCTGCAATATGGGTTTTCATTATTTACTACGCCAGCAGCGGGTTTGTCTCCTAAGTCTTCTGTTCTGCTACCACGCGCGTATACTCCAAACGAGTCTCATATATAAACGAGCATATATGTATGTGTGTATATGGCTATGGTAGCTGTTGACTGTTGAATGCCGTAAGTGCTAATTTATCATAAATCAATTCTGCTCGAAAATTACTACCTTTGCGGCACATTTTCTTTAAATTTTATTTCTATATATAAAATATATTAAATATGTTTAAAAAATCCACAGCTGCCAATAATGCTAAATATGCCGTAGACAAATAAGTGTAACGGGATTACAAGAAACTCAATAAACAATGTCATGCAGCGCAACCTGCACTTGCCGCAATACGTGCGACGGGCGGCAAAAAGTCGCAGTCAAAATTATATTTGCGATCACGCAAAATAAATGCTTATTTTTTGCGGAAATTTAATTAGCAGAAATTACAATGAAAGAACAAAAAAGATAAAAAATAAATAAAGAGATTTGAAATATGTTGCGCATAAATCGACATTTCGTGGATAGCAAGCGATAAACTTGAAATATTTTGCACTGGTGGCGCTTGCAACAAAGCGCCAATCGAAGCTCGAACTACTTCAATTAGCCAAATGGCCACAACGCACACGACCGAAGGCCACAAAGCTGTCATAGTCACAACGGTAATAGTGGCGGCGGCCGAGATAAATACTAAAATTCGCGTGGCCTAACTTTGCCTTTGGAATTTTCGTTGTCGCTTTACAGTCAAGGAAACAATATATTTTTCATAATGTAATTATAAGACCAAAGCTACGCAGATGTCGCCAGTAGCGCGCTCAAAGTAGATATTAGCGCCTTAAGCCGATGCCGCTGTTGCTGATGGTTAACCTTCAGCAGACACACCTGTTTTGTTTTTTTATGTAAACGACACATTGGGGTAAGATTCGCCCCAATTCATTAAATTTTGACCAACAAACAGAATTTAAGTGTTTATTTACACTTTGTCTTGTAAGTATTTGGATAAAAGAAATTTAAAATTAATTGTTTAATTTAATTCATTCAACGATATCAGAATGCCCTGCCATAAGTTCTGTACTTTTCAATACCTTTTCTAATGAAATCAGTTGTATCTAATACTAACAGAAAATTAAAATTTTCAATCGAAATGGTATTCTTCTTCTTCTTAATTGGCGCTATAACCGTCTACGCGATTTTGGTCGAGTTTAACAAAGCACGCCAGTCGTTTCTTTCTCGTGCTGACCGGCGCCAATTGGACACACCAAGTGAAGCCAAGTCCTTCTCCACCTGATCTTTTCAACGCAGAGGAGGCCTTCATCTTTCTCTGCTACCACCAGCTGGTACCGCATCGAATACTTTCAAAGCCGGAGCGTTTGTATCCATTCGGATGACATGACCCAGCCAGCGTAAGCGCTGGATCTTTATTCGCTGCGCTATGTCTATGTCGTCGTAAAGCTCATACAGCTCATCGTTCCATCGTCTGCGATATTCGCCGTTGCCAATGTGCAAAGTTCCAAAAATCTTACGCAGAATCTTTCTCTCAAACACTCCAAGCGTCGGTTCACAGGATGTTGTCATCGTTCACGCTTCTGCGCCATACGTTAGGACGGGCATGATGAGAGTCTTGTAGAGTGTTAGTTTTGTTCGTCGAGAGAGGACTTTACTGCTCAATTGCCTACTTAGTCCAAAGTAGCACTTGTTGGCAAGAGAGATTCTACGTTGGAAATGGTCACCATTTGCTTTTACACAAGCCGTCAAACGATTAGGACATTCACCTATTGCAGCGCGCACGGTTCCTATGGATATTGTCGTCGCTGCTTGAACTAAATATTCTTGGAGACTCTCCAAATTTCTGTGAGCTCTTCGACTAGCCATGTTCTCCAATTCCGACCACAAACTGTAGTCCAGTGGATTCACACCTGGGCTTCTAGACGGCCAATCTTCTGCGGCTATGAGCCCAGGAATATTGTGTTTTAGCCACTGCTGGGTGGTTTTTGTCTTATGAGCTGGAGCGGAATCTTGCTGCAAGATCCAACAGTCTCTATTGAAAAGAGTATTGCTCAATTCCTACACCACGCCTTTTAGGACATCCTCCTGATGCACGTTTGCCTCGGTTTTAATCAATTTTTTGCAGAAATGAAGAGATGTAACGCGTTTACAAGGCACTCCCCATCAAACCATTACGGAGGCTGGATGGCGGCAACGAACGCTCCTTCCTTGGAATAACATTTTTTGCGTTTTTAGAAGTTTTAGGGAAGATTTTGTCGTTTTGCTTTTTAAAAACTTCTTCAATAGAGAAAATTGTCTCATCTGTGAAAAGAATATTTTCATGGTCGTTGACCGCATCCCACCGAAGAAGCTGTGCTTGCCAGTTGCGCAACGGAAGGCTTTCATGTAAAGCTCAGCTCTAATTAGTCTTGTTATGGATCTGGTCCATACATTTATTTGCCTGGACATGATTTGCTGCTTTATAAACGAATTTCCGCGCGTTCTTTCTCGAGCGGCTTTTATGGCTGCACTGCTTCAAACCATGCGAGGAAGACCACTTCTTTTTCTGTCTGCCACCTCAGACGTTTGAAAAAAAACTAGTGTTCGTGCGGTAAGCAAACATTCTCGAAATATTAAGTTTTTTCGGCAATTCATAAATCTCATTTGCACTTTTACTACACTTAAGTAATGCAATTACTGCAATGCGATTTTACTTAGCTCCACCCAACCCATTGTTAACTATCGAAATTTCTCACGAAATTGAGTATAATTTATGAGTAGACAATGCATAGGAATAAAAACAAAAAATCGGAACTTTTTTCTGCGAATTTTTGAGTTCCAAAGAAAAGAAATATATCGGAAATTTATCTGAGACTTAAGAAAACTGTATAAACTGAACATAAATTGGTAGTAATACCAAAAAATTGTAAAATTATAAAAATTAAAAATTAAAAAAATAAGTAATTGGCGCCTACAGCGCTGTAACGTCGAAGAAATGAGGGAAACAGCGAGACTTTGTAAGGTCCTTCATTCAGACCGCTCAGTAAGGCTGGATTCCATTCGAAAACCTGATGGTTCATACACCATTTCCAAATCGGAAACGTTTAATCCTCTACTCGAAACCCATTTTCCGGGTAGTAGAACTCGCTCTGAAGTAGAGAGTGGCATGACCAATAACGGTAGCAATGGTGGACAATCTAGGTACAGCTGGTATATTGCTAGTCGGATAATGACAAAAGAATCAAGAAGGGTTGCCTTGTCTTACTTTGAAAACTTTAAGTCCTCTGAACCTGACGGAATATATCCAGCAATGCTTAAAAAAGGAGGAGACAGGCTGATTGAGGTCCTGAAAAGGATCTTCACAGCCTGCCTTGCACTTGGTTATATACCATCCCAATGGCGACGTGTAGGAGTAGTATTTATTCCGAAACCAGAAAAAGATGACTATTCCCTAGCAAAAAGTTTTAGACCAATCAGTTTGACATCGTTCGTGTTGAAAAGTCTAGAACGAGTGGTGGAGAAACATATTCGAGTGGGGGTATTGCCGAGAAGTCCACTTAGTAGAAACCAACAGAGTGGAAAATCATGTGAATCAGCCTTACACGATCTTCTTAGCAAGATTGAAACCGGGCTGGAAGCTGACGAATACACAATGGGCGTGTTCGTGGGCATTGAGGGGACTTTTGATAATGCCACTTTCGGCTGAATATGTTCTTCTGCCGAATGACGCGGAGTTCATCAAACCATTGTAAAATGGATATATTCCATGCACTCAGAGTGGCTGTTAACCGCTGGTGAGAACAGTGACGAACTAATCACCGTCAGGGCCAAGCAAGGATGGTCCCAAGGGGGTGTTCTTTCTCCGCTGCTGTGGCGCTTGGTCGTAGGCTCTCTACTAGCGGAGTTGCAGGAACTCGGTTTTCACGTCCAAGCATATGCGGACGATGTCTTTACGCTAACATCGGAAAAATCCCTAAGGAGGCTTTGCACGATAGACTTTTCTGGACAAAATCGATGACTGGTGCATGAGACAAGATCTTTCCGTTAATCCGAATAAAACAACCATAGTATTGTTTACGAGAAAACGGAAATTGGATGGACTCAGTCTTCCAACACTGAAAGGTGTGACACTTGGGCTTACCGATGAAGTAAAAGATATTGGAGTAATCTTCGATAAGAAGATGACTTGGGAGACACACGTTTCACTGATGGTGAATCGCGCATTGAGGATTTTTCAGCAATGCCGCGGAGGCTTTCGTTAAACCTGGGGTCTGAAACCAGCTGTGGTCCTATGGATATACATTCATAGCACTTATCAGACCAATCATCACTTAAGCCTCCGTGGTCTGGGGGCGACGGAGCATGGTTAAGTCCACACTCTGGGAACTATACAGGCTGCAAAGAAGTATATATTTATGCATCACGGGTGCCATGAGTACAACCAACACTCAGACGTTTGCGATTGCCTGCTCTTAGAAAAAACTTAAAAATTAGTTAGTGATCTATTAGTTAGTTAGTATTTTTGAAGTGAAAACTTCTTTAGAATCGTTGGGAGTGATTTGAGACTCGATGAAACAAAAAGCGACACTAAAAAGAGACATATGTTGATATACGTATATGTGTGTGGCTGCGTACTACTGAGCCACGCTAGTATAGTGAGTATTGTAGTATGTATACTACACTGCCTATTACTTGCTTTGGTGTTTAGTTCAAGCGTCATACGTATGTACATATGTTTGTATGTATGCTAGTACGTATGTGTGCGCGCCTGCGTATTACGGAGCCACGGTGAGCGAGAAGGCATTATGTATACCTATACTACACTACCTAATACTTGCTTAGACCAAGCGTCCTACGAATGTTTGTGTGTATGTTAGTACGTCTGTGTAATATACGCGTTACGACGCTCATAATAGCAACCGCGAGTGCTGTATTGCGTCCGTATTTTTATATTCGTAAATATTTTCATTTTTAAATATTTACCGCAATTATGCCGAAAAATAATGCAGAAAAGTGTCGTGAATATCGACAAAAAAACATTGAGGATGAATAATAATAAAATGAAGAAAATAATATATGAACTTTTTAGCAATATTATAATGAACCTTTTTTACTTTTTTATAATTATCCCGCTCCTAATGCTGCTTTCGTCTCATTCTCTCTCAGTTTGTTTTACGGAAGGTTTCACTTCTATCGCGTCTAACCGTTAGACTGGTATTTTTTTTTTTTATAGGACAAACTTTATTTCTCTAAACAAACCTTATGAAAATGTGTTATATACTTCTCTTTGACGCTGACAGTATGTACGTGCATATATTTAGCTTAGATTTGTTAAAGGGGTGATTTTCTTTTAGGGCAATAATGGCGACGGGGCTTAGAAGTCGGTCTCTAACATACAAGAAAGCGAGGTGGAAATAGTTCTATCTGATTTTGATGACGGTTATAGTGTCTTTGACTTGTCAATATATAGAGGACACTTTCTTTTGATGTTGACTGTACCATATATGCAAAAAAAAAGTGCGCGAACTTCACACTCGGGTAAACTTCACCCAATCACTCTTTTAGAACTGCATAAATTCGGTGCGCACCAGCTACTGAGGAACTGCTGCTAAAATACAGCTAACGGTAAATGTTACAAATAAACAAACCACAACCCAGCAAACATTTCGCGGGGAGCTTCACACCCCAGTGAATATACCGAAGGTTAAAGGTATTCATACACACACACATGTACACAGGGTTAAGCGACGCTCTTAGCCGCTATAGCAGCTGCTGCTGTAGAGGCAGTGCTAGCGCTGATGCTGGATACTTGAGGTTGCTTATTAAGCACAGCAAAATCAACATACTAGCGCAACTTTTATCTAGTAGCGCTGAATAAATTTTTTCAACATTTTTGTTTGCTCAACAGCGCACACATACACACATCTTCATATAGGCAGGCATGCATACTTAGCATAGATATGTAAATAAATTAATATTGTTTTTCTTTTCATAATATTTCTCAGCTGTTTTACTTTTTACAGCTCGATTAGGATCGTGGGAATTTTTTATAAAATAATTAAAAGACAGCGCTTTCAAAAATTAAGAAAACAGAAAAACAAACATAAACAACGCAAAACAAAGCGAATGAAGCGAATAAAGCACGCATATTGAAATAACTCAAAGCTAAGCTCTTGGTCCAGCGTCTGGCCCACACATTGTGTGCTAGTGTGGCAGTCATTGGTGGAGAAATATGCAAATGTCATTAGTAGATGTTGATAAGGCCCAAAGTGGTAATGTGTTGGACCAGTGGCTGAGGTTTCTGCAAACAATCATGTGTAGGTATATATTTTTCTAGTAAATATCTGTCTACATATTTGCCTATACTCGTGTCGAATGTATGTTTAAGCTTTCGCAGTGCGTTTTGGAGCTGTACAGCGCTTTTGTTGGTGCTGCTGGTCGCATATGGTATGCATACATACATACACATGGACTTATGTACTTATATATTTTGTTCATGTTGGGATTATACAAGCAGCGCGCTTGTAGATCGGCAATCATTGCGGCAACATCGCAACTAATACGTGCGTGGGGATTTTGTAATTTTGCTTAATTGCCGATATAAATTAAATGACCGATTAATATGTTAAAATTTTAGTTGGCTTAGTGATGAATACGACCGTAAATGGAAAGTAGTAAATATTATAAATAAATTTAACAAAAAAATTGCAAGTAGAAATAAAGCAAATAAAATATGCAAAAATCGGCTCTATTGTCCCTAAAAGTCTAGTTGAGGTTCATACGGGTATTCCGCAAGGAAGTCACAGTGGCTGTTGTGGCTTATTATGCCCATAAATGACTTCCAGAATCATTCTAAGCTTGTAAACTGCATAATGTGTACAGATAATGTAAAACTTCTACTTGAGGTACGCACAAAAGATCGTAAGCGCGAAGGAGAAACCTCAAATAAATCTAAATTAGAGGTATGCAAATCAGTTGACAGCAATAATCTGCAGTCAGATATACTCGTGTGTATGTGCGTTTGCGCAATGGTGCACAACGAAACACTTAAATCTGAATACAAAGAAATGCATTGTGGTAACATTTACTAGGAGCCCAAACGTTTATTATTTATATATATATACACATAAGTATATAATTGCCGCGTACACCCGTTTTGGGTGTTTGACCGAGCTCCTCCTCCTATCTGTGGTGTGCGCCTTGATGTTGTTCCACAAATGGAGGGACCTACAATTTCAAGCCGACTCCAAACGGCAGATATTCTTATGAGGAGCTTCTCCATGGCAGAAATACACTCGGAAGTTTGCCATTGCCTACCGAGGGGCAACCGCTATTAGAAAAATGTTTTTCTTAATTTTAGTGTTTCACCGAGATTCGAATCAACGTTCTCTCTGTGAATTCCGAATGGTAATCACGCATCAACCCATTCGACTACGGCGGCGGACGTTTAGTATTTAATTACTCTTTAAATCACTGCGTGCTAAACCGCCATTACGAAATCAAATACCCTTGCGTTATTTTCGACGTGAAGCTAACATTGTCCAGTTATTTTGATTTCATTGTCACCAAAGCGTGCGCAATGATCGGTTACACTAGACAAAACGCTAGTAAATTCAGAGATCCACCGACATTGAAGTCGACAGGCATAGAAGCCAACTGCCTTAGTGAGATGTAGCCTCGAATAATTGCTCGCTAATACGGAATCCATACTACGAAGTCCATACTAAAAAAATCAAAAAAAAAAAAAATTCACCAAATTCGCTTCGAATAATTCAATTTTAATAATTTTGATCTCAAAATGCTCGTGAATGATTTTGGAAGAGATTGTCTAAGTCCGAATTTCAAATTTCATTACTTCAAAACACACCGTTTGTATAGGGATACCTTTGTGAAAAATTCGGAAAATTTTTTATTAAATTGCTGAGTCCGAATTCGTTAACCATTTGTCCTGGCGGGGTGAAATTGAAGGTCAGTTGAAGGTCAAACAAAGAATATTCAGCGGAAAATTAAAAAAAGAAGTTGATATAAATATTTTTGGGATTGCTGAGTCCGAGTTTGCTGTCTATTTTGTTAGACCTACAGTCATGGTCTGATAGAAGAGTTCACTTCTCATTAATTTTGGTTTATCATATTTTTAATGGCCATATTAACCACAATGAGTTGCTCAATCGCTTACAAGTTCACATTTCGCCCCAAAGTCTTGGAAATAATCTCTGGTTTGTTCATTCAGCTAACAACGCCAATAATTCAATGAACACAGATGACACTTAGCAAATGCAGAATAGCCCGTCTCAGCGTAACGGTGTGCAGTCTTAAGGCATCCTAATCTATTTCATCTTAAAAAAGGCAATCTTACAGGGCATGTAAAAATTCTGGGTTCCATCCTGAGCTCTCCGCCGTAGCCGAGTGGGCTGGTGCGTGATTGCCATTCGGAATTCTCAGAGAGAGCGTTGGTTCGAATCTCGGTGAAACACCAAAATCAAGAAAAAAAATGTTCTAATAGCGGTCGCCCTCGGCAGGCAATGACAAATCTCCGAGTGTATTTCTGCCATGAAAAAGCTCCTCATAAGAAATATCTGCCGTTCGGAGTCGGCTTGAAACTGTAGGTCCCTCCATTTCTGGAATAACATCAAGACCCACACCACAAATAGGAGGAGGAGCTCGGCCAAACACCCAAAAAGTGTGTACGCGCCAATTATATATATGGGGCATTCTTCGCAAACCGGACACCCCCATCTGCCCAGAACAGTTTTTATAAAAAAAATTTTTCCCTATGCCGAAATAAAAGCTTATGTCATGTACTTTAATTTGTCATGTGGCACTTTTTAAATATTCAAGATGGACCTACTTTTCTAAAGGGATTAATGCATCGATCTCTTCTCGATTTTCCCGACATTTTTTAGGCGATAATAGTTCTAAAAAGAACTGTTTGACAGATTTATTTTTAATAGTTTATTCGTTTAGACTTTTCTATAATTTGTTCAAATTATTTCTATACCGTTTGACATGTGAAATACATCAAGAACTAGTGCTGTTAATGAAACAGTCGAACCTTGCACCAGAATCTCTCTCTCTACTTTTCTTAACAAACTACTTCATTTTTTTTGGTGTTTTCCAACATATTTGTCAATATTCGTCGCCCATCTTGAATATTTAAAAAGTGCCACATGACAAATTAAAGTACATGACATAAGCTTTTATTTCGGCATAGGGAAACATTTTTTTTATAAAAACTGTTCTGGGCAGATGGGGGTGTCCGGTTGGCGAAGAATGCCCTATATATATATTTTTTTACTGGACAATTTGATGGCAAAAAGTCCTCATACACTTTCAACATTCGTTCATAAATTTCCTCTGCTTTTACGAGTAAACCTTCCAAAAATAAAAATTCAATCCCAATTCCATTATAGAAAATACTTGTAAAACAGAATACTAACATGGCTAGTGCAACGGTGATTAGGTGTCGAGTAACAACCGCTAAGTCTATGAAGACTAACTTAAGTCCAAGTATTGGCTAACAGAGTATGTGGCAAGAAGAGATGACGTGTCTGGTAAAGGAATAAAGCGACGACGAACCGAAAAACTAACTAAGGAAAAATATTACATTATTAATTACCCAGATTTATATCCGACCAAGGGCTGTCACTCCAGCATCATTACCCATATGTAAGTATGGGAATTATTTATGCTGCTACAACAACAACAACATTACAGTATTAATTTGTTGCACAAAACAAAACTTATATATATAAAACTGAATTTGCGTTTGTGTTCTTATTTTTTTTATTTTGATTTTTTTTGCTAATTTCGGCTTTCATAATGTACAATACAATTTTTATTAAAGTGTTTTTTTTTGTAATATTAAATATTGTTTCAAAATATCTACTGAATTTACAAAAAATCATGCTACGTACAGGGTGGGCCAAATAAGACCTACTAATGTTAAGCACAAATAACTTTTTCATTTTTTTGACAAATTTATTTTTCTCTTTTTGTAGGTTATAATTGAATTGTTGGAAAGTTATTATGGAATCCTACCGCAAGACCACCAACAACGACTACAATGCGCTATTCGTTTTACGCAATTAGCCACTCAAATTAGTTTTTTAAATAATGCTTTGATGTCGGATGAAGCGCATTTCCATTTAAATGGTTATGTCAACAAACAAAACTGTAGTTTATGGGGCTCTGAAAATCCAAGGGCAACACACCAACATCAGTTGCACCCATCTAAATTTACTGTTTGGTGCGGTGTTGTGGCCACTAGAGTTATCGGTTCATATTTCTTCGAAAATGAGGATGAAACGCCGGAATCGATTTGAGGAGCTTCTTACAGAACATTGATTGAAAACTTTTAGCGGCCAATGGCGGAGCATTATCCTAATTTGTGGTTTCAACAAGATGGAGCAACTGCGCATACTGCTAGGCAAACTATGGACCTGCTGCGTAGTAGTAGTAGATCTTATTTGGCCCACCCTCTATAAGCAACAAATTATTCCTTATGTACTGATATCTTGGTATATAAACTAATGAACATAAACATGATTCCAAATATGATCATAACTTCGAGTCTCGTGTCTCACCCATGCCTCCATTGTAATTGTCGTCCAACTCGCAAGCTCCAATTCACAATTTCCCAATTTAAATCCCATTAAAATCCACCTCTACCCGTAATTTATGGCCGCGTGAACATATTAGTAATCTTTTAAATAATAAATAATTTTCAACAAGAAAACAAGGAACGCATTTGCACACTTGACTTCATTCAAGAGCCAGGCCAATTCATTTTCCCCAACCAGTGAGCCACACAAGTGCTGCAACTACAAATTTTCTTTTCAGTTAAAAATGTGCAGCTACAAAAAACCCCAACATAAACGGGGGGAAAAAATCAAAAATCAAATCCGAACAAAATTATAGACGCCATTTAAAGAAAATTTCGTACAATTGCATTAGAGAAAATGCGCAAATGGTTAGCCAGTTGGATGGAAAGCGAAGCACTTTATCAAAAGTAGTGTGCGCCGGCGCACATGAACCTGCCACAAAGTGCACAATTGCACCAGCTGCAAGCTTGCTGCAGTACAAACAGCGTCCGATCGCCTGCCTACCCAGCAAATGATACCGTCAGATTGTTATTAGCCTAACTTGTTTGCTGGTGATTCGTATGCATTTCCGTGCTCATTTTTCTTATGATTTTGTTGTTGCTCCCATATTTTTTCTCACTTACACTCACTTCATGTACGATCGCATATCTTTTAACGCCATATCGCGCTTATTAACTACAAATAGCGCCAATATTGTAAATTTTGTTATTGCTTATTTCAGCTTATTAATGCCAACATTTCAGCAAACCAATAACTAACATAACCTGCTTAGCTCGAGTAAAATAGCCAAGGGGGCCAATATGTGGACTACTGTGGCAGGGAATATCTATGGAATTTATATGGCACCACAAGCACAGCCAGCGTTGGCAAATAATCAAACAATAATCAGTTGCTATAATGAAATGCACACCAACACACATAAAGTGCATGTACGATGTATGTACGAGTATTTATAGCAGAAAGAAACGAGAAGTTGCAGTAATTTGTGCGCATGCCACATATGCACAAGTTAATACAGATACGCTTTCATATTTAGGTATGGATGCGAAGAGCAAACTATCCCGCTGAGTTGCGCGAAAAGTGCACTTTACTTAATTTATGTGTTTGTGTACGCATAAAGATAAGTCGGCGGCACAGCGATTACTCCAATCAATAGTGATAAAATTTAATTCACTAGAGTAGCGGAGAGTTGAGTTCAGCTAATCCTGAATTTCAATGACTTCACCAACCTATTGTGTGTGCCGCCGAAGCTTCTATGTAGCGGGGGTGAGAATTTGGCTTGCTAAGTAGATCCCACTAGAATGGGAACAGAACAGAATTGGGAATTAGAACATAAAGAATGTATTATGACAATAATCTCATTGCTGGTACTTGTTTATTATAATGTGAAACCTGTTTATTGAATTAAATATTTCAAAGTTAAATGTGAATATCATCATTCAATGCACTCATCAAGGGCTACAGCAACAAAAAAGTTTTTCTAGAAAGGTGTGCTACTGCCCAGCAAACATAGATCCTAACAATAAACATAGATCCTAATATATACATGCGAATTCTAATGTAGTTTTCTAGTGCTTCTCGAATCGAAAATCAGGTTAGAGAATTGCCGGGTCCGACACTCGAAGTGTAACCAGCTTTAGCCCACTCGCGCAGCTGATGCACGGCCATCAGCAGTCTGTTGGTTGGCTAAATGTCCAGAGTATTGTTTAGGTACAAGCGCGAGGAAGTATTTTGCCGAGAGTAAACGCAAAAAAAGAAAGTCGGTAATGTATTTCGAACGTAATAGTGTGATTGCATTATATTTTCGTGAGCACGAGCACCTTAAAGTAAATAAAGGGTTTGTTTATCGCACCATTACTCGTTACAATTATACTGGTAGCATTGCGAAACGTCACGGCGAAGACTGCAACGTCACGTGAAATGGTTCAAAAAGTGAAGAAGCGACTTCTTCGATGAAGTTCCAATCAAGTGGCGAACGAACTGAAAATATCTGACCGTAGCATCCGCCGCATACTGAAAAATGATCTCAAAGTCAAGTCTTACAAGATCCAAAAGGCGCATGATCTCACACCAAAGCAGCAACAGGTCAGATTTGAGAGAGCGAAGGAATTGCTTCGCTTGGTTGAAAGCGGTAAATTTCCGAAAATTGTGTTTTCTGACGAGCAAATTTTTCAAACTGAACAATTCGTAAACTCCCAAAACGGTAGGATTTATTTGACCGACCGTTCATACGAGAATTTGAGTCATCGATTGGTCACCAGGAGGCAGCATCCGGCACAGAAAATGGTTTGGGCTGCTGTAACCGCAGATGGGCGCTCTCCAATCGTTTTCGCCGAGCCTGGTGAAACCGAAATACAGGGTGGCTGATGAAAGCCGCTACCAAAAAAAAAATTGAATAACTTTTTTTCTTTTTAAGTTATCTGTTTCATTTTTGTTTTAATTGGCAGATTGATCTTTAAAATTTATTAAAATGGATAACTGGGACACACAAACAAGAATTTGGATAGTCCGCCGCTATCACGTACTGGAGTCCGTAGTTTTGGTACAGAGAGAGTACAGGCGGATGTTTGGCGGCGATCCCCCGAGCAGATGGACCATAATGAGACTGGTGAATAATTTTGCTGAGCAAGGAACAGTCGCAAGAAGGCCTTATCATCGAAACCCACCAGTTCGGACGGAGGAAACGATCGCTGCTGTAGCTGCAGCTATACAAAGCAATCCAAGGGTTTCAACAAGAAGCTTATCTGCTCAACTTGGTGTCAGCCGACAGTCTTTGCAAACAATAATGCACAAAGATTTAGACTTATTTCCCTACAAAATTCAAATGGTTAACAAACTGATGCAGCAGATTTGCCGATTCGCTTGGAATTTTGCCAGAAGATCCTGCAAATGGTGGAAGAAGACCAAAACATGTTAAACAGCCTTTTCATGTCTGATGAGGCCCATTTCGATTTAAACGGAAATGTGAACAAACAAAATTGTCGAATATGGAGTACTTTTAACCCACAGATACTCCACGAGACGGAATTGCATCCTCTTCGCGTGACAGTGTGGTGTGTGGTTTCTTCACGCTGTATTGTCGGGCCTTATTTTTTTGAAGAAAATGGTCACACCGTTACGGTTACTGGAGACCGTTATTTGAAAATGCTGAAAGAATTTTTCTATCCAGAACTACGCCGAAAGAGAATTCCTTTCAACTCTGTGTGGTTTCAACAAGATGGGGCAACGTCTCACATAGCCCAGACTGTTATGACAGAGTTGCGACGAAAATTTCCCAATAAACTGATTTCAAGAAACTCCGAATTTCGTTGGCCCCCCAGGTCGCCTGACCTTACTGCACCTGACTTTTTCTTGTGGGGTTTATGTAAACAAGAAGTTTATAAAACAAAGCCAACAAATTTGGATGAACTAAAACAATCCATTCGGGCAACAATTGCGGCTATTCCTGTCGCAACTCTCAAAGCAGCAATGAACAACTTTTTACTAAGATGCCGCACTTGTGTCAACGAGCATGGGGAGCATTTAAATTCAATTATTTTTAAAACTATTAGTTAAACTACATTTAGTAAAATTTAATGACCCTCAACTTGAAAAAAAATAAATGAATTCCATACACTAAAAAAAAAGTTATTTGAGTTTTTTAATGTAGCAAAACTCATCAGCCACCCTGTATTTTCGCAAAAGTATTCTGGAGGTTGCTTTCAAGTCGTAGGCAGACAAACATTTCGGGGGCAGACCATAGAAGACCGTTTCAACAGGACTCGACAACGTCTCGCAAAGCTCGAGTGAACCAAGAATGTCTACAAAACAACGTTCCGAGCTTCATAACGTCCACACAATGGCTATCAAATTCACCAGACGCGAATGCGATGGATTATTTACTTTGGGCCATTTTGGAGAGAAAGTCCGAACTAAAAGATTCGGAGTGGGCCAAAATACCTACAAGTCATTTTCGGGCAAGGGTGAACATTTTAAGTTAAAAAAGTACAGTGAAAAAGTAAAGTGAATTCCTGGCTTTTTTTTTTTCAAATAAAAAAATCTGCACAAAACATACTCAAAGGCAAAATAAAACTATACCTATTTTATTTCTAAATGATAAACGGAGATTTGGTAGCAGAATCATTACAGAATTGTGTTACCATACGGCATAGCTCGGTATATACACGGTGGGCCATATAGCGTTTGCTTTTTGAACCACCTATTTTTTTGAGAATGGTAACACAAATGACATGTCAAATATGTTCATAATTTACTTAAAGGTTTGACATTTACGAAATGGGACTCTATACGCTTGAACAAAATTGGGAAATATTGAAAACCTATTTCCAAAGTGGTGAGTCTTCTTCTTCTTCCGCTGTTACAGTAAATGGCGAGCGTTACCGTGACATGCTCAACGAGTTTTTGTTTCCAAAAATTGAAAAGGATGATATGGACGACATTTGTTTTCAACAGGACGGTGCAACTTGTCACACTGCCAAAGCTACACTCGAACTTTTGGCTACCGTTTTTGAAAACCGAATAATCAGTCGAAATTCCAATATCAATTGGCCGTCTCGGAGCTGTGATTTAAGCCTGTTGGACTGTTTTTGTGGGGAGTCATTAAGGACAAATGCTATGCGAACCCTTCAGAGACGATTGATGCTTTAAAACATGAAATCGAAGTAGCCATTCATGAAATTGGAGCCCAAACAATCGAAAATGTGCTTGAAAATTGGGTTGATCGAATGGCCTACTGTAAAGCCAGTCGTGGCAGTCATTTGAGCAATATTATTTTTCATTCATAAATGACAATGTTCCATCTTCAAAATAAAAAAAAGTTTAAAAAAATATTGATCTTTTTTTTTTTATAGCCGATTCAAAAAGCAAATTTTACATGGCCCACCCTATATTAATCATCCAATATTGTTTTGTTCAGGCAATATTATTTAGTAAAATAAATAAAACTAATTATTTTAAATTACGGAAATCTCTATTTTGACCTTTATACGATCCATTGCTTGTCTATTTGTATACTGCAGCCGTCTAGTTCACAACTGTCAAATATGATTGACTTACGACGTCATTTGCAAAAAATATAAATCTTCCGATGGGGTTATTATCTCTGCACCACCCTGTACATATGCGTAAAGAACGCCCCTGGTTCAACAAAAGCGGCGCGATATGTAGTTTTCGCAAAACCAATGTTTTCAATAGCGCCTGTAGACCAGGATGTACAGAATGCAAAGAAGTGGCCAACATCCAATCGTTAATCGCTCAGCGGCGTATTTGATGGTATCAGCTGATTTGCTGACATACTAAGGGAAATCAGAACGGTTTTATTACAATACAGGTCGGGCTAAACTGAGCTTGTGTTGGTGTTGTACGTAAAACTCATCTCCAAATAAGCGCAATGAGTTGGTTTGATTCCAACAATTAAGAGGCATTTGATTTTGGTTTGATTCCAACAATTAATAGACATTTGATTTTGGTTTGATTCCAACAACTAAGGGACAGCTCAAATTTAATTTTATCAAAATTGGGTATTAAAAGTTCTGTTCGTACCGAATTTAGTACTTCTTTGCTTTTTAGAAACGAAATGATTTTTCTAAAGCGCTGCAAGTGAACTTAAATAAGATGCAATACTTGTTGAATACTTTAACACATATTTTATACGAGTATTTACACAATACCCATACATACATTCACAAACACATGTACATACTCACGTATTTGTACGTTTCAATTGAACTGCTTCCTTTTGTCAAATGTCCAGGCATTCGTGGTCGCAGTTGAACACTTTGAACAAGACAAATTATTAGTTTTTCGGCATGTTGTACAACGTAGCGCCAAAAGGCAAATGGGCACGTGTCAATTAATCTGAACAAAAGTGTACGCCGATGGCTGTTTGTGGCAACAGTGAAAGAGAGCGATAAATAACACAGCACCACAAGTATGGTGGCAAATTATTTTAGTTACACATATACATACAAACACATTTATATATGCACATATATGCTTGTATATACATAACAACATAAGAAATGTTGCTGCAACAGCGTGCAAAAAAAAAGTGCAGCGATCAAATAAAAGTAAAGCGAAATTAACGAAAAGTGCTTAATTGTGTTTAGATACGAAATGGACAGCTGCTGCCGTGGCTCAAAAAATCGCCAAATTGCCAACTAAACGACGAGTGCCACCACCAGCGCCTCCAGCAAACTACCAAACATCGGCGACACCAACAAATATGTTGAAGAACAAATAAAATCAACTAAATCGCATAAAAATTTTAAGTCTGCTAACATTTGTTAAGCATTTTTGTTTTTTTTTTGGTTTTTTGTATTCGATTTTGTTGCATTATTCGTATTTGCACACAAAACGACACATTTGACATAAATTTTTGAGACACGTTAACCTAATTGAATCACTAATGCATGTCAATTTCCAGACTCTGTATGTGCTGTGCTGTGTTGGCAATTGTGGCACTAACGATTGCGATGGTGTTGGTGGTGTTGGCGGTGTTGGCGGAGGGCGCAGTGGTGCACCGTTAATGGCAATTGCTGCTGTGCTTTCAAAATGTTTGACAGCAATTTGACTTTGCGCCGATTACAGGCTTCATGAGATGGTAAGCTCTTAAGTTGTGCCACAAAATGCTGATACATTTTGGTGGCGTTGTTCAAGATATTTTTGTTTTTGTTACTGCAATTATTGCTCCCTGGTGGCAATTGAAAGTGATACAAAAGTTGCTCACCAGCTACTGTATATGCCGGTAGCCGACTAAAAGTGCCTGTCAAGTGGCGACGAGCGTTTCAAGTGATTGGTGATGGAGGTGCCTGGAGGCAAAGTTGGTGGTGTTGGTGAAGGCAATGTCTATGGCTCCTTTATTGCTCGTGCATATGGATCAGATCGGCACGAAAATTATAGTTCTGATGATTTTAGGCAACAAGTTTACTAAGTAATACCTTTAATCAGTTATACGAGCACCCATTATTTTGATGCAATGAAAGATAATCAAAAAAAAATGTTATGTATTTATGAACCGATTTGAATCAACTTTGAATTCATTGTAAAAAAATAGCATCTTCTTCTTGTTGGTTTGAGTCTAGACTGCAAGACTTCATCAATTGCCTCCTCTGTCAACTGTAGGCAGTTAGTTATGGGGTTCATCTAACCACTAGTCCTGCAGTTCTGCTGCGTCTTCCCAAACCGATGAGGCGTCCCTAGAAGTGTCTTATAGAAATATTCTGCGAAATATGTTTGGACTTTGCAACTTGGTGACAGTGAGTATCGCAGGCGATGGAACTATGAGCTGTACGAGCTTTGCGGCGACATAGACATAGTGCAGCGAATAAAGATCCAGCGGCGAAGTCATGCCGTCCGAATGCGTAGAAACGCTCCGGCTCTGAAAGTATCCGATGCGGTACCAGAAGTTGGTAGCAGAGAACAAAAGAGAAGGACTTGACTTCATTTGACCAAAATCGCTTAAGCGGTCAACGTGCCAAAACGAAGAAGTCTCGAGGTTTTTAGTAATGAAATTTGCGCTAGTGCTTCTAGTAGTGCAGTCAAAGATATGAACATTGCCTGAATGCACCAATAGCATCGTATTTCTTGTTTTGCGTGCGATTCATATTTACGCTTTCTTAAACCACATTGAAGAAGTCGCTCGAAGGCAACTCGAATTTGCCAAGTCCCTGTTTGGTTCCAAAAGGTCATTACCGAGCTCCAAGAAGCAAAAAATTCGTATAAACCGAGTAGTAATAATAAAAAAAAACAGTTTTGTTAGTGGTTTTTTATTTGGTTTTGTCACCAGAAGACGCACTAGAGAGTAATAAAGTCTGCTCAGCAATATTCCTTGACGTTGCCCAGGCATTTGATAAAGTATGGCACGAAGGACTACTTTGTAAATTAAAAGCCCTTCTTCCGTTGCAGTTCACTGACATTTTGGAATCGTATATAACAAATAGGTACTTTAGAGTAAAGCAAAAGCAGGCGTATTCGGAAATAAAACAAATATTGACCGGAGTACCACAAGCCAGCATACTCAGCCCAGTACTGTACCTACTCTATACCGCAGACCTGCCAGTACCGAAAATGTGCAAAGTAGCTTCATTCGCTGACGATACATGCATCTTAGCTGTTTGGTTCAACTGAAAACGAATCCATCCAGAAACTGTAGAAGTCCATTGACCAAGTAGTCACATGGACTGAAAATTGGAACATAAAGCTAAATGAAACCAAATCAGTTCAAGTGGATTTTACTAATAAAAAAATTATCTAATACAAACCAGTTCATATTTTGTCAGCAATAGTGCCAAATGCTAATAGTGCACAGTATCTAGGCATGACTTTAGATGTAAAGCTCAAGTGGAAAGAGCACGTGAAAATCAAAGCTGCTGAGCTGAATCTAAAGACGCAAAAACTCCAATGGCTAATTGGCAGAAACTCTGAGCTATCAACTCAAAATAAACTCCTCATTTACAACCAAGTGCTAAAGCCGGTGTGGACCTATGGTCTTCAATTATGGGGATGTACTGCAAAGACCAACATCGACATTATACACCGCCTCCAAAATAAAGTAATCAGGGGGATCCCTGGTACGTGCGTAATGAAGATCTGCACAAGGATTTAAATTTAAAAACCGTCTCAGACACAGCCAATCTCTGTGCAGTTAAGCATGCTGAAAAGTTAAAAAAACACATTAACGCAGAAGCTTCCGTACTAAGCGATGAAGCAACTGTAACAAGAAGATTAAAAAGAAAGAAGCCTCAAGACTTAGTTGTCAATTATGTTTAAGCTACTTCAAATTTTGAAATGAAAATTACTTATTACAATAGTTTTATACTAGGTGTAATCGTTATGGAATGTAAATAAAAATTTATAACATTTTAATAAAAAAAAAAAAAAATAAATAAAAAAAAAATAAAAAAAAATAAAATAAAATAATACAAAACTATAGGACAACAAATAAGTATTTCATTTTATAGAAAACCATTTTATTTTTATTTTTTTGTTATGCATACTTTTTAGGCATGATAACTTGAGGGTTGGTTACTTCCCTCATAAAGTACTCGTATCAATCAAATAATTAATAACTTGCCTTTTTCCAATCTGAGCCTTACTAAATGCCCTTAACCCAACTTCGTTTGCTCAAGAGCGATATAATGATAAATTTACTCTTTCCGAAAAGACGATAAGGCCGAAGTAAGCATCCGCTAATTTGTTCGGTTATTTTCAAGGCTTGTCGTGCTATTAGGTAAAACCAGCTGCTCATTATTATGTTGGGTGTCTTTTAGATACATCAGAACTATCGATATCGATAACTATGGTTTGACAGCTGAGAATGACAAACTGCTTGACATTTCTGCTCAGTAGGGTTTGGTAAGTCATCATTAATCATCAACGCTTCCAAATTGGAGAAATTTTCTTTGAAATAAAAAAAATACCAGTCTAACGGTTAGACGCGATAGAAGTGAAACCTTCCGTAAAACAAACTGAGAGAGAATGAGACGAAAGCAGCATTAGGGGCGGGATAATTATAGGTTCATTATAATATTGCTATAAAGTTCATATTTTATTTTCTTCATTTTATTAT
The DNA here is from genome assembly GCF_027943255.1 of Anastrepha obliqua. Taxonomy (NCBI): domain Eukaryota; kingdom Metazoa; phylum Arthropoda; class Insecta; order Diptera; family Tephritidae; genus Anastrepha; species Anastrepha obliqua. Next base: position 12,490,126 of record NC_072894.1, read on the forward strand.
TATTCATCCTCAATGTTTTCAATTTCAACAAATGATACGAGTGGCTTATGATAGCTAAAATATGATACAAATGCTTTGGTTTCGATGTTGTCAACATATCTTTGAAATACCGCGTCAAATGTTGTTTTTGATCGTGTTGTCGATTCAGTGCGATTGTTACACATTTTTAAATTGAATTTTGTATTGAGAAAGTCAATTGAAGGAGCCGCTGTGTCCAATGCAAAATTTACGTTAAAATCGCCACTTAAAATCATTGGAGCTTTATCGTAATCTTTTCTAAGTATCCGCGATACTTCTGGTGTATACTTTATTAAATTTTCGTGAATGAATTCCGTGATGCTATTTATTGATTTTTTTTCTGTCGATATTCACGACACTTTTCTGCATTATTTTTCGGCATAATTGCGGTAAATATTTAAAAATGAAAATATTTACGAATATAAAAATACACACGCGGTTGCTATTATGAGCGCCCCCAGCAAAACCTGCGTGACCGAAACTCTAACACAATTACATTTTTTTGAATGTTACAAACACATATGCACGCAGGTTTTGCTGGGGCGTGACCGAAACTCTAACACAATTACACATATGCACTCGTATTTGTTTGAAAATCTACTTTTTTTTTTGGTTCTCCGTCACCTTTGGAAAATGTGTAAACAGTAAGCAAACTTTATTCAAATATTTTCCCTCATTTTTGCATCAGTAAAATTAAACAAACGCCGTAGCCGAATGGGTTGGTGCGTGACTACTATTCAGAATTCACAGAGAGAACGTAGCTTCGAATCTCGGTGAAAGATCAAAAATTAAGAAAAAGTTTTTTCTAATAGCGATCACCCCTCGGCAGGCAATGGCAAAACACCGAGTGTATTTCTGCCATGAAAAAAAGCTCCTCATAAACATATCATAAAATAAAATAAAATCACTTTAAAAAATTTTTTTTCTTGTGATTCGAACCAAGGATTTTGGATCGGAAGCTCACATTGCTAGTCGCTCGGCTACCGCGCCATGCTGTCGGCGCTGGCCTAAAAGTTATTTAGTTCGTCGCTATGTTTATATCAACATATAATATAACGCTTCGTAGCCAAGAGGGTCGCTTTTTCGTTTCACTTTTTCTCAAATCACTCCCAACGATTCTAAAGAAGTTTTCACTTCAAAAATAATAATTCTGTTTACGAAGCTCATAGAGCACTGGCGGCATCATCGGTTCCTAATTCTGTCGAAATAAGGAAGGAGCTATCATTATTGCAAATTTCGAGAGTTATCGAGTCATGTTGACTGAATTTTCGTTACAAAAAATTAATCATCTAAGCATCGAAGAGATTTGGTTCCAACTAGGTGGCTCAACTTGACATAACTAACGATTAATTGCACTATTGAAGGCACCATTGACGCCACACGCTTATTGGAAAAAGTACTAAAAATTGGACTGCTCGTAGTCGGCGCGTCCGTCAAAAAGTAAATGTCAAGAAATTATCTACCAGATTATAATAAAAAAATTTCATTGCAACACTATTTCTGTTTCTTATTATCATTCTAAATGCTCAAGCTCTTAAAAAAATAACCGATATATAAAATTATATAATTGGCTCTCACAATCTTTTTGGGTGTTTGGCCTATTTGTGATCTGCGTGTCAATGCTTTCTACAAATGAAGTGACCTAAAATTCCATTCCGCCTACTAACGGTTTTTTAAGAGGAACTTTTTCATGACAGAAATATTTATTTATTTATTTCATTAATTAAAGTATAACTTAAATAGATTACTAATATTAAAGCTTAAATATTATACAATATATGGTAAACAATACTGTGAGATACATTAGTCACAATTCAAAAAGTGTATCTCCAGATTAAGTTTTGATTTGAAAGTCTCTCGTGAGTTAGAGAATATATCCAAATGTTTGCATAATTGGTTAGACTGTCTTATACAACGTGCAAGCGGTTCATTTCGACTAAAATTGTCTTGTGATAAGGTAAATGGAACATATTGCTGAGTCTTAGGTTACGAGTGGGACAATTAAAGAGTATTAGCTCCAGCAAGAAGTGACATTTCCTTATAAACACATATATGAAGTTTTTCTTCGCATTTCTAAAGTTGGCAATGCTAACAAAAGACATCTACTTTTATATGCAGGCAAAGTGCAAGGCCAACGAAGTGAATGAATAGCAAATCGAGTGAAACATTTTTGAACCTTATCAATTCTTAAAGATGAACCCATATAGAATGGATCCCAAATGATGCTGCAATATTCGAGGTTTTATCTCACAAGAGAAAAATACAACTTTTTAGCGTAGAAATATCCTGGAACTCCCTTGAATTCCTTATTACAAAGCAAATACATGCGTAGGTTTGCCACTGTCTGCCGAGGAGCGATCTCATTTAAAAAATAATTTTTCTAACAATTAGTGTTTAATTAAAGATTCTTAGCTTAAGGCGGGCAGCTCCTCCAGCACTTTAAAATGTTCCATTTTTTTGCTTTTGCTTTAAAAACTCATTTACAATCGATATCTCTTCAATGTTTCAAGCCTAATATAAAGTCTAAAAAGTCCCTATAAAATCAGTGAAGTGTTGAACGTCGAAAGAAAGATGAGTAAGAACGAAACTTTAATTGAGTTCTTCGGGGCTGTCGAATATAACTAAAAAAATAATCAAGATATCAACTTCAACTTCACACAAGAATATTTTCTAACATATTCGCCTTTGCATGTGCCACAAATTTTATACTAAATTTTATTAAAAACATTGTTTTGATCAATTTGTTTATAAAAAAATTATAATTGTTTTAATTTCACTTAAAATTTTTATTTTTCTTTTTTCGTTAAAAAGAGGTAAGCACAAAGCGGAATAACTTATTTCAATGAAAAATTGTTACCTGGTTGATTTCAATTGAGTACAAGTGGCTGTACATTCCTCGACGCAAATTAAAGAACCCACATTTGAGCAGCTGTAGCGCCGCCATTTTTTTTTTTTTTTTTTTATTAAAACAAAAATTGTGTATATTCATTTAAGTGTGAATATTTATACGTAATTTATTTTAAGGTAATAAAAACTCTCAGTTTTTTCACAAAAAATTATTGAAAAACTCGTTGTCAGGAGGAGCTGCCCCAGTTAAGTCAGAACAAAGGTTTGCATGCTGCCTTATTCGAGTGAAAAATCTTAAGAGGGGGGCCTCTTATCAGTCGGCTTCAAAAAATCGATTTTTTTTACTGCAATCGATAGATATATTATAGGAGAATATGCCCCCAAAATTTTATAGCGGAATTCAAAGTAATTTCGGAGTTACAGGCCTGTGTACCGTCCCTCGTGTGAGTATACTGTCTACCTTCTGAAAGCTTTGAAACACGTTTTCTCAAAACCATGTTTTTGAAAATGGCGTGTAAGATTTAAAACAAAACGACGAAAGTTATCGTTTCAAACCGATAATCAATATAAAGATAAATAAAATGCGCAACTAATTAACTAACAAAATACACAATAGAACTCATTTTTTAATATTATTTAACACCTTTTTTTGAAAAAAAAGCGAAAAAAGCACTTTTTTCAATAATTAATCGTGTGCTCATTTTTTCATATTTTTATACAAGAGTAGTCTATTATATGCGGGAAAGCCTTCTGGATAAGCCAATATTTTTCTTTTGTGTTTCAGGTGAAAAATACGACCGCAATCTTACACGCCGTTTTATTAGCGCGCAACAAGAAGCTGTGCGAGATCCCTCATATGTCCACCATTTTGTTTTTTTATTTATGTTAAAAAATTGTTAATTACTCTTCAATAATGCCTTCAAATAAATGCAAAAGATTATTCTTGTGTGTCGCTTTTTTCGCCTCGAAAAAAAATTGAGAAAAAACATCTTTTTTTGAAGCCACTGATAAGAGGCCCCTCTTAACTCAATATTTTCCATAAATAATTTGATTTTTTAATTTAATATTTACCATAAATTAAATGAGCCATAACGATATTAAAACAAAACTAAATTGAACTATATGTACGGTTTAGTACTTAAAATGATAACAGGTGGCCCTAAAGTAATCCTCCTATCAGAAAATGGTATAAATTTTGCGGTTGTCCCCTAATGTCAGTTCTGTTTTGACATTTGTGTAGTAAATACATGCGAAATACACGTTAATAAACAATGTTACGCTACACTGCTCCAGAACGCGGAATATTGCTAACTAGTTATTTGACCAATAATCGGTCGGTGACTTTGGCACAACGTGAATTTCGTCGCAGATTTCCTCGCCGTCCAACGCCTACTGGTGAAACACTGCGACGTTTAGCCGCTCGCCTCGAAGAGACTGGCATAACACGAGATGCTGTCAGGCGTGGCAGACCCCGGAGTAGCCGTTCTGCAGAGAATATTGCTGCTGTAGCCGAGGATGTGCCACGCAAATGGGTATCAGTCGACGGTCTTTACAGCGAATTTTGGTACAAGATTTGAAGATGTTTCCGTACAAAGTCCAGACGGTGCATCAGTTGTTAGCTGCTGACCGCCAATCGCGTCTAACATACGCTCAAGCCATCCTTAATCACCACCAAGAGGAAGATGATTTTTCATCAAAAATAATCATGAGTGATGAGGCCCATTTCCATCTTAGCGGGTACATAAATAAGCAAAATTTACGCTTCTGTCGCACTGAAAATCCGCGTGTAACCCGAGAAGAGCCATTACACCCGCTCAAAGTTACTGTATGGTGTGCTGTTTTCGCTGGAGGAGTCATCGGACCTTTTTTCTTCGAAGACGTCGCGGACCAAACGGTTGCTGTGAATGGTGAGCGCTACAGAGCAATGATCAATGAGTTCTTTTTGCCGCAACTTGATGAATTGGGATTGGAAAATATGTGGTTCCAACAGGACGGTGCAACGGCACACACTGCACGATATGCTGAAGGATGCATTTCCCGGGCGCCTAATCTCCCGTTTTGGCGATTTGCACTGGCCAGCAAGATCGGCTGATTTGACTGCTCCAGACTTCTTTTTGTGGGCCTTTTTGAAGTCTCGACTTGATGTAAAAAAATTAAAAGACCAAATAAAAATAATCCACAAGAAGAATCAAAGTTTTTCATTTTTTTTAAATTACAGCCAAAAAACATCGCAAGGTTACTCTTGCGCCACCTGTATCAAGAAGAAAATTTCTTTTTGTCTTAAGTCGTCTTAAGCTACTGTCGTATACAATCACGTTTTTGTAGCATTTGTCTAACTGCATTAATCAGATATATGCACCGACATAACTCAAGATATTATGGATCACAATGATTGTCTGCATTCCACAGTTTGCTGCTACGCATATAGCATTCTTCTTGTTCTTCCTCTTAACCTAACGAGGACGCTGCTGAGCTGAAGTGGTTTGAGCCACTAAATGCACTAAATGGTTATACTAATGTTTGTTCACGTATATGCCAAGACATGTAGTTGTGTGCTTTACTACTCTATTTGCTTTGGATTCTTGTTTTATTTGTTGTCAGTTGGCGTTAAGTTTGCGTCTAAATGCTTGTAAGTGTCATATTAATATCAACTTAAGTATAACACGACCAGCATTTTAAGTGGCGCTGTAGTTGACTTGCACTCAATTTGATTGATGGCAATGGCCAAAAAGTAGACTTAAGCAAATTAATTGGCTGCAGCTGACTCACTGGAGAAGTAACTTATATAGGGTAGTGCATTTTTATTTCTGTCTTAATTGCGAGTGGGAGTTTACTAAATTAACAGCAGAAATTCGGTTATTTTAGGTGCAAACGTAATTATTTTGTTTTAACTCTTCCATTGGAGTTTACGAAAATTGTTCCATAACTTAAAATTTATGGCGTATTAGTGTTACATATTTTTTAATTAATGTTTACACCGCAACGCAAGACCACTGACTGATTTAATTATGCTGATGTTGGAAGTCAATGATTTTATAACCGCAAAATGATGCTGTGCTGCGGTTTCGTGAAACGCGGGCGTACATTTCAAGCACTTCCACATGCATAGATTTCAAAGCCTGAAGCCACTGTACATGGCTACACATACACATACACACGCATCCATAAAAATGTGTGCCGAAATGGGTTTAAATGCATATACATATACATATTAGGGTGGGCGTTGTTATTATTGATTACTAAATGGTTGATATTGTTCGAGATACCCTCGCATAGTATAAAGTCACCCAAAAAAGTACTAAATATTAAGCCAACCATATAAGATAAGATACTTAAAAATAGTAAGGAAAAACAAAAAACCCGATGGGATGCTTTTCAAAAATGGCCAAACAATTTTTTGCCCAAAACAGCGTTCGCAAACTGCAGGCTATTATCAGAACCTCTAAATCTATTCCGCTCGGTGTAATATTGCATATTATTTTTTATTTGTTTTTTATAACCTTACGCTTGTAGAGAATGTCCCGAATGTTTTGTTTTGGTTTTTTCACATATAAATTTTGCCCACCCTAATACATGTGCATACAAGAGTAGGCTTATGCTCTTGGTTCCAGTAGTCCGATATGATTTATGTCAACATTGTTAAGTATTTGCCTACTACTTTATGTTGCGCTCATGCTACTATTTACTCACTTGAAAGGCAGATAAATGTTTTGAAAATACGTCTTTGTCACAAGCATGTGAGTATGAACTATTCCGAAAGATACTACAACCAAAGTATGCATGAGAAAAAATAAAAAATACATACATACTTGTTCAAAAATGCGAAAGGTATTTGCTTCACAAATCTTAACCTTTAAATAGTGTTACTCTTCATATCTGCTATTTTTTTATTGAGCATTTGACCAGTTGTTACAAAAATGTCTTATATGTACATGGGAATCTATGTACCAGGTATATACATATGCGACTTTTTTTTCAATTTCAAACGTTTATTAACAAAAAATGGTTACAAATTTAATCTTCAAAATAATAACCATCGCTAGCGACACATTTTTTCCCATCTCTCAGGCCATTTGTGGATGCCGCGCCAAAAAACTTGGCCGTCTTTGGCCGCAAACCAATCATCGAGCCATTTTTTGGCTTCTTCGTGAGAACTGAAGCGCTGCTCGGAAAGTGCGTGGCCCATCGATGCAAACAAATGATAATCGGAGGGCGCCAAGTCTGGTGAGTAAGAGGCATGCACCAGCGGTTCCCAATTGTACGTCTCTACCAATTCCCGGGTCGCTCTTGTTCGATGTGGCGGTGCATTGTCATCAAGAAAAACACTCAGCATTGCCTTGCTGGCGAAGCGATTTGGTTTGGCCGTTGTTTTTGGCTTGTGGCCGGGCGGACCATACGATCCTTTACGCTTGGGATTAGACAAATACATCCATTTTTCATCACCCTGAACGATTCGTTGCAAAAAAGACTTCCTTTTGAACCGGTAGAGCAGCATTTCACAAGTGGTTTTTGGTTCTCTTGTTGCCTTTCAGTCAGTTCATGCGGCACCCATCTTCCAACCTTAAAAATCATGCCCATGTCTTTCAAACGTTTGGAAATGGTTTTTTGGGTCACTCCCAACTGCTCTGCCATCATTTTTTGCGTTTGACCATCATCTTCATCCAACTATGCTTGCAGTTCGGCGTCCTCAAACTTTTTCAGTGGCCGTCCACGGTCCTCGTTCTCCACGCTAAAGTGCTGATTTTCGGAATTTTTCAAACCACCTGAAGCACTGTGCTCTACTTAGAGCATGTCCACCATAAGCTTCTATAAGCATTTGATGAGCTTAAGAAGCGTTTTTCTTCAATTGATAATAGAAAATCAACGATGTCCGCAAATCGTAGTTTGAAGGCACGAAATTCGACATTTTTAAGGGGGGATTCTACTGTAAAAATCAAATTTTCATGGATTTTGTTTTCATACTTGTATTAATTTAATTAGTAAAAAAAAGTTTAGGGTTACATAAACACAGGTCTTGAGTGTACAAAAAAAATTTTTAAATTTATTTTCATTTCAAAATGGCAGCTGTACAGCCGCTCCCCCGAAACGCCTTTTGAAATCTGCCCACACTGTCGCGCATTTAAAAAAAATCTGAAATCAAAAAACCCAAATTTTTTTTATTATATATCATTATTTTTAGTTGTTAAGCCTATTACTTGCAAAAAAAAAATTTTTTTGTAAAATTTTTGAAGTTTTTTAAAAAATCGACATTTTTTTGTTGTCATTTTGTTATTAAAAAAGGGGTTATAAATAATAAATTTTTCCCCACCATAGCTTTAAAAACTAGTAAATATTGTTAAAAATATACTATCAAAGTTTGAGCTTGATATGTTAATTTTTCACGGAGCTGTGATGTGGGCAATTTTGAAAACGTGGTTTCGAGAAAAACACGCATATGACCGTAAACCTCTCGAGCGCTCAGTTTATACCTGCTTTGCTAAAACTTTTATAACTTGAAAACTATTCAAGATTTCTTTTTAAGATTTTCATGGAACATTCTGGAGTTGTTTCTGAGTATGTTTCAACAAAAAGTAAAAAATCGATTTTTTTTAAGTTTTACAGTAGAGTCCCCCCTTAAGAGCGACAAAAATGCATTGTCGTATGAAACGTAACAAACGATGAACTGAATATTGTGGATAGATGACAGACGAAAAAAACAAGACATTTGGGAAGGTTTAAAAATACTCCAGCAACATCTATGTACTAATAGCTGAAAGTCTCGTTTCATAGGTATATATCTGGTACATGTAAATCTATGCTGCTGCATGGCAGCCATGGCCTGCCATGGCCTGCCGAGGGGCGACGGCTATACCGGCGGAAAATTCTGCAATCTATGCAACGCATCTGCGCTCTCAGAGTGACTTCTTCAGACAGACCAGTAGCAGAAGAAGCGGTTTTAGTTATCAGCGGAACCATCGCTATGGATATTCTAGCACAAGAACGCAAACGGAGATGGGAGCCAAAACACACAGGAATCCCAGTACCCTGGTTCTCCGATATTAGAGTTCAAACGCTCACACTTTGGCAGGCAAACTGTAACTGTAACTGGAACTCTGAACAGTACGGTAGATGGCGAGCGAGACTAATACGCGATATAAAAAAGTGGTTAAAAAAAACCTCGGTGAGGTTAATTATTACCTCACGCAGTCCTTTCGCAAGTATATGTAGCGAATGGGAAAGGTGAACTACGCAATTGCATTTATGGAGATACTGAGTATGATGATTCGGAGCATATCTAACTTACAAGCGAGAGGCGGAACACAGAGAGAACAGCTCTGCAGCGAGCTATTGGTGTATTTACTGCTCCTGATGAAATAATCCAGAAATTGATGAAAAGCGAAGATAAATGGAATGCCGTCGCAAATTTCGTGGAGGATATCATTCGAAAAAAAAAATGTGAGATGGCAATTTATGCTGAAGAGCATTGAGCATAGGACCCTGTCTACCTCCAAGCAATTCCTCCACCCTGTTACTGTTACAATTATTGGCTACTACTGGCAGAAGAAAAGGTTTATTATTTATTCTCTGAACTATTGGAGATTGCCATTGTAGGAATTCGATCAGAATTTTCGGATTCAAGCCACGGTAGTTAATACTGGCAGCTGGAAAAAGTTCAGAAATAACAATTTTTCATGAAGGGGTTACATGGGTTTCGTCGGGTAAAAAAAGGCCTATTTTCAAATTTTTTTTTTTTCTATGTAAATAATTATTTATTTAATTCAAACTTTTCTCTGTCTTATAGATACATATGGTATTTAAAGAATATTTTCTGAAATTTTCAAAAAACAAAAAAATTAAAACTCCTCCATTGTGACGTCATTTCCGGTGACCCCTCGATAGAAAGGTGCCTCCGCGTTGTCAGCATAACTCCTGACAGGCTCATCAAAGATGAAAAAATAAAAATGAGTGCTTTAGTTAAGACCACGAGCTTGAACGAAGGAAAGGTAGGATCGGTTGAATAGTTTTCGAGA